>NC_040233.1:22643962-23974884 GCF_001444195.1 Xiphophorus couchianus
TTGTCCTGATCCATTTTATGGAGCCTATACTGAAGAGCAAATACTAAATCAATTTCTCATTATACGCGCTGACACAGAAACTGTCAGTAATTGGTCTCTACACAGTTTTACTTTAACAATTAATAATAACAATAATAATAAAAGCTTTTGCTCTTTTAGCTTCAGTCATATTGAGATAGGATCACAGTTTTCATCTGTGAAACCTGCTCTGGAGGCACAAGTGGCTCACTTAATATATTAAACAATTCAATATTGTCATGTTTTTTTTGTTCATTGTTTTGTTCTGTGCCCCCATTATTATCATAAATCTGAGATTAAAATCAGAATTCAAATATAAAAGTCTGACTTTATTCCCAGAACTGTATTAAAAAAGTCTGAATTGTGAGGGGAATTTTTTTTTTTGAAATCTAAGGTAGAAAGAACTAAAAATTCTGAGGTTAAAGAGGCTAAATTCTGAAACAATTAAAAATTCTGAGAGTAGAATCAAAAGTCCAAGACTAAAGGCAGAATTTGGAGGTAAATGTTTGAAATCTGAGGTTGAAAAAAAGTACAAATTCTGAAAAAAGTCACAATTCTGATATTAAAATCACAAATTTGACACCAAAGTCTGAATTTAGAGATAAACATTTGACTTTAATACCAGAAATTTTAAAAAAATTCCGGAATTGTGAGGAACAAAAAAAAGTCTGAATTCTGAGATGGAAAGAAAGTAAAAAATACTGAGATGAAGGTTACAATTCTCAGAATAAAATCAAAATTCTTAGATCAAAGTCAGAAATCTGAGGTAAAAGTCAGACTTTAAAACAAGAATTGTGAAAAAAAGTTAAAATTCAGAGAAAAAAAAATCTGATTTTTTTCTCCCGGTGGCCCTAATCCGCTTATTTACATTTATTTATTTGCATTTATTATTTTTTGTTTCTTTATTTATGTATTTATTAACTTTGGTTTAAATATTCACGCTTCTCCCCACTTTTCACGTTGCATCCATTCTCGCGCAGACGTTTGTCCTCCGCGGCACCCGTAGGCTGCGACATCCGATGACGTTTCCGTTGAGGAGGAGTTCCTGCTAATCCAAACACAGACGGGACCAACATCCACGGGATTATTATCGATATCAGGACCGTTGAAGAGCGTCGGGATGGCAGCTCAGAAGATAAACGAAGCCCATGAACACATCGCTAAAGCGGAGAAATGGTGAGAAACGACAGAAATGAGAAGATTTATCCGCGGAGCTAGCAGCAGTTTATGTTGCTGTAGCTAGCTGCTTTAAGGCCACCGTAGCAGCTTATTTATTTGTATGTCGCACACAATACTGCGACATTAATAAACATTTAATAGACACTTATTCTCAATAATAGTATTTTCTTATTATGGTTGCTTAGCCTGATTGTTATTAATTCATTATTTTAATGTTGTAGCTTAAAGACGAGTCTGACAAAATGGAAACCTGACTTTGACAGTGCGGCATCAGAGTACGCCAAAGCAGGTAACACAGACCATAAACCCGGTTTTATACCTGGAGAGAGAGAGAGAGAAGGTTTTTAACGAGTTTATAGTAAACTGTCTCTGTGTTGATCTTTTGTTTGTAGCTGTTTGCTTCAAGAACGCAAAGCAGTATGAGCAAGCTAAGGATGCTTACCTGAAGGAGGCTGAGTATCACACAGAAAACAAGACGTATCCTGCAGATAGCATTTAACACCCATTACATGTTTAAAGGTTTTACACCACAACTCATTAATTTACGTTCTGCTGCCATTAATAACCCAGATCTTTCTGTACATTTATGTAGAACTTCACAGAGTTGCTAACAAATGGTTCTCCAGGTTTTTTTAAAGGTTTTCTGTCAAAGTTTGATTATTTTTTCACTCATCCCGTTTTAGTCAGCTTTATGCTGACCTGGACAGCATAAAGTTCTGGACAAAAAAAGAGCCTGCTGCCCTGAACTCCATTAAAAGCCTTATTGTTATTCCACCAAATATTGATTTCTGAACTCTTCCTGAGTTTAAACATTAGTATTTTTGTTTCTAAATTAATATGAACCTGTTTCCTTTTCTGAAAGCACTGCATTTTTGTTGTTGTTATTTTGACCATTTCTCATTTTCTGCAAATAAGTACGAAATCTTTGCTTGGAATTTCAGAGACATGTCAGTAGTTCATAGAATAAAAGGACAATGTTCATTTTACTCAAACTTACTCAAAAGTAAAATCAGAGAAACCGATCATTTTAAATGGTCTCTTAATTTTTTTCCAGAGCTGTACTTTGAGACAAAGTTGTGCAGCACAGAGAAGGACAACTATCATACTGTTACTAAAAAAAAAAAAGACAGTGCTCAAATTCAAAAATACAATGTTTCTACCAGGGGTGTCCAAGCCTTTCATCACACGAGCCAACAAAATGAAATATAATCAAGCAAATAATGAGGTTTTTGTTGGGAAGGAATATTATTCATTGTAGATGGCAAAGTTAAAAAGGATTTTGCATGTTTTCTGTTCTAAAAGAAAGTCGTCTGGTTTTCAAATGCTTGAAAAGTGGCTTGGTTGAGCAAGTCTTGTGAAAGTGTCCAGTCCTCCTTTCACTGACACTAGTATGTTACACTGCAAAAACACAAAATCTTACCAAGTATTTTTGGACTTGTTCTGGTTTTTATTTGAGGCCACATCTGGATTATGAATGTACTTGAAGGACTTGTACTTGTACTTGTTCTGGCAAATTATATTGATAGAAACACCAATTAAACTACTAAAATGTGAATATTTGTTGTTTTCTTCTTAAACTTAAATAACTTTTTGTCACATTAATGTCATTTGGTAGAATACGATAAAAGCTGTTTTGATTTCATTGATAAAATATTTACACACACTACTGTTTTACTGAAGGCTTATTTATGCGTCTCTGTAAAGCCTAGAGGGCCACATGGAAAGTTATGGTGGGCCAGATTTGGCCCGCGGGCCTTCGGTTTGACACATGTGGTCTAGTTCTTTGTTCAAATGTTTTAGTACACCTAAAGTAAGACAAAACTAACTTACAAGGAACTTTTCAGTCAGATAAATGAGCTTGTTTTAAGTCAATATTTAGTTAATATTAACGAAAAAGTACAGATTATTTCACTTATGACATTTTTTCCCATTTTATAAGTGAAATAATCTGCCAATGGAACTAGTGCTTTTTAAATCAATATCAATTATTTACTTAAAACAAGCTCCCATAGCTTGCTGAAAAGTTATTTGTAAGTTAGTTTTGTCTAATTTCAAGCACCAGTAACCAGATCAAAAATACTTGGGAAGATTTTTTATTTTTCCCTTGTAACTAAATGCATAGATAAATCCATCACTGTTTAATGTCCATTTTAAGCCTTATGTCTTCAACATGCGTCCATGTTGTGTTCTCCACATTTCCTTAAATTGATCTACAGACTCTTTCATGCTGCAAAGTAAGTATCATTAATTACATTTGACCCGCTGCAAACATGAAACTTGCCGTTTATCTTGGCTTATCTGCCCTCCTCTTCCTCAGGGCTATTGAGCAGGCAGGGATGATGATGAAGGTGAGTGCTGGCAGGACTTTGTGATCCACTGGGAGGAGATATTCATCCGGTGTGGATTAACCTGCCTTGTTACAACAGGAGCAAAAGAAAATGCCAGAGGCCATCCAGTACATAGAGAAAGCCTGCATGATGTACATGGAGAACGGGACGCCCGACACCGCCGCTATGGCCTTGGATCGGGCCGGAAAGTAAAACCAACGCTATTTTCTCCTTAGAGAAGCAAAAGAGTTAACTTGCGTGATAAACAGTCAGCTGACACTGTGGTTTTCATGCCTTCATCATAGTCTGTCGCATTACGACCACACCTTTAATTAAAGGTTTTAAATTCCAGTCCTTAAAGGCTTAATCCCTGTGAATTTAACTCAATTAATTTATAAAAATAATTCATTAATCCCGGAAGGAAATTAAAGGTTTTTGTAAAGAGCTGCTGGAAAGATCTCCTGTAGCAGTCTGTATTACAGCTCTTCAGAAGACGCCTCTTATTGAAGACACTGTTATTATATTACATAACAGCCTCATGAAGAGATTGTCTGTAGGGCTGAATCGATTAATCTATTATCAAAGTAATTGTAAACTAATTTAGTAATCAATTAATCGCGATTAGTCAGACTCAAAAAGAGGCCATTTGCTGGAAGAACATCACAGAGTAATGGATTACTAAAATAATGTTACTTGCAGCCCTAACTGTTCTAAATCTTTAAGTCTTTTAAAAAATATATTATCATTAATAATATTATTATTACTATTAATAATTAAGTGAATCCTGAATGTGTTTGGTTGCCCTGGAGTTTATTTAATATTGTCAGAGTACAAATACACATATTGGATTAATTTTCACATTTTTATTTGCAAAATATTTTTGAAAACAAATTAATTTCACAATTTTCCAACACTTTTTGTTTGTGTGCCACATAAAATCATTAAAATACACCGAAGTCTGTGATTATAGACCATTAAAATGAGAAAAACCTAACAGATAGAGGACCTTTGCAAAGCACCGCAACATTTTAGCTTCTGGCACTTTAGCATTAGTGTCTGGTCATAAAAACAAATGGTGCAAACAACTGATTTTCCTCTGAACTAAAACACATTTTTCCTCCTCAGACTCATAGAGCCCATAAATCTAGAGAAAGCTGTTGACCTTTACCAGAAGGCGGCAGGTGTATTTGAGGTGAGAATTGATTCAGAAGTTGAATAATTCAGATTTTTTTGGTTATTTTGCTATTGCTTAACGACATCGTGGTGTAACGTTTGCAGAACGAAGACCGTCTGCGTCAGGCGGTGGAGCTGCTGGGAAAAGCCTCCAGACTGCTGGTCAGGTTAAAAAGGTGAAAGATTATTTAGTTGTAGATTTCCACTGGATTGTTTAACACACTGTGTGCACAATTAGTGCTATTTTTGAGGATTAATCTTTTATTAATTACCAACTATAGCGCTCAAATAAGCCTTTTTGCTGCCTTTTTAGGAAAATATGTAAATGTGCACAATTATTGTGCAGAATTATCACGCAACTAAATTAAAAACACATTTTTCCATCCCACTTTTTAAAACTTTATCTGTTTAGGTGACCCATGAAGTCAGAAAATATGCCTGGAAATGATGATGATGTGTTGAAAATATTAACCTACATGGTGGTTGTGCTTGCGATGTAGAGTAGATAATGTGATTGTGATAGAAAAGTGATTACATTTATTTTAAACAGGCTGGACGAAGCTGCAGTTGCTCTGCAAAAAGAGAAGAATATGTACAAAGAGATTGAGAACTTCCCCATGTGTTTCAAGGTGGGTCTGCTCAGGTTCTGGTTCTGGACATGACCGGGTCTGATCCTGAAGGAAAAGCAGTCAGAACTGTTCATGGTTGATTTATGCGGCTCTGTTCAGTTATCTGTTAGGGTAGAAAAGAGTTAAAGAGTTTTATTCCTTCCTTCCTTCTTTTTGCCATAAATTGCTTTGTTTTGTCAGAAATCTTTTAGTTTTTTGATCAATTCTTTCTTTGTTTTGTTATAAATTCTTCCTTCACTCTTTTCTTCACATGAACTCAGTTTAAAGCGACCAATTACAACTCAGAGTGTTAATTGAGTCCCTATCGCTGACCTGACCTCCTGATGTAATGTTCTGATGCTTTAGAAAACCACAGCCCAGGTTCTGGTCCATCTTCACCGTGGCGACTTCGTGGCGGCTGATAAATGTGTCCGGGAGAGTTACAGGTACGGGAATGCGCCGCCGCCATCTTTAACTTTAACTTTACGATCATTAGTGAAGGTGCTGGTTATGTAAAGTGTTGCGTCTCCGCCAGTCTGCCCGGCTACAGCGGGAGTGAAGATTGCGTTGCCATGGAGACGCTGCTGCAGGGCTACGACGAGCAGGACGAGGATCAGGCCTACCGCGTGTGCAACTCCCCTTTACTGAAGTACATGGACAACGACGTGAGTACTCTTACTAAGAAAGTATTCTCACGGCGTTTTACATAACTTTAATTGAGAAGTGGAGGAAAAACTATACATGGGTTTAAATTTTACCAATAAAAATCTGGAAACAAATCTGTCTCCAGGAGATGAATAGCATCTGTAAACATGAATGTCCAATTTACAATTAGATTTTGTGTTCTTCTGTGACTAAATGAAAAACATAAATTTTTTACACAATTAATGGACCAAGCGTCGGAATAATGAATAGAATAATCAATAAAATCGTTCGTTGCAGTTCTACATTGTAACATTGTTACAATGTTACATGTATAGTAATGTTATAACACGCAATATTACATGTGTTGCATTGTAACACATGTTACGATATTGTAACACGTGTTACATTGTAACACTGTAACACATGTTATAATGTTACATGTAACGCGTATTGCATTGTGCTGCGCAGAGCGTTTGCTGTTAGAACCTGGTGGCTGGTACTCTAAAGAAAACTCTAAAATCCTGTTTAGAGTTTTCCAGACAACAATACAAAAACATGCCAGAATTACAAAAGTTTTTTTTTGGATTGTTGTAACCATTAAACAATCTCCTCTTCAGTTCAGTTTTGTAGTTGGAGACACATTGTTGATATTACCATTATAAAAGAACTTGCAATTAAGCAAGTATTAGCTAAACCCAATGTAATTTTTATATTGAGGTTCTTGTTAGCAGGTGCTGAAAATCACTAATAAAGTAACTTTTAATTTAACTTAGTTACTTTCCAAATCAGGTAATAGGCAATCTAACTAAGTTACCTTTTCAAGGAGTAATCAGTAATCCGATTAAAGTTACTTTTTCAATGTAACTGTGCCATCACTGGTTACACGTTACATTGTTTTACAATGTAAACTTGTAAAACAATTATTATATAGTGCTACATCTGTCTGTTAAGTGTAAAAGTTTCTAGAACTTTATTTTACAAAGTTGCCTAATTTTTTGTCACTGAAACACAAAAGTGAAAGTAGAAAGTGTCTAATATAAATATGTATTTAATGAGTTAATAAGATTGTTCCTACAATTTTAATACCTTTAATTCTCTTCAAAGGTTGATCTAGTTCATAACAGTGTCTCAAAAGTAAGTGGTAATTACATAAATATTTTTTAAAAATCCTTTTCTGAATTTCCAGTACGCCAAACTGGCCATTTCCCTGAAAGTCCCTGGAGGAGGAGGGAAGAAGAAGAAGGCCGCCGCTGCTCCACAAGGGGGCGCCGGCGGGGCGCCTTCAGCTGCAAAGGACGAGGAGGATGACGAGTACGAAGGCGGGTTGTGTTAACCTGTCGCCACCAGAACCTCCTCTGTGTTCAGAACCTTTTCAACGCAGACGTTGGCCTGTTTGATCTCTAACAAGCTGATAAAAAAAGGAGAAAAACCCAAACGTTCCAGCCAGAAGAGCATATCGGGCCTCTTAAGTTTGTTCTTCTGCCTGGCGCAGGAACGTGTTCTGTTTTGTGTCGTCTCGGTGAAGCTGTACATTTTGCTGTTATTGTTAGATTATTAACTATAAAAATACTCTAAACGCGACTGGATCAGTGGATAGGTGTTTTATTTGTACAGAGATAATTTATTCAGTATTCACAGCTGCTGGGAATGATACCGAAGCAATATGCAATCACACTGGTAATAATGCATGTTTAAAAACAATAAAATGGTCATGCAAAGTCAAATATGATGCATTTAAGAATCTTCCAGAGTGACCCTGTTTGTCTTCAGCATCAGTGATTACAATAATAACAATCAAATATACGCTAAGTTTGTTCTTCTACTTCAAGGTGTGTGCTACCTTAAAATAAAGAAATATAGTCCTGTGTGTACCGCCATTTTTTATTTACTTTTGCAATGTATAAATCAGAGAAACTTAAGTGGAAAACATAAAAAAGGGACCATGATGTGTTGTCAGTTTATAAATGAAATATTAGGCTTATTAAGATGATAAAGTGGTTGTTTACATTTTTTATTTATTCCTTTTCCCGGTCATTTCCTGTTTACTCCTCAACCAGATTCCCAAACTTTGCACACTTCTCAATAAACCTGTTCTGCGGCCCTCGACGGCTCTTGATGTGTTTCACTTCCTTTACAAAACGAGCAGATTTTCCACATCAGTTGGAGTCTAACGGCAGCTCCAGAACGGCTTTCCATCCCTGATGAGGCTAATGCTTTCTGTCTGTAAAAGTCAGATTTAATGCGTTTGCAGTAAACGACTGCAGCCGGGCATTAGGAGGAAGCGAGAGTTAATCCAAGGAAAGGTTTTTTTCTATTATGGAAAATCCTATTAGAGTCTTTTCCAGTTTTGTTGCTGCGAAAACAAATATTTTAAAAGTACAGTTGTGCCTCAGGTTCTTTAAGAAATCATTGAACAATTAATTTAATTCACTAATTCAGTTTTTAAAAAGTGGGGCTCACCTTTATTATACACACAGTGATGCAGTTCAAATGCTAATTTCAGATAATTTTGATGAAAAGTCCTCACAGTTAATTAAAACATGAAATCCAGCTTTCAGAATATGTTTATTTACGGTACCGGATATCCTTCTACTACTTGACTGGAGCTGCTTTTGTTTGTATCGCTTACTAGAGAGGAGATTATGTTATTTTATTTTTTCCAAATGCACTTTGTATCTTTATGAAAGTTTACTTTTAAGTTAGTTGTGACTTATTTCAAGTGTACCAAGATATTTGACTAGAAACTAGACATGTTATTTTGGAAGTGTGTGGTGGATAATAAGAGAAACTGGACTCACCACGGAGAGCTTTTAAGCCCCTCCAGAAGATGCTGGTTTGCTGGGTCTCCAAGCTGCTGCTCCTGACATTTTCCTCCTTAATGGACATATCGCTCTAAGTCTCCTCTACATGAACAAAAAGGAAAAATCCTCCCACATGGGTACAACACAGAATTTTACCAAGTATTTTTGGTTTAGTTTCTAGTGATAAGACAAAACTAACTTACAATTAACTTTTCAGATAAATATAAGAGCTAATTCCTTAATATTGATAAAAACAAAAGTACTAGTTTCATCTGCAGGTTATTTCAGTATAACAAAACATTTCCCCCGTGTTATATGAAACAATCTGCCAATAGTAGTAGTACTTTTTCATAAATATTAAGGAATAATTTTCTTAAAACCATCTCCAAAAAATTCTCAAAAAGTTATGGTGCGTTCCCACGACACATCAAGTTCGAGGTGCGTTCACACCAAATACGTTTCGTTCGTCTGGTTTACATTCAAAGTCTATGTGGAGGCGCGTTGAGGGCGCATCAGATATGTCAAAATCACTCTAGCTGTTGTTCACCGTTACCAGCTTATTTGTCAGATATGTTAAAGCTCCAAACACGCCGCAACTCCACATAAAATGTAAACCGGAGGTGCCCAACGCTCAAAATGCATTTGGTGTGAACGTACCTTTACTAGTAAGTCAGTTCTGTCTTATTTTAAGATAACTAAGATATTTGCACTAGAAACTAAACAAAAAATACTTAAGAGTTTGTGTTTTTGCAGTGTTCGAGAAACTGGACTCACCAGAGAGCTTTTATGTCCCCCAGAAGACGCTGGTTTGCTAGGTCTGCTGCTCCTTAATGGAAAAATTACCCTCTAAAATCTCTGCTTTATGAACTAAAAGAAAAACTCCTTCCATGCCACACAAAATCTTACCAAGTATTTTTATATAGTTTCTAGTTCAAATATCTTAGTGCACTTCAAATAAGAAAAAACTAACTTACAAGTAACTTTTCAGCAAGATATACAGTAGGTGCTTGTTTAAGACAGTAATTCATTAATATTGATGAAAAAGTGCTAGTTCTGCACTATAGCAAGACATTTTCCGCTTAAGTGAAATAATCTGCCAGAGGAACTACTACTTTTTCATAAATATTAAGGAATTATTTACTTAAAACAAGCTCTTATGTCAGTTTTGTCTTCTTGGTTTTACTGGCGGTTGGCAACAAACTTTTAGTAGCATCACCGCCACCTACTGGTTAGTTATTATCTATCTATCTACATATATACATTTATATTTACATATACAGTATATATTCTAACAACATAAATAAAAAATAAATATATTCTACCTATAAATATATATATATATATACATACACATACAAATACTTATACCTAACTTTGTATTCTTCCCATCTATTTATCATACATACATTCACAAACACCTTTACTATAATCAAATTCTATGAAATAATTTAGTTTTCTTTAAAAATCAATTTTTTTATGTTTACTCCCCAAATTCTTCCTCAAAAGATTTAATAAATTAACCTTTTCCTCAATACTTCAAACCTCATGTATCTTCTCTCTTTTTCATATTTATAACCTTCTTAGTATTCAAGCTTGTCAAGATATTTGCAGTAGAAACCAGACAAACATACCGGTACGATTTGGTGGTTCTGCAGTGTGGCCTCTAAATGATCCAGCTGTTTTCCATCATCGTTTTCTCCCACAGTCTCTCCAAACAAAGCACCAAAAAAAACCTTTCAAGACATCTTTTATTTGCACATCTTGTCACATCGTCTTAATATACAGCTACGATTTCACATATCATTCCTCAGCGCCCGGCCCCTTCAGTAACATGATCCCCCTGTATGTACATGTTCTGAAAATTATTCATGGCAATAGTTAAGTTTTTCAGTCATGCTAAAATGTTATTTAATGCATAGTCTGGACCAAAGGGCTCGTGTCTCTCAGCCCTTTTTTGTGAGGAAGCGTTTCTTCTCCTGTCTTTCTGTGAGTTTATGGGTGATGAAGACTCAGACTGAATTAATGTAACTGATTGGCAATGATCTCATTTTTTTCAAAGAAACCCCCCCACCCGTCCTTCCCAAATGTGCAGTAAACAAATTTGACTTCAGTCCATCTATTTATATTTCATGCCATTTAAATAGTTCTCACCTTTTCTACAATCTCACATTCTTTTAGATGCGTTAAAGCCTACAGGTACAACACAAACGTATCGGTGAAAACGGCTCTTCCTGAGAAAGATGTGTGATTCTGAACAGGTTCAGTTCTTCTCATACAAACAAAATAAGGCAAGAAAGTCATTTTTTTCTCATTTCAGACTGCCTTGTGTGAAGAAATGTAATAATTCTCTGTCACTAATTGACTTTGTTTTGTGTGCGCTCCCATCGTTGCTCGGTCCCGATCCGACAGATCCTGTTTGGAGAGTCTGGGATTGAGCTCGTCTGGTCCTCACTGTGCTCATGCTCGTCAGTGGAAAGCCCTTAAATCAGTAAAGCTGCAGCCACGTTTCACGCTGAGCAGTAGAAACAACTTCTGCAGCTGAAGATTTGTGCTCAGTTTCACTGCTTTTCACCCTTAACAAGTAAAATGTACCAGTTTAAGTTAAAATCAGTGTTTCTGCGAGGCATCATGGCCGACTGAGCGCCGTTTTGTGCTCACGCAGTTCCCCTGAAAAGCTCAGCGTCGTCTCCGTTTGTCACTCGGTTTTCTCCCGGGTCCACTTGATCATCGTCTCCGGCGAGCGGTAGAGGAAGATGAGTTTGGCGTACATGTCCTCCTCCAGGTCCAGCTCGCCCGTCTCTCGCACCAGGAAGATGTCGGTGCACAGCTTGAGGATGCGGTCCACGTTGGGCAGCTCCTCGAACATGATGGTGTGGGAGATGCCGCTGAAAAACTCGCGCACAAATTTCCCGATGACCAGAACAACGGAGGCGTATAGACCCATGATTCTAGACGGGCACAAAAAGAAAGAGAGTTAGACCCGGTGTCAAGCAGCTGCGTTTACATTAAACGATTAATCACAATTAATTGGATTGGTCAGAATAGTTGCGATTAATCAATTATTGAAATAATTATTGAAATCAGCCATCAAATTGCTCAACACCAATAATCCCCCAATCAGACTGTCTGAAAGTTCAATATTGTTTTTACATATTTAGCATTGTATTATTATTTGTATATTAATACTAGATTTTTTAAAATTCATGTATTATTTTTAATTGACACTGAGGGCAACACAATCCATTGAGTGCTTTAAAAAGACCGTAAGACATTTCTTTTTAGCTAAATGTTTGGTTCTTCTTAGATATTGGTTTCAATCTCTTATTTTTGCGTCTATTCACTTATTTAATTACTTTTGCTTGTTTTCTTTGTTTCCTGCCCTTTGAGATCTAAAGACAAAAAGGGTATTATAAATAAAAAACATTATTATTATGATTGCACTAGTAACACTTGTACATATGTATATGTATTTATAGTCACGTAGTTTTTCAGTATTTTTTGTGTATTCCGGTAACCAAGCAATTACATTTTGTAGCCAAATTTTGCTGTCTTGTCTTCATGCAATGGCAATGAAGTAAGTTTAAATTTAATCTAATCGATTAATCGTTAATTGGAGCAAAAAAACAGCAGAAACTTAATGCCTTTAAATCTAGACTGTTTGGATCTGCTTTTGAAACATAATAAACGGAAATTTTAATAAAGGCTCTTTACTAAATACAATATTTCAATTCTTGTGTTTTATGATGTCAAGGAAAACCAACATTTAGTTTTATATTTCCCTAATCTCATTTAAATTACCTTCAGTTAATATCAGCTGGAACATTTTATACTGTAGTTTGTCGTGCTTGAGTTGTTTTTGTTTTTGTAAAGGACTTTGAATGGAACTGATGCTGAAAATATGCAAAGAACAATAAACTTCTTCTTCTTCTCTTCCTCATACTGAGCGTCCATTTTGAATGCGAGCGGAGGCGTTTCTGTTTGTCGGTGCGTACCCGTATCCGGCCAGGAAGCCCAGGCTGGGCGGGCTCACTTGGTCGCTGAAGACGTAGATGTTCAGGCCCGGTTCGTTTTTGGTACCGATGTTGCCTAAGAGCCCGGGGTCAAGCTGGTTCACGATCCACCATTCCTGGATCTGATCAGAGGCGTTGTGGGCTCGCATCAGAGTGAGGGAAACGTTGAACATGTTTTCACCTGAAACGAAAACAAAACATATAAATAACAAGAAAACAGGTAGGTCACTTACAGTTAAAACGTATTTTAGTAGAAATAAATCACTGACTATTTCAGAATTAACTATTCTCTGATTTTGTTGTTTTTTTTAAAACTAAAATAAATAAAAAAATACGGACAGGTTGTACAAACTATTTTATTTACACACATAAAATAATCAGATTAATTTTTTTAAAGTGCAGGATTGTGGATCCAAAACTTCAACTGGTTTTAAGGCATACAGCAGGAGTGTCCAAAGTGTGGGCTGGGGGCCATTTGTGGCCCCTGGATGGATTTTGTGTGGCCCCCAACTGCGATTCAAGAAAGATGCTAATTCATCCCAGAGATACAAACAGAATTTTTCTACAATGGAAAAAATTAAGCACAACACAAAGTATTGGACTTTTTCAGGTTTTATTTACTTTATAAAAGGGCTGTGAAAGAAAATGACTCAAGTTCTTTTCTTATAATCCAATAAAGTTGTTCAGTCGAGCCCCAAAAAATTCAAAAGCTAGGTTTAGTTTTTTAATTCAGAGAAATCCTTAATATGGTTTAGATGTACGATAAATAACATCAGTTTCATATAATAAACAAACAAAAAACAAAAAGTTGGACGACTTTATTCTAGTTTTGGTTTTTATTTTCTTGTCCTGCAAATACTTTCGTCTCGATTTTGGCCAACGTGACAAAATCGAGACGGACACCCCTGGCACACAGGTTGCTTATTATTTTGGGCTCGATTGAAGAAAACTGAAAAAATATTTCATCTGTTCTCAACAATAAAAAAATGTAAGTCATTTGAAAATGCTTTCTGTATTTAGCCAAGTTTTAAAAGCAGATTTTGGTGCATCAAGGCGTACCTTAGTGTAGATGTGGTCCTAGTTACCATGACAACAGAAGGAAACCAGAAAGCTTGGTAAACATAATCACTTTGTGTTGCATCTGACATTTTTCTAAGTAGATTTTAATTTAAAAGTCGTAGTTTTATCCTAATGTATTTAATTTCCGTAATCGGACAGGCCGTACAAAATCTGTTCAAGGGCTGCAAATGGCCCTTGACCCCCAGTTTGAACACCCTTGCTTTAGAGGTAACCTTGTAATTTCAGGACGATCGAGTTTTCTCACCGAGCTGTTCAACGGGCGTGGCTTCAGAGTCGCTGGGGGCTCGGATGTAGCGGGGAATGAGTTCTGGGATCATCCTGCACAGAAGAAGAAGAACACGGCGTTGGCGTTCCGTTTGTTGGAGCAAAACCGGGAGCGACTGTTGTTCTTTACTCTGTTAATTATGCTTAACAGTGCCAATTCTGCTCGAAAATTTGCAAAAATCCAGAGAAAACACCCTAGTTACGATGGGTTTTCCATCTGCAGCGGGAAAGAGGACGCCACCTGCAGGGAAGGAGGCTAACTTACACTTTTAACTGGCTGGATGTCCCATTCAGAAGCATAACGAGATCCCGCTTTGTGCTTTCTTCCAGAGGTATCACATTTTTCCCAGATGCCATCTCAGATTTGGCACCAAGACTGAGGTTTCTAACAACAGAGGAGGAAAGTAAAAAGTGAGGAACTTTTCTTCAAGCCTCGTCTTTCTGAACGTAAAAAAAAAAGAATCAAAAGCAGAAAAAAGGTAGAAAGGAAGAAAGACAGCATTAAGTCAAGGCTCACAGAAATGCAAAACTGGAACCTTGTTGCCTGTTTGTTCTCACTGGTCTGTCACAATAAACATTAAATCAATTAATCGCATCATAAATTAAAACAGGTGTGTCCAAACAACATAAAATCTAGCAAATGAAGAAGCCCGATATTTATTATAGATCCATAATTTGAAAGCGATTTTTACAATGTTTTATTAGGGCCACTGTAGGCATAAAAAAATAGTAAATTTTGTGATTGATCTCAGAAATTTTCTAGAAAACTTTTCAATCGAAATTTAGAAATTTCCATGTTTTTTGTAGAAAATTTCTAATATTAATCTAAAGATTGATTTTTCTTTTCTTGAAAATTGCTGAGATTACTCTCAAAGTATTTTGGCATAAATGTGCTATTTACTTCCACTTTGATGTAGCATGTTTGTTGTATTAAAAGAAAGACATCCAGTTTTCAGTTTGAATAAATTTATTTTCAGTAATAAGAACAGGATTTGGGTCACTTTCTATCAAAATGTTTGCTACATTTAGCCAAGTTTAAGAGAGAATAAAAGCTGATTTTGGTTCAACAAATCTGGCTTTTCAGTAGTAGTTTCTGGATAAACTGTTATTTAAACTTGGTTAATAAAAGGTGAATGCTTTGTGGTGTACTTTGCATTTTCCTCTGTAAAAAAATAATATTGGTAACAATTTTTACCCTGATTACAAATTAAACGTCTCCATCTGCATCAATGGGTCAATTTTGTATAATTTTTGAATTGCAATTCAGGGCCGTACAAAAACAGTCCAAAGGGTCATAAATGGCCCCCGAGCCACACATTGGACACCCCTGAATTTAAAAAAACTCAATAATTTCCATTTGCTTTACTTGTAGTTTTTCTCTTTTCTCTCTCTTTTTACTGGCCTTCAGTCTGGCGTTTTTGTTTTTTTTGAAGAACAACTTTGTTTTCTGAGACATCATAACTCATTTTATTTAATGTTTTGTTTATGTATTTTGAATATTTAAAATGTCTTCCACGTTCAGTGTTAAATGTTCATTAGAATTTGAAGTTTGATATTTGAGAATGTGACATTTTCATTATACCACTTGAAAACGGTCTCAAAATAACAATAATATCGTTTATCGCAAAAACGTCTAGGACATTTTACCGTCCAGTACAATTTGTTAAAGTGACAGGCCTAATTATTTAAAATGTCAATATTTTGGGGGGATTTTTGATTATTTTCCCCTCGTTTCTGTCCAACTTTAATCACTTCTGTTTGTGTTTGGTAACAGATTTTACCTCTGCACAGTCCAGGAGACGGTGATCAGGAACTCCTGATCTTCTCCCTTCTCCCCTTTCTCCTTCGATCCCAACATTTCTATCAGGTTGAGTCTGCTGGGCGGGCTGATGGTCCACAGGGAGTTGGAGCTGCCTTTCAGCTCCGCGATGATCAAATCCTCTGCAAAGTACCTCTCCAGCCACTGCACGGCCATCTGACCGCAGAACGACGTGAAAACCGTTAAAACTCACGGAGAAACTCATGAATCAAGCTTCACTTTAAACAGATGAATGACTGAAAACAGTTCGGCAACATTAAACATATAATACAACATAATGTAGGTTTATAGTCTTACATTTGTTTTGGCTTCGTCGCTTGTTACACATCTTTTCTTAAATTTGACAAAGTCGTCCTCTTTCACAGAGTGGAGTTGTTTTTGTTGAGCACTCATGGTGAAGATGGGCTGTGGAGGCAGAATTTTAAATATAAATGTAAGTTTGGGAAAAATCTGGGTTTAATTTGCTGAAGTCGGCGTGATTGCACAAAGCAGGGTTTCTCCCAGTGGTTTATAAGCCTGGCGGGCCTCCAGGCTTTACTTGCTCCCCCACCAGGCTAGGCACCCTTTGTTTATTTATCATGGGGGTTTTTTATACACCAGTAACAGTGGAAGCAGAGATGGACACTATAATTAGCGCAAAAACAGCTTTTTATTTTAGTTTTCCTTTTTTATGACTTTATAGCTTTTGTTTAGGTATTGTTAATAATGTCTAACATAATTACCTGGTCATATTTTTTTATTTTCTGTCAACTTTAAGTGTTTTTAACTCAAGAACAAAGTGGGCTGCTGGATAACTGCCATAGCGCTCCTACCAACAGACTTGGCAAGTTTTCTGGGGAAAACCTGACAAAGACCTGATCAAAGCACAACCCAGGTAAACGAGTAAAACGCCATAAAACTGCCTCATTTTTCGCTTAATTCAATTCAACAATACTTTATTTATCCCAAAGGGTAATTAAATGTCATAATTAATATCATCCTAGTTTATTCTAGAAGTTGTAATGGATAGTAACGCTCCAGTAGCAGTCAGTGTTGCAACAAATCTAAAGAGGCCTCTGACATAAGACTCATGACATGCTTACAGTTCAGTATCCAAGCAGCAGAGATGATATTCCACAGTAAATGTCCTGAATAAGTACCTCTGCTAATCCACCTCATTTGCTTTTGCGGCTTCTTTTTAAATTTCTCTGGCAGTTTGGTTAGAAAGTCAGGCAGAGACATTTGACTTGGGTCCTGCTCTGCATCCATGAGGCCTCCTGTTCAATTATTTGTATTACCGTATTTTTCAGACTATAATGCGCACATAAAATCCCTATATTTGCAAAAAAATCGGCAATGCGCCTTATGTATGAACAGTGTACCGTATGTTTTATTACGACTTTGGTAAGCAACGAAGTCACTCCCCTTGATTGTCGAAGCACAATAGCTGCTGGTCAGAAACCTCGTGGAGTCAGCTTCCTATGCTGTCTAGCCAGACTTGTTTTGGGGTGGCGAACCACTTTTCCTGATACGTACGGTGCGTCAACATCCGGTAATTAAGAACCCCAAAATGGCACCTGTTAAGAGACATGCTTACGACGTGGATTTCAAACTCAAGGCCACCAGCCACGCAGTACAACATGGGAATAGAGCAGCTGCGAAACAATTCAACATTAATGAATCAATGGTACGGAAGTGGAGGAAACAAGAAGATGACCTGCTTGATGCCGCCATTGCCCAACTGTTAAATTCCGACACCGAAGACGAGGAATTTGATGAATTCGTAGAAGATGAATGATTGAAAAAGTGAGTGTATTTTTTGTGTAATATTGACAGTTATTGTTAATGATTTGAATAAAGTCTGAACTATCCGACTACCGTATGTTGTTTCGCTTTATGCGCCTTATAATCCGGTGCGCCTCATTGTCCGAAAAATACGGCATTTGGTAGCTAATCAGTTGCTTCTGGTTGCAAAAGAAAAAAAAAAACAAACAATACCTTGTTGCCACGGTTACGCATCAGAACAACTGTGCAAAAGTAGAAAAGTAAGAACAAAACTCCTTCCAACGCTGCAAGTGTTTCTGTCTACTTACTGGTGCAAATATCTTAGTAAACCTGAAATAGATAAAGCTAACTTACAACTAGCACTTCAGCAAGAAATAGAAGATTGTTTTAAGTCAGTAATTCCTTAATATTAATTTTTTTTTAAAGTATTAATGCCACCAGAAAATTATTTTATTTATAAAGAGACAGTTCTCCCATGTTGTAAGTAAAAAAAATATCTGCCAGTGAAAATAGTACGTTTTGGTCAAAATTAAGGCATTACTGACTAAAAACAAGCTGATATCTCACTGAAAAGTCACTTGTAATTTAGTTTTGTCTTAATGTACCAGAAACTAGACTAAAATATTTCACTACATTTTGTGTTTTTGTAGTAAACTGCACAGCATTCACACCTGTCCTAAAAACACTTCAATCAAAACAACTATGAGTTAAAAAGTTACATTTATTTTACATTAATTATATATTAAAAATAAATATTTCCTAAATCGGATGTTTTAAATTCAGTCAAATTGAAAGTTTGAGTGAAATGGAGTGTGAGATTATCCCGCTGCATAACAAAATAATTTATTTTAAGGTTTTATACACATCTTTTAATTAAAACCATGCCCTTATGTTCTGGACTGTGGGTGTTTTATCCCACGATTCGATAAAAATCAGAGCACCTGGAATCCAGCCAGGGTGATTGTGATGGAGACGTCCAGCGGCGCGTTGACGACGCCGGCCACGGACTTCACCAGCGACATGAAGAGCAGCGGGAACCAGACGATGCAGATGAGCAGCACCACGATCATTCCTCCCATCCCGTACTTCACCACCTTCTTCTTCTTCTGGCCTCGCGGCTGAGGGTATCTCTGCAGAGGGACAGAGCCGTAACGAGTTACATTTACTCAATTACATTTACTGAAGTAAGTCATGTACTTATAGGAGTACTTTTACTACGCTGTACTTTTTACTTTTACTTTAGTAATTTTATTATGAAGTATTTCTTCTCTTACTTGAGTAAAATTTCTGGATTTTCTACCCACTGAATGAAAAACAAACATGTTTTAACCAAAAACTCACCAGACTCAGACACACTCCTGCAGTTTTGTTAAAGTTTCATAACTTTTTTATTGAAAGAAACTGATTTGAAAATATTTTCTGTTCCCCAATTGTGTTATTTTTTTGCTACTTATATGAATTATTGTCATTTTTGACCTTAAAATACCAAAATTTCCACTTAACTTTATATTTTGGTTCGTCTGATTATGCAATTTTAAAATATTAAATGACTGATAATTTAATAGTTACTGAGTACTTGAGAAAACGTTTTACCAAATAGTTTTTGTAATTTCTCAGATGACTTCTTTTTACTTTTACTTCAGTAAAAATATGTTGAAGAAGTGCTACTGTTACTTGAGTACAGTTTTTGGGAACTCTACCCAAACTCTGCGTGGGGTCAACATGAAGAAAATCGTTTTTCTGAATCTGCTTTGTGTTCACTTTGGTAAAACTACCGCAGGAAATGTATTATGGGGCAAATTAATCTTTTGGAGAGACAAGTACTAAAGAATTTTCTCAAATTAGTAATAAAAAAAGAAGTAAGTATTTCAGCTCAAATTCCTGCATGACAAAAACACGGGTGGAAAATTAAGTGGAAGGAAAAACTTTAGAATTGTGCACAAGCAATAGACATAAACACACCTTCTCAGATTCTCTCCAACATTTGAGGATGAAAATGTGAGCATATATGTCCTCCACGCAGATCCAGCTGGACAGGGACAAGGAAGTGTCGGTCCAAACCCAGTCCATCACCGCTCGCAGCTCCGTCAGGAAAGGCACCAGGCGGAAACTGAAAAAGCAAACCAGACATTAATCACACATGAATTCAACTTTTCTGCCCACAAAACATTTCTTTCAGTTACGAGGGAAGCTTGTTCAATTAAGAAAAAATAAAAGATGTGACATAAAACTTCAAACCAAAGAAGGAAAACTGCAATCTGAACTATTTGTGTGGCGCTCTAGTTCAAGATCAAGTCAAGTTAATTTGTACATTTCAGCAACAAGGCAGTTCAAAGTGCCTTGAAATTGTTTTGTGCAACAAAAGATAAATGCCTGGATAAGTTTCTCTAGACCCTGCTGGGATATTCGTCCTTTAATCCTGGAAATGTTCTTCAGGTGACAGAAGACCGACTTTGTAACTGTCTTTATGTGGCTCTGAAGGTTCAGATTAGAGTTCAGCACTACACTATCAGACCTGACCTCAAGTTTCCAGCTGTACTGACTGAGTATTGACTCTAGGTCACATGTGTCAAACTCGAGGGCCAGGGGCCAAATCTGGCTTTTTATGTGGCCCTCTAGACTCCAAATCACATCAATAAGTCCCTACAGTTTTCACAAATCCGCAAAATTCACACAAAAATCATACAAAGTCAACAAATCCCCAAATTTTTTTCTGATTTTTACTGCTAATTTTTTCTCAAAATTGGCCAAAAGCATTGAGTTCAAGTGACTGCTGCCTCAGTCTTACTTATGTTAAGTTTTAGAGTGTGATTGATACGGCGATTAGTAAAAAGTCATGCTTAAAACCACACATTAGTGCAAATACCGTAAAAATTCCATACAAACATTTCTAAATTCGCACCATGAAATCTGTGGTTTTAATTGCAAATAAACCAGAAAAACAATCAGAAAATTCTAGATGGGCTGACCAGTGAAAACATTACGTTGTGTTAAGAAACACTTACTGAATGCTGAAACAAACTGATATTTTAACAGTTTAATGGGTTTTATCCATACATTCTGGTTATTTCAGAACATTCAGATTTTTGATATGGCCCAAAATGAAAATGAGTTTGACGCCCCTGATCTGGATCTTTAGGTCCAAAGACAACATCTTCAGATTTATATGGTAAACAGATGTAGTGTGACTCACCCTTGGAACAGGAACAGGTTGACGTAATTGTAGCTCTTGGTGAGGAAGTTTCCCAGGACCCGGGTTGGATAGCCGCAGCGGATCTGATAGGCTGACAGCCCGAAGTAGATGCACTTGACAAAATACCACATCTGGGCGACCGTGTTCTCACTGAAACGCCTGAGAGAGGAGGAGGAGGAACACAGAGGCGCAAAGGTTGATATAAACCATCATCAGGTAAATAACAACAGTAGGTTTAATCCTAACACATATTCAGGATGTTTAAAGGGGACCTATTTTGCTAAATTTAGATTTTGCATGGTTTTATTTGCTTCCATTTGAGTCTCAGCTGCTTCTAAAAACACTCAGCCGGTTTTTGGAGATGAGTTAATGTTTTTTGGTGTCTGGAAAATTTGCCGTTTCAAAAACCTTCCATTTATTAAGTAACATTCAACAGGAATTGAGCGTTACCTAGCAACCCCAGTCCAGCACAGCCCGTTACCTAGCAACCCAGGCGGAACTCTATGTTACGCACAATGGCTGCTGGAAAGGACAAGTGTTTTGTTGTTGATTTACCATCTAGAAACTAGCTGCATTCTTGTTAGGTGTACAGGAGACTCCACTTATGCTTTTCAAAGATGCATAATTTGCTTGCAGCCATTGAGCTGGGAGGCGTGGCCAGAAGCAGATTATTTGGATCTAAAGAGATAAAATGCCCTAAAACAGTTAACAGACAAAACTAAAAATCTCATCATGTAAGAACAATTTTGTGCTAAAATGTAATGTACATGTTTCATACGTACATTCCTAACATATCCTAACCTGCTCAAGGAAGCACAATAGGTCACCTTTAAATAAAGAACCTTTGAGGAAAGTTTACATCCGAACTGGAAAAAATGTTCAAGGGCGTAAATTCTTTTGCTGAATTTCATCAGGAGTAAGTTCACGCTCTCACTTTTCCGTGACGCCCGGCAGGATGAAGAACATCCAGAAGTGGATCCCGAAGACGAGGATGACCTGGAAGATGACCTTCCCCATGACGGTCTTTCTGAGGTAGAGAGCCCGGTCCACCACCATGGTGCCGAACTGGATCAGAACCATGACAAGGAAGGGACCGGGGACCTGGTCCTCCGAGAGAGACGACGTAATGTCCGCCGTCGAATGTTTCTAAAGAAGAGGAAGAGGATGCTGAAGGTTAATTTAATGTGTCTCCGTAAATCTGACACTTGAATTCCACTGTAATGAAGGAAATTTCAAAAAATTGTTCCAAGTTTTGCATTTTTCAGACAATATTTTTATTTATCATTCGTACACTTTTTTAAACTAAACATAGAAATCTTTTCATACTTTTGCTTGCTTTTGTGCTCATTTAAATCACATTTTTTAACCTTATCAATGCAATTTTATTTACATTGTGATTAAATCCTTTCAGAAATTTATGTTTAATTGAGATTTTGTTTTTTATTCTAAGTTTTGATAAATGGTGAAAAAATAAAAGTAATTTATTTATTTAACAATATTGTGGAAAAACTAACCGATTAACTGTTTAATTTAATATCCATATTTTTGCAAATGGAATAAAAAAATACATTTATTTTGTTTTCTTTTTCTATAAAACAAAAACAACTCCCCCACAAGATTTAAATAAAAAAAAATTCTATCCATCCACACTTGCAACTAATTATTAAAAAATACACAAAACAAAACATCAACAGCAGCAAAAAACTTCTTTCTTTTTTCTATGATAATATAAAATAGTTTAAAATAGACAGTAAACAGCCTGTAGAGCTACACAGTTTTTGATATTTATTGTTAGAACTGAAGTTAATTATTAAAGTCAATTCTTTAAAAAAAATGTTTCTTCTTCAAGGAATTTATTTATGAATGAATTAAAAAATATATATTTCTAAAGAAAATAAAAGGCAGTTTAATTTCTGGAACTGGTTATAAAATTGTGATTATGTATGTTGAGGACATTCTAAAAAAATGCAAACATAAAAGCATTTTTTTTGTTTGTAATTTAAAGAGAATCTAAAATCTAAAACTCACCCCAAATGCCCAGAAACCGAAGACGATGATGATGAAGTCGACGGTGTCGGCGAGGAACATCAGGACGTAGACGTCGGTGACGGCGCTGTACTCCGGGTGGATCAGGTTGTAGAAGAACTGCTTCATGGGAAGGTAGAGCTCCAAAAACCTGCAGAGACCAGAACAGATGTTATCGATCAGATTTGAAATCAATGACTGAGTTACTGAGGTCCGTTTTTCAAAAAAAAAGTCAGGGGAAATATCCAGGGTTTGTACTTTCTCCCCACAGCAAAAATCAAGCACATTCAGGCATTTTTCAAGGTAAGTTTTTAAACTTTGGAGATTAAAAACAACACAAATTAACTCAAAAAGACAGTTTTAAATCATCATCTATCATTATTATTAATATTAATTCTGTAGATAAACTAAAATATAGCAAAATTTGAGAACAAAACAAAAAATTACCCAATTTTAACAACAATGTTTAATGTAAATATAAAATATAAGATGATGAATAATTCGTTGAGCCATTAGGAATGATAAATATTCAAAAGATTGAAACAATCCAAACAAATATAGTGAAAGTAAATCACCTTCCTGCTTAAATTAAATGCTTGAACACAACGTTACTGTGCTTAACGTACCTTTAGAAACGTTAAGGAGAAGCAGAGCCAACAGTCAGCAGGTGGTACCGGGGCTTTGAGCTGCGTCGCGACTCGCGGTGACATTTCAGCACCGTATCTTATACCAGGATGTCTGATATAAAGACAGACATTCTTTCTATCTGTCGGTGGGACCGACTCAGACTGCCTGTAGTGAACCGGGCCTTTAGCAGAATAATAAAGTTAAAGTCAGAAGTTTCTCTGCAGCCGAAGCATTTCTGAGTTTAGTGGTGAGGCGGGTTTTGGCCCGCTATTGCAAGGACAATTACAAAAATATAAATAGAAACAGTTTTTCTAACATCAACATCAGACCTATGTTTTTATTTACAAAACAGTGTATGAAAAAATATTCTTGCCCATAATTTGACAGTTAGAGGACACAGATCCTCCTCCTCCTCACCTTGGACCAGGAGTCTGAACAACATGGAGGCTCTGAGAGTCATTATTAGACTGAGGGCAGCCAGACTAGTTTATTTTGTTAAATTATTATATTTAGCTAAATATTATAGCTGAGGGGCACAAGCAGGCCTTCTGACAGACAGATTTAAAAAACAAAAAAATTTATTTTGAAAAAAAAAAAAACAACTCAAAAAGAGCACTAGGGCATCAAGGATAAAAGGGGCCGGGGCTCAAACCCCCTTCGCCCCCCCTGTGCACGTGCCTGGTAAAAGCTTTTAGCAGGATGAGATGCATCACTCGACAGGAATATTCTGAACGAAGCTCTGCTAATGTGGCAGAGCCACGGGAAACCAACGGGCGGTGAGTCAGTTTCTGTGAAACGGCGCGGCGTCATACCGCTTTATGGCGAAAGCCTTTGCTTTGAGCAGCTGCTCCCTCAGCTTCTCGATGATCATCTGCTTGCGGGTCTTCTGCTGGACACTGGCCTGGCTGCCATCTTTGTGGCTGCTGTGGCGGGAAGCTGTACTTCCTGTGGGAGCAATTTACATTTTGAGCAGTTAATGATCCGTGACGATGTGGATTTCATCTTCAAAATCATGTCTGGAAACAGGAAAACACGCAGGTTAAAGCTTATGCAAATGCTAAATTGTGTCAATAATTTGGCTTTATTAATCCTGACTTTTCACATAACTTGGACAGATTACAGTACAAGTGGTAATATGGCTGCATTCACACTCAGCCTGAAGTGATCCAAATCCGATATTTATTTTATTTTTTTGGCCTTAATGCGATCTGTATCTGATATTTTCACAACAGTCTGAACAACACAAGCCGGATTTTTTTTCGAATGCGACCCAGGCCACTTGGATATCCGATACGTCCAGGTCGAATTCATCCAACCTGGACGTATCGATACTCGATAAACGTCACTATTCTGCGTCCTGAGTCGCGTAAGCGGGAAGAAAAACAACAATCATGGGGGATTATAATGAGGATTAAGTTGTTAATATGCTGCTCCGATCGGACAACAACTTCAAAATCATAAGCTACGCTCCACCGTTAGCATCCATGTTTACTATGGAGTGAAAATAGTGTCAAAAAGATTTGTGCGTGCGTAACAGGATTTGTGCATGCGTAAAAAGATTTGTGCGTGCGTAAAAAGATTTGTGCGTGTGTAAAAAGATTTGTGCGTGCGTAACAGGATTTGTGCGTGCGTGAAAAGATTTGTGCGTGCGTAACAGGATTTGTGCGTGCGTAAAAAGATTTGTGCGTGCGTAACAGGATTTGTAAACCTTAAAAATAAAATACATGTTGAAAAAGTACACACAAATCACCTGGTACGCACACACAAAACTGCAGTTACACACAAATCCGGTTACGAGTGCACAACTATTTTTGAGACTCATTTCACGCCTCGGTGGAAGCTCCAAGATTTGTGTGTAGATGGTGCGTTTACATGCTAGTAAAAGCTGGGACATCTGAGTTTTCTTCGGAACTGTTTCTTTTTTCCACAGTTCAATACGTATTTCTCTCTTTACTTGTCTCGTGGCTTAGACATATTTTTGTGAGAGAAAAATACATATGTCATTACACCCACGACTACTTTTTAATACTATAAGATTGTTTATATATGAATCCACATTTGGGACCTATTCAACTGTAATTACTTGGGTAAAAAATTCAACCACTAGGTGGCGGAAGTTTATTCCGCTCTGACTGGGAAAAGCCTTCATTCAAACTGAGAGAAGAAACAAGAGAATGGCGGGTCAGCCGAGTGATCGTGTTCGTGGTTTACCGTCCGAAGTTAGTGGATGTTAAAATTTGCACGTTTTCCTGACCGTTGTAATGCGTATTTTTTAGATTATTTCAGATTACGTTTTACGTTTCAAGTAGTTCGACCCAAAGTTCTCGCCCTTCTATAGCAATAGCTCATGTCTACGTTAGCTAAGCTACTATTAGCCCTCAATTAGCATCGGTCCAGTTTAAAACAGAATCTTCCTGGCCCATTACAGCTATGTCTACGTTTATCACCATGCTCAGCTATTTTTATGATGCCGACAATAATGTAGGCTTAGGTGACGTCTTTTATTATAATTTATTATAATTATATTTTATTAATTATCTGGCAGATAATTAATAAAATATTCCATATTTAATTTGTATATGTCCTTTTTCAACTATGCAATTTATAAAGTGAAAAATTGAACACTGACTGAAATGTGGAAAACACATACATTATTAGCACTTTTTGGGGACAATAGAAATATAATTTCACTAGATGGCTACAATTACAATTTAGTTAATGTGAAGCACAACTTAACATATTATCTGTCCAAAAATGTAAGTCATCACATGGAAGTAATGAGAAATGTGGTTTGCTCATAATGAAGTAACAGAAATATTAATATTTTAAAGATTCAGCCGAGTTACTACACTTATATTCAGCTGCTTACAAAGGCTTCAGTGTTGGATGAGGTTATATTTTCCAAATTTGAAATATTGATGATCTGCATGAATCTAATATAAAAAACGGTGCAGATGTATATGTATGGCATAGAATACATTTGTACATTTGTTAAGAGATGTTCTACGTATTTATTTCTGGTACGAAAGCAATGACCATCATATTCCAGGAAGAAATGTAGAGAAGAGTAAATCTTAAGTGATTACAGTAAGATATAAAATATACAGGTGATAGACGAAACATAAGTCTGTAGCAGAACTAAAAAAAAATTTAAATCAAAAACTACAATTAGTGAGGAGAACTGGGATGAATCCTTCAAATAATAAAAGACGTCACCTAAGCCTACATTATTGTCGGCATCATAAAAATAGCTGAGCATGGTGATAAACATAGACATGGCTGTAATGGGCCAGGAAGATACTGTTTTAAACTGTACCGATGCTAATCGAGGGCTAATAGTAGCTTAGCTAACGTAGACATGAGCTATTGCTATAGAAGGGCGAGAACTTTGGGTCGAACTACTTGAAACGTAAAACGTAATCTGAAATAATCTAAAAAATACGCATTACAACGGTCAGGAAAACGTGCAAATTTTAACATCCACTAACTTCGGACGGTAAACCACGAACATGATCACTCGGCTGACCCGCCATTCTCTTGTTTCTTCTCTCAGTTTGGATGAAGGCTTTTCCCAGTCAGAGCGGAATAAACTTCCGCCACCTAGTGGTTGAATTTTTTACCCAAGTAATTACAGTTGAATAGGTCCCAAATGCGGATTCATATATAAACAATCTTATAGTATTAAAAAGTAGTCGTGGGTGTAATGACATATGTATTTTTCTCTCACAAAAATATGTCTAAGCCACGAGACAAGTAAAGAGAGAAATATGTATTGAACTGTGGAAAAAAGAAACAGTTCCGAAGAAAACTCAGATGTCCCAGCTTTTACTAGCATGTAAACGCACCATCTACACACAAATCTTGGAGCTTCCACCGAGGCGTGAAATGAGTCTCAAAAATAGTTGTGCACTCGTAACCGGATTTGTGTGTAACTGCAGTTTTGTGTGTGCGTACCAGGTGATTTGTGTATACTTTTTCAACATGTATTTTATTTTTAAGGTTTACAAATCCTGTTACGCACGCACAAATCTTTTTACGCACGCACAAATCCTGTTACGCACGCACAAATCTTTTCACGCACGCACAAATCCTGTTACGCACGCACAAATCTTTTTACGCACGCACAAATCCTGTTACGCACGCACAAATCTTTTCACGCACGCACAAATCCTGTTACGCACGCACAAATCTTTTTACGCACGCACAAATCTTTTTACGCACGCACAAATCGTTTTACACACGCACAAATCCTGTTACGCACGCACAAATCTTTTTACGCACACACAAATCTTTTTACGCACGCACAAAACCTGTTACGCACGCACAAATCATTTTACGCACACACAAATCTTTTTGACACTATTTTCACTCCATAGTTTACTTCCGCAAACATGGATGCTAACACGGAGCACTTCTTCTGTATGGCAGTTGGCAGGACTCAACTCAGACGTTATTGCGCCCTCTACTGCGCATGCCGGGCACTTTCAGGTCGTTTGCAGGTCACGCTGACGAACACATACAAGGTCGCATGTGTTTGAAAATATGAACGTTCACTCAAAAAACCTCAGATATGTAAAGAATATTCTACTTATATTGTATCAACCTTCTAGACCTCTCAGGTCCTCTGGTTCTGGTTCTGCTCTGCTTCTCTATGTTTGGAACCAGAACCAAACATAGAGAAGCAGCTTTCAGCTTCCACAAATCTGGAACAAACTTCCAGAAAACTGCAGAACAGCCAAAACACAGAGTTTCTTTAAATCAAGTCTAAAAACCCAGCTGTTTAGAGCTGCTTTTTATCAATCAATCAATCAATCAAATTTTATTTGTATAGCACATTTCAGCAGCAAGACATTTCAAAGTGCTTTACATCATTACAAACACAGAAACACAATGCAATATAGAATCAATAATCAAAACAAAGCATTAAGTCAAGTTCCATCCATAAATTTGTAATTGATTACATTTCAAATACAATTTTGTCACGGAATTTAAGCGCCTGTTCTCGCAGGACTCCGTCGTCCTTTTTTGCAACGGGTATTCGTCGGGCCCCGTCTCCCTGAACAGGAAGGCACCAGGCTCCGTCCACCTAACCACGGAATTTTGCGCGAGGACTCCGCCGTCCTCCACGGATTTCGTGCAATATTTTTACCTGTTAGAGTCTAGAATTGACAGGGTTTTCTGTGCGCGCAGTGACCCTCAGTCACTCGCCATTTTTAAATTTGTAATTGATTACATTTCAAATACAATTCTAAACAGGTGGGTTTTTAGTTGAGATTTAAAAGAAGTCAGTGTTTCAGCTGTTTTACAGTTTTCTGGAAGTTTGTTCCAAATTTGTGGTGCATAGATGCTGAAAGCTGCTTCTCCTCGTTTGGTTCTGGTTCTGGGGATGCAGAGCAGACCAGAACCGGAAGACCTGAGAGGTCTAGAAGGTTGATACAATAAAAGCAGATCTTTAACATATTGTGGTTTATTAACCATAATAAATGAAAGATTAACCAACATTTTGATGTATAATGATGGAACTTGGCAAAATATTATATTTACTGGTTTTTTCAATTGTCTCAGTCGATGTATTTTGTGTTTTTATGATTTAAAGCACTCTGAATTGCCTTGGTGCTGAAATGTGCTATACACATAAACTTGTTTGAGTGATTGATTATGTTCGTCTCAGATGTCAATAAGTGTGGATGCCAAACAAGCTGGCAGAATAAAGACTTGATTCACCTCTCTTGGATCTTGCAGAAGAACCTCGAGATCGGTAGGAAACATGCGAGCCTCCGCTGGAGCTTTTCCGCCTCTGGTACGTCTGCGGCTGCGGGTAATGAACCTGGACCTGTCCTGAATCAATGGAAGTGCCAAAGGTCATGGACTTCAAGGTGTGGTTGGAACCTCTCCTCTCGTTGATCAGCGATGAGGCCGGCTCCGACTCCTTCTCGCTCTCCTCTTTGTCTCTGCCCTCGTCCTCAGATTCGCTCTGACTCTGACGAGCCGCCTCTTTTTTCTCCTTGGGGTCGTCTTCGTCCCACAAACCGTGACACTGAGGAGGAGGAGGAGGAGGAGGAGAGCAACCGGATGAAGACACTTCAAATTAGCACTGATTAATGAAATAACTGTAATTGATTATTTATTAATTGGAGTATACAGACTCAAAAAGAGGCCAGTAACTGAAAGAATACTACACACTGCAAAAACACAAAATCTTACCAAGTATTTTCTGCCCAGTTTCTACTGCAAATATCTTAGTATGCTTGACATAAGTCAAAACTAACAAAGACATTTTTTAGCAAGATATATGAGCTTGTTTTAAGTCAATAATTCCTTAATACTGATGAAAAAGTTCTAGTTCTACTGGCAGATTATTTCACTTATAACAAGACATTTTTCCCATGTCATAAGTGAATTTATCTGCCAATGGACCTAGTATTTTTAATCAAAATTAAGCAATTATTTACTTAAAACAAGCTCCTATATCCTATATATACAAGTTATTTGTTAATTATTTGTTCTAAGATATTTACACAAGAAACTAGACAAAAAATACTTGGTAAGATTTTGTATTTTTGCAGTGCAGAGCAGTAATGAAGCATTGAAATGATTAATCAAATTAATTGTGATTAATTAATTATTGAACTAATTACTGAAGTAATTGTCAACTAATTTAGTAATCGATTAACTGGAGTATACAGACTCGGAAAGGTAAGTGCTGAAAGAACACCACTTACACTGCAAAACACAACATTTTACAAGTATTTTTGTTTTCTAGTTTCTAGTGTAAATACCTTAGTATTAGTCAAACATTTCTGTCTAATTCAGTTTCTTTTCTTTTTTTTTTCCATTTTTTTTCTCCGAAGAGTTTTTGCGGCGCTAGTGGCTCGTATTTTTTGTACAGTAGACAGACAGGAAGGAGGGCGAGGAGAGGGGGGAAGACATGCGGTAAAGGTCGTCAGGTCCGGGAGTCGAACCCGCGACGTCCGCGTCGAGGACTAAGGCCTCCAAACGTGGGGCGTGCTAACCCCCTGCGCCACCACAGCACGCCCCCTAATTCAGTTTCACCAGTTAAGACCAGTTTCTATGTCTCCATTTGCTGGTACCTTCAGGATGGACCTGTGGAAGAACAGAGCCAGCAACTGGATCAGGTCATAGTGGACGTATCCGTCTTTCTTCTCTACCCCAATGATGTTGGGAGGATGATATGGTTTATTCCTGTCTATCTTGTTCTGGTTGAAGGGGAAGAAGCCAAACTGGAAGAAGTACTTGATGACGATGGTGACCTGGAGGGGAAACAGATGAGTTTATTTAAGCTTCAGGAAATAAATACTAAAGGAATCCTCTCACCTCCTTGAGATGATCTAGAAAATGAAACATCATGAAGACGCATCCATCACCGTTTCTGTGTTCTCACCTCTGTGTAGATGATGGCCGTCATCCAGTAGCGTTTACTGGGCCGCGGCACCGACAGCATGGCCCAGAGGAAGATGGTGATGGGGAGAACCAGGGTGACGAAGGAGGCCGACACCATGTGGTTGATAATGATGACCAGGTAGCAAACGAACTCGGAGTGGGCCACCAGCATGTTGTAGAGGGCGTAGCAGAACTGCAGGATCAGCGGCTGGGTTTGGTAGAAATGGTCCGACTGTTCCAGCTCCTCGTCGTAGAACATCCTGAACGCAGAGAGGCGGCCATGAAAAACCTGGGAACGTGGGCTTAGATACTCGAAGCATACAGGTCAAAATCTAAACAATTAGGAATAGGAGAAGAGAAGGGGGTAAACCAGACCTCACACTGAAAACTGACAAAAACATCCTAAAAATCAGGCGAACCCAGCTTGGAGACAGTAAGGGTGTTTACAGACCAGATAGTCTTGGAGACTTTGTTCGATTGGGACCAGAATTGCAACATTTGTTCTATTTTCAGCTGGTGCGTTTCACTCTCACACTGCACTGTAAAATGAATTAAATCCTCTGAAAATCCTGTTCCCCTCCTCGCCTGGGGTGGCGCTGCACCAATAGCCACTGAAGGAAACGACACAAAAACCTCTGAACAAGACATGAGTGCAACTTCCTTCTTCACAAAATGTAAACAAAAATGAAGTAGCATCAGATTTCAGCAGTTTCTCTATTGTCTTTAGTATAAGACCCAAGCCATTTTTGTTTAGCTTGTTTTTACCCAGATTGCTTTGCTCTATAGTTAACTTCCTGATTTTGATGCGGTCTTCAGTTCGCTTGGAGTTCACATTTGCATTCAAACTGCACCAGAGTTCCCTTTAACCAAACCAAGGCATACGTTTTTAGGTGGACCAGAGTTTGATGTTTTGGTCGATATCAGAGTTTGATTGTACATTCATGCCGTCAAAAAGAACCGGACTTTCTACTCAAACGAACCAGAGACACTTTAACTTACAATATGGGAAAATGTCTTGTTCTACTGGCAGATTATTTAACTTACAACTAGTACTTTTGCATCAATATTAAGTAATTTTTGACTTACAACCAGGTCTTATGTCTTGCCTAAAAGTTACTTGTTTGTTAGTTTTGTCGTATTTCAAGTGTTCTAAGATATTTCCACTAATCTAGGCCAGAGATACTTGGTAAGATTTAGTTAGATGTTCAAAGGGATGAATATTTTTGCAGTGAACTGTTTATATAAATTTTTGATCAAATGGACCTACTTGTTGAGCAGCAGCTCGCTGGCCGTCAGCTCGGTGGTCATCGATGGCAGCATGATGTCCGACCTGCTGTCCGAGCGGCTGTCGGACGTCATGACCAACCGCCGCCTCCGGTAGGAGTCGCTCTCATCGTCGCTCTCGTCGTTGCTGACCTCCAGGCGGTCAAAGCTCACCGCCTTGCTGTAGCTGGGCGGCACGTCAGTGTCGGACGTTTTAGAAGCGTCCGTATCCGGGGTGTAGAGCATGACGGCCTGGTCCTCCGTCTGCGAGAAGTCCTGCTGTCCGACTACGTCTTCGCTCTCGCTGATTGAGTTGTTCTCCCGTGATGAGGCAGCCGATTCTGCGTCGTCCTGCCTGGCGGACGGCCCCTCATCTGGGCCAAAGGAGTCGCAGGGAGCAGCCTCTACTTCTTGCTCCTCTCCTCCAACTTCCTCATCAGGTTGCCGCAGCTCTTTACCATCATCTTCAACGTTCACCTCATCACGCTGCTTCTCCTCTGCTTCCTGATTGTCCGCGGGACGCTGAGCGTCTTCTCCTTGATCTTGTTCGTCCTCCACTTCCTCGATGGTGTCTGTGGTTCCTTGTCTGGAGTAGATCATGACGCTTTGAGTCGTTTCACTAAACAGGGGGAAACAAACAAAAACTATTTATTTTACAGGAAAAAAACAACCTTTAAAAGCAATGAACTTGATGAAAACAGTCATGAGATGCAGCGATGGTGTGCATGTGAGTGAAATGGCGAACCTGGATACAACGCTGCTGCCGCTGTCTATGGACGAATTAGCAATGTCCATGCTGTACATCTTCCGCAGACTGGGCCTGGGGCGCTGACTGGTTTTGGGAATGTTCTCCGGCATTGGGTCCATGTCTTCCAGAGTGGACTGGCGGGAAAACAGGGTGGTGGCCTCCGTGAAGGCACTGGCAGGCAGTGATGGGATGGCATGACGAGCAGCAGTGAGAGGGACAGACGATGTTCAGGAACGATGCATGATGGTAAAAACAAATACAAAAATGTGCAAAAAGTGAATTTTGAAAAGTTAGTTCTCGATAAGAAGTTTATTCAAAATTTATTTATTTAGCTTTTTGAAAGCTTTAAAATTCAGAGAAGTTACAATGAGTCAGTCGTCCCTAAAATATATTATGAACAAAAACTGCAAGCATAACATGAAGCATAAATGCAGAATTTAAGCTGTACGCTACAAAATGTTTAATATGATCCAAAACATGTCTAAAACAGAATGCGTCGCTCTGTAACAAATGTAATTTTCAGTAATCTGGGGAAACAAAAAGACAATTATTATTCAACTAAATAGTTTGTATTACTGTGTATTTATATTAACAAAGCTAACGTTTATTTTCTAAATATTAAAAAACCTCTCAGCTATTTTCTTTGTCATTGTAAATAAAAGCAGTGGAAATTAAACATGAGGAATTAATTTATTTTCTGTGGTTTTTAGAGGATGTGATGATCAATGTTTCCAGCGTGTGGCGCTGTGTACCTGGACATGCTGTCTCTGGAGGCCGTGGAGTCCTGGCTCTCCATCGGGTAGGCTCTCCTTCTCTTTGGGCCCTTGGTGGAGCCGGACATGGACCCGTCCTCGCTCAGCTGGTCCAGGCTGGCCTGCCTGGAGATGTTCAGCCTCATGGCCTTCTGGTAGTAAACATGGATGCTCTCTCTGGACGGCACGTTGCCCTGGAGTCACAAAATGGGTTTAACTTAGAAATAATAACCAAGATTTACATATTTTATCTTTATTTTTGCATTTCTCTCACATTTTAGATTGCCAATCAATTTTTAATATCAGGCAAATAAATCGTGAGCAAATACAAAAGGTCATCTGAAACATAATTTCCCCTTCTTAAATCATAAATCTGCTGTGATTAATCAAATATTTCTGTTTAATTTTAATAACCACATCCAGGTCTGGTTATTGCTAGACTTAAACATAACTTAAATACAGTCATATTCAATAAATTATGAGTCTCATTTATCAGATTAAACTTTTAAAAATTGACAACCTTTAGGAAGATATTAAACATACTTTTTATAAAGGATACATTTTTGTATTAAAAATGTTTAGATTAATTTCTAACTGTAAATGTTTTAATTAACTTTAAGCAGAAAATCTTCATAGGCTTTGAAACAATAATTTGTGAGTAATTAATCTATTTAACATAATTCAATTTGTGATAAAGTTCTTGAAATAAATGGACTTTTCAATAATATTGTAATTTATTGAATGTAGTATCTGTTTGACAACATGAAGTAGGCTAACAGATCCCAATAAGCAACAAGTTGTGACCCAAACTCAACAAAAAAAGGAGAGAAACCAAATAATTGACATTACATTTCTGAAGTGGCCTAGTCAAAGTACAGACTAAAATCTGACTCAGATCGTCACAACCATTAGGTTCAGGAAGTTGGTTTGAAGTTTTCTTCCCCCTTAATGGATGAAATCCTGACTTGAAAACGGCTTTTTGTGTTTCTTCAGGTCATCTTTGTCTGATATAAACATTTAAATGTAACAAAAATAATGTTGAAAAAGTTAAAAATTGAAAGTTGAAAATTTGTTTAATGGCTGACTATTTTACTTGTAGTTTGGTTTAAAATGGACTTTTTACATGAAATGTTATCTTACTCTGCAGTAACATATTTTGGACCTGTAAAATAATGAAGCGATTTAATTATATACTTTTTAAATAACTATTTGTTACTTGGATATTCTGTTACTTTTGTAAATGAACTCTGCTGGCTTTATATAGGTATCACATCTAAATAAAAGTAGTTTTAGGATATTCAGATTGTTTTTAATCCAGTTTTTATATGGTGGATTTAAATTTTCTTCTTTTTTTTTAACCCAAATATAGACGTTTCCTCAGTTTCAACCAAGTTTTTGGTCATTTCTACTTTTAAAAATGGTCAATTTAGTTGCCATATCAAAATATGTTGGGTCAAGCCATCAACCCAACCCAGTTGAGTTAAAACAACCCAAATTTGACCAGCACTGGGTTCCAAACTGGGTTGTTTTTAGCGGTTTTTAGTGTGCAGCCCGGTTTTACCTTTTTGACCTCCCGCGTCAGCATGCAGCGCTCGATGCGAAGCACGGTGGAGATGTCGATGTACTCCCTGCACATGTCGTTCATCCAGTTGGTGAAGCTCTCCACCGTCGTCTGGAAGAGCACCCAGGTGAACTTTATGATGTTGAACACCCGCTTGATGATGTTGTCTGCGTGAGACGAAGCAACACAAGCCGCATGTTACCAGTTAAAGGGGAAACGGTGCAGCAAAACACGGAGAAATAAAAAGAAAGGGAGGACGAGTGGGCTAAATTATTTGGTTAAATGAGGAAAAACGTACCTGGACCAGCAGACTTTTTGTTTTCTTCTCCTGTTTCTTGCCCATCAGAAAGCTCCCCCACCTCGATCGCAACATGACCTGCTAAAAAAATAAAACCAATGCCTCAAAACGGCTCAGCAAAAAATAAAAACACATTTACAGTTTTTATATTCACTAATTATTTTTAAAAGATTACCTTTTTAATAAATTACCTACTTACTGCTATGTCTCTTAAGATGTTATTAAAAAAAAACTATATCTATATTATTTAAATCAGGTTCTCAAACTCATTTTTGTTTTGGACTAAATCAAGATCATGACTGCTCTTAAAGGGCCGGTTGTGCCAGAATGTATTGATAAAACCTGTTCACCATCTGTTAAAGTATCAATGAATTCTTAAAATTAAATAATATTATTAAACATATTTTCAGTTCCTCCAGATTTTGTATTTGTGGCACTAATTTGGAAATATTTGCACTTATTTATGTGACGGTAAATGTGACTTTTTATTACTCGCTGTACAGGTCATGAACTATAATCTGACATCAGTTAAGGCTGCGGCAGCTGTTTAGTAAAAGTAAGAAAGTTTTTGACAGTTTTGAGCAAAATCTACAATAAACTCCCAATTATTAGTGCAAAAAAATGTGGGGATTTGTTGATTTTGTGTGAATTTCAATGATAATTCTCAAGAAACTGGAGCGACTGATTGATATGATTTGGCAGAAAACAGATAAAATCTGCATTGATTTGATTGATAACATGATATTTAAGCAGACTTGGTGTTTAGTCTAGAATGTAGAGGGCCACATTAAAAGCTGTGGCGGGACAAATTTGGCCCCCGGGCCTTGAGTTTGACACGTGATTTAAACAGTTGTGGATTGTCATGTGTGGGCAGTAGCAGTCAGTCTCACAACGAATCTCAAGAAGCCTCTGACTGAAGACCGTCGCTGTATATTAGTTTTATGACATGCTAACTGCTCAATATTTAAGATATTCTACAAAAACATGACTTGGATGACATCATCAGTTGTTTACAAGCACTGCTAATCCACCTCTTTTGCTTTTGCTGCTCTTCTTTGAAGCAGTCAAAACCAAACTTGCACCACTTTTTATCATAACACAACTATTTTATCTCTTAAACTTACAAACCATAAGGAGTTTATCACACAGAATGTACATTTTTGAGTTTTCCAGTTCAGCAACGTTTCATTAAAATATTAAAGAATCAAAAGCAAAGAATTACAGCTTTACCATCTTTCTTGCTTTTCCTGCCTCTCACTCTTTTTGTGTATTTCTTCCAAAACTTGCGTTTGTCTTTGGCTCGCGCCTTCAGAGCAGCTTTGGGGTCCGTGATCCAGGCCTGGTAAAGAAACTGCAGAGCAGAGCAGACCCGTTTCGTATCAACCGGGTTGGTTTTGGTGGAGCGACAGAGAAGAAAATAAACATTTATTTATTGTTTCAAACACCAATGAAACAATAATTCACTCTCTACGCTGGATTCACATGTAATTATTTCTAAAAAGCCTTTATATAAATTAGATTTTGCTGAAGTGTCATAAAAAAGTTGAAACGTCGAATTAAAGGACATTTATTCCATTTGGTATAAATATGATGTATATCTGTCAGCCACTTTTCAAAATGGGAAAGACAAGAAAACATGACATCTAAGTAAGGCTCATCTTCACATTGATCCAATATTTTTTCTATATCTAAAACTTTAATTAAAAAGTTGTTTTTTACTGAGTTGTGACAGAGACGTTCCTGTTTCTCGTCCTACAAAACTTAAGATCAAAACATGAATTTTGTAAAATATCATAAGATTTTACATAAAATTTGTTACTAGTTCAAGCCCTCAATGAATAAATGCACTAAATTTCTATTTTTTCTTTTCATTTTCTATTATTTCTTTTCAATGTGAAAATATGCAGCTGCAGAAAATGAAGAAATTATTTTAAACTTTTCTCCATAGTTAGCAATAATAATTTTCTGTTCTCCCTGCTGCCCTCTGGAAAGAGGTTCTGCAGCATCCGGTGCAGGTCCACCAGGTTCCGAAACAGCTTTTTCCCACTTGCCATCAGACTGCTGAACTCTTAACTGGACTGCACTTAAAATCTGGTCTCCACTTTATACCTTGAACATGTACAGAGCTAAATAACTTATATTTTACTGTCATTCCTGCACTTTATATTCTATATTTATATTTATATTCATATTTTATACTGTATTTTATCTTATTCTGGAGTAACCTCACAACATTGGAAGCTCAAAACATTGTCCTGAGCCGTATGCAACGAAATTTCGTTCTGTATACACCCTGTGCATGTAAAATGACAATAAAGTCAGTCTAAGTCTCTAAGTCTAAGTCTTTATTCTTATCAGTAAAATAAAATTCAGTCACAATGTTTTAAATTAATCCTGAAGGCTGGCTCACTTGTTGAAGAGACCAATTATTTAATAGTAAACTATAAGATATTCTACCTTAAAATAAAATTAATAAAGGAATTTTTAGCAGCTGTATGTTCAACCACTTAAACATAAATCAATTTTAACAAACTAAAAATACGATGTATCATGTTTTTTCCAAGTCTGGTTTCAAAGTTGCATATCTATAAAAATAAAAACACATTTGGACATGTTTCAGGTCATGCAGATTTTACGTCGACTACTATCTACTACATTGTCTTGTGCAACAATATCTGACATTTCTACGGAGTAGCAATTAACAAAAGGCAGGAAAAACCTTCTTCACATGCAGAACGCTTCATGCCAGCGTAACAATCATGCAGCACAAAAACATTCCCACTCTGGCTCATATTTGTTGATTTTTGTTTCGATAAGGTTTACACCAAATATGAGCTGCAAGCATCATAAAACTGTGATGTTATTTGCTAAAGGTGACCTGTTATGCTTCCTTGAACAGGTTAAGATAAATCTGTGGCCTATACAAAACATGTTTGTTACATTGTTCTGCACAAAATCATTCTTAGAGATTTTATCCTGGTCGGTTCTGCCTAGTTTGAGCTGTTTTATTGTGTCTTGTCACTTTAAATCTAAATAAGCTGCTGCTGGCCACGCCCCTAAATTCAATGTTTGCACTCGAACGTGAAAATGGCTGCGCAATTATACAACCGTACATCTTTGACAAGCAGAAGTAGAGCCTAATGCCCAACCAGCAAAAATGCAGAAAGTGGTTTCTGAATGTTAAATCAACAACAAAACACTTGTTTTTTTCCAGCAGCCATTGTACAGCAATGTAAAACCAGCTCTGTTTTAGTTGCTAGGTAACGGGCTTGGCTTCACTGGGGTTGCTAGGTAACAAAGCAGTGCCTGCTGACTTATGACAGACACCAAAAAACATTAACTTATCATAAAATTGTTTTTTTAAGCACTCAGGTTGGTTTTAGATGCAGTTGCGACCCAAATGGAAGTAGAAAAACAAAATTTAACTGTTACATAACAGGTCCCCTTTAGATGTTCCCACAGCAAAACAAGCATGGTCAGGTGAGTATGGTGAGTACCTTTCCTGCCTTGACTACATACTGCAGCACAGTTTTAGGCAGCCTAATGATAGACTTGGGCAAAGCCAGAATGGCTGAGACAAACTTTCTGATTGCTCGCTAAAAGGCAGAAGAAAGAAGGACAAGGTTTAGTAGAGTTAGACTGCAGGTTGAAGGAAGACCTGTGTGAGGAGGCAGAGGAGATGAAAATTCATGAGTTAAACACATTCATTTGTGCACAAATTATTAACAAACCAAAAATATATATGATTAAAAAAAAAAAGATGTTATGTAGAATCAGGTGAAATGAACCGTTGTTGGAGGTGGGGTGAGGAAAAGGTCAGACAGTCTGCAGACTGACGATAAAAAGATTCTCAAGTGTTTCGCTCTGTTTTATATCACAAGTGGACATAAAACCCCAACAGAGCAACATTCACTTTATTTAAGAAAAAACATCAGAAAACATTCTTTCCATTTGTTTTTTTTTTAAAGAAACAAGACTTATTATAGTTTAATTTACTTGATACAGTAAATCCATCAGGAAACTTCGTAGATTTTATTCCTAATAAATCTAAAGTTGTTTGATTCTCAGTGTTCAAACAGCAGAGAGATGAGAAAATATATATTTTTTGAAACCCGAGGAATATCGATCCACCTGAAAGGCCGACTTCTTTGGCGGCTCCTCGTCTTTTTTCTCCTCCTCCTCCTCTTCTTCCTCGCTGTCAGTTTCAAACAAGTAATAATCTCCACTTCTAACCACTAGGGGGCAGAAGAGAAAATGTTTTTACATGAACTCAGAGGCCAGAAACTGTCATTTGTTCATCGTCAAACATTGAAATCAGAAACAGAGAGGAGACGTTGGCGGGAAAAAGGATGTATGAAAGTTATAATACTCTCCATTAATTCAAAAATAACAGAAATTATATCTACAGTGAGACACACATACAGACATAAAGTCATTACAAAAAGAAAGAACAAACTTTCAATTCTAAGATTTTATTTATCAGGAAATAATACATTTAATCAGTTCTTACCAGGTTCTAAAATTATTTAAATCTAACTTCAAATGTAAATAAATTCACAACAAATCCACACTATCATCAAAAATTACGTACAGGTAATTCTTTCTTATAACTCTGCTAATAAAGTCGAAAGGTACAGGAGTATTAAGCAAAACAAAAATATTAAAACAAACAACAAAAAATGTTTTAATCCTCAAAATGGGGTGAAAGACAAATTAAAAGCAAAACTCAGTCTTACAAATATATATATATATTTTGCTGCCTGGATGTGGATTCATTTCAAAAAATTTTTTGATTTTGCTTTATTTTGATTTTTCCCTTTTTTTCTTTAGAATTTTTATTCTCTTTCTGATATTTTTCCTCAGTAGTTTGAACACTTTCCTCAGATTTTTTATTTAGCTTTTCTGAGATCTTAATTTTTTTCATCAAAATTTTTTACTTTTCTAAATTTCCTCATTCAAAAGTTTGAATTCTTTTCTAAGATTTTTTCCCCCAGTTTTTTTTTTTTTTTAACATTTTGACATTTTATTCTTAAATAGTAACTTTTTCCCTCAAAATATTGACTTCTTTTTCCCAGAATTTGAAATTTTCAAGAATTTTGTTCCCCCTTAAAATTGTGATTTTTCTTAGAATTTTGACTTTTTTTCTCTCAAATATTTTTGTCTGAATTTTCATTATTTTCTCAGAATTTTGACAAAACATATTTTTTTCTGTTCTTCACTGACCATAGTCCTTAATTCTCTTCTGTGGCTGCCACATGTTAATAAATTGTGGCAGAAATCTTTTTAAATCAAATAATGACAACAAAATCTATAACAAAATGAATAACAATAAAAATCTAACTTGTATGTTTCGGTGCACTTCAAGTTAGATATAATCGATTTTAGAACCTGGTAAAGAACTTGAAATCCTCAGAGTTGAATGTTTAATCATTTCTTTTAAACACAAAACTTTTTAAACTGTTATGAGGTTTATGTGAATGAAGAAACCTATGGTTTGTGTGAACATTTCTCTCTAAGATGTAAGAAGAGACTCCAGGCTGCAGCAGCTGAGTGTCAGAAGCGATGGATAGACAAGGCTGACTTATGTCCTTGAGCAGAACCGCAGTGGGCAGGAAATGAGGGAGGATGCTAGGAAATGGAGATGAAGCACCAAATGACAAAGAGATAAAATAATTTGTAAAATGTCATGTGGGGGCGGACGATGACATGAGACATGAGTTTGCACCAAACAGGCAATCAGTGTGGGAAAACTCAGAGGAAAAGTGGGATTTTTAAAGTGGTTTTTTATCAGTTTCAGAGTTTTGTTCATGTCTGAATCGTCTGTTTTGTTTTCACCTGTTTGGTGATCATGTCTGCAGGCAAAGCAGGAAAAAACCTTCCTTATTTATTCCAGTACTGAGAATACAGGCGGGTCCGTTTCATGTCTTTGCCTAAAAATCAGAGCGATTCTCTACTGTGGGCTTTTCAGGTGAAAAATGTTCAACAAACCTCCAGACATTACTCCTTTTCTCCTTCATCAACGTGTCTGTTTAAGGCCACCAGGCTCTTTATGGTTTTATTTTTAAAATCCTCAAGCAGGCGGCGAAACGGCGCCTTAAGCAGAGACAGAAAAGGATTAATGATTGGAGGGACGGTGCCTTCAGAGCCCTGGGACAGTATGGGAATCCTCAGCGTTCTGGTCAAGGACAAAAGGGGCCAGTGAGAGTGGAGGAAGAGAAAAACGAGGTTTTGGGGGTCAACCTACTGGAAGCATGGTCAACCCACGGCCTCCACCACTGCTTTTTTTTGGTCTTGGCTTTCGCTCGCTGTGCTCCTAAAATTTCACAAATACATCAGTGCAACACATCATAAAGGTAAATAAAAATAAAAAATAAAAATCCACAAATTTAAGATCCTTAAGTAAGGCAATTTGCAGCAGCATATTCACACACCTTGAACTCTCATTTAGTTAAGTTACAAACTCAAACTTCAATTTAAAATTAAAAGAGTTTTATTTGATGGAGCAAAATAAAGTAGAAGGCAAACGGATAAAAGGTGATTTATACTTTCTCAAATAAAAACAAAAAGTGAGTCAAATCCATTTAAATAGTCACTTTGTTCAACTATTTTCTATATTTTTGCACATTTAAAGACTAAAAACTCGACAGATTCTTCCAAACAGCTCCATGTCACTGAACTGTGTTAAGGTCTAGACTTTGACTAGGTCAGGATTGTTTAAGCTTTTTGTCATGTGGGCCAAAATTATTGAGTCTTAAAAAAAATTGAACTAAAGTTAAGCAAATGAAGTAGAAAAACATATGTTATTCATCACAGATTCAGAAATTAAGAAGTATTTTACATGTTTGGTGCATTAAACCTAAATCTGCTTTAAACGTTTAACCTTTTCTGTCTGTTGTGTTTCTTCATGACGATGTATATTCATTAATGTTCTCTAAAAAAAATTATGAATGCTTAAGAAAACAGTTTATGATGAGATTAAATTGCACAACAAGCCGTTATTTACTGATAATATGGCTTCTGAGAGTTCCTGTGAATTGGACTGCAAATAACGATTATTTTAATAAATGTTAAATTAATCGATTAGTTTTACCCGATTAAACCGTTAATCGGGTAAAAAGTGGCACATTCTGCAGATTCTGTTTATTTCATGTAATATTAGGAATACATTAAAATAAATAATTCCATTCCTTTTTAAAAGAAAATAAAACATTTTATTGCCTAAAATGCAATAATAGCATTTTTACTTTTTGATCATTTATAGCATCTGCAGCAAAAATACTTTAACATCAATATGTGAAAAGTTCAGTGTAGCATTGATCTGCTGATTATTGTTTTATTAACCAATAAATAAATAAACAAACAGGAAACAGTACCTGCGGAGTTCCAAGTAAGAAATATTTACAGACAAAGGGTTTTTATGTTTCATCGTAAATACAAAATGTAAATATTTCTGTACAGTTTTGACTTAACTATTGCTCTGAGTGTTTTATTCTTTCCTCAAATTGCCTTTTTCAAATCTATATAGTCCAGTTAACAATAATTCATTTATAAAATTAGTTGTCAGGGAGAGTCCTCACGATTAATCGCGATTAATCAATTATTTCAATAATTGGTTCATCAAGATTAATTATAGTTAATTGTGATTAATTGATTATTTAAAAAAATCTGATTAATGATCATTTCAATACTATTTCAAAATTCAATAAATCATGATCAGTTATGATTAATCAGATGTATTGATTAATCAGATTAATCGTGATTCAATTAATCATGATTTGATTACTCAGTTAATTGTTTCAGCTCTATTTTTAACTGGGTCTTATTTAGTGGTGTCAGAGTTAAGGTGGCTGAACACAAATGCAATTTAATTTAATGGGTTTTTTAAAAATCAAAACTTGTCACAGTTATGTGTTAATTCTTTTGTTTGTCTTTCATGTAAAAATTACATTAAAATAGTTGGTTGAAAAAGTTCAAGGGTTGTGAATTCAAACGGTGGCATCATTACGTCTGATAAACATTAACTGAGTCTTATTATGGGCTCCACAGGGAGAGTTGGCGGCAGCCTTCATCATACCATCATCATCCTCCTCCTCCTCGGGCCGGACGAGCGTCTGTCCGTCGGCAGACTCCTGCGCCAGGCTCAGCATCTTCTCCTTGCCCCTCTTAAACTTTTGCTGCCTCACCTTAATGCGGTCCATCCTGATTAGATCAGAAAAGACGCAGAGGAACATCACCGCACGGCGTCCACAAACATCTCCAAGCTTCAGCTTGGAAACAAGAGCGTGTTCTATTACAGCGGAGTGCTCATTAGTGGAGGTGAGTGGGCATCAACTGGGCTCCTGAGGAACTACAGAGGAAACTATAAGCAGTGGAAACACGCTGCTTTTAGGTGGTATGATATGCTAATGGCCGCCTTCCAGGAAGCCACGCTGAGTCTGGAGAGGCTTTTAAACCACAACAATCATGATTACTTAATTACGGACGGAGTTACGCCTAGCAAGGTTCACCAAAGAAACTAAGAAAGAAGGAGGAGGAAGCTGCATTAAAGTCAGAAAATCACAAAGAGTAAAAATCTGACTTCCTGTTGATTATCACCAACATCTAACAGAATCCAGTTTAAAGAGTTTCTCTTTAACCGTATGAGAGATGGATGGATGGATGGATGGATGGATGGATGGATGGATGGATGGATGAACTCCTCCATGTCTTTTGTTATTCCATCAATAATCTTCTGATAATCAAATCTTTGATCTGATGAACAAAAATAATTTTCTGATGATTCACGACATCCAGATGGTTATTAACATCCATCCAACCAACCAACCAACCAACCAACCATCCAACCAACCAAAATAAACAAAAAATAAAATCTCAAAAGAAAGAAATGTCTGAGAAAGCAAGGATCAATAATTTCAGGATGGGAATAATTTCAAACTAAATCTATTTCAAAGTGTCAGTTCTCTCATGGAGCGGCTGAATACCATGAAGGTCAAAGGTCAAACATGGAGAGTCTCACTGTCTCTTCAGCTGCTCCACTGATTTGCTCTCCTCCTCCAGCCGAGCTTTCACCGCCTTCACTATGGTGGCCTGGAAAAGCTCCGCTCCTCTGAAACAAGAAAGCAGATAGACTCTGAGGCCCCGTGTGCAGTAATCTAGATTAAATCTTATGTTTTCAGATGTTTGGATTAAAAAACCCCAACTTGTTTTATCTAAATCTTAATTTATCACACATCATGTATAACTGGAATCAACATGATTAAAGTCTTTGTTCAGAAAAAAAAAATCACTCAAATTTGAAATGTTATTTCATTTATCAGATTAAATAAAGAAAAAAACAAAACACATGAATCTATGGAAGAAGATTAGGGACAATTTTTTCTCAGAATTTTGACTTTAGTATTTCTGACATAAATCTCAGAATTCTGATCTGAGAATGATCACTTTTTGCTCAGAATTCAAACTTTAATCTCATAATTTTGACCTTAATCTCATAATTTTGACTTTAAGCTCATAATTCAGACTTTAACCTAGGAATTCAGACTTTAATCTTACAATCTGGACTTTAATCTCTGACTTTTTTCTCAAGATCTGAATTTTTTAGATTGTTTATGCACCATAAGACAAATCAAATCAATCCAATAAATTAGATTTTTCAGAATGGATAAAGTCCAGGTTTATAAAACCACAAAAAGGAAGAAACAAGTGATTGTTTTACATTTGCAACAACACAAACCTAATAATGTTTGGTTATTTATGTGGATTTTGGCAAAGATACACACAGATTACAGTCTGAATTCTGAGAAAAAAAAAGTCAGAATTATAATTTTTTTTATTTCTTATTGGCCCTAATCCTCTTCCATATGGATCACTGGAACAGAATAGAAAACGGTCGTCAGGCGTAAAAGCCAAGCACATAAGGCGCCGCTGCTCCTCCCTCTCGGTGCAGCTGCTGTCTGGAGTACCTGGAGGCGAGGATCTGCGACGCTCTGATGTCTGCCACCACGTGCAGGAAGTAGTAGCTCATGAAGACTCGTCTCTGCAGCAGCAGGAAGGCGAAGCAGATGCTGTCCCAGATTATCCCGGCCTCGTCTTTGGGGAGCTCACAGAAGTTTCCCTTGGCTGGAGTGTGAAACAAAATCAGATTTATTCGCAGAAACAAACAGCTTTCAGCTCTAATATCTAATTAACAAGATTTCAATAAGGAGATGAAAAAAATGGTCTAAAATAAACCAATTCAAATCACTTCATAAGAAAACAATAATTAAAGGTGATCTATTAAGCTTGTCTTTCATTAAATGATTCCTAGATAATGAGATTTTAGTCTGCTCTTGTCACTTTAACTTCATATAGTCGGCTGCTTTCCACACCCTCAAACTCAACGTTTACACTCACACGTGGAAATGGCTACATACGCGCAATTATACAACCATACATCTTTGAAAAGCAGAAGTAGAGCCTCCTGTACAATCAATAAGAAAGCAGGGAGTGGTTTCTGGATGGTAAAGCAACAACAAAGAACTCGTCTTTTCCAGGACTTGCTGTGTGTATTAACCAAATTCATTGTGATCTGGAGTCCCACAGGGCTCCATGCTGGGCCCATGTCCATCAGGATGTTTAGAAATTATGAACATTCTGTATTTTATCAATGTAATTTTTCATATGGGGATGCATGATGGCACATTTGGTAGCACAGCTGCCTTGCAGCAACCAGGGTATAGACAATGGATCGATTTGTCATGTATGCAGATGACACAGTTACCTTTAGTCAAGCAAAAGACTGACATAGTTTATGCTTTTAAACCACATGAGTCTTGCTTACTTAATCATAAATGAGTTAAACTTATCTATATTAATCAAAGAAACTCAAATGTAAACAAATCCCATGAAAAAAGCAGGAGTCAGGTTTCTCACATAATAATTATGTCAAAAAATTATGCTTTTCTAGACTCTAATTTACAAAGATAAAAACTTTAAGAATATTCACACTTCTACGTCATTTCCAAATGACCTAAAATCTAGCAGCTACATGTAGCTTTATCGTTTGGTGTCCCACAGGGCTCCATGCTGAGCCCATTATTTTTAGTATGACTAAATCATATAGATTCCAATCATAAGCAGTGTAATTTTTAATATATGCAGATGATAAAGTTCTTCACTCAGGGTAAAATTTCAGAAGAATTTGAAAGCAAATGATCAAATCCAGCAGTAAAGTTATCATGTTCTCTGAACAGATACTGTTAAAAGTTTTTCACTAAAACTGAGATATTCTTCTGCAGGGAACAAGCCGTCTCAAATAATTGACTGAGGCAAATTGTTGATTTATATTCAGATTCTAATTTTAGGTTTAAAAGGATACATTGGACGAATTTCATATTTACTGCTGAAAACTCAGGAGGACAATGTTTATTATTACGATTAGCAAACTAAGGCAGCATGTGCTAAAATGCTAGCTGTGCAAATATCTTAAATTTTATGCAGAAACCTTTGACAGGTTGATATTTGGGTCACTCACCTTGGCTGGACGGTATGGTTTCTATGTGGTAACCTTTGATAGTGCAGGCCAGACTGAACAACTGGATCAACCAGCATTGGTTCTTCACCAGAGAGTTGATGTAGCCACATGCCAGGATCTAAAACAAAACCTTCTTTAGTCAACACAGAACTTTATAAATGTCATGACCATTGGAAGCATTGTTTATGTGTCAATTAATAAGTTTACTTACTGACAAAATGTTCTTCATTGTGATTACGAAGATGTTATAGGCAATCAGGAAGTCCCAGTAGTGGAGGATCTTCTTGATTGGTTTCAGCAACAGGTCACCGCCGAACAGCAGGAAGTAGAAGCAGGCCACCAGGTAACCCATGCAGAAGACGCTGATCCGGGTGGTGCCGGTGATGAAGATGATGGTGAGGACGAACCAGAACAGGTAGCTGAACATGATGACCTTCAGCATGTCAAGGTACGACCTGGAGAAGGAAAAATCAAAAACTACCTGTGAATCTGATTGGTTCTCTTTTTGTTTTGAGTCCGTTGTGCTTCTGTGTTTGAACAGGATATTTTAGGACCACTAAAGGTAAGAAATTATTTCAAATCTGCTTCCAATAAGCTGATTTCTTTAAGCCGGTGTTGATTGAAACACATTCAGGTTTTTGGAAGTTTTCCACAGTTAGTCTCTAGACTTTGGTTGCTAAAATAAAGCAATTAAACTTATATTTCTATATAATATAAGTTGTTAATATAAATTGGAAATATTGGTATTTTAAGGATGAAAATGGCAATAATTTACATAAGTGCCAAAAAATAACAAAATGAAGCAAACGAAAATTTTCTAAATCTGTTTCTTTAAATAAAAAACTTATGAAACTTTAGCAAAAACTGCATGTGTGTAAAACCAAATAGTAGAAATCCAAGAAATTACTAAAGTAAAAAGATATTTGGTAAAAAGACGACTCAAGTACTAAGCATCAAATTGAAACAAAATATAAATCTATGTGGAAATGTTGTTATTTTAAAGACCAAAATGAAAACAATTAATATACAAAACAAAATCAGGCCAAAGAAACATTTTTCAAATGTGTTTCTTTCTATAAAAAAACTTTATCAAAAACTCCAGGTATGTCTGAGTCTGGCGAAGTTTTGGTTGAAACATGTTTGTTTTTCATTCAGTGGGTAGAAAATTCAGAATATTTCACTCAAGTAAGAGTAGAAATACTTTAAAATAAAATTACTAAAGTAAAAGTAAAAGGTAACAAAATTACGCCTAAAAGTAAATAAAAAAAAAAAAGTTAAAGTAAATGTAACTAGTTACTACCCCACTCTGCCAACATTTCTGCCCATCCTGTCACTTTGTGCAGCTCATGAATCACCGTTAGCGCATTTTGTGACGTCAGAGCGCCGGTAAGCGTCTGATCGATGGATGGGAATCAGATCTGTAACCCGACGCTGTTGCTCAGCTCAGGTACGCTCCTCCATGTTTTCTCTCTCTGGTTTCACATGTTAAAACCCTCCTTCCCTCCCCGTCCATTAACGTGAAAACATAGGATGTGCCGCTCATTAACTAGACGCGCACGGGACCACAACAGCAGCAGCGCCGGCGCTGATGAAGTGGGTTTGGCTCGGACGACGAGTTGATGGGCTGAGTGAGTGTCCTCCTTCATCAGAGGGAGAAAATACCTTTTCCATACTTAAAAGCTATTTATTGAGTTAGAGTACAGGGCGAAAGCGTCTGAGTCGCGGAGTGACGGACAGAGTGTTTTTGTAGAATATGGATTTCTCCGACCCGCGCCCTCTATCCGTAATTCGATCCTGGAGGGAAACGATGGAATAAGTGCAGAGCTGCTGCGCCACGGACAGACGGCTGTGCAGATTTTTGTCTTTCTACAAGGGCTTGTTGATGGACACAGAGTGCGTTAATAAAACACTTGTCCACTTTGCGCATCAAAACAGTGGAATGTGAAGAGCACATAATCGATGGCGGTGGACGGGTCAGGATGCTATCGCTGTCGATCCTCTGCCTTTAAAAACCCGCTGCTCATGTTTTACTGTGTCGGTAATCTGGATCTTAATCTGGAAATGGGATGAAGCCAGAAGAGAAAATATGTTTATGCATGAGAAGAAGAACCGCTGAAGAATTTTAGATTTAGACACGATGGATGGATGGATGGATGGATGGATGGATGGATGGATGGATGGATGGATGGATGGATGGATGGATGGATGGATGATGGTTGGATGATGGTTGGATGGATGATGGTTGGATGATGGTTGGATGGATGGATGATGGTTGGATGGATGGATGATGGTTGGATGATGGTTGGATGGATGGATGGATTCCTTACATGTTGCCTAATACGACTCTTATTTTGAAATCCTCTACACTAAAATCAACCTGGGAAACTAAAAGTTAATTTTTCAGACTCATCAATGCCCCATATTTCCAGTTTTTTGTTAAATCTCTTCCTCATGTTTTAGATAAAAAGTGTGATGTGAGTAACGAACAGATTCTCTCAAACTGAATCGTCTCCTGGAATCTGGTTTAACGTCTCAGACTGCTTTCATATCTGACTAATAAAACTACTTCATGCTGCTCTAAATAAACTCCGACACCACAAATCCTCCGCTGAATGCATCTGATGAGCTTCACTTGCATGCAGCGCATTATGTTTGACTTTATTGTCGACATCTGATACCGTTATGCATCAATTACTCTGTCTGCTTCACTTCCTCTCCATTCCAGTTTCCCTCTGTGCTAATGACTGCCAAGCAATGGCACTAAAATAACTGCAGGACTTCTCTTTGGGTCGGTGTTTCTGTCCAAAGCCATCATTTTGAAGGAACCTGCAGTGGATGAAGTCGGGGACGGGGTTGTGGACGCTGAAGGACGCGGCGTCCAGGTCTCTGCAGATCTCCACATTGTCTCCGGCCATGATGCGCACCGCGGCCTTGTTTTCGTCTTCGAAAACCTGCCTCTGCAGAGAGGCGCAGAGCAGCAGCATGAAGTCGTCTACAGGGACAGCAGAGGGAAAATATCTGAATAAATCCGTCCGGGTTTATTGAATTTCAATTTGTCTGTTCCAGAGTTACAGTTTCTTCCCTCGGTATGTTTACATTTCCCTCTTAATCTTAATCTTCTAAATAAATAGTTTTCTAGGCTTTCCAAAGGACTCAAATGTTCCATCTGTGAACTTTTAAACTCATATTCAGTCCATTAAAAACATTTTTAACATGTTGTAGAGATTGTTTCTCCAAGGCCAAAGACCTCTTACCCTGTTTAACAAAAACACTCACCACATAAGTAGAACACAACATCTCAATATATACAACCTGAAATTAAAGATTTTGTCTATTAACTCATTATCTATGTTCTTATGGCAACATTTTATGTGAAAGGATATGCATAAACTTGACATAACATCTGTTATGAACATGAAGGAGTCTTTATCAATGTTTAGTGCTGTTGACATGAAGTATCATTCGGTAAATAATGACACTTTTATTGAAAGGATGCTTTAAAAGTCCATTAAAATGACCAACTTTGAACTATTCAGTAGATAATGATACTTTTAATGCAAAGTTGTACCAAATCTTGCATTAAAAGTCCATCAAAAGTGTTAACTTTGCATTAAATGTGTAATTATTTACCGTATGATAGTCATAAACACTCATGAAGACTCCTTTATGTTTATGACTGTGTCATGTCAGTCTTATGCACACCCATTCAAATAAAGTGTTACCGTTCCTCCTAATGTGAAGGTGGCACTGTTTTGTAAATGTGACTGGCTAGAATAAAACCATGAACAATTCAGAGTGTTTTGAGTTATTTACAGATTCTGAAAGTTTGGATTCTAAGCTTTCTGATCAAAAAAGTTATTTACTACAAGTGTATAAAGTTTTAGAAGCAAATAAAAGAAGATAGACTTAAGTTGCTTTGGCAAAAACAAACATTTTCTTTCAGTCAGTAGGTAGCACAATATAAATAATTTTATCTTAGCTGTTAAGATGCAGTTAGTCACCATGGGGTGCAGTTCTGTGTATCGTGATAATGTTCAAAAACAAAAGTTTTGAGAAACTTTCCACCGGTATCTTCAGGTTTTCAGCCAATTATCCTCTATTATTTTTAAACACAGTCCTTCGGTAAGCTAGCTGTAGCGTCGCACTTTGAGCTAACGTCACGGCAAACTGTTGTTTACATGCAGTACCTCATGGACCACTAGGGGGCTGCAGTTTGAGAAAGACTGTTAAAGGATTTTGTTTACATGTTTAGGCTTCTACTTTCTAAAATTGTTATTAATTTAATCAGAAAACTTTTTATTGACATAATGTGTTAATATGTTTTTATCTGAAAGCCCCACCCAACATCTGGTTCACCACAACATAGTCTGCCACGAACGCTAAAGTTAGTTAGCATAGCCACTGGTGAAGGTGGATAAACAGTTTTCCTGTAACAGTAAGTTGTTTCTCCGTCATTAGCACATTGAGCAGCGAGTACATGAGGATGATAAACAATTGCTTTCTTAGCCAATAAAAGCTATTCTCATTCTGAGGTTTCTAATTTTTACCCTATAAACTTATTTCTCACTTCACTTACAGACGAGGAAATATGGATTGGGCTTCATTTGGAAGTCTGGGACATAGAGCCACTTGATCACGTTGGAGCCGGTCGTAGAGTTTGGAAACCTCCAGGGATAATCTGGAAAGAAAAACTTCACCATGAGATGGGTGTTTAAAACGGGTAAAAATGTCAACAAGGTTAGTTTTGTGAAGAACTTTTAAGTTAGGATGTAATATTATTATTATTTTTTAACATATTTGTAAAAAAAAACATGATACAGATCATCAAAAAAATAAATAAATCAAGCTCCTTTGCCTTCACACTGTTGTGTTACTGCCATCTGCAGAAATACACCGCTCCCAGTCAGAAACAACCAATCAGAACCAGGAGGAGTCTCCTGACTCTGTCAATCATGCTTGTGTACACACTGCTCACACCCTCCCTCTTTTTCTCTAATACGCTACACACAACGGAGCCTGTCAGTTTCCTGGGAAATGTTGAGACGCTTATCAAGGACACGCAAACACAGTTTGTTACACAGAAGCTAAGTTGTTTTCCCACTATTAGCACATTCAGCACCGAGTACATGAGCTTGATTGACAGTACTAAAACCCGCCTCCTTGTTCTGATTGGTTGTTTTTGGTCGGGAGTGGGACATTTCTTCAGACGGCAGTACTAGCTCATGGAGAAGGTGGAAGAAATGTATCTTTTCACAGATTATTTGTCTCATATTATGCTGTCAAGACATGGTGATAATTTAATAAATATGTAAAAAAAACCATAATTTTTAAAGTAAACGTTACATACTGCAGCTTTAAATACACTATCTTCAGTAGGATAAGATTAAAAAACACAAAATGCGCAGTCAAATTTTGGAAACTTAAGGCAACAGGAAAAAAAACTAGATTTAAATTTAAGGATCAAATATCTGCATCTAGTCTGGACATAATCCAGGACAACATTTTAGATAAAAACCAGGCAGAAATGTCACTCTTATTGTGATTTATCCAAGCGCACAAACCTTTACAGGCAGCCGGTGGGATCCCGATGCACACAAAGTACTGGACTGTGAGCATGCCTGCCAGGAAGAAGCAGTACTTTGACCAGATCTCAGCGATGGCTTTTCTTCTTCGCCTGTGCATGACCGCGATGAGGGCGAAGGCGTGGAGCATGGCGTAGAAATCCATTCGCTGACCAATCACGTTTACCACCAGCAGCAGGCACGTCTGAGACACACAGCAGAGGCGTCAAACATCTCTCCATAAAACACACATTCACTACGTCACTGAATTTTCTACCTCAAGTCCAAACTTGTAGAAGAAGTAGTTGACGAAGTATTTAACAAAGCTGACGATGCCGATGTCGAGGTGCTGGCGAGTGACATCATGGAAGATGATTCTGGCTGCGGGAGGCGACAGTTTGTTCCTCAGCCTGAAGTACTGCTGATGGCGATAGATGGTCACCTCAAAGGCCAGCAGCGCCAACATCAACAGGTTGTTCTGCAACAATAACATTATTTTGTTTTGGTTAAGGCTTTCAGTGAAAAAAAAAAATCCGATATTAATTCAAAATTTAAAGGGTTGTATGTTTTCCAGGCACATATTGTCATTTTATAGAACAAACAAGTAACTATTTTAACATCAGTTGTTATAAAAATGTAATATATACAGCTCTGTAAAAACTGAAGAGCCCACTGCACTGAACCCTGTTGAAAATCTCCAGGTTATTCCACCAAATATTGATTTCTGAACTCTTCCTGAGTTAAAACATTAGCATTGTTGTTTCTAAATGAACATGAATTTGTTTTCTTTAAATTATTTCAGGTCCGAAAGCACTGCATCTTTTCGTTATTTTGACCATTTCTCATTTTCTGCAAATAAATACTAAATCTTTGCTTGGAATTTCAGAGACATGTTGTCAGTGGTTCATAGAATAAAAGAACAATGTTCATTTTACTCAAACATAGACGTATAAAGAGCAAAACTGGTCATTTTAAGTGGCTTCTTAATTTTTTCCAGAGCTGTAGGACTTAAAAGAAATTTTACTTCCTGATTGAACTCCTCGAAATTGGGCCTCTGTCTCTTTAAGAAGCTCCTGCTCATTCTGAAACTCCGCCTTCAGGAAGTGATCACAACATGGCCCCTCTATTAACCCTTTAACAAAGTTTTTACCAGCATTACACTGAGCCTTTCTATAATGAGTTTAGTAGATGTTCAGTTTCACTAGGTGTTTGCTGCTTGCAGCCGGCTAGTCTGAAGGAGCTGAGTGGGGGGAGGAGCTACATCTCGAAGGCGGGGCTAGATCCAACCAGGAGTTTTGCACAGCTGAATGGTTGCCATGGAGTTTAAAGGATTTCTCACACATGCATGAAAGAATAATAGCAACACTCCAGCTTTGACTTTGATGAGGGCATAACATTATATTAAAAATTAAATAAATTTTACATAAAACTACCCCTTTAAATGTCAGAAATCAGATCTGTTTGCAGTGCTTTGATATAGTGAAGTACTTCAGTACATTTTTTATGTATCAAAGGACACGTCCAACTTTTACGGCACTATATTTTACATTCGGTACCTGTACTTTTACTATATTTCTATAATGTGTTGCGTCATGTGAAGACAAAAAAAGTAAACAATTTTCCACCTATATGTACATTTCTTGGTTTATCAAGCATTTTGATGACAGTAGCAGTATATTTGACCCCTCAGAGCCTCTATATAAACGTGTTTTTACATATTTAAGAGGACTTCCTGCTCACCCTGAGGTATCTGAGCAGGTCTTCGTTATCCTTCCTCAGGCCGACCCAGTTACCAAGGTCAGATGTGCTATTATACAACGGCGTCTTCACAAGCCTCTTCTTAACCTCGTCTGGGTAAAAATCTGGCTGTGCACAGAAGGAGAAATTGTTTTTAATGTTTTTAATTAAACTAAAGTAAATATGAACACCAGCAAGTAGAAAAATACTAAAAGCTAATAATACAGGACAAAAAATGAAGTATTTACAGCTGAAATTAGAGACTTACGTACACCAAATAAAAACACAAACAGCTTTGTTCTCACTGTCTGAAGTTAAATCAGACCAAACTTATCTTGTTTTAGATTAGTTAGAATTACTGAAATGATTTAAATTTGATTTAAAAAAAACACACAATAATGAGAATCAGAAGTTTACATACACCTCAGTATTTGGTAACTTTAACATCCTCATTGTTGCTCCAATATTTCTACACAATGTTCTTTCCTTATGATGGCTTCTATTGTATGAATTGCACCAGTTCGTCCTGCAGCAAAACAGCCCCACAGCATGATGCTGCCACTCCCAAACATCATAGTTAAGATGGTTCAAGCATCCAGGTTTTTACACTTTAGTTTCATCAGACAACAGGACGCGTCTCTTTTGAAGTAGGTGCCTTTCAGACAGTATCTTCACCAGGTTTTTAGCTTTTTTTCTGGAGTCAATCTGCATATTTTAAACCAAAACATGTAAATTTCTGTGACTTTTTTATACATATAAAATAACATTTTACATGATGAAAGTTAAAGAATCTGCCAGGGGAACTAGTATTTTTTCAATTAATCTTAAGGAATTACAGACTTAAAACAAGCTTCCATATCTTGCGGAAAAGTTACTTGAAATAAGACAAAACTAACTTAAAGATATTTCTATTAGAAAGTAAATCAGAAATACTTGATTTAGATTTTGTTTTGCAGCAGTGTATGTAAACTTCTGGTTCTAACTGTTTGTTCAATGCAATGAAAATGAAATGTTTACAGTAATGAAGCTTTCAAAGCAAATAAACAGTTTAGTGACACAAACTGATCCATGCAGTGATGATAAAACAGGTTAAACAGGTGAAGGTGATATTTACTACGGTGCATTTGTATTCTGGGGGCTCTATAGTCTTCAGCTGGTACAACATTTTGCACACAATGATGACACACGTCCAGACAGTGCAAACACTAGAAGCAAGAGGTCGGTACTGGCTGTAGGGCAGCGCGAAGGCCCACGACGCCAGGAACACATAGTTGAGCAAAGACACCTGCACAGGAGACAATACAGGCAATGAGGACATAAAAATGGTCACATTAAGCTTTTTTCCACTCAGAACGACACAGAAAGACTTCTTTATTCATGTTCTTCTTACAGAATGTTAAAGACAACAAATATAAGAAGTAAAAAAAAAAGATTTTTAATATTAATTTAATATTTTTGATATGATCTCTGTGTAATTTCCAGCATGATGAGAAGAAAAAATAGTTCTAAAAATGTATTACTGTTCCTTTTAGTGTCATTCTGCAGAATACAACATTTAGTACTTTTATCCATATTTAAAATGTTTTAGCAGGAGATGAAGGGTTTAACAGATCTCTTTGAGGTGTTTGCATGTTGTTTGATAATCTAACTGTGCTTAAGATGTTTTCACACCTGAAAAAACTGCTAGACTTGGTTCCACTGGAGGCTAAAGTTGCAATTTTTGTTAGATTTTCAGCTGGTTTTTCACACTTCTCACAATAATTGAAAAACCTGTTCCTCTCCAGGCCTCTGGGGGCGCTGCACCAAGAACCACTAAAGAAAATGACACAAAAACCTCAGAAGAAGACATGAGTGCAACTTCCTTCTTCATAAAATGTAAACAAAAATGAATTTTTCATCAGATTTTAGCGTCTGTAGGATTTATCTTTTGTCCTTCGTAAAAAGCATTTCTTCTGCTAGAGCTAGACTCTCACTTTCTGGTTGTATTTACCCAGAATGCCCTGTGCTATAGTTCACTTCCGGCTTTTGGAGCAGTTTCCGGTCTATTTGGCGCTCACATAAGCATTCAAACTGCGCCAGAATCCACTTCTGGACCGAGACATAGATTTTTAGGTGGACCAGAGTTCACCTTTTGGTCCGAATTAGAGTTTGATTGCACATCGCACCTCCACCAAATAAACCAAACTTTCAAATTAGAGTTGGATTAAAGCGAACTAAACATGGCTGGTCTGAATGAACCACAGTTCCCTTTTTTCTATCATGCTACTTTGCTTTAGTCTATCACATTAAATGGCGACAGAAACTCATTAAAGTTTGTTGTTTTAACATAAAGTATGAATGTTTTATACTTTATGAAATGTTAGGAAATCGCAGGGCTACGACGGAGTATAAGAAAAAAAAACATGGAGTTATAAGTTTCTACCACTCCACGTTCTCTACATTTTTTAGTAAATTAAACTGTACTAAAAATGTAGAGTTTAATTTTACATATTTACAAGAAAATGGTTAGTTTGTGAGAAAAAATTTAAAAATTTCAAGACAGAAAGCATAAACCTACAGTATTAAACTAAAATATTCTCTGACTCAAGTCAGAAATTTCTAAGAAATAAAACTCAGAAATTTTGAGGAATTAAGTCAGTTGCGGCATTTTGTGTCGCAACTGACTGCTGCAGAACTTCTGCGTTTTTTTGTTTGTTTTAATCATAAATTTTGTTGTAATTTTTTTAACGCAAATTTACATACAACCCACATCCTTATTAAAAATGTGTTTTTTGACCCAAATATTATCTACAGTGGTCCTAATAGCTTCCTGTACTCAAGCATTAAGTTTTAGATTCATTTGAATAAATGGTTTTTGAAATCTAACAGGTATTTCTTAAGCCCAGTTCACACTACACGATTTTAGAATCGTCGGCCGATTTTCAAAACCTGAGACTACACACTAGCCGACCAAAATCGTAGGTATAACGCGTTCGATCGGCTCGATCGTGCATTGTGTGGTGTTCAGGCAGCCACACAGCAAGAGCAACACACCACACAGGAACTGATTCCTCACCGACATTCAGATTCCAGACCGAAAATACAGGAAAAGCCCACAAACATGGCCGACAACGTAGAAGCAATAGCGACAGTTTGTGAGCTTATTTTAAACATAAAAGACGTAACAAAAAGAAAAGGCGTTGGATAAAAGCGTGGAGACGGGGCACGCGGCGGCTCTATTTTTTTAAAAGTTACGTTTTTACCATCCGTGTGTTTAGATTATTTTCTGTTCTGTCGTTTCTTTAAACTGCATCGGTTAATTAGTATTTGCTGTTTTAATGTTTACAATTACGTACATTGAGAACAATATGCACAAAATAATGGCTACAAGTCCAGTTAACTAATTTTAAAACCAGGCATTAATCAATGTTTTACGAGTGACAATTACATTCTGTAAGCCTCAAGCCCTGACTGAATGAATAAAATTATCGTTATAACCTATTTATGTCGCGTTAACGATGAACAGCTGAAAAATTACCGGAATCAACTGTGGTAGCAATTTCGCTCCAAATCCTCTCCTTGTCATTTCTGTGGGTATTCTTTGCACAAAATGTTGAATAAACATTAATGTTGTTTCCACATATCATCTCTGATGTCCGCTGGACTCTGGGTTGCGCCACGTTAGCCGTTTGGGGATCCTCGCCGTGCTTTCTGATTGGCTACCTGTCACATTCAACAAGCTGCGTTCTCACTACCAGTCAGGGAAAACCCCACACGCTGCGATAATCCAGCATGTTGAATATGTCCGATTTCAGATGGGAGCGGTCTACCGAGGTTCTACCGACTGGACCCGATCAGTCGTAACACACCACACACTGCAGGATGATTGGTTACGATTATCGCAAGCGACAATCTTAGAATGCAGAACATTGTAAGATTGTCGTAAGGGGGAAATCGGGGCAACAAATCGTGTAGTGTGAACTGGGCTTTAGTATTTTCAGATAGCTAATCAATAAATAATGCAGCGGCTGAAGCTTCCTTACCTCCCAGATGCAGACGATAACAATGTAGCATGATACGATCTGGATGATGTGGATTTCCAGCAGCCACCAAATGAACAGCTGCAGTTTGTGGAAATATTCCAGGAACTTGAGGAAGAGCACCGAGAGCCGGTCCACCACCAGATGCCATTTATTCTTCAGATCTGAAGAAATAAAACACTCAGTAAACGTTTCAACTACCCCACATTCCTCCCTTTTCCCGTCACTTTCAAACAGAGTTAAATTTTAAAGTGGTGTTAAAAATAGTTCACCAGGGTTTATGTAGATCTTTTAAAAGATTCCTAGGAATTTTTTTAAATTCATTTCTCATAGAAGAGGAAAACAGAAGAAGTTCTAAAAGAAACTATCTAAGCCAGATTATCTTTACCTGAAAGTAAAAATCCAGGAAGTTTAGCCTTTCACTTTGATTTTTATTTAGGGCAAAGTGAGGACAAACAGTTTAAAATCTTCTTACAATAGAAAATATTTGCCTTTAAAGACCACATCTACCCAGCACTGCATAAACAAAATCTTAATCTAACGCCACTGGCAGATTATTTCAGTGACAACATAGGAAAAATATCTTTATCTGCCAGTGAAACTAATACTTTTTAATCAATATTAAGGAATTATAAACAAGCTTCTTCATATTTTGCTGAAATGTTACTTCTAAATTAGTTTTGTCTTTTTTGAAGTGTGCTAAGATATTTGGACTAAAATCCAGATAAAAAATACTTGGTAAGATTTTGTATTTTTAGAGTGACTTTTACTCAAAAGCTGACTTTCATCCAAATATGCTTTTAGGAGCTTTATTTGAATAAGGCAAATTCACAAATCTTAGCATTAAGGACTAAGACAAAAACGACGGATGGAAATCATGCAAATAATCTTAAAGGAGCAAAAATCCCATTTCCTGTCTGTCAAACTGTGTTACTGTAGCTTTTCTGGTCAAGATTTAACAAAAGAATGTCTGTAAATTGCATTTTATTGAGAAGATAATGGTTGCAAAGTGTCTTTAGGTCAGTTGTTCAGTCCCTTTAATTTGGATCTAATGCTGCATGAAGAAAGTTTTAGGTCAGAGATCAATGATTCAACAAATAGTCGGGTTGTGGACTACAAATAAATGGAGAAGCAGTTAAAGTCTAAAGAAAAACTTAAAAGTTTAGAAAGTCTAAAATTAATGTAGACTGAGACCATACAGTCACAGTTTGTTAGACTCTAGCCCACCAATTTGGATTTAATTATATTTCCTCTCTATTACAAACACCAGCATTTACGTTTTATTTGGGTAAAAAAAAAATCTCTCCTTAATCCTCCATTTAGCAAGCAGAAATAATTTTAGGGATTATGACTGACCTTAAAAAGGGGAAACGTTTAGTGTGATTTACCACCAAACAGTGAGAAAAAGGACTATTTAAAAAAACAACAACTATGGTTGGTTGAATAGTTATTCAACCTCCATTTTTAGCAGCTGTTATGTGGTTGCTAGGCAACGGGACATTCCGAGGAAAAGGTGGGAAAAAATATGAAGGCGAAACGGTAACAATTTCCAGTCTTCACAGTTTACCGATTTTTAAATAAATTTATCAATAATAATAATAAGTAAATGGTAAAAAATTAAAACAGGCTAAAATAATGATTGTTTCAGTTTGTTTAGGGGAAAAAAGCAACGGGTTCATGTTAAACTTTTGTTTTTTCCCATGGACTTTCATGATTAAGTTATTGCAACCTAGAAAGACTCACTTTAACATTTATTAATGACAAAAATACTGGGAAACAACTGGGATGAATCCAGATCACGTTTTGATTTTAAGGTCAAAAACACTTCATAGAAGTAATCACTAAAAACAGAAAGGAAAAATACTCTAAATTTAAGTCGTTTACTCTTCTGTAGCTCTTGTTTTAGTTTTACAGTTCCTTATTAATGTTGCCATCAAGTTGGGTTGGATACATAAATAATTACAGCAAAAAGCTTGTCAAATAATGGGATTTAATTTGCTTTTTAAGTTCAAGTTTTAAATAATTCAAATTTCACTTTGAGGATAGAAGTGGAGAATATTAAGAAGTGTATTCAGTGACTTAAACATGCTCAAAAATGGGTTCAGATTCCAAACTTTACGTTTAACGATCTGAGAAATAGGAGGTAGTGTAATACCCAGTTTTATATTCTCATAAAGGATATAAAGTGTCCAACTCAGAGCGTTTTTAACAGAGGCCTTGTTGTTTGCATAAGAACGGATATAGCAGCGACAGCTCGTTATAAACCAAGAGGTCCTGCGGGGCTTTGTTTTATTACCTATTTTATTTTCTGTGTGCATAAACTACCTTTTAATTTAAGACCAGCTTGACTTTCTGAAGCCAACGTAGATGAGAAAGTGAGTTACGCACCGCATCAGAAAGTAAAACGAGAAATAAATCCACCGAATGCAAAAAATCTGTAAGGCGACTCGATTTTTACCACTTGGACTGCGTTGATTAACAACCAGCTGGTGAAGCTGAATTTTGGTAGAGAGCTTTAACAAACTGTACGCCACAGGCTAAATACTCACAGGAACGGGTCTGCACACTTAAAGCTAAATGAAGCTGCTACCAAATAAAAAACACATGTAAACACTGGATTCTACATGATGCAAAGTGCATACAAAGTAAAGCCTCTAGTGGGCGTACAAATGTTGCATTTTCACCAATCCATACGACTTTAAGATATTTTGTTGGCGGTGGTAGAGAAAGTACTCAAAAAAATTACTTAAGTAAAAGTACAAATACACAGACAAAAATGTACTCAAGTAAAAGTAAAAGTACCACATTAACATTTTTACTTAAGTAAAAGTAAAAAAGTACTGGCTTTTAAAAATACTTAAGTATTAAAAGTAAAAGTACTTGCTTGAATGCATTACCTAATTGCTAATACAATATCATTAAGTGTACCTATCATATTTAATTTTAATACATCAGAAATGTACCATTCTAATGAACAATCCCACAGATAAAGCACAGATGTTTTCATAGTGTTTACTCTCTGTAACATAACTTAACTTAGTTATGTGATTCTATGCATCATAATTTCAGGGATTGAAACATCTTGTCTCCTGTCCTAACACAGCTGGTGTGAACTTCACTTTTTTGCCACTAGTGGAATTTATTTGGAAAGAAATCCAACAGAAAGGGGATGGAAAGAAGGTGGGTTGGGGAGGACATGCAACCAAGGAGCCACGTAGCAGTGTTGTAGTCAAGACCACCAAACCCGAGACCAAGTCAAGACCAAGACCAGCAACCTGCGCTACATGACACAATAAAATTAAGTGCACCTATCAAAATTGCTTCTCAAATCCACATTCCCATAAAATATCTAGATATTAAATACTTAGAGCTGAAATATATTTAACCAGCATCATGGACCTTACCAAGCTCCGCCCACAACCGACCTAGAAAATCCCACGTGGCCGCAAGTCTCACAAACAAAGCCTCGCGGCGCGTTGTTTCTACGTAAACTGGCGTCTTCCACTTCGACTGATTCTCTGCAGTGTATTTCTGACTCAATTAGTTCATCATTTCCACCGGATTTTCATAATATATCAGCTACTACAATGGACAGAGGAACTAAGAAGTTCATGTCATCTTTTTTGGATGAGATCAAGGTGTTTGCGATGCCTCCAACATTGTGCACGTCACAGCAAAATGCTTTCGCTCAATTAGGAAAACGGCAGATCCACACACCCTCTACATCAATATAGCTATAGACAAGATCACTGATGCTTGTTGTTCTTGCAAGGCCAGGTAACTCGGGCATTCATCGTTTTGTAGGTTACTTTTGAAATCAGTAGGTGATTCCTGTGGTTTGTTGGCAAATGTTTGAGTGTGCCTAGGCCTGAAGCACTGTACTTGGTTACCACTAGAGTGGCTAACACCAGTAACAGTTTAGTCCAAAGCCTTTTCTGCTAAAATTAAATCTTTAGTGTATGTCAGATACAGACACATTGCATATTGATCTGTTTAGCTAACGTAAGACTGTGTAGCAGACAGGCTTCAAGGTGTAGAAGTTGTATCAGTGCTGCCATTATGCTGTACTTAGCTAACGGGAAGCTAACGGTGTGTTTGTGAGACGGCCACGCACGTGACCACGTAGAATGGGCATCAGCCAATGAAAAGCGGCCCCTGTGGTAAGGTCCATACTCCTAAAAGTAAAGTTACTCAAGTAAATGTAATTGAACAAATGTAACAAGTTACGCAGCTCTGGACTCCTTTAGGCAAATTTTGTTTCAATTAAAGACTCATTGAAGGGCTTTAGAGAATAACGAGCTTGTTCAAGGTCAAGCCACAGCATCTGAATCCGATTTAGGTCTGGACTTTGACTAGGCCACTATAAAACATTTATTAAGTCTTCATTTTGTTTAATTTTTAGAACATTCATAAGTTAAAATGTTGGTCCTGCAGTATAACAGGTCTAATTAAAAGGGACCGATTATGCAAAAGTCTCTTCTTTTTTTTTTACCACTCCAGGGGGTCTTTTGTGGGCTCTAGTGTCCCTTATGTGACAGTAGGCTGACAGGAAAGGGGGAAAGAAAGGAGGGAAGACATGCAGCAAATATTGTTGGGTCTGGGAGTCGAACTCGCGACGGCCACGTCGAGGACTGAAGGCCTCCAAACATGGGTTGCGCTAACCACTACGCCACCACGGCACGCCCACAAAAGTCTCATTTTGAACATTTTTATTCTTCCATTTGGGTCTCAACTGTTTCTAAAAGAGGCATTTGGTGTTTTGAAAGTGAGCTGTTTAAAAATCTTCCCAATTGTTGAGTCTCTGTGCCGTTACCTAGCAACCAAAGTTGACCTCCAGCACATTTGGTCAGCTGGTTTTATAGCTGTACAACAGCTGCTGAAAAAGACAAGTGTTTTGTTGTTGACTTACCATTCAGAAACAACTTGCTGTATTCTTGTTGGTTGTGCAGGAGGTTCCACTTTTAATTTCCCGATACGTACTGTTGTGTAATTGTGCATCTGTTTTCAGCTTTTTTCACGTGTGAGTGTAAATGTTGAGTTCGGGGTAATGGCCAGGAGCACCTTATTTGGATTTAAAGTGACAAAACGCCCCAAAACAGCTCTAAATAGGCAGAACTGAACAACTAAAATCTCATTATTTAAGAACAATTTTGTGCAAAAAATGTAAAATGTTTTGCATAGACCATAGATGCTTATTTGAACCAACCTGTTCAAAGAAACGTAACAGGTCACCTTTAAGGTAAAAGTCGCAAGCTTTTCTTTAATTCATTATTTAGTTTAAAATCTGAACTTCTCCATTTTGTTTTGTTTGGTGAACTAATACATAAAAATATAAATTTATAGCGTTTCTTTTTGTTCGGAGAGCGCTGCCTTGTAGCTGCGTACCTGAGCTCTGCTCCGTGGTTGGCTCTGTCGCGGCGCTGCAGCGCTGGCTCTCCTCCGTGCTGGACTGGCGCTGGTCGGAGAAGCTCTTGGGTTTCTCGTCACTCATGTTGGCGTCGGCGTCGGCCACCAAAACGAGCGCCTGCTCCTTGTCGTTTCCCGGGCCCCAGCTCCGTTCCTCCGCCTCCAGCTCCTCCTTCTCCCTGGGCAGCGCCGCCTCCACCGAGCTCGCACTGAGCATGGTGAGGTCCTCCAGGCTCGCTGCGGGCTCCGCCAGTCTGAAGACATGAAAACAACATTTAGTCACCTGGATATATGTGCAAATATCAGTTTGCACATGTCCACTTTAATACACTTATGAGGACTTCTGGGAATGTCTGCTTTCAGCCCTTAAAGTTCGTACTTGGGTTATTTTTCTATCCTCTAAAAGGATTTTTTCGTTCTTTTTGAATCCCTGGTGCAGATTTGGTAGACTTGTTGTTTGTTAATTTAATCACCAATCACCAGTCACAAAAAGTAGGAAAACTACAGCTGGATTTATTCAGTAAAGGGAATATTATGACACCAGCAGAGTTGGGTAGTAAGTGGTTACATTTAATCAGTTACATTTACTTGTGTAACTTCTTTTTACTACTCTGTACTTTTTACTTTTACTTGAGTGACCTTATTATGAAGTATCGCTACTCTTGTTTGAGTAAAATTTCTGGATTCTCTACCCACTGTGAGTAACTTCAATAAATGAACTAACTTGTTTTAACCAAAAAACATAACTGACCATCATGCAGTTCGTAACCTGCATATCATTCTGATTAGCTGATGAATTTGTGTTACTGTTCTTATCTAAATATCACTTTTTAGATAAGAAAAAGTGATAAGAAACCTCTTCAATACAATATAAAGTCACTTTTTTTCTGTACTTTGAATTACTTTTCACAAACTGGTGTGTTTCCATCCATTCTGAGTCTCAGTTGGACCTAAAGAGACATCTGCAGCTTTATTTTATGACATAAATGTCTTGTAAAAAAACCCAAAACATTGTGATTGTAAATGGGCACAATTATTTCAATGACACTTTTTAAGAACATCTGTTTGAAACGACTAATTGCGATTTATTTAATCTTTAAAGAATTGTCAACTAATTAAGTAATCGATTAATCATTAACTGGAGAACAGACAGTCAAAAAAGCTATAAATTTTGCATTTAACATTTTAAAAAATGCCACCGTCTGTAAATATGTTTCATCCAAAACTTGTCGCGTTGCAGTTTTAGCTTCACCTGGTTCAAATTCTGTACAACAAATCTCCTATTAAGCACCTCGTTATCCATTTATTAATCTGTTAATCCTAAAAATAATCATCAGCTCAATCCTACCACGGATGGATGTCAAGTCAAGCAGAAACAGCTGAACTTTTCACAATATTGAAAGTATTTTTTGAGCTGCAAATGCATCTTTTGCTACAAATGATCAAGTGTTCACTAAAAAATGCCATTTTAGGCAACAAAATATGTATTTTCCTGAATTATTTGTTTATTTGCATATTTCAATGAATTTCTAATATTGTATAAAAAGGCTTAAACAAAAAATCTGCAGAATTTTTAAAATCAATTAATCAATTAATCGTCAGTATAATCGATTAATCGCCAAAAACAGTTAGTTGCAGGGCTGCCAAACTGCTCTTTTCCTTTAAGTGTTTCACACTAGAAAGAAAAAGCTGAGATATTTGTTTTTGGGACAAATCCTATTAACTTTTTTGCGGGAGAAAGTTTATCAAGCATCAACAACTCATTAGAAGTTTGCTTTTATTGTCAATAAAAAGAAGCTGCAGCTCTAAAGCTGTGGAGGCAAAAAACGCAGCAGATCTGCACTGACATGCAGAAATAATTTCCATGAATGAAACTCGGTAAAGTCGTTTTTTGATGAATTAATTTAAAGAAACAAAGTCCTCATAAGTATATTAAAACAATACCAACTCATTCACATTGATGCAGAAGTTAAATCGGGATTCCTCAGCCTCAGACTGCTACCTGCGCAGTGTTTCATCAGCATTGTTATTATAAAGCAGTGCACATTCCCTCTGCATTCTTTACATCAATCAATGGTATTCCATCACTTTCTTCTTGCAGCAGTTAAATAGCAGCTGAAGGGAGGCAGGAGAGCCGTTCAAAGTCTCCTCAGGCAATGGAGCGCCGTCAAAGTTTGGGTTTGGCTTTCATGAACCGGCCGCATATCAAGGCAAGCATTCTGCCATCCAGCAGTCAACACTTACTTGCTCTGTTGAGAAGGAATTTTTTCTTTGATGCTGCTCAGGACAATAAAGTTACACAGATGTGAATATTAACGAGTCGGAGATCAGACCTGAAAATCACTCAGAGATCCACACAGATTTTAAAAAGCAGGAAAACTGGGAGGTCGGGAGGACAGAGGGGTGGTGGGTCATTGGGAAGGTACTGAGGAGAAAGATGATGTTCTCACAGATCCAAACATGCTGAAAAAAATACTTCTGTTAAATCATATGTCAAACTCAAGGCCCGGGGGCCAAATCTGGCCCACGGTAGCTTCTTATGAGGCCCCAAAGGGTCGCATAAATAATAAATACAACCTTCACGAGAACAGTTCAGTGATTAAATAGCATTTTATTAATCAAATCAAAACAGTTTTTATCTGTATACTGCCTAATTACATGAATCAGTCCCTCAAATTTTTAAGGATTCCAAAATCGCGAAAATTCACGTGAAATGAACAAAACCTATAAATCTATAAATATGAGTTTATTGGAAAATTTCGGTAAAGATGGTCAAAAACATTGGATTTAAGTGATACCATCTCCACCTTGCAGGTGGAAATAAAAGTATTTCTTACATCTACTACTCTGCTGTCTCAAGCTTACACACCGTTAAGTTATACACTGCAAAAACACAAAATGTTACCAAGTCTACTTTCTTGTGCAAATATCTTAGTTTGCACTCGAAATTAGATGAAACAAACTTACAAGTACCTTTTCAGCAAGAAATATGAGCTTTTTAAGACATAGTTCCTTAATATTGATTTAAAACATGTCCTACTGGCAAATTATTTCACTTTTAACATGGGAAAAATGTCTTATTATGACTTAAATATTCTGCCAGTGGATTGTTTTTAATAATATTAAGGAATTATTTACTTAAAATAGCTGCTATATTTTGCTGAAAAGTAAAATGTGTCTAATTTCACATGTGTGTCTAATTTCACATGTATTAAGATATTTGCACTAAAGACTAGACAGAAATACCTGGTACCACTGTTTTTGCAGTGTAGTCCATGATTAAGGTGGCAAGTAACAAAAAAAAACACATTTACATGAGCTCAAATATTGCAAAATGTTTTGGAAATATTTCTAAATCACTGATTTTCATTGCAAAAAAAAAAAAAATCACAAAAACAATCATGAGATTCTGGAGGGACTGATTAGTGTGAAGAGATTAGTTAAATAATATTGAATTGTTAATCTTATCTACCTTAAGTAATAATTGAATGCAGAAACAGCTATTTATTAATACTTCAACAGTTTACGGTTTTATCAAAACATTCTGGCACAACCGGCTCATGAAAATGAGTTTGACACCCTGAGTTAGAGGAATTTATGTCTTAAGAACGTTTTAGGGCTACAAGCAAAAGGCAAAAATTAAAACACCTGAAAAGGAAAACCAGTCGTGTGACGTGAAACATCTCAAACCAGGGGAAAGTGACTACTGTGCAGCAACGGTAGAGTCCAAAAACAAGGGAAGAGGGAAGGTTTGGGGACGGGAAGGACACATCCGGAGACGCTGGGAGGTGAATGGAGCTGAAGATGGGGACCAGAGAAAAAGCGAGCAGATACCCACCTATTTATGATCAAATCGACACGTTCTCTGACTTTAATGTGGCTGTGAGAGAAGGGCAGCAGAGAAAGTATGGCAGCGGGTCACAGGTCAGGAGCGGCGAAACAAGAAGGAAACCCACAAGAAATAAACCGAACAACCAGCGCTCAAACTGGTGAGCGCACTGGTTCAACTGGAGAAAATTTGAAGAAAAGTGGCTTCAACAGTGGCTTCATCCGCATGTCTAACTAACTTATATTTATTATAAAACCAGGAAGTAGCAGTGAAATACTAGTCAGCATTTTATATGTTTTTATGTTATTCAGAGAACAACCAAATAGAAAATATATATATATTTATTTATAGTTGTTTTTTAAATATTTAAAAATAACCAGCAATATTTTTTCCTGAAATATAATTTTGTACGTGAGCTCAGTGTTTTCCATCTGAGTGACGGATCATTTTACCTTTGAATAAATAAATAGAACTGACAAAAATTAAGGAAAGTTTGTCTTCTTGGGCATATGTCTCCTCAATGGTCCAAATTATTAAAGAGCCATTATTATCAAACTGTAGGACAAATGCCCTTGATGCCCCTGGTGCTAGTGAAAGACATTTTGGTTATTAATTATCTGCGAGGGAAATACAAAAAAATTAGTTGCTATAAGGAACAACGGCCAAAAAGATGACAATATAAACTCAGAAAATTGAGGAAAATGGGGAAAATTGTTGTTGGTGTGGCGTTTTCCATTTACTTTACTTCTAAAGTTACCTATTATTTTGAATCATGTCCCAGTTACAAGTGGGAACACCAATGGGATTTGCTAACTTTATGCTAACTACTATTAGCATTGCAAGCTAACTTTTAATTTAACTGCATCCTTCATCTGTTGCTGCAGTTGGCCGCTCATACTGAACCGTTTCCTGCTGGAGGTTTGTTCTCGCTAAAAGGATGTTGTTCCTTTCCACTGTCACCGTATACTTGCTCAGGATGAGGAATCAGCTGGGCTTCCTACGACTGATAACGTTTTGTCAATTGGCATCATTGCATGTTTGATCAAAAACAAGATATTTAGACAGTGACAAAGGGATTTGTAATCCAAATATTGTTCATTTTCTCAGTCCAGACCTGGAAAATGTTTTAATTAACTTGGAGCTAAAACAATTAAATTAATTGCGATTAATTGAGTATTAAAATAATCATCAACTAATTTAGTAATCGATTAATCATTAACTGGAGTAATACAGACTCTAAAAAGGCCATTTAGTGAAAGAACACAGTCAGAGCAGTAATTAAGCCAAAACTGAACAAAAAAACATAAAAATTTTGCATTTAAAATAAAAAAAACTTCTTTGTCTGTAAATATGTTCTGCCCAGAACTCTGAATGTGCCGTTTTTAGCTTCACCTGGTTCAAATTCTCTAATAAAAAGAAAATAATAAAACATTGCTATCCATGTACTAATCCATTAGCAGACATTATTTTTTTAGTTGCAGATGCATCCTTTGCTACAAATGATCAAGCGTACACTAAAGGAACGCTGTTACTGCATTTTACGTAATAAAACTTTTATTTTTATTTTAAAAAAGGAATTTAATTATTTGCTTTTTACATCTTTTAATGTATATCTAATTTTGTATAAAACATGATTAAGTTGAAAAATAAAACATTCGCTGAATGTGGGAAAAAATTTTCCTGATTAATTATCAGAACCACACAAAAATATTTAATTAAATTTCAGACTTTTAAGGATTACATAGCAAGCATCTTTTTTAGTTAGAGCTTCAAAATCGCAAACATTTTTTATACATTTTTGCTAGCAATAGCATTCCATTGACAGTTCATCTTTAGGTCTATACGAAGGTCACCACAGAATCTTCCAGGACTTTATAACTTTATAAGCAATCCCTGTGAAGTTTTACAAAATAAATTTAAAATTATGCTGTTCCTTAAAAATAAATGTGAATCTAGCCTCACCTGTAGATGGTGCTTTCTTCTTTGGCTATCACGGCCTGCAGGTCGGTGAGCTGCAGGAAGGGTTCGTGGAAATAGTGCAGGTGGAGGATACACACCAGCAGGAAGGAAGTGGGAATAAAGATCCGGGTGAACAGCATGGAAACTGAAAACCGCTCCAGACCCAAGTCCTTCAACCTGCAACAGATTTAAAATAACAAAACAAAAAGAGAAGATCTGGAGTTACACATGAAGTAAAACTGTTTTTATTTTTAATTTTCTCATCGCTTAAATGCAAGGAGTTATGAAATTATGGCACCAAGCTACAACAGATCAAACATTTTTAGAATAAAACAAAAACATTGGAAAAACACATTTCCTGAGTTTAACAAAAAAAATCCACAAATTTTAGAAGTTAAAGCAATGTTTCCAAATGTTTCCCATGTGTTTCACATGTTACTATTAAATTATATAAATGTGAACACTGAAACAGTGACAATCCTTCAATGAGCAGAAACTACTCTATAAAACTTCAACATGTGAAATCCTACAAATGTTAATCATTTTCCCACATATTACAACATAATATACTTTCCACATGTGAAATCCATGCTGGATAAGATTTCATATGTGCAAGGTTTTCCTTTATGTGTTTTACATGTCACATTACTTGCGCATGTGAAACATGAGGAAAAACCGCTCCATAAGTCAAATGTTTTCCCACGTGCTTCACATGTTACTATTAGACGATAAAAATTTCCAAATGTGAAACATACTCTGAAAATATTGTTATATGCAAAACCGTACTCTACAAAATGTCAACATGTGAAACTCTACAAATGTGAACTGTTTCCCACATGTTACCACTAATATGTATTTTCCACATGTGAAGCTATAAATGATTTCACATGTGCAAGGTTTTCCTTGTAACTACATCACATTATTTCTACATGTGAAACATGAGGGGAAACTGCTCCATATCTCAAAAGTTATCTTACTTTTTTACAGTACTATTAGATAAAACATTTCCAAATGTGAAATATAAACTTCAAATCCTTTTATGTGCAAAAGCTTTTCTCATGTGCTTCACATTTGGTGGTACTGTATGCTATGTCAACATGTAAAAACAGTTCACATGTGAAATGCTACACATGTGAACGGTTTTATCACTTTAAAACATAATATAATTTCCACATGTGAACCCCAGATGGAAATGATTTCACATGTGCAAGGTTTTCTTTTATGTGTTGCCACTACTTCCACATATAATGTTAAATATGTGGGAAATTGTTCCCAGGTGCTTCACATGTTATAATTAGATTATATATTTTTTAAATGTGAATCATAAACTTCATATCTATTTATGTGCAAAACTTTTCTTGTGTTTCACATTTTGGTACTGTATGTCATCTCAACATGTGAAAACAGTTCACATGTAAAACCCTACACATGTTAATTATTTTCCCACATTTCAATATAATATTTCACATGTTAGTATTAGATCACAACATTTTTGAATGTTATGATCAAATGTGAAACATACATTGAAAATCATTTTATGTCCAGAAGCTTTTCTTGTGTTTCACATTTTACTATTCTACGTCATTTCAACAAGTGAAATGACATGTTGAAAGTGATTTCAACAAGTCATTGAACATACATAAAACATGTGAACCGTTTTACAACATATTTTCCACATGTGGGAAAATTTTTCAAATGAAATTCTTCCACGTTTTTCACAAAATATAATGTGAAACCTGTAGAACCTATACGAGACGTTTTTATGCATTCTTTTTTTAAAGAGACAGACGTGATCCTGTTGCAATGACAAATTAATCTAATGTTCCTACATGTGAAATCCATGTTTTTTTTCCACATCAACTTCTTCCTGAATAGTAGCAGTTCACATGTGGAAAACGTTGGTAAAGAATCCAGGGCGTTTCAGGTAAATCAATGGTTTGATGACGAAGCTGTTTGCTCAGATCCAGCTGGGAAGGAAACCTGAGATGAGTCGGCGTCCTGCGTCTCCCATCAGTCGTTACTCACTTGTCGTCAGTCACATTCAGCGCTGATTTCCAGAAGTTGTCGGATCCATCAAACTGGAAGGTGTAGACGATGGTGAGGACCAGCATGGTGTACATCACCACAGTCATCCAGAAGTACTTCAGGATCCTTCTCCACCACTCGTAGTGAACCTGGAGCAAACAGCAGCCATTGGATTGTCTGATATCACTGGGTTTTAAATTAAAATGTAGCACAAGATGTCAGGATTCAAAACTAAAAGAGATTAAATTTAATAGGACCTTCATATTCTATGGATGTTAAAGTTTATTTCATAGTGTTTCATAGAAACATACATCTGTTTGTCTTTTGAGGGATAAAACATTAAGTAAATGCCACTCAGTGTCACTAACAGACTCAATCTTTGCTTAAAGGTGACCTCCTATGCTTCCTTGAACAGGTCAAAGGTCTTATGCACAAAATTATTCTTGCATGATGAGATTTTCTGCTTAGTTCTGCCTGTTCTGGGTTGCTTTAGAGCCTCTTTTCACTTTAAATCCAAATAAGCTGCTGCTGGCCACGCCCACCAACTCAACATTTACACCCACATGTGAAAATGGCTGCAAACAGATGCAAAATTACAGAACCATACATCTTTGAAAAGCAGAAGTAGAGCCTCCTGCACAACCAGCCAAAACCCAGAAAGTGGTTTCTGAGTAGTAAGTCAACAACAAAACAACTAGTCTTTTCCAGCAGCCATTGTGCAGCTGATTAAATGTGCTGGAGCTGCGCTGGGTTGCTAGGTAACGGGGCTGGGCTCGGCTGGGGTTGCTAGGTAACGGTATAAGCATGTACGGGAGGTTTTTGAAACAGCTCATTATCAAGACACTAAAAAACATGAACTTATTGTCTGGTTGGGTTTTTGAAGAACTTGAGTTGTGTTTAGAGTCAGTTGAGACCCAAAAGGAAGTGTTGAGACATGTAATACGCAAAAAGTGCATGAAAGGCCCCTTTAAGCACTGTAAATCTGACTTTAGATCTTTACAGGTTCTGTAAAAATCTGACAGAGATGTTTTATACCAGACAAACCTTAACCAAAATATTTTTTACTTATTCATTTAAGGACATAAGTGTTATTATGTCTTTCAAAATAACACTTTAATTGTGCGTTTGTAAAAGTAGCTGTTATTGCTTATAATAAGGACTGATTTAACATGTTTTATAAGAGGAAATTTAGCAAGGCACTGGTGTGGGTACCTGGTAGAGCGCCACAGAGGAGAGCAGCATCATCATGTAGATGATCTTGTACATGACGATGGTTCCTTCAAAGCTGACGATGAAAAACATCCCGCCACAGATGTAGATCCAGTATTTGACCAGAACGCTCATCACCAGGCCGCCCAGAACCTGCATGAGGTCCTGCTCTCCTCCCTCCTCTGGTTCCTCCTCCTCTATAAGAGCATAAACACCAGGAAGAGTTCTTTAAAAATATCTTGCATTTATCTGCAAGAAGCCACATATTTAAGACAAAACAGAAGTGGTGATTATTTTATTTCTTTTGTTTTCACTCATCATTCACAAATTTTGATAATTTTCACCAATCATTACAACCGTTCCACAAATCTGACCAATCACCGCAAGACAGGCTGAATTTTGACCAATCCTCGTAGCCCACTTCTAATTTCACTTCCTGTTTCACGACGTCTCTAGAAAGCCAAACCACGAGTGAATCTAAACGACAACATTTTTTATGATGTGAAGCACTTTGAACTGCCTTGTTGCTCAAATGTCTTATACAAATAAAATTTGATTTGATTGGATTTTGGACAGCAGCTAATTATTATTTTAGTAATCGATTATTCTGATGATTAATCTGAGAAGTAAATGGTCACATTCTGCAAGCTATTTATTTAACCTCTTAACCTTTTTTTTTTTACACAATTGTAGAAATACAAATAAGCAAATGTTAAAAAATTTTTTTGCATTATTTGTAGATAAAATAATTGGATCGACTAATTAGTTTATTTGTTCCATTAATAAATAATTTTGCTATTGTTAAATAGCAAAAGGTGCCTAATAAGAGATTTTTTTTTACAGAATTTAAACTCAGTGAAGCTTAAAATGCTGCTTGAGTTCCGGGTATAACATATTTACAGACAAATACGTTTTTTCTTTTATTTTAAATGCAAAATGTTTATTTTTTTTGTACGGTTTTGACTTAATTACGTCTAAATTTGTTGTTCTTTCAGCAAATTAAGAAATTAACAAATTAACAAATTAAGACTCAAGAAAAGGCTAAAAGCCTGTATATTCCAGTTAATCGATTATTTAATTAGTTGACAATTATTTTGATAATCAATTAATCACAATTAATTCGATTAGTCGTTTGCCCTTTTTTTTGCTAGACTAGTTCAAGATGTTCTGTATGATTTGCTTATAATGTGTACACAGATCATGTTAACTTGGTTGAACAAAATGTATTCATTTTGCACTTTTACAACTTCCCTGGACATGATGTTATGTGTATTAAGGGTGCTATTTAAAGAAGATAATAAAAATGTTGTATTCACTTAAATATTAAATGCAAACTATGTTAAAATCCTGTCTATAATGGGAAAGATATGTGGAGTAATTTAAACTTTTTATAAAAGACTACGTTAAGGCAAAAATAAAGCTTGAAAAAATGTAACGTTTTTTTAAAAGTTGCTGCAAAATTTGTACTTTTAAGCTGCAAAAATCAAACAAAAAATCACAACATCCTGGAAGAATTGACTAATATAAACAAAATTAGGATTAGCATAATTCTTACCCTTTTTCTTCTGTTCGTCCACAAAGACGTCTGAAAGACCTGCGCTGTCTTCTTTTAGCTTCTCCTGTCGCTCTGTTAGCGTTTGTCTCAGCAGCAACCAGAACGTCAACAGACACAACATCTAGACACAACAAAACGACGACATTCAGAGAAGAAGAGCCTATGAAGTGATGAATTAACTGCGATTTACATGAGTCGACCCAGAGCCAGTTATTGTTGGCCAAAAGCCACGGAAAGCTGTTCAGTCCAAGCCATAAATCAGAACCGAGTGTGTAAACTTCAAAGCAGATGTTCTGGTTCTCAGACGGCTTATAGTGAATTTCAGTAGTTATGAAATATTATTGCACTTTCTAGCACCTGAAGGATAAACACACGCGCAGAAAAGGCGCAAAGGGGAAAATCTTTAAATCGTTAGAGATATTCCAACACACTCTCTGAAGTTTACTACAACGCTCTGGCTTGTTTTACAATTTAATAAAAACAGAATAATTTCAGCTTCCAAACCTTGGATGAAAGCGAGTGGAACGGGTTCTTCTTCGAGACAAAGAATCCTGCGACCGGCGTCATGTTCTCAAAACTCCAGATGTACTGCAGGACGATCACCAGGTTGCCGTAGGCCACCATGAAGGGGGACGACAGCATGGCGTACCGCCGCCGGTCCCTCACCATCCACAGGACGCACGACCACATGAGGAAGACGAAGGTCAGCCAGCTCACATAGGTGATGCTCCATGCCTGCAGACGACCCGGTGTTCACATTTATTAGTAAAAAATAACAGCATTAACACAGAATATTCCACCTTACTTTATTGTTCTAAAATGTTATGCTCCCATTTTCATGTTTATCTTCCACTGTCTGACAACTAAACATGGCCATTATGACAGGATCCACTCTAATTAAGTTCATAATATGAGCTGTTTAAATGTCCAGTGTGAAAACAAAAACAGTATAAAAGTATAACACTAAGAAAATTTACCTAAAGCTTCCTTGAGCAGGTCAGGATAGATTTATGGTCTATACTAAACATGTTCATTACATTTTTTGCACAAAATCATTCTTAGATAATGAGATTTCAGTCTGCTCCTTTCAGATTGAGCCGTTTATTTTAGGGTGTCTTGTCACTTTAAGTCCAAATTAGCTGCTGCTGGCCACGGAGCTCTGCTTGGTTGCTAAGTAATGGGCGGGGCTTCTGAGGTTGCTAGGTAACGGGCAGTGTCTGCTGATTTCATTCTGGAGGTTTTTTGAAATGGCTCATTTTCCAGACACCAAAAAACATTAAGTTATTAGCAGAAAACATCTAGTTGTTTTTTTTAAAGCACTTGAGACCAAAATAAATGTATAAAAATGTGCAAAATGTGAATTTTGCTCAATAGGTTGCCTATAAAAACAAGGCACTAAGCCTAGCTACTGAGCTGTCTATTTCGGTAGTAAACTATAGGATGAAATTTACCATGTTTCTCTTTATGGAAAAAATAGAAATCAAACAAATAGATCATGTTCCTATTAAATGTTACTCCACCTGGCATTTGCTTCACTCACCATCATAGCTATTAGAGCACAGATGTAGCTCTGTTTCATGATGAAATGGAAAACTTTCACCATCGCACCGACTCCTTTTTTCTTAATGTCATTCTCTTCTTCTTCTTCTTCTGATTCCTTCAGTGCTGAATCCTCAGGAGGCAAGTTCACTTCATACACAGACTCGTCTTTCTTCTCTGGTTGGATGATAAAAAAATCAAGTGAGCATGTACAAAGTGGGACTCTGTTATTGATTTTTTTTTTTTTTTTTTAAAGTCCTAATATCCAGTCTACATGACTGAAAATGTAGAAAAATTGGAAAGCATTTTGTTTTAATCTGTGTTTTTAAAATAAAAAAAACATTATTTTCCTCTGACTGTTGCATGCGGAGAAAAAAAAATCACTTTTGAAAAATACTCATTCTGGTGTGGAGAGAGAATGAATCTTTATGAATAAAAATAAAAAAATAAACTAAAACAATCAATGCTAAAAGCGAATTAAGTTAAATTAAGAAGAGTTAAACTAATATAAACAAAGGTTAACATAAACTAAAATAAGATAAACTAAAAGAGCCTAAAGTGAGGCTATGCTAGGTTACAGTATGAAAGACAAGATAAACTAAGCTAATAAAACCTAATATTAGCTTTTATTAGCTTGTATTATAGCCCTTTTGTCTTATATAAGGGAAGGTCAGACAAGGTAAGCTAACACACGACAAGCTAAAGTGAGATACCTCAGTGAATCTTAAATAATGTAAAGTGAAAGATTATCTAAGGTAATCTACAAGTAGGTAAAATAAGATAAGATAAAATTAGCTAAATTAAGCTAGCATAAGATTAGAAAATGATAAGAAATGATCAAAACACTAGGAAATGAGAAGATAAGCTAAAGTACAATTAGCTAAGTTGAGCTAACATAGCAAGAGATTGAAAATAAAGAAGCGAGGAAAAGATAAGTTAAGTTAAAGATCGGCGAGCTAAGCTACGCTAAATAAAACTAAAATAAGCCCAGTGACACTAAACTGAAAATAAGATTAGCTGAACTAAGCTAAAATGACAAACAAAGTAAACAAACCAATTCTAAGCTAAGACAAACTAAGAAAAGCTAAAGAAAGGTAAATCAAAGTAAGGAAAGGTCATTTTTAGTTTGGCACTTTTCTTCTTTTATGTTATGAGCTCATGAAAATTAAGAATCAGTTGAGTTATTTAAGATCAGCTTATTGATGCTGTTTCTACAATCCAATGCCTCACCTCAGCAGTAAATAAACTTTAAAAACTATAGGTATGGGGGCGTGCTGTGGTGGCGTAGCGGTTGGCGCGACCCGTATTTGGAGGCCTTCAGTCTTCAACGCGGCCGTCGGGGGTTCGACTCCCGGACCCGACGACATTTGCCGCATGTCTTCCCCCCTCTCCTTCCCCGTTTCCTGTCAGCCTACTATCATATAAGGGACACTAGAGCCCACAAACAACCCCCTGGAGGGGTAAAAAAAAACAACAAAAAAACCAAAACTATAGGTATTTGTTCTTCAGGTATTCTGGAGGCTTTTCAATTATTATTATTATTTTTTTGGGCCACTCGCATCTTGTTTTCACGCCAGCATCTGAGCAGTTTCTTCTCCACTTTTATCTTTTTATGTGGTGAGAAACAGATATTAAACATGAAAGCTGTTTAAATGTTAATAAATGAGAAGCAATTTAATCTAGAAACCTTTCTAACATTCAGTCCATGAGGAATAAATCTAAAATGTAATTAGTTTTCCAGCATTTCTACCGTTGCTTGGCTCACCTGTTCCATCACTGAGCTTGTCCAGTTTATACTGGGGGGTTGAGTACAAGTCCAGAGACGCCGGTCCATTTTCAGTGGTGACGAAGTCAAAAGACGTCCCATTTGGGGTGGGAACAACCTGAGGATCGGGATCAGAAACTAAAATCAATCTAACTACAAAAACACAGACGCTAAGGGATTATGCTACTGTGAAACACTCAGCCTTGCAAAGGCAAAACAGAGCAACTGTGTGAGATAATTTTGAATTAATTAGACAGGCGCCTAATTACTCTGTTTTTCCATTAGTAGCAAATTTATTACAATTTCTGGTCATTTCAGTTAATAGTTTGTTACTATGCAATGTCTTTGCAGGGCAATGGAAAGTTTTATTGCTGCTTTTCACACTGCATTTCAGATTCAAGTTCCTTATAAGCCAGCTATGAAAAGGACTTCATCTAGGGAATATTTTTTCCCTTTCTTTGCTTTAAAAAATGAGGGAACTACAGCTGCAAATTTGCAACAGATGAATTTATACATTCTATGTTTTCCTGAAGTGTTGACACTGAAGGTGTATTTTGACAGTAGCCATGTTTCCATTATAAATGTGTGCAAAAAACTTGTTGATAATCCAGTAATGTCAAAAAACCCCATTTATGATGTTTTAATTAAACAGAAAACGTAATTAAAATCACACGTGAATATGGTTTTCGCACAGTAAGTTGTTACAAAACATGCAGGAGCATCGTCCTCCAACTACTTCTCATTACCATCTGATTGTAAGATCATAATTCACATTAAAATATTCAATTCAAGGCTTAAGAATTGGCTACAGATGAACCAGAATTGTACTCGTTTTTAAATATAGTAATTGTTTTTGTTTCAGTATAAAAGTATATTGTTTCAGTATATTGTTTAATGTCTTTTTCATCATATTATTGTTTTTACTGTTGATCTTAACTTTTCATTTTAATCAACTGTTACAGGTCCTTCTAGGGACGAGTATTGTGAAGTAGCGATGGCTATATACATTCTTATGAAAGCATTATATTATTTTGATCCATGTTTTTGTATCTGTTCCTATAAAAAAATAAAATTACTGTCTTCTTCGTTGTAGCTTACACCATTGACATCATTTGGTTATTGTGACTCATTTGATGTTAAAAAAAAAAGTGTTTCCTTTGCAGTCTTGGAAAATACACATATTTTGATACGGCCAGAGAAAATACCTCATCCTAGCACAAAAAACGTTTTTTTTTTTTTTTAATTGGCGCGTTTTTATTAAGCGAGTTTACTTTTGAAATGTCAAATTGCGCAGTTATCGACACGTTACATCCGGAAATTTTGCGCATGCGCACAACACTGTAGGGCAAAAAGACGATTCTTTTACATGCCACCCATAACTGCACTGCTACGGTAAAACAATCAAAATGAAACCTGGAGATGTAGGTATTATTAATTTAGTGCAGGAAAGGGAAAAATAACACACAAAAAACATTGAAGAACAACTCAAAACCACTGTGTTCTTCTTTTCTCTCGCTACGCATGGACTTGTTGCCATAGCAACTCGTTGACAACAGCTAAACTAATGTTTCAGGATTCAACATTAAAAAACACGCAAACATTTCCCACCCACACAGACATTCAGTCCGTTACAATTTTATGGTTTTAGGCTTGATGTCCATTAAGTGATCGCTGTGGTAGATTAGCTGCCCTTTAAATGAGCTAATCAACACAGAAATGGTTGATCATCTAATTTCAACATTTCTCTACTGACGATCTGTCACAGTTGGTGTTTAGGTTGCCTTATTTATTAATTTTTTTAACTGAACCAAAACACACCAAATTCCGCAGCACATCTATATGTTAAGGTTGTCAAAGTCAAGCTAGCATAACTGAATTACGTCCCTCTCCCTCGCTTTTATTTTTCTAAATTAAAACTTTAATTTCCTGACCTTGTTCACAATTAGTAGCAAAGCACTGCATCCCATTTTCTTTTACATATATCGCACATTTAACATTTTGCACAATATGTTGCCAACTTGACAGCTAAAACCAGTGCTAGTCATCGTTAGCGAGCAGCTTTTGGGCGATGGAGGCGGGATCTTGCGTGTGTGACGTCATGCTGCAACGTGTCTGTATGGAAACACAGCTACTAAAAGTCTAATTATTATGTTTTTTGTAGCACTGTATATGAGGATGCAGTCTGAAAAGCAGAAAGTATTCATTCATTTTTTTCTCAGAAGACCACAAAAGGGAGTAGAGAATAGATTTAAAAACACATCCAGAGCAGCCGCACCTCAGTAGTACTGATTCCATCCTGGGTGGAGAGAAGCTAGGAGGAAAAACAGAGCATACAATGCGAGGCGTGTTATCGATGAGCTGCTGAAGTCAAAGGACCTCCTTGTTCTTTACAGTCGCTGATAAGCAGAAACAAAGCCGAGTGGAGCAACTTTGTAAATCCAGCCAGCGGCTCATCTGTGTGTTCTCACTAAAAGCTTCCAGGCTGCTGCAGATGGCCGCCAGGGACAGACTACACACTTTGATTTAAGAACATTGTCAGAAAGTGTGTTTGGGAGAATAGGATCATTTATCACACTGAAACAGAACGAGTAATGAAGCTAGAAAATAAACAGCTGCAGGTTATCATATTACAGCTAGTTTTCTGCTTATCTAAAATATTATTGATTGTTTAGTTTTAGAATAAAAACGAGTTATTTGCCTTGTGAGCAGGTTCTTCAGCAGTTAAACTAGCTATTTGGATTCCCAGCACCTTTCACATTTAGATAACAAACAGGATCATGTTTACTTAATCAAATGTCCGATAATCAATACAAGGCTGCTCATGCGTGCATTACAACCCTGACGTACATTCTTCTCATCCGTGCCCTGGCGAGACTCCCACCAGAGCTGCCTCTTCCTGTTGGCCGAGTTACTCAGTCTGTTTCCACTCTGCTTCTCTTCCTCGCACATATCTTCATCCTTATCGTCCTGAGAAAACACAGATAGCCAGTTTGGTGTTCGATGTGCTTCTTCAACACTGAAGCTGATGTTTTCTACTCTTATCAGCCAAAGCTGGGCAAAGCTGGGGAAATGCTGATGAGTTTTATCTCGTACCACTTTATTTGAAGCGTTGTGCATAAGACTGATATTCCACTGTTAAGAACATAAACAATTCTTCATAAATGTTTATGTCATGAAGAGCAATTCGGTAAACAATGACACTTTTAATGCAAAGTTGGACTAAAAGTTGATTAAAAGAGCATTAAAAGTGCAATTATTCACTGAATTACACTTCCCCAGAACACTAGTGGCGCCCCTTAGTGGTCAGCGAGGTACTGCATGTAAACAAAGTGCGGCGCTACAGCTAGCTTACCAAAGGAATGTGCTTAGAAATTATGATGGAAAACCGGGTCACTAAAAAGAAATTCTGAACATCCCGGTGGAACGTTTCTCTGGGTGACTTGCAAAACTTTTGTTTTTAAGTATTATTAAGATACACAGCATGCCACAGGAATGCAGATCTAGATCTGAGGAGGCGATGAACAGCGCTGCACCCCGGGCTGACTAACTGCATTTTAACACCTAAAATAAAATTATTTATATTGGACTACCTACTGGCTGAAAGAAAATGTTTGTTTTTGCCAAAAGCAACTCAAGTCTATTTTTCTTTTATTATGCTTCTAAATTACAAATAGCTCTAAAACATCACTACTGCAAAACAATACTTGAAGTAAAGAACTTTTTGGACTTCCATGTATTTTCCATCATTGGAAAACGTAAAACCCTTATTTTCAGAATCTGTAAATAACTTAAAACGTCCCGAGTACAAAACAGCGCCACCTTTCACCTTAAGAGGAACAACGGCACTAATATTTCAATTTCAGGTTGTATATATTTGTTAAATTGGGCAAGTGGTCTTCAGCGTGAAAAAGTTGGAGAAACACTGATTTAAAACAACAGTGACAGAAAACAAGTAACCAGTTTCTCCAATTCAGGAATGGAATACAAGAAAAAAGTAAAACCCAACTGAAAATGCTGCCATACGATCAAATGTTAAATTATTTCCACTCTGAAAATAAATTTTTTTTGGTTAAATGTGCAATATTTATTTTTTGTTTTTATTTGCAAATTTTATTGAAATTATTCTTCCAAACAAGCGAACATCCCAACTTTACATCAAACCGGTCCAAACTTATTTGCCTCCTTCTGTTTACTTATTGTATTTCAGAGTTTTTGTTAGATTTCAATACCTGAGCTAAAAAAATGACAGAAAAATTGCAATTAAAATACCACAAGTGGTGCAGGAGAAGCCTAAATTTACACTGACTTTCACTTGTGTTTCGAAAGTTAACAAACCGCAAATTTTGTATAATTATTTTTTTCTAAAGGCAAGTAAAACATTCTAAATTTACTAAACAAATCCTACATCTGGCTTTACATGGTTGGTTTTTAATGAGAGAAAAATATAAAAACCAACACTGTTTTTGTCACAAATCCCAACTTATTTTATCACTTATGATACAGATTATTTTAATATTTATTTTTGCTAACCTTTTAGCAGCAGCAACATATTAATTTTCTGTTTGGTGATGTGTTTATAGCTCAGGACGATAAATAATGCAATAAGGGAATCATAAATCTTTGCATTTAAGAGGATCATATGTGGCATCATATTCCTGCCAAAAATCCTGAGGAGTCTATAAAACAAATACAAGATTTATTAACTGATGGAGCCCATAGTGGCCGTATTTCCATTTATTTGCAGGCCCCTGAAAGCAGCACAGCATGGCCATAAAAGAAGACGAATGTAACATGGATTAAAAGAGTATTAGAAGAAGAGGAGGAGCTCAAACACAAAGGAAAGATTAAACTCGTAGGATCAGATTGTAACTATGGCAACACAATAATGTAACAGTAGAGATTATTCTTTGAATTTTTACAAAGTAAACTTGCTAATTCCTATGAATTTACATTTTTACCAAGTTAAAAAAGGAAAGAATCAAATCAAATTTGCTAATATTCAAACAAAAATTTCCTGGCGACAGCGTTCAGATGGGTGGAGGAAGCGTGTTTTAGTGCTCGACGTGCTGCGTTTAAGGGCCCACAAAGAAATGGAAATGCTTCCTGTCTTGTGCTTAACACACTCCTCGTGATTTCTGGCAGGTATGTGACTCCATATTCATGGGTTAATGAAGCTAGCATGATAGTCAGGAATCTCTAAGACTTTAAAAATATATACATATTTGTTTGTTTTCTGTTTTGCTTCTTTGGTTGCTTAAATTTTTCACATATAACATCTCAAACTAAAAACTATTAAGAAAATCTCCCTTATTTTATCTTTTTTTTGTCAGAGATAAGATCCATCATAATCTGGCACCTCCACCATCGAACACACCTGTCAGTGTGTGATTTAGGCACCAATCATGTTTTATTATTAGCCTCTAACCTAAAGTGTAAGAGTAGGTAAAACCATACACACACACACACACACACACATCACTTTGTGGACAGATCAATAATGCATACAGGCCTACAGGTTTGAAGGGAAATATTGATCCCTCTATAAAAACACTAATCTATAACTCCATTACAAGATGGAGGAGCGCAGCCTCGAGCTCAGAGGTGGAGGAAGACGGAGGCAGGTCTTCTTTAAGGTGATCACACAGCATGAAGCTTCATGAGTTAGTGAGGTTGAGTGAATTTAGGAATCTAAAGTATTTATTGACTTGTGCAGTTGAGGTTATTTTGAAATGACTTCCTGATATAATACATTTTTTCAAAAATTTAAAGGTGACCCATTATGTCATTAATTTGTTCCTTCTAAACCGGTTTGGATACATTTATGGGCTCTGCAAAACATGCTCATGACATTTTTTGCACAAAGTCATTCTTAAATACTAATATTTTAGTTGCTCAGTTCTACCTATTAGCTGTTTTAGGACTTTTTGTCACTTTAAATCCAATTAAGCTGCTGCTGGCCACGCCCCCCAACTCAACATTTACTCTAGCACCTGAAAATGGCTACTAACAGACACGCAACTGTACAACCGTCCATCTTAGAAATGCAGAAGAAAGCACAAAGTCATTTCTGGATGGTAAGTCAACAACAAAGCATTTAACTTGAATAGCAACATAAAACCAGCTGACTAAACATGGTGGAATTCCGCTGGGTTGCTAGGTAACAGGGCTCGGGTTGCTAGGTAACAGCTGAGGTCTGTTGATTCTGACTTAACATCTGGGAGGTTTTAGAAACAGCTCATTTTCCAGACACTAAAAAACATTAACTTATTGTCTGGGAGGGTTTGACTGCTTTTAGAATCAGATGAGACCCAAAGGAAGTATGAAAACATGCAAAATCTGAATTTTGCATAATACGTACCCTTTAAACTTTGTGAGAAAAACATACTTAAATACGATCAGGCCTGTAAACATAATACATTCTCTGCTTTTACAAACTGTTACTGTAACATCAACAATGAAAAATCCCTAATAGCACAATAAATTTTGACTATTTGCTAAATTTATGATTATAAACCTCCCATGTAACGGTTTAACGTTTGAATATGGAGCCATTTTGTGCCCCTGCTGGTCAAAATTTGACCAGCAACATGTCAGATAACGCATTATATGCTCACAGAGCAGACAAGTTCGGGCTGGTTGGTCGTCCTGGATGTATCCTAAATGACAAGGACACCCTGCTGCTCATATAAATCAGTGTGGATATATTTCAGAACAAAATCTGGAACTTTTGTAGACAGAATCTGAACCAAAACAGCAGAAATAGGTCTAAAATAAAAGTATTATATTAAGTTGTGTAAAATGTTTTTTAAGTGCTTCTAGCATCAAAGTAAATCAAAACAACATAAATGTAGTTTTTTTCAGCTGTATGGAGAATCAATTTAGTTATTCTTTATTATATATTTTTACTAAACAAATGCATCAAACAAAAAAATTGAATAAAAAATTGAGATATTATAACAGTAACAACTTTGTCAAGTGTAGAAATTATTGTTACCGTTTCAAACATACCATGTTGTACTTTTTTGTATTTTATTTTTTGTGTATTACTTTAATCAGACTTTTAATTCATTGACTAATTGTTAGTTAATTCTAATAACCTGATGATGTGCCAAAATGGCCACTCTGCTGTCTTGTTTCACATATAAATAATAAAATTAGCTGATTATCATTAGCTTAGTTGTTTCCTGCTACAAAATGATCAGCTGGGGAGTGGCAGTAAATGAGAATTATTATTGGACAGACTTTGATCGATTGAAACCAGGAAATAGATGACAAGATGCCAGAAAAAGGACTGAAAAGCTGAGCATTTTTATTTTGTGTTTATCTGTTCCACATTGACAGGCAAGTGCACAAATCTAAACAGAACCCTTTAAGCTAAAGGGAAGAATAACATCTAAACCATTTTTCCACACTTGACATTGAGGTATAATGTCAAATTTTAGACTAGTTTTGCATAAATTAGGTGCAGAGTGTCTGCTATCCTGCAGGGTTTAGATGCATTACCTCCTAAGAAGGGAATCAAATTCTTCAGAGGCCCATCCATTCATTAAATCAGACAAGTTATACGACATGGGAGGCGCCCATGGGCCAGACTGAAAACATTACAATTTGCCAAACCACAACGGGGCCTCCAGCTCCCAAACTTCAGATCCTATCACCAGGCTGCTCCACTGAAACCTCTGAGAACATGGACGACGGGATTCTCTCCGGTAAAATGTGGAAAAATGTTTACGTACCATTCTGCTGCACACTCTGCCACTCATTAAAACAATTGGAGGAAAGTTTTACTGAAGCCAAAAGCATCATTTGCCCTTTCAGAAATTGGATTTAGCAGGATTTCACGCTCTTCTGTGTTAATGGAGGTGAAAAAAATGCCTCGTTAAATTAACTTTGCAGCAGTTCAACTTCTAATTTATTCAGAACAGCTTCAAGAAGGCCTTTATGTCAGTAAAAGAGAGTTTTGCTATTTACAATGAAATGCTATGAAGCTACAGGCTGTAGTCCTGCAGCAATGCATTCTGGGTACAGATGACATTAAAGGTCTGCAAGACCTGGCTTTTACTTTGACAGTCCACTTGCACTTTGCATATTAGCTAAACATTTACCTAAAAACCTAAATATTTGGTTAGCAGGTTATCTAAATATCTAACCTGTTAACATGCAGAATATGTAGCTTATTAACTAAAAGTTTAGCAAGCAAACTAACTATTTAGTTAGCAAGTTAGCTCTTTTTTTGAAGGACAATCTTGTTTACAGATACTTTATAATTCAATGTAATTGTTCATTCTGTTCTGTTTAGACAGTTAGCACACTAACTTGCTAACTAAATACTTAATTTGCTTGCTAAACATTTACTTTAGCAAAACTAAATTTGTTTAGCAAACAAAATAATATTTACTTTAGTTGCTAAAAGAAACTAAATATTCCTTGAGCAAGCAAACTAAAGTATAGTTAGCAAGCTAAACTGCATATTTAAGTTCGCTTGCTGAACATTTAACAAAAAAGTTAAATATCTTTACTTATTTTATTTGGAGCTAAATATTTAGTTTGCACACTAAATATTTATAACAGGAGCTAAATATTTAGTTTGTGAATCAAATATTTAATTGGGAACTATGACATTTATAAATGTATGGATAACAGGCTTAGTGAAGTTAGTAAAGGTTTTTAAAAACAGCGCCCCATAACATAAAATATAAAACAATTCCCAGTAAAGATGCTCCATTTCCCCCCTTACAGGATTATAAACCAATCCAACTAAAAATACTCCTGCCCTGACATGGTGTCTCACCATGAGTTGGTCGATGGGCTCCTGCAGCCAGAGGCGGATGAGCGTTGCCAGGGTGTAATAGAGGACCAGCAGCATGATGGGATTGACGAAGTGGTACCACTTACGGTCCGGGTGAACAATCAGCTTCCAGGTGTAGGAGCAGTTGGTCTGGACGATGGGGGAGATGCCAAAGACTCTGGAAGAAGAGAAGAAAGACATGAGTTTAGGGGAAAATTATAAAAGTACTTATAATTTAAGAGTTGGGTAGTAACTACTTACATTTACTCAACTATATTTTTACATTTACTTGAGTAATTTTATTATGAAGTATCTCTACTATTACTGGAGTAAAGGTTCTGGATTTTCTACTCACTGAATGAAAAACAAACATGTTTTAACCAGAAATTCACCAGACAGACACACCTGCAGTTTTTATTGAAGTTTCATAAGTTTGTTCCATCTATTTTGGTCCATGTGATTGTCTAATCTTTAAAGATTAAATGATTGATGTTTTGATCAGTCACTCAGTACTTAAGTGTGATTTTTATCAAATACTTTATTTTACTCTTTAGTAATTTTTTTGGACAGCTACTTTTCACTTTTACTTTAAGTTGTGCAACTCTTGGCAGAAGTCAATTAATTGCATAATAAATTAAAACAATCTCACTAATTTCCATTTGCGTGATTTATTGTTTTTAATTTTTTTCTCTCTTTTTTTTTTTTTTTGCCAAAAACCGGATGATAAAAGTCTTCAGTTTGGTGCTTTGGTCTCTCCTATACCAGTTTTTGAAGGACATTTATCTTCACAAAGACTCATAATTCATTTTATTTGTTATTTTCTTTATTTATTTTGGATATTTAAAAATGTCTTCCAGTTCCAGTGTTAAATATTCCTTATAATGTAAAAGTTTATTGAGCTCTGAGAATGTGTTCTTCCATTATTACCATTACATTAGTTGAAAATGGTCTCAAAATAATAATATTATCATTTATCGCAATAACTTCAGAGTCAATTCATCGTCCGATAAACTTGTTGTGTACTGTACTCCACTTGCCTCTGCTTAGTAATCAAAATGAAAAACAAAGCTTGTTATTCCTATTTATGTTTTAGGAGAGCAGTTTGAGCGGTGTGCTATTTTTATTTGATCACTTCATCAGAGGAGACATTCCTCAGATGTGAAGCTTTGAAGTTTGGAATCTGAACAATGCAGCGAGGGTAAGAACGTGTTTATTCGTCTGCATCGCTCCTTTCCTGACTGAATGAACATCCACTCAGGAACTACTCTGACGTTCAACACACACCAACTCCCCAACCTCAGCATCTCCCGTGAGACTCTTCATGCCATCTGGAGAGGCGGACCGCCCCGCTCGTCCTGCCCCCGGCTCACTTCCTGGACGGTTTCTCCTTTCAGCTCAGGAAGGTCATGTGACTGGGGACTTCCATTGTAAGGCGGGGAGGCAGGAAGCTGGGCCTCTCATCGGTTTCACTCAACGCCGAGCCAGAGCAAGGCCGAGTCGCTGTCAACAAGCACAATTAGGCCAGGCGCTGCGCCGGCCCATTGTCCGAGGAGGGGCTGCGGGTTTTTACAGCCTGAGAGCTTCGCTCTGACGGCCAGGAGGCGAGCAGGGAGGAAACACGGCCAAGGGGAAGGTGTTACTTCTAACACAGCAGACGGCAGAAATACCTCAACTTGGTGGAAAGTCAACACAACGGAACATGCTACAGTTCTGGGTTAAAGTTTAAGTTACCTCTAGGCCTGTCGCGATAAGCAATAAATCAGTTAGTCACACCATAAACTACATCAAACTCAATTATTTACATTTGCATGATTTATTGATTTTCTTTTCTCTTTCTACCAAAAAACTGGATAATAAAAGTCTCCACTCTGGTGTTTTGGTCTCAACCAATTCTGCTTTTAATGCCAATTTTATTTACAGAGACTTTATAATTCAATTTATTTGTTGTTTTGTTTATTTATTTTTGGATATTTAAAATGTATTTCAATTCTAGTGTTAAATGTTCATTTCAATCTTTGTGAATGTGTTCTTGCATTATTATGCCACTACGTTAAAACTGGTGTAAAAACAACAATACTATCGTTTATCGCGATAACTTCTGGGACAATTCATCGTCCAGGAAACTTTGCTATCATGACAGGCCTAATATTCTCATCGTCTGCATATTATATCCAGGCCTCAATCATTAATATAATATTAAACTGCAGAGAGATCAGATGTTTTTTGTTGCTATAAATGATGTTATGGCGTAGTTTTTGCTGGGTTTGATCACATAGACATTTCTCACTGTTAAATGTCAACACTGATAACCCAAGGAGTTTCTCTTTCAGCAAATGAGGATGTTGTTCATTCAAAGAAAAAACAAACAGCTTATCTGCCATCAACAGAGGGATTTAGGAGGAATCTGTGTGTTTGCTCGAGGCGGTTTTAGCTAAATATTGCTGTAAATAGCTTTGATCCTCTCACACAGCAACAGCTCTCATATGGGAACGAATTAGATCAATAAAACCTTGGAAAGCCACGGACACCAAACAGCGACAGTGATGCTGGGGATCATCACAAATAAACTGATTGCATCTCTAAACCATTTAAGGAACACATATTTTAAAGAAAAAAACAATAACTTTTTGTTTTAATCACAATTTTTTGTTGTTTATATTTTTAATCTGTATTTACAGTTTGCTGAAACATTTATTGGCCTTTTTTCATGAAGCACATCTAACAGGCTTTTACTTTAACACATTGATGTGAAGTTTGTCCAAATTTGTTTATTCATTCTTTAAATTTACTTTCTTTTGTTCAGAAGTCGTTTCTCCAGACATTTATTGGTGTGTTCAGTTCGGTTACGCTGCTCTTGGCAGTTGGTGGTTACCATAGCAACCGGTAACTGGCAGCTCCTCCCCCTTTTTTTCTGTTGCCGTCGGCAACTGAGGTATGTATTAGAATCAGCTCTGTTTTCTTTGCAAACATTATGTTTTAACATATATTTTAGACAAATGTAATCATATGCAGTGTTTTGTTAATAATTGTGCTATGTTTTGAATATGTTTTTAACTGTTATTATTATAAATGTTGTCAATTCCCTAACATCCTTGTATATTCTGTATATTCTGTATAATCGGTATAATCTGTGCATATAGCTCCCATATTTATATTTATACACAATATCTATATCTCTTTGCTATAACCCCTTATAGTCCATACATACATAGTCTTGTACATCTGTAAATAAATATTTATATCTCGTAGAGCACTTCTGGATAGATGCAAACTACATCTCGTTGCTTGTACTTGTGACAGTGCAATGACAATAAAGTTGAATTCTATTCTATTCTATTCATTTTAGCTACGTTTAATTTTACAACTACTAACTGCTCATTGGGAGTTATTGCTTTGTAGTTTGTTTAGGGCTATTTATTATATTTCATTTAATGTATAGGGGCAGAAGCTGCTGGACTGATGTTTACCACCAACTTGATTTCCTCTTGTTAAAATAAACACCTGAGTGTGTCTGTCGTGAACCTACTGCACCTGAGACAAACATCGAAGGGTTGCACACATATTGAAATTTCTTCACTTTTTGAACTAATTTATAATTTTAGGATTCTTTTAAAGCAACAAACACAGTTCGGCATTTTCAGTTAGAGTCTGCCGAGTGTTAAATCCTTCATTCCCAAAGATATTTGTCATTTTAATCAATCAGAATGAATTAATCATAAATGAACAGCAGACTGCGAACTACGCTTTGCTTTAATATGCTTGTAATCAATGAAAACTCATTAAACTGCTCAATAAAGCTGAGCCTTGAAATTTATGCTGCATCTATAGTAAACAAGCATGTATTAAACATCACAGCTTGGTATACAGTTTACTATTTTCACAGAATTAACATTTTGAACCTATAATATTTTAAAAAATTTAACAGATAACATTTAAATGAACATCATACTGCCATAAAGGAAACTGTGTTCACATATTTTGGTCCAGATTTCAGCAAAAATTTCAGACTTTCTTTGGATTAAAAACAGAAATATTGTGGAAAACGGCATTAAAAAGTTATCTAAAAATTATGTTATTTTTTATCTGATCATAAGTTGTAGCAGTGGTTCCCAAAGTGAGGGGGGTGCAGGGCCATTGCAGGGGACGCGGGAACCAATATGGATGAATGAAAAAAAAAAAAAAAACAGTTACACAAAATGTTTCACTGTAAAGATGGTTTATAGTTTGTTTTGTTGCAACCTGAAGCGTGAAATAAACTTCAGCGGAGTTTGAAAACAAAATATGTGTATAGGTTTATGTCTGGTTGAACGATGTGTGTGCCCAGTTGATTTTCCTTTTCTTTATAGGGGGGTTTTTATTGTAATCCACAGGGGGGCCCAGAAAATCCTTGGGAACCACTGAGTTATAGGAAAGTTTAAATTAGAAGTTAATGGGATCATAAGTCCATTCCTGATGAGCCTCTAAACTTGTATTCCTTCTCTAACATCTCTGAATCAAATGTGTGCAGTAATTAATCTTTTCCTTTTCAAAATACGACATGACATACACTGCAAAAACAAAATCTCACCAAGAATTTTTGGTCTTAATTCAGGTGCAAATATCTAGGAACTGTAGAATTAAGACAAAATTAACTTACAAGTAACTTTTCAGCAAGAAATATGAGCTTTTTAAAAATAAATAATTTATTAATATTGATGAAAAAGTACTAGTTTCACTGCCCACATTATTATTACAAAACATTTTTTCCAAGTTATAAGTGAATATAACGTATTTTTTATATAGTTATACATTATGTCTGTGAGCTCTTGCAAACTAAAGTCAACATCCTTGTTTTGTTAACACTATCTTAGCCAAGAAACTGAATCTGAATCTAACAGAAAACATTTTATTGGGTATAAATTTCACTGTTTACCAGTTCTTTTTACCTTCCTGTTTGCAACAAGAGCAAATATTTATTGACATTTAAACAAACCCGGTAAAATAAATATCGCCGTGTCTCCATATTCCACTTTTTATGCCAGAAAAAAGTATCCCCTTTAAATCAAACTACTGATTAGCTTCTGACCTGATGTAGTTGTCTTGTGGGAAGATGGACTCCTGGAAAAACTGGAACTGGTAAAGGTAGAGCACCAAGAGGTGTCCGGCGCTGAAGATGGCCATCAGGACGCACATGCAGCTGAATATGAGGGTGTTGAAGGTCCGGCAGAGAGACCACCAGGTGCACAGGAACAGGAAAATGGAGAAGTAAACAAAAGATGTCAGCGAAGGCAGCATGATCCCTGTAAACACAGAAAAACAAAAAGAAGCAGCAGCTTAGTTCAAGATAAACCACCTTTTTGAGTCAGCAAAGTTCATAATAGTTCATATTTATGGAACTTATTTCTTAAATGTGACCTATTATTCCTCTTTGAACAGGTTAGGATCAGATTACGGTCTACATTTTTTGCACAAAATCATTGTTAGCTAATGAGATTTTAGTTTGTTCAGGTCTGCCTATTTTGAACTCCTTTCAACTGTTTTAGAACCTCCTGTCACTTTATATCTAAATAAGCTGCTCCTGGCCACGACCCAAACTCAACGCCAACACCCGCACATGAAAATAGCTGCAAACAGATACACAATTACACAACTGTACATCTTTGAAAAGTAGAAGTGGAGCCTCATGGACAAGTCAAGCAACAACGCAGCAAGTGGTTTCTGGATGATAAGTCAATAACAAAACACTTGTCGTTTCCAGCAGCCATTGTACAACACATTCAGCGCTGGAGAAAATGTGCTGGAGCTCTGCTTGGGTTGCTAGGAAACGGGCTGGGCTTCTGAGGTTGCTAGGTAACAGTCAATGCCTGCTGATTTGTGACGTTACATTCTGGAGGTTTGTGAAACAACAAATTTTTGGTTGTTGCGGCTGGTTGTTGTTCTTTTTTTAAGCAGTTGGGCTGTTTTTAGAAGCAGTAGAAACCAAATGAAAAACAAACAAAAATGTGCAAAATGTAAATTTTGCACGATTTGTCTTCTTTAAAAAAAATGACATAAAGGACATTTGACTATGCAATTTTAAAGACTTGAAATTGGCTTTTGTCTCTAAGAAGCTCTCACTCTTTTTCTGGATTTAGACTACCAAAATACACAGTGAAGAACTTATACTTGTTTATAGGACAGAGATGTGCTGTGCATGAATAAATTTAATTCTTGATCCTTTCAGCATCAGCGACATTCTTTTTATGCAGCATTTACCAAAAAATATTGAATGTGTAAGGGTATGAATTAGGTGATGTCTGAAGACAGATATTTTGTCTTTATATATGTTGTACTTTATTTAAAATGTGAGAGTGAATTGGACAGATTAAAAATGCAAGCCACACTTTTCAAATTTTTATTAAAATTTAAAAAACCTTGAAACAATTTCCATTTTCTTTCTTCTATTTTGATCAGTCACATAAAATACCAATAAAATACACAGATGTTTGTGGTTCTAATGTGAAAAATGTGTTAAAGAAGTATCAATGTTTGTGCAATGCATCTAAAGACAAAAAAGAGCTATGATAGCACTCTTAGTGTTTGATGCGAACTCAGTTCCTCAACAGAACATTGACTCAGTTCTCCACTCATGCCTCAAATTAACGACTCTCTGACGGCCATTTTACATGTTCTGGCCTGTTTGATGCTTATGGAGCTTGTTTTATAGGACAGAGATGTGCTGTGCATGAATAAATTTAATTCTTGATCCTTTCAGCATCAGCAACATTCTTATTATGCAACATTTACCCCGAAATATTGAATGTATAAGTGTCACAAGAGATCTCTCTTATTTTAAAGCATTTATTCATAAACTTTGGTTTGAGTGGGTCAAACATTCATAAAGTCATGTTAGAAACAACTTTTCCATTTTTTCTATAGTTTTGTGTAACATTGCTGCATTGTTTTATACACTTCTTATTGGATTTACATTTAGATCAGCTCATTAATTAAGGAGGGCTAGAGGTGACAAAATAATATATATATATGCCATATACTTTAATATATTTGTATAATTTAATTCATTAAATGCATCATGAAATTATTAAAACAAATAAGTAAATACATAAAAAAGAACGAAATATATAATGTTATTATAATGTATGCAATTAAGTAATTAAATGTCACATGAAATAATTAAACCTACCGTTTAAATGATTTAAAAGGTAGATTTTTAAATAATGACATTTTCTTTTAAAGAAAACTTTTATTTAAAAATATATTTAATTATTATCAATTAGGCAATCTCAGCCATAATTAACGTGTTCACTCTTAGAATTGAGTTTGAATTTTCTTTTTTTCTATATCACAAGGACATTTGACTTAAAATACATCCAAACAATTTATATATTAATCATATTTACCATAATCAATCGATATTTACGGTGTAAGTAAAGGTGTTTTTTAGTGCTATTATTAAGCAGATGAGCAGATGCTTTGCTTTATAATATTCTATTCAACATTTTGGTTTTAAAACCACCATCTAATGAAAAGTTTGATATTTCCAATTATTTTCCACCATAAACTGGAAAGGGGCTGAGATGATTAATCGGATTAATCGATTGTTGAAATAATCGTCAACTCATTTAGTAATAAATGAATTACTAAATGGAGGGTACAGATGAAAAAAGGGTGTTTGCTGAAAAAATAACATGTTGAGACAAGTAATTCAACTGAAACTTACAAAATATATGCAAATTTTGCATTTAAGACAAAAATACCTTTGTCTGTAAAAGTGTTTTACTCCAAACTCCTCCACAGTTTTAGCTTCACCTGCTTCAAATTCACTGAAGGGATGCTTTGTTGGGACATTTTAGGCAATGAAATGTTTGTTTTCTTATTTAAAAAAGGAATTTCTGATGTTGTATAAAAAGCCTTACGTGGTTAATTAAATGAAAAATCTGCAGAATTTCTCTTCAGCAATGAATTGATTAATCGTCAGAGTAACTGATAGAATAATGGATTACTAAAGTGATTGTTGGCTGCAGTCCTATACTGGATAGCACCAGCGTTGGGTTGCAGGAAAGTTCAGGAGTTGAGAGAAGAAGAAGAAAGAGTTTCACCTGTCATGCCCAGCAGGATGGTGACCACCACTTTCCCTGCTGTGGTGATCAGGTTCCCGATGATCTCCTTCACCTTGGAAGCAACCTCCGCCACCATCCTCAGGATCTTCATCTTAGTGCTCTCTTTGGCTTCCTCTTCCTCCTCCTCCTCTTCATCGTCCTCGTCTTCGTCGTAGAGCTCCTCGTTCTCCTCGTTCTCCTCGTCCTCCTCGGCCTCGTACCCGGCCTCCAGGTCGTCCTCCAGCAGGACGTCGTCGTCGTCATCCAGGCTCGGTTTCTCCTCGTCCTGCTTACAGGTGGAAGACGACAGTTAGAAATCAGATCTCTACATGGTGCTGAAAACCGTTTACCTGCAGGTACGTTAGCATATCGTGTCATCTCAGGTTATTTCAGCAGATCTGAGCATAAATCTGTCACAGCGATTAATCGGATTAATTGTGATTAATCGATGACGTAAATAATCGATTAGCAATTAATCGTTAAATGGCGTACACAGGCCAAAAAAAGCCATTTGTTGAAAGAACACACTCAGAGCAGTAATTAAGCCAAAAATGTCCACTACTGTATATATATATCTGTAAATATGTTCTACCCAAAACCCATGAAGTGGCAGTTTTTATTTGATTGAGTTCAAATTCTATAAAAAAAAAAAAAAAAGACATAAAGTTATTTTTTTATATCAGTTAATCCAGAAATAGTCCATAGATTTGTATTTATTTTTAGCTGCAGACGCATCTTTTCCTAGAAATAATCAAATGTACAGTAAAGGTATTGTGTGTTATTGCATTTAAGGAAATAAAATGTTTATTTTCTCATCTGAAAAGGGGTGTGAATTGTTAATTTGCAGTTTAAATGTATTTCTAATATTGTACAAAAAAAGGGTTAAAAAAAATCTGTAGAATGAAACAAAATTTTCCATCAATGAAGTTTATTTGTATCGCATATTTCAGCAACAAGGCAAAGTGCTCAACTTCATGAAAACATAAAATCATCAAGATATCAAGTGCCATCTTTAAAATAATAAACATCAGAACTGCTGATCAATGTTCCAGCATTTATGGTTCAACAGCTGCTCTGAACTGGTGGGTTTTTAGTTTTGATTTAAAGGAACTCAGTGTTTCAGTCAGATTTTTAATCCGATTAATTATCAGAACAATCGATAGATTAATCAATGACTAAAATAATCATTAGTTGCGGCCCAACAGAGCAAACTGCCTTCGAAGGATGTTTTCCTCTGGAACCAGATGTTGGCCCACTTTGTTCTTCCTTGGCTGTGAGCAAATGTGCCCCAGTCGCCCACAGTCTCGGTAAAAGACAAACATAATAACTCAGCTGTTGAATTCAATACATAAACCAGCAGACAGCCACAGGAAACAGGTGGTAAAAATTCAGATTTAGTCAAAGCATGAGCCACAAAAGCCAGTAGAGATAAACCTCCCTGGTGCTTTTCCCAGCGATAACGGCACAGAGAGATGGAGCGATGCCATCTGTGCCAGTCGGAGAACATCGGATCGGGGAAATGTGGACTTAATTAAGCCTGAGTCATAAAGAGCGGTGGTAGAGACTTGCCAGGCGATGATGGGAGGCTGTTTTCCAAGTCATCAACTCTCACACGAAAGTTTATGCTCAAACTCCCGCGAAGCTCGGCGAGACCGGAGTGGGAGAAATGGACAGCTTTACTGCTGGATCAAAGTAATGATTAAACTCCATCAGTCAGAAAGTTTATGTTGATGTGGATGAAGCCTCAAATGGGGCATCTATTGTTAAGAGACCAGAGGAGCTAAAGTGGAAAACGTGAGGGCATAACCTCGTTTCCTGCAGTCAGTGAGTAGAAGAATACAAAACGTGAAACTCATCAATCTGCAGCTGCAACATGGAAAGCATCATTATGTTCCCTGCTGAAGATATTAATGCCATTACACAGATGGATCTCAATAAATTAAAATATCATAGAAAAGTTAATTTACTAATGTAATTAAAGAAGCTAATCTCAAATATCATTTGGACTCTTTAAAGAAATCGATTAAAAAGCCTTTATCTCATGTAATGCTGTAATGTTGATGATTATGGCAAAGAAAACCCATAAATTTAGTGTTTCAGAAAACTTGGATCAATAAAAATGATTTCACATCAATATGATATGAAATCATATTTCATATCATATTGAAATATGATATGATATGATGTGTCAAACTCAAGGCCTGGGGGCCACATCCGTCCCACTGTAGATTTTTATGTGGCCCTCTAGACTCCAAATTACTCAATAAATCCTTCCAACTTTTCACAAATCTGCAAAATTCACACAAAATAAACAAATATCCATTTTGTTTTCTGATTTTACTGCATAATTTCTCTAAATTGGTCAAAGTGAGTTTAAGCGACTGCTGCCTCAGCCTTACTTGTTATAGTCCATAAATGAAATGGTGAGTAATAAAGTCACATTTAACATCATACATCAGCGCAAATATTGTAAAATTAATTACAAACATTTCTTAATTGACACCACAAAATCTGCAATTTTGATTGCAAAAAAAAATAAAATAATACTAGAACAATCACAAAATCCTGAAGAAACAGCTATTTATTAATATTTTAACAGTTTTATCAATACATTCTGGCACAACCGGCTCTTTAAGAGCATTCAGATTTTTGATAAGGCCCAGGATAAAATTGAGTTTGACACCCCTGACCAAATTATTGCGGGGAAAAGCAGATGACTTGACAGATGTTCGGCAAACTGTAACCGACACCTTCAACAAGGAGTTTAACAAAGAAAGGTCAACTTAATAATAGGAAAGCTAACTGGAAGGAAAAACTACATTGCCATCAGCTTGTGTGCGATTGAGTCAAAATAAGAACAGGTCCAAGAGGAAACTGGACATAATTCTTCCCTACATTTTCGACGTTCTCTTGTCAGACGGATTTTAATTTCCATTCAGCAAATGATCACAAAACTTCCAAGGTAGGAGCGCAAGACTCGTCTTTATTAGGGCTGAAACTAACAATTATTTTAGCAACCAATTATTCTGACGATTGATCGATTAATCGTAAATCAACCTGAAAAAAAAAGGGTCTACTGTGTATAAACGTCCGACTTCCACCATCTTTTTTTTGTTACAGTATTATAGTCATGAAATCTAGAACCTATTTGTGTTAAGATGTTTACATCTCAGTTTTATGACCAACAGTTTTGTTTGGAGAGCGCTACCCCAAATCTTTTCATGTTTACAGGAACACGATTTTAATTGCTTAGTCTTCAGCTAGGCTTTGTAGAAATAAGTGTCAACATTTATACGCAGATTTCCAGATGGTTTCAGTCTAAGCCAACATCTTTACAAGCTTCACTTTTCATTGAAGACAGAAGCCAAAAGCAAACTGACTACAAGGTCCTGTTTCTCCTAAAATATTTAATTTATCTCCTGCTTCCGGGTTTTTTGTTTTTTTTTATCAGTGTCTGCAGTTTGGAAAAATACTTCTGGAAAGTTTTATCATTTCAAACATCACTGACAGCTTAAAAACATCCTGAACATTTAAAGGTTTCTCCTGTTTAAAAGGGAACTATTATGCAAAATAATTTTTTGGGATGTTTTTATAGTTCAATTTTAAGTCTGAGCCGCTTCTAAAAACAGCCTGTTCAAGAAAAAAGTTACATTGGGAGGGCACTGCGCCGTTACCTAGCAACCCCAGCCATGCCCAACCCGTTACCTAGCAACCTAAGCAGAGTTCCAGGACATTTGGGGCATGGCCAGCAGCAGCTTAATTTGATTTAAAGTGACAGAGCCCCTAAAACAGCTAAAATAGGTAAAACTGACCAGACTAAAATATCATTAGCTAAGAATAACTTTATGTAAAAAATAAATAAATACGACAAACATGTTTTGTATCTCCCATAGACCTATCATAATGGTTGAATATTTATAAAAATATATTTTGTTGTACAGTTCACTGCTCTGAAGGAGTTGTTCTTTCAGCAAATAGCATGTTTAAGAGTTTTTATATTCTACTAAGCAATTATTTGATTACTAAAATAGTTGACACTTAGTTCAATAGTTGGCTAATCACAATTAATTCAATTAATCTGATGAACCACTTTGGCCCAAAATTATTGTAATGGATTTCAGAACCATCGTTTCATTTGTTTTATAATAATAGAAATAATATTTTCTCTTGGCCCCACTCTCACTAGCTGTTAGCTTCAGCCTCTAGCTTGTATGTATACAAAATGCAAGATGCTAAGACAATTAAAAGAATCCATCAAGCGTTAGATGAACCCATGTATACTTTTCAGTGGTGCTTTAGTCAGCTGTTACTGAATCATAAAAACAACATTATGTCTCCTCCTTCAAGTAACTTCAGGAGAGACAACGGACAGTTTAAACCTACTTGTTCCTCTGCGTCGAAGTCTTCGTTGTACTGGCCCATTTCCTCAGGCGGCCTTTTCTGGACCAGAGTGCGACACAGCAGCCAGATGGCGAGTCCGACCAGGAACATGCCGATGTCAGGGATGAACACTCGGATACCGTTTCCCGCGTCTGCGCCAATAACACTGTGGGACAAACAGGAAATGGAGGAAACGCAGTGAGAAAAGCAGAAGCACACTTCCCATGAATCCAAACACATTTGAAAGAAGAATTGTATTGCAGGATAAAAGTTGGAAAATCACATAAGCTCATCTTCTCGACGAGCTCATAAACGTCTTTGCAGAATGCTAGTTCTCTCATGGGAACAAATATAAGTGCAGCAATTATATCTCTCAGAAAACACCACCTGTTTACCCGAAGTGCGCGGGAAATCTTGAGTTTTCCGCTACGTAATTGTTCTTTTAATATGTGTTGTGCTGAATGCATTAGATTTTATGTGGAGTACCACCCTGTGTAGTAAAACAGGGCTCGCTGCCTTTAAACCAAATGCAATTTACAAGTGAGTGAAATTCCATAAAACATCAACAACAACAAGAAAATTCATGAGAAAGTTTATTTGCTTTCTTTTTCAACTCAGTTTAGGGGAAAAAAATCATGCTTACTTATTTAAAAAATATATATTATGTTAGGTGGAACAATCTGCATCAGCAGCAGCTGAAACAAACCAAAAGATTTCTTAGATTTTTTTGAATATTGTGTTGACTTCATCTTCTTCTGTCTGACCAAACATGAAAAGATTTGTTCTGAAAAGAGACCAAACACCATCTGCAGAATGTTGCTATGACAGCTACCATAATGTCAAGCTCCATAAAATCCACTTTGATGCTTTTATGCTGCCAAAGGACACGTTTTACAAGGTGCCATGATTACATGTGCAATTACAGCAAATAAAAACTGTCCTTGAAATGGCTAACAGGTTTCCGAACCTCTAAAATGCTCTCTTTTTAATCATCCGAACTAATTTCTATTTCAGTTTTACTGCAATCAGATTGCATCCTGTGTTTGGCCACCAAAGTGTTTTTCTTTGCATTTCATGCTGAGCTCCAAGTGTAATTAAACAGTTCCCAATAAAACGTACTGGTAACTGCGTAACTGCGGAGCAACGCAGAGGATTTGGCTGCTGTTATAAAGCAACTGGTCATTTCAAACAGAACCAATCTCACGCCTGGTCTTGAGTGGAAATAAAGCAAGTAAAAGTTGAAAACCAAGTGTTGATCGTCATGATGGAAAATGCACAGTCAGAATAAAAACCAGTTTGGGTGTTTGGCTGCTGCTGGAGAGTTTAATCCAATCAAAGACGTCTGTTTCCATGTGCTGTATTGTTGAGAAGCTTTGTGCATCCTCACAAGAATGAAAGATATGGAAACCATTAGAGACACGCAACGCTGAGGCGGCAACTTCAATGACTCCCACTTTCCCTCACATATTATGTGTGAGAATTAGAGAAACATCAGCAGCGCTGCAGACCTATTCAGGGAAAAACTACTAGTATGGAAAGTTCAAAATGTGTTGCAATTCAAGCTGCAACTGACAATTATTTTAGTGACTGATTATTCTGACGAAATTGCCACATTTTGCAGATTGTTCCTTTAAGTATTTACAATTCTTTTTATACATTAGAAATATAACAGAATAATTCAGATCCGTTTTTAGATAATAATAAAAAAAACATTTTATTGCCTAAAATGCAACAACATAACATTCATCTCACAAATTTTAATCAAGTGGAGCTAAAACTTTGCTACTTGAGGAGTTTTCACAGACAAAGGCGTCATCATCTTAAATGCAAAATGTAAATAAATATATATACACCATGTTCCTTATTATTATGCAAATTGGATTTACGTGTCATAAAGATTACATTTTTTGTTGTGCTATTAAGTTTATAGATGGTTTTGTGTGTCAGGGCTCTTTGAATCACTATAATTAATTTTAGAGAGCTGGTTGATTAGTTTGTCTGGCGAGCTCAATTAAAGAAAATCTACTTAAGAAGGATGTTCCACATTATTAAGCAGGCCACAGGTTTCAAGCAATATGGGAAAGAGAAAGGATCTCTCTGCTGACAAAAATCATCAGATAGTGTAGTTATCATCATACTGTGAAGAGATTTGTGGCTGATTCAGAACAAAGATGGGTTTGTACAGATAAAGGCATAATGAGGAAGATTTGTGTTAGACAAACTTATCGGATTAAGAGAGCAGCTGTTAAAATGCCCTTACAAAGCAGCAAACAGTTATTTGAAGCTGCTGGAGCCTCTGGAACCTCAAGGTGGAGGATCCTCCAGAGGCTTGCAGTGCATGAACCTGCTATTGGGCCACCGCTAACCAGAGCTGATGATATATGCAGTAAATGTTTATATATATATATATTTATATATCATGTATTAGGTATATATGTATGCATTATAGTCCATAACTATTCATTCCAATAGTTACGTAATTAAAAATAAAAGCAGAAATACATTAATGAGCCAATAAATAAATAAATACACTTAAAATGCACCAATTAATTTTAAAAAACTACTTTGTTTTGTTTTTTATAATTAAACTGACTTTCATATTTATTTTTTCAGTCCATTCAAAAAATAATAATAAACTCAGTCATCAACAGATGTCGATGTATTTAAAAATACAGCAACAGGACATATTGGGCAACCAAGACAAAAGAACAGAAGTTGTCCATCTTCTTCAGGCTCCTTTAAATGTGACTAGAGTAACATTTTCCTCTGCCCAGGCTGTTGAAATGCAGCCATTACAGCAGTAAATATTGTATATGCACTACATATGATCCTCAGCACAAACAGGTAAATGCAGGCAGGAGAAAATGTTTATGGATCTATTTCCGCCACTTAACTGTAGAGTACACAATCCACCCAGGGCTGATGAGTGCTGGAAAAAAGGACGTGGCTGTGTTTCGGACATTCCCGTACTTACAGACCACATTTAATAAGATCACGGGCATGTGCTCAGGCAGAGGCAAACAAAAGCCATGAAAAATAGACCCCTCAGCTTAGTGTGAGGGCTAACTGGGTTTGGCCTTCATTAAGAATCCACAAAGGGACAGGTTAGGAGGTAGAGAGAAGATTAGCTAGTGTGGCTAAATGCAAAAAGCGGGGGTAAATGTTGTTGAGAGGCTGCTATATATAGGACACTTTGTGTAGCAGTTTCCTTAGGAATGGAGTGAAAAAATGGGAAGTGCATGAGTTATGTGTTACAGGTTTTTCTTTTGTTCAAACTGAATAAGGCTGAAACGATTAATCAGATTAATCGTGATTAATCGTAATTGAAATAATTGTCAACTAATTTAGAAAACAATTCATCGTTAACTGAATTATTCAGACTGAAAAAAGGCCCTTTGCTGAAAGAGCAAAATATTCAGAGCATTAATTAAATTAAACTGTACAAAATATGTATACAATTTGCATTTCAAATAAAAATGTTTTAACTAAAACTCCTCCAGTGGTATAATTTTAGCTTCACCAGGTTCTAATTCACTAGAGGAAATCTAAGCTAATGCATTTCAGACGACAAAAAATTCATTTTTATATTTTTTTTCCCATTTTTTTATTTAAAAATGGAACTGAATTATTTACTTACATTTTTAATCCATTTTTAATATTAAAAAAAAAGTCTTAAGTGTTTAAATACAATTTTTTTATAAAATGTTCCGATTTTTTTATCTGATTAATTGATTAATCGTTAGAATAATCAATAGAATAAATAATGGATTACTAAAATAATTGTTAGTTGCAGCCAGAATTCTAAATAAAATCATTCTAATCTGCAGAGAAGCTGCCAAAGTTTTTACTTTCACCTCTGAAATCAGATTCAGGCAGCCAAACTGAAACACAGAGATATCCCTAAACATTACTGCACATTCACAATTGATTTATGTCAGGATAAAACATTATTGCATTTTATTATAGCTGTAACCTAAGTATAGTTGTACCAAACTCATGTGAAAATCAACATGTGTTTCTATTTCAGGATATTTCCCTGGCAAACAGACTCCATTTATTACCAGCTCCTATAAATTTAAAAAGATTTATTAGCCAACTATCAATTTACAACCCTTTGCAAATCCATAATAGCATGTCGGCCAATAATGCAAAATATAGTAAACATCCATGTCCAAAACACCCAAATGCTCTTAAACATTGTACAAAAATATCCACAGAATCTCAGCAATGACTTTTTTTCTAAAATCTTTTATGATTCTTTTGTTTTAGTAGATCAAATAATTACTTTCTTACCTCTCGAAGCCAATCTGTCGTATGGAGCTCTCCCATGACGAACCTAGAACAAATAATACAAAAACATTTAATATTGAGAAATTTTTCTCTGCAAAAAACGAACGACTGTAGTAACAGATTTTTTCTTTACAGACAGACACAAGTGACAGTTTATTATTTGAAATAATAAAAATAAATCAGGAGAATCAGCCTCAAGATAGTTTTAATGTTTTTGATATCTAACCTTACAATTTATACAATTTCCAATACGAGCAATGCATCACAGATGCGCAGCAAGCAAATCTGCAGAAGAAGTGAAGCAACAATCAATAGTCAAAAAATGTCTGAGGAATGTTTTAGATAGCTTGTTGTATCCAGGCTGCAAAAAATTAAAGCAGTTAAAAATGGGTCTAACTACCAATTATTGTAGTAATCAATTAATCTATCCATTATTCTAATACTTAATCAATTAATCTGAGGAAAAAATTGGCACACTTTACAGATTTTTCATTTAACCATTTAAGGATATTTAATACAATATTTGATATATTGCAATAAAAAAAACAAATAAACAAATAATAAAATTTCTTTTTAAAATAAAATGCAACAACATGCTTTCGTTGAGTAGATCTGAATCTGGTGAAAATAAAACTATGAGACTTGAGAAGGTTTGGTTAAAACATATTTACAGACAAAAGTGTTTTCATCTTAAATGCAAAATGTTTTCATATATTGTACAGTTTTGGCTTAAATACTGCACTGACTATGTTGTTTTTTTTCAGCAAATGGGCTTTTTGATAAATTATCATCAAGTAATAATTTCATTATTAATTGATTTCTAAATTAGTTGACGATTATTTCAATAATCGATTAATTTTGAATAATTGTTTTAGCTCTATATAAAACATCCTAGGTTTTATTTTCACCTAATTCACTTTTTTGTGTCTGTTATCCCAGTTAATGATTAATTGATTGCTACGTTAGTTGATGATTATTTTTGATTAATCTCGATTAATCCAATTAATCATTTCAGACCTTTCTTGATACTAACAGCAAGTACTTAAAAAAGTGCCATTAATGCAGCATAAACTTAATTTAGTTTCTCTTTGGGATCAATAAAGTATTTTTGAATTTGAACTGAATCCTTACATTTCTCCAAAGGTTTAGGTTTTTTGGCTCTTTTTCTAAATGCAAAGGAAACATAACTTCAGTCTGTGATTTGCATTGACGTACCTCAATGCTTTGTTGGTTCAATGGCCCAGTAATTAGGTGCTAAACTTTAGTGAACTCAGGTTTCAGGTTTACAATGTGCACGGAGGACATTGCTGATGTTAAATATGCTTTAACTGAGATCGCAGACAAAGCACTTCATCTCATTGAGTTTATCTTCTGTTTCACATGAGTGGAGGCTACAGCTTCTGTTTAGGTTGGGATTGTTAAGTTAACAACTGTGAAAGAAGTCTTCGCTTTCAGAGGATGCAGACAGAAAAAGGTCACTTGGATGGTTCAATATCTCCAAAGAATTGAAACTATAAAGATAAAAGCTTAGCTTGCAGCCTGATGATAGATACACCGAGCAGCAGGACAAAATAATGATTTAAACTAAAGATTTTTTTGAAAGAGACATGCACTTTTCCTCTTTGAAAACACAATGTAATGTCTTCTTATTGTAGTGAAGTACTGTTCAACCATGGACACTATATCAGAAGAAATATTGCGTTTTAATGTACCGTACTCCCAAAACTGCAATGTCAGAAATTCATTACAATACCATACCATGTTTCTTAGTCAGGTGGTAATTAGTTGCACCAATATAAATTTCACTGAAGGAGCCTTCAAGCATGTTGAGTTAGGCGACAGCATGCATGGCAAACCATAGAAAACCACCAGACTGGCAGGTCAGTATCAAACATACTCAAGGTGAATTCACCCAGAGTATAGTCCGCTTTAATAAAATTCTAGTTTGTTTGCCTGGACAGTCCGGTTTGTTTGGGGAGGTGTGAATGCTGCCCAAAAAAGCAAACTCTGATCCACCGGAAAACCTTGGTGTCAGGTCAGTTGAAGTGAACTCCGGTACGGTTCGAATGCATATGTGAACGACAAGTGGACTGGAGACTACTCCAAAAACAGGAAGTGGACTACAGTGCATGGCCTTCTGGGTAAATACAACCAAAACAAACACGAGAGTAGCAGGAGAAATGGCTTGTGGTCTTTTACCATAGACAAAGAAAATCCTAAAACCACTAAAATCATTTTGTTCACATTTTGCAAAGAAGTGTCACGTCGTCTTCAGAGGATCTCCTGTCATGTCTTTCAATGGTTTTTGGTGCAGCGCCACCACAGGCGAGGAGGGGAACAGGCTTTTCTAAGGTTTTGATTAATTTGACACACTGCAGTGAAAAGAGAATTACACCAGCTGAATATTTAACAACAATTGTTGCAACTTTGGTCCCCAAAGGAACTGAGTCTAAAATCAGGTGTTAAAACTCCCTTAAACTCCTCAGCTGCTTGTAAGTAGAAAGTTAGTCTCACAAGCACAATCACCACTCTGAAAGAGGACAGACGGACTTATCAGCGATAACCAGCACCAAAAAATGAAACAGAAAGAACAGCCATTTTAACTCTGGTACCTTTTACAAAACTAAGATCATGGAGTCTAGAGACAATATGGAGACATCGACACCATTTCAGAAGGGAAGGAAGGAGCACGGACTCAAATTACAACTAACTTCCCAGGTTTTTTTTTACAATCTATGTTGGAGAAATATGATGAAATCTCTCTGGATTAGAATTTAGTATATTTAGAAAGAAAGAACAGATTCAAAACGTAGTTTTCAATCTATTTCAGTCCACTGTGTCTGATTGTTTTCACATTTCATAGGATGAGTAATTTACAGCAGAAAGCTGAACAAAAACATACAAAACCACAGACAGTGTAATCTACATTTAGTGTAGATCAAATAAAGTATTGTAGGAAATACAATACTTTACGGCTGAAAAATGTTAAGACAATATAAGCGCTTCATTTCAGTCAATTTTGATAATTATTGATTTGGTTTTTTGTTTGTTCTAAATGTCTGAAAATACTGCCAAATTGTTGGTATGACTATTTCTGTTTTATCCGCAGTTTTCTCTCCACAGAGTTAATTTTTACCTTTAAGCCGTTATGGGGGAATTTTAAACTGATACTGCGCCAGTTACTCAAAGGGTCGTTGCTAGGTAACCAATGAATGAGTGAGTTGCTAGGTAACCAAAGAATGAGTGAGTTGCTAGGTAACCAATGAATGAGTGAGTTGCTAGGTAACCAAAGAATGAGTGAGTTGCTAGGTAACCAATGAATGAGTGAGTTGACTCCACCAGCCTTGCTAAGCTGTCTTTCCTCTGCCTACATTTCCCAGAATGCAGTGCGGTTCTGAGTCAGAGTTGAGTGAAAATTTTACATATTGAATATTCTATCAAACATATTGATTACATATATATTGTAATATATATTGTTATTGATTTATTGTCTACCTCTAGTTGAAAGTAATCTATAGGATCAATAAAAATTACCTCATATTCTTTCAGAGTAAGTTAGAGACACTTGAACTTATACGCTTTAAAGAGAATTAAAAGGAAAATTAAATGTAATTAAAAGCCAGATCATCCAGGATGAAAATAAGGTCTCTTCATGTTGTTTAAAGACTTATGAAGGCAAGGTCACAGTACACCATTCAAAAGTTCAAATAAAATCCAGAGAAAGTAAGCAAAACCCAGCTTGTTTAAATGAGTCCCAGGTCCAAACATCTGCAACACGTAATTTCTCCCTGACAGCACTAAACCTTCAGGTGTGGGAGGAAACCCCCCATCCTGAGCGTGACTTCATGCTTGAGGAATGCCAGAGGTAAAATGAGGTAGAGTCTGATCCGTAGCATGACAGGGGAATATTGTGTAAAACAAACTGAGCTCAGCACGGACACTTCTGGAAGAAAGTTTGAGATTTTCAGTCTGTCGAGAAGGGGCCAGCGTTTCACTCTAGCTGGGTACCAAAAATACCTGTCCTCCAGACTTTATGTCAGCATCATAAAACTCCCTTTGTGCTGCCCGGGCTGTAAACCTTCATGCAGCAGTTTTCTGCACTCTTCTATCTCTGTAGGCCAAACGCCAGTTACTCCCTTTCACACACTGTAAAAGTAAAGCAACAACATGTGAGCAGGCCTTAGTTTAAGGTTCATTCAAACCAGCCCAGTTTAGTCCTCTTTATTTGAAATAGAGTCCATTTGTCTAGAATGTCCAGTTTGTTTGAGGATGTATGAATCCTCAATCGAACTCTGATGCGGACCGCAAAAGTGAACTGTGGTCTGCCCAAAAATGTTGGTCTCGGTTCCGTTGAAGTGAATTCTGGTGCGGTTCAAATGCATATGAGAACACCAAGTGGACTGGAGACCACTCCAAAAGCAGGAAGTTGGCTACAGTACAGAGCATTCTGGGTAAATACAATCTAAACAAACACGAGAATCTGCAGATAGTGGAAGAATTGACTTGTTCTTACCCAAAATGTGAAATGTTGCAATTTTGGTTCCCAATCAAACTAAATTTATCTATCAAATGAGACAACACAATTTTGAGCTGCGGTGGTTCGCTTTCACACTGCACTGTCAGATGAGCCAAATTAATTGAAAAACCTGTTCCCCTCCTTGCCTGTGGTGGCGCTGCACCAAGAACCACTGAAGGAAACGACACAAAAACCTCTGAAGAAGACACTGAATCAAACTTCCTTCTTCACAAAATGTAAACAAAAATGGAGTAGCGCCAGATTTCTGCGGTTGTAGGATTTCTCTTTGGTAAAAGACCACAAGCCATTTCTCCCATTTGCACTAGAGTCACATTTTTGTTTTGCCTGTATTTACCCAGAATGCCCTGTTCTACAGTCCACTTCCTGCTTTTGGAGCGGTCTCCGGTCTGCTTTACGTTCACATATGCGTCCGAAACGCACCAGAATTCACTTCAACCAAATTGTAACCAAGGTTTTTAGGCAAACCAGAGTTTGATTGTTTTTTGGTCCACAGAGTTAAATTGCACATTCAAAGCTCCAGAAACAAACCAGAGTTTATAGACAAACTAGTTTGATTAAAGTGGACTAAACAGGTCTGGTGTGAATGAACCCTATGAGTTCAAAGACTTGATTTAACCTCCTAAGATGTCATACTTCTGGGAATCAGCATTAAGGACTACAGAGAATTTTGGACAATTGCAGGAAAATGTTTGGAAGTCAGAGAGGTGACAAGTACGTCAACATGACCTGCAACAAACTCCACCCACCTGGTGATCCTTCATGGCTAACACAAACAGTTTGTAAACGCGGCTCCATCCTTGTCCAGTCAGAGCGTAGGAATGAAAGACGGCTGCACAGGAAGATGGCTACGGCTCATCTGGTGGCCATTCCCTGACCTGCCCCAACAGCTGGAGGCTTTAGCTCTCCCAGGAGAGATTTTCTAGCTCATGCTTAGCTCAGCTCGGAGATCTTGAGGTGTTTTTGGCCTCTAAAATCAAAAGGAAGCCCACTAGGTTTTCCAGAGGGAAATAAGCACTTCACGGAGAAGGAGGACTCCCTGTTTATACTCGGCTGCCAAAAGGAAAAGCGTGTCAGGAGGGCTAAATACCAGATATACAAATCTGAGATAAGGCATCTAGTCAGAAATAGTACACACATAGTATCAGACTTCCTTTCTCACTACAAGAAAAACAACCAAACAAAAATTGTTTGGAACAAGCTACATTTCTGCAACAATGAAAACAATAAAATACCGTCTTAATTAATAGTTATGATTTTCAGATTCAGTCTATCTTAATCCTGATGATTCTGCTTTTCTCACATTTTTCCCCACATGTTTGGAGCGTTATGCTCTCATGGTGAGGTACAAGAATCAGACAAAAAACATGTAGATTTTTTTTAAAAAGTAGTACAAGTCCAAAGAAAATTTTCAAATACCTTCTGAAATCCGGGAGGACATTTTTATTTAAGATCACTTTAAAACATTACAAGGATGTCTAAATCCTCAGAAGCAAAATAAAAAGTGAAAATCTGGGTGATAAAAACTTTTTCACAGCACTATAAGTTAATAAATAACCTGCCGTAAATAAATATAATAGTCTTTTACCCTGATTACAAATAAAAAGTCTTCAACGTTGTGGTCATGCAGCAAATAAATATAATGTTGGTTAAACTGTAAATGTTACTAAATGTTTTGGCAGCTATGTTCAGGTTCAACACTGACCTGATTAATACCAGACCTGCAGAAACAAGAAATCACTTAATTCAGGGGTGTCCAAGCATTTTGTCACCTGAGACAAAAGTTTTGTCCCAGGTCCAAGTCAAAAACATCAAAATTATTTTTCATTTTTACTCTATTAAGAGAAAAGCATCGATTTTTCAATTTCTTTGGGGTTCACTGAATAAATTTAACCTCAGCATAAGAACAGGATTTCGGTCACATTCTTTAAAAACGCTTTCTATGATTTGTATGCAGCAAAGTTGGCTTTTCAGTAAAAGTTTCTGAATAAACTCTACTTACCATAAAAGCTTGGTTATAAAAAGACAAATACTTTCTGTTGCATTGAACATTTTCCATTTTAAGAAAATTATGTTGATAATAATTATACTCTGATTAAAGTTAAGCACAGTTGGTGGAATCAAATGACTCTCTCACTCTTTGGTTACCTAGCAACTCACTCACTCTCTTCGGTTACCTAGCAACGACCTGTCGAGTAACTGGCGCAGCAGCAGTTTGAGGTTTTGCCACAATACCTCAATACCTTCCCAAGAATAAAAACAACAATGAGATGGAGTGAAAACTGTTAATAAAACAGAAAAGTTCATGCCACCAGTTTGAGAGTATTACAGATATTTACAACAAAAAGCTAATCAGTAATTATTAAGATCGAGAATTATCAATATCAACTGATATGAACTGATTGTATTGTAATGCCTTTTTCAGTCCAACCCTAACTGAATATTATAGATTTAACTGATTTGAAATGCATTTAAAGCACTACAAACCAATTCCCTCAGTTATAGTCAGTGTTTATGATTTCACAGTAAGAGACAAAAATGAAACAAAATCCTGCCTCATAATTACCCAAAACCATCTTGAATATCCTCAGAAAATAACATGAACATAAAATATGAGGTTATTAAATGAATATTGCAAGGTGAGATAAAGTGGACAGAATTTATGATGTGCAAAACCAAAAACGTTTCACTGCCCTTGAGAACCTGGTAATAAAGAGCATATTTAGCCTCTGGTCTCTGAACGGCTCTGTGTGTCTCCATCTGAGGTGATAAGGTTCATTCTGCACTCTGAGTTGGCCGAGATTCAACCGAGCAAAGCAAGCTCCTCTCGTTAGAAAGAACAAGTCATTAGAGCACAAGGTCAGGCTCTGTCCCCGTCTAGACACATTCAAATTTTATAGCTTGATACCACGTCTCCTGAGAAGCCCAGAAGCCAGCTATTAACACCTTTCCAACAGTGGATGAGTAGCTTATTCTGCTAGCAACATTTTTGTTTTCACATCACCGTATGGTTCAAGGGAGTTAATCAAATTCAGGGAAGAGTTGCGAAACAACACTGCAAGTAAAGGAAGTACTATTTGAACTCCAGGAGACCAGTAACTGATAACCTGTAAGCTCCAGAAGGAATATGCAAGAAGATTCAGAAAGTAACATTTGTTTTCTTAAGACAGTAACATTTAAAATAATCTGTAAGAGAAGCAACTTGTAAATTCCAGAAAGCAACTTTTAAGTTTCAGGAAAAACTAATGTTTAAATCAGCGGTGGGCATATTTCCACTAATCCACTAATAGAGGAGCTAATTTTTCACTTAGCTCTTTAGTTCTTTTGAAAAACGTTTAGCTTCTCATAAATTAATGTTTCCAAATAAATTCTAAAGTGTTAATTTAATTGGCTATGTTATAAACTTTAAATCTATAACAAATGCAAACAAATACAAACACATAAATTATGCTAACTCCAAAACATACAAACAAAAACAAAACAAACAAAACGGCACAAACGAGAAATCCTGCAATTACATTAAACAGAAGCAAACACAACCAACAAAAGAAATTAGGGATGCACCAATACGAAAATTTGGGTCGATCAATATCCAATGTAAATGTTGATGTTATGGCCAATAACGTCAGTTACTTTCCAGGAACAATTATCAGTTTCAAAATGTTACAAAAGCATTTTAGAAAGTAAGTTACTTGTATGTTTTTAAATCAACCTGCATAATACAGAAGCTTCAGAAACTACTGTTTAGGTTGTGGTGAATAACTTTTGTAACAAAAGCTACAGAAAGTTGTAGAAAATCAGAAAATATGAAAGAATTGGGCATATTTCTAAAAATTATTAACAGTTTATTTTGAGTTTTTTTTTTTTTTTTTTGCTTCAGGCTGTGAAAAAGCTCCACCTTCAGTTGCAGAGGTCAGAGTTCAAACATAAACCAGCCTGCAGGATTAATGGGACACATATGTCTGACATGTAGAAACACATGGCAAAGCTGCAGATTTCCACCATTGAGAGACACAAACCACCAATATCTGGAGGCAGTTCAGCCTGAATTAAAGCATCGTCTGTATTTTTGTGCTACTCTCGGAAAATATAAATACCAGACGGATCTGCAGTTTTATCAAACTAAGATGTTTTCTCATCCCTCTTTCAGACAGACAAGAGCAATGGAGGGACCTCCACACTGCAAAAACATAAAATCATACCAAGTATTTTTGTCTAGTTTCTAATGCAAATGTCTTATTACACTTGAAATAAAACACAACTAACTTACAAGCAACTTTTCAGCAAGATTGTTTAGAGAAAATAATTCCTTCACTGAAAAAAGTACATGAAAGTATTTAATTTCCCTTTGAGAATTGAACTGAACACAAAATCTTACCAAATATTTTTGTCTAGTTTTTAGTTTAAATATTTTAGCACACTTCAATCAAGGCAAAACTAAATGAAGAACCTTTCAGCAAGTTTTTAGTTGTTTTTAGTCAATAATTCCTTAATGTTGGTGGAAAAGTATTAGTTCGAAAGACTTTTCACTTTCAACATGGCGATAATGTCTGATTATAATGGAAAAAGTCTATTAAAATTAATGTTAAGGAACTGCTGACTTAAAACAAGCTACTATGTTTTGCTGAAAAGTTCCTTGTAAGTTAGTTTTATCTTAATTCAAGTGTATTAAGATATTTACACTAAAAATAGGCAAAGAATACTTGGTGAGATTTTTGTGTTTTTGATCCCAAAGGGAAATTAAATACTTTAAATTATTTTTTTGTAGTGAAGGAATAAGATTTTGTGATTCTGCAGTGTTGATATTGATTTTTTTTTTTTAAAAACAGTTTAACTGGAAGATTATTTCGCTTACAACAAGACATTTTATTTAAAAGTGCAAGTGGAAATAGAACTTTTTCATCAATATTAAGGATTTATTGACTTAAAACAAGCTCTTATATCTTGCTGAAAGCTAGTTTTGTCTTCATTCAAGTGAACTAAGATATTCACACTTGAAACTAGACCGAAAATACTTGGTAAGATTTTGTGTTTTTGCAGTGCATCTCTCAGGTCCGTTCTCAGATTATTCGAAGTCCTTCGGTTCCGCTGCACACAACGGCGCTCTGCCTTAAAGCTTCGACCACAAAGACTGCAGTGTACTCACAGCTGAAGTTGGAGGAGATGGAGTTCCCGGCCAGGAGGCTGTTGACGGTAATCTGATAGATGATGTGCAGCAGCAGGAAGGACATACTGGTGAAGCAGAGGCACTGCAGCAGACGCCCTGTGTGGCCTAAACAGGAAGAAGGAGCACAGTGGGTTCAACACGTTCACGCAAGAATTTCCTTTAAAAAAAAAATGTTCTTGGTATTTCTCCGTTTTTAGACAGCAGTTATTGAGGAATGCATTAAAAATGTACAGCTGGTTTCTATTGACATAATGTGCTTTACATTGAGACGGCGGCAACTGGGAGGGATTTAGAGATGATCACAAAACATATCCTGGCAAAAATGACTGAGAGAAACCTAAATAAACATTCTGGTGGACCACAAGGCCTTTACGTCTCTGATTCATTGTCAGAGAAGCAGAACCGGCTTTTATTCATCACTGATTTGGCTTCTGGTTTTGGTGACTGATGTCACCGCTTGAGGTTTTGTTTTTAAAACACCTACACTGTAAAAACGACGTTAGAATAAGCATTTATTGTGTAGTTTCCAATGCAAATCTGTCAGGTAAACTTTAGTTTACTTGAACTAACTTTCAAGTAACTTCAACAAGATATAAAAACTCGTTTTAAAATCAATAGTTTCTTAATATTAATTTAGAAAGTACTAGATCCAGTGGTAGATTATTTCACTTATAACAAGATGGTTTCCCCATGTTATGAATGAAATAACATGAGAACCAGAAGTTTTTAAAAATTAGTATTAATGAATTAGTCACTGAAAACAAACTTAATTTCTTGCTGCTAAGTTACTTAACAAGCATTTTTGTCTAGTTTCTAGTACAAGTATCTTAATACACTTGAATTGAGTCAAAGCTAACTTGCAAGTAACTCGTAAGGAATTACTTAGAGAAAAATAATTCCTTAGTATCGATGCAAAAAGTACCAACTACATTGGAAGACAATTTCTCTTATAACAAGACATTTTCCCCAAGATGAAGTGAAATAATCTGTCATAGGAAATTGTATTTTTTCATCAATATTAAACATTTATTGACTTAAAACAAGCTTTTATATCTTGCTGAAAAGTTACCTGTAAGTTAGTTTTGTCCTATTTCAAGTGTAACAAGATATTTCCACTAGAAACTAGACCAAAGATACTTGGTAAGGTTCTGTATTTCTGTAATGTAAATATGTTGAATGAATTTGCTTCTTCCCTGATTACTGCAGGTAAAGAACCTGGGGGGAGGGAGCCGCCACAGCTGCTCAACACATGGCTGCTTTATGGTGCACCTACAGGTATTTGGGATAATTTCAGGATAATTCCCAAGCAGAGAGCCGTTGAAACTAAATGAAACATTCATTTATGTTAATATTTTTTTGATAATTTTAAAGAAGTTTCCGGATTCAGTTTGAGTTGATGTCTTACCCTGATTAGATGATCGTACATATCTGCTCTCTGCAATCCAGCGGTTAAAAATGTGGCACTGTCTTCTTCTCATTAAGTTTACAGCATCCGCATGGCGGAGTTTTACTGTGCTGCTGTGCAATATCCGGAGTAAATGGAGGCTCTACCGCTGAGCACACAGCTTCCAGAAACGCTCACAACTCTACAAACTTACAGAAAAACTTTCCAAAATCACATTTACAGAGTTCAGAGCTACGTACGGACGGACGGATGGATGGATGGACGAAAGGACGTATGGATGGACGAAAGGACGTATGGATGGATGGATGGATGAACAGATGAATGGGTGCATAGATGATGGATGAACGAAAGGATGTATGGATGGATGAACAGATGGACAGGTGTATAGATGGGTGAACGGATGGATGGATGGATGAACGAAAGGATGTATTGTATGTATGGATGGATGGACAGACGATTGGATGGATGGAGAGATGGACAGGTGTATAGATGGGTGGATGGATGGATGGATGGATGGATGAATGGATGGATGAATGGACAGACGATTGGATGGATGGATAGATGGATGAACAGATGGACGGGTGTATAAATGGGTGGATGGATGGATGGATGGATGGATGAATGGACAGACAATTGGATGGATGGAGAGATGGACAGGTGTATAGATGGGTGGATGGATGGATGGATGAATGGATGGATGAATGGACAGACAATTGGATGGATGGATAGATGGATGAATGGACAGACAATTGGATGGATGGATGGATGGATGGATGGACTGACTGACGCCATTTTCCCATTTTATTTCTGATTTCCATCACATTTAATGAAACCAGTGAAACCAATGAAACCAGTGAAACCAAATCTTGTAAATGTGAAATCTGTGAGTCCTCGTTGATTTCTAAATCCGCTCCAGCGACTCTGGGCTCATTTCTGCTCCATCTTTCCTTGCAGCTCCAGAACAGGTTTGGTTCTGTGAAGGCAGCTTGTGTCCAGCGCTCTGGTTTCCCCTGAGATGACGTTTTATAAGCTTCCTAACAAAAGCCATTGTTCAGATTTTATAGTTGCTTCTTCGCCATCCCCACACTGAGAACCGCTTCAATTGACTGCACTCAATCCTAATATAACTCCATAGTCTTCAGGGAAATAAATGGGTTTTTAATGCAATTTGCCTCAAATTAAAAATTCTGTGCCAGGCTTAACAAAGTGGAGTTCTTAAAGTCAGAAAAGTATAACGAACAGAATTTAAAAAGCAAACCTGGGGTAAGCATAAACACAATAAATCTACAAAAACATAAAATATTTATCAAAATATATACAGAAAAATGCTTCTCTTAGTGAATCAGTCATGTTGGTGTTCATTTAACAAGGCACAGGATGTCTCATGGAAGGCTCTTAAAATGTTCCCCGTGTATTGGAGTAATAGTTCACATTTTGTTCCTCTCCAATGAGAATTAAATACCTTGAAGCCAAATAGCACAGTTAAAACTAGAGTTAATATCCAAACAAGTTGCCTCTAAAGCCTCAGAAACTGACACATCCTGGAGGGCAAACTGCACTGTTGTGGCTTTTTAAAGGACAATTTTACATTTAATGAATTATACATGCCAAACATTTGGTTTAAATTAACCCAACAGATTTGACTGCTGCCCATCCTTTAGGATCGGCAGGCGAAATGAAACAGACCATCAAAACGCAGCATTAAATTCACTTAAATGCCAAAATAATTGGAACAGAGTGGGCTGTGTCTTCATCTCTTACTTTTTTTATCATGCTGGTTACAGCCAAAATGTAGGAAAACAAAAACAATACCCAGTGAATCAAAGGATTTTAAAGCTAATTAGGAATAACTAATTAGAAGCAACGTTTGTGGAAAAATAGGAATAGTTTTACTACACTGTACCTTTTACTTTTACTTGAGTAAAATTAGTTTGAAGTATAAAATATTGCTACTCTTTTTTTTTTTTCCATATTTTTCTCCAAAGAGTTTTTTGCGGCGCTAGTGGCTCGTATTTTTTAGACAGTAGGCAGACAGGAAGGAAGGTGAGGAGAGGGGGAAAGACATGCGGCAAAGGTCGCCGGGAGTCGAACCAGCGACATCCGCGTCGAGGACTAAGGCCTCCAAACGTGGGGCGTGCTAACCCCCTACGCCACCACAGCACGCCCCAAAATATTGCTACTCTTACTTGTGCAACATTTGCAGACACTTTACCCACTGCCAGTAACTTCACATAATGAAGAGCAAATACGTTTTAACCAAAAATATACTGCTCAAAAAAATAAAGGGAAATAAAGGGAACACTTTAAGTGTTAAACACCTGTTTAAATGTTCCTTTTATTTTTTTGAGCAGTGTATATGAAACACATACAGTATATACAGAAACAAACCTACAATTCATGTTGAAGTGAGACCTCTTGTTGATACACAAGCTTTGTTTTTTAAATGTTATTTTCCATCTTCTGGGCCAGTTGTTTCTTTTTTGTGTGTTTTTATGATAAAAACACACAAAATCAGTTGAACAAAATCAGTTGAACAAACTTGCTGGAGCTCCGCTTGGGTTGCTAGGTAACGGGATGGCCTCGGCTGGGGTTGATGGACTGACAGCACAGTGTGACTTAACAATTGGAAGGTTCTTGAAATGGCTAATTTTCCAGACACCAAAATACATCAACTTATTGTCAAAAAAAAATGTATGAGTATTTTTTAAACACGGTTTACAGAAGCAGTAGAAAAGGAAGTATAAAAACAAGGTAAAAAGTGAATTTTGCATGATAGGTCCACTGCAAACAGAAGAAACGTTTAGCTTTAGGATATTGTCAAAGCTGTGAATGATAGTTGAAATTTGAAACGGAAGAAATAAATATTTTTCAGCTTTTTTTTGGGGGGGGGTGTTAACAATAGTTTTATCCAAGTTGAAAAAATTTTTGAGCCCACTTTTATGGCGTCAGTTTAGCTCCATAGAGATTTGACAGAAAAGAAAACCATAACTCCCACAGAAATAAAAGCCACAAATAAGCCATGTGTAGCTTCAATGCAACAAAAAAGCCTTTAATCTGTGGTGATTATAACAAGAGATTATTGTTTTCAAAAGCAAATATTTAGCTAAAATCCAGAGTTTATTGTGCAAGGCTGACATCACAGCCGTTTCCAGTCAGAAGTGTTTCCCCGACTGTGATCCTGTTTGTTGTACCTTCCTCAGCGCCGTCTGTCATCCTGCGGGCCGTCCCTGATGACAGACAGCTGAGCCAGAGACAGATGGGATACAAGTCCGGACCGGCTGAACCCGATCAGTATGTCACGCTTTCCGACGCTCTGGGTGTTTTACTGCTGCTGTTTTTGTGATCTGGACAAGGCAGGTAGATCACTTCGACAATAAATACATCTAACAAAAATACACACAAAAGGACAATGTAGTCTTCCTCAGGCTAATCACGTTGAATAGAAAACAAAATATGATGTTTTTTATTGTATGACATGAGGTGAGCCGCAGAGTATTTATATTAGTTTTACAACAATGTTTTTTTCTGAGTGACGACTTCTTTGTGGCTTGGTTTTTCACAAAACTCTCAAAATCCATCCTTATTTAAATCTGTCAAAAGTTAAGCTTTTCTATTTTAGTTTTATAAGAAAACAAAGAAACACCAGTTTATTTGGTTTGGATTTCTTGATCTGATTTAGACCTCATTAAATAAAAATAGTCTGAAAAGCAAAACAAATCGAAAGGGCATTAAAGGGGCAGTTCAGATTTTCTTTTTTAGTGGGATTTCTGTAGAGGGGTTGTGAGGAGTAAATATCTTAATTTTTCATTTAGATCAAGCAAAGATAGTTTTTTGGATAATTGAGAATAAAAAAAATTTTTTAAAAATTTAATTATTTAATTTCTCTTTGGGATCAATAAAGCAATTTTGAATTGAATTTGAAATTACTACTTAATTCTCCGAATATTACCACCTTATTCTGGTAATATTACTTTACTGCCCTATGACTTTATTCTTGAAGCTTAATAAAAAAAATCTTACCCTGATATTCTGTTGTAGAACTGACTTGATTTTAAAGTCCAAATAAGTAGAAGAATCCAGATTATTCCAAAACTTAACTCTTAAAAAAAAATTATCGCCCAGTACTATTGTATTGTAGTAGTAGTATTCATAATCTTGTTTAGGCCTGTCACGATAGCAAATTTTGCTGAGCGATAAATTGTCTCAAAAAACTATTGCGATAAGCGATAATATTGTCTGAAGACCTTTTTACACTGATTTAATGGAAATGACGTAATAATCCATGTGATTTCCTGCCAAAGATAGATGCACTTTATTTTCAAAAGAATATTTAACACTGGAACTGATAAACAAAATAAACAAAACAACCAAAAACAAAATTGATTCTCAGTCTCCATTAACAAAAAATGTACTTGATAAAAACTAAACAACATAAAGTAAAAGTGGAAATAAATACTGCATTCAACCAAAAGAGTGCAGATTATGAAGTCTGTATATTATGTTGCCCTTCAGTAATAATTTGATGTAAATAGAGAAGATGGGCACATCGACTACCTGATGCAATAATTCACACTACATGATTTTTTGCTCCTATTTTTCCCCTTACAACAATCTTAGACCTTTGGTCTTTCTAAGATTGTGTGGTTTGTTACGGTAGATCGTCGATGCCGCTCCGATCTAAATCAGGGGTTTTTCCCCACTGGGAGCTTTAAAGACACCTGTTGAATGTGACAGGTAGCCAATCAGAAAGCGCGGATTCTCCTCCTCGCTTTCTGAGGGGAAATTAAGGAGGGGAATCCCAAACAGCTGATATGGCGCAACCCGAAGTCCAGCGGACATTGGGGATGATATGAGGAAACAACATTAATGTTTATTCAACATGCAAAGAATATAGAAATGACAAGAGGAGGAGTTGGAGCGAAATTGCTACCGCAGTTGATAAACCGGTAACTTTTCAGCTGTTCTTCGTTAACGTGACGTAAATAGGTTCTAATGATTTTCATTCAGTCAGGACTTTACGCTGACACTAGCCACATGCATTGCAGGTAGATTGTAGTAAAGCATTGATTAATGCCTGGTTTTAAATTTAGTTCACTGAACTTGCAGCCATTATTTTGTGCCCATTGTTGGACACCACACGGCAGGAACGAACCCGGTGGAACCGTTATACCTAGGATTTCTGTCGGCTAATGTGTGGTCTGTCAGGTTTTGAAAATGGGCCGACAATCGGCCGACAGCTCTAAGATCGTGTCCTGTGCACTGAGCTTTACACTAAGGAAATGAGGAAGGGAGGGTCAGTGGAGAGCACCGGAGTTGAGCCTTTTTTCATTCAGTGTCATCAACAGAAAGAGAAAAAGGCCGGAAGAGACGATAATGCCGATAATTGAAATGACGTCGATAGTTTTAATTTATCGTACGATTAATCGATTTATCGTTTATCGCGACAGGCCTAATCTTGTTTATGCAACAAAGTTTTGTTTTAAAAATACTATAGATGTGAAGTTTGTCAAAATTTGTTTACTTTTTCTCAGTTCGGTTACGCTGCTCTTGGCAGTTGGTGGTTACCATAGCAACCAGTAACTGACAGCTGCTCCCCCTTTTTCTCTGTTGCCGTTGGTAACTGAGGTATGTATTAGAATCAGCTCTGTGTTTTCTTTACAAATATTATATTTTAGACTAATTTAATTATATACAATGTTTCATGAGGAATTTTGCTATGTTTAATTTTAAAACTGCTAACTGTTGTTAACTGTTATTAACTACTCACTGGGAGTTTTTGCTTTGTAGTTTGTTTAGGGTTATTTATTGTATTTTATTTAATGTATAGAGGCAGAAGCTGCTGAACTGATGTTAATCACAAACTTTACTTCCTGTTTTTGTTAAAATAAATACTGTGAACCTGATTGTGTCTGTCGTGAAGTCAACCTAGTGGAGCTGAGACGAGGGATTACACTTTACATATATAAAGCTCTAGGAAGATTAGGATAATCTCTGAAATTCCAAGCAAAGCTTTTGTATTTATTTGCAGAAAATGAGAAATGGTCAAAATAAAAGACGTAGAGCTTTCAGACCTCAAATAAAGCAAAGAAAAGTTCATATTTGTTTAGAAACAACAACACTAATGTTTTAACTCAGGTAGAGTTCAGAAAACAATATTTGGTGGAATAACCAGGTTTCAATAGAGTTCAGTGCAGTGGTCTACTAATTTTTTACAGATATATATATATTATATATGTGTGTGTGTGTGTGTGTGTGTGTGTGCGCGCGGGTGTGTATTTATATACTTTTAACAGTTTTTGATCTTTGTGTAAACCTATATTTCTTGCTGCTGCTACATCTTAATTTCCCCTAACTGTGGGACCACAAAATGATTTTTTTTTCTAAAAAAACAAACAAAATTACTATAAACTGACTATATGACTACGGATATTTATGTTCAGCTACTCTTGAAGTCAACAGCTATTAGACAGGTGAGCATCCAGCTTTACTAGAAGCCTTTTCTCTTTAATTATTGATGAGGTTGTGAGTGGTCCACTTTCTCTCATTTCTCTTCCTCCCTTTACTTCCTGCCTGTTATTTCAGCTGGAGACGTGGAGACGAACCTCGGACTGGATGCTGCTCCCTCCGCCTCCGCCAATATGGTTTTATGTATTATTAAACACTGCATGCGGTCTCCTCCAGAAACCCGTGTTATTGCTGTGGAGGTCTGGGAGGTGTGCTGTTTAGTACTTCGCGGTGGAGGGCCAGCGGCTGCAATCCCACATTTATCATCCGTGAGGAGAACAGTCACCTCAGTCACTTCTCAAAAACCGCAGACGTCCATTGTGATTCATACTTCTGCAGCCGATGAATACCTACAGCCCTGAAAGGTTGATGTAGCTTAAAGAGCAAAAAGTTTAAGATCAAACCTTCACATGGACTGAATTAACTAATTGTGCTCTTTAAACGTACACATTTATTGGATTTGCTAAATAAAACTAAATAGAAGAAGGAGAGAGCCTGAAGTGTCCGTTTTCATCAAGCAGACTTCAGATCTTGAACTGACGAATCGAAGCGTTTTATCTGAGATCTGCCTGACAGCGGATCGTTTTTGTTATTACAGATGGACTCGTGCCTGGACTCACCAATATTACATTTCACGGGGCTAAACTGTGTGCCAAATCCAACCTCATCACAGGGAAATTCACGTCTCCTGCAGGAAAGGGCTGGTTTGTGTTACAGAGGACAACATTCAAACCAAAGCTAAACATTTAAAGGGGACCTACTATGCAAAATGTACATTTTGCATGTTTTTATACTTCCATTTTGGATCTCAACTGCTTCTAAAAAACAACCCAAGCTTTTAAAGTCATCACATCTGGGTCATCTAGGTTTTGGCAATAAGTTCATGTTTCTTGGTGTCAGGAAAATAAGCCATTTGAAAAACCTCCAGATTGTTAAATCTCATTCAAGACGAGCTGCGCCGTTACCTAGCAACCCCAGCGGAACTCCCCCGTCACCTAGCAACCAAAGCGGAGCAGCAGCTACTTTGGATTTAAAGTGACAAAAGGCCCAAAAAAGCTGAAAGAACTGACCATACTTAAAGCTCATTATCTAAGAATGATTTTGTGCAAAAAAAAAAATGCAACTAAAATGTTTTGTATCAACCATAAGTCAAGTGAAGTTTGTTTGTATAGCACATTTCAGCAATTTAAAGAGCTTCATATCACAAAAACACAAAAATAAAAACATCATACAGTCATCAATTAAGAAACCAGTAACAAACATTATATTTTGTCAATCATCAAAATCACCAAAACACATATTATGTTTATCAGTGTTCCAGTGAGCCGTTTTGCAGTTTTCTTGACGTTTATTCCAGATTTGTGATACATAGAAGCTGAATAGATCCATCCTAACCTGTAACAGGTGACCTTTATAAACTCGGTGAAAACCTCAAGCCCTGAAGCAGAAATGAAAAGCACATCTTACCTTGCATTGTTGTGCTTGTCGGCTCTGGGAAGAGCGGAAGAAGCAGGAGATAGATGAGGTAGACGAGGGACAGGACATTGTACCTGAAGAGGCAAGCTGCAGAACAGAGCAAGACAAACGCAGAAAATTAGATCAGAATAAAGAAAAGTTGGCTGTGGTAATAAAACAACAGGACCTTTGAGTGGACCACTCCAAACACACACAAGGCTATTCATCTCATCACAAGAAAAATGACAAGAAGCCACAAAATTCAGGACCTCGTTTGCTGTTGAAGCTAAATTGTCTCCAATTAGTTCCTGGATGTCAGGAGATTTCCTGGAGCTGTATTTGCACCTTTCTCATCTCTAAAAAATTTGGTTTGTATAACATGAATATTTTTAATTTAAAGGAATCTGACACAATTCAATTAACCAGCAAAATTTTAATTATCGTCAACACAACAAACCCTGTCCATGTTTTTACTCTGCACAGATACTGCATGTTTGTGTGGATATATTTGAAGTCGATATTCTTTCTTTTGCACATTAACATTCTGTAAAAGTGTTTCTTTGAACAATATTTGCACTAGTTTTATGTCTTTATTGTTGTTGACTTTATTTGAACTTTCCAGTGCTGTATTGAAGCCTTGTCCCCTCTTCTAAAACAAATAAATTATCTTAGATTTTTTCGTAATCACCCTATTTGACAAAGTTACCCTTTTACATATTATTTCCTTCCACTATGAAAACGTTCAGAAAAATCTCTCCAGAATAGTAATTTTACATGGTATCATTGTCATATTTAAATATTTCTGACTTCATATTTACTAAATATGTACTAAAATATAATAAAGTGGCAAGAACTGAGATTTGGTTGGATATTTTTCAGTAAATTAAAGTTTAAGCAGGCATAAATAGATTATACAACAATATAACCACATGGAAACAGTCAATGTTAATGTTTAGATATTTTAAATAAAACTGCATATATTTGTCAAAAAGAACTTATGAATTACTTTATTGTTGTTTTGGTGTTTCGACAGCCGAATGCCCCAGTTGCACCTGAATGCAGCACGCATTTTGGAGCACAAAATGTTGTCAAAACAGGAAGAATAAAAACATGTTGCTAAAACCAGGAGAGTTTAAAAACTGGAACATTACTAGATCAACTCAAAAAAGTATTTGTGTGTAGAAACGTTTAGCATACATCCAAAATGAGGGTTTGAGTTGGAAATATCAAGAGAGCCCAGCCCAATAAAAGCAATAAATGTATCATATAAACTCAACAAAACTGATTGGCAAAACTGAGGCAGCTGTTCGTTTTCAATAAAAAAAGAAATTGTGGTATCAATAAAAGACTCAAATTGACCTAATTATTGTTTGATCCGTCATTGCCTGAGCCTTTGGCCCCATCTGGACCGATTATTCTCCCAGAAGGAAAACAAAAACAAGCCAACCACAATCAGCAACTCATCTAAAGCCTTGCATTTATGTTTATGCAGGAGAAAAAACTGCATTCATGAGTTTAAAAATCAACAAAAGAAGCACAGGATTATGTTTTACAGATGTGTAACCATGAGTTATTTTATGAAATGGCTTCCACAAGGCAAATATTTAATAGCAGGGGTGAATTTAAGAGCGTGTGGTTGAGTTTCAGGCAGGATGAGGAACAATTGAGTGACAATTTAACTGGATTCATGGATATATGAATATCTGTTAACACAGATCAGGTGTGATCATGATTTTAACACCTAGATAAAATTAACACATTTGTGAGGTTGAATGTAAAACTCTGTAGGAGAAAAACAAAATTGTCAAGATAAAGGTTTAATATTTACTAAATGGAATAAAATACACATTTGTAACTTAGATATAAATTGTTGTGCATATCAATGTATCAAACATTTGTGACCAAAGAGTCATGGAAGGAGAACATGTCAAAACATGTTTGAAAAAGAAGAAATTTGCAAATAAAAAGGGTCAAAAACTTGAAAAGCTAATAAAAACTTTTAAATTTAAAATCAACCTTCAGTTCAACAAACTCAGATTTTACAGTTTTACATTTATTTGCTCACTCATTTTCTACACCGGATCAATGTGGTAGTGGGTTGTAAAAGGTCTAAACAGTGAAAGGACAAAACACCCACGAACACACACACACACACACACACACACACCTACAGGAATTAAAAACCACCAATTAAGGCTTAACAAGGCGTTTTGTATGCAGGAGTACCCGGAAAAGCAAAAGATTTAGACCAATTACCCATTTCCATTAAAAAATATGAATACTTTGTTTTTTATCGACACATTTTTCAAAAAGTGGAATTGTTGGGTTTTTTAACTCGCACAGTGGTACTCAGTGCTGCAAATATAAAACTGTCCCTAAGGTAAATCAGAAAAGATGATATTTCAATTAGGGAGTAATTTCATCCATAATACAGTTTGCAGCAGAAAAACAAAAGAAATTTATTACCAATTATATTATATAACAGCTAAACATTCTGGATTGTAAAATAATTGGATATTGGCTAAAAAAGGAAAAGAAATTATATTTCTTTAAGTAATTACATGTCATCTTTGTTTGATCAGTTTGTGGAGGCAAAACATAAAATCACCCTGCACTTTGTATTTCTATAATAAGAAAGTGCTTTCAGATTTTAATGTGCATTGGACCTAGAAGTTTGACAGAAACAGAGCCACTGAGATGGAAAGGATTATTACAATCAATATGAAGGGTGGCGGAACGAGTCAGCTGAGTCTACAATTTGGAGCAAAACAAAACGGGAAGCATCCTGGCGGACTAAGAAAGACGTCAAAGTGTTAGAATAAAAACACTCAGAGCAATGTTTGAGGAAAATAATAATAAAAAGGCACAACAACAATGATGAATGGGCAGAAACAGGAGCCAAAATGTAAGAAATAAACTGAAACAAATGTGATTTAGGTTCAGAAATACAAAAAACACCTACACAGAAAAAAATCAGGGCTGAAGTTGATTGAAAAGAAGCAGCCATATGTTTGGGACGACTGGATGAAAAAGGAAATGTGGTTTAAATATTTATTGGTCAAGGAGATGATCTAAGAAAGATTTTTTGGTTCCCCTCCCAATGAAACACAAGATTTCTGCAGAAGGAAAATAAATCCCTGACGATTAAAGCTACACGTCAGGTAAGCTAGGTGGAGTCTGCCCACTGCAGCCAGTTTAAGTCAATTATTTTTATTTATGTAGCTTGAGGTCATAACAAATGTCATCCTTAAGAAATAAACTGAAACTATGATGTGATTTATTGCAGACTTGTTTGCATAACTCAACTTGTGCAGGTGTTTAATTTCCAAAGCAAACACAAGCAATTGCTTCAAGGAGGCGTGGATTTTACCCAGTCATTAAGGTTTTCTCTTACTCCGCTGTTATTGCTAAAACTACAAGCAGTCTACGATTCCAAAACGATGCAGAAAATCAACGACACCATTCACAACTTCTCCTTCTACTCGCCGACTGAAATTCTACCTGATGCAATCCAAGTAAATGGGAGAAATCCCAGAGAGCGGAGATGAGAATCGAACGAAATTGTGTAGCAAGGCAATGGCCAAGGATTCATTTTGCAATATCAGTTTTTTAAAGATCAATTTGTGGGGCAAAAGTACCTTTAATTCACTATTTTGTTCTTTTTTTCTACAGCTAAGAGTAAAGTTACCCTCAAGTTGAGAGCATTCAGGTGGCAAGCAGAGTGCCACGTCTGATTGAGAAACAGCTTAGATATACTCAAGTGTACTTGAATGAAATCTGGTTATTTTTGTCAAAATTAATCAAATGCTTACATTTTCCTCAACCAAACTGAAATTCTCTCAAGGTCCAAGATTTACACTGCAAAAACACAAAATCCTACAAAGTAACTCTGGTTTAGTTTCTAGAAGAAAAATCCTAGCACAGTTGGAAAAAGACTAACTTGCAAGTAGCTTTTCAGCAAGACATAGGAGCTTGTTTTAGATTAATAAATACTTAACATTGATTTTAAAAGGTACTAGATCCACTGGCAGATAATTTCACTTATAGCGAGGGAAAATGTCTTGTTATAGCGAAATAATCTGCCAGTGGATCTAGTACTTTTACATCAATATTAAGAAATGATTTATTTAAAACAGGCTCATTTATCTTGCTGAAAAGCTACTTGTACATTATTTTAAATGTGCTAAGATCTTTCTACTAGAAACTAAACCAAAATTCCTTGGTAAGATTTTGTGTTTTTACAATGCAGATCCTTTCCTGGATCTTGCAGATCATTTTTTCTTCAACTCAAAGGCGACTTTCTGTAGAGGTTGCTTCCACAGAATTCAAAATGTACTTTCTGAAACACACAGGTCACTTAATCTTAAGGATTACATTCATAAGATGGGAAAATTGTTTTGTTACAAGTGAAATAGTACTTTTCACTTCAATATTAATTAATTACTGACTTAAAACAAGCTCCTTTATCTTTACTTTTAAGTTAGTTTTGTCTTATTTCAAGTGTACTAAAATATCTGCACTAGAAACTACACCAAAAATACTTGGTAAGATTTTGTGTTTTTGCAGTGCAACATTTTTAATTCCGAGTTTATACCTGAAAATTCTTATTAATTCCCATAAAATCCCATTTTTGAATCAAACGCTTAGTGAGGCAATACCAGAAGATTATTTCCTCTCCAAGCGATTCGATTAATAGCTACATAAAACAGTGTGACGATTAAATGGTTTACGGTGTCGCCACGCTGCGCTGACTTCTAAAACAAAAACAAATCATGCATGAAAGCAAATGTTGCATGTTGGCTCTGGATTAAATTAGGACCCCTGCACATTATACTGTACAAACAGAGGCATAAAGGACGTCTTTTAGTCTCTGTGATGAAAGTTAAAACACCTTAGAGCAAACATGGCTTCTAAAACGCATTAATTGATGTATTGATCCTCAATCCACCTCATTTCCTGAGTCCAGCTCCCATCAGTGCTGACTGCAGGTTTTTACCGGTTAAACAGCTCACATCTCCTCACTGAGTGTCAATTAACACTTGCAGAATCTACCACACCACAAACGGAGTGTTTTTTTCTTCTCCCTGAATGACTCAAGCTGCGCACTGGCACAAAGTCATGGTTTCAATTACAGGTTAAACCTCAAAACAAGCAGAACATCTGGCATAAACAGCGACAAGCCTTTGAAAATTTTTTAGGTCAGGCGGTGAGGAAGGCAGCACACAGCGACTCTGTGTAGCATGTGGACAGTCAGTCTGACCTCCTGAAATTCGTCTTTGCCGTTATATCAACAAGTTCGGAGTTTACAACCAAGTCGGCCGCACGAGTTATCGTCGAAGTCGAGCCGAACTACTGAAAAATTACACTTAAACGCTGAAAATGGTGCTTTTATTTATCTTTGCGCAGTCAATGGAGCCATTCATTGACATTTGACTTGGCTCCGGCTTTTCCCTTGGTGCCGAAGTAAGTGCACCTCCTGCTTTTCTCCACGCTCAGATACAAGCCGAAGGAAAACTAACAAAAGTTTGATAAATGGCAGGAGGAGGAGTGCAATGTTTTTGCAAGTCGCAAACATCTGCAGATTATCTCCGAGATTGGTTTCAGTTGCGCAAGACGGCATGATATGCCAAACAGAGAAACCACTTAATGATTATTGTATATCAGATTCCTTTTGTATCTTTTTTACTGGCAGGAAGTCGAGATTTTCTAGCTGGAATGCTGGAGGAGGGAGTGAGAAACTTTTTTCTTTTGTCCAACAGCCTTCTGTCCTCCACCCTGCACGTTTTTAATAAATGTGGTATTAAACACAACGTCATCGCTGCCCATCTGCTTATAGTTACAAATCTAGAGATGTTTGCATCCATTCTGTTTATTGTTTCTGATGGTAGGGCTGTATTTAAAGGCCTTGCAGACACTTGACCGCAGCCTTCCTGACCATTTGGCCGTTCGCGCTATGACTCAACATCTGAGGATTTTTACACCGAGTATGAAAATAAACTATCGTTTCTTTCAGACATCAGATTACAGTAAAAAAGAAAAATTCCCATTCAATTCTGAATGTTGTTTTCTGGAGTTGAAGCTATTCTTACTGAAACACAAAACCTAAACACATAAAAATTCAAAGTAGAGTTGCATTTAGAGTCGGGATCAAGTGTTGTTAGGAGAAGAAGCCTAAATACATGAAAAAAGACAACATAAGGTTGGAAGATAAGGCGACCCGGTGCCAGTGCAAACTGGGTACGGGGATAACGCAGGAATCTACAAGTAATAAAGAGCATTCCACACCAAATGTTTCATCTGCACATAAGATCTGACAGTGACTTTCTTTAAAGTTAAGTTCAAAGAGTTTGGTCCAATTCAAAACCAGAATTTCTTTTGTAATGTACACAGTAAAAGACTGAAGAAAAAGAAACAAAAGAAGAAAAACATCTAACATTTGGTGTCAAGAAAGAAAAAGATGACAAGAGGAAGAAAGCAATGAATGAGATAAGAAAGGGAGGTAGGACACAAGGAAAGAAGAAAGTAAATAAAGAAAGGCATGTGGAGGAGAGGTGGATAAGTCAAGTACAAGACAGGAAGGGAAAGGAGGAAGAAAGGAATCAAGGAGGTAATAAAGGTACGGCTGGACAATAAATCAATATCAATATATATCACAACAGAAAGATGATCAATATAAAGTAATAATACAGATGATAGAATATTAATCCATATATTCACAGAATTCTGATCCAGACCCGCATTGCATTCTGGGGGAATTAACCGACTCACTCTTCGGTTGCCTAGCAACGACTTGTTGAGTAACTGCCAGCAGCAGCAGTTTACGTTTTAGCCACTGTGCCTCGTAACTTCTTAAAAAATAAAAAAACAACGGCGTGGAGTGAAAACTGTTTGGCAGTATTTCACATATCTAAATAAAAAAACTAATCAAAAATGATCAATATCGACTGATTTGGACCTACTTTATTGGCATTCAATTGTACACTGAATGTGCGTTATTGAGAAAAATTTCAATGCAAGGCTCCAATGATAAGAAGAAAATAAATAAGTGTTAATAAAAAACATCAATACAAATATGTAAAATAAAATAAAAAATGAATGTTAGTTTAGTAGTCTTATGGCAATAACCTAATTATTGTTAGGAACTAATATGAAACGCAATAAGTTTTTCAGCCATATTGTTCAGCCCTAAATGAAGGTGACACACAAGGAGGTAAGGAAGGACAGAAAGAAGAAAAGTAGGTCAAACAGATGTGAATAAAGTCTGGAAATAATAAAATATTTTCACACTTTTGTTTTTGTTTTTCCACAATAATCCAGACCTGGAAAATACTGGAACCAAATTTTGGACTTTTCCAGACTTTCTCGGACATTTCCATACAGCTTATTACATCAAAATATAAATCATTTGGAAAACCCTACTATTTACAAAGTTCAAAATTTACAGTAAGCAATAAAATATCACATGATGAAAACCTAATCTGTGCCTTGCTGGAAAAACAATAACGATTAAATTAATTCTGTGTGACTGCTGTAATTAAAGATGTTTCAGAAGACTAAAATACAAACTTCTTCTTCTCAAGCATCTTTTCTTCTGTTTAATGAATCCCACTTCATCTCTATCACTGCTTTCTATATCCGTTTTGTAGTTTTCTCCTGAACGTTTGAAGACACGTTCCAGCCTCAGATGAGACGTTTGGGAAAGCGAACGCTCACAATTACGCTTTGCACTCCCGAACTCTGCCGGTAAACACATAAACAGCGGCCTGTTTGATCAGGAAAACTGTAATTGTGAGACAGAGTGTGTGTGTGTGTGTGTGTGTGTGCGTGTGCTGGCCGAGGCGATTGTGTACACAACAGCGGCGCAGTTTCAATAGAGGTGCTGTCAGACAGCCGACACGAAACACCGACTCTGTAACGTCAGCAGACAGCTCAGTCACTAGCGGCTGAAAAGCAGCAGTTTGCAACATGCGCTGCACACATCAACGTATACAGAGACGGTAATGAAGGTGTCTGAAGCCACATAACAGCTGCTGGAGTTTTCTTTTGTTTATTTATGTAGCACAGAAAGGAGAATAAATCATTTTTACAACATAGTTCATTTTTACAACATAGTTCATTTAAGCTCTCGCTGAGAGCTTAAATGATTAATTGTGATTAATCGATTTTTGAAATAATTGTTCGCTAATTTAGTAATCGATTAACTGCTACAGACTCAAAAAAAGCTTAAAAAAAACAACAACAACATATTCAGAGCAGTAAGTAGCCCAAAACGTTGTTTTACCCTAAACTCCACAAATGCCATAGATTTACCTTAACCTGTTTCAAACATGCAAAAGGAATGCTATGTTATTGAATTTTAGGCAATAAAATGATTATTTTCTTTGTGAAAAAAATAGTTCTGATGCATTTCTAATCATGTATTAAAAGGTTTGAGTAATTAAATGAAAAATCTGTAGAATGTGTCAATTTTTTATCCGATTAAATCGATTAATCGTCAGGATAGTTGACTGAAACATTGATTACTAAAATAATCGTCAGTTGCAGCCTCAGTCAGGTTTCTTTGTAAACTTGAAATAAGACAAAACTAACTTACAAGTAACTTTTCAGGAAGGTATAGCAGCTAATTTTAAGCCAATAATTCCTTAATATTGATGAAAAAGTAACAGTTCCACTGGCCGATTATTTCACTTATAATGTGGGAAAAATGTTTTGTTATAAGTACTAGTACTTTTTCTAACTATTATTAAGGAGTTATTGGCTTATACAAAGTTTCTTGCGAGTTAGTTTTATTTCAAGTGTACCATGATACTTGCACTATAAACTTCACCAAAAATAATTGGTAAGGTTTTGTGTTTGCAAAAGCTTTCATTTCAATCTTAATCTGCTTCGTCAGATTAGGAAGAAGCGCTTCCTTTTTTAGCTCTTTCATGACATTTCCATCATCCTGTCAGTGGCCGGCTCACAGCTGCAGAGCATGACAAGAGCTCATTGGCACTTTGAAGAAGAAAAAAACATAAAATATTAAAGGTATGTTTACGATAAAGGGGAAAGGCAATTCTTCTCTCCCTAACAACCGCATTATTAATTCATACTGTTAAAACGACTTTCCACGAATTAATGGAGACAACGCATGGACCCACAATTGCTTTTGGAAATAAAGGGCACGTCAGCCTGTCAAACGATGCATTACGTTTCCACTGAGTGGGCCTTATCTATAGAAAGCATGCTGTTAGCTTTAAAAGTGCCCCGGCGGCGGTGCACAGACTCCGCGCTGGAACCTCACTGGCAGTTCGGCGCTAATCATTCTTCACTTGTGGCCTACCGCAGGATTACAGCAGTAAGTAAACTGCATTTAAGTTTACTCAAAAGCTACCGTACCAACTGCTTGGCACCCGCAGAAAACGTGTAATATTTATTTTTACTGCAGTAGCAGAATCACGGATTTAACATTTAAAACGTTAAATTCAAGCCCATTTGTGAACCACTGATATTGCCAAGCCTGTCACAATAACCAATTAGTCAATTAGTCCCTTAATAAATGAAAGCAATATTGATCATTTCCATTCTGAAGGTCATCATAATCCATTTTAATTTATGGTTTCAATAGTAATTGCTTATTATTTCCACTGTATTTATTGATTTTGGTTGTTTTATTTTCAATATTTAAAATGTCTTCCAGTTTCAGTGTTAAATGTTCTTTACAAATTTAGAGTTTATTGGTATTTGAAAGAGTGAACTTGTGTTATTTTGCTTGAAAATGGTCTCAAAACAACAATATTATTGTTAATCGCAAAAATTTGGGGGGCAATTTACAGTCCAGCAAAATTTGTTTTCATGACAAGTCTAGTTTTAACTACTATGGCAATGTCAGTGTCAAATTTATTTACATCAAAGTTGATATAAAACACGTTGCACCGAAATGCTGCACCGAAACAACGATAAAAGTGATTGCATCAGAAGACATTAAATCTATTAAACAAACATTAAAAATTAAAAAATGTGTCATAATTTCATGACTTTCCGAAAACCTTTCCAGTTCAAAAAATTGACGCTATTCAATTTCTTGAATTTTCTGTCATTCAAAATCAAGAGAATTATGGACAATCCTGAGAAACCTCTTTATGAAACGGCTTTACAGCAACACTGTTTTCAGCTAGAGGCTTCTACAGAGCCGCTGTAATACAGACTGCTACTGGAGATCCTTCCTGCCAGCAGCCATCTGAATATGAGTTACAGCAACATTTAGTTTCCCTTTGAGGTTAATGGGGAATTTTAAACCTGTCCAAGTCTGGTTTCGGTTCACAACTGGGCACATTATGATAAGAAAATGTATAATTTGACGTTTTATCATTGCAGGCTGTGGTTAAGTTAGGGGTAAAATTAGGGTTAGGCATCCGGGTTGCTTTTCAGTTTTTCTCAGTCGCTCTGGTGCATTTCTCAAAACAACTTGTTCAATCTCCAAAACACACAGCTGAGAATGGTGCCAAAAGTTAATAATGTTCATAAATGTTCAAAAAACATTTTGTCAAATCATGTCCTTCATGTCCGCCTCAGTCCCATCCGAACACTTCATGGTCATCTTCTAAACAGGGCAACGAAATAAGGGTTTTAATCAGTCAATATCAATAATTATTGATTAGGTTTTTTTTGCTTTAAATATCTGAAATGTTGCCAAATTAGTGACGTGACCTTGACTCAGTTTTCACTCCATGCTGTTGTTTTTTATTTTTAAGCTACAGTGGAGAATCTTTAAACTGCTGCTGTGTCAGTTACTCTACATGGAGTTGCTAGGTAACCAAAGAGTGAGAGGGTTGCTAGGTAACCAAAGAGTGAGCGAGTCAGTAGATGTAACCAACCTTGCTTAGCTAGCCGTGAAAGGTTGAGCAGCTAAAGCTTTTCCTCTGCCTACATCTCCCAGAGTGCTGTGCGGTTCTGGATTGGAGTTCAGTGATATTATTGAATATTCTATCAGATGTATTAACTATGATATTCATCACTATCACCATATATATCGTTACTGATTTATTGCCCAACTGGTCCTCTGAATGGCTGTTTAAGCCGTTTTTATTTAGCTTTTTAGCGTCCAAATTCATTACCAGACATTTTTGTACAGACGTCTTTTCACCTTTCATTTATTAACCACATGCTCACTTTTAGACAAAAGATTAAGGTCTTTACATCTTTTTACAAGCACAAACCTGGCAACCTTCCAGGAGTTTTACACATCGTTAGAAACAATTTTGTTGCCTCTGTATAAACTTTAAATCCTTGTTTGAACAACTACAAGCCCAGGAAAATAAAAAAGCAACCAGAGTGAATCATCGTCCACGTCTGCATAGCAAAAGAGTGAATCAGGCAGAAAGATTCAATAGCAGCAAGAGTAACAAACTTATTAGATAATGAAGCAGACTCCTGTACAGTAAACCAGGGGAATGTGAAACAGCAGTGAAAACACTGTCAGTGTCTTGTAAATGTTAATTAATAACAGAAACACTGTCAGCTGCTTAAATACTAACAACAGCAAAGAGAAGCTAACCAACAAAACCACTTTGACAAATTACAGAAATCCCTTTGGCTTTTAGAACAGCAGAATAAGTCAGCAGCATCTGACAGTCGTCATTAATTTTGTGCAAAACCTATTGCGACAAAACAATGTAGTGAGATTTTAGCCTTAAATGAGGCGGTTCTAGCTGAGTTCTGTAGGATTGTGCAACCATCTACGCTCAGATGCGTTTTTCTTTCTTTCTCTTTCTTCCAGGTGAAGGTTGAAGTGAGCGTCTGCATGCGAGAGCCGCTGGTTTTTGTGGCTGCGCAGTCTGTTTTGGCGGGGGGTGATTATGAGAGATGACCCTCCAGCATCCTGAGGTCAAACTGAAAGAACACTCTTAAAAACTGAACTTACTGCACTCATATATCCGCAGAGACCCGCGGTGATGCCTCACAGAGCGAGAACAGATGCAACTGAGATGCTAAATTTATGAGCAAATTGGTGATATTTCATGTACTCAGCAACTAAGAAGCCCGTTTTGTAAGGAAAACCCAGTGGACTGTGTTTACCGAACACCAGCAGCAGCGTTCTGGATCAGTTTAGGCCGACCTGTGAAGACACTGTTGCTGTAATTGATGCAACTGAAGATAAACTCATGGATGAGTTTCTCTAGATCTGGCTGAGACATTAGTCCTCTAATCCTGGAGATGTTCTTCAGGTGATAGAAGGCCGACTTTGCAACCGTCTTTATGTGACTCTGAAGGGTCAGGTCAGATCACTAGTTTCAAGCTGTAATAACTGAAGCTGCTTATTCTTGATCGTTCCTCTTCTAAAATAATAACTTTGGTTTTGTTTCTGTTCAGCTGGAGAAAGTTTTGGCACATCCACACATTTATCTGTCCTAAGAATCTGTTCAGTGCTTGGATGGGTTCAGACACCTGGTGACATCGTAATTAAAGTAAATAAATCACTTTAAAATATTTGGATGTACAAAATAAACAGATTTGGTCCAGGAGTCTTGTTTTAACGTTAGCTTTATGTATTTTTTATGATTTTCTTGAAACTTTCATTGGTAAAACCCACAGAGGCTCCCATAAGACCACAGCAAAACACTGAACCAGTCTCTGAACCGAGTGAGAAAACTGTAAAATACCAACTGCTGTTGGTTTAACAGCAGTTTCTTTAAAGGTTTCATAACCAGCATTGCCAGAGCCATTTTACTGGGACCAACCGCCCAGGGATATATTTTCAGTGGCCCTGTAAAGTTTCTGATCAAATTTCAACAAATTGTTGCGACTTAAACAATAAAGTGCCTAGAAATCTGCTATAAAAAATTCCAGACAAGTTTAACTGCTCAGAAAATAAATAGACTACAGATTATATGTTACTGTGAAGGTAGCTTTGTTTGAAAATGCAACATTTAGGAAAAGCTGCAAACTGGGACGTCATCAGCCCAATAAACTTTCTATTTCAACTTTAAGTGAGAATTTGGTTTCAGAGGAAGATCCTGTTGCACTCAGTGCAACAACTCACTTAGACTTGAAGCCAGTGATTTAACACACAAATTTCTTAGAAAAGCCGCAGTATTTCTCTTTTACTCCCAAGCTTTTTTCTGCTTTACACAGTGGCGTCTCCAGGAGGAGGGCATGGGGGGGCCATGGCCCCGTCTGGAAAAATGTTGGGCACCACAGAAAAACAAAAAATAAATAAATTCATAAAATTAACATGAAAACATTATTTATAAATGTCTTTAAATACATTTCTATTTCAATTCTATAAATGTATGTATTCAATTATTCAGTTTTACATCTTGTTTGAAGACATAGATGCATGTCTTCAATATTTAATTTTTATTTATTTATTTATTTATTTGCCATCTGCCCCTGAAATTGTTAGCAGCTTAGTCTGGACACCCATATGAAATTTTCACTGCTTTTCCACCAGTCGACCATATTTATGCATTAGAATAACTTTCATAACAAAGCACGGCTGCTATGAAAGCACAATATAAGTAGTGGCAGCATCTTGAGTCCATTCATATTTCTAATGACATCGGACCATTTACTCAGTTACATTCACCTGAGGAGTATTTTTTATTACGGTGTACTTTTTACTTTGACTTGATTGACTTTATTATAAAGTATTTCTACTCTTAGTTTAGTAACATTTCTGGATTTTCTTCCCACTGAATGAAGAACAAACATGTTTTAACCAAAAACTCACCAGACTCAGACACACAGCTGCAGTTTTGGTTAAAGTTTCATAAGTTTTTTTATTGAAAGAAACTGATTTGGAAAATTTTCTTTTGACTGATTTTGTTATTTTCTGTTACTTATATGAATTATTAGGATTTTCATCCTTAAAATACCTCTTAATTTCACATTAGAGATAAATTTTAAACATTAAATGATTGATTATTTGATCAGTTACTTTTTACCAAATCCGGTTGTTTTTTTTTTCTTAATTGAGTATTTTTTGGATGGCTTCTTTTTGGCTTCTGTTTGAGTAAAAGCCCGTTATTCAAACAGAGTAACAGGCTTTTAGAGTTGGCATTGTTAAAGCAGTGCCACTCTAACTTGAGTACAACTTTTGGGTACTCCAGCCGCCTCTGGTGATGCAATAGAGGTTAAACTCACCGGCTGCGAGACAAATGGGCAGCAGCAGCCTAAAGATCAGTCCGCACACCATCTGAGAGGCCATGGCTCCGGGCGGCCCAGGTCCAGGTAAAACAAGCCGGAGTTCGTCCCTCTGTGCTCAGGCTCTCTCTTCTCGCATCCCAGTCCGGTGCGCTCTCTCAGATCCCGGCTGGCTCCTGCGGGCGGCCACATCGGCTCTCCGCTGCTGCAGACACCTGGACTCCGGCCATTCCACAGGCGGGGAACGAGCGCACTCACCGTGGGTCGCCACAGCAGGGGGTGTCGCCCCTTACCGAGGCCAGCATGGTAGTTTTTCAGAAGCGGAGATGCGCTGAGGTCATGGTGGCGGATTCAGGTGCGCAGACGAGCTGCGCTGCAACGGCGCGCCAAACAACCGGAGAGAGGAGCCAACAAGTCCGCAAGTCCAATTAACCTACTTTAGAACCGCAAAAAAAAACTTCAGCTAGACCCCGCAGAAACTACTAACCAGCGTTGTTTTCACTCCCCGGTTCTGGGTGGCTGGGATGAGACGCAGAGACAGCGGGTAAGTCCACGTTTGTGTCTGGAGTCCTCCCCCCTCCTCACTTACACAAATTTGACTTTCTGACTTCTGCTGTTGACTCTGTTGTCCAACAAGAGGATACAGGACGAGCCAGAGAGGGACAGCCACGTCAGCCAATCAGAAGTGAGCGCCTGGACGTATGCCCCGCCCCCTGAGATAATTGGACCCAAGAGGTGGGACCAGAACATGAGCAAAAAACGAAATAAGAAAAATAAAGGCAACAGCAGAGAAACAACAACGTGATCTATGGTTTATAACTTTATTATGCTTTTATATGGTTATACCAGTTTTGTAATTCAATGAACATCAAATGAGAACGTTCACTTTATGAGATGTTGATTATAATTAAATTTTACATGTTTTTAAAGAGAAACGGCGACGTCTACTGGTGGGAAACCAAATTTCACAAAGCAGGACAGAGAATCAAATAGAATCGAATAGAATAGAAAACAAGACAATAGAAAACGAGAGAATAGAATAGAATAAAGGAATGATCCTTTATTGTCTCATAATGGGGAAATTTCTGCACAATCACAGCAAAAAACACAGAGAAAGATGGAATATTTCAACATAAATATGTAGATATAACCGAATTATCCAAGTTTTTAATTTACCAAATGTACAAAGTGTTGACTTATAATTAACTGTTAAGTAATTAAGTTATCTAATTTATAAAAATTGTTGACTTATAATCAACATAGTACGTTTAGTCAGCATGAACATGTGTATTTGTTTTATTGATATTGTGATATTGTGTAATGTTTTAATGTTGTTTTGAACAGACGGTTGTTGAAAATGAGAGTTTTTTCTCAACCAACTTGCCTGGTTAAATAAAATAAAAGTGTCTTTAGCATTAAAAGACAGACTATTGGCATATAGGGATTGGATTTTTTTCCCACATTATTGTCACATTAAACCACAAACTTTAAAAAAAAACATATTTCACAAATAAAATAAAAAAAAGTGTGTAATAAATAAGTATTCAGTTCCCTTTATTCTGATACCTCATGAAACTAAATGCCTCCAGAAGTCAAATATTGGGTTAATAGAGACAATATTTGTGTTATTATAAAATAAATGCAGCTGTTCTGAAATTTGTTAGAGAACATTATTAAACAAACAGCATCATTGAGATCGGCCCGGTTTAAAGTTGTGGAGATGTTTAAAGTGGAGTTTGGTTGAAAAACAATATCCCAAGCTTTGGACGTCTGACAGGTCAGAGTTCAATCCACCACCTGACCCGCCAGGATACGGCCGTCTACATAAACAAACAGCCGGGGAAGGAGAATATTAATCAGAGAAGAAGTCAAGTCAAGTTTACTTGTGTATCACATGTCAGCAACAAGCCAACTCAAAGGGCTTTAAACGATAAAAACATAATTACCATCATCAAAAAGAGTAATCAACATCAAATATGGGAGCGAAGACTTGAATTAATCCATTTCCAGGTTATTAAGCAACTCTTCAGCCTTGACTAAAAGGAACTCAGTGTTTTGGCAGATTTTCAGTTTTCTGGAAGTTTGTTCTAGATTAGGAGGATAAGAACTGAATGCTGCTGCTTCTCCATGTTTGGTTCTGGCTCTGGGGATGCAGACCAATACCAGAACCAGGAGACCTGAGAGGTTCTAGAAGGTTTATACAACACCAGTAGATCTTTAATGTATTGTGGTTTCAGTGATTTATAAACTAACAGCAGCATTTTAAACTCTATTCTCTGAGCTACAGGGAGCCAGAGAAGCACCTTAGAACTGGCTGATGAGCTCTATCTACCTGGTTTTAGTCAGAACACCAGCAGCAGCGTTCTGGATCAGCGTAGGCTGACCTGTGAAGACTGTGCTGCTGTAATCAATGTTATCAAATCTGGTTATAAGTGAAATAATCTGCCAATAGAACTAGTACCTTTTCATAAATAGTAAGGAATTATTTACTTAAAACAAGCTCCCCTATCTTCCTGAAAAGTTACTTATAAGTTAGTTTTGTCTTATTTCAAGTTTACTAAAATATTTGCAATAGAAACACGACCAAAAACACTTGGTTAAAGTTGGTGTTTTTGCAGTGAACTGTACCACAGAGTATAAACACAAGGAGTCTGAAAACGTTTTCAGAGAACTGTAAGTCTGACTCAGTTGAATCAGTCAAAAACACACCCAGTTCATGGCCTGGTGACAGACACGTTTCATAAGTTAAACTGCTCTAATCTTCCTTTGTTCTCGTCTTTTTTATGGCCACTAATTCACTCAGTAAACTGGAAGAATATAAGCTAAACTGCATCACTGTGATGCAAGTTATGACCTGCAGAGGAGGATGTGTGTTGTGGTGAATGCAGATGTTTCCTTTCACAACGCAGAAAATAATTTACCTGCTTTTTCCTCTCTCACAGGGCTGCCCTCCCCCTACAGGGTGTTTTATGTCCAGTTCTGGAGTTCCCTTCAAAAATATAACAACATCACAACCTTCTGAGGTTCCCTTAGCTGGCTCAGACTATCATTTGGTACATGAGTAAATCAATGCTATTAAGTCTCTCCACATTGCCTTTACATCTACAAGGAGGGGAAAAACTTCATCAGGCAAACCCTTGCTTATTTAATGTAATTGTCAAGACATAAAGAGATGAAAAAAAATCCCTAAACCTTATTTACAACGGCGTATTAGAGCTAAGGTATGTAGGAAGAAATGAGGAGCAAATTTCTGCCAAAAAAATCTAAATTCTAAGAATAATCTAAGAAATTTCACAGAAAAAACTCTGAAATTTCTGAGCTTCAAATGTCAAATTTTCTGGAAAAAACTCAGAAAACAAAATCTGAAAAGTCTGAAAAGTTTAAATTTGCTAGAGGAAAACTCAGAAACAATTAGATTACGCTTAGAAATTTTCTAGCAAAAATTTGGACATTCCTGAATTTCCAAAGTTGATTTTTTTTTAATTTTGAGATTCAGAAAATTTCCAAGTCAAAAAATGTTTAACTTTTGAAATTCAGAAATTTCCATGTATCTTTATAGAACATTTCTGAGATTAATCTAAAAACTTTTTTTTTTTAGCAAATTTTTTACTTCAAATTCAGAAATTTTCTGAAAAATTTCAGATCTCATGTAAACATTTCTGAATTTTTCTCTCACAAAAACTCAGAAATTTTCTGGATAAATTTGTCCCTATTTTATCCAGAAAAGTTCTGAAATCAATCTCAAATCTTCTGAATATTTTGGTGGAAATTTACTATTTTCTTTCCATCTACACTGGTCATAGTACGCCATCAACTTGATTCGAAAATAAATTTTTAAAAAAAAGGTAAAAATCTAAAGAAAAGCCTTGAAAAATGATCAGAAAAAAAACTATTTTAAAAGATCACAAAGTTTGCTTGGAGAAAGAGATTTTTTAAAGATCTACTTATGGATTTCGAGCTTTTTGTGATCAGTATCGAGCCACAGAAGCTGCAGCGCACGACCTTCAAACATCCTGAGTCAGCTGGAGCAGGAAAAGGAAAAGATGGTCGTTTTCCTGTCTAAACTTTTCATCCCATTGCTCACATCCTCTAACTGTGTTCAGAAAGGCGTTTTCCCTGCGGACCCGGCCGCTGTCACCAGGAAAAACCCTCATCAGGACAGAAACGTTTCAGCAAAGGATGCCGCTTCCCGCTGTGGATGTGTTTCCTGTCGTCGGCAACATGTCTTGTTACATGTCACAGTGAGATTAAGTAGTAAACATGTAAAAATATCTAAACTCGTGATGTTTTTCTTCTAGGTTTGCGTTATAAATAAACTCCAACATTAAAAATGTAATTAAAGTTGTCTTAAAGAGCTCCAGTGTATTGAGAAAGTTTGTGCTGACTCATTCGGTGTTTACTGGAGATTATTTTTAGACAAACTTTCCTCTTCATTTCAAACTTCTTCTGACAGTGAAGTATTTTATTTGTCTATTTGATTCTTGCAAATTATTTTGATCAAGAAAATCAATTCACACTAAAAAACAAAGAATACATAAGTTTTCAGCGTTTGCTTAATTCTTTTTCTATCTGTGCACATGAGGAAGAAGTAAGCGATTAAATGGTTACACTGATTCCTCTGAGAAGGAAGTTGTTTTTCTCTGCAGTGCAGGAGCAGAGGAGAAGGGAGTAACCCAAAACGATCCCGGCGAACCTCCCTGCGCTTCTGAAAAAGGAAACTCACAGCAGCAAAGGTCCAACTCGTGATGTGATGAATCACCACAGCGATGATTCGCTTTACAGAAATAAGAAAAGTAAACAGTTAAAAACCTCTGGACTGAAGTTGCACTTTTCCCCGGCGATCCAGACCAGCTGGACTTTTTCTTTTTCTTTTTTTTTTTTTTAAGGTCAATGTGGGAGCAGTTGGAGCCGGAGGCGATCAATAACGCTGCCCCAAAACATGCCAGCCGGCGATTGGCTGGAGCTGTTTGAAGTCCAGATCTTAAGTAACATCTTGTCTTTCATTCATTATTCATCCAATCCTTGAGAGGGAACGTATCGACAAAACCTCCAGGTCAGATGGAGCCCCGGGTCAGGCTGCTCCAGAACCACCTGTAGCTTAATTTAGGAAATATCATAAAAACAACCAGATTAATGACCCAGTTGAAATGGTTCCTGTGACATTTCTCTCACAAACTTTACTGAATCATATTTTTATGGAGGGTTTTGTTCTGTGCTTTAGGTTGTTTTTCATGTTGTAAAACATTTTCAGGTGATTTGGCTTGAAAATGAAACCCCAACCTCGTAACTGTAAAACGTTACTTTCAGAGTAAAACTGAATCACTTGTATTTGTGCTGTCTGACCTTTGACATGTCAAAACAAGAAGTGACGTAATAGTTTCATTTTCTGAGACTCAAGGTTTTCTGTGAGCCAATCATCAAAATTGTTTGTAGTGAGACTATATAATATATCAGCTTCACTTTCTGACATAAAATATTGAGCTCTTTCATGATATTTTGATTTTTGAGATGCATTTGCACTGTTCCAACTGAAAACCAGGAATTTACCAATATATTCACCTTGTGGTAAATAATCTACCATAAAATTTTAAAGCCCTTCATGTTTAGCTGACAGGATGTATATACTGTAAATGCTGATTTAATTTTCCAACTACAGAACCTCAGAAACCTGACGTTCCACTTAAAACATCCTTTTTTAGTGAAGTTACATAATATTCTAATTTTCAAAGACATTTAATTTTATCTTTTCATTATCTGTAAGCTATAATCATCAAAATTACTAAAATTATAGACTTGAATTATTTAGTGAGTAGTGAGTCTCTGTAAAGTAAAAGTTTCACTTTCAGAAATGAAATGTTTAACTTTTTTATAATATTTAAATTTTTTTAGACGTATTTGTGCTGGTCTAACTCTGCATAACCAGTATAATTACCCAGAAGTAAATACATTTTAAAGCAAATGAGCATATCTTCCAGTTTAAAACCTCCTTTCTTATTTACAGTTACATAATACTCCAATTTTTATATTTTCTGTAAGCCATAATCAGCAAAATTACTAGAAATATAGTCTGGAAATATTCCACTACCTGTGTAGAGTCTATTTAATATTTAAGTTTCACTTTCTTAAATAATTGACAAAAATATTGTCCTTTTTAAAGATGTATTTGCACTCATAAAATTGTAAATAAATCTGGTTTTGTCTGAGTGATTTCTGCATGTGGGTCAATAAATGATAATCAGAATTTAATTTATTTTCCATAATAACTCAGCTGTACGGTTGCTCCCTTTGTTTGTGTCTCTCAGCTGTTTAATTCTTCCAAATTGTTGCGGCGTAATGCTTCCCCTGAAACGATGGCTGACGTGTGTTCATCCTTTTATCGCCTCTTCAGAAAGCAGGAAGAAGCTCATGCGGATGTCGGTTTGATCAAAAACGACTTGCATGTTGACGGATTGCTTGTAACGCCGCATTACGTTCTTAAAATATTTACAGCCCCACCGGCTGACCGTCTTTCCTGCATAATTGAGAATCGTTTCTGCTTTTGAAGAAGCACCAAAGCAACGATGGAGTGCAGCTTTTAACGGCGTCCGCAGGTCAAAGTTTGATGGGGTTTAACTGCACTTCTCAGGACAGAACAGCCTCAAAGAAAACACGATACGTGGTTGGAGGTGGTTTCAGCTTAAGATTTGAGTGAAATGTCTCAGGAGTTCAGTTCAGTGCAGGTTTAAAAGTAGGGAAGTAAATAATCTGAGGTCATCGACTCCTTCTGGGAACATTCAGCCGCCCTCTTCTCAGTTACACATCTGTCAGACTTTTCTGATGCTCAGAGTTATTGTTCAGTGATTTTTCTTTTGTGAATGACTGTTTATGTTTCTATAAAGTTGATAAAACCTTGGCCGCCCTCAGAAAGCTCCTTTTATTCCCTCAAATACACATCTTACGTCTTGGAGATTCTTGTATGGAGGGAGAATAACTAAATGAAGGAGGAAAAATTAAATGTATGGGGAAATAAAATTGTTTATCAATAAATGTATTTGGGAATAACTATGTATATGTTTAAATTATTTATTTCCACATTGATGTATTTTCATTTTTGACATATCAGTCCTCCATACAACATCTCACTGCTCCAGGAATAAAATTTTGCTCTGTTGTGAATAATTTATGTTTATGATTTTATGAAGTCAATAAAACCTCTGCTTCCCTCAGAGAGCTCTTTTTATTCTAATGAGCATCAGGGCATCTTGTGTGGAAGACTGATCCTGTCAAAATTGACAAGAAATAAATAAGGGAGGAATAATTAAATGTATGAGAAAATAAAATTGTTTATAAATATATATTTTTTGAAATAAGTATATGTTTTAATTATTTATTTCCATATTCATTTATTTTTTACTTTTGACATATCAGTCCTCCATACGAACATCTCACTGCTTCAATAATAAAAGTTTTCTCTGTTATGAATGACCTCAGTCTCTCTCAGAAAGCTCTTTTCATCCTCTTAAGTGCAAAGCCTACCTCTTGAGCTTCTTATATGGAGGACTAATCCTTCCAAAACTGACAATAAATCATGGAAGAATAATTAAATGTATGAGGAAAGAAAGTTTTTAAATACACATATTTTTAAAAATGGCTATTTTAATAGTTATTTACTAATGTTTATTTGTTTAATTGTCAGTGTTGGCAAGATCAGTGCTCCGTATAGCACTGCTTCACTAATGAAAGTCGAGTCATTCACACTCAGAATAATCCCCTTTATTCTTTTGAAGGCTTGTTTTTGTTGCATTAAGATTCTTTTTTAAAATGTGTAATTCAGGTACAATATGCATATTTTGCTGTGGATTATGAAGGACTGGTCAAATACAAATAAGAATATTTCTGAAAAAGTAAAACAGGAACTAAACAAAAGGAAACACAGAACAGATAAATATGTAGATTTCCAAACAGAAATGACTCAAAATAGTAAAAGCAACAAATAAAATCTAGAATAAACTTTGCTTCACATCAAATAAGTGAATTTTAAACCAACTTTTTGCTCTCACCATCTATTTTTGGAGCTCAATTTGCTTTAAGTAGTTTCTCTTTTCTCTCCCTCTCCAGGCTTTATTCGGGGGCTAACGCAGATCTAATCTTCAGTCATTTAAATCACAAGCATTTTTGCTTTCCTGGATGCAGAAATGTTCAGGCTCCTCTAGTGATGTGATAACACTGCTAAGTGCTGATTATTTTCTATAATAACACACCCAGTCCTTTATGTTGCATTAAGCATAATGCGATTTTAACAGGCGGTCATTTAAAGGATTCATGCTGAGCATGCAAACCTTCTGCTCTCTATCACTTATTTCCTTTGAGCATTGAAATAATTGTGGACCTAAAAAAGAAGAATGATTAAACAAGTACCACATTGTGTATTTATTTTATTTTTTTATTAAAACCTGATCATGTTTGTTTGCCTTTAATCCTCTTTGAGGATTCATAAATATCATATTTTTCTTTATTTTGCGGGCAGCAAGCCTCCAGTCTTTCAAATGTGGAAAGTCTCTTTTTTCTGAGAGACATTAGCAGGTATTGATACTGTAATCATTTTTATTTGACTTGAAAATTGTCTCTTTGGCTCCACCTGTCGGCCGTTCTGTGTCTGCAGCCCAAATAGAGAATACGTCAATCTGTCAAGTATTCTTCGTGCTTGGAGAACAAAAACAGTTAGACGTTAGAAATTAATAAGAAAAATAGGCTTTTGAAAAGTAAAAATAATTAATATTGTACAGGTATTGCTAAAATATATTTTTATTAAAATACAGTAATGCATAATCTTAAAATAAGACATTTTCTTAAAATGTAGTCACTACTTGTTTTTAAATGTTGCCAATATGTCATTTGACTAGAAATTATTATAGACTATAAAATAGTATGCAAAATATTTGTTAGGTTTTTAGTATTTAATGCTGTCCTGAATATTTTACAGGTTAATGCCACCTTTCATCATTTTATTTTCTTATTGCTATTCTATTTCTTAATTATATATTAGGTATAGTGTTTATAAAAGCCCATCGAGGGACAAGTGCTGCAAATTAGCACAAGCTGTTAGCGCCACGATACAAGACTGTTGTTTTATTCAGTTTGTCTATGTTATTGTGTCTGTCCCTATTATTATTATTATTATTATTATTATTGTCCCTAACTTAATAAATTAATAGTTGTTTATAAATATTTAATAAATCAAATATTTATTAAATACATAATTTTGTAAATGGCATATTCAATCAATTTCAATATTTAGGAATGTGTATAAAATGCATATAACAATATATTTATTTGTATGAAATTGTTATATATATATATATATATATATATATATATATATATATATATATATATATATATATATATATATATATATATATATTAGAAATTTGTATTAAAAATTGTAATTGGCAAATTCAGTAAGTGTTGTGCTTAATTTTATTTTAACACATATATTGCTAATTTCTTCAAGTTTTTGGATTATCAGTGCTAAAATTCTATTTAAAGCCAATAACTAATAAATAAAGCTATTAGTTTTCCCGTTTTCTGTCATTTATGAAGCTTATTTCACTGCGCTTCTACAACAGAGAATAGGTGGTCAGTGGTTTATCCAGCCAGCAGAGGGCGCTCCATACCCGCATCCTTTACTTCTGAGCGACGGGAGGGAAAAGAGGGAGGAGTCAAGATGGCGACTGTAAATATCTGCCCGCTGCTACTTTGGTTAGCAACGGTTTCTGTGGAAACCAGCACCGCTAAATATCTATCGGAACCTTGTTATAAGCCCATTAAAGATGACAGACCAGCCTCAGTCCGGTAGGTAACACGTAGATAACTAACAATGACGCAGATAAAATATTCTGTTGATGGCAAAATAAATACATAAGCGTTTACGAACGGAATCTGGCAACTTCTGATTAATAATCTGTGATTAGTAATCTGCTCACAGAGAGACAGAAATAACAGATAAAGCAATTTAAGGTCAAAGTTAGGATAAAATAAGTGTACAACCAACGTTTGCATACTCTATCATAATATCATTGAAAGTTAGAAGCTGAAAAATGTTGATCTCTGTCTTTAAAATATTTGTTCCTGTAACATAGGAGAATAACAATAGATTCTTTCAGTAAACTTTAATGTTTCATTCATTATTTAGAAAAATTAATGAAAAAATAAAGAGAAGCTCAAAGATGAAGGTTGTTAGAATTAGTCAAATAAGACAAGATGACAAAAAATGAGCTGTTTTATAGAAACTCCATTTAATTCTAATGTGAAATATTTTTATTTACATTTTTTTGTCTGTACAAACAATATTTATTCAGTTGGCTTAAAATCCCATCTTTAAACTGTATTTACTATTTACAGCATAATATACAAAAAATGGATGGACTTTGTTTAATTTCATAAAGATTACATTGTTTCTGCTTCATTTTCAGAAGACTTATCAGTCATCAGCACACATCATAGATGTCATAACTGGTGATGAAATGCTAATCAGAGAAACATTTTGAAGCAGAATTAAAAGGCCTATGTTGGAGCTTGAATTGTATCGAATCAGAGTTTTAAAGTATCCGGTTCTCTGTTGTATTTTTATTGTAGGACTCGAGCGCGGCCACACGAGTTTATCAAAGCGTCAGACCTTCCTCCGTCGTGGGACTGGAGGAACATCAACGGGAAGAACTATGTGAGCGTCACCAGGAACCAGCACATCCCCCAGTACTGCGGCTCCTGCTGGGCCATGGGAGCCACCAGCGCACTGGCAGGTAGCTGGGACTGAGCAATAATCAATTTTATTGATGAATCACATTTTTGAAGATTTAATTTTTGGAAAATCTGGATTTTTTTTTTTTACTAATGTGTATGTGCTGTTTGGGTTTTTATAGTTCAGAGTGATGTCAGCATGCCAATGCTACCATCTTGTTTAACAGCTTCTCTTTATTTGGAGTTTGAGTTCAACTGAATATTAAGGCTAAGATTTTTATTTTTTACCCAAATAAAGTTGTAATATTAGCAGAATAATGTAGTGATTTTATGAGAACTCCAACACGAAAAATAAAAAAATTGTTGATCTTATTTTGATGTTATCCTTTGGTATGAATTTTACAAATAATGCTTAGTATAAATACTTTATCTTTTCACACATAATCAACTAAATTATCAGTAGCAGAACTTTAAAACAAAGTTTATTTTGAAACAAGAACTATACAAACTGAGCTGCTCACATCAGATCTTCATAAATATATCACAGCTTTTTTTCTCATTAAAACAACTTTTTTTCTTTTAATTTTAAGATATTTTTTCTGCTTTATTCTCATAATCAAACAAATCTTCTTACATAAGGGATGAGAAAAGAAAGCAAGCAATAAAAATATAATTGATTATAATCGTAAATTGAATCTGAAATCATTTTAAATCCCAGGTAACCATGGAGAAGAGACGCAGGAAACAGTTATCTGGTGACTGTATTTTTGTCGTTTTTCTAAGATCGTATCAACATAAAGCGAGGTGGAGCGTGGCCGTCCGCCTACCTGTCTGTCCAGAACGTGATCGACTGCGGGAGGGCGGGCTCCTGTTTCGGAGGCGATCACCTCAAAGTCTACGCCTACGCTCATAAAACCGGGATTCCTGATGAAACCTGCAACAACTACCAAGCTGTCAACCAAAGTAAGAAATAACTCCTCTGTGTTTCAGCTACCAAACTTCCAGTTACAGGCTGATTTTCTGTTCACTTTATGTTCAAATGAATAGAAATCCTGAAGAAACACACCTGACGTTTTCATGTGCACTGATGTGTTGTTGATATTTCGTCCTCTGATATAAACAATTACAAGTCTTCTTCGTGTGTTTCAGAGTGCGTTCAGTTCAATCAGTGTGGGACCTGCTCCTTCTTTGACTCCTGCGCTGTTGTGAAGAACTACACAGTTTGGAAAGTTGGAGATTATGGAGAAATTTCTGGAAGAGACGAGATGAAAGCAGAAATCTACACCAACGGGCCCATCAGGTACCGCAGGCTCCGTCTTTCTTTTTGTCTTTTTGTCCTTTTTCTCTTCTTGTTTTTACTGTCTCTTTCTTTTTGTCTATCTTTTATGATTTCTGTCTTTTTTTGCATTTTTCTTTGCCTCTGTCCTCCTTTCTTTCCTTTTTCTTTGCTGATTTATTTTTTATTTCTTTCCTGTCTGTCTTTTTCTTTTTCCTGTATATGTCCTGTGTCTTTTTCTTTGTCTTTCTTTCTTTGCTCCTTTATTTTCTCTCTCTTTTCTGTCTTTTTCTTTTTCCTGTCGAGGTCCTCTGTCTTTCTTTTTTGGTCCTTTTTCTGAGTGTCTTTTTGCTTGTCTTTCCTTTACTTTCCTTTTTCTTTGCTCCTTTGTTTTCTCCCTTTCCTTTCTCCCTTTCTCTTTGGGTCTTTTTTCTTTTCCTGTTTATATCCTCTATCTTTTTGTTCTTTTTCAGTCTTTTTCTTGATCTTTCTTTCTTTCTTTCCTTCCTTTCCCTTTGCTCCTTTATTTTCTCTCTTTCCTCTCTATGTCCTCTGCCTTTTTGTTAGTTTTTTTGTCCTTTTTCTGTCTCTGTCTTTTTCTATCTTTTCAAGCCACAATTTCAATGAGAAGTTTATATCTTCTCATTAGACATGAATTTAATACATTCTTTTACTTTGATTATTGGACCTTTTTTTTCATGTTACAAGTGAAATAATCTACCAGATATTGAGTTGTTGACCTAAAATAAGCTCTTATATTTTGCTGAAAAGCTACTTGTAAGTTAGTTTTGTTTTATTTCAACTGTACTGAAATATTTGCAGTAGAAACTAGACTAAAAATACTTGGGAAGGTTTTGTGTTTTTGCAGTGAAACTCTGTTTCAGACGAGCAGAAAATAAATTTCGTTTTTGTCCTCGTCTCTCAGTTGTGAGCTGATGGCGACTGGCGGTTTGGAGCGATACGCCGGCGGCGTTTTCTCCGAGTTTCACCCCGTCTCTCTGCCCAATCACATCGTCTCAGTGGCTGGCTGGGGTGTAGACGGAGACGGCAGCGAGTTCTGGATCGTCAGAAACTCCTGGGGGGAATTCTGGGTCGGTTTATTTCAACTTCCTGATCCGACTGAAGTTCGTTCCCCAGCTTCTTCAAATCTAACTATCTTCTGTTTGTGTAGCAAAGATTTTCATTTGTGGATCTGTCACTTTAACAATATTAATAAAGAAGTTTCCAGAGGTCATCATCAATATCTTGAAAGCAAGAGCAGCACAAACAAAAAAACTTTGCAGCACAAACGTAGCTGAGTTGATTGACACCATATTTTTTTCTGTAAATGTGAGCGGGAGGCTGGTTGACCTCTGATGACCTCTGGAAACTTTTTAAATATTAACATCTTTTAAAAAATGGCGACATAAAATACAATTTTTACTGCACAATCGCAGCACAAACATCTGAATCAATTTTGTTTGATTTCAGTAATGTAGGGGGGCTTGTTGACCTTTTGACCTTTAAACTTTAATGAATACCTTCGAAGCAAAGGCAGCACAAACAAATATTTTTGCAGCATAAACGTAACCAAAGTTGACTGACAATATTGCCTGATTTGAAGAAGTTGGACTTCTGGACATTTATTAATATCTTTAAAATGACAGCGGCACAAACAAAACATTTTTGCTGCACAAAATGTTGCCAATTTACGACACCAGTTTTGTTTGATTTCAGTAATGTTGGGGGAAGGGATGCTTGTTGACCTTCTGACCTTTAAACTTGATTATTTTCAAAGCAAATGCAGCACAAACTAAATTTTTTGCAGCACAAACGTAGCAGAGTTGAATAACACCAATATTGTCTGATTTGAAAAAGGTGGCGGGGTTGGTTGACCTTTCATGACCTCTGGAAACAATTATTAATATGTTTGAATTGATAGCGGCACAAATGTAGCACAAATATTGTCTGGTTTGAAGAAGGCGGAGGGGCAAACTTCCTCCACCAGGTGAAAAAAGTGCTTTTGTTGCAGCTTTGTGAGATAAACTAATTTTGATATGGCTAAAAAAAATCCTAGCAGTAAAACCTTTAATCAAAAAACAAGTTTTTTTTTACCTGACTAATTTCCATTGAGCAGATTTATTTTTGAAATGTGAAATTTTGCAGTTATTTGGTGAGTAGAGACGCAGCTGCTCTGTCCCGTCTGCTTGTGGAATGAAAGGTTTTCTGTTTTTCAGGGAGAGCGCGGCTGGGCCAGAATCGTCACCAGTTCCTACAAAGGAGGAAAAGGAAACTGGTTTAACCTCGGCATTGAGAAAAACTGCGCATACGCAGACCCTGTTGTTGCATGAAATTCAAAATGTCACTTTTAGCTTTTTAAAGAATCAATCTGTGAATTTTTAAAAACATTTCAGAAGTACAACGGACTATTTTTTTTAAAAACTCAGAGGTTTACATTCACTTATTGGCAGGAATTGTTTTACATTATTTACATCTGTAGAAGAATCCTTTTCATGAGACTGTTACAGTGAGTGTGTTCAGTCAGAGGCTTCTACAAAACCGCTGTAACACTGACTGCTACAGGAGACCCTTGAAGAAAATCGTATGAATTTCTTCTTGGATTAATAAAGTATTGTTGAAATAATTGTTAATTTGTGTTTCTTTAGGGAAGAACTGATAAAACTTAATTTAACTTCAGTGACTTTTGGCACTGCTGGCTGCAAAGTTTTAATTTTTTTGTGGATTTTCTCTAATCCTCAAAAGGTAAAAATAGAAATATAAGTTTGATATATTTATTTTAGATTTATCCACTCTTCTTGGATAAATTAATAGTTTATTTAAATCTGCCAGCCCCAGGACAGATGCCATATTTAAACATATTGTTCTAATTTTCTGAAAGGTTAAAGGTTAATGTTCTGATTTATAAAGTCCAAACCCGGTTCTGATGGGTTTGGGATCCGTGTCACCTTCCTTACATCCTTCCATCATTTCTTGAGTCCTTCTTTATTCCTTGTCTCCTTTCTTCCATTTCCTTTGTGTCCTTCCCTATATCCTTCCTTCCTTGGTTCCTTTCCTCTACTCTTCCTTGTCTGATTTCCATCATTTCTTGTTTCCTTCCTCGCATGCTTTCTTCTATCATTTATTGTACTTTCTTCTATCCTTCCTTCTTTGTATCACTCCTTTCTAGTGTCTTTCCTTTCATTTTTCCTTATTTGTGTCCTTCCTTCCATCCTTTCTTCTTTGTCTCATTCTCTGTTTTCTTTCATGTCAATTCTTCCATCCTTGTTTCCTTCCTTCCATACTTTCTCCATTGTCTCCTCCCTTCCTTCCTTATTTGTGTCCTTTGTATTCTTCCTTCCTTGTAGCCATCATTTCTTGTTTCCTTCCTTACATCCTTCCTTATTTGACTCTTTCCTTCCATCAATCCTTCCTTGTGTCCTTTCTTCCATCATTTCTTGTCCTATTTTTCTTTCCTTATCTCCTTGTGTCCTTCCTTACATCCTGTCTTGTTTTTTCTAGATTCTGTAAAACCTTCCCACCGCATAAATATCTGCCAGAGAATCAAAGCTCTCTCTGTTTGCTGGAGTCGAGTTTGAACTTGTAAAGTTTAGGATTCTGCAGTAACTGTTACGGCCAGGTGGTGGCAGCATCATGCTGCGGGTCTCCAAGTTCCTTAACTTGACCTTAAAATCTGCAGTTTGATGGTTAAATCCTGGAACCAGTTTGGTGTTTCGACTGGACAATGATCCTGGTCAGTTCCCAGAAACCAATATTCAGACAAAAACATTCAAACAGAAGTATGTTGTTTTATTTGTTAACAGATAATTATCCAAATATTAATGAGGATTTCAGCGTTTATGTATAATTTTGGAGAAAATTCATAATGAATTTGTTTTTAATGAGTTCACTCCAAATAAACATTGATAGATAAATATTTAAAAGCTACAATTCAAACCAGTCGTTTACATACACTGAATAAAAAAAAGACAATGTTTTTTTTCTCACTGTGACATAAAATCAGACCAAACTTCTCTTGTTTTGTCTGACATGTTTTTATTCTCCGTCTCAAACGGGTCGATCCAGACAGCAGCCATTTTCTTCATGTAGATTTTTCAAGAATGTCCATATATTTTCTTTATTTTTGTTTTGAAGCCGTGGTTCATCTTTGCTTTTTGCTGCGTTTGCCTACTAAGATGGCGCGGATCACTTCCAGTTCACACTAATAAATAAATTTGACATATTCTCTCATTATTGCTGTCACATTTAGCAAATATACATTGTTTTGGTAATTCTAATTGACCTAAAACAAGATAATTTTGGTCTGACTTAAGATTGCACAGTGAGAAAATTAATCTTTGACGTTTTGTGAGGTCTAACCTTGAGAAATGACAGTCGAGCTTTGGCATATGAATAAATATCTCTGTACCTGAAGCGTCTCAGGCTGCAGAAGCTGACGTTTCCTCATCTCAAGATGCGTAGTCACACGAGGAAACTATTTATTCCAGATGGTGAGGCGAAGCTCTCGCATTTAAATTCAACATCAGTTTACTTTGAGATGTCACAACAAAAATATGAGTACAAATGTCTCCTGATGAGCCTGAAGTTCAACCAAACACGCCTGTTTAGCATCTCAATCTTTTATGCTTCCTTGAACCGGTTAGGTTAGATCAGCTCTGCCTGTCTGAGCTCCTTTCAGCTGTGTTAAGGCTCTGTCACTTTAAATCACAATGAGCTGCTGCTGGCCACAACTATGCATCTTTGAAGAGCAGAAGTAGAGCCTTCTGCACAAACAACAAGAACGCATCTGACTTTTTCAGATATCCTCACTATTTATTGTGTTTTTTGTTTTGCAAAGCAATAAAACCTGTTCACCAGCAAGTGATGGAAATTAGCTTACCTGTTTATGAGTCACTCAAATGATGAATGTCACCCTACTGGATATTCAGGACTGGTGACGTTCTGTAAAACACAAGAGTAGGAGAGGTGTGTCCTGTTCAAGGTTCCTGCACCTTACCTGATCTTTATTTTCTGAGTATCCTGTCGTTACAGTTTTTCATGATTAGAGACCAGAGTCTCGATTCATTAAACCTGTAACATGTGAAACCATGAATGAAACATCGGCAGTCGTTCGTGGCTGAGGTGCAACATAAAAGGAGTTTATCCAAATATGAGTGGGAGTGAATGTGTACATTTGAGCCTGAATGCATAATTCTGACTATGCTTGTATAATAGAAACCCCCAAAATTATATTTAATTATAATAAATATTTTATACAAGTTCAACCCTTGAAAGAAAGGTTCAAATGAAAACATTTTTTTAAAATCTGGTAATAGTAGAACTACTTTAACATATTTTTACTCAAGTAAAAGTAAAAAAGTAATTTGGTAAAAAGTCAACACAAGTACTTAGTAACTGATCAAATTATCAATTATTTCATATTTAAAAATTACATAATCAGACGGACTAAAGTATAAAGTTAAATGAAAACTTTAGTATTGTAAGCATAAAAATTATAATTTATGTAATTTTAAAAAATTATAAAATCAGGTAAAATATTTTTTCCCCCTCCAAATCAGTTTCTTTCAATAAAAAACTTAGAAAACTTTAACAAAACCTGCAGGTGTGTGTCTGAGTCTGGTTAAATTATGTTTGTTCTTTATTCAGTGGATAGAAAATTCAGAAATTTTACTCAAGAGTAAAAATACTTTATAATAAAGTTACTCAAGTAAAGGTACAGCATAATAAAAATACTCCTAAAAGTACATTTTACTCAAGTAAATGTAACTAGTTACTACCCAACTTAACCTTTTGACCTGAACTGTATTTAATCAGCTTGAGTAAAAAACTGTAACATGTAACAAGATGTTTAACTTCCAATAAAATCAAGCTCTGCATTTTTAAAAATATTTTTATTTTTAATTTCGGATACAGTAACAGCTGCTTCACTGTGAGGGAGGAGACAGAACTTCCTGTTCAGAGCAGAACCAGAACCAGAGGACTGCGTGCAGGTCCATTCGCTGACCCACAGACGGCAGAATAACAGCTGGTGTTATGATTATCGGCACCATAAACATCCTGCAGCCAAAGACAATTACAGCAATAACACCCAAACTGGAACGTAAAGAAACAGATCTCTCACATCGGAGGCTTTAAAATCACACTTTTCTCACACAGCTGCAGATTGATTCATGTTAAATCAGGTGAACATTAATGCATATTAAGGCACGTTTCATGTTTTAACTATTAAAATAAATCATTTTGCTGGACAATAAATTGTTCCAAAATGTATTGCGATAAAAAATAAGGTTGTTTTGAGATCATTTTCAAGTAATATAATGGTAATAATGGCATAATGAAGGAACATATTCTTAAAAAATCAATGAACTTTAAATTCTAACGAACATTTAACACTGGAACTGGAAGACATTTTGAATATCCAAAATAAATAAAACAAATGAAATAAATTATGAAGTCTCTGAAAACAAAACTGCAAGTTGAGCCAAAAGCACCAGACTGAAGACCATTTTAAATAGAGAAAAATTATAAAACAAATGAAAATTGAATTTGTTTTAATTTATTATGGAATTAATTAATTTATTTGTGACATTAATGTTTTTACAGGGCGATTAAAGTATACAAGGAGTTCATTTGCTGCAGGATCAGGTGTCACACCTTTCAGAGTTTACATTTTAATAAAATAACTCACTACTTTGAGTTTACTTATTACATCAAGTTCCAATAAAATGCATACAATTTTGAAGTTATTATGCAACAAAGTGTGTAGAAGTGTGAAAGTATAAATACTTTTGCAAAGTGCAGTTTGAAGTCTGTAGTTCAGGAACCTCTGAAATATTAAATATATTTGCTTTTTACAGTTCTGTTTAAATTTCTAAAAGTGTAAAGATTTGGAAGCAGGATACTTTTCCTTTGCCTAAACTGCAAGGTGGATTCAGAGTGTAAGAGTGCAGCTACTGTATGAAGACACATTTTATGGATCCCCCTGAAGTTTTCAATGCGCAATCAGCTGTTAAATTCAGAAAATGCGGAGTAGAAATAATTATCAAGGGGGCGTAATTTGGCGCCCCCTCTAGAGGCGCCCCTATGCGTCGCATTTTGCGCCACTGTCACCATCATCTCCCCTTCATCCCCAATCTTCTTAATTCAGTCATGAGAAGTTTCTCTCTAGTCGTGCAGGTTCCCCTTGCGCTGCTCCTCTTTCCATCTTCCTCATTCTGCGTGTTGAAAGGGTCAGACACGCATCTAAATAAATCGATTATCTTTCCTATAGAAACTCCCCAAACCGACCAGTTTGTCCAGTAACTGCCCTCTGATGACACAACCACTATCAGAGGCGAAGGGGCTGCTCTCATAAACAGTCTGCTGCTGATTAGATTTCTTCCCTAAATCACTTAATCTCATTTGTCCCGTAGCTGTTGTCTCCTTTCCATCTGTGTGTTTTCGCGGATCCCTTATTAGATTATTGTTTATCAACAGAAACATTTTCATTACAGCCAGACTCGTGTTGAGCGTTTTTTTTAAAAGCACCACTTTTACGTCAAATTGTTTAATTTAGTGTCTGCTTTCTCTCAAACACGCAGTCAAGCTCACATGTTTAGTGTGGCGCTAACCGGAAGTTCTGTGTTATTCCAAAGTAAAAGCCGCAACATGAAGCAGATGTCATTTTGATCACACTAGAGTGACAAACTGTATATATTTGGAACAGTATATGTATATATAGCTTTTGGTAGTAATTGCATGTCAAGATAAAAAAAAAAGACATACTGCCAACTTTTTTCAACCTTTGTAAGCTCTGATATTTTCCCATATACTAAATCTGATCGCATCAGTAATAACTGTCAAAAATGTGTTTTTTTAACCGTTTTTACTTCACTCATGTTATTGAACAATATTTTTTCACTTGCATGTACATTCTGCAAACTGTGAAAAAACAACTGTGTTTGAACTTGATGGATCCTCAAATTATTACGTTGGAATAAATTTTTTCAGTCGTAAGAAAATTCATATTATGAAAATAATTTTCTAGAGATTAACCTTAAAATATTTCTGTCAATTTAAAAATGTATGCAGGTATCGTAAATCACTGAAAGTTACGTAATGCTCTAAAAAATATCTATAGGTGAGCAAAAACACAATTTTTACTAATTGTGAAATTGGAAATTTAGCTAGAAAATAATGTTCTTGTCATCCAAAAAAAACAGAATAAAAAATATGCAATGTCTAATAATTCTAGAAAAAATATGATTTTTTTTATTATCATGTTGCTGTGATGCAGAGTAAACTAATAGCAATCTTGCACCCAAACCTTTTGACAGTTGAGTATAATAATAATAATAATAATAATAATAATAATAATAATAATAGTTAAACCTGGAAAAAAAGACAAAATAGAAACGCAACAAATTGTTGTATGGAGGGCAGATACTGTCAAAATCGGCAGGAACACAGGCAATAATGATATAAAAATAAATAAATGAATCTTCTTTTGCCCTTTTTCCTTTAACTTTTACAAAGAGTCAAAGGGGAAAAGAAAAGAGAACATTGGGAAAATCAAAAAGAAATCTGTAAATAATTGAACAAAGGAGAAAATATAAGATGAGACAATACAAAGTAGAAATGTTAGAGGAGAAAATAAATTAATAAATAAAAAAGTGGCAGTAAAATAAAAAACAGAATGAGATAAATTATAAAAACATGACAGTAAATACAACATGTGTTAAATAAATACAGATTCTAAAAATTGAAAACAAAAAACAAGGAAGGTAAGATTTGAAATAAAATTGAAAATTAAATATTTATAATGTTAAATTTATTGTGTTGAAAATGAAAAAATTAGTGTTGATTCATGTGTAACCAAGTGAGTTGGAAAAGTTCTTTTTTTTTTTTTAAAGTGATTTCTGGCACTTTATCAAACCATTTATTTTTTATTACCAATTTGGGCAGTATCCGTCCTCCATAAATTTGTACGCAACTTCAAAATAAAACTACATTTGTGCTGGAGACTCGCGGTTCGGGTTGTCTTTCGTTGCTTTATTTTGTAGAAATCTATAACCGGAAGTGTCGCTTCCAGCTTGACGGCGCTGAAAAGCTGCCAAACAGAGGCTGACTGATGCTGCCCGCTGCGGTCTCCCTCAATGAGCCGAGGCCGAGCTGAACTTTCACATCTCCTCCTCCGCCGTCTGGGTCCACCGAACCGAACCCGAAAAAACGCTTCTTTGTTTTGTTTTTTCCTCAGATGCTCCACAGCCATTTTAAATTGAGCATCCCTCTGTGGGAGATTTGAAATAATAATAATAATAATAATAATAATAATAATAATAAATAAATAAATAAATCCCTTCGGGTCTGAACTGAGGAGATGCCTGACGGGTGGCTCGGTTCTTCTGGGCATCCCGAGCACCGATTAGCGGAGAAATGCTGAAGTTTAGCGGCAGCTCGGTGGTCGCGGCGCTGCTCATCGCGGTGGTTTTCGGCGCTTTCTTCTTCTGCGAGTATCTCATCTACTTCCCGACCATCCTCAAGTGCGCCTGGCCGAAGCTGAGCCGTGCCCGGGGCGGAGAGGGCACCGACGGGCGGCCGGCGGACGCAGCGGTCCGCGCCATGGTGCTGTCGGACACCCACCTCCTCGGAGCGGTGGGGGGACACTGGTTCGACAAGCTCAGGAGGTAATCTCTCCATTTTACCCATCCATTTTAAACACCAGTAAGGTGAGGTGAGGTGAGGCAATAAAAAGAAAAGCCAGAAAATGACAGCGGGGTTGTTTCCAAACGCAGGGAATGGCAGATGGAGCGGGCTTTCCAGACCGCGCTGTGGCTGCTCAAGCCCGAAATAGTCTTTATTCTCGGGGACATCTTCGACGAAGGCAAGTGGAGCTCCCAGAAGGTAACAGAGCTCCATGTTTTCCCTCCTAATGCAGCTGCACTGCTTTTGGATCATCCTAACAATGCTTGGAAATTATAGTAATAATAGAGGAAATAAACTGTACATGATGTGGATTTAGAGGGTTCTGATCAGATTCTGATTCTGTTTGGGCCCACAGACTGCAGGGTCTGATGTAAACATCTGCAGCCTGCATCCATCTCTCCACACAATGCTCCATTTATTTCACTGCTGCACCGATTTTGGCTGGTCAACGATTACCGATTTTTAAAAATCCTGACCTGCCGATTCTGATTTTGGCCTTTACCAATTTATTTTGTTTGAAATGTTACAAGATATAGCAAGAAAGTCCCTGAGTTGGCAACACTGAGGTGAGCATTGTTAGCTGCAAACGAGCAGAAATGACCTGGTGGGCCAGTCTGTCAGTCAAACCTCTCTCACAGGAGAGCAGAAAAGGACTGGATGATTTTTAGACCTTTGCTGAGATGAAATCCCAAAATTGAGGAAATTGGAGCTGATTGGCCCATAAATTCATTGGCCCATAAACCGACTGGCCCATAAATCGGAGCCCCCACTAATTTATTTCATTCACGCTGTAAAAATCATAAAATCTGAATTCCAGCAAAACTATAGAGATATCTCAGGATAAACTAACCCAATATAAAATAACATAGTAACGTAACATAACATAACGCAGCATAACGTAAAATAACATAAAGAAAAATAAGAACATAGCATAACATACCATAAAATAATGTAAATTAACATAACATAACATAATGTAGCGTAACCAGAATCCAAACATGGAGAAACAGCCATCGCCTTCTAAGCACCACAAATCTGGAACAAACTTTCAGAAAACTCTGAAACTGCTGAAACATTGACTTCTTTTCGGTGAAAAAGGCAGAGTATTCAAACAGACTAGATTTTCCCATGGATGGGATACCGCCAGTTAAGGGGTTAATTAAATCCAGACTAAAACCCTCCTGTTTAGAGTTTCTTTTGAAGCATAATAAATAAGGCTGCACCGACTGCAGTTTTCTGGTTGATCACAGATTACCAATCTTTAAGAAAACTTCACCTGCCGATTCCAAATGTTTCGAGACCAATTTGTTTTTGTCTGAAATGTTGGTCAATATAGCAAGAATGTTGTTGAGTTGGCAACAGTGGGGTCACTATTGTTAATTGTAAACGAACAGACATAATTTGGAGGACCGGTCTGTCAGTCGAACCTTTCTCACCAGAGAGCAAATGGTCAGCGGCTGATTCTTAGACCTTCGCCAAGCTAGATAGGATCGTGGATAAGATCGGCTTCACATGTAAAAATCGGCCGATCACCGATCTCCCAAAATTAAGGAAATCGGCACCGATAAATCGGTGCACCCTTCATAATAAATGAAACATTAATCAACATTTTGATGTGTAATGACGGCACTTGACACAATTTAATGTTTTAATCAATAACTGTGTGTTCTATGACGTTGTATTATTATGCTGTAAAGCTCTTTGAAATGTCTTGTTGCTGAAATGTGCTATACACATAAACTCAACTGATTGACTTGATATAAAAAACTTTTCCGGGTTATAAATATCCTTTCGCTGCTAAATCTCCTCATGTGTTAATAGTTTCAGCTCTAATAGGAAAGCAGCATCTGAGGGCCAATTAGAGCCTCATCACAGAAAACTTTAAACCCCTGAAGTAATTATCGGCCTCTGGCGGGGCGCCTCGACTCGGAGCAGCCACCTCGGCCTTCCTTGGAGATCCCACTAGGACTCCTGAACTGCTCAGGTGAATTTCTGAAACCTTCTCTCTCTGTTTTTCTCCGCAGCACTGGGAGGACGACGTGCGCCGCTTCCACAGGATGTTCAGACACTCCTCGGACACAGAACTGGTCGTACTGGTCGGCAATCACGACATTGGGTTCCATTATGAGTAAGCACGCAACGCCTCTCCGTTTTCACGTTGCTCCTTTTGTTTAAAAAACAAAACAACGGTTGATCTTTCAGAGGCAGGACGCTGCTGAAAAATCCTGACGAATTAAACACTGAGATTAGAGCTCACACTCCCTGAGCATATTGATTTTTTTTTTTTTTACTGCCGTCTTTGTTAAACACAAAATCTTACCAAATATTTCCTGTCTGGTTTCTAATGCAAACATTTTTAGTGAAAACATTTGAGACAACATTTGTTTTGAATAAATAAACTGAATTAAATGTCTTAGTACACTTGAAATATGACAACGCTAACTTACAAGAAATAGGAACTTGCTCTAAGCCAGTAATTCCTAAACATTGATAAAAATTACTAGTTCCACTGGCAGATTATTTCACTTCTAATATGGGAAAAATGTTTTATTATATGTGAAATAATCTGCCAGTGGAACTGGTACTTTGTATCAATATTCAGGAATTAGCTGAAAAGTTACAATAAAGTACGTTTTGTCTTATTTCAAGTGTACTAATATATTTTCACTAGAAACTAGACCAAGATAGTCGGATACATTTTGTGTTTTTACAGTGCTGCTTCCAGAAATACTCTGAGGTTTCAGAAAGATGTTTGAAAGCTGCCAGGAGTTTCAGTGAAAGCTTCTCTGCTGCAGAGCCAGAAAAACAAAAGGAGACTAGTTTGTCCACATTACATAAATGTTTCAGAAATATTTGAGGTGTGTACCAAATTGGGACGAGTTTAGTTAGATAACGCGGACTTATATGCAGTAAATGCTGTCAGGAATGAGAACACACTGCAAAAACACAAAATGTAACTTAGTACTAGTTTCTAGTGCAAATATCTCAGTACACTTGAAAAGAGACAAAACTATATTATAAGTAACATTTCAGCAAGATAAATTAGCTTTTTAAAGAAATAATTCTAAAAAGTACAAGTTCCACTGGTAGATTATTTCACTTATGTCATTTCCCCATGCTACAAGTGAAACTTTTGATCAATATTAAGGAATTACTGACTTAAAACAAGCTCCTATATCTGTTGAAAAATTATTTGTGAGTAAGTTTTGTCTTATTTCAAGTGTATTAAGATATTTGCACTGGAAACTAGAAAAATAAATACTTATGTTAGATTTTGTGTTTTTGCAGTGCACACAGTTCTTTGGAAAACACAAAAGGCTTTATTGACTGAGGTTTCCTTAACATCAGCTCTCTGCCCACCACCCTGCTGCACAAAGGTGAACTAAACACGGATTACTGCACCACTGCAAACCTGCAAAGTCTCGTTTTAGGAAGACACTCAGCAGTTTTTTAAAGTAACACAGGGCCTAGAAAAATATATAAATGTTGAATATTATCACATGCTGTCCAGATCCACATTTTATTGGGATTTTGTGTGGTGGATACACAAACAGTAATGCATAATTGTGATGAGAAAGGAAAATTAGACATGATTTTCAAAATATCAAGTGTTTACATTCAGCCTGCTGTTAGTCAATACTTTGTAAAAATTGCTTTTTGCTTCAGTTACAAATCGAAGTTCTTTGGGAAATGTCTCCACCAGCTCCGCACCTCTACCGACTAACTTTCTTTAAAGAATTTCACTCTTACTTTACATTTAAAAGTCAGTTTTTCATAATATAACTCAATGTGATTTATATAGCATGTTACACTGCGTTACGTTAATATACATATATATACATTTATTTATACACACACATACTGTATATATATAAGCTATTATTACACATAAAAAACTCTATAATATACTTAAACTATATTATATCTTATATTACAATATATCAAACTTGTTATCTTGTTTACTGTAAATTTAGTATTTATCAGCTGGTGTTACTTTCAAATATTTTAAATATTCTGCATTTTTTTGGTTTGTTCCTCCTGTAAGATTCAAATCAATAGCCATAACAACACTGCTATGACATAAGATAGCTTCAAAAGATGCTAATGATAGCAGGCATGCTATACAAATAGAGTAGTTAAGCAATGATGAACATGTTGGTATGGGGTGCCCCTAGACAGAAATCTGCCCAGGGCTCCAAAAAAAGCTTGTGGCGGCCCCGAGATATTTAAACGTATATCTATTGCTAGTATCTCCAACATTTCCCTGGAAAACTTGATTATTAAACCACCATAGAAACAACAAAACTTGTCAGTTAATTTTTTTTTTTTTGCTAATCTGTAGACTTTTTCATGTTTTATCTTATGAGTCGCTTAATTTGCTTCTTTTGGAGGAATAATTCAAAATTATGCAATATCATCAACCCATGAAAATGTAAAATAAATTCAGCTGAAATGAAAAAAAAAAGAAGTATTTTTTATTTAAAGTTTTATACAGCAGCGCCGCAGCTCTTAGTGATTCTAGTTAATTTTTGATGCGATGTTTAAGGCTTGCGCTACGTTTCAGAGATGTTGCGTTCATTGTTTTTCCAGAAGGAAAGTGACACACGGCGCAGAAAATAATCTCGCAGTTAAAGTTTTGATGCATGTGATTCAGAGATGTGGGATTATGTCGACATGCGGCTGCTCTTATGGGCTTTGATTCAATCTGTGCAGCAGGAATTGGAACTGGGACAGCTCTTATGTAACAGTGCACGACAGGCGTGACGTGCCAGGCTGAGCAGCAGCTTTTTAACCCTCACTGTTTGCGCTGTCGTGTTGCGTCTCCCCTGCAGGATGGACTGGTTCAAGCTGCAGCGCTTTGAAAAGGTCTTCAACGCCTCTTCCACCAGGATTGTTACCAAAAAGGGAGTCAAGTGAGTGACAAGAAGTACAAAAGCATAAAATGCTGCAGCCATTAGTTAGGCTTCTTCACAAGAAAAAAAACAACACAATATTATTTAGTTTCTAGTCAAAATCATTTTATACCTATTGTAAAAATTCTCAGACATTTCCTTTGTCCTGCATCCTATTTTAAGACATAGATTTTTTTATAAAGTGGGATTCTGTTGAGATGCTATGAGCCAATAAACTTGATTACATTTTTTTTAACCTAGTTTCAAATCTAATTATATTCTGATATAGATTTTATTAATGATGAAAAATTGGCAAGTTTTTTTGGAACATCTCACGTTACTGAAACGATTAATCGGATTAGTTGTGATTAATCAATTAGTGAAATAATTGTCAACGAATTTAGTAAATGATTAATCGATAACCTGAGTACAGAGACTCAAAAAAATTTAAATTAGCTGAAAAATAGCAGCATGTTAAGAAAAGTAATTAAGCCAAAACTATATAAAAGAAGTAGATATTTTGCCTTTAAGGTAAAATCATCTTTGTTTTTGAAAACGTTTTACTCAAAACTCAAGTGGGAAAGTTTTACCTTCACTCAGTTCAAATTCACTAAAGAACTGAGTGTTTTAGACAATGAAATATTTATTTTATTATTCAGAAAAGGAACTGAATTATTTGCATTTTTTATTTCTAATATATAAAAAAATCTGTAGAATGTGGCAATTTTTCAAAAAATCTGATTAATCATTAGAATAATCGATTGAGTATCCTCAATCAGAGGCTTCTTCAGACTCGCTGTAATACAGACTGCTGCAGGAGATCTTACCTGCCGACAGCCATCACCATATTCAATAAATCTGAATTAATACAACATTTATTTTCTCTTTGGGATTAATAAAGTATTTTTGAATTGTAGTTGCTGGTGTAGTTTGGAGACGTTTTATCGTCTGCCAGTTCATCAGTGCCAGCTTTCAGCAGACATCCTGGGATCTTATCAGGAATTGGCGCTTTCCCAGGACTGATCCTGTCGAGTCTTGGCCGACTTTAGCGATAAAAGCTGAAAGGTCGGATGGTGGAGGAGAACCAAATCTCTCCCTAAAGCTTCTGGATTTGATGCTTCAAATAAAGAGTTGCTGAGCCGATCTGGAAGAGGAACTTCACTCTCATCTGCCCTCTGTGGGGTTTTCCTCTGCCAGGCTCACCTGCTCTCCGCTGTGTTTTTGCTGCGTCTGTGCGTTTTGCAATCCTGATCCTTGTTAAAAGTGCAGACGCTGCTGAGTTGTCCCAGCATTGCCCTGCAGGCTGCATCACCTCTGTGGTCGTCAAAGGTTTATAACAGCACTCATGCAACCTATAGTTAACTTTTTTAGATTTGTTTGAATAAATTAGGAAGGTGCATTGATTCAAACTTAACTTTATGTTGAAAAGCTTCCCAGGTTATTGTTGTAAAGTTTCTCCACCAGACAGATGGAGTTGCTGCTGCAACTGGAATCAATGATTTCTCAACAATGCGTGAAAGGCAGCGTGTAAACGAACGCGTCAGGGAGAAAATGGGTAATTTATTCTGACAGGATTGTTACTGTTCACCGTTGTGGAAAAAAATAGAGTCTGGAAAACGATGGAAGTTCGTGGAGAGGTTTCCAGGTCTGGATTAGAAAAAATTGATTATTAGAAAAATGGTGCTGATTAAAGACTCTAATCCCTCACCTACATGTTGTTCCATCCATCCGACAAAGCCATCATCCATCCATTCATTCATCTGTTCATCCATCCAACAAACCAGCCATCAACCAACCATCCACCCATCTATTTGTCCATCAACCATCCATTCGTCCATCCATCCATCCATCCAACAAACCAGCCATCATCCATCCATCCACCCATCTATTTGTCCATCAACCATCCATCCATCCATCTGTCTGTCCATCAACCATCCATCCATCCAACAAACCATCATCCAACCATCCATCCATCCAACAAACCATCAACCATCCATCCATGCTTCTGTCCATCGTCCATCCATCTATGATCCCTCCATACTAAATCCATCCACTTGTCTGTTCATCTGTCCATAAATCCATCAGTCCATCCTGTTTAAACAGAACTAAGAACTGAGTCAAAGTATCTGTGATAATTTACCATAATGAGTCTAAACTTCACTTAAAATCTGTTGTACCTTAAAGAAAAACTGAAAAACATTTCCCCATGAGGTTAGAAATCCCCACCTGCAGGTAAATTAGCAATAAAAATCTGTGCGTCCTCTCTGACTGCTCCCCTCCTGTTTGCAGCTTCCTGCTGGTGAACAGCGTGGCGCTGCACGGCGACGGCTGTCCCATCTGCCAGTCGGTGGAAAAGGACCTGATCAAACTTTCCAGAGACCTCAACTGCTCGCTTCAGGTGGGAGCAAGTTTCTGTCAGCTCTCTGCGCCAGAGTTGGGTAGTAACTAGTTACATTTACTCAATTACATTTTTTGACTATTTTTTTGAAGAAAAAAAAAAAAACAATAAAAAAAACCAAAACAAACTTTTAGGAGTATTTATAATATGCTGGCCCTGCGACAGACTGGCGACCTGTCCGGGGTGTACCCCGCCTCTCGCCCGGAACGTAGCTGGAGATGGGCGCCAGCAACCCTCCCGACCCCATTAGGGACATGGGTGAACAGAAAATGGATGGATGGATGGATATAATATGCTGTACTTTTTACTTTCACTTGACTAAATTTATTATGAAGTATTTCTACTCTTACTTGAGTAAACTTTCTGGGTCTAGGACAGGATTTATTTCATTACATGTTCACTTCTTACCTGAAATATGTTAAATACAACAAATATTTACTTAAAAGTGTGATCTATTTCTTAACATTTACTTGTCACTTTTATTGTTTACTCTGAACTGTTTAATTACACATTAAATGTTTAAAGATGGGCTCTTTCATCTAGTTTGATTGTTTACATTAAATGTTCACTGCAAAATGTCTGATTATATAATAGTTGACTTTAGTCACATAAAATGTCTATTTCAAAATATAATCTTTCATTACATCTATGTTTACCTGAAATATTTTAAATATCAAATTGTTACTTAAAATGTGATTCATTTCATCACCTGTTTACATGCAACTTGAAGTGCTTGAATCAAATGTTTTATGAATGTTTTACCACATTAAATTATAAAATGAGAGAAAACAGACACTTCCAACTGAACACATATTTCAACACAAATGGTTCATGTTCCTCTTCAGAGTGTGCTGCCTTCCTGAGCTCCTCTCCTTGGGTTTCCTCTTCAGCCTCTCAAACTTGCTCCTCTTCTATAGCTTCCACTGCTGTGTTTTTATTATTTACCTCTTCTGGGGTAAATAATGAAAACACAGTCTCTGTAACTTGCTCACCCACTTGTTGGTCCATCATGGTTTTGCTGTATCGCCTCTTTAATTGACGCGGATGTCGGTCCGATGTCGTGGCGTTTACCTCGCAGTGACCCAGATTCAGTCTGGATTGAGCTAATCTAGTTCATACATCGGTTTGCCTTGAAGAGGACATATCAGAACACACGTCAGTATTAATACTGTAAATTTGATAACACTAGTAAAATAGTTTACTTCACAATAATGGAATAACCTGGATGTCCACTGACAAAACTCAGACTGTGCTACATAAAAATTATAAGCCCAATCTAAACAAGGTTGACCCACTTAAATGAACTCAACATAACTGAACATGAGTCACCCGGACAAAATCATAGCAAAAAATTATGACACAACACCAACAAAGCGAATTTAGACACTCACCAGAATGGACATGTCTGGAGCAAACTTGTAGATAACTTGGGATGTTGGAGAACGTAAAATCAGGACGTCTCACCTCTGATACCCGGGATATTCGTCTCCTTTTTGTTAGCTCCGATAGCTTAACTCCGATAGCTTAGCCTCCTTGCGTTGTTTACAGGCAGGAAAACGGTGAAACGAAAGTCCGTTTTCCATCTTTTTACCGTTTCGGTCGTGTGATCGGACATTACATCCAAGTTCGTACCATTGCTAAATAATTTTAAGTAACTTACATTCAAAATGTCTTTTTTTTTGTCGGTTATGTATATGGCCCCTGAAAATGGCGCTCATATCCCTACGTCTGGAGCAGTGACGTCACCTTCCAAAGCTCTATAGAAGAAGAAGAACCGAAAGGTCGGATATCGAAGATGGAGTTGATATGTGGCAACAACTGGGATGTTTGTTCAACATTTCGTGCAAGGCAGGGGTGTCAAACTCCAGTCCTCAAGGGCCGGTGTCCTGCAGTTTTTAGATGTGCCACAGGTACAAAACACTGGAATGAAATGGCTTAATTACCTCCTCCTTGAGTAGATAAGTTCTCCGTAGCCCTGCTAATGGCGTAATTAAAACCTGAATTATTCTATTCAGGTGTGCCTCTGCACTTTTAGATGTGCAGAAGCCCATCTAAAAGTTGCAGGACCCCGGCCCTTGAGGACTGGAATTTGACAGCTGTGGTGTAAGGCATGTCACAACCGAAATGAAAAGGAGAAGACTTGGACCGAAATTGCCACCACCCGGTAACTTTTCAGCTGTCCATCATAAGTTCGTTTTAACGATAACGTTTATTCACTGCAAATATTTTATAACATCAAAGCAGCAAAGACTTGAAATCATATAATCAACCGGTGAAGCGAAATGAGACGACAGAATAAAAACACAATCTAAACACATTGCAACATAAGTTAAAAAAACAACAACTGCAAAACTCAACTCATAGTGCAGCAAATGCCGCTGCTCGCGATGTCTCCAGTACTCTATTTAACACTTTCTTTTTGTGACGTCTTTAATTGCTTAAGAGAACTCCACTGGCCACTACGTCTAAATCGTCCGCCATGTTTGTTTACTCTTAATTCACGTACCCTATCGCGGGGGGGGGGGGTTCTTCTTCTTTTATAATATCGCGGGGTTTTACTTAAATCTTAATATTCTTGAGTGAAATCAGGTCACAGAATACGACCAAAACTAATATATTTTTTTATAACATGTGTGGTCTCTCAAGTTTTGAAAATCGGGAAACAGTTTTTAAACCCTGCCGTGGGACATAAGCCCTTCGTTTAGAGTTGTATTTGACCTCCATCCAGTTTAGGGCGCCACTGGTTTCAGGGAAACCGTTGATACAGAAACAAAGATGGCGGCCATACCAGAGCGGGAAAGAGAAACGGTCAAACCAGAGTCCGGTGTGGGATGTAAAATGCACTTTATGCGGGTCTAGTTTGAAATATAAACACTCGTTAAGCTCTTTACGTTTCACCTTAAATAGATAGCGCTCATTCAGCGTAAACAATTAAACAGGATTAACGCTATGAAGCTACGAAGGCTGGCACTTCATGGAGCGAAGTTTTAACATTTGTTCAAGAGCAACCACGGACAGTACTTCTATTTTGAACATCTGTTCATTGGGAATTACATATTTTATTCTGAACATTTTTCATTTTTCTGTCCAGCAACATAGTTAATCAGAGGTAAAAACGGTCCCTCCCTGTGTGTTTACTCCTGTGCAGATGTCGCAGTCTGACGGTGAAGAGACAGAGAACTGTGAGGGCTCCCAGTCCTATCCTCCCACCGCTCCCATCATGCTGCAGGTAAACCGGGCTAAAATCTGAAGCTGCTCCGCTCAGTCCAACATTTTAAAATCAGTTTTATGTGGCCAACAAAGATTATAGCGTAGTTGGATAAATCTACTCTTTATGTAATAGTGTAAGGCTGCACCTAACGACTGTTATCAAGATGAACTGATTAATCAGATTTTAAAAATGCCTGCAGATTTTGCTGTGAATTATCCCATTGTATATATTAGAAATACACAAGATACAAATAATTAAAAAAAAATTTAATTAAGAAAATAAACGTTTTCATGCTTTAAATGCAACAGCATTTCTTTAATGTACGCTTGATTATTTGTAGCTAAGGAAGCTAAAAAAAAATTTATGTGAAAAGTTTACTTAAGATTACTACAGTACATGACTAATCTGGTGATAATATTAGAACAAATTGATTAATAACTGTACAGCTAAAGGTGATTGATGGTAGATTTGATTTTTTTTTTTTTTTTTTTTTACAGGATTTGAACCGGTGAATGTAAAGCTGGAGGAGTTCAGGGTAGAATAGATTTACAGACAAAGAAAAAAATTTTGTCTTTGGTTTAATTACTTTGGTTTGGTTTAATTATTGCTCTGAATATGTTTTACCATTTTTAAGCCTGTACTCTCCAGTTATTGATTAATCAATTACTAAATTAGTTGAGGATTATTTCAATAATCTTACTAATCTCTATTAATACGATTAATCGTTTCAGCCCTAGAAGGGTAATTGTAATGTGACAGAATGTTTTGATCAACTGATTTGATGCACTGAAATACTGATCAGAAAATCTCCTTTTTTTTCTTACAAATATTAAATATGTATATTTATTGCTGTACTTTTAGCATGATGCAGCGGCAGCATCAGACTTTTCTGTCTCAGTTTTGCAGCTTTAGGTTTAGACTTTCCCGTCTTTTATCTGACATTTAACACACAGATGTTCTGACATCTGCTTCTCCTGCAGCACTACCCGCTGTACAGAGTGAGCGACGCCAGCTGCGCAGGGCAGGACGCAGCGCCGCCTGAGGAGCGCCACCTGCTGTTCAGGGAGAAGTACGATGTGTTGTCGAAGGAGGCCTCCTTGCGTGTAAGTCTTCTGCAGTATTAGCGTTGAGGTGATGAAAGCGGTGATGTAAGGAAGCAGCTTCTAAGGTGGACTTGGGTCTTTTCTTCTTTTCCCACCTCAGCTGCTGCAGTGGTTTAAGCCGCGGCTCATCCTGAGCGGACACACCCACAGCGGATGTGAGGTTCTCCATGACAACAAGTACCCAGAAATCAGTGTGCCGTCTTTCAGCTGGAGGAACAGGAATAACCCCAGCTTCATCCTGGTGAGTGGGGAGACAGAAACACTCTGCGCAGAGACAGATTATTTCATTTTTAGCTGTTTTTGCACCTTCAGGTTACCCTAAGTTTGTTACAGTAGAGTTTTTTTACTAAACTTTGTAGTAAAAAAACGTTTACCTGAAACCTAAAAGTGCTGGAATTTGTAAAAATCTACTCAATGAAGAGTATAATGAGAAAACAAATCCCATCTTAATATCGTTTTACTCGTTTATGACTTGATTTGTCCAGCTTCTGAACATGCGGTTCTATTTACTGTTCAGTTCAGTGAGTTTCATTGGGATTTTATGCAAGGTCTTGTATTAAAAAACTGAAAAATCACAAAACCTATACCAGGTATTTTTCTCCAGTTTCTAGTGGAAATAAATTAGTACACTTGGAAAAAAAACATAAAAGTAACAGTAACTTTTCACCAAGATATAGCATTAATTTGGAGCATTAATTATTAATTTCTTAATATTGGTCTAAAAGGGGCAGATTATTTCACTTATAACATGTGAAAAATTAAATTTTTTTAAGTGAAATAATCTGGCAGTGGTACTAGTACTGTAGTAGTACTTTTAGTTTCTCTCAGATGTGGGAAAAAATTATAAATTTAGGTGAATTTAGTTTAAGTTTTCAACACTTATTTTAGTTATTTACAAAAAATAAGCTCTGGAAAGTTACTCTTATGTTAGTTTTGTCTTATTTCAAGTATCCAAAGATATTTGCACCAGAAACTAGACCAAGTATACTTGGTAAGATTCTGTGTTTTTGCAGTTAAAAATCTGAAAACCGGGCCTTTCATTTCTATCCAGCCTCTTTGTTTTCATTGAACCACTTGCTGCTGCTGCTGCTGTTTCTACCAGGAAAGTCGTTTTTGCAAAACAACTCCAGCTCAGTCGGATTGGATGGAGAGCATCTATGGAAATCATATTTATAAAGTTTTGACAGATTCCCAATTGAGATTTGACTGGGCCACTCTTAACTCCGGCTCACCATATCTTTTTATGTGGCCCTCTAGACTCTAGACAGCAAGTTATATTAATCAGTCCCTGCAGCTTATTATGATTCTGCGATTGCGAAAATTCACACAAAATCAACAAATCCCATAGTTATAGTTGGGAAATATCCTTAAAAACAAAACAGTTACATACAATAGAAAAATATGCAAGTAGAAAAAATGAAGGGCAGCAGAAAGAGGAAAACAATCTTAAATTATTTTAGTTTTATTCCTATTAAATAACTGAGTTTATAGCAAAATTTTTACATAAATGGTCAAAAATATTGTGTTTAAGTGATGCTAACTCCCACCAGCAGATGGCAGTATTTCTTATTGTTATGACACTGCTGCTTCAGCCTTACTTGAATTCTAGTTATAGTCTGTGATTGACATGACGAGCAACACAAAGTTACATTTACCATCAGAAATAAGCCCAAAATTCCTTGCAAATATTTCTAAATTAGCACCACAAAATCAGTTTTTTATTGCAAAAACTATCAAGCAACCTGGTGGGACTGATCAAAGTGAAAAGATGTTCAATGTTTTTTAATTTTAAGAAGTACTTATGGAATGTTTAGTAATATTTTAACGGTTGTTTAAAGGGTTTTATCGCTACGTTCTGGAACAGCCGACCCTTTGAGGGCATTGATGACGTTTATGTGGCCCAGAGTGAGTCGGATTTTGCCTCGCTGCTCTAAACCTGCGTTTTGCCTCTGGCTGTATATTCAGGGTCGCCGCGCTGCTGGAAGGCCGACCTCCTGTCTCAGCTCTTTTCCAGCCCCTTTCTCCCAGGAAGCGCCCCGTTTTTAGCTCCATCCATCCTCCCATCAACTCCGACCTGCTTCCCCTGTTCCTCCTGGAGAAAACCATCCCCACAGCATGATGCTGCCACCACCATGTCTCACGGTGTGAATGCTGTTTGTTCACTAATGTGGTCTATACATCCATCCATCCATCCATCCATCCATCCATCCATCCATCCATCAATTAATTAATTAGGGCTGAAACAATTAATTGTCACGAATTGATTATTCAAATAATAAATGATTAATTGATTAATCGTTAACTGGAAAATGCCAACTTTAAAAGATATTAAGATAAAAAAAATACTTTTTGTTTGTAAACATTTTCCAAAAAAACTTTTCAAGCATCAGTTATAGCTTCACCTGGTTCAAATTCTGTAAAAAATAATTAAAAAAAACTCCCATTAATCACTTTTTGCTGTGCAATTATTAATCAGTTAATCCAACAATTAATCAATAGATCATCCCTAGGCTGTATTGATGTTAAGTCAAGCAGAAAGAGATTAGCTTTTCACATGCTGATGTTTTAAGTATTTTTTTTAGCTGCAGTTGCATAATTTGCTACAAATGATCAGGTGTATACTAAACTAATCCGATTGTTACAATTTATTGTTTTTATTTAAAAAGGAATTATTTCTTTATACGTGTGTTTTAATGTATGTCTAATATTGTACAAATGTGCGATTTCTAAAAAAAATCTGATTGATTGATTATACGATAGAATAATCAATTACCGTGAAATGCCTGATTGGTATTTGAGGTTAAAGGTCACCAAACATTCACAGGTGTGTTCAACAGGTATCCGTGAGGAATGACTTCACAGCCAAAACAAAAGAGAATAAATAATCATTTTGCTTCTGTTGTTTTTTCTTTTTTTTATTGTAAAATTCTGAATCATGTTTTAATATTTTAATCTAATTGAATTAGTTTAGTTTGTTTTGTGAAATTTTGTGATGTTTCCTTGTATAAAATTCATTTGGTGTTTATTTTTTAATCTGTTTGCATTTTCCTGTTTAATTTTCTAACCTAATTTTTTCTTATTTATTCAAGAACACAAGCACTGATATCAGTTTTACTTTTTCTCTCACAAAAGAAAATGCTGCCGCTGTTAGCTTCCCGGGCGCCCTCTAGTGGCGAACGTGGAGAACTTACAGGCGGCTAACATCTGTCTCCCTCCCCAGGCGTCGGTGTCTCCAGGCGGTCACTCCCTGTCCAAATGTTTCCTCCCGGAGGAGAGCACGGTGATCGGGGTGTACTGCTCAGCCGGAGCCGGGCTGCTGCTGCTGCTCCTGGCGCACTGTCTGTGGATGAAGAGGCTGCTGCAGCTCAGCCTCTGCCTGCTGGGGAAGCACAAGTCTCTGTGAACTACGTTACCCAGAGTGCACCTCGCCTGGTAATATACCCGGGTGTCTGGGCTGCCAATCCGTCCGCACAGCCTCAGTTTGTTTGTTGAATCATGTGAAGGACATAAGTATATTTATATCTATATAAATGTGTAAATCAGTGCTGGCATTGATGATGATGATGATGATAATCGGTTTTAAAGTCGGACATTTTTCGGACTGGACATGTAAATAAACGCTCCTGTGAGTTGGAGGTGCCAATCATAATTTATTTCCTTTTGTAAATCTGTTCTTGATGTCAGACCATCCGTCACCGCTGCTTGTTGTTTTTTATGATCTGTATCAGGATGTATTTAATCAAGACTTTCTGTGCCAAACTGTTGACAAGTTTCTGATGAGATGTTCTTAATAAAGAGTTTTCTGGTGGAAAAAACGAAGCAGAGAGCAAGAAAATTGTCTATCAGCAATTATCTTTGCAGAAGCTTTATGGTTTAATTTCTAAATATGCTATTGTTTATTTTTCACTAACATTTACTTCAGAAAACCTGTAGCAATGTGATGATGCGTTCAAATTACCTCGGAAATCAGAACTTTGATACTGTTAACCAGTGGTGGGCACAGCTAGCTAAAACGTTAGTTACGCTAACCCTAACACCAACAGAGCCTATTTAGCAGAAGCTAATGCTAAGGTGCTAACTTCAAATTATATATGCCTTTGAAAAACTACAACACTTTAAGCACAAATTTAATGTTGAAATAATTTACATATCATCTAATGCAATTGGTTATTTTTTTGATATTTTGTTCTCTTATTTCAATAAAGTTACTGGGGGAAAAATAGATATGAGCGTGGAAATGTTTACTCAACAGTTCCACCCTCATATAAAAGCATTAATATAAACACTCCAAAATAAAAGCATGAATATAAACGTCTTAATTTCTTGAAGAATTAGAAGAATCTCGAAGAATTGGTTATCAAACAATCGATAACCAAAACGTTAACACAGACATCACACTTTATTCAACTGAACGTTTACTAAAAACCCAAATAAATTAGTGTTTTATAATTTAGGAAGCTAGCTGCGCTATAGTTAGCATTAGCGCATTAGCATAAGTGTGCCCACCACTGCTGTTAACCAACTCGTGGCTAAAACTCTTAAAATAGTTAAAAATATAGTTGGTTGCGGTACTTTCTGATTTAAAAAACGCTTCCCCCAACGTTACCAAGCCTTTCTCTGCTCTTTCTGCTGCTTTTAAAACACTAAATAAAATTTTTTTTAAAAAGAGGAAAAAACAAAACGGACACAGCTGGACACCAGGGTGGAAATAAAGCAAAGTCCTCTAATGTGCCTCTTTATTTAAAGAAAATAAAAACGTCATTTAATCATCCTCCCAAAGGCCCAAACAAGGCTTTTCGCACCTCCAGTCAGTTCACTCTCTTTCGGGGATAGACGTGTACGGTAGCAGAAGAAAAAAAGGCTGATGCTGTTTGTACAAGGAAAAGAGCTCATCTTGTTGGGTGCTGCTCACACATTCATAGTGCCTGTGCCATTAAAGTATGGCTCCAAAGGACCAAAGAATTACTAATATTGCACGCTCTCATTTATTCATCTTCATCCTAAACATGCTTTCCTATGTGTGTATGTATACATATTTACCGTATACATACATAGGTATGTACACCTAGGCACACACATAATTAAACATGTATAATTGTACATATATATTTATATAGACCTATAAATTTACATGTACATACATTTATAAAATTTTACACGCACGACACGCACTCGGCCTCGCATACGCACACGATGTGTCTGTGAGTCTATGTTTCTCTTATGTACACATGCGCACAGGCACGCACATCAGCACAGATCTCACACATTTCATCTCAAAAAACTAAAATAAAAACAAAAAGAAAAAGTAAGTTGGTTCCTATTAAAACAACGCCAGGTTGCAATTTGGACACTTTCAATGGATCTTCCAATGTTTGTTTAAAGCTGTGAAATTCAAAAAATATATTTATATATATTTATATATATAAGGAGAAAAACCAAAAGCAAAACTAAAACAACGAGAAAAAAAGAAAAAAAGGCATGGCGCTGCAACATCTGGTCTTCACTGCAGGTAAGTGGTTAATTTGCATAATGTATACAGGTTTTTAGGATTTTTTTTTTTTGTCCGTATTTTTTTCTTTTTTCTCCCCCGTTTTTTACTAAACAGCATTTCCTTTATTTTTATAAACCAGAAAAAACTAAACTCTACAGAGAAAGTCCCCTACCCGCAGTCTCTTCGCTGCCGATAGAGTTTTTGACATCAAGCTGTACAGCGCAGTCGAAAACATACTTACATCTGAGCTCATTTACAGGTACAGCCATAATCAAGGCACAAAGATCTACAAGTAGATTTGTTTTTCTTTCAATTAAGTTGTACAAAATAATATTACATTTTACAGTCTGTACAGGATAATTCGACCTTGCACAGTGTACAAGTTAACAAAAAAAAAAAACAACAAATAAATTTTTTCCCCTCCCGCCCTCCTCCCCTTCAGTATCTCTAAGCTAAAAAGGGTGGGAAAAAAAACAACAAAACAATAAAACAAAACCAGAAAAAGGACGCCGGTTCGAGTCCGTGGAGGCAGCAGGGCTAAGGTGCAGAGAGCTCAGTCGTCATCGCGTTATTTCCTGCCCTCCTTTCCCCTCCTTTTTTATCTCATCTCTCGCTCCACAAGTCTCTCGGCAAGCCAACATCGTGACAGGGCGGGTAATAAATATTATGATGCTACATTGTGTGTATGTTTCCTCTGGAGAAATAAAATAAACAACAATAAAAAGAAGAATTTTTAAAGGAAATGGTTCCTCTCTCCGTCAAACGATGGAGGAGGCGGCGGCGGCGGCGAAGTTACGGTGGCGGTTCATTCCTGCCTCTACACTGAGGTCCTGTCGGTGTTTGTGTGTGTGGGTTTTTTTTTTTCTTTTCTTTTTTTATTTCCACACTCTTTACCAAAGCAGGTTCCCAAAAAACAATAATCGGGGCAAAAAAAAGCAAAAATAACAAAATCAGGAAGGTAGCCCGAGGCTTAGTGGAATGACAAAAATGAAGGCATTAAAAAAAAAAGGAAGGATTCAAAGAAAAATATTCAAGAAGCAGCACGTGACAACTTTGTTCCCCGAACTTCCAATAACATCATCGGATTAAAGGGGATAAATCAAAAAAAAAAGTACAAAAAAGTTGAAAAGATGAAGAGGATTTGACACACTTCAGTAGTACTTCATATTCCTCGACAGGAGGGGGAATCTGAGGGTCTCTGGGGAGGAGAAAGGGTTCGTCAAGGATGCAGAGTGGCAGAGAGGAAACACAGAGGGGCCAACAGAGAGAGAGAGACAGAAACAGAGAGAGAGAGAGAGAAAGGGACGCGTCTCTGCCGTCCATCACAACAGTTCGTACTGCCGCAGGTGCATTCTCTGGATGATGTCCCGGCAGTCGTTGAACACCCGCCGGATGTTCTCCGTGTCCACGGCGCAGGTGAAGTGCGGGTAGCAGTAATGTCTGCCGTCGCCGCTCGCAGTGCTGATCCGCTGCAGGGGAGACGACAGGAAACTGTTAGGGTTTCAGAATAAAAGCCCCCATCGCAGGAAAGTGCTGGGCGTTAAAAACGACCGAATCGAGAAGTCGAGGAAATGATGGACAACCCTGACCGTCCTCTTCAGTCAGAGGCCCCTTCATATTCACTGTAATACAGACTGCTACAGGAGATCTTTCCTGCCGACAGTCATCACAGTCTACAGTAACTGAAGAATTTGAAATAATATGAGCTACAACAACATTTAATTTACCTTTGGGAAAAATAAAGTATTTTTGAATTTGAATTTAATTTTGGAAAATATGGATTCTTTTTTTCTCTAACCAATCCACTCCTTGTGTTCCTACACTGCAAAAATCACAAAATTTTACCAAGTATTTTTGTCTGGTTTCTAGTGCAAATATCTTAATACACTTGAAATGAGACAAAATTAACTTACAAGTAACTTTTCAGCAAGAAATAGAAGCATGTTTTAAGTCAATAATTCTTTCATAATCATGAAAAAGTACTAGTTCCATTGGAAGATTATTTAACTTTTAAAATGGGAAAAATGTCTTCTTATAAGTGAAATAATCTGAAAACTTGAAAAATGAGAATGAAGTGGCTATTTTTTATAAAAATCCTGAGAATATTCATGTGATAAAAAGGTCTAGTCAAAGTTTTCCTTCCAGTCTGAGGTAATGCCACTTTGCAAAGAAAAATAGGTATAAACTTCCGTCTCTAATTCCAAAATATTTTCCAACTTTGTGTTAGTTTTGTCTTATTTTGCATCCCATAAAATCCCAAAAACAAATATTTAACTACACAGTTGTAACAAAACGTGGGAAATATTTGCAAAGCACCGTTAATATTACATTTCCCAGAAATTAACTGGTAAAAACACACCTGGAGAGATTTATAATTTTTATTTAATTTTAACCAACTTCTTCTCTGAAGATTCAATCCCATTATGACCAAAACAAATCTAGAAATTCTGTTTTTAGATCCGCCGTTGTCTAAATATAGCGACAGTCACCACGAATGCGGGTAATATGAGTCAGGCAGTGACCAAACAAGCATTTTTAGACCAGAGTTAGTCATCATTAAGCTGTAGTCGTCTTATTTTAATATGAAACACGCTGAGACATTGAACAAACCACAAAGGGACAAAATGGAAACCCTGCTTTGGCAAACGCCAAAAATAGAAACGCTCTTTCATAAAGAAATGCCCACTATTCCCACTAAGGTTCTTAGAAAACAATCCAGATAATGATGCTATCCGGGTCTCAAGAGATTAGCCATGGAAACTCTGTCAACATCTACATTATTTAGAGAAAACCTATTTCTGTTGGGTTAACGCACCTGTGGGTCGTTACCCCGACCATCAGGCGATTAAATTCAGGCGTCGTACTTACAAGGAACTCGTCTCGGATGAAGAATTTGGCTCGAGTCACTCTGGGGTCTTCGCCTGGTTCAGGAGTTGCTGAAAGGACAACAGAGTCTCCTTTTAAAAACACAACAGAAAACCAGTGTGGCTAAGTGTTTGTTAGGGTGGCGGCGAAGCGAGGCGAGGCGAGCCACTGACCTTCATTTGGTATGGTGTAGCGAGCGTATTCGGGGAAATAGTCCTCAATTTTGGACTTTCCGGCTAATACTTTCTCAGCCAGCATGTCCTGCTTGTTCAGGAATAAAATGACGGATATAGTGCGTAACCATCTGAAAAACAAACAGCAGCAGCTTTTATGTTAAACATGCTTATTTTACTGTTGAACAGCATCCAGGCCTAAGCAATCAATCAATTAAGACAAGATCAATGAGGCCCCCTAGCATGATTTATTGTTTTTCTCTCTTTCTACCAAAAACTGGATGTTAAAAGTCTTCAGTTTGGTGCCTCAGTTTTAGTTCCATTATAATTCAAAGTTTATTGATCTTTGAGAATGTGTCCTTGCATTATTATGCCATTATTACCATTATATCAGTTGAAAATGATCACAAAATAACAATATCCTCATTTATCGCAATAACTTCTGGGACAATTTATTGTCCGGGTGACAGATCTGGCAGCATGGTGCTGTGGGATGAATTTCTTCAACAGGTTGGGTTGAGATAAACACAAACCAATCCTTGAAGGCTGTAGCTAAAGCTACATGTGTCTAGATCACAGACATGTGAAGGTTAAACTACTGAGCATATGGAAGGCTCATCCTGCCAAAATTACCAGTAGCTATAGAAATAAATAAATGGCTTGACAAAGTAATTAATGTGGCAAATATTGCATCAAAAGAAAAAGGTGCAAACGTCCTTGATTTACAAAGTGACATAAATTAATACATATTTATAATTGTTAATAGTATTAATGTAACACTATTACTATTCCTTCAAGTCTGTATTGGCTGGTCTGTAACTCAGACAATGACTGAGTGGTGCTAAGAGTAAGGAGCTGCTTTCTCTGAGTCGGGTCTCACCTGTTGTTCCAAATACTGCGGAAAAGGTCCAGTGCTTCCCGTAGCCTGTTGGTGTTGTTGTCTTCCCTTATTACCATGTTGTAGCTGCTGCTGGCCACCACGAAGATGATAGCAGTGACGTCTGGAGGAACAGCACAGACTCAGAGTCAGGACCGCTTCTGCACATTTAATCTCTGTTTTTATTGATATTAGCAACGTTTAACTAACGTTTAATTAATATTTAATTGATGTTTAATTGATATTAAACAGCTGGATGTCTCACCGTTAAAGCACTGGATCCATTTTCTCCTTTCATCTCTCTGACCGCCGACATCAAACATGCTGTGGGACAGAAACAAACAGCGGGTCAGAGTGAGACAGCGACGCACTCGCTGCTGACATCTAGTGGTTAAAAACGGCTTTGAAACGCAGAACGACCATAAGTAAACGACACGATGACGACAGACAGACAGACGGATGTTCAAAAAATATAAAAAATTCTAAATGTTCGGTTCAGTAGGTCAGTTAATTATTCAGGTCATTTCAGATATTGAGTTGAGATGTTTAGTTCAGTTCAGTTCATATGTTCAATTCAGTTCAATTGTTCAGTTCAGTTGTTCAGTTCAGTTCACATGTACAGTTCAGTTCAGATGTTCAATTCAATTCAGTTCAGTTCAGATGTTCACTCCAGTGATTCAGTTCAGCTGTTCAGTTCAGTTCAGTTTAGTTCTTCAGTTCAGTTCAGATGTTCAGTTCAGTTCAGGTCAGTTCAGTTTAGATCTTCAGTTCAGTGATTCAACTCAGTCCAGTGATTCAGTTCAGGCCAGTGATTCAGTTCAGATGTTCAGTTCAGTTCAGTTCTGATGTTCAGTCCAGTGATTCAGTTCAGTTGTTCAGTTCAGTTCAGTTCTGATGTTCAGTCCAGTGATTCAGTTCAGCTGTTCAGTTCAGTTCAGTTTAGTTCTTCAGTTCAGTTCAGATGTTCAGTTCAGTTCAGGTCAGTTCAGTTTAGATCTTCAGTTCAGTGATTCAACTCAGTCCAGTGATTCAGTTCAGGCCAGTGATTCAGTTCAGATGTTCAGTTCAGTTCAGTTCTGATGTTCAGTCCAGTGATTCAGTTCAGTTGTTCAGTTCAGTTCAGTTCTGATGTTCAGTCCAGTGATTCAGTTCAGTTGTTCTGTTCAGTTCAGTTCAGTTCTGATGTTCAGTCCAGTGATTCAGTTCAGTTGTTCAGTTCAGTCCGGTCGTCCTCGGCTGTTTCCTTCTTGTTGTTTTGTTTTTTCTCTCCTTTGAGGCGGCGTTGATGTTGGAGGGAACAAACTTCTGACATTTCAGGCCCTTCGGGAATCATGAGGAAAAGGTAAATATAGCACCGACGCCCAGGAGGGCATTCCGATCCGCCATTATTCTTTAACGGTGATGCCAAAACGGGACGGGGTCAAACGCTTCTAAAAGGAGAAAATTACTGGAAAACGCCTCTGGAGGCTCTGCTTTTGGAGCCGGCTGACGGAGTTCTGCAGAGCGGGTGCATAACACACAACGTCAGAGCGGATGTGGACGTAACAGGAACAATGCGTCCTTTTAGCGGCCGCAAAATATTCTAAAATGTTATAAAAGTGACAAAAATAAGCTGGGAGCACAAAATCATGACAATTTCTAAATGTGCTTCTGGTGACGTATTATTTCAGCGTTTCTAATCTCTGTCTAGTTTTAGGGCGATGTGTACAAACTTTCCATTTTAAGAATAAAGATGTCTACTTCTTTATTTTTACTTGCTAAATAAACAAACCAAATACAATATTTTAATGAAATAAGCAACGCAGACAGATTTCTGTAGTTCTTTGTAGATTTAAAGGTAATTACAGGTTTGTCAGATTAAAAACAAACAAGAAAACAAACAAACAATATCCTACATTTTTTCATCTTTGTCTGGATTTTTGTGTGTTTTTAATGACAGGAACACTTTTGGTTTTTCCAAGTTTATTCCAAAGTTTGTTCCAAAGTCTGCATTTTAGTAAAAGTCACTGGTTGTTTTTGGTCCATATTATTAATTAATTAAACAATGCATGAATACTTTGTGCCGCACATTACATTTTACGACTTTAACTGTCTTTTTTTTTTACTTTTATTTGCTAAATAAACAAACTAAACATAATATTTTGATGAAACAAGCAAAGCAGACAGATTTCTGTAGTTCTTCGTAAATTTAAAAAGAATTGCAGGTTTCCCAGATTAAAAACAACAACAAAAAACATATCCTAAATTTTTCATCTTTTTCTGGATTTTTGTGTATTCTTATTAACAGAAACAGTTTGTGGCGTTCCAAAGTCTGCATTTTAGTAAACGTCACTGGTTGTTTTTGGTCCCTACTAATTAATTAAATTAAATGTAAAACCCTACATGAATACTTTGTGCTACATATTACATTTTAAGATTTTAAAATGTTTTTTGCTTAACAGCATTAGTGAATCTTTCACCAACACAGATTTTAACCACCTGAGCCAGGAAACCAGTTTTTAGACTATTCTTGTTGTTTTGTTTTTTCAAGCCAAGGGCCAGACAAAATTGTTCCGAGGGCCACAAGTGGCCCGCGAGCCACACTTTGGTCCGACTTACTGAAAGTTGACTTTGTCTACTTGGAACCTCGTCTCAAAAATCCCTGAAGTTAACACTCGGCAGCGTAGAAGATCCTGCGCACAGAAATGAAGGAGGATTTAAAAATAAAAATAAAAACAACAAGCTGCCTCTTTGGAGCAGATTAGCAGGAGGACTGACCTGGTCTGTGGGCGTGTAGTCGCTCTGTCTTACTGAGTCAATTCTGTCCAAGAAACTGCAAAAAAAAAAAGAATAAAGAGATTTTTAAACTTTAGATTCTCAGAAACAATAAAATACATGGTTTGTACACTTTATTCAACGGCAAAATTTAAGCATTTTCAAGGTAGGTTTTCAAAATTTTCCAACATAACACCTGAATGAACTACAAAAAGACAGTTACAATTCACTATTATATGTCATTTATTACTATTGATATTAATAATGTCTTGTGTTTCCATTCCACATTCTACATCAGGGACAAAGTGAACTAAAATATAACAAAATGTAATGTTTTGAAAGGTTTCTCTCAAGAACAAAACACTAATTTAATTGAAATTCCATAATTCAATAAAGTTGTGTAAAGTATAAAATATAAAATTATCACTAAGTCACAGAGCCATTATGAATAATAAATATTCATTACATTGAAACAATCCACACAAATCTTCCTGCTCAAATTTAATGGTTAAACACAAAACAAAAATCTTCTTGCTAATTTTTCTGGCATTTAGGAAATAGAAATAATTTTGGTAATAATATCTAACCTAAGAAAAATAAAAGTTAAGTGTGGTTTAACTTCAGATCGTGATAAACTTGTGTTTGTGTGTTTTTATTAATTGTATGAAAGTATCAGGTTTCAACTGTAAACGACCTTTTCCGAATTCAGGCTTTTAATCAAATAGTTTTATTAAACCGTTTCACAATTCTGTGCAGTTTGCATATTTCAAGCACCTTCCAAACATTTAAAACACCTGTTCAAGGATTTTCAAGGATTTCAAGCACCTGAATGAACCCTGAGAACCGAACAAGAGGAAACAAATGGTCCAGTCCGATCCGGAAGAAGCCGCCATGTCCGACTCCCTGCAGAGGCCCAGGGAGGCCGCTGCTGTTGCAGCTGCGTGCCACTAGAGGGCGGCCGCGCTCAGTCTGGGCTATTTTTGTCTGTCTCTAGCCAGAGTGATTGCATAAGGCGGTTATTGTGGAGGTTAGACAGCTTGCTGCTTCTGCACATGCTCTCTCTGTTGTGAAAGAGACGGCAGCAGCAGCAGCACGGCGGGCGGGCGGGTTCCGAACAACCGGAGCCGGGTTGGGCCTCTGGATGACCCGGATCACCCAGAAATGACTTCCAACAGGGGGCTCCATTACGCTCATAACAGTATTCACACCTTACATATCGTTTTCACATGTCCTGATTTTTATGTGTTGCACTGAGTTTTTAAACTAGAGGTAAAAAGTAGCCATCAGGGCCGGTCCAAACCTTTTCGGGGCCCTAAGCTGACTTTTATTTAGGGTCCCCCCATACCAACATATCAACACCAGATTCTTTATCATTCCTAAGCTAACTGTTATTAGCATCACTTCTAATTAGCTTACATCATAGCAGTGATATTATGACAATTTTAACCTCACAGGAGCAACAAACTAGAAAAACTTATTTGGATTTTTAAATGTTCTGTGTTATTTTAACTATTTTAAAGTAACATCAACTGATAAACAATAAACTTGCAGTAAACAAGTTTGATGTCTTGTATTTCTCCAAAAGCAGAAATCATCATTTAATTATATATATTATATATAGTAATGCTACACATTATTTATAAAATATGTACATATTTTATAAATAATGTGTAGCATGAGTCACATAAGAGAAGGGGGCAGGGTCAAATAAGATTATACTTCTACTTAGCTCCTTTATATCATCTTATTTGAGTTGTGAATATTTTTTAAATAAATAAGCTAAACTAAAAAAAGAAAAAAGTTACGAAAGCTATTTTCTCTTCCCATCAACTCAGAGGAGGTGGAGGATGTTTCAGACAGGAAGCTGCATTCAGCTGACGGCGGTGACTTCCTTCAGCAGCACTGACCCATATGTGGACCAAACCGGGTCATCTCCTCACCATCTTTGATTTTCTAACCAACCCATCTGCAGTTTCAAGATGTCACCAGCCAGACGGCGTGGCTGCAGCACACAGGAAACCCTACGCGCGCGTTCGCACTCCTCTATAGGTCTCTTCGTTTTCACTTCGGGCGCCTGAAAGCGGCTCACCAACACGCCCAGCGAGGATTAAATAACCGAGAATGAATAGTGCATTATGAGCCATTAGATAACAGCGACGCCGCTCATGTGCTCTGACAGCAACGTTTTCATCACGCCGACTATTTCTGCTGCAGACGAAAGGAGAAGTAGGACTATTTCTGAAAGGGCAACAAAACTTTCTCACACAAACTGCCGCATGACTAAAAGTTGTAAAAAAAAAGGAAAAAAGAAAAGATGCAAAAAGGGCGGAAAAAGGACGGCAGCACTTAAAACTAACAGGTTGGGTAATTTACAACTTGCAACAAACATTGAGTTTACATCTAAAGTTTAATATAAAACACTAACTACACAATATTATTATATCTAAAACATAGAGCTTTTGTGATAACAAATATTACTGGATGATAAATTGTCCCAGAAATTATTCCAATAAACGATAATATTGTTGTTTTGCTGTAAAATAATAATAATAATAATAATAATAGCATAACAATGCAAGTTAGCCCTGTCAAAGATTAACTTTAATTTTGTAAAGAATTTTTAACAGTGAAACTGGAAGATTTTAAATATCCAAAAATAAAAAACAAAATAAAAACCACACATAAATGAAACCACAAATAGAATGGATTATGAAATTATGAATTAATCAGAATGGACATTATTGAGCCAATTTTAATTTATTATGCAATTAGTTGCCTATTGCGACCGGCTTACTAAGAATTGTCTTAAGCTCAAACTAAAACTTCACTGAACTTCTTTCTAAACTGAATACAAACATGTTGACCCGTCTGATTTTAATTATGAATCATTTCAGTAGCCAGAAAACCTGAGAAAGTCAAACTAAGCAGCTGTTTGAAACACAATCACCATGTGGATAAATGTCTTTATTTTGACGTTTTTAATGATTTGGGAGCAAAAGTCAGATTTTATTGTGTTTTTTCTGCAATCATAACAGTGTACCATTATACACATTCAAGGTAAGGTGTATACATATTTGGTTAAATATTATTAAGTTGCATTTTAATCACTGGTTGGATATTTAGCATCTTTTTATGGGAGTTTTGGTGAAGTTAATTTAAATTAGTTAATTTCCTGGAATAGATTGAGCTTTGAAGAATCGTCCACAAACCTTTAATAGATGCTAACTCTAATGTTAGCCTGTTTTATCAAATTAACCTAGTTTTTCTAAACTGATGGTGGCAGCATTTTAGTTCCTTCTGTAGATTTTTCCTAATTTATTTGGTGGAAGCTTTGCACTTTTGGGCAATTTTTCCCTCTGGTTTCAGATGGTAATCTAAAACCTTTAGCTAATAATTAGCAACTCTAAAGCTTAAATAATACCTGAACTAGAACCCAACCTAATAGAGGGAATAATGGGCGAGCTGGCAGGAAAACTGGCCCACAGCATAATGCTGCCATGCTTGACTGTTTCAAATTCATTCAATCCCCTTTCAGATTTAAATTTAACATTAAGTCATCCAAGAAAATTTGTTTCTGACAGGAAAAGAGGCAGGCAAACGTATGAAAACTATGTAAAACAAGGCTTTATTTAGGATTTCTAATTTAAAAAACAACATATCAAGAAAGAGCCGTTTCCCAGTAAACAGCAGATAGAGCAGTGCCCTAAAAGTAATTTCAACTGTGCATTTTTGTAGATTTTCTGCTCATCTTCACTAAGAAAATCAACAGATAATCTCAGACCACTGCTCTGCTAGCTTTGCTTGAAGATAAGTTTGTGTTTCTGAGAGCAAAAATGTTGGAGTCAGTGGAAAGTGCAGTAAAAGAATTTTTAAAAAAGACTAAAATATTAAATAGCACTGATTTGTTAGTTAGCTCTGTTAATAAGTCCTTCATTAGGTCTGGAGAAATATATATTTTTCAAAAAGTTCTGAAACACAAAGTACTGATTGCTGCTGGTGATTTCACAGATAAACAGCAGATATTCAGACTGTCATTATGCAAGACGGATAAGTGTGAAAAACCTGACCGGCAGATTATATTCAGTTTCTGCTTCAAAACTGAAAATTAAAATCTTAAATTATGTTGAAAATGACGAAAACAAAACCCAAACAGGTGATTTTTTAACTCATTCTTGTGTCACAGACACAATTAATCCAATAGTACTACGTCTGATTACCAGTTAGTACCCATAAGTAGCATTGTACACACAAGCCAACTCCTTCTTCTCAACAAAAATAAAAAAAACCCAAACACATTCAGGCTTTAAAAAAACCCCAGCACAAATGTGTTTAGTATTTTTAGTCTTCCTTGCAGAAACATAGCTAGGTTATAATTACAGAGTGCTTTGTGACTGCCATGTGACAGCAGTACTAGATATCCAAATATAATCTCCAAAGAAAAAAAAAGAGAAAGAAAACGGGACAAGAGATCCATAAAAAGATCAACAAAAAGCAGAATAGTTAGCATTGGTGAATGTAATTCCTTATCCAAAGGTGCAGCTTTTATTTAGTGACAGTTGGACGACAGCAATAGCCGAGTCCGTCTTCTTTAAGGTTTCTGCCGTTTTCCTCAGTCTCCTCCCAGCTCTGGTTCACTGTTGGCATTCCCAGATCGCTGTGTGATGCGGTCACTTTGTCAAAGCTGTGGTTTGGGGGAGAACAGGCCACCAGCTTTTCCCACTTTGTTTTAATGTATACAGCACACACACACAGCAAAGTACGCTGTAGTATTTATACCCCTCACACACACAACAACAACGAAGGACGCGAGCTGTTAATTCTCGTCCATCCTATAAATGCTGATGTTTACAGACAGATCTGTTTTGAATTTCAGGTTAGATGTAAAGCTAATGATCGCTCTGTTGTGCTTTACGGTCGCCGCCGTTGACTTGGCGCTGCAAAAACACAAAACCTTACCAAGTATTTTTGGTTTACGTTCTATTGCAAATATCTTAGTGCACTTAACCCTTCCAGACCGAACGGATCGGCGACGATCCAGACAAATTTGCAGTACCGTAAATCCGGCAAACTTAGAGCTATCTGAAAAATTCCAACGGTTTCTGGAAGGGGAGACGTTGCGCTTTCCAGCCAACATCGAGTTATTGCGGTAGCTTAACTCCGCCGTAGCAGGGAGTGAAGTGAATCTGATCAGATACTCTTTTAAAAGACAGTGAATTGCAAAAATAAAAAGTTTCAGTTGTTATGGATAAATGGGCAAATATATTTACTCACAGGACATTAAAATAACTGTGTACAATTAAAAATATCCAGGCAAAGATTTGAAACTTAGATATTGAAGGGTTAAAATGAGACAAAAACTAACTTACAAGTAACTTTTCAACAAGATATAGAAGCCTGTTTTACGTCACTAATTCCTTAATATTGATGAAGAAGTTCTAGTTCCACAGGCAGATTATTTCACTTATAAAAATGAATTTTTACTTAACTAATCTGCCAGTGGAACTGGAACATTTTCATCATTATTAAAGAATAATTTACTTAAAACAAGCTCCTATATTTAGCTGAAATGTGTCTTGTTTTGCTGTATTTCAGACATACGGAGAAATTTGCACTAGAGCAAAAACATTCAGTTAAATTTTGTGTTTTTGCATAAGATTTGTGCAAAAAACTGGTTACAAACACTTGGATTACATCTGAAAAGTCCAACAATTCACAAACAAGAGAAATTTATGATTTTTCATTTTATTTTAACAAACGTCTTCTGTAAGGATTCAATCTGTTTATGACCAAAACAAACCTAGAAATTCTGTTTTTAGACCTGCTGTTGCCTAAATAAAGCGAACGCGGCTAAATAACACGTGAAAAATGCATTCTTATAAGTAAAATTATTTACTTAAAACAAGATGAAAAGTTATAAGTTAGTTTTGTCTTATTTATAGTGTACTAAGATAACTGCACTAGAAATTAGACCAAACACACTTGGTAAGGGTTTATGTTTTTGCAGTGTGTGTTGAGCTCAAACACGCCGCACCGGTCCTGCAGGCCCATCTCTGTTGCTATGCAGAAGCTCTGTTATGGACAGAATCACTTGACTTGTTCAGTCTGGTCTTTCTGTGTTGTTTGCTAATCTTTACATAAAACACAGACGTGTAAGCAGCCACACACACACACGCACCCCGACATGTTGAGGGCCAGTTGATGCAGGGGCTCTGGGGCCTCAGACCCCGACGTGGGGGGGCAGGTCACCTGCTGCTGCCCTTTGAGCAGAAACGGGGCGAAGGGTAGGTGGTGCCACTAAAACTACGACTATTAATGGAGTCTAATTCATCAGCTCGCCTATTTATGCTCTAGTGTTTGTTTTATGGAACTTTTAACAACAAACTCAACAACAACCGTTCCTACTGGCACGTTTTTATAAAACCAAGCTAACCTTCTAATACAGAAAATTATGTTTTCAAATTCAGTAAGGATGAAAGTTAACCAAACCGACCAACGATTAGTGAAAATAGAACCGGCTCCTATGCTTAATCGTGAATTAAATCAGGATCAATCAATTAATCAAATTTATTTGTATAGCACATTTTAGCAGGCAGTTCAAGGTGCTTTATATATTAAAAACACAAAATTGCAAAGTTGTAAAGAAAACTCCATACAGTCAATAATTGAACAAACATTGCATTTTGATATGTGCCATCACCAAAATCAATAAGCATCAAAATGTTGGTCTATGTTTCATTCACTATGATTCAAAAAAGACTTTAAACAAAGACTAGGTATTTCGGATGTTTTGCAGTTTTCTGGAAGTTTGTTCCAGATCTGTGATGCGTAGAAGCTGAATGCTGCTTCTCCATGATCGAATGATCGTTAGCTGGAGAACACAGACTCAAAAATAGGCCAACTGCTGAGAGAACAACACACTGAGCAGCAATTAAACCAAAACTGAACCAATATATGTATTTAGCAAGTGGGCTACAGCGCAGGGCATTCTGGGTAAATGCAACCAAAACAGACACGCTAGCATGCGTCTAGTGGGAGAAATGGGTCGTGGTTTTTTACCAAAGACAAAAGAGAAATCCTAAAATTGCTAAAATCTGATGCTATTCCATGTTTTTTTTTACATTTTGTGAAGAAGGAAGTTGCGTTCATGTCTTCTTCAGAGGTTTTTCTGTCTTTTCCTTCAGTGGTTCTTGGTGTAGCGCCACCACAGGTGAGGAGGGGAACAGGTTTTTCAAAGGGTTTGTTTGTGAAAGAGAACCACTGCAGATGAAAATGTGATAAGTATTGCAATTTTGGATCCAGTCGAAAAGAGTCTACTGGACAAGAAAGGTCAGAGTTCATCATTCAACAGTAACAGAGAGTCTGTGCAAAAATGGCCTCCGTTAGAGAGTTTCAAAGTGAAACCAACTGCTGGGAAAAAAAAAACACAAATGACAAATAAAACCTCATCCTGATGATCCTTGAGACTTTTGGAAAACATTCTGTGAATGTTCCTCCTAAAATCAAAAGGCTCTCCTCTGAGAACAAGCCTGCAATCAAACATGGTGGTGGTGGTATAGTGGTTTGGGCCCGAATTACCTGCCATAATTGATGGACCAGTAAATCCTGCTCTCTAGCAGAAAAACCATCAAATGTGTCTGAATTAAAACAACTCTGCAAAGAGAGCGGGTCATAACGACGGAGCGATAGATGAGCTTTGAGGTGCTATTACTTTTCTAATAGGATCAGGCAGATCTTTGTACTTAATAGATATAATTTAAAAACTGTTTCTCTCTGATGTTTAACTCTATTTGATGATCTAAAGCACAGCACAGAGGAAACCTGCGAGGCGTTTTCAGGCCACTGAACAGGCAGAGTGGATCTCTGCAGGAAGATTAAACCAAACTGCAAGAATTTGTTTTAAATTTGTGGTAAAATAAAACCCCTCTGAACTGCAGGCTTTGTTAAAGCGTTAAAACGTTCGCACCAACAAACAGCACCCGGCCTCATGTGCTCATCTGATAATTGGGTTGACTTTTTACAAATAGCAGACATTCTTTAATTAGAAGTGCAGAGGATCGGATCAATAGTTTCCATATTTTGAGCCGCTTAGGCCAGTATAATGGATTTTCACTTTAGGGTCCGACTGACTAGTGACAGCGCTGTGGAACTCAGCTGCGCCACGGCACCGAGTTTCACAGCTGGAACGTTTGATTAAAATGTTTTCAGCTCACACGTTTTACCATGTATTTCAGCTGGCACAGCTGCTTTTAAAATAAAAGAATCTAAACACTGATATTTAGATGTCGTTTAGGGATGCACAGATATTATCTGAACTCTAGATTCTGACAATAGACATGTAGAAAGTAAGGTAAATATTTAAGAACTTTATTGTTAATATTAACTCCTAATGAGTTATTACTCAACTGTACTTTAATAATTTTTAAAGTGCTTTTTGTAAAATTCAGTGTTCAAACAGTTTTCAAATCAAAATTTTATATTTTTTCTGATACAAAATCTCCACATTAGATACCAGTAAACATTTAAAGAACAAATTGTGAAGTTCAGAATGGATGGATGGAGGGTGGATGGATGGATGGATGGATGGATGGATGGATGGATGGATGGATGGATGGATGGTCGGATGGATGGATGGATGGATGGATGGATGGATGGATGGTCGGATGGATGGATGGATGGATGGATAGATGGATGGTCGGATGGATGGATGGTTGGATGGATAGATGGATGGATGGATAGATGGATGGATAGATGGTTGGTTGGATGGATGGATAGATGGTTGGTTGGATGGATGGTCGGATGGATAGATGGTTGGATGGATGGATGGATGGATGGATAGATGGATGGTCGGATGGATGGATGGTTGGATGGATGGATAGATGGATGGATAGATGGTTGGTTGGATGGATGGATAGATGGTTGGTTGGATGGATAGATGGTTGGATGGATGGATAGATGGTTGGTTGGATGGATGGATAGATGGTTGGATGGATGGATGGATGGATGGATGGATAGATGGATGGTCGGATGGATGGATGGTTGGATGGATGGATGGATGGATAGATGGATGGTCGGATGGATGGATGGTTGGATGGATGGATGGATGGATGGATGGTCGGATGGATGGATGGATAGATGGATGGATAGATGGATGGTTGGTTGGATGGATGGATAGATGGATGGATGGATGGATGGATGGATGGACGGACGGATAGATGGTTGGTTGGATGGATGGTCGGATGGATAGATGGATAAAGTGATTTCTGAATGTTAAGTCAACAACAACCCACTTATCTTTTCCAGCAGCCATTATACAGTGATAAAACCAGCTGACTAAAAGTGCTGGAGTTCCGCTCAGGTTGCTAGGTGACTTATTGTCTGGATGTTTTTTTCCCAAGTGCTTTGGGTGTTTTTAGAAGCAGTCGAGACCCAAATGGAGGAACAAAAACAGGCAAAATATGAATTTTGCATATTAGATCCCCTTTATTTTTTTTTTACCACACCTAGAAATTACTATCATACTTTTGCAGGCTGCAAAGGGACTTTGAAAATAGTATATATCGTATCCACAAATGTAATCCACTAGAAAGGACCCGGGACCCAGCAGAACCACTGATCCACTCATTGCATAACCCAGAGCGACACGGTGAAGCATCCTGGTCACCTGGTGGAAAGATTTGCGCCTCAGGGTTCAGCTCAGCCATCCAAACAAGAAACGCTACGCAGATTGGGAGATGGATCTGGAACCAGGCGGATCCATCAAGCGGGTCTCAGTGGGTACTTCCTAAATATAGGAGTGGGGGACGGAGATGCTCCTGAAAGTCAAACCGAATTTTGTGTAAACAGAAGTGCCTGCTTTATCTCAGCGGCGGTCGATTGGCCTTCCAGGACCCCATCAAATCACGGGCCTGAAGGGTGTTGTATATAAAAATGTAAAATACACAGTAATGTCCTCTCGCGTCTGCTTAGTGTCTACGTGCGCCGTTACGCCGCGCGTGTTGGAAACAGAATCGCTCGCCAGTCCACTTGCGGTTCTTCCTCTCTGTGAAATTGACAGACGGCTTTCTCTAATTAATACAGAAGAGCAAACGTCGATACGTGAATGATACCAAAAATAGAAAACGGAGTAAAAAATAGTCCAACCGGCGGCACTGGGCAGATTTTAGTCCTTCTCATGAGAAATAACAGCCGCCTCAAGGCATGAGCGCATTAATCGGACCCCCACAACAGTTTAATGTTTTATCACAACAGTTTATTTTTATGTAAGAAGATGATGAGAATGTCAATAGCTTGCACATTTTACTAATTTCTTTCAAAATTTTAAAAACAGGATATAAAACTTACTTGTTTACTGTAAATTCATTATTATGTCAAACAGTTAATATGCCACCCAGTATGGACTTAAAAATGTATTGCAATATTTTGAAGTACTATTGCGATAAATATTGTAAGAAAAATTACTTATTACTTATATTTCAGAATTTATCACAAACATAAATATTGTTCTTAAAAACATTCTTCTGGATTTATGTCACTAAACTGCACATAGTAAAGGCATTCAACAATATTTTCAAATTTACTAATATTTACTGATGTGGAACAAACAGTGGAGAAAGTAGAAAAATAAAACATTTCCTGTAATACTTTCAGTTTTGATTTTTGCACTTTCCATCAATAATTGAAAATTATAACAATAAATCAAAATTCTCATAAGAAATTTTTCACAATAAACTATACCATAAATGCCCAATCTCACACTCTTCATTTCAAAATGCTAATTTAATAGAGCTTTTTTGTCAGTTACAGTTTATTTATTATTTATTCTACATTTGCTTTGATACTCTAATTCCACTGAATGAACAAATTAGGGTTGTTTTTACACGTTTGATCGAGGTTGTTATGTAAGTGAGCTGTACTGGTGCAGTTATCAAATAAATTTGTAATTCAGTATAGTTATGCCTGTGTTTAACAGAAGAAATGTTTTAAATCAAGTCAGTGCTGTTTTTCTGTATTGTTGTTGCGCAACACCCCCCCCCTCCTTTCTGTCTCTACTCTCTCACTCTCGTACTTCCTCTTCTGAGAGGGGAGATGTGCTACCAGCTCTCCGTCTAACGGGTACGTTGAGTTTCCTAAATCTGCTGGGATTTACCCTGTCCAGAACTGAAGTAAACTCTGTTTAAGCTGGTTTCGAGAAACGATTCGCCTGGTTATCTGACGGCCTACATCCAGGTGTCCCACCCTTCTTCCCCCTGTGAATTAGCCAGACTGAGCAGCCTACAGCCAACTAGTTTCACAGAGCACACCTGTTAACGGTCGCTCGTTCTCTATTTTGCAACTTGCATTTGTTATTGAACCAGGTAGGTTTTAGTGACTCGGTCGAGTCCCAAGGATGAGGTTTTAAATATGGGCTACCAGCAACCTAAAAACATTTTCCACCTCTTCCTCTCCAGAATCAAACATCACAGCTATTTTACAACCATCAAAGAACTTTAAGGCGACTCATTAACTGAATGTCCACAACATCTTTTAGATTTTCTTTATGCTAAATATTTTATTAGTAAGGCATTTTTGCAAGGGTCAGTACAGCTTAATTCAGTAGCAGAAATAATCAAATAAGTAAAATCAATCATCTAGTCTATCTTTCCCTACTGCTGACACTGAGAACTAAAAAAGGAACCTTAGAGCGAGACGGACGGAGTTTGGCGCCTCGAACCCCAGACCTGGCTTGATGATGAAGAAGGTGTTGCAGCTGGAGGAGGAAGTTGATCGGTGGAGGCAGGGATCTCTGTAGGTCCGATGAGCCTCCTCTCCGCATGGATGCTGAGGTCACACAGGACTTGGTGCTGGCAGGAAAAAAGGCACCAGTTCTTCTTCCTTGTCTTTGTCTTCATCTTTGTCTTTGGGGTCAGAACCCAGCCGATGAGAGAAGTGCGATTCGAAGCCACAGATTGTGGGCCAGACGGGTTGGTCTCCATGTGCAGGACAGTCTCCGGCTCCGTGGCCCCGGCTCTTCTTCAGCTGCAGAGTTCTTTGTCCATCTCGATCTTGGCTCGAAGCTGCCCGGAGGATCCAACGAACGGTTCCTCTTTTGCACCCACCTTATATAGGGTTCATCTGTCTGCTTAGACAGATGATCTCATCCGTCACTGTCTTAAGAGACATCATGTCATGATGTCTGTGCCAATGTCTCAGGGCTGCTCAACCTCCTATGTCCAAATAAGGTGCTGATCATCTCTGCTCTCCTGTTAGTTCCCCTGTTTCCCTTCCTGTCACCTTTCACCTACCATCTACCTCCAACATATCAGTGATGTTTAATTGCAGTTTTACAACCTTTTACACCATTTCAAGTTCAATGTCAAAATCACATTTATATCACATTTATTTTCTTTAGCTTCTCTGATTTAGCATTCATTTATAATTTTATAACCATAACTTATATCACATTTATTTTCTTCAGCTTCTCTGATCTATCATTCATTTATGATTTTATAACCATAACTTATTAGTTATTCTTATTATGATCTTAATGTGAGTTATTACAGATGTTTTTCTGAAAAGAAACCAAGAATAATACATGATTCTAATTATTTACTACTAAAGTTACAGTTACTTGTTTTTCTTGTAGTTCCCACAAATATAAGTGTAAGTATTATTACAAGTAAATCAATATTAATATAAGTATTTTACTTTGAATCTTATCAAATTACTCAAAATGTTTAGATTTAATTTTTTAAAACTTTCATGCTTTAAAATAGTCTCAGCTATTTTTATAAATCTGCAGGCTGGAAACTTCCTCTTTTTCCAGGAAACCTGCTTTTCCTGTTTAATGACTCTCTCTGACTGACTATGATTTCTTATGATTAGATAGAAAAAAGTAGAATTAAAGCAAAGTTTGCATGAGACAAAAACAACACACACAACTAGATTTATTTTATTGACACTTAAGTCTACTGTTGGGCCTAGATGTCACTTGAGTGATTCATTTTAAAGATAATTTTATTTATTATTACTGTTAAACTAAATTTATTGACACTTAAGTCTACTGTTGGGCCTTGATGTCACTTGAGTGATTCATTTTAAAGATAACTTTATTTATTATTACTGTTAAACTAAAATCTCCAGCATGGGGAAGTGGGATGAGCTCGGATTTTCTTGACAGTATCGGCTGATACCAGTCCTCAGATATCAATATTGGAAGCGGATCAGTGCGTCTCTGAATAACACCGGCATGACGTAAGCCGAGTACAAATGACAGTAATGACAGTAGGTATATTTAGGCCTGTTGCAATAAGCAATAAATCAATTAATTGCATAATAAATCAAAATGAGTTCAGTAATTTCCATTTGTATAATTCAGCGTTTTTCGCTCTTTTATATCTTTCTACCAAAAACTGGATGATAAAAGTTTTCAGTTTGAAACTTTGGTTTCAACAGGAGCTTTTTTAAGGACAATTTTATTTACTGAGACTTCATAATTCATTTTATTTGTTGTTTCTGTTGTTTTATTTTGAATATTTTAAATGTCTTCCAGTAAAAGTGTTAATATTCAATAGAATTTAAAGTTTATTGAGCTGTGAGAATGTGTTCTTGCATTATTATGCCATTATTACCATTGTATTTCTTGAAAATGATCTGAAAACAATATTATCGTTTATCGCAATAATGTCTATGATAATTTATCGTCATTGTGACAGGCTTTGGTATGTTGCCCACATCTTGCAGCCTATTAATGATGCAGCTCTTGGGGTTGGCATGTTGGTAAGTGGGGGGCCCCAAATTAAAATATGCGTAGGGCCCCAGAAGGGTTTGGGCCGGCCCTGGATGTAGGTCAAATTAGTCGTCGCACTTTGAAGCAAACCGGGGTTGTCCTCTCCTCCTCCAATCAAAAATCAATAACCCGGCGACTGATGTTAAACGGGATGAATAAGTATTCACACCAGAGGGAACATATTTTCAACAGGCAGGCCTGTTGTGCAGCTCCCCGCTCGGCCTGTCGGGGGCATCCCTGTGCTCCTTTCCTCCACGCTGACCCTACCTGGTTTCAGCAGCTTGGTTCCCATGGCAACCGCTGTCGGTCCACAACACCTCCCCTCCCCCGCTCCGTCTCTCCCTGGGCCCGGCCGTATCCCTCCATTTCCAGACTCTCCCATACATCAGCACCAAGGCGGTTCCTTTTCAACTTTGCTTTATTAAATTATTGTCTGTTTAGTATTTTATTGAAGAGATAAAAACAATAGATTTTGGTCATTACTGAAAATGTTTGGACACCACTGGTTTATATCAGTGTCTTCATGTGTTAGAGTGGTCCAGTTAAAGTAAAATCCTAAAAAAGGTTGAAATTTATGTTTAGAGGCCCCCCTCTAGGACAAAAATAGCTTGAAATATTTCACAAAGAACAATGGGAACCTTCCAAGCTGGTAGGATGCCACATGGTTCATATGTTTCATTAAAAAAAAAAGAAACTGAAAGCAAAGTTTAATTTTCCTTCCACCTGACAAAGCTGTGTCTTGGTCTGCTGGAGATTAAATTTTATCATGATATTTTGCGGTGCTATTGTGATAACAATAAAGGTGATGATAAGAACTATTTATTATTTTAGGTAACTGTGACTGTACGACAGAACATTAAAACTCCACAAACACAAGTAGTTTAAAATAAAAATCCTTCCCATCTGCAAAACTCAAATGAGGAAGTGTGTAAACTGCACACATATTTTAAAATTTATTGATACTTTAATTGAAAAATGTGGAGAAAATAGAAATTTTTATAGTTTTAGGAGGCTTTAAATATCATTAATTGGAATGTATTTTGAAATAAGAAGAAGTTTATCAGGATAAACAATAAAATGTATGACAAAATGCACAAATTCATCTTTTTTGAAAATCGAGTCCACAGCGCTGCTTTATAAAACATCCAGCCTTCATTTAACCTGTTGCAGCTTTCAGCAAATCAGTTCTAGTTAAGGTCGGTAATAGATAAACTGGAGCTAGCCGCCGAATGTTTACTCAACTTATCCTTGAAGCTAACTCGGTCGGCCCAGCCAGATGAAACAATCCTGCAGCACAAACTGTCAACAAACCCCACTGACAAGAATATAAGGTTTCTAAAAATAGCCCCGTGTCCCCCTCTGACCACATTCCTCAGGAGGTGAAAGTTGAAGCTTGTTTGACTAGTAGCCGAGGCGGGGGGGAGACGTTTCTGCCTGGGTGTGGCTGGACAACGCCACCCTGGTGCCTCACTGCAAGGCTGGGAAGCCTTCAGCACCCCACTGAGCATGCCCAGAGGGGTCAGATGCAATAAGGAGCCAATGTCACGATTAGACAGCAAAACCTCTGCTTGCACGTCCAAACGCTGCCTTTGGTGGAGCTTGCGTGTGTGCAGGGTAGGGGGAGACAGAGCGCCTTTCGCAGAGTGACTGCTTTCACGTCCGGGCGCCAAAACGTGAGAAAGAAAGCAGCGGCAGCGGCGGTGGCAGGACGACGAAACCAGCGCACAGAGGCGCTCTGTGTCTCACCTTCTGCCGCTGACCTTCCCTTTTGTTTACAGCGCATTGCCGGGATACTCCCTTTGATTCGGCTGCGCACACGTGACCTCAGCCAGTTTCTGCTCTGCAGTGCTGCTGCTAAAAATAGCCTCAGCTTGCCCTGGCTCCACCGCTAGTTTACATAAGCTCTAAGGGGGGGAGAGAAGAGAGCGACAGAGAGGGGGGTTAGGGAGGAGGAGGAGGAGTAGGAGGAGGAGGGGAGTCTTGGTGAAGAGAGAGAGCAGTAGAGGAAGGAGGGGAGGAGACATGAGGAGGGGTGCATGGTCGACCATTCCACAGTCTCTGAGCAGGGGAGCTGCAGCGTCACCGCTGTCCTCCGCAGACTGCCTGTACACTCCTGGACAACAGGAGGCTGAGGTATATATACATGTCTGATGCGTGTGTGCGTGTGTCGGGGTGTGTGTGCGTGTTGTCAGCGCACAGTAAAACACTCAGAGATATCCGCCATTCACCAGCCCTGCTCTTTGTCTGGTCCTTAAAATGGACGCACATTTTAACCCAAAAATAAAGACGTGTATTTTTAGCTCCACTCCTTTAAGTGGAACAGAAACTCTCTCTCTTTTTTTTTTTACCTCCAACCAACCCGACTCGTAGCAAACAAAAGCAGGCAAATTCATGCCGTTTGCATACGTTCACCAAAACGGCTCTCTTAGAGAAGACAGAAAAAAAGGTTGATTGAGATCGCTTTAAGACAGACGAGTGCTGATGCTTTTGTCTTTTTAGGACACAAAATGGTGCGAGTTACGAGAATATAAACTATGTTTTGTGAAATTGCAAATTTAAATATATTTGTAGTCAGTAAGAAATTCTCATTTTCAAGAAAATGATTCCTCCTGCTGCTCAAGTAACATTTAGGGCTGCAGCTAACAATTATTTGCTAGCAATTAATCGGGTAAAACAATAACACGTTCTGCAGATTTCTCATTTAACCACTTAAGCCTCATTTATACAATATTCGAAATGCATTAAAAGATGCAAATAAACAATTAAATTCCTTTTTTAATTAAGAAAATACACATTTTATTATCTGAAAAGGCAATAAAAAGAGCGTAGCATTTCAATAATCGATTCATCCCAATTCATCGCTTCAGCCTTAGTAACGTTTAATACTTACTAGTAACTGGTACAATGTAATGTCCTGGTACATTACATTGATGAGGCGACACGGACAGATTTACCAGAAAACAAAAAATACGAGAACCCCCCTCAAAACAGACAATCAAACAAAAAACTAAAACAGCAACACCTCATCTTTCAAATATATTTCCAAAATGCAAATTTGCCTTTAAAAGTGAGGAAATAGATTAAATTCTATTAGTGAGCGGAAAAGCGGTGCACAGCAACAGGTGGGGGAGGGCCAGCAGTGCATGCTGCAGAAAACCTTTGAAAATCTTAGCAGTTGTGAAACCAAAACCTTTTGGTACATCTTCAACATTTATTTCCAACCAGAGCTGTAATAATTTACAGTGAAAACGATAAATCAAAATTCTTATTTTGATAAGAAATTTATCACAATACATGATAATACAATAAATGCCATGAGATATTTAGTGGACCATTGTGTCCCATGCATTAATAATAAAATGTTTGGACCAACTTGACAAAACACCTGATACTGAACTTAGAAATTCAGTTTTTTAGAGAAAACAAATCACTCACAGTTTTCAACAATTATATCACAACCGCATGTTTTCATAATACAGGAAAATAATGTTCAGTGAATCCTGAGCTTTTCATCTTTCATTAGGTGAGAGACGAGTAGAGATCCCCCCCCCCAAACACACACACATCTAGGGCCAGTTTAGAAACACCAATTAACCCAACAGTCATAATTTTGAGAGAACATGCTAACTTCATGCTAACTCCATGCTAACTCCATTCTAACTCCATGTGTGGATGTTTCATGCCTGCATTAATACCTGATGATTTAAAGCAGTTCTACTGTATGGACGCATGGCTTCGTGAATACAGTAAATACTAACCTACCAGCACAAAGTGGCTTAGCATTATTTTGGTTTATCATAATCTGTAAGAGTAGTCTGGTCCAAGCAGGGATCAGATTGGAAAAAGGGTTTCATATAACGCTTCCAGACAATACTATACAATTAAATTAGATTAGGTGTTAAATTGGAACATTTTTCTAAATATTTGTCTCCATTTTCATTTAAAGAAATTGTATTACCAAAGGAAATAAACAAATACAAGCTGCAAGTTGAACAGGAGCCTGCTTTACCAAGCCAAACTGACCAGTTTATAGTTTCACATCCAGCTCGCGGTTGATTAAGTTATAAAATATAAGATCTATACAATAAACATTCAAATTCTGCAAGAGACGAAACATGGCTACTAGAAAAGTTTCTGCATCTGAATATCCAAGCAGAGGTTCCACATTTTTAATTTTATGAGAAAAATAATGTTTTATAAATCAGGGTTTCTGCAGGTTTCACCAAATCAAGACTTTTCAAGACCATTAGAAATGGGGTATAAGACCTTTATCATGACAGAAATGTACAAAAAAGAATAAATCACAAATAAATAAACTGCATGGGTTGGCAGAAAAGGTGGCTAAGACAAAGATCGTCCAGCCAACTGGTGATAAATTTGCCCTAAATAATAGTGGACGTAAAAAAACTAGCTAGCTAGGGTATATTAGCAGTAGCATTTACAGAACGCAGTGAGAGTATCTGCGTGTGACAGTAAAGTCTGCAAGAAAAAAAGAAAACTAACTAGAATATATGACATTAAATAAGCCAGCCACAACAAAACTTAAGTCCTTTTATTAATGTATTTAAGGCAAACTTGTTTTTCCCAATAAATTCATATGATTTTAAGGCGTTAATTTTAGATACATTAAAAATTTAACACTTTTTAAGGATGCACAGACACCATGTATGTCAAAAGACTTTCCAGTAAACAATTACTAATATTTCTTTATGAGTTGCTTCAGCTTTAGCATGTTGAGGCTGCAGAAGAAAGAAGATTAAAACCATATTCTGCTTGTTGAAATGTTTTCACTAAAGATGCACCGATCAGTCCTTTCCAGGCCGATTATCTCGGCAAATTCTGCAAAATGACTAAATTGGAGAAGCTAAACTCAAACTGTTCAGCATCAGGCAAAATAAAAAGATGCTAAACTACAAAGAGAGCAGAAAGTCAGTCTAAGATTTGAGTCTCTACTTTTATTAGATGAAGTTTAATTTTCATGTAATTTTAATGATTTTTGAGAAACTCATGAGCGCTAAGCTTTATATTGACCTCAAAGCAGCTGCTTCTTTGTGGAGTTTTCTGTTCAGCTTGACAATGACATGGAAACATGGCTATTAAAAGTAAGCAGAGGCTGTCTGAGCCTCTGGTCTTTAAAAACAAAATAAAAACACACTGGCAGCACAACGAATCTTGTGACATGTAGCATGCAACGCGGGGCAGCTTTAGGCTGTTATAGCCACTCTCCTGAGCAGGCGGAGAGATTTTCATGTGCGATATCTACGACAGGCTTCAGATCTCCACCTAACGCACTTAGGAACGGTTCGCAGGTGGAGGAACGGTTCGCAGGTGGAGGAACGGTTCGCAGGTGGAGGAACGCCTCGCAGGTGGAGGAACGCCTCGCAGGTGGAGGAACGCCTCGCAGGTGGAGGAACGCCTCGCAGGTGGAGGAACGCCTCGCAGGTGGAGGAACGCCTCGCGTTGGGAACAAAGCAGATGCTGAGTGATGCTCGGGTTGGAAAGAGTTAACAAACACACACATTTGTCTGTTTGGAGAAGACATGACATGTGCTCTCTTGTGCTCTGTAACATCTTCTCTATGGCTTTCTGGCCTCCAGAGAGAAACAACCAGAGACACCAAGAGGGCCGGTGAAACCAGAGTCCCACGGGGGGGAAACAACGACCTCCAGGACAGCAGCAGCAGCGAGTCCCACTGAGCTTCCACTGCTCACATCAAAAACCGCTCCGCTTTACTCAGAAATCATGTAACACCCACACACACACACACACACAGAGTTGTCTTTGATTATTCTGCAGTCAGCTGACAGGAGGGTCATCTGATTAAAACAAGTGACACCAATGTTTCTGTTAATCTGGATTAAGGCCTTTTATGAATCCTTTTAGGAGGAGCGGATCGGGTTTTCATTATTGGCTACAATTAAGTTGTGAATGTGTCAATAGAGTTTATTATCCCATTAGATAAAATAATATGTATTAAATATTTTTGTTTTTTGTGCTTTTGTCCTATCATTGTTTTATTCCTTGTGTTTTAAATGTTTTATTTTATTTTACCCATTGTAAAGCACCGTGGTCGAACTAGTTGTTTCTGTAAAAGGCTAAACAGATAAAAGCATCATTATTTAATTTTTTTGTTCAATTGGCCATAACACTACTGTTGCTACTATTACTAATAATTATTCTTATTAATTTTTTTACCATTAGGATTACAGTTATTACAATATTATAATTTGTAGAAGTAATTTACATATTTACTTATATTACTAAATATAACACATTTAATAATAATATTGATATTGCTATTATTTGTAATAGCAATTTAAACATTTAGTTTCATTATTTTTAGTAGTAGTAATATAGATATTTATTTCTATTTTTATTATTATTTACTATTATTGTAATCACTATTATTATTTGTAGAAGCACTTTACACATTTAGTTAAATTATTATTATTATTATTTATGTACTTTCTATTTGTGAGATCTGAAACAAAAATAATAACTTTTAGTTGCCACCTACAACTTTGCTCAGCAATACTTTAAGGACAAAAATGTTCAACTCTTTCTTTAAAGGTTTGTTTTAAAATCATCTTGATTCTTATTCTAATTCTTTCATATTCAACTACTTGCTTGTTGCATTTTGTTTTACATACGTATAAAAAAACTGAATATTCTTCTAGTTTCCCAAATCTTAAACAAAATTGTGGATTTTTGCTATCTTATGACCAAAATTAACCTGGAAACATTTTGCCTTCTAAGTAAAAAAATGTTAAGATAAATCAAATTAAATAAATAAATTCAAAGACAAGTGAAGCCATCAGGATCACTTGAAAAATGTTTTTTGTTGGTGACAAACCAGCGGCGGTGACATCCAGTGCGTGTGTAAATATGGCTCTCATGTTCTCCTCCATGAACAGAAGCAGCAGTTTGCGAAGCGTAGCCTCTCTGTTTCTGCGGAGCGCTCCAAGGGCCGGGAACGGCCGACAATGGCCGCCATTCTTAGCACTTTACTGTTCAAGACGACTGTGTCAGCGGCCCCCAGGCTGGTGACGGGGTCCCATGACCAGCACAAAACCCCGGCCGAGGCCAAGAACTACAGCCAGCTCCAGGTACGTTTGTGCATCTGTCGGCGGTCCGTCTCAAACCTGGGCCAAGTTCACAGCGACCCGCTAAACCACTGGGCCTGGAGTCAGAGGACCGGAGGCGACACGCCGGCCGATGGTTCATTATAAACTCACACCAGATGTGTCCTTTGAACTGGCAACATTGCTACATGACAGGATGATAAATACTTTTAAGGAGTTCTAATGTTGTGGAGGTTACAGTGGAAGATCCTGATTATTGGCTTACAGATTTGTGAAATAACTGATCGACCTTTGAGGCCTAATCGCAATTTTGGTCATAATGACAAAGAGAAATCGTCCATAGACCAGAGCTGACACATGATCAGAGTTAGGTAGTAATTAGTTACATTTACTCTGTTACTTTTCTGAAAAAAAATAAATAAATTAGGAGTATTTTTACTACGCTGTTCTTTTTACTGTCACTTGAGTAATTTTATTAGTATGAAGTATTTCTGCTCTTACTTGAGTAAAATGTCTGGATTTTCTATCCACTGAATGAAAGACAAACATGTTTTAACCAAAAATTCACCAGACACACACCTGCAGAAACTTGTTAAAGTTTCATAAGTTTTTTATTAAAAGAAACTGATTCGGACAAATTTTATTTTGCCTGATTTTGTTATTTTTTGTTATTTATAAGAATGATTGTCATTTACGTCCTTAACATACCAACATTTCCACTTAACTTTATATTTTGGTTCGTCTGAGTGTGAAATTTTTAAATATTAGATGATTGATAATTTGATCAGTTACTCAGTACTTGAGTAGACTTTTTACCAGTTATTTTTTTACTCTTAGTGATTTCTTGGACGGCTACTTTTTACTTTTATTTAAGTAAAAATATGTTGAAGTACTCTTTCTTGAGTACAACTTTTGGGTACCCTGCCCACTTCTGTACATAATTAACAATTTATCCACTTACTACTAAGTGTTGATTAATGGTTTATTAGGTTAAAATGAGTTCCAATTGATTAATCAAATCAGTTAATCCTTCTGGCGGTGTTGTAGTTTGGCCATCATCCAGAAGAAGGCAACGCTGGTCATCCATAAGTGAAGCCAGTTGAGACAGAAATAAAGATGGTGGGAAAATCCCAAACCAAGAAAGAGAAACTGTCAAAATGAAATCACATGAGGGATGCAAAATATATTGTATAAATAAGTTTGTTTGGGGTTTTTTTCATTTCAAAAGTTAAAATATCTGAACTAAAACCTTAAATCCCAGAAGAGTTGAAAAGAAAACTTTATGGATTCAGAGCAGAGACAGAAGGAAGAAGTTCAAACCATCTCTTCCATCGATCATAATGGGCGAGGATTAAGCCTCCTACTCCAACGTCTCTCTACCTGGCTTTCTGACCATACGGCCAGACAGATTTAAAGAGGAGCAGCAAAAGCAAATTAAGTGGAATAGCAGTGCTTGCCAACAACAGATAGAGTCAGCCAAGACATGTTACTGTGGAATATCGTCTCTATGTAGTCAGCATGACATAACCGTCATGAGACCGCCATCCAGCTACAGTCTTCAGTCAGAGGCCTTTTCAGGCTCGTTGTAAGACTGACTGCTACATGAGATCCTTGCTGCCAAGGGCATCAACATCTAATATGACTCTGAAAGTACGTTGCTGACGTGAGTTACGACAACATTTAATTTCCCTTTTGCGTAATGAAGTGTTTTTGCAAAAATAAAAAACGTTAGCCATTACTTTAACTATAATATTTTACATTTTTAACAGCAGTTTGATTCATTGTAGTTTTTTCTCAGGTTAAACATTTTACACAACTTGTGTTAGCCAGTGTTCATGAGGTTTGAGTAGTAAAGTCGCCGGGCGGTGGCACCCGGAGCAGCCCTCTTTCTGTCCTCGCTGCGCCGCCGTAGCGCACCAACACGGCACCTGTTTCACAAACACATGTACATGCAGGAGCTTCCCGGGACCAGGCTCAGGGGAGGTCAGATTCGCGTGTTTGATTTTGCCGTTGACACATCCAAGGCACTGCAATGGAACTGGCCCGCCGCAGCTGAAAATAGCTCATAATCAATCAGCTGGCAGACACATATCTGTGCTCTTAAAACGTATAAATGTGCAACGCAGAGGAGCGGATCAATGGGTGACAGGATTCCGAAAGCGTCGATACAGACATGCTCTTTGGCATAACAAGCTCTCGCCATCGGCCTGTACTTTATTTCCTGTGCCTGTGTCCGATGGGCCGGCCAGCATTAGGCCTACTGGAAAAAATATCTGCAGTGAGTGGAGCAAGGTCTGTGAAGGACAACGGCAGAGGTGGAACGTCTGCTTTTATATAAAATCTAAAACAGGACGCGCATCCAGCTAAGCTTGATTGCTTTTTGCGGTTTCACAACGAAACATATTTGACTGTTGGTATGCAAAGCAATCTGTCCCTCCTCCACAAGCCTTCATGTGGGCCAACTTCCTCTTTAATTTACTCTGCGACTGAAAGCAGCCTTATCACGTTTATGATCTAAGACAGCACAAACAACACAAATAAACGCACAATAAAATAAAACTGTGGATTGTATGTAGCAGCAGTGCTACTGCACTAAAAAAAAAAGTAAAGCAACCAGGCCTGAACATGCTGAACTTTGCTCTCTTCCTTTTAACCCGTTTGGCAGCAGAACCCGTCTGCCAGCGTTTCCAGCGAGTGGACTTAACAACAACAGGTGTCAACGCGCATGTGTGTGAAGCTTTTACACACACAGGCTGCGCCGCTGCCAGGTAGGACAGAGAGTCTGGGCCCTGCGCGGAGAGAGCCGACTCACAGGTTAGAACCAGAAAGAGGAAGCAAGCAAGAGGCCTCGTTACTCTGACAATTTCCAGACTCCAGGTCTCAACGTTTTCTCTTCCAACAGCAGGTTTTTGGTCTCTGCGGTGTTTTTTTAAAACAAGATAAAGAGTGATTAGAAAGACAATCAATAAAACACCATAAATGATACTGAACAAAAGGTTCACTTTACAATCTTGGAGCAGAAACGAGAAAGTTATGAGGATGATTTACTGATCAGCGTCTCATTATCAGTACTGACAAAAGTATTTTAGAAATCTTAAATCCAAAATGTATATACTTTTTTATAAAAGTTCTGACTTAAATTACTGTTCTGACTGTGTTCTGTCAACATCTAATGTTGACAAATGAAGATAATTGATTCATCACGATTAATCGATTTTATGTTTGTAATTTTATTTTACATGTTGCTGTTTATAAATGAACAACATTCATAAAATTACACCTATTTTTATAGAAAACTTTAGACAGTAGCTCTGTTAGTTTCTTGGCAACAAGGTATTAAAACATGTAATTATTTACTATAACCTAATTAATCAGTTTTAATCATAATCTGACGTTTTCATAGGCCTTTCACCTGATTATGGTTTTAAAAGTAACATGGAGAAATTTTTGCTTTGTTATAAATGAAATAATCTGCCAATAGAATTAGTAGTTTTTCATTAATATTAAGGAATTATTTACATAGAACAAGCTTTTATATCTTGCTGAAAAGTTACTTGTAACTTAGTGTCCTCTTATTTCAAGTATATTAAAATATATGCACTAGAAATGCTGTTATAATTTAAGCTGATGTTAAGTAATCAAAAACTCACAACTACTATAATAAACTCAGAGTTTCCCACAGTGCATTATAAGCCTGGCGGGCCACCAGACTTTACTTGTGCTCCCACATGCTTAGCATTGTTTATTTATTTTAGGGTTATTTTTTTTATTATTGCCTTTTTTAAGACTTTATAATTGGTGTTTAAATATTAATATTCCAGTCTTCCAATAACACAAAGCTATCAGGTGGTATTTTCAAATTTCCTGTCAACTGTAACATTTTTTAAGTCAAAACATGGTGGCCGTCTACCTTAGTGCCTCTAGCGCCCCGAGCACTGGGCTTAGCAAGTTTTTTGGGGGAAACCCTGAAACTTTAGCAGTCCTCTTTAAGCCAGTTGACCAGCAGTGCTTAGCAATGTGTTAATCTATGCTTCACACACCTGGAGAAAACTCCACTCACTCCAACACTTTCTCTTGAATCTCACTGAAATGACTTGAAGCCATAGCAAAATGATTTAAAGTTTTAGATTTGAAACACTTTTTTCTTCAGCAGGAAAACTGAACAGGTAGAACTTTTTAAAGGTCTGGTACTGACTTAAACATACGTATGAACATACGCTAAAACAGCTAAGAACTGACCTAAGCTAAAACAGAAATAAGACTGATCTAATTGTAACTAGGACTGCACCGATTGCAGTTTTGGATCATGCCTAGTGGAAATCTATTGCCAACAGAAGAAAATATGGATAGAAATGTAGCAGAAATACAGAAAGAAATACTGTGACTACGTTTAGGTAGGCTTATTAAAACCACACAGCAAGCTGCTCAGTTTATATAATCCACACTTTTGTCTTCATTCCCCTCTGTTAATGTTTGCTCATGTCACAGGACAGCTGTGTTATCAGCGCTTTAGCCTGCACTGATAATACTGATTTTACTTACAATACAGCACACTCTTCAGGATTTCAACACTCAGAAGAGTGCAGTGTTTACAGGGCTGTAAAAAGGAAGTAATAAAAGACCTGAAACGTTTACGACGCCAGGATTTTTACATGATGTCACTTTGATGTCACTTTAAGGATTCGGACTTAAATACGCCCAACCTGCTCTTTTTTTTAAAAAAATACTTTGTTCGGTTGGTTTTATATTTATCCAGTTGCGGCACTGACTCGGAGCGGCGAAGACAAACACAGGCTGGGGATTGTTTCAGCTCCACCTTACAGATTCATGTGACTTTCCAAGCATCACCTGACTTCCACTCTCCTGTTCCACGGCAAGGAAAAGCATTGATGTGAAGTTAAAAACATAAAAATATGTCAGAGAAGACCGAGATGTATGCAACAGGATTGTTAAAACACAGGCTAACAGACATGCCTTTGGCCAAACCCTTGGAGATAAAGAGGAGCCAACTTTAAAGATAAGAGGGGACAACTTCCAACGGGCAGCGCTCCTTCAGACGGCACCTGATAAAGATGTGAAAAGCAGCTAAAAATAAATTCATCATTTTATTGCAGCAGAATAATCTCTAGATAAATCCAACCTTTAATTTCAAGACATTTATTGCATGAGGGGGAAAAAATATGCTGGTATTCGCAGTTCGGTAATATTTGCGTATTTTTCTGTGGAATATACCATTAGATTATTTGTGGATTTAAAAATTTTTTTTATATATATTCAGAAGAAAATGCAGCTTGAATATCTGAGAGCAAAGCTACCTGACACGCTATCGGCACAGCCTCAAATCCAGGAGTTTCCGCTGATTGGCTGCAATCTTTATCTCCTCAGAAGCAGCGATAGAGAAACTGTAGATATTAGCTTCTGCAATAGCGCTAAGAGAGTTTCCACTGTACATATTAATGAATATTAAGGTGTATATCAATTAAATTAGGAAGTTATAAGTTTTTACAAGGAGTCATAAGTATTAATGGGATTCAGATACTCGTGCCAGCTGTGATCTGTATATTTGAAACAGAAACAGGCCCACAATATCATAAATCCTTCACTATACAGGTGATTTTCCACATATTCATCAATTGTTAAGGTTGTCCCAATCCAACATTGTTGGAAATAAGTCCGATATCAGCCAAAAAATGAGTCAAATTAGCATACATCTAAAATTTCCAATGTTAGCACGCCGTTAGAAACACTCCACTCTAGCATTTCTATCCAGCAGCGCTTGAATCCCGCACCGAGATCCGTTGGTTAATAACATATGGGTCAGTTGTTCTCATACCTTTTGTTGTGGACTATTGTTCTCTGTTTGAGTAATATCCCTAACATTTTCCACTAAAATAAGTAATAAAAGTACGTATGATTTATGCTTATATAGCATCGTGTCAATATCGATATCAGCCGATGCAATATTGGCATTGTATCGCAACTAAAGCGGTTGTATCAGGATATCTATTTTTTAAGGAAGCTGAGATCCTTCAATGTGTGCAGCAAGATGCTGGAGACCTTCTATCACAGTGTTGTTGCCGGTGCCATCTTCTTTGCTGCTGTGTGTTGGGGAAGCAGCATCAGAGCCAGCGACTCTAATAGACTGGACAAAATCATCAGGAAAGCTGGCTCTGTACTGGGACTAAGGCTGGAGTCCCTGGAAACTGTGGTGGAGAGGAGGACACTGAAGAAGGTTCTGTCTATTATGGACAATAAACAGCACCCTCTCCACAACATAGTGGACAGACAGCACCTTCTCACATAGGCTGCTCCAGCTCCGCTGTCGTAGGGACAGATACAGGAAATCCTTCCTGCCACATGCCATCTCACTGTACAATAAAAGCTAAATCATTGTTCTGCACAAATCAGTCCAATTTCGCACAACTACGCTGTGGCACACTTGCTGTACATATATTTATATATACATACTGTTTCTGCATTTTTGAATCTTTGCAAGGACTGCTCTAAGCTGCTTTTTATATTGACAGCATGTTATATTTTATTTTTATTTTATCTTGTCTACAATTGCTACTCAGTGATGGTTGTTGTGTGTCTTGTCTCTATGCTGCTGTAACTGCGAAATAATTTCCCTGCTGGGATGAATAAAGTAATTCTATTCTATTCTATATTCTATCTCTATCAATTGTGTCATGGACCCACATGTTGTATTTGTTGCTAAAAAGCTCATTCTTAGCTACAGAACTGTTTTTAAAACTCCACTTATTTACGTTTTTGATTGCGGGACCAAACTTGTCAATGAAGACTATGTGTGACCCAATCAGGGTTCATCAACTCAAATTTAAGACGTTTTAAGACCATGATGAATTTAAGACCTATACCTACACAAAAATGTACAGACTTCGTCCTGTTAACTGGCAATAAATATGCCATGATAAATACAATAAAGCAAGCAAGCTAGCTAGCAAGGTTATATTAACAGCTAGTTAGCGGTAGCCTAACTTATCTTTAGTCACAAGAATGCAATGAAGAGGTCAGAGTGTGATTCAAACTTTTGCACAACAGAAAATATATGAGATTCAATGGTCCTGTCAAGACTAAATGTAAGACCAAGGAATAACATATTAAAGACCAGCTTGCCTTTTTGTTAAAGAAGTTAAGACTTTTTAAGGCTTTAATTTTAAATTCATGAATTTAAGACTTTTTAAGGACGCGCGGATGTCCTGCCAACAGTGAGTTTTTTTGGGTTTTTTTAGAAGTTTTTAGAATAGAAGTCGCATTTACAGTCATAAATAAGCGCAAATATCGCAAATATTTCCAAATTAGCACCACAAACACAAAATCCTGAAGGATCTGAAAATATGTTCAATAATATTATTTAACTTTAAGAATTGATTGATATTTTCACAGTTTGTGAACAGGTTTTATCAATACATTCTGGCACAACTGGGCCTTTAAGAGCATTCATGATCTGGATTTGGCCACCGTAAACCTACTGTTATTTACATGTGAACCAAGAGGGGAAGCAGAAGAAGAGTACTGTAATCGGCGAGTCGCTTTGCATGTCCAAACTTCCTTTTACAGGCAACAGAAGAGGCCCTCTGCAGTGTCCAAGGTACTGGATGAGCCTTCCAAACAATCCAGGGCACCATGGAAAGACTCACCAGTAGCTGCACCTTGCAGCTCTCAGCATTTCCCAACAGCAGTATCTAAAGCACAAATGTCCTGTGTGAAGGAAAGCCCGCTGCTCCAAGAGAAACCCCGACCCGCATTGCTTCTCAGGCTGCTGTTGAATCAATACAATGGCTCCAAAGAAGTCCAACACTTGCCACATTTCAGCGCAGGTCAGACCCGGCTTTGCATATCGCCATGGAGACATGTCAAACACGCTGACGTGAGGAGATATATGTATGATTTTCCAAAGGCTGACTACAATCGCGGCTCGGCTCGCCACACCCAGAGCAAACATATCTCAGCCGTGTTCACGTTATGACCCGACACCAGAACGCCGTGGCTTCCAGCTCCAAAAACACACAACCAAAACCGGACAACCCAAACCCAGCAGGCTGAAACTGAACCTGCTTCCTGGTTCCTGCGTTCGCTGGACTCTTACTATTGTGCGCAGTCGATGAGCTGGTATTCGTTGGATCTCTCGAAGCACGCCTTCACTCCTTCGTCGTCCCACAGCTTCTTTGCATGATCAAAGAACTCCTGCAGAAAAAAGAAAAAGAAAGAGGAAAGTTTTTAAAAGAAATACTCCAGTTTATTATGCCTGTATAACATTTAAAAATCCTGAACTCTAGGTCAGCTAGTGCTCAAAAGACCAAATATGTTACAAAGGAAACTAATAACATATTTTCAGACGACTTTTAGAAACAAAATAAAGTATATAAACAAAATTTATTTACTATGACTTGTTTTACTGCCAGTATAATTGTAGTTCTACAGCAGTTATTTGATTTAAATGTATGTTTAATTTTACTTGTATTTCTTCATGTAATCATTTATAATTTTTTAAACTAAACTAGTTATTTTTAAATTTAGTTCTATTCATTTTTATGTAAAACATAAACAAAGCATTTTTTTACATGAAAAATAACTGTTAATTTAAGTTAATTACATTATTTATTTAATTAAGTTATTTATTTTATTAATATAATTTATTATTTTATACTAGTTGTTTGAATTAAATTTAGATTTTAGTTTGTTATACTGCTGTCTTTAAACTAATTTATCTAATTATATCGGATTCCGTTTTACTTCTATTTTATTTGTTTTCATGTACTTTGTAATTAACTTAATTTATACTAGTTGTCTGAATTAAATGTCAATTTTAGTTTCTAATACTTCTATGGCAGTCATTTGATTTAAATGTATGAATTTACTAGTATTTGTTTATTAAATCATTTATTGTTTTTTTAAGCCTAACTTATTTAATTATATTGGACTCTTGAGGCAGATTTCAGTTTATTTTTTTACTTTTTAATCAAGTTATTTATTTTTTTTTATATTTTATACTAGTAGTTTGAATTAAATGTAGATTTTGGTTTGTTTTTCATTTTTATTGTACACCACTTGCTCGAATAAAGCGTGCATTTTACATTTTCTCTTTTTTACCTTTATTTGTGTACTTTTATATTTTGTATTACATTTTTTTACTCCAGTTTTTCAAATTAAATGTAGATTTTAGATTTGTTCTGCATTTATTTATTTTCTACCTGTTGTTCATATATTGTCTTCTATTTGTGTGTTCATTTATTTTATTTTTTGTGATCTTCAAGGATTTAAGAAGCTATGCTCAATTTTTATTCCTACTTAGTATATTTTCCTAACACCAACACAATTGTTTCCAGCAGAACTTTGGTTAATGGCACATTTTTTGTGAAATTTTTTTTTGTTTTGTTCCATGTTCCCCTTGTCTATTTCACCATTTTGTTATTGTACAGTGTTGTCCCTGTTAAATATGAAAAGTGCTCTAAAAATAAAGACAGTTTGGTGAGTCAAAAACTACAATTAGAATATTTGGTTTCATTTTTTCCCCCCCAATAAAACTGCAAATACAAAATGAATTTGATAATTATGTTAACAGAAGCGCAGCTACATCAGTAAACATGCATGTGTTGCTCACAGCAGGTCCTAGCAGCACAAAATGTTCCTAAGTCAGTTCATGGCGGTAGCTCAAGATTTTCCAGGTACATCTTTCACGGGACGCTTTGCACACACCGGCCGACGTTTTGCACCCTGCAGCCTTTTAAAGCCGATGATACAAACATGTTTTCATAAATAATGCTCAGTCTTGTTCTCGGTGTCATTTTGTCTCGCTCATGCGTCATAATCTGTCATACTTCATCAACAACCAGCCCAAATGGCAAGAATAGGGATCAAGTTTTAGAAAATAAAATACCGTATTTTTCGGACTATAAGCCGCTACTTTTTTCCCACGCTTTGAACCATGCGGCTTGTAGCCCGGTGCGGCTTTTCTGTGGATTTTCCTTCAACCACCGGGGGGCTCTTCAGCAGGACCAATCATTGGAAGTCAAAATTGGAAATCAAAGAAGAAAGTGCCCATTTTCCTTTTACCTAGCACATACTAGCAGCAGGCACCACGAAGAAATGTTTTCAAACTCATATGATGCAGCTTTTAAGTTGAAGGCTATCAATCTGGCAGTACAGGAGGGAAAATGGAGCCGCTGTATGTAAGCTCAGCGTGAACGAAACCATGGTTCGGCGTTGGAGACGGAGAGCAGCGTCCTTAATAAATTCAGCAGATTTATTAGGACGCTGCGCTCTGCTGGGTCCTTATGGAAAACCGAGAGAGGCGGAGATACCACCGGCTTATAGCCCGGTGCGGCTTATATACCGTACGTACGTTTCCAGTTTTTTTCAAAAAATTTGTAGCTGAGGCTTGTACTATGGTGCGCTCTATAGTCTGGAAAATACGGTAATTAAATCAAATTATATGACTGATTTGGCCATTTCTACTCATATTTACCAATAGATTTTTTTTAAAATACCAAACTCACATAGATAAACAGATGTGTGATGGTTTTAGTTTATTTGTGGGTATGAAAATGAAAGACGCTAAGGAAGACAATGACAATGAGTGGCTACAAAAGTGGTGAACAAACTGGTGAAGGGCCTGATTGATCCAGAGTCCCTGCAGGCAGCGGCACTAATGTGCAGCTTTATTGGTCACATCGCAGGGATGCGTTGCCGTCCATCATCTATACCAGAGGATGGCACATGTTCTAGAGCAGGGGTGTTCAAAGTGCGGCCCCAGGGCCATTTGTGGCCCTTGCATGAATTTTGAGTGGCTCCTGACTGTAATTAAAGACAAACGTGACCTTCCAACATCTTTTGCAAAAAAAAATGTAATAATGGCAAATTTATATCTTTTTTAACTGAAAATGTTAAGTACAACACAAAGATTCTTTCTTTAGTTACCCTTTTTTATCTCATGAAAACATCCAGAGAGGTTTTTTTTTTCTCAAAAAGAGACAAGCATGCCATTTGGCTACAAAACAAAAACATGACCAAGACTTCAACAGAAAGGCTGAACAAAGTATGTTCCTTTAAGTCCATCAACAAAAATCAACCACCAAACATCGATGGAGCTGAAAAAGCCGCATCCAGTGGGCAACAACCTTTATCCAAAGTTTAACAGGAGAGTGTTTTTCTGTACAATAGACATCTACAGAAAAATAAGCATTAAAAAAGGTTAAACTATAATAATAAGATGTCAGAGTGCCAAAACTGTCGAGTCAAAATTTAAAAATCTAAAATCAAGCAAATAAACTAGTAAAAATGTTTTGCAGGAAATGGATCTTATTCATTATAGGTCCAAAACCTAAAAGGTATTTTTTTAATAAATAGTTATTTATCATCATTTATACCTTTATCACAGTACATAGTTCCCACAAGTCTGAACCAGAAGAGATCGGTGCCATCTTAGTAGGCAAGTGCAGCACAAAGCATGGCGGACCCATGGCTTCCAGACCAACAATAACAAAATATGTGGACACTCTTGACAAATGTGCAACAGAAAGACACATGAACAAAATGGCTGCTGTCGTGATCGGTCCGTATGAGATGGAGGTAGACGATGTGGACAAGCTGCCGCCGATCTCATACTAAGATAGAGTTAACCAGTGAACAGAAAAAGTGCCTAAATCTGGGATGCATATCATCAGTGTTTCAATTAATTTGTAAAGGACGTACACACTCTTCGCAGGAATAACAAGCTTCTGGTGACCGGCAGAGTGAGTACATGTAGTAACAAACACAACAAACACGTAGGCTACATGTCCGTCTTAGCTACCAGGTTAAAGCTTTGTTAGCTAGGCTAATTTTACTAGTTCGGCAGTAAGTACTACATCATATATCACCGATATTTATCTTAGTATTAGACAGAGGTAGGTAGAGTACATAAAAACTGTAATCGAGTAATATGTTTTATGTACTTACACTGTTTATGAGTAGCTGTGCGTTCACACCAAACACATTTTGAGCGTCAGCCGCATCTGGTTTACATTCAAAGTCTATGTGGATGCGCGTGGAGGGTCGTGGAGGCACGTTTTGAGCGTCTAGCGCAACGAAATCTTAACCGTTTGGAGCGTTTGAAGTGTCCAAGGCTTCCAACGGAGAACAAAGGCTAGAGCTTTGACGCGCCTCCACATAGACTTTGAACGTAAACCAGACGCAAGAAATGCTAGGTGAAGAGCAAAATGTCAAGCGTCTACATCAGGGGTCTCAAACTCCAGTCCTCGAGGGCCGCAGACCTACAGTTTTTAGATGTGCCACAGGTACAAAACACTGGAATGAAATGACTTAATTACCTCCTCCTTGTGTAGATCAGTTCTCCCAGCCTTGCTAATGACCTAATTATTCTATTCAGGTGTGGTGCAGCAGAGGCACATCTAAAAGTTGCAGGACTGCGGCCCTCGAGGACTAGAGTTTGAGACCCCTGGTCTACATTCAAGGTGCACACGCTTCAAACTTGAAGCTTGGGACGCGTTTTTGACGCACGCAACGCTTTTGGTGTGAACGCACCATTAGATAGGAACAAGGCGAGAACTAGTTTTAAGCTTGTGGCTTGTTTGTTGTTGTCATAGCAACTCCATAGCAATTGCCTGCCAAGATGGCTGTCAGTTACAAAGTTCACCGAAGTGTGACATCACATGAGAATTATTACAAAGTATAGTAGTACAAAATAATGGTAATAAAACTCTACGTCCATTTCGTCCACCCCTGGTTCAGATGGAAGAAAGCCTGGAGATTCAAACGTTTCTGATGCTTAATGTCGTTTAAAATATACATATAGTAACCTATTCTTTACATTAAGAAGGCACCTATCATAATGATGCCTTCTCCAGCTCATTCCCTGTTCCTGGACAAAGAGGACCATTATGGGGAAGGGGAGAGGGTGGTCTCATCCCATCCATGACTCTAAGACATTTCCCAGGACTCTCTGTTTGCCCTGTGCAGGGTCCATTGGGCGCTCAGCCTTTACCGGCTCCTGTGAACATGTCTTTCAGACTGGATGGGCTCCTCCTCTACCCTGGCACCGCCACATGACTCTCTGCACTCAGCACTGGCTCTACGCTCCTACAGGGGAGGGGGAGTAGCCGTGAACCAGAGAGAGGAGCGGAGAGGAGCATCTTGATGAATGATCACATGCTCCGGGAGATCTCCTCTCGGCGGATCCGGTGATTAAGTCCAACGTGGAGAAACTCCACTGATCTCGTACAGTGTCGCACAATAAGCTCAAGTAACCCTCGCTCTCAGGGTGTGAAGAGTGTGAAGCTGAGTTTTCTGCACTCAGTCAATCTTCAAACCACTTCTACTAATATTAGCTAAACTTGAGATTAGGATTTTTTTTTTTTCTTACAGGGGCTCAAAGTCCTAGGATGTTTTGGGCTTGATGGAGTGAGGATGAGGAGGGTGGGGGTGTATGATCCTTAGGGCTCTTTTCCTCAGAAGCGTGTGACACTGAGCTTTTCAATAAATGCAGTGTGTGCTGCAGTGCCCTACAGAGGAACTGATAACACAGAAAGAGACCAGGAGGGAATTTGCTGCTTTAACCCAAGTTTTTTTGTTTCTTTAACTGTTTCACATCTTCCCAGTCTGCCTCCATTCCACGGGAACAGACTCTCTGCTCAGACTGAGTTTAATCAAGTACAGTCCGTGATGTAATGTCAACTGAATCATATAGGTCAGGGCTGAGACAGGACAAAATGGCCTACATCTCATTTGACTTATCAAAACAGTCTGAATGGGAACTTCTCTTACAGGGGAAATCGAGCATTCCTTCGCCTTACTTTCTGCATTCAGCAAAAGTCAACGCCTTTTTTCAAAAAATGACATAAGCTCGCCACCGTTAACTGGACTTAAAGAGCGGAGGTGCACAAATACAACCCAGCACTGCAAAAACACAAAATCTTACCAAGTGTGTTTGGTCTAGTTTCTAATGCAAATATCTTTGTACACTTGAAATAAGACAAAACTTCCTTAATATTGATTTAAAAAGTACTAGTCCTATTGGCAGATTATTTCACTTATAATAAGATGGGAAAATGTCTTATTATTATAGGTGAAATTATCTAGCAATTAATATTTAGAAACTACTGACTTAAAATGAGCTTTCATTTCTTGCTTAAAAGTTATTTGTAATTTTGTTTTGTCTTATTTCAAGTTTACTAAGATATTTGTACTAGAATCTAGACCAAAAACACCTGGTAAGATTTTGTGTTTTTGCAGTGAAGTGAAGTACAAGTTAAGGCAAAACTCAAATTACTTAAATGGTTCATAATAAACCAATGAAAAGCCGTTTTGACTCGTACTTTGACGATATATGGCATCCAATTATGAATGCACTGCACTAGTTATAGATATGGATATAGAAAATAATAAGAAAGAATGCTAAAAACAAGCTAACGTGAATAGTAATTTATCAGATTATGCTACAAATGTAAGACAGGTGGGTTTAAAATTAAGCTCATAGTTCTACCCACATCCTTTGAATGCATAAATATACTTTACTAATGTTATTCTTTTGTTTGCTTTTATTTTAAATGTATTTTTTATACTCTTTTATTACACTACGTTCAATAAAGTAAACCAAACCGAACCAAATACAAGCCAGGGATATAACATTTTTGCCCTTATATTAACAGCATAATTAGTGAGTCTATCTATTAGTGAGTTGGTTTAGCTTGGCAAATGTAGTTTCCAGACAGTATTGTCTTTATAGAAAAGATGTGGGACAGTCCTTTAGTTTGCATACCATAACTATCAACATTTTTCTATGAACAGAAATATTTCCAAACATCCAAATTTGTCTTTCTTGCAAGCCAGAAAGAAGCTTAGCAGCATTCTTTTTGAATATACAACTAAATAAAATCCAGCACTTTTCTGTAATCTCAGCAAACAAACTTTAAAATAATGACGAATTTTATTAAAGCCTTGGTATACACACCTACAAATTCAGGAACCTTATTTATTATTGCTTAAATTTACTTCCCCCAGACAGTCACATGCTGCCAGCAACTGGGTCGCAGTTTTCGAAACAACTTGCGAAAGAAATATTGTGGATTTGTAATATCACAAGATTTCATGTAACAAGATTTTGTAGTAGCCCAGTTGAACGGTAGATCTGTGTCAGATCATGATCATCGTATGCAAAAAGACCTGGCTTTCCTGGGCTATCTTACAAGGAGACCCAGGACTGTAAAAGGGTTTTTATCTTTTAATATGAGGTTTTAAATACATGCCAAGTGTTCAACAAGAGGGGAAAACTTCCTGGACACAAAAATAATGATGCTTACCAACAATCCAACAACTCAACTTTTAGGAAGTAAACATACTATGAGGCTAATCGTGGCTCTAGTAGTTACTTACAGTAGATGACCAGTTTTTGAACCATTTTCTGTTATAGAGCCACACCTGTTTTAAACAGAAACATTAGTGCTAGTCAACAAGTGTGAAAGAGGAAAACAACACAGTGCAAATCAGAGGCCAAGGCTCATTTGAATTTGCTCCAGTTCATTTGAAAGACACTGTCGAGTGGCTAATGTCGCTATAGCAGAGGCATTTGTTTCCATTTGCATAGATGACCGTTTGCATCCGTGCTTTCTGTTTTAGGTTATACTAAAGATAGAGGAAACGGAAAAACTTAAGGTTCTCAGCTAGTACCAAACCTTCAACTCCAACACTTCAAAGCTGTGAAATAAACACAGCTTTTTTTCCTGATCTTTCTTCGATTAAACAAGCAAAATGTCAAAAAAGAATTAAGTGACATTTTGGGTTATTTTAAAAGCCAACATCCAAAATAAAAAAAAAACAACTTTTAAGAGTATGAACAGGAGTTAGCGGGTACAAAATGTCCCATGTTAGATATCACAACACATGACTACAGCAGAATATACGTAGGTTACAGAAAATGTTTCTGGTATTAAGCAAGACCAAGATTTTAAAAGTAACAGTTTTAAGACCGTTAAAGCTTAACTTCATGAGCGGCGCGTGGCGTAGCAGTAAAGCAAGCAGTCTTGGGTTTGTCTCCTGACCTCATGACCTTTGCTGCATGGTTTCCCCCTTCTCTTGCCTTTCCTGCCTGAAACACTAAATAAGTGGCCACTAGAAAATATAACAAAACAATGATATCGTTTAGGTTGTTTAAAGTTTAAAGAGAAGTCAAGTTGCATCAGAATACCCAAACATAAAAAAGTCTTTATTTAAAAACAACTAAAATGTTGCATCATATTGGGGATGAAATGATTAATCATATTAACGAAACGATTATTGGAATAACTGTCAACTAATTTAGTAATCGATTAATTAACTGGAGTATATAAACTCAAAAATAGCATATTGATGAAGGACCAACACTCAGAGTAGTAATGAAGCCAAAATTAAACAAAAATATTTACATTTGCATTTAAGATTTTTTAAAAAAGCTTATTCACCTGGTTCACATGAAAAACTCCTATTAAGTACCTTTTGTAATACAATTAATAATCAGTAATCCAAATTATAATCGACAGATCAGCCCAACACTGCATTGATGTTACGTCTTAGAAGTATTGTTACATTTTTGTTGTTGCGGCAGATGCATTCGCTAAACGAACACCGAGTAGCAATGTGCTCCCATCCCCCACCTGTTGCTGCGCACTGCCGGCCCCTCCTACACCTTACACCTGCTTACAATAAAAACAAAGACGGCGGTTTGAGAAACTAAAGGAGAACCACCACTACTTTTATTGAGGTGACACTTTTAAAACTGAGGCTGGTTTATGAATGGAAAATTGAATTGTGATCATTTAAAACAACTATTTATTGAGTTTGGAAAAATAATGCATTTATTGCTTTCAAAGAATACGTTATCTTGAAACTTGAGCATTTCTCCCTACAATAAAGTATAAGAAAGTATTTATTCAAATGTATCATATATTGAAATACAGACAAACAAAAACAATCTGTAAATGTATTCCAAACTAGAAATCAACAAGATCTTAAATAAATCATACATATATATAACATAAATATATACATATATAATATGAAAATGTAAATGAATAATTGTCACATCTAATAACAAAAAGTATGAAGCTATTTTGAGCAACCAATTTTTCCATATATTCCATTTAATTTCCCTTTGGGATTAATAAAGTTTATTTGAATTTGAATATCTTACTGAAAGATCACATATATATGTACTTAGGTTCATATTGAGTAGCAAATTCTGCACATTTTGGTTTTCAGAGTCCAGAGTGTTTCCACACAGATAAACTGGCTCAACCTTTCTGTTCAACTAAATGCTGTGGGTGAGGGTCACCTCGCCCTCTTGCAGTTTTAGTAAATTGTGGCGCATTTTGTGCCAACCAGGGGTAAATTTATATCCGAGAGGGCGACGTTTCGCTGATCCTTATATCCTCTATATGTGGGCTCAACGTGCACCAGCCGGGATTTATCACAAAGTAAGGTTACACTTGCAAATTAGAATATATAAAAATAAAAGTTTTTTACCGATTAGTTTGTTCTTTGGATTGGATGGTACTATAAATACCTTCAGAACCATTTCTAAAACTAGAATTGGCAAGTTACAAAGAGGGATGTGAAATAAGTAACTAAGAAAATAACCCATCTAATGTCAGACAAACTGGAGTTATAAAAATAATACAAATGGAAGCAAACAAATAGCAATGAGTGGGTCCTAAATAATGGTTATGAACTGGCAGCGGGGTGAACAGAACTGCCCATAAAACCAATCACAATGTTTGCTTCCAACACAAAAATCCAATTCAATTTTAACCACAAATGTTCCTCAAAATATTTTTGTTTTTCTACTTTTTTCAGCTTTTGCAATAAAATTTTTTTAAAAACAAATATTTTGAAACTGAATAGTGTAATGCATTTTTGGAAAATAACTAACTAGCTGGATGGATGGCAGGAGTGGGCGGAAAAACAAAATCTTTTTTTCGTACTAAATTCAATTTACAACTTCTTTTTTGTCTTAAAAATCCAAATTACAGAAAATATCTTAAAAAACGAAAAATAATTTCTTCTGTGAGTCAACTTGAATTCAAAGTTGGAAAAGAAGAACCTGTGAATCACGTTTGTAAAGCAAGATGGCAGTTCTTGGGTCTCCAAAGTGGGGCATTGGGGAAAAAAAGTCCAGATTTTCCAAAAATTAAATACTCAAAAACAGAAAATTTAATTAATTGACCACATCGGTTTACCATCAAAGGCATAATGGATCCAGTTGGGTGATCCTGCCATCCATTATGACACAAATTCATACTTCAAGCTATTCTCCTTTAAACATGAAGGAAATGTAAAAGACAATGAATATTTGATTAGAATGAGATAAAACTGATTACACTAACATTGATCAACCATTTCAATCCATTTACACACATTAGACATAGGATTTCACAAAATTGTACTCCATTGCGTATCTAAAAAGCAAACTAAATAAAACATTCACAAGCTGCAGTTCCTCCAACAGATAAAGTGAATCATTTCTATATTTATCATAAGAGTACATTTAGTTCTAACTACTTGGTTGTTTGGCAAAAAGACACATTTCATTTCAGTGACACCCAAGTTATTGTCTTCTTCTTCTTCTCTTTCTTATCACAAAACATGACATCACCCGAGCAATATTTTCCCACCAAGACGCGTTTCCACGTTTCAAAACGGCGCTACCAGATGAAAGCCCCGGCTCTCTGATTGGCCGGGCCGGGACACCGGATATCATACCTGGTGGCGCTGAGCGACAATGTGGTGGCGACACTGACGGCACAAGTGAAGCCAGAGACTGATGACAAGTTCAGGCGCTCCAAACAGAGACATGTTGTTCGCTTTTGGGATGGGAACCCAACGCCGCCTCTCTTGTGGCCCTGGGGCCCCTCACACAACCTGACACCCAACTGGTTTTTAAGATGCAACGTTAAATAAAGCTGCTCGAAGGGGAAACGCTGTGGTTAACGTATGAGGAAGGTACGCGGAAACAATACCATTTAAAATAAAAAGAGCTGCTGGACATGGAGTAACACAGCAACAGGTGGGGGAGGGAGAGCACAGCACTTACTATATTCAATTATTTATAATTACTGATTAGTTTTTCGTTTTAAATATCTAAAGTAGTACCAAACTGGTGGCACAGTCCTATTTTACCCACAGTTTTCAGTCCACACAGTTGTTGTTTTTTTATTTTTTTAAAGCAGTTATGAGGCATGCGGGCAAAACCTGAAACTGCTGCTGTTCCAGTTACTCAGCAGGTTGTTGCTAGGCAACCAAAGAGCAAGCGAATTGTTGCTGGGTAACCAGAGAGCGAGCGAGTTGTTGCTAGGTAACCAAACCTAGCTTTGGTTACCAAAGAGTGAGTGAGTCAGTTGATTCCACCAATCTTGCAGAGCTGGCCGAGCGAGGCTGAACGGCTAAACTCTTTCCTCTGCCTTCATCTCCCAGAATGCAGTGCGGTTCATAATCAGAGATCAGCGAATATTCTATATATTTAATACTGAATATTGTATCAGATGTATTATCTAATCACAATATAGTTTGTTGCTGATTTATTGTCTAGCCCCAATCGATACTAACATGATAAGATCAATACTTTGGTTTCAAATCCCATCTTGAAATTTTATTTTTTTTAATTATAATTTCTCAACTCAACCATAAAAATAGTTTTGCTTTGATTTGCTCTCAAATTACAATATTTTATACTTTGCTTAAGAAAACAATGCACATAAATTTGTTTTGTTTTTATACTTCATCTGTTTATCGTGTTATCAAATTATTTTTTAGTCATCTATAAATCTTTTTTGAAATTATGTCCTATATTTTAATAAAATATTTCAAAGAAAAAAAAACACAAAAACTCCTAAAGTATATAAGTTAGATGATATATCATACTTACATAATAAGCATTGGTCATCAGTACTGGCAATACTGGCCCTGCATTTACTTGGTTTTGGACTGATATTAAAATATGCAGTATAGCACACTTCTATAGGAAATCCAGAACAGTTTCAATAGTTTTAAATGCATCAGAAAATAATTTAATTACAAGATAATCTACATTTTGGAATCAAAGCAGATGTTGCTAGCTTTCATCTGAATTTTTAAAAATGAAAGTATAGCAAAAAAATAAAATAAAAATGTTTGCCCCTTCCAGATTTTTAATTGTAATTACAGCCCTTATTAAATCAAGAAATACCTGTGAGAAGACACATTTTTCTATTTCAGTAGCCTCACTCAGGCCTGATTACTCTCAGGCCTGCATGTGGAATCGAGAAATCACTCAAAAGAAATCCATCTGACAAAACAAAGTAGGCTGAAGGATATAAAAAATGCTCAATAATAATAAATATAAGATCAGTCTTTGACATCTATCAGTCTGGAAACAGTTATGAAGCCACGGAGATGCACAGAAAAGTAAGGAACCTTCTCAGGTGCAGCCAATCTACCATATTTACTCCAAAAGCGAGACGACGCCTCATTCAGAAGGTCACAAAAGAACCCAGAACAACATCTGACGCACAAAGGACCAACATGCATCAGTTCAGGTCAGAGTTCATGATTCAACGACATGGAGACCGGGCAAAAATGGCATCAGTGAGAGAGTTTCAAGGTTAAAACTAGCGCCAACCAAGAATCAAAAATAAAGGTCTGTCACACTTATGGAAAAAAACATAACAATATTCTGCGAATGGCGCAGATAAAAGAAAACTATTTGAAATGTATGCATCCTGTTAAGTCTAACATAAAAATATCTAGTATGAATGTCTGCAGCTGCTTCTCTGTTTCAGAACCTGGAAGACTTGAAGTCCATAAATTAGGCTGTCTGTGAGAAAATCCTAAAGGAAAATGTCCAACTGTCAGCTTTAGAGGAGTTTAAACAAAAAAAGTGGAGTGGTCTAGTCCAAGTCCAAGTCCATTCAAAGCCATTCTTACTAAAAGCTTTCCAGTATGACTGCATCAAAACAAAAACCTCACTAGCAGTTTTAGCAAACTTTGCCATAAAAGCATAAAAACTTTTTCACAAACTGTTTGAATAACTTTATTTCCCTGTGAAATTATTTTCTTGCATTTACTCAGTTCATCCACTCTGATACTCAAAAGAAAAAAAAGAAGGGTGCAGATACTTTTCACAGAAACGCACACATTTATCCTGTTTTTACTGGTGATGCACCAATCGCAGTTTTCTGGCCGATCACAGATTACCCATCTTTAAAAGGCCTGACCTGCCGATTTTGATTTTGACTGATGCCATTTTTTTTTTTTGTCTGAAATGTTGTTAAACGTAGCAAGAAAGTTGCTGAGTTGGCAAAAGTGAGCTGATTATTATCAGACATGACCAGGTGGGCCGGTCTGTCAGTCAGATCTCTGTCACAGGAGAGCAGAAGAGGACAGTGACTGATTTTTAGACCTTTGCTGGGGTAAATAAGATCAGTGGATAAGATCAACTTCACATGTGAGTATCGGCCAATCACCAATCTCCCAAAATTAAGGAAATCGGCCTCCTGATAAATCGATGCATCCTAATTTTTACCAATCAGAGCTGAGCCAATTCAAACCTAACTAATAAAAATTTATTTTATTTCTGCTAAAAGGCACCTAAAAAAATGTGCACAATTTAAATATAACTGATTTGTAGCTATATTAAAAATTAAAAAAATATATATTAAATTCCTTCTGAATTTTGCCAAAGGTTGGAAAATAATTAATTTTCCCTTACACTGGTCTTTTAATTTTCTTAGAATAAACATTTTGACAGTGACTTTTTTGGTTTGTTTTTTTTATTCAACTCATGAAGCAAATGAAAGCAAACAGCCCCACTGCAAAAACACAAAATCTTAACAAGTATTTTTTTATTTAGTTTCTAGTGAAAATGTCTTAGTACACTTGAAATAAGACAAAACTAGTTACTTTTCAGTAAGCTTGTTTAAAGCAAATCATTTCTTAATATTGATGAAAAAGTTCTAGTTCCACTGGCAGATTATTTTACTCATAATATGGGGGAACTGTCTTGTTATAAGTGAAATTATCTGCCAATGGAACTGGTAGTTTTTCATCAATCAATCAATCAATCAATCAATCAAATTTTATTTGTATAGCACATTTCAGCAGCAAGACATTTCAAAGTGCTTTACATCATTACAAACACAGAATCACAATGCAATATAGAATCAATAATCAAAACAAAGCATTAAGTCAAGTTCCATCAGTAAATTTGTAATTGATTACATTTCAAATACAATTCTAAACAGGTGGGTTTTCAGTTGAGATTTAAAAGAAGTCAGTGTTTCAGCTGTTTTACAGTTTTCTGGAAGTTTGTTCCAAATTTGTGGTGCATAGATGCTGAAAGCTGCTTCTCCTCGTTTGATTCTGGTTCTGGGGATGCAGAGCAGACCAGAACCAGAAGACCTGAGAGGTCTGGAAGGTTGATACAACAACAGCAGCTCTTTAATGTATTGTGGTGCTGAGCCGTTCAGTGATTTATAAACTAACAACAGTATTTTAAAGTCTATTCTTTGAGCTACAGGGAGCCAGTGTAGGGACTTTAAAACTGGTGTTATGTGCTCTATCTTCCTGGTTTTTGTGAGAACGCGAGCAGCAGCATTCTGGATCAGCTGCAGCTGTTTGATTGATTTGTTGGACAGACCTGTGAAGACGCTGTTGCAATAATCAATACGACTGAAGATGAACGCATGGATGAGTTTCTCTAGACCTGGCTGAGACATTAGTCCTTTAATCCTGGAAATGTTCTTCAGGTGATAGAAGGCCGACTTTGTAACTGTCTTTATGTGGCTCTGGAGGTTCAGGTCAGAGTCCATCACTACTCCCAGGTTTCGGGCCTGATCGCTGGTTTTCAGTTGTAATAACTGTAGCTGTGCATTGACTCTAGATCGTTCCTCTTTAGGTCCAAAAATAATAACTTCAGTTTTGTTTCTGTTCAACTGGAGAAAGTTTTGGCACATCCACACATTTATCTGTTCTAAGCATCTGTTCAGTGATTGGATGGGCTCTGAGTCACCTGGTGACATCGTAATGTAGAGCTGTGTGTCATCTGCATAGTTATGGTAGCTAATATTATTTCCTGTTATAACCTGAGCTAGTAGGAACATATAAATATTGAATAAAAGGGGTCCTAGGATTGAACCTTGGGGTACCCCACATGTGACCTTTGACCTCTTTGATGAAAAGTTTTCAATTGAAACAAAGAAATCCCTGTTCTTTATGTAGGATTCAAACCAGTTTAGCACTGGACCGGAGAGTCCGACCCAACTCTCCAGTCGATTCAGTAATATATCGTGGTCAACAGTGTCAAAAGCTGCACTGAGGTCCAACAGAACCAGCACTGTGGTTCTGCCACAGTCCGTATTTATATGGATGTCATTGAACACTTTTACGAGGGCGGTCTCTGTGCTGTGGTGAGCACGAAAACCAGACTGGAAGGAGTCAAAGAGGTTGGTTATAGTTAGGAAGCTAGTTAATTGTTTACACACAGCTTTTTCAATAACTTTGCTGATGAATGGGAGGTTGGAGATCGGCCTGTAATTCTGCAGTAGTGATTTGTCCAGATTGTTCTTTTTTATAAGTGGTTTGATTACTGCTGTTTTCAAAGCCTGGGGGAAAACGCCTGATGAGAGCGATGAGTTTACTATTTGGATCAGATCAGCAGCAATAACAGGCAGGACTTTCTTAAAGAAATGTGAGGGTAAAACATCCAGACAGCAGGAACTGGAGCTTAGTTGACTTATAATTTCCTCTAAGGTTTTAAAATTAAGTAGTTGAAATTGGGTCATTTTTCCTGTATTTGTTTTGTTTGGGCACAGCACTGGTACTGACTTTATAGTGGATGTACAGATTAATCCTCTGATTTTTTGAATTTTCTCTGAAAAGAAGCTGGAAAACTGGTTGCAGGCGGCAATACATTGGAATTCAGGCGGTAACATCACAGGAGGGTTTGTGATTCTGTCAACTGTTGCAAATAAAGCTCGAGCATTGTTAATGTTTTTGTTTATGACATCTGCAAAGAAAGCCTCTCTTGCATGTTTTAGTGTTCATCAATATTAAGTAAATATTGACTTAAAACAAGCCCCTACATCAGGGGTGTCCAAACTTTTTCATGAAGTTTTCAAGGGCCAACATTTTCTTTTTTTACCCCCCAATTAACAACCCAAAATATTGTAAATTCATTCTCCTTCACCTGCACATCAGTAAATAAAGCATGTAATGTTAAACGTTTACAGTCATTTTGGGCTCAACATGAAGACTATGGAATGTTTGTAGTTAATTCTCAGTAACAAAAATAACAATTTTCTTCTACAAACTCTCCTCTCTTTTTTTTTTTTTTTTGCCAAATGTCTTACAAGCCTGTTTTTGAGTAAAAAAAACTCGCTATGTGTTTTTATCAAATAAAAAAAGAGTAACTAAAGAAAAATTATGTGTGTTTTCCTTAACATTTTCAGTTTAAGAAGACATCATTTAAAAAATTGCAAAAGGTGTTGGAAGGTCATGTTTATGCCAGTCTTGATTTGTCACACAAAATTCACCCAAGGGCCAGAAATGGCCCCCGGGCCGCACTTTGGACACCCCTACACTATATCTTGCTTAAATGTTACTTATGAGTCATTTGTTGTCGGATTTAAAGTGAACTAAGATATTTTCACTGCTATCTAGAACAAAAATACTTGGTGAGATTTTGTTTGTGAACTATAGAGCCGGCTCTCCGAAGCGCAGACCAACAGGCGGACTACAGATGAACCGTTCACACTTTCGTTCGGTTACAGTAAAAATCTAACTATAGCTCTTTATCAATTCGTCATTCCTGCTCTGTGGCACTGCGCGGCCAGTGTCAAACAAGGAACACTTTCAGAATTATGTAAAACATTATCACCATACCAACACATGACCTCGTGCTATTGAATGGCTGATCACACACAGAAGAATCCCGTGTGCATTCAAATCCACACGGTTAACCGGGAACCTGTCCCGGATGAGACAGGTTCCCGTTCTCATCCGCTTTAAGGTAAACGGCCGCGGCTTCTTTAGAAATGTGTGAAGGGATGAAGGAAGCAGCAAAATTTCCAGCTAAAAGCGCCCTAAGCTTTATCTCCCGCATCGCCGATGTCCGACATACCTCGCCGCTGAAACACCAAACCCATTATATCACATGCCATCTAACGCCCACGTAAGCACGCGTTGGGGGGGGGAGATTAAAAACACACGCATACTCAGCACACAAGCAAAAACACATTCACAGGAAGTTTTAAAAAGAGAAGGCACTTACCTGTGGATAGTCAAAGTCTGAGAGTGGTGCTATGCTTTTGATGTATTCGATCCTAAACTGGTTCTCTGGGTTGGCTATTGGGACTGGGGGTATTAAAGTGCTCATCGCAGACACTATAGTCTATAAAACAGAAATGGGAGACAAAAAAAACAGAAAAGGCACTAAGCAGGATGAATACAGGAGAAGGAGAGGGGGGGATGCTAAAAAGCCGGTATAATAATCAGTAAAATGGGATGCAACAACAAACACTCGGAGAAAAACTCACCACTATGGCATCCTTCACGTTTTTCCGAATGTCCTGTATTTTCTGTTTCTTTTCTCTGCATGGAGACAAGACACACTGATGAGGAAGTGAAGACCAAAAAAAAATAAATAAATAAATAAAACACACACAGAGGGATCCCACACACTTTTTATAAAGGCTTCAGACGTTCACAGACTGAAATTAAGTTTATCATTTTGATTTAAATGTAAATGCTAAATGTAGCTAAGAAATTTATTCAGATGGTTTTAGGGAGGAAGGAAGGAAGGAAGGAAGGAAGGAAGGTACGAGGGGAAAGAGGGAGAGAGTGAGGGAGGAAGGAAGGAACAAAGGCAGGGAGGGAGGGAGGGAGAAAGGACCTGGTTATCTTCAAGGAAGGAAGGATACAAGGATTAAAGAAAGTTAGACAATTAACAAAAGAAAGATGAAATAAAGTAAGGGTAGTGAAGAAAGGAAGTACAGAAGGACACCAGAAAGGATTAAACTAAGGAAAGACACAAAGAAGGAAAAATATGAGAGGAAAGATAAAAATTACAGTTTGGAAGCAAAGACACACGGAAGAAAGAAAAGCAGGAAGGACACACATCAGGATGGAATATTCTGCTCTTCATTCGCTCAATGCTTTCAGATTTTGGACATCGACCCACAAATTGGTCCACAGACCTTCTGGTTATCTTCAAAATCATGGTAAAAATGGCCAACAATGTTCCTCTTTTAGCCCAAAACTACACAGGTCAGGCATGTGCTGCTCCCAAAAATGATACTGGACTCTATAAGCAGCTTAAAAACATAAAAAACTGTTACAAATTTGTTATTATTATACGTTCCAATAAAAGGAAGACAAATAAATCATACAATTCATGATCAGAAATGTCTATCTGATTGTCTGTTTTTGGTTAAAAATACTTTGGCAAGCCACGCACAAACACAAACCATTTATTAAAGTTTAACTTAAAGTTTACTTCCTGGTACGTCTCGGAATAAAATTTACATATATATTATATGATTAGAGATTATACCGGAAGTAACTTCACTTTCAATACCTGTTGAATCAATGGATTATTATGTATAAACCTACCAGAATGACCAGCTTGAATAATCACTGATGCATCCAAGTTTCGCTTTTCCACCATTTTATTAGAAGCAAGATATATAATATAATATAATTATTCTTCCCAGATTTTAAAGTCTAATAGTACAAATACTCTTTGGTGGGTTGCAAGGAGATAAATTATTATCTCCACTGATTTATGGTGAAAACTCCATTTGGATCCATGTTGAATACTTTGCTAAATTTACATCTATTCCATCTATTAAAAAGTGATTCTTATATTTAGGAACAATATCGTTTCACAGGTTCTTCGTACCTTTACCCCTCAATGTATGCTTTGGCATGTCGCTCTTAAAATACTCCTCTAATAAGAGTAGGAAACCGAAGCTGATTTATCTGTGATTTCCTGAATGTAGTAGGGCTGAAACAATTATTCAAATTAATTGTCAACTAACTCAGTAGTAGTTAATCCTTATACAGACCATAAAAAAGGACATTTTCTGAATGAACAACACAGTCAGAGTAATAACTAAGCCAATATTCTGCATTTAAGATAAGAAACAATACCTTTGTCTGTAAATATGTTTCAGCCAAAAGTCTTCGATCAGCAATTTTAGCTTCGCCTGGTTCAAATCCACTAAAGGAAAGGTATATTGTTTTAAAGGGCTTTAAAAATGCTAACGTTCTTACTCATGCACACAAATCAGAATATCCTTCTTCTATTTTGAAAATCTGCCATTTACTTTTAGGCTAACCACTGCCGCTAAGCTACGTTAGCACCACTGTGTGTGCACCAGTGTCAACTCAGGCTAGAAAAAGAAACTGATACAATATGTAGAGGTTTTAATGATACACTCACTTCTAAGTAAGGGGAATTACATTAATAGTACTGCAGTTTGAACTGTTTGTTGTCATTTAAAGATTTCACACTTTGCTTGGCAATAACATATTCAGTCTGTTGGAGGGACTCTTACTTACCACAATCTCATTTTGTAAGATTGATTTGTCTTTCTAAATGTTAGTACGGCATGTTACATTTCATTAAGCTGCAATAACTATTGGTACCGACAACCATTACAAATCATACTCAGTTTATTATATAATATATAGTTGGAGCAATTGAGTTGATCAAGCCCTGAACAACAATCAGTAATCAATAGTTCACATCTTCCTTCACCTTAACATACAAGCTAAATTAGGTACAGTTTAATTTAGTTTAGAGTTGTTTAGGTAAGATTTTGATCTAAAAGTCTTGAGTAAATTGAACACAGAAACAACTTTTCTTGTTGCAGTATCACTTAATTTCACTATAATCTGCAAGTGCAAATATAATTAAGCCCAGATAGGTATAAATCTGCAATAAAAAGGTATTCTTAGTATTGCGTGCAAATTGATTATATTGTAAAATCCTGCCTCCTCTTGAAAAAACACATTTTAATTCCTACATTCATACGGGGTTTTTTTCCTGCAGTAAAAATACTCTGACGTCTTGCAGGTCTGAGTTGAGATCAATTGAGACAGAGAGGGGCAAGAGGTGAAATGGGATTCATGCTAAGAGGTTAAAGGTCTTCAAGAAGAAAAACCAGACCTAAAATTATATTCTAACATAGTTTAAGCTTAAAGTCTTGTTTTATAAAAGCACAAGCTATGATTTAACTTATAAGCGGGTAAAACTCAGTGATGACGGCATTATTTTTGCAGTTAAAGCTCAATAGTAAGGCTGTCTCTCCTTAGTATAAATCTATTAAATAAATGCTTCCTAGCATTTAGACAGTTTTGCTTATTATCATAAGTTACGATTCAATTATGATCTAACAAGAATATTATTTATGATATTATTATTACTGGATTTGAATTTCAATAACAAATACTGGATTGCTTTGGTAAATACATGTAATTAATTTATCTATGTTTATCTGATAGATAAACATTGTAAGCCTCTTTAAAACAGACATTAGTTCAAATTAATTCAGACAATATGGGAAAACAGGGTTCAGTCTTAGAGATTACAAATGTTTAAACAGCAAAATAGACCAAAAACCATTTGGGGTTAAATTTATGCCAAAGAAACTCCTCTAGGATGTGTAATAATTTCATCATTATCAAAAACAATGCTGAAATAATTTACCCCATCATTATGATTTTTAAATCTTGGTTAAACCTCGCAGCCGCTCTTTAATTTCAATACACATGCAGAGGATTTTCCTGCAGTTAAAAGACTCTGACATGTTGCAGGCCTGTTTAAAACAGACCACAGTTAAGATCAATGCCATGCAAGGCCTTGCAGCAAAACAAATCATCAATAGGCCTATGTCGATCACAACCTTTCTTTCCTCCATGCATGAAACAGGAAACTGCTTTTTTTTTGTTTGTTTTTTTCACTGACAGGCTTGGTGATACACTCAAATCCCCCATATTTATAACTGTACCTTTTTTTTTAAAACAGAGCAGAAATAGTGGGGGGAAGAGGCAGATATTAGCAGGTTTGCATGGTGGTTACAGGGCCCCAGCAGGCGCTGCAGTGGCAGCAGGCTGTGTGCTGGCCTCGGCGGCGTTATTCATTAGCAGAGTAGCCATAAAGGAGAGCATTAAATGTTATTTTCTGTGCAGTTTTCAAATGCGCAGCACTCACTCAGCGTTGAAGCCGTTGACGTGTAGAATCCTCATCTGCTTCACAATGGTGCTTTTTCCGGACTCTCCCGCACCTTCGACAGAAAAATATATATATATAAATATATATATATATATATATATATATATATATAAAAACACAAATCTAGCACCAAGCGACTACATCCTGCCCACATATTAGGGGGTAAATATGCTCAAAGGTGGGGGTAAATTGCTATTATTATTAACTGTAAGGCTGTGAAGCTCCCATCAATATCCACCCCCATGACATATTATTGCTGCTGTCAAAGAAATACGGCTACGTGTTCGGTAAACGAAACGGATTAGTCCACATTTTAAACACCAGCCACCGCGTTTAAACGAGCCTTACCCAGCAGTAAGAGCCTGTGTGTTGCTTTGTACGCCTGTCTCTCCTTCTGTAGCTGCTTTTCTATCTTTTTATTAGCCTCTCGTTGTGCCTTTTCGTCGATGCGTTGGTCTTCAGTCTTGCTGTTGCCCAAACAACCCATCTTCCGTCACCCTCAACCCTTCCTTGTGGAGCCGTTAAAAATAATCTCGTTGTAAAGAGAAGGGGGGAAAAAATGGCAGCCGAGGAGGAGGGGGGGGGGGGGGGGTTAAAAAATAATAATAGTCACACCAACAACTAGTGTGCTGTGAAAATAATAATAATAATAAATCTCTGCGAGGCTTCTCTCCGTCCGTCCGTCCGTCGGAGGGAGGAATATGTTCCCCCGTTACAATTCCGCTTCAGCCGCAGCAGACCGTCATCCGCGCCGACGAAGAACAACCGCTCGATTCACCGAGGAAATATTTAAAATATATACATAAATAAGAACAGAAAGAAAAAGAGAGAGAGGGGGAGAGAGACAGAGAGAGAGAGAGGGGGGATTTCAATTTCTGGGAATCCGGTCAACTGTTCCTATCACGTCTCCAGCCCCTCTCCTCTCTCAGTGGTTTTTTTTTCTGTCTGAATTTCTACCAGTGTTTCTGTCTCTTTAACTCAGCACTGCCTCTCTCTGTGGCACCAGGAAGTAGCCGCGGACCGTGCAGGCAAGAAAACAAACCTCCGTTAAACTGTAACGTCAACGACCAGCCCGGCGACAGCATTTTATAACTGGGTGAAGTTGGAACAGACGAGCCGTTACAGACTTAAGTCCTGATGTGATAATAATAATGTTTTTTTTTTTTAAAAAGTAAGGAAATGAAACGGTAGAATGGGTGGAAGGCCCAGACGCCTGTTTACAAGAGGGGCTGGGTCTCTGTCTGCTAGTGAGATGGCCCTGACCCACACTGGTAACCAGTTGACATAGTTCCTGTAAGAACTGGGGTTAACTGGGAAATGATTGTATACTTTATTATACGTTATTAGACATTTAAAACATTTTAAATCACATTATTAGACATTTAAAACATTTTAAATCACATTATTAGTCATTTAAAACATTTTTAGATAGAGACAGAGCGATAGATAGATAGATAGATAGATAGATAGATAGATAGATAGATAGATAGATAGATAGATAGATAGATAGATAGATAGATAGATAGATAGATTTTTGGATCACTGGTTGTTTGTTTCGATGGATGGATGGATGGACTAATGGGTGAATGGATGGATGGGTGGATGAACTAATGGGTGAATGAATGGATGGATCATCTGATGGATGTATGTATGGATGGATGGATGTATGTATGGATGGATGGATGTAGGTATTGATGGATGGATGGATGGATGGATGGATGAACTAATGGGTGAATGAATGGATGGATCATCTGATGGATGGATGGATGGATGTAGGTATTGATGGATGGATGGATGGATGGATGAACTAATGGGTGAATGAATGGATGGATCATCTGATGGATGGATGGATGGATGTAGGTATTGATGGATGGATGGATGGATCATGGGACATTGTTATTTTTGTCCAACAGCCATAATTATCTACAGGTTCTTGATGTTGCTGGTACTTCTACTCAATCTGTGGGCTTTAATTAGACAGAGCTAAGATTGAGCTTTTAGGCAACAAACACTGAAGACGGGTTTAGATTACAACAAAGAACAGAAAAGCAAATCTATAAAAACCATGTAAAAAATGAGGGCAAACATTGAATACTTCGTTCTTTATTAAGACGTCTTTATGGAATGCTGCATTAGATACCAGATGTCCTCTGTTCTGGTGTCCAAATGATGCAGTTTTAGTCACTGCGGTTCCTTCACGTTCCTTCCCATGAAAGTTAAGCTGGTACAGTCTTCCTGATTGTTCAGGCTTTTTCCCACGATGTCATCTTACTGGTTTTTGGAGACTTCTTTTAGCATCTAGCGGTCTACTTTCAAGGTGAACTTCCATTAACGTTCAAACCTGGGCATGTTGGCAATTATTTTCAACGTTCTCCTCTTGCGGACTACAGTGAAATGGCTGATTTCAAATTGACACCGACCTCCTTAAATCCCTTACCAGATGTAGAAACATGCATGTCTCAGAGTAAAACTTCCTTCAGAAATGCTGAGAAATGATACTCTCATCATCTGCTCATCATTTTAAGACGAGGGGGTGACCTCAACAGAAATATCTTTTTCATTTCATTTCACAAAGCATTTTAAAAGATCTTATCTCAAAAGAATCTTATCTCAAAGGGAAAACAATTTTGTCACAATTTGTATTATATAAGAAACTTCAAATAGTCGATGGTGATGCTATGGGTAGGTAGGTAGCAGTCAGTTAATTTGAGAACACCTCTGGTGACAATCTCATCATGACTGATATCAGGGTTTCCCTCTGTGTATTATAAGTCTGGCGGGCCACCAGGCTTTACTTATGTCCCCACCAGCTTTAGTGTTGTTAATTTATTAGTTTTTCCTTTATATTATTGCCTTTTTTTAAGACTTTACAGTTGGTGTTTAGGTATTAATCTTCCAGTCTTCCAAAGATGCATAACTATCAAATGATATTTTCACATTTCCTGCCAACTTTAAACATTTTTTGACTCAAAATCACGGCGTTAGTCTGGATGACTGCCGAAACGTCCTGAGCACCGGGTTTAGTTTTATGGGGGAAACCAGAAAAATATTCCACAGCAACATTTCTTGGATGACACCATAAGTAGTTAGCAAGCAATGCTAATCCACCTCATTTGCTTTTGCCACTCCTTTTTAAATCTCTGTCTGGTTGTATGGTTATAAAGCTGGGCAGAGAGACGTTGGAGTCTGTCTGTCTGGCTGTACATGGTTAACCATTATCGTTTTTTCCTATCTATTTATTGTTTTTTATTGCAAAAGGCCAAAATAAATATATTTCAAAGGTATTTCAATTCAGATTTATGCTGAACTTGGTTAAAAATATATCCTACACCTGCTGTACTGTATGTTACATCTCCCACAACTCAACAAAAGTTTGCAGCAAAAGTATTCTATTTCAGACGTTAGAAATACTAAGGTATTTTAACATGTTAATTTAAAACAGCTGGGAGTTTTTTGTTTATTTTTGTTCTTAAGCACTTGGGATATTTTTAGGAGCAGCTCAGACTCCAAGGAAAGTTCATAGTAGATCCCCTTTAACAATTTACAAATTTCATAACAATTTAGTTTATTATTAAGCAGTTAGAACAAAAAAAGAGACTAATTTGTGTGGTTTAAATGTAGTGAATTTTGTGGCCTGCCAGTAGTTTAAATTTGCTCTTTTTGACCCCAAAGATGTACCTGTTTCAACTAGAGATTTAATAAATTAACTAAAATTTGAAACATTCTTTCCCCTTGAGAATAATTAAGTATTATCCCAATCAAATCTTGTTTAAAAAAACAAACATAAAAATTGAATAATATTAATAAAACCTGAAAATTTTGTATGATTATTTTCTCAATAAAGCCTCAATAGAGGTCCAGGAGTAGCAAACCCTTGAAATTTTGGCAGAGCAGAGATTCCATAAATGTTGACATTGGTTTTTGTATGGTCTTAATTTATTTTTTATTTTTTACTAAATACCTTGTAGGTGACAGTTTTTGTGGGAATGTTGGTTGTTTTGTTTGTTTGTTTGTTTTTTGCTCCTTTCTCTTAGAATTGTGTTTTTTATTTTTTTGATATAATGTGAAAAGCCTAATAAATATATAAAACACTAAAGGTTGAATCATAAAACACACACACACACAAAAAGCGACACATTGTGGACGGCTGGAAATGTTAGATGTGTTACGTCACAGCAAAGCAGCAATCAACCTCACCATGAAATACAAAGTCCACGGAGCGCGGCAGCATGCTAACAAAGCCTGAGGCAGCGAGACACAAAACAGCCTCATAAATTTACTCCAAACCCAGAGACAGTTAACACACCTGCCTGGCGCAGCGTAGGCCCCACCTTAGCAAATACGAAGAGATCATCCGAATAAATAATTGCTCAGGCCAACACTTTTATTTGCTTTCTTCAAAAATATTTGCCTGCACTAACAAATAGATCAGCCGAACACATAAAAAAGGGATTTTCTTTTCTCTCAGGGAGCCGACTCATAAAATACAGAACTCACTTACAGAAATTATTATATTGCGCCACCGCCCTCTGGAAAATATCTGAAGCTCAATAACAGTTTCATGTTTTAATTGTAGCAGGATAATCTCACGTTGGAAAATGTAGAAAAATGCAGCCAGTATCTGGATAAAAAAATAAATAAATAAAAATCCAACATTTATGAGAGGTTTTTTTCACAGAATCACTGCTGCAACATTTACAGGCAACTTTCTGTAAAATAAATACTGAGGTAACATTTTTGTTTGATTTAAATGTTTAATGAAACTAAGTTTAAAATCAGACAAAGATAGATAGATAGAAGATGGCACAAAGGATGGAAAGAAAGAGATAAAGTAGTAAAACGTAAGAAAGGAAGGACAAAAAGATACAAGGAAAGAAAAGAAAAAGTACAAGGAAGAAAAGGAAGTAGAGATAGAGAGAAAAAGAACATAAAGTAGAAAGATGGAACGAATAGAATACAAGGAAAGAAGGAAGAGTATATAGGACACAACAAAGGAGGAAAGGAAGAATAAAAAGGATGTACAAGGAAGGAAAGAATGGCTAGATGGAGGAATAAAGGACACAACGTGGTAAGAAGAAAGGTCATGAAGAAGGAAAGAAAGAAGAGAAGGAAGAGTATAAAGGATACAACAAAAAAGAAAAGAAGGAAGGAAGAATACAAGGGAATAGACAGAGGGAGGGAGGAAAGAAGGACACAAGGAGATATAAGATAGAAGGAGAAATAAGGACAAAAGGGATGAAGAAAAGAAGAATAAAAGGATAAAAATGAAAAAGGAAGGAAGGGATAAACAGAGAGGAAATAAAGGACACAAAGTAGTAAGAAGAAAAGTTACAAGGAAGGAAAGAAAAGAGTACAGAGAGGGAAGGAAGGAAGAATAGAATGAAATTCACTTGTTACAGCAGCACAGTAACAAAATATATCCTATTTAATAGAAAACATATTTAAAAAACTATAAACAACTGCATATTTTTAAAGTAAAATAATACAAGGAAAGAAGGAAAGGAACTAAGGACACAATCTAATCAGGAAGGAAGGACGAACATAACGGATGGCATGAAGGATGGTATGACACAAAGAAGGAAGAAAAGGATAGAAGGAAGGACATAAAGGAAGGACAGAAGTAAGAAAGGAACGACGCCAAAAAAAGGATTGAAAAAAGGACACAACATTTAGAGAAGGGGAAACAGTTTGGAAATACAAACATCCTTCCATCCTTCCTAATGTATTTCCAACAATATTGAAATAAATTTCCATCCTTTACTAAACTTTATAGGAAAACTTCAAACACAAGAACTGTTCACCTCCAAAATGTTTGGCACAAGAGATTTAGCTAAAAAAAAAACATAGTTTGTTATTGTAAAGTTATTTTTTTTACTACTTGCAGCTCTCATAGCATGTCTTACTGATAACTTTTAATAGCACTTCCTGAAAGGACAAGTAAATAATCTCTGTTTTGAGCAATATTTGTGTTTATTTAGTCATGATTAGTTGAAATAATCGTCAACTAATTTAGTAATCGATTAATCATTGAGTATAAGGACTCAAGAAAGGCTTTTGCTGAAAGAACAACATACTCAAAGAAGTAATTAAGCCAAAACTGAATAAAATTTATATTAAATTTGCATTTAAGATTAAAAAACACCTTTGTCTATAAATATGTTTTACCCAAAACTCCTTAAGTGGGATAATTTTAGTTTCACTCAGTTCAAATCAACTAAAGGAACACCGTGTTATTTAATTTTAGGAAATGAAATGTTAATTTTCTTATTTAAAAAATAAAAATCAATTATTTATTTGCATTTCCAATGTTGTATTGATGAAAAATCTGTAGAATGTGCCAAATATTTTTATCTGATTAATCGATTGATCGTCAGTTACTAGAATAATCGCTAGTTGCAGCCCTACTTCTTTAAGTTTCAGATTTGGAACGGAGCTTAGCTGCACCGTTGCAGTGAAAAGTCCCCGTTTAGTGAAGTCGACATGAAAGGTGTGTGTGTGTGTCACGTTCAGCTCACTGTGGTTTCCTCTGACACCAGATGTGGTGTGGTTTGTTCATTAGCCAGCACTTCTCTCTACACAGAGAAAACCTTTGAATTATTTGTCATTGTTGTCGTTTAATTTTTATTTATATATATAAAGCATTATAAACTCAGCCTGTGCTGCAGAAATTAACATCTAAACTGTTGCTTTCAGGTCCTACTAACTATGCAGTACATATGCATTCAAATTTAGCAACATAGACAAGAAGATGTTGTGATTTTCACAATGATACTTGTTTGTAGTGACGTTTTCCAGCATGCAAATTAACCCTAAAGCCTTCATTCACCTGTAGTGGGTTGATTACAAAACCAATATTAACGATCTGCAACTTTGATGTAAAAAAGAAAATAGATTCAGTTTCCCCGCCTTGAAAAAAAAGCAAGGTCAAAAGCAGCAACTGATCCACACTTCCCTCTAGTGGTCAAAGGCAGCATTGCATCTGTGTTGTGTCTATTTGAATGATGAATAAATCATTGTCCATTAAAAGGAGGATAGTTTAGATGTTTATTTATAATTTTATGTATTTTACTTGGTGATTTATATCCAAACTCTAGCAAAAAAACAAACCTGTTTTCACATTTATGTCAAGTTTTTCTATTAAAATGCATCTATTTTAGCATTTATATGCAAAGTTTGAGTTCAATCTTTCATTATTATATTAACACCAGATGTTGCTTAAGTTTCTATTTTCATCTCCACCAGTTTTTATTGACATGGTGAGATTTTGAAGCTCATTTTCAGATTTTCTTTGTCAGAAACAAAATTCAGTTTTATTTATTTTTATTTTGTTTTTGCTTATTTAGATAATTCAGATCAGGGCAGAACAAAGACAAGTATGTAGCAGTATAAAAGTATCCCAAAAAAGTGTTAAAATAAACCAATAAATAAAAATGTACATTAAAAAAAACCTTATTTAAAAAAGGAACTATTAGCGTACATTTTATGTTAACTTCCTGTATCATTTATGTATTTATTTGGAAATTAATTCCAGTACAGACCAATGAATTTAAAAGTATAAAAAATTTGTTTAAAAATGTACTAAAATATATTTTAAAATAAATAATAATGCATATCTTTTTATAAATATTTCATTATCATATAGTTTATTTTATGGTGCTGTAAAAACACTTTGTAAATTTGTTATCTTGAAAGGAGCTATATCAAAAGAAATCAGCTTACTTCGTTAACTCCAGTCACTGTGGTTAATTATCGACATGTCGGCTTTTAAGAACCTTAAAAATAGCTGCTAATCACTTCTTAGCAGTGCAAAAGTGCATTTTAAGGATATTGTAAAAGGAAGGTATGGTAAAATTCACATTTATTATGCGCCAACACACAGGCTCCAAACACCAAATTTAATTTTATATTTATTTTGTGGCCCAGACTGAGACTGAAGCATGCATTGAATAAACGAGGCACCAGTCCAAACGATACCGAGCTAAATTTAGCATTGTTTAATTTTTTTTCTTCCTGGAAGCACTCCCTGCAGGAACAGAGGCTCTTGAAAAAGAAAAAGAAGAAGAAAGAAAATCATAAATTATACATTAAGCAAACTCAAAGAACAGGCCTGGTCCAATGTCCTTTGAACGTGGTGTGGTTCTCCTCCGATTGAGCTGATAGGACAATTCACATTGCACTCCCTGCTATTGGCATCATAAATATGACAATAACTCATGTTTCAGTACCTCTTGCCAGCGGTGACAGTAACTGGGAACTGGCTGAGTAGCAAAGTTCAGCTGTGGTCAATGATAAAACTCACTTAGACACAAGCAAAGTTCACTTGGCTCCAAAGGCCTCTGCTGCGCGTTTCTGTACATGAGGAAGATTTTTCCAAAAACGCGGCTTCCCGCCCGGGACAGCGGCTCGAAAACAGCAAACAAACCACACAAAAGCTGCATGGCGGACATTTTCCAACTCGTCCGCAGTGTGTTTTCAGTAATTCCAGTCCAACAAGCAGCCAGTGTGACAATGCAACGGTGGTGATAAAACTGATTTATGAAAGATAAGAGTTGATGAAATCTAGGAACGCTGCATCAGATATTATCTGTCAAAAGCACAGAAACCATCTAAAACAGCAGAAGTCACTTCTCTAGGAATGCATATACAAGGCGATAAATCAATATTATTGTTTTTATCAAATTTTGAGGTTTTGAAGATTTAATTTTTTGAAAATCTGGATTTTTTTCCCCTTGGTTTTCCTTAGTTGAGTGATGTCAGTGGGCCAATGCCGCCATTTTGTTTGATAAGTGTGCTTTTTAGCTTCTATTTATTCGGACTTTCAGTTTAGATCAACTCTACGAAGGAATATAAGGATCAAGTTAAGTGTTTTTACTTTTAATTTCGAGAATACAATCATAATATTAGGAGAATTAAGTAGTATCTTTAGAACAACTCCAACAAATTATCTATCCAAGCTTTTTTTCTCATTAATCATCTTTTTTCTCGTTATTTTAAGATGTTCTTCTGGTACAACTTAGCTAATATTATGACTATATCCTCAAAATTAAACAAAGATTGTTGTAAAATGATCCTAAAACTCTGCCGTATAACTCGCAGAAGGAATGATTGAAATAAAACCAATTTTTAACACATGTCTAGTTTCCTTTTTAGAAAAGAATGGGGGAAAAAAAACAATCTAGTATGAAAAAAAATCTGAAATTTAATTTTTATCCCATAGATAAGCACCTCAATTTCTGTTCCAGGGTAGATGCTGCTATAAATCTTCAAAGTTGGAACATTTCTGTACACTGCATAGAAAGACACAAATAAGTTTCCTCAACAAATCACACCAAACCTTTCCGTTTTAGGACATTTAGGATCACCAAAATTATTTCTGTTTGCTAAATGCCAGAATAATGACAAATTTTTTTAGTTGCTTGTTATTTCCTTCAAATTCAAAAGTTTACAGATTTTGTGGGCTTCTGATAGGTAAATTCACATTATTTTAATTAAATAGAGGAACACTTGTGGAAGGTCTTCCATGTTTGACGAGAAAAAGTAAAAATAAATCAGCCAAGATGTCAGAAAAATAACTGAGAACCTCTATAAGTCTGATTAATCATTGGGCAAAATGTCCATCCTATGAATGTTTATTTATGCTGAACAATAAATCAGTAACAATATATATATATTGATAGATATATGATCAATATCAACAGATAATATGTTGATAGAAAATTCAATCTAAAGAATATTCTCTCAACTTCGATCCAGAACCGCAAAGCTAAGCGAAGTTTGGTGGATTCAGCTTACTCTCTCACTCTTTGGTTACCTAGCAACAACTTGTTGCACAACTTGTGGTTACCTAGCAACAACCTGTTGACTAACTTAGGCAGCAGCAGTTTAAGGTTTGGCCACTGTGCCACCAGTTTGACAGTATTTCAGATATTTAAAACCAAAAACTGATCAATAATGATCAATATCAACTGATATAAAATGCTTTTCTCACGATACGTTTTTTTTAGCCATATTGTCAGCCAGTAAGCTACACAGGAAGGAGACAGATTCTTTGAGAATATCAACCACAGATAAAAAGCAGAAGACCTTGTAAACGCTGGGAAATGAGCCGACAGGCCGCTCAGCAACGAAGAGACCATTTCTAAAAAAAGCAGCAGAGAAAGCGACAACAGTTTGACTATATACTCAGAAACAAACACTTTCTTCTGATGAATCTAAAATTTAAATTAAACTTGAAACAAGCCTCAAAAACACCATCTCAATTGCAAAGTACGATGGTGGCAGCATCATCATCTGAGGTTGTTTTTCTGCTAAATAGTTTGATACATAAAAGAAACCATATGACATCATAAATTATTTAATGTTTAAGCAACATCTGAAGACATCAGCCAGTAAGTTGAAGCTTAGGCACAAAAATAACCCTAAGATTTTCATCACATTACCTACAAAGTCAACATTTTGGGGTTGCCATCGCAACTTCCACAGAAAATGTATGATTTATAATCCAATATTCCAGCAATCTGTTGAAGTTTAAAGTTTCATTTGAAAATTAAACTCTACAAAATCCTAAAGAAATAGCTTATGATCTCCCTCTATCATTATTCTGACATTTATCAAACAGAAATATTATTTTAGCTACCTTAAAGGCTTGGTCTGATGTAACGGCAGACAGTGAAGAAACAAAGATTTGGTGACTTTGTAATGTGACTTTTAATTGTATTCATAGAAGTCCACATCCTAAATCTCTGATCTATTTTGATTTTACTACAATTATACAACAGTTTCAGGTTTATCCAATCTGAAACTCAAAGTTAGACTTTGAATTCCAGAGGAATCTTAACTACCCTGACTTTGCCAGTAAGATTGTAAAACCGAAGCAATTATACTGTTAAGAACCATCCTGTTGAACTCTTATATAAGCAGTTATAAAATGAAGCAGATAATTATTTCAGCTCTGTAAATCATTGACTGATATTTAGCTTAGTTTGACTTTTAACTTGTGGAAAGAAGTTGAAACATTCATTGCAACCGCCAAAGACTCAAAGCGATAAGTTAATAAATTATCCAATCACAGAAGCTTCGTTGAATGCCTCAAATGTTCTCGTTCGAAAAGCTCGTCTCACAGGAGACGTTGATGAATGTGATAGAAGTACAGGTGTGGAGGAAAATATTCAAATTTAAAACACACCGGATATGGTTTAGAAATAACTCTGAAACTTTGGCAGTAAAATGTGTATTAAAGACGTCATTCACAGGATATTTTGGTTTTTCTGGGACCATTCTCTGAAAATCTGAGACATAGTTGTGTATGAAAATCTCAGCACTAACAACAATACTGAGTTCGTTACTTAATTCCCTTTTCTATTTCACTCAATCTGTAAATTGTCAACAATGGAACAGGTTTACCTAATAAAGTGGCCTCTTAGTGTATCTTAGTTTGTTAATTAATCAGTTTAAGCCCTATAATTTCTATTGTTCTTTGGGTCTTTCGGGCTCTAAGTAATCCTTTCTAACAATTTCATAACTTTGAATAAACAATGTAATTTCTATGTATTTGAACATATTTTGTTTTCTATAGCTTTGTATTTTTTGTGTTTTCATGAACACTTGTGGTCGGCTGTATAATGTTATGCCATATTTTCATCGACTGTGGTTCTGCTCCCCATTTTGGCCAGTTAACTTATGGAATATGACATTTGTTCCTTTCAGATCATAACATTTCCATCCATCCATCCATTTTCTAACACCGTTGTCCCTAGTGGGGTCAGGAGGATAATTTTAATATAAATTATCTATTTTGTCAAAATTTTGAAATTATGACTGAAATTTCATAAGAACTCATGATACTGTGGGGTTTGGAGCTTTAAAGTTAGTGTTTTGAAGCCTGTGTAATTTGTCACTGCAGGGGGAATAATAGTAGTAGTAATACTAATAGTAATAATAGTCAATTATGACAGTAAATTATACATCCACTAACTTCACTATTTCCATATTTGCCACCTAACAGTAAAAAATCAATTCACATGAAAAAAACTCCATGAGTTTTTGCTTCATTTTCAGAGGCCTCATAGTAGTGCTAAAGTGCTAGCTTGAACAAAACTACAGGCTCTAGTGGTGTCATTCATTTCCTCCAACATTACAGAGCAAATGAATGTTTTGTTAAGCTCTTCTCCTATAAAAGACATAAAATGTTATCTGCGACTGTTTTACTTTTTGAGCATAAAGTAGATCTGTTTAGCTAAGCTGCTATGCCACACGTCCTATGCTAGTGCTAACGCTAATGCAGAAATCCCTGTTGGTTTTTTAGTATTTGAACATTTAAAAAAAAGATTTTATTGTTTATTAAAAGTTTAAAGAAATTATTAAACTGTAATGGGTCTTTAAACACAAACATGACTTTGAATCTTTAACTAGGTGTTTTGAAACCCATTTAATTTGAATTAGATGGGGGGGGTTGGCATTCCTGGTAAAGAGTTATCAAGAAATTTAAAAAAAACATATTAATCTTTTAGGGCAGTTGGAAGGGCTGGACAATATGGCTGAAAAACTTATCACACTATAACTATTTCATCAGTTGATATCAATAATTGTCAATATTGATAATTATTTATAAGTTTTATGTTTTAAGTATCTGGAATACTCCCAAAACAGTGTCATGACCTATCTTGTTTTATCCTAAGTTTTCACTCCACGCAGTTTTTTTTATTTTTAAGCAGTTGTGAGGCATAGTGGGGAAACCTTAAAGTTTACTGTTGCTGTTACTCAACAAGTTGTTGCTAGGTAACCAAAGAGTGAGAGAGTTGCTAGGTAACAAAGAGTGAGTTAGAAAGTTAATGCCACCAACCTTGCTAAGCTGACTGTGAAGTTGAGTAGCTAAGGTCTTTCCCCTCCCAGATTGCTGCGTGGTTCTGGATCGTATTTCAGTGAATAATGTCGAATATTGAATATTCTATCAGACGTATTAATAACTGACATTGATTATGTCTATCCTGATACATGCTGTCATTGATTTATTGTAGCAGAAGGATAATCGCACCACAAATAAATGCTACATCTCTTTTTAAGTATTTTTCAAATAGTAGAAGTTTACGTGAGTACGGTGGATTCCCGTTTATTCGCAGTTCAGTTCTCACTTATTTCCCTATTTGTGGAATATCATTATTCAAGGAAAATCCGCCCATTTGCAGATTTGTTTTTTTATTATCTGAAATATTCAAAGGAAAATGCAGCTTGGTAAGCTGAACTAAGCTCCATGTTACTTGAGATGTTAAATACTGTAATTGTGCTCATTTTAATAAGAACAAACTGCTTCGTCATAGTTGGATGAGAGTGAACAGGTTTGTAACCTTACAAAAAGACAATATCAGCTCTGCACTTTGACAAGTTTATCTGGGATATATCTAATCAGTCTAATCAGTTTTGTGTCATTTTGTTTTGTGAAGTTAGATTTTTTTTCATCTGTGTGCAGAAACATGGCACACCCACAGCAGAGCTTAAATTTCTGACCTCAACATAACATGTATGAGTTTAGCGGATTAGCAGTCAAAACATAAGAAGGTTTTGAGTCTGGTTAACTTTATCCAGTTTATTATTGCATTTTACAGCAAATATTGCAGAACGTAATCAATATACAGTCTGTCATAGCAACTATTTTAGTTTTTTTTTAATTACTTCAAGCTGCAGTATGTAATTTTTATTTTTTTTTAAATTATTTATGCATATTTGTTGAAACTGTTGTCATGACAGAATGGTATGAGACAGATATGTGAAAAAACATTGACCTCTTCTGCTTTCTCCCATTGCTCCCACTGTTAACTAGAAATAACCAATCAGAGCCAGGAGGCAGGCCTTAGCGCTGCCAATCACCCTCACCTCTTTGTTTTCTGCTATGCTGCTAGCACAACCTTTAGTGAATGCTCAGGCATAGACACCAATGACAATGAATAAACGGTTTTCCTGTAGCAGTAAGTTGTTTCTAAGCCATTAGCACATTTAGTATCAACAACATGAGGTTGATTGACAGTGCTAAGACCATCCTCCTGGCCCTGTTGTTTTTGCTTGGAGCAGTGCATTTCTTCAGACAGGAATAATATTAATATCTCCAGGAGAATTCAGAGGTGGGCAGAGTATCAAAAAATTGTACTCAAGTAAGATTAGCACTACTTCAACATATTTTTACTCAAATAAAAGTAAAAAGTAGCCATCCTAGAAATTACTCCGGTAAGAGTAAAAAGGTATTTGGTGAAGAGTCTACTCACTCACCTATTGAATAACTGATCAAAACATAAATCATTTAATATTTAAAAATTACAAAATCAGATATTTAAGTGGATATTTTTGGTATTTTAAGGACAAAATTTATAATAATTTCTATAAAAGTAACAAAAAATAACAAAATCATGCAACAGAGATTTTTTCCAAATCATTTTCTTTCAGAAAAAAAAACTTTAAAACTTTTACACAAACTGCAGGTGTGTGTGTGTGTGTGTGTGTGTTTCTGTGTCTGGTAAATCTTTGATTAATATATGTTTGTTCTTCATTCAGTGGATAGAAAATCCAGAAATTTAACTCAAGTAAGAGTAGAAATACTTCATAATAAAAATACTCAAGTAAACGTAAAAAGTACAGTGTAGTAAACATACTCCTAAAGGTAATTTTTTTTCTAAAATGTTATTCAAGTGAAGGTAATTGAGTAAATGTAAGTAGTTATGAATCAACTCTGCTCATAACATACTGTCACAACATGGTGACAATTTAAATTTTTAATAAAAGTTACTTTAACAACACTCTTTAGAATGTCTTAAGATCACATTTTATCTCAGTAAATATTTCAATTTAACAGTCAATTCCAGAAAAAACAAGAAAATGTTTACCCAATAGCAGTGATAATTCATCTAAATACCTGCAGCAAACACAAAGAGATAAAGCGACCCGGATTGGGGAGCCACATGTCGCCTTGAAATGTAAGACGATTTGAAAGGTGTCTACTTTCAGAGGAACACAAACCACCTCAGTTCTCCGCCGTGCAACAAGAGTCCCGTTGAAGACCTGAGGGGCATAAAAGTCCCAACGGCCTCCTGAGAAAAGCCAGAAGTGGCTCATGTCGCGGGCTGCCGCGTGCACCAAAGTAAGCGTGACACCCACGGAGGTGGAGAGGGAGGGCAGCCAAAAACAACACGACGGCACGCTGCTGGGACAGCAGCTTTCAGCAGCAGCTCATGAAAGAATGCATGACAGCTCCCTGTGTGACTTCAATAAGATAAACCATTCCTTCCTGTGCACAATTAGCAACAGTTGTTTATTCAGGAAATTACACTGGTGGCCATTTAGTGCAGGGAGGAAAGAGGCACCGCACTTCTTGGAGAGAAGCAAACGCAGCCAAAACAGGATCTGATTTTACTTTAAAGCTGCAGTATGTTACTTTTGTTTTAAAACATTTGTTTCATACACATTTGTTAAAACTGTCAGTATGTCATAAACGTAGAATATAAGCAGAGGTGCCCAAAAATGTGCTCAAATAAGAGTAGCCACTACTTCAACTTATTTTTAATCAAATAAAGGTATAAAGTAGCCATCCAAAAAATTACTTGAGTACAAAACGTATTTGGTAAAAACGTTTACTCAAGTGCTCAGTAACTGATCAAAATATCAATCATTTACTGCTTAAAAATTACATCATCAGACAGAACAAAACATAAAATTATGTGGAAATTTTGGTATTTTATAGCTAAAAATTAAACTAATTACAAAATAACGAAATTAGGCAAAAGAGACAATTTTCCAAATCAGTTTCTTTCATTAAAAAACTTATAAAACTTCAACAAAAACTGCAGGTGTGTCTCTGTGTCTGGTGAATTTTTGGTTAAAACATGTTTGTTTTTCCCTCAAAATCCAGACATTTTACTAAAGTAAAAGTAACAATACTTCATAATAAAGTTACTCAAGTAAAAGTAAACAGTACAGCGTAGTAAAAATACTCCACAAAGTAATTTTTTTCCAAAAGTTACTGAAGTTACATTATGAGACAGATAATCTGTGAAAACATCGATCTCCTCCACGTGAGCTACTGTTGCCATCTGAAAAAATGCAGACTAAAAACAACCAATCAGAGCCAAGAGGCTGGTCTTAGTGCTGTCAATCAATCTCATGTACTCACTCCTAAATGTAATAATGGCAGAGAAATAATTTATGTTACAGAAAAACTGTTTGTTCGCCGTCATGGTGGCCATGCTATCTGGCTTGAGCATTCACAGCATGCTATGCTAGCTGTGGCATTGCTAAACCCGCCTCCTGGCTCTGATTGGTTGCTTCTGGGAACACTGGGAGAAGGCAGTGGAGCTTTTTCACAGATTATCAGTCTCATAGCATAATGTCACAACATAGTGACAGTTTCAACAAATATGTAAAAATAAAAAGTTTTGTAAACGCTACATACTGCATCTTTACAGTGTTTCAAAATATTTATTTAAGGTTATACAATTATTTAAAGATCTGTAAAAAATGTTTCCCAAAGCAGTTACACTGTAGAAATACGATCTTAACATCTCTATCCAAAACCTACAAACAACACTGAGAAACCATTGAATAGTAAAAAACGATGTAGTGTATAACTGCAAAAGTTTTGATATTTAGAAAATAAATACTGAATGCTGCAAAAAATCTAATTTTTCACTAATTAAAGAAGTGGTGGAGAGCTAGAATCCCTATTAGTCTAAGAAAGTTGCAAGATGAACATTTTCCCTTTAAAACGCTACACATTCTTCAATAAAACTGCTTATGTATTTAAAATAAAATTTAAAAAATATGGCAAAAATCTACAATATAGATTTACTGCGCTAATGTTAAACACACTAAAGTACACTGAAGTAACTATTTTATCACATTTTTTTGCATCACCTATATAATAAAACTTGTCATGTAACATGGATATAAACAATTATAAGAATATAAACAATTATTTTATTACTAAATTTAAAAGAAACAATCTTGTTTCTTTGTTTAGGCTGTTAGTTAAAATAGTAAGAAAGATTTAGAAATTTAAGAGCAGCAGTGGGGTGCACCACATTCTCACTGACTTACTGATAAATAATTACTGTATCCATGAAATGTTAATTTAATTATAATTACATTACCTTTAAATTATGACTGAAAGATTTAAGGTTTTCAACTAGTGAATTTGGAAATCTGTTGATTATTTTTGGGGCAGTAACATCTGGCCCTGCATGTTACTATGGCTTAATAAATTAATCTCTAACATGTATATGCTAGTAAAACTGTCTTCTGATACGATATCCTTGAGTGAAAATACCCCAGCTATGCTAAAACTGCATAATATTATCGAACTGCTTTCATTAAATCATAAATATAGAAAAAATGGCTGCTTAACAGACATGCTGCTCAGAGAGGCAGAAATTGACTTTAAAATTACAACAATGGTGAATTACACTTCTTTAAGCCAGCTGACTGACAAAGCGCAGCAATAAGTGGGGGCTTTGCTACATTACTCAACATTTTTTAAACTTTGGTATACATTCCTACACTGCAAAACCCAACAACTTAACAAGTATTTTTGGTTGCTAATGTATTTTGCACTTGAAATAAGACAAAACTAACTTACAAGTAACTTTTCAGCAAGATAAAAGCTTGTTTTAAGTAAATAATTACTTAATATTTATGAAAAAGTGTTACATAGATCTACTTATAACAAGACAATTTCCCCATGTTATAAGTGAAATAATCTGCTAATGGAACTAGCACTTTTTCATCAATATCAATGAAATATTTACTAAAAACAAGCTCCTATATCTTGCTTTTAAATTAGTTTATTTTAATTCAAGTGTGCTAAGACATTTAAACTAGAAAACTACTTGGTATAATTGTGTGTTTTTTTGCAGTGTACAGGTACCTGCCAAATGTCTCTGCTCTAATTTAACAAATATGAGAGCAGATGCAGCAATGAAGAGCCTACTGACCTTTGCTTTGCTCCAACACTAATGCTCTAGTCTAGACTAATTTATCTTAAATTATTACTTTAAACTTTTAAAAGTAAGATCAAATACTTGTATTTAGTTTTACTGAAGCCTAAGGGCAAACTTCTGCAGTATATTTTAACAACAATATGCAGTTTGTTCTCTAACATTTCCCACCTTGAACCGCAAAAGGTGGGAAATGATACAATATCCTTGAGTGAGTGAGATATCGTAGGCTAGAGATCCTGCATAAAGTATAGCGCATTGCTAATAATGTCATTAACTATTTCTAGATGTTTTATCTATTTATGTTTATGCTCCATAAAATGTCCTAAATTTATTTGGATTTCTGTAGCTAACGCAGACTACACTACAAGTAAAATAAGCTAATTTTTGGTTGCATTATGTGGTTTTAAAGAATGATACCTATATTTGAGTCAATTACAATTTATTTTCAAAAGAGCATAATGATTATGTGTGCACTGTTTCATCACAGCAGGAAGAAAAAGTTCAGTCTTCCTGCCTGTTGAGTCTATAAAGAACATTGTGTACTGTAATACATGACACATGGCCTACAATACACCATAACAGTATGACAGGTTTCCTTTCTGTGATGAACTGGATTTATTTATAGTAAAGACGGACAAAACAAACAGACTAGGGTTAAACATTTTAGCTAAATCTATACTTGAACATGTGCTCCCATATTTTTCAGTTTCTTTTTCTCCCAGTTTTCCCAGAACAGATGTCACGCCCTTATATAATACTACTATACTGGTTTTAAGGTAAACATGGCCTCCAGCTATGAGGTCTGTTTCTGTATTTACAGAGGTTGTGCATTTGTTCCATTTCTAACAGCATATCTTCTCCAACCACACTGATAAAAATCAATTGTTAGAGTTTCACAATTAAATGGATCCATCAATTTGAATACATTTAATTTGGGTGCATTTCAAATTATGTCAGTTGAGTTAAATCATAACTATTAGAAGAATATATTCTTATCCTATGCTTAACCTCCTTCTACCCAGCAGAAGTATGAAGTCATTCACAATAAAGACATATAATCTTGCTAACAAGTTTAACGTTAGCATTGGCGCTGTTGCTAAACCAGTTTAAACTAGATGAAAACTTTTAAAAATCAGTTCTTACAAGGTGGCATGTGTTAGTTTCCTTGACAACAGAAGATTGACTAGTTCAAGTCATTAACAACGACTAAAACATTAGCAATAGTGTTGTTACTAAGTCAGCTTAAGATGAAAACAGTCTTTTTAAATTAGTTCTAACAATGTGGAATATAAACAACAGATATGATGTACGAAAGTTACATCTGCATTTGAATTAAGAGGCTAAGCTGGCTAGCTAGTCTGACACTAGCATTAGCGCTGTTACAAAGCTAGTTTCACATGAAAACAATCTTTTTAAATCAGTTCTAACAATGTGGAATATGAACAGTTTTTTTCATAACAGATATGATGTACCAAAGTTACCTACATCTGGATTAGAATTAAGAGGGTAAGCTGGCTAGCTAATCTGACATTAGCATTAGTGCTGTTTCTAAGCTAGTATGACTTGAAAACAATTGTTTTAAATTAGTTCTTACAAGGTGGAACGTAAACCTTTTTTTTTACAATAACAGATACAATGTATGATTTTTAGCTATAGGCCATCTGCATCAGGTTTTAGCCTCTAAGATGGCTAGCAAATCTAAAATTAGCTTTAGGACTGTTACTAAGCTAGTTTAAGGTGAAAACAACTTGTTTGAATCAGTTCTTACAAGATGGAATGTAAACTATTTCCTTGAGAACAAATACAATGTAGCATCGTTAGCTGTATCTGCATCTGGCTTAAGAGGCTAAGCTAGCAAGCTAGTCTGACAGTAGCATTTATACTGTTACTAAACATGTTTAAGGTAGAAACAAACTTTTAAAGTCAGTTTTAATAAGGTGAAATGCAAACCATTTCCTTGACAACAACAGATACAATGTAGCATCATTAGCTGTATCTGCATCTGGCTTAAGAGGCTAAGCTAGCAAGCTAGTCTGACATTTGCGATGTCACTAAACTAGCTTAAGGTGAAAACAATGTTTTTAAATAAGTTCCAACGATGTGGAAAGTAAAATGTTTCCTTGACAGCAACATATATGAAGTAGGCTACCATTGTTAGCTATGTCTGCAATAGGCCTTGGAGACTAAGTTGGCTATCAAGTCATTACATTAGCTTTAACGTTGCTACAAAACTAGCTTAAGTTGGAAGCTAACCTTTTAAAACTTCACAATGGCTGTGACGTATTATTCTTCAGCAATGACTACCTCAAGGTTAAAAAGCTCAGCTTTTTAGAAAGTTTAACCTTAGCGATAGCGCTGTTGCTTAATTAGTTAAAGCATGGTAGAGTATAAAACTTTAAAATTCAAACAAGGTTTAAACCAGAGTCAAGATGACTTCCTCAGAGTCAAAAACTGTGGCTTTCAAGAAAGGTAATCAACTCAAAGTCATTGTGGGATTCCTCAATCAATTCTTTAACCAATCTTGGTTTGAGGAAGGGCAAAATACCCAGCTAAAAGACGTTAAAGTAATCATGAAATACAACATAAAAGGCCGATTATGGTCTGCTACAACGGACAGGTAGGTGAAATGTGTCTTCATTTAGCGCGTCCTGGTGCTGCGTGCTTCCCAAATAAGCAACACACACCTGTCCATCCAAACGATGTGATTCATCAGACCAGCCCACCTTCTTCTTCCAGAACCCGGTCACTGGTTTATCACTGCTTCTTTCTTACTCCACTTTTGATCGCAAATTAATCTTTTTCCAGCTTATAACATGTCAACTTTGAGAACAAAATGTTCCCTTCCAGTCGAATGTCTCTCACTCACTAATAATAAAGAAAACATAATTAGGGATTTTAGAGGTCAGAGTGACCATTTCACCTCTTTACTAGTTTGAACCTCTGAAACTTTGGTTTCTTTTTTAGGTATGAAATTCTGAATTGTTTTGGACTAACCGCATGTTAATTCATACTCGCCTGGAAAAAGCTCTCTTTTTTCAAGGAAGTTTTTTTGGTTTGATCAGAGATCACACTCTGTCCTAATTCAAGATTCAACTGAGAACAGAGAGAGAAATACAGATATTATAAAACTGAACTAAATCGCACAGAAATTCAAGCTTATTTTTAAAATTTCAATCATTTATACTCATTAACATGTAAAATAAAATTATAATAAATTAAGTTATAATTGGCAAAGTGGATAAAAAAGCCTAATAAACAGTTATTTACTTTAAGTTTTAATATTATGCCAGACTAAATGCACATTCATTCATAGCACATCTCACATACACACACACACACCAGCCTTACGGTTGTCTGCTGACCCAAATTCATATGAAAACGTTTTATTTGTAATAAAAATAAGTTCAAATTGGATTCTATAGACCTGAATTTTAATATCACCACCTTCCTAAAATAACAGCCTAAGTAATCTTTTATTGATTTTAGCAATAAATTTTAAAAAAATCACCCTCTTTATTACTTTAATTGCCAAAATCTGATTTAGGTTTTAAAAAAATGATTTAGGTCAATATTTTAGGAAGGTGACATTATGCAACGATTAATATGTTGGATTGATTCAGTTATAAAATTGCTGGATATGAGTTTGATTTGTTTATCAAGGGTCTTGTTGCCATTTATATGAAACTGAATCAAAATGAATGGATGTTTTTAAAATGTCATTATTGCCACAAATTAAATTCACCAATATTTTCTTATACGTTTCTTATATATTTCACCAAATAGTGTGTTGGAGTAAACGTTACTGACTAAAAAACAGTCCTAAATGTACATATTTCAATATGTAGCTCATTTTTTGCTGTTTGTTCTCTTATCTAACTGGTTATTTGTCATTTGTACATCAATCCCGCTTAGACTAACATTTAACGTCCGCCGGAATTCAGTTTTATAGTGCATTTTGGACCTCTCCACGTCGTCCTGAAATGTGGTTCTGATCTCAAGTGATGGCCATCAGATGTGGCAACAGGCCTCGCTGGAGCGGAGCTGTGACATAATTTGTGGACAGGCCGGCGCGTTTTGGTTTCTATTAATAAAACACCTTCCCAGTCCAACAACAACAGAGAGGGAACAACCTACCGAGCAGCAGCAGTCGATGCGTCTGTTTATACTCCCGCTTGAGCTCCCTCAGCGCCCTGTCAATGTTTTTACTGACTTTCTTCGCCTCCTTCTCGGCCTCCTTCTCCTCCACCAGCAGTTTGTCCCAATGTTTCTGCTTTTGGGTGCTTGTTTTTGGAAGCAGCTGCAAGCGGCGGCTGCGCTCCTTTCCGGATCCCTTGCAGCCGCTGCTGCCGCCTCCTCCTCCGCCGCCGCCGCCTCCACCTCCGCCGCCCCCGTTTTGTATAAGCACCCCGTCTGTCCCGGTGTCCCCGCGGCGGTGCTCCCTAGCCGGGTCCCCGGAGCGAACCAGGCCTTCGCCGCCGCGTAGCGATGAAGTCTCCCCGCATCCGCCGGTGTCCTCCTGGCGAGCCGCCCCGCCGCGGCTCGGCACGGCGGCAGCGGCGTCCGGAGGCTGGTCCGAGTCCGAGGTAGCATTGGAGATAGAGCCGCTCAGGTCCCCGAAGAGCCGGGGACGCAAACTGTAGCACAGCCCCATGTTGAAACCAATATTTGTCTGTGAATGTGATTTTTCATAAATCAAAATATCGGGCGGGGATTAAAGAAAATCGCAGATGCGCCACCAAGCACCTAACGAGCCATCGTCACATTGGAGCTCCAGCGGCGCGATCTAAATCCGAATCCGAGGCGAAAATGTGAATGAATTATGCTCCGACATTTGCTATATGTCATCTTGCATTTTCCCCCAGTCAGCCTTCGCTTCGTAGATAGTGGATCACCTGATCCTTCAGTGGACACTGCGGGTCCACCTTACCGTAAGTAACCGAGAGGGCGCAGCCTGGGAGGAACGCCGCTGCTGTCCGAGTGCGCACGCAGGCCAAATTCCGACTGCGCAGCTTTTAGGTGTAATGCAAGAGAAGAAGGTACGTCATGTTACTACAGTATGGCAGTTTCCAGAACGCCCCTAAATTATTTTCTTTCCTCACATTTCATGCCTGTCCAGTGACAGAAAAATGTAAATATTTCCTCTAAAACACCAGATTTATCTCTTTTATAGAAATTCCAGCGAATATTTTGGTCAGATAAAACTCTTAAAGCGTAAATTATGATTTAAATTCCAGATTGGCCAAGAATTGTACTCAAGTAAGTAGAATTACTTCAACATATTTTTAAGTATAAAGTAGCATCCCAAGAAATTACTAAAGTAAAAGTATAAAAATATTTTGTAAAAATTCTACGCAAGTACCGAGTAACTGCTTAAATTATCAGTCATTTAATATTTTTATCAGAAGGACCAAAATAGTTAAGTTGAAATTTTGGTATTTTAAGGACGAAAATGACAATAGTTCATATCAGTAACAAAAAAATAACAAAATCAGGCAAAGAAAAAAAAATCAAATCTTTTCAAATCAGTTTCTTTCAATAAAAACTTATGAAACTTTAACAAAAACTGCAGGTGTGTGTCTGTTTCTGGTGAGTTTTTTGTAGTTAAAACATGTTTGTTCTTCATTCAGTGAAGATACTCAGAAAATCCAGAAATTTTACTCAAGTAAGAGTTGTGATACTTCACAATAAAAGTACAACATAGTAAACATACTCCTAAAAGTGCATTTAAAGAAAAGCTACACAAGCAATATACAAACTATGACTAGAGTTTAGTTAATACAAACTAAATTAAAGAAATTTTTAGTCAAAATATACCAAATCTTTGTCTTTTAGCGGGTTATAAAGTAAATAAAACTTCCTAAAATAACGGAACACGTGCAGGCGACACAGGAAACCACTAGATGGAGAACTTGTACAGAGAATTGCTAATTTAATAAGATTTTGTAAACTGCATTTGAGTCAAAATACTTATAACTGAGCTGAATAAAACCATGACAGATGTAATTAAGATAATGCAAAAAGTACTAAGCCAAGTTAGACTAAAATATGGACCATATTAACCCAGTCTCATTAACTTTGACTATAAATGATAATCTAACTATTTTAAGTATAAATAATAACAAATGAAAGTTTAGCAGTTTTTTCCAAGAAATAATTAAATTAAATTTCTGGGAATGAATGACACTAAAAGTACCAGTAATCTATTTGTCTTTACATTTTTTTCCACAAATATCAAAATATCCCAGAGAATAATCTTTTTCTTCACTTAAAAAAATAAAAAATATTAAAAAGAATTAAATAGAAGTTGCCTTTTTAAAACTTAATCTAACATTCATTAGAAACACAAACTATATTACAAGCAAATAAAAAGCAAACAAACTTTCAAGTGGAAGTGGGTAGACAAAAATTGTATTAAAATAAAGCAATGTTTCAATATATTTTTATTCAAAAGCAGTCGTAGAAACAGATAAGAGTAGAAAATAGTTGCTGAAAATGCAACTCATTACTTGAGTCGTACCATTTAATCTGATTTGTGAAAATGATGGATTTAGAGAGACAAAACATTAAATTACCAGCAGATTTTTGAAATGATAAAATGAAAACTCCAGCTGGTGACTAGTCATTACACATTTATTTACATAGAGTTTTGTTCCTTTGGTTTTCTTCTGTTATTATTATTAATGTTTTTTATTTACTTAGCACAATAGAAATGGTACACATAAAGAAAATAAGGCAAGTTCAAGATTTGTGTTGCCTCAACTTCAGCATTCCAAAGATGATCTTCGTCAGCATCAGCACGCTGAAAACACACATTAAAATATTCACATTATCTTGACAAACGTTGGTCTGTGTCCTTCAGTAGAGTACGTTACCTCGCTAAAGTCATCAAACCAGCCGGCATGAACTTCCAGGAGTTTACAAATCTCAGTCCCATCACTACAGCCAAAGTTCCCGCTGTGCCTGCATGTACGGACAAACATGATGAGGAGATGAAAGCTGCTGTCATCACAGCATTACCTTTTGCTGAACAGAGAGAGAAAACTCACCCAATGAAAGCCAAACATTCCTGGGATTCTGAGACGTCAGATAAACTCCAACTGCAGCCGCCAAGCCGAAAACGATACCGGAGACCAGAGAGGTGATGCTGCCTGTAGGGGTGGTTGTTTATATATATACATATATGTATATGTATATATATTGAACAGCATCCAGGTAATTTTATGTATTTTTTCTTTTAAAATATTGAATCAGCTGGGTCAAGAACTACAAGTGGAGATTAGCACTTAGAGCTGTAACTGCCTACAGTGCATTTCTCCTCTTATGGTTAATGTATACTGTAGATTGTCCCTGTTTTAAATAAAATGAATTGTCATATTTGGGTTGACGTATTGAGAACTGACGCTATATAAACTGAACTGAATTGACTTGAATAGAAGCAAAAAGTATGGTGCAGTAAAATGCCTTCTAGAAGTCATTTTTCTTTTTAAAAAAACTAGTTATTACTCACCCTAGTGATCAAGCACTGAATCAGATTTACACACGTTAAAATTAAGAGAAAGCAGAAACATATAAACTCATTTTGTTACATTTTTGTTGCAAATCTTCCTTTGTATTCTAGATTAAAATAATAATCCAGAATGCTCTGCAAAGGTTTTACATATTTTATTCTGCCAGGATGAATTCTCAGTTCATTCTTGGAGCAGTTTTGGGACTACTGACAAGATCCTACAATGGCGTATTAGGGTCGCTGTAAAGGGAAAAAAGGAGTACGTTTCTGCAGAAAAATAAATAAATAAATAAATCAAAAATTTTCTAGAAAAAGCAAGGAAATTTTTAGATTAATCTCATACATTTTCTAGAAAAAACAGAAATTTCTGAGTTTCAAATCTCAAAAATTTTACTTTTTCACACAGTACCAAGACTGGAATAGTTTTTCTCCCTTCGTAAATAAAATCAGCGTTCACTACAAATATTTAACTTGCATATGAAAAAAACTTTCAGAAAGTCTTGAAAACTGTTGACAAAGACCACTTCAAAATATTACAAAAAATATGACATTTGGAGGGGAAATAAGACATTAAGTGTGAATTTAAAACTTTGGATTTTGTATCTGTAGGCGTTTTCCTGTTCTTGTAAGACTGTAGAACTATTAATCATAGCCACTTTTACAGATTAAAAGTGAATACAAGATTTTGTTGAGTTTTGATGACTTCCTCGTTAAACTTGAAGTTTAAACTAGTTTATTTTCTCCAGTCTTGTCCTTCTGACCGTAACAGTACATGAGGTTTAAACTATTTCAAAAGCCAGCCGTATTTCTGAACTTATTCAGAAATAATAATCTGAATAAGTTCAGATTATCAACAAAATCTGAGTTTGTCTGTTAATATACACATTTTAAAAAGCATACCTGCTTTAGCATAACCTATGACTCCTCCTGCTGACACAAACAGAGCATAGCCGAAGCCAATCCAGTCCATGAAGTCCAGTTTAAGCAGCTAATCCCGAACCGAGAAACAAAACCTCACAAGGTTGGTGATAATCTTGTATAAGGCGAATACAGACAGCTTGTCTTTATTCACAAACTGTCCTTAGTTTTAAACAAAATGCGTAAAAACGCTTAAAACACGTACTATTACACTGAATTCTTGACTAGTTCCGTTTCAAAACACTTCCGCCTAAACGGAAATTCGTCGCTTTCGAAATAAAAGCTGACCGATTGAACTAACTTCGTTTAAAACTTGGATTTCATAAAATATTAAATTAAAAACCAAATAAATTAATGTTGATATAAGATATTTTAAGCAAACCGCCCAGAGCTTATGAAACAATTAATCCTCAAAGGAAGCCACTTCCACCTCAACCGAAGTTAGCAACTTTCAAAATAAAAGATCACACAGATTGCACTCATTTAGAAACTAATCTTGTATAAAGTCTAAATCAATATTATAATTAAAATATATTGCTACAAAAGGTGTTTATATTTATAAAGAAAAGTGGTGGTTGTGTGTAGGTACCAAAAAATAGGTATAACTTTAAAGCACAAAAATTAAAACAAAAAAAGTAAAAATATCCACAGTAAATCTAACCAAATCCGGCAACTTCAAGATACAAATATTTGTATGGCACAGCAAGTTGACATAAAAGCATGAATGGGTTAAGAATATTTTTTATTGTTTGACAGTCTTTTTTCCGCCATTTTTCTTCTTCTTCTTTTTGGGTTTGCTCTCATCCTCTACAATGACTTTTTCTGTTATCTCTCGGACTCTCTTCTTCTTTGTAAGTTCCTGAGTAAGTTCTGAGGACAGTGATAGAGGAAAAAATATTTATTTAATCAATTTAATTAACCCATGCCATCATGTTTAAGTGTTAACAAGTAGTCCATAAAGTGAGATGAAAGCTGGACTCCACCTTCAGATGTTGCTGCTTTAGACGGACCATCAGATATCGGCTGCACTGGCCTCCACACGGCGAGGCACGTCAGTCTAGCTGTTGTGTTCACTTCCCCCAGTAGAACAGGAGGCTCCAGCTCCTGATCACCACCAGAAATAGTCATATAAAATATATTTACCAAACCACTTACATTAGTACTCCTGTCTTTAATACTTTGTCAGACCCACTTTTACCAATAAGACACCAATAATATAAAATGTCATAAAGCTGAAACACATAGAGAGACTTCCTGCACTGTTTTCTGTAGCTCACCCCAGTTTTTCTATAGGACTTAGGTCTAATGGAAGACAGTTGGACCTATATTTGGTGAACTGTAACTATGTTTTTTTTCTATTAAGAGATCTGAAGTTGACTCATTTTTAGTTTTATGGTAAAGTCTACCATAAATGTCTTGGTATTTAATCAATGTTTATGATGGTTTTTACATTAACGTCATTCCCAAGGCTGTTGGACGATGTAGAAATTTTAAGTTGGGAAGCCATTTTCTTCTAATCTTTTCGCGATTTATGAAAATCAAAACATCTACCTTACTTGAATGGCATGTTTTTCTCTCTTTACTGTTTTGAAGACCTAAAAGAAATGGGTTAGCGTAATAAAATACATCAATAAATATTGTTAGTAGGTCATTATATTTGTACCAAGTGAAACAAGAAGTCTTAAGAGTAATAGCTACAAGTTTTAGAAAATCAGATTAACTTAACCAAATAAATGTACCAAAAATAATGGTTGCAATTTCCAAAAAATAGTGTGAAATAATGTTACTGCCATAAAAGATCCAACTTATTTTAAGTTTGTTTCACCCATCCCATCCACAGGTAACAGTGAATTCAGTAACAACTGCCCAATAGTGTTATTAACCACTGATTTTGATTTATGGTGTCAAAATAACACAGACGTACCTCTTTCAGATGGATTTTCCACATTTTGATGTAACCATCATTTGAAGCCGTTAAAAGCACGCAGTAATCATCCACCATCAAACTGTCGACTGCTTTTACTCTGAAACCACAAAGAGATGCAACAATAACTGAGAGCACCTGTTCTACAGTCAGAACAATTTAGCCTAAAATTATTTATAACCCTGGCAGATTAAAGCTTAACATTATCTTCTAATTTTACCAATGTTTTTCTTCATACTAAGCTGACCAAACTGAGCCCTCTCTTGGATCTGACAGAAAATTAGTGAAGGTTATGATTGCGACAATGGCAATAAAGACTTATTTCCATTAATAATACAGAAAGTTATAAATATCTTAAACATGTTTCAATAAAATGTTGATATAAAAAAATCAATCTGACATTGTTTTATTATCTTCTGAGAGAAACCCATCTCTATTTTCAAGTAAAAAAAAATTATTTTGTATGAATGCAACTATTTTTAAATCTAAATCAATTCATATTATGATGAACATATTAGGGGAGATGTAACGTATATACATCAGGACAATCATGTTGCACTGAGCAAACTCACAATAACAATAAACCTGCTAATAAATCAGATCACAGTGTATGATTTAATGTACTGCTGATCAATTATTTCAGCAGATTCTCAAGAAATTTACCTCGTTTCATGAGCCTTGAACTCACAAACCCATTTAGCTTTTTCCACATCACAGAACCTCACAGTTTCATCGTCTCCTGCGACGGCCAGGAAGGAGTTCTGAAAGACAAACAAGGTTCAGAACCAGAGCTGGGCAATAAATCAATAACAATATATATCACGACCTACATGTGATCAATGTCAATAGCAAATATTCAATCATTTCAGTGAACCGCACAGCATTCTGGGGGATTTAGGCAGAGGAAAAACTTTAGCTGGTCAACCTCTCACAACACAACTAAGCAAAGTTGGTGGATCAACTAACTCACTCACTCTTTGGTTACCTAGCAACTCACTCACTCTTCGGTTACCTAGCAACGACCTGCTGAGTGACTAACAGCAGTAGATTCCGCCACTGTGCCTCATAACTGCTTAAAAATAAAAAAACAACAACATGTAGTGAAAACTGTGGATAAAACAGGAAAGGACATGAGACTTGTTTATCATTATTTCAGATATCTAAACAAATAACTAATCAATAACTATTGACAGACTGATATGAAACCCTTATTTTGTGCTACTTTTTTCAGCCATATTGTCCAGCCATAATAAATAGTCTAATTGAACAGTGTTTTTACTGTTTTTCCTGTATTATTTTTACTTCAGGAGAGTGTTTCAATCCCCTGTCAGGTCAGAAGAAGGAGAATTTTCTTTTCTTTTTGAGATTTTTCTTTTAGTAATTTTTCAAAATGTTAGTATATTGCTGAACAATATCCTAACAAACCAGACAGAGAATGTGTGAAAAATCAGCCATGGTCCAAAGAAGAACTAAAAAGAAAACAAAACAGAAAAACATAGCTACTCCTTAGCGTTTGATTCCTTTCATTCATTCATAATACAGAGTCTTGGCGTGAAAACTCACGTTTAAGAATTTCACAGATGAGATCCTCTTCGGGTTTGCAATCGTTCCCGTTACAGACGCCGTCTCCAGCTTGTAGATATCAATTTTGTCGTTCACCACCACCACATATCTGTCGCCATCTGGAGACCATCTGACAATGTGTGCATCTGAGAAAAAAATATAAAAACAAAAAGCTTAATATCATCCCTGCATTACAAGATAAATCCAAAGCTGTTTTTATTTTCATCTAAATGAAAGTTATACTCACTCTGTTTGATGTTTTTGATAAAAGCCGACCTGCCATTGATGAGATTCCAGGTTCTTTAAAGATAAAAAGGACACACTAGGTTTTTCTTTTTCTTTAAATAAAGAGACTAAGTGAAGTGTTAGTACACATTTTCTAAATACTCTTCCACTCTCAAATTTCCAGAGTTCTTAGCTTACCTTTTTGTTACTGTTTAAACACAAATGTTCACAATAATTTTTTCTGCAGAGGTCAGGCCTTAAATTTAAATGAATATAAATAAAATTATATAGGTGAGTGGGTAGATAAAAGCACATTGGATTTAGACTTGTCACAGTAACAAATTTAGCTGGATGATAAATTGTTCAAGAAGTAATTGTGATAAATGATAATATTGTTGTTCTGAGACCATTTACAAGTAATATGGTAGGAATATCTTAATAATGTAACGACGCATTCTCAAAGATCAATCAACTTTAAGTTCTAATGAACATTTGACACTGAAACTGGAAGACATTTTATATATCCAAAATAAATAAACAAAGCAACAAATAAAATGAATTACAAAGTCTCTGTAAACAAAATTGGCCTTCCAAAAAAAACCCCAAAGAAACCAAAGAACCAGAACGAAAAATATTATAAATCATGCAGACGGAAATTATTGCATCTGTTCTAACTTATAATGCGATTAATTGATGTATTGCTTATAGATCAATTGACAGAGGTAACTAATCAAGAAGCAGAGGGATGGATGAATAAACAAATGGCAAAGTATTTAAAACAATAGGACACAGAAAAAAGTTTGGAAAATATTCCCTTCTCAAAAATACTCAACTATTCTGAACCCAAAAAAATTGTCAAAATTTTCCAGCCTGTGTTAGGAAGCTGAAAGTAAAAACTCAGGTGACCTGCGAGTTTTACCTCAGAGTCTTGTCCGTCCCGACCGTCAGCGCCAGTTTACCCGACGGATGGACAGAGAGCGAAGTGACGTGACCTCTGAGAAAAATGAGACGAATCAGGATCTTCATTCACAACAGACAACTGCAGCCAAACTGTGGGAGGGTCACACTCACTTATGAGCTTTGATGGTCGTCATGCACTCCCACTTCTTTGTGCTCCACACACACAGGAGCCCGTCTTCCCCTCCACTCAGCAAGTGGGACGTACCATAGAACTCCAGGCAAGAGATGGTACCTGTGGAGCAAAGGAGTCATAACAAAGAAATTTATCATCAACTATACTTTCATGCAAAATAAAACTAAAGTCAATGCATTTTCTGGCTTCAGACAATCTAAAATAAACTGCTCATACCTTCATGATGCAGCAGAGCCCCATGTTCTGTTCTCTTCTTCATGTCGTATAACTGTATAGTTTCATCTTTGCTTCCCGTAACCACAAACCTCTCGCTGGCCGCCACAGCTGATACTGAAGCTGTGTGAGCGTGATGTGTAAAGTCAGGTTTGGCTGTCCAGTCCTGCATTCAAACAAATAAGGAAAACATCACTATGTGAAATATTAAAATATTGAATTCTCCAGCAAGAGGTACAAATTACAAGAGGTTAGTAAAGGCACAATAAAAAAAACCATGATAGACCAAACCAAAAAGATATTTTAACACATCACAAGTTAAAACTATGTCACAAAGACAAGAAAGCATTCACCCATGTTATTCTTCTCCATTGCTTATTCACAACAATATTTATCTATCTTAACATGCAGCAACTTTGCTATTTTAAAATCATCGAAACACTGATGAACACTTCATTGTATATGAAGTATTAATAATTTCCATAGATCCATCTAGCTGTTGATTTGAGATTAATTTAAAGAATTTTTCCTTTTCCTTGATTGTTTCATAAATTACCAGTAGCAACAACTCAGTCCCACAGCATTATGCTACCATTACTATATGGGAGAGTGTTCTTAACAACTCTCACTTCTTCCAAACATGCTTACGATGAGTGTTATTAACAAATTTTGATTTATTATTTGACTGTCTGAAAACATGGATCAGAGCATGGGTGACCAGTTTACAATTTCTCTACTCAACACAGCTGATTTGATCCCACAGCATAACACTGCTATTACCATGTCTAACAGTTGGTGTAGTCTCTCTAGATTTTAAAGCCTAGCTTTGACTTCTCTAAACATGAACGTACTGAATATTATTTCCACGTTTGAAATAAATAAGGATAAATGTAACAAAAGCATAAATTTTTAAGGATATTATAATACTATAAAGAGATGGTACAGTGCACATTTAAAAGCAGAATAGTAACATTTTCCTGCAGTCACAAAATCACAAGTCTACTCACGTTTTCCCCCGTTTTTACTCGGTATCCGAAAGTAATTTGCTCATAGCTGCCAGCGATGAGCTCCAGCACCGCTGCCATACTGCTGCTGCCAGTTACCTACAAGAGGAATAAGCTAGCAAGCTAATCCGGTTTCTATAACGTTCTCGACTCAGATATGTGCCACCAGATTCAAGTGACAACTCGTTAAATTCCACAGCGACACCTACATTAAGTACAGAAGGAACAACAACTCAACAAGAATCGAGTTTAACCCACTAAAAATTGGCATGCGTGACTATTTTTTAAGCTACACACGCCTATGACTACAAAACAACGTGTGGCGAAAACGCGCATGCGCTGAACGTGATTCCTTCCGCTTGGTGGGGGTTTTCAAAATAAAAGTTTGTAACTTAATGCAAAAAAATAAACGTACTTAAAAGTTTATTGAACTTTATTGAGGCTGACAGTTAATAATGACTGTGGATTATTTTAGCAAGCCTAAATTGATTTATTGAAAAGATAAGATCAGCTTTTAATGAATTTGAAGTGTAAACTATGTTAAATGTATTTGAGTTTTATTCTAATTTCTAAAATAATTTCATGCTGGAAAGCCCGGGATAAATGAAATACTAATGCAGTGTTTCTACCCTGACAAAATATAAAAAAGTATACATAAAGAACCCATTTGTCTAGCAAAAATACATTTGCTTTGTTTATATAATCGATTTCTTTTTACAATTTTAAATTTAAACTCAATGCCATTACATACGTTCAAAAAACAGTCTTATTAGCGTACTAAAAAAAGATTCGCAATTCGAAGACCACCAAAAACGTGGAAAAACCCACTTCTCTCTCTCCTAACTTCACCTTTGAGTCAGAAACAGACCCGCCTATCTGATGACGTAGAGAATAGGAGGGGCATTGTGATTGGCTAATGTTTTTGGAAACGTCAAGATTGACGCCTCAGATAACTGTTCTCTGTAGTTTAATGAGAGGGTGTCAGAAGAAGTCAGGGGAGATTTTTTTTCACTAAAATAAACCATGGCCAGTGGGTAAGCATTGACTCCAAACTTACATTTTTGTTTTTCGCTTTGTTTTCTCTATAGTTTCAGCTAAATGTTAGTTTTCTCCAACATTTTGAGATACTTCCGGGTATAAAAGCTTATACTTTCAAAAGTGTGTAATGTAGACATGTAATAATAACGCTGTAAGATGACACTTTTATTTGTTTCTATACGCATATTTTCCTCTCAAGTGAAACTGTATCTTTCTTTTCACGACTAAAAGCCGCTCTAAGTACAAAGTGTAGATTTAAAACTGTAAATATGTGGAGATTTTATGCAGGAATGAGGATTGTTGTGGATGTGGCTGCTGCAGGGTCTGGTACTGATTAGTGGGTGACATTATACAACACAGCAAACAGGACATGGTTGATTTTATAGTTTCTGCTGATATTTTCAGATCTAAAGAAAGAACAGAGGAGTTCCTGTGCCCCTTCCTGTCATTTGGTTCTTACTCACCATGTGCAGATCCTACATGACATTGAGGATGTGGCTTTTAGTTTTCACCTGCTGTTTCTAAGAGGAAAAAAAAGCTGCCGAAAGACTGCAGAAGGTTTTCCCAGGTGACACACCTGTTTGTTTTCCACTATGTCATTATATTTTTCCAAGAATAAAGCAACACGAAGTTCTTGGAAATAGACAGGATTTTCTGCGAAAAGCGTTTAACTGAAAATTAGATGAAAGCTTATTACATCCAGGTGTCTGCAAAGTCTGAAACAAAGTTTTGAAAAAAAAAAGGGGGGGGATTACCTAAAACCAAATCTCTGTGTCTATGAAAACAAAGCCAAAACAGACTTCCTCTTTATCACTAACTGCTCCAAGGTTGCAACACATCTGTCGTTATTACCATAAAAGCTACAGAGGCTGATATGGTCATACAACTTTTCTTTTTTTCTCCCACTATTTTCCCGTTTACTGAGGAACTCAACACTATTGTCATTAAGGTGAGCCCCACCTGCTCACCTGTTGTGATACACAACTTGAAAGCTGAAACTACATCGCCTTGCAACCTTCTTATAATCCTTGAAGGTTTCTTAGGTTACAGCCACAAAAATCTGTGTTTTTTATTGGGGGTTTTATGCGACAGACCAACACATAGTACTGCATAATGTCTGTCCTCCTGAGTCAACACTGTGTGGAACTCCATGTGATAAAATAATCTTTAATCTTAATGCATATCTTATTTGACAATTAAAACGCAATTGAAAAAAGTGGTGTTATAAGGGCCAACTCATATGTTGTGTTTGTTTATATAGTTTTTCTCTCCAACACATGGAGAAGCTGGATCTTCTCTCTAATTTTTTTACAGAAATTAACTCTTGACATGTGTTTGTCTTATTGATCTTGCCTGCTTCTACAACTCGTGATTCATCAGTTGTCTTTGCTTTTCCCCCCCCAACAGTCGACAGGCTAACCGGGAGCTGACTGAGGTGCTGAATAAACTCTGGCAACTGGACACAAACCGTCTGAAGCCGGGAACTGACTACAAAATCTCCCTTCAGGTCAGTCCTGCATGTTGCAATACATGCAAATCTACCTGGAAGAGAACTTAGATTAACTTCTAACATCAACACGTGAAAAGCTCAGTCCTTTCTGCTTGACTTAACATCAATAAATAGGTATTTTTTTGTATTGGCTAAATAATTGAATAGCAAAAGGTGCTTAATATGAGATTTATTAGTAACAGAATTTGAACAAGGTGAAGCTAAACCTGCGATTTGGAGAGCTCTTAATAGAATTTATTTATATAGAGAATGTTTTTCTTTTATCTTAAATGCAGAATGTATATATTTCTTGTACACCTTTGGCTTAATTACTGCTCTGACTATGTTCTTTTAGCAATGTCTGTATAATCCAGTCAACGATTAATTGATTACTAAATTAGTTGACGATTATTTCAACATCGATTAACAATGATTAATCGTTTCAGCTCTAATTGTGTGTAATGACAAGCTCTGTTTGCTTACCTGTATTCTGATTCTTTCTGTCTTCAGGGCAAAGCGGGTCATGTGGCTCAGGGCAGTAACAACGCCAGGGATCGGGCCTGCGCTCCTCTCTTTGCTTACGTCGATGAGGGAAAACTGAAAAATATTGCGACATTTGCTCGTAAGTATCAGTTTAACATCATTTTGGTTTTCTAGAAGCTTGCTTTTACCACATCTGATGTTTATGCTTGTAACTTCAGGTTTTATCAACTTGCTGGACAACTATGAGATGTCTACAGGCGTGTCAGAGACGGTCACTTCAGAGGAGCTTCAAGAGAATCGGCTCTTTATTGACGCCATCATGGAGACTGAGCTCATGAAGGTACAAAAGCTTTAGAGCGGACTTGCTACTTGGTACAAGCTCCCATTACCAAAACACATAGAATAGAATAGAATTACTTTATTCATCCCAGCAGGGAAATTATTTCGCAGTTACAGCAGCATAGAGACAAGACACACAACAACCATCACTGAGTAGCAATTGTAGACAAAATAAAATAAGAATAAAATATGACATGCTGTCAATATAAAAAGCAGCTTAGAGCAGACCTTGCAAGGATTCAAAATGCAGAACAGTATGTATATGTAAATATATGTACAGCAAGTGTGCCACAGTGTAGTTGTGCAAAATTGGACTGATTAGTGCAGAACAATGATTTAGCTTTTATTGTACAGTGAGATGGCATGTGGCAGGAAGGATTTCCTGTATCTGTATAAATATTGTTCTGTCTTATGTCAAACACTGTTCAGATGGATGTTGTGCTATAAAGGCCAGCTAATAATCAGACCAAAAACAGATTCTTAATGTGAGACTGTACTGTTAGATTTTGATTTAAAAAATATTCAAAACAGTTGGAATTGTTTCACTTTTTATCGCATGGCAAAGTGTGAAGTATTGTCGTTACTAAGATGCAGCAACAAATAAATTGATAGGAATGTCCACAGTAAATTAGCAAGTCAGATTTTGTGCAGTTAAGTACAAAATCTACTTAACTGCAGAATATTTTCAAAGAGTGAAAATTTGATGGTAGTTTTCACACATTTTAAAAAAAATAATTATGATGAATTTTGTTTTTCAACTCGCAGTATGCTCACAACTATCTGGTAAAGAAAGGCCAATCGCCTGCGGACCGCGGACAGTTCAAGAAACAGCTGTACGACATCTGGTTTCGCCTCTACCACAGAGGCAAGAGTGCAGGGTGAGTGTTGCTCTGACAGAAGTGGATTATTTTTAATATTAAAAAAAAATTATAATTTATTGTAAGACGTGAAGCTTTGTTCATCTGAAAGTAAATTGGCGCTTTAAAATTTATCCAGAAAAAGAAATTTAGGCGCTAAAAGTTTTCAAAAGTTTCAAAAGTTAGCAAAGCCGCTAAACAAAAAAAATATCTCAGCCATTAGCGCACTAGCATTAGCTATACACTACTGTATATAGGTTCTTTAGTTTACTGATTTGGAAGCTGACAGATATATTGTACGTGGTGCTTCTGTTACTCGACAGTGCAAACTTGATAAGGGGAAATAACTTTTGAAATGTTTTAAATATATAATTTAATTAGTGAAGAAACAAATGCACTCTTTATTGTTTCAGAGAGGATTCTTGTGGCTTCGAACACGTGTTTGTTGGAGAGACCAAATATGGCAATGAGATCATGGGTCTGCACAACTGGGTGCAGTTCTACCTGCAGGAGAAGCACGGCCATGTGGACTACAAAGGCTACAAAGCAAGAGACAACAAAGACACCGTAAGAACATCATGCAGGTTTCTATTCAGTTAGGAAAAGAATTGAATTTGATTTAATCAATCAATCTGGATAAATATGGAAACAAGTGTTTGGGTCACCATGTTTGTATCTCCAGATACATTGTTGGAAAGACTGGTGGCATTTTTGACAGTAAATTCATAGTAAACCTTTGTATTCATGCTTGGAAAGAAATTGGTCCAAATAGGACCAAAATTTGGTTGCAGAAAATGTGCTCAACTTGATCAGCATAAAACATCTAGACAGGTTTTAAGGGGAACCATCAGGCAAAATTCACATTTTGGACATTTTTATACTTCCATTTGGGATTTATATTTCTTCAAACAGCCCAAGACCTTAAAAAGACACCCAGCTGTTTTTGGGCAATAAGTTAGTATTTTTTGGTGTTTAGAAAATGAGCTATTTCAAAAACTTCCCCATAAATGTGTTGTTTCCTAGCAACCCCAGGCGAGCCCAGCCCCGTTGCCTAGCAACCCAAGCTGAGCTCCATCATGTTTGATCAGCTGGTTTTACCGCTATATGCGCTGAACAATGGCTGCTGGAAAGGACAAGTGTTTTGTTGTTAACTTACCATTCAGAAACCACTTGCTGCATTCTTGTTGGTTGTGCAGGAGGCTCCAGTTCTGCTTTTCAAAGATGTATGGTTGTGTAATTGTGCATCTGTTTGCAGCTATTTTCAAATTGAGAGTGTAAAGATTGAGTTTGGGAGTGTGGCCAGCAGCAGCTTATTTGGATTTAAAGTGACAGGAGGCTCTAAAACACTTAATAGGCAGAACTGATCAGACTAAAATCTCATTATATAAGAATTAATTTTTGCCAATGACCATTATTTTGTATATCCATAACCTGTTTAAGAAAGCGTAGTGGTCACCTATAAGCTCCATCAAACTATATTCTGTTTTTTCTTCAGCCTGATGAGGATGACCATGTCCTGAGCTTGCAGTTCAGCTGGAAAGGTGAAGCCGGTCGGCAGCTCCTTCATCGGCGTCAGCCCAGAGTTTGAGGTCGCTCTGTTCACCATCATCTTCCTCATGTCGACTGAGAAGATGATGTCAGTGGTGGTGAAGGTGGACGAGTACGTGCTGGAGCTGGTGGTCTATCGGCACGGCCGCGCCATCGGCACGTCCTATCCCAAACTGCTCAGCAGCAACAACAGGGATTTGTAATGTGATGGCCATGCTGGAAAAAAATTCTGCTTTATTACACTCTAACCGTAAAACAAACATGGAGCAGGTTGTTTTATGTTAACTAAAACCCACGCCTTAAATATCTCTTAACCAGATGTTGACTGAAAATGAAAGATTAAATGTAGTAATCAGATTTGTGTCACATGCTGCCACAAATACAACATGTTATGTATTTGCTATTTCTCTTATTTGTACTCAACTTTTAAGAATCTTTAAGCCAGAAAGGTTTGAAAAATTCTAATGTTTGCAAAGAGATTATGACTTTCATCTGCAGTTTCCTAGCGGTTCATTTCCTCTACATTATTTTAGAAAATAATGTAATCTGATTGTTTACTAGTAAAAGCTGACTGTATTTTTATTGAATAAACCTTTTTTTGTTTGTTTTGGTACCTCTGACTCTGAAGCATTTTTTTGTTTTGCTTTATTTAAATATTTATTTTTCTTTTTAAATACCCACTTAATGGATTTTGAAGAACGTGGTAGATGTGGTCTCTTCAGTTTTATATTTTTGAAAAATTGTCTCTACTCTTAAACAATGTCATCTTAATGGAACAAAAAAGGGTGTACATGGTTATTAAAAACTATATGGAAATGCCACACATTCTGATACCTTGCATCTTAGACACTGTGCACCTTTTCTTATTTTTTCTATGTTTTCCAACTTTTCTTTGTTGTGCTTGAATACAATGACATTTAGTGGCTTTATTGAGGGTGGCAGCAATGCCTGTCTGCTGGACAATTGTGGTAAGTTTCTGTTAAATCTTTTTTTAAAAATTAGTCTTATATGGTGGCATTTACAAAGTAATTTTTTTTGGTTATCTGTAGTCTATAATTATCCAAATTAACACAATGAAACGACAGAAATATCTGCAGCTTTGCGTAATGAGTCTTACTTTTGATTTGAGTTCCTAAATATTACTTAATATTCTAAATTAGATATTTTAAGTGTTAATAAAAATTTCCAATAACAGATTAATGTAATCTAACTGACGCAAGTCTATGTAAAGTTTTTAATTCATGTATAGATGCGTTCAGCGTTGTCTGCCTGTCAGACATGACTCGGGGCTGGACTTCCACCTTTAGCTGCTTTCAGACGCCCTCTTGCATTGCGCATGCGTATTCAAACAAGCGATGTCAAACCGCAGAAGTGAAGCTGATCGTGTGATAACTACCTCATGAACTGGTGAATGGACAGGTAAACAGACACTCTACGCTGAGTTTATATTGTAATATTTAAGTTAATCACTGGCGGTGAAGGCAACAAGTGGAATCTGGGTGTTAGATCAACTTTTAGAGTCGGTAAAAAGTAGCATGTTTGGCTAACAGCTTTAGCTCTGGTCAGTTGGCAGATCGTTGTCACGCAGCGACGGTTGGGAGCCACCTGACAACCGCTCACATGATTTCAACTACTGAAACCGGAATAAAGACAGCAAGAAACAGGGTTTTATTAAATTTTTTAATGTGTTTTGATTTGTAGGGCTAGTTCGGATCAGACGGTTGTCGCTGAAGGGTTTGTTAAACAACAAAAAGCCTAAAAAAAAGGCAACATGTTTGGCAAAAAGAAGAAGGCACCGATGCCCAAAGGACAGGGCGCTGCTGCGGCCAAACAGGTAACAACAACAACAACTACAACTTTAAAGCTAAAATTACGTTAAGCACAGCAGGGAAGATGATTTAAATGTTAAACCTGAAATGTGTGGGGTTTTGTTTTTAGATGGGGTTATTTGTGGACTTGAACCCAGAGGAGATGATGATGGGTGCGGAGGAAAACCTGGACGACCCGGATCTGGAGGCTGAACTTGCTGCTATTACTGGAAATAAAGCAGCTGCTAGAGGAAAAGCCAAGCCAAAGGGGAAAAGTGAGTTCAGAGCTCAATAATTGGAGTTTTGTAAACACACACAATGATTCTGAATGGGCAACATATGTTACATTTTCTGTAGATTTTTGCACCTTTTTCTAGGCATGTCACGATTACAAATTTAGCTGGATGATAAATTGTCCCAGAAGTTATTGCAATAAACGATAATATTGTTGTTTTGACACCATTTTCAACTAATATAATGCAAGAACACATTCTCAAAGATCAATTAACTTTAAATTCTAATGAACATTTAACACTGCAACTGGAAGACGTTTTAAATATACAAAACAAATAAACAAAGCAACAAATAAAATTAATTATAAAGTCTTTGTAAACAAAATTTTCCTTCAAAAAAAGGGCTAGTTGAGACCAAAGCACCAGACTGAAGACGTTTTTCATTCAGTTTTTGGTAGAAAGAGAAAAATGATTGAGCTTGTTTTAATTTATCATGTGATTAAGTGATTTGTTGCTTATTGTGACAGGCCTAGTTGCGATAAGTTTATTCAGGCACTGATCAGACCTGATGTTAACATTTGTCCCGACTGATTCTGATACAAGAAATACTTTTTTAGCTATTTCCAACAATCGAATATTAAATTTTAGTATTGTTTTGATTTGCTTGAGCTGATTCTGATCCCTCTGAAGAAACTATAAAATAAGAAGGTGACTATGCTAAGAATAGAGGCGACTTCACACTGTGTGCATGCGAGAACAGTCACTCTAAAGCACGGTTTTACTATTTTAAAGCGTTATGAATAAGGAGGTCACATTTTTAAGCCGTCTGTCGCATTTTATATTAGCGATTATTGATGTCAGTGCATCTAGCAAAGAATGTGGATCTTTACCTTAACTGATTTCCACAAGCTTGACATTTCTGAATCCATAACAGATCGACACTGAGAACTGAGCAACTGCTTCGCTGTAATATGTTCATTTCTTCCTGATATCTTGCTATCCAATGTGTCTTTGCAGCCTCAGTGATCCACAGACATGTTGTAGAAAACACAGTTTCCTTTCCTGTAGTTTCTTTCATCTTCCAGCTTCCACTAACCTAATTTTTAACATCTGACTGATACCGAAATTGACTGTACCTTCAGTAAACATTTCCAACTTAAAAGCTTATGAATGTCTGATTGGAGAAACATTTGATCTTTGATTTTCTGGCAGATGTTGATGGTCTGATTATGTTTACTGACTGATTTATTTGCGCATGTCTAGATCTTGTGTAATCACTACTACAAGAAGTCACTTTAGCTAACAAAGTTCACATTAGGACGGCTTAATATTAGAAAAGTCTGAGTGAGATATTATTATTGAGTACTGGAGTGATGATGTCAGGTGAGATTAATATATTTTCCCAACAAATCCTATATTTTTGTTATTTTATATTTGTAATAGTTCAGACAAAATATGTATACAGATTGTTTATTATGCAAAACCTTTAATGGGTTCAACTGTATAGCCTTACAGACATGATAGTAAACAAGCATGAGCATCGCTATCCATTCTTCTTCTTCTCTGTTTAATGGCTGCCACTTTGGATCATTTGCCTACTTCTCTCCCACTCCTTGTCTGTTGCACCGGTTCTTTGCATTTCTCTCTTCACACAATTTCCACTTTCAGCTAAATGACCCTGCAGCCATGGTGAATTTTAATAACTTTTATTTGTTGTTTTATGGCCTAATCGGCATCACCTTTGTTCAGTTTTTAGTTCCTTTGTGTTTCTCTAAATCAATTTGCGATCAGGCTGCTAAACTAGCAATCACTAAAGGTGATTTGGAGGAAGACACCTTCCATTTGTTTGTATTTATCACTGGCCATGCAGGATCATATCATCCAGGATGGATGTTAATGATATGTCTGATCAAAGCTTTAAACTCAACTTAGTAAACGAACACGTTTTGCTTCCTAAGAGCCTGCAGTGTTTTACGTCACTGGAAAACAATGCAATGATATCACTTTCAGTTTTATGACCTTCAAACAGGTGGGATATTTGCTTAGTAGTCTGTACTTTGATCTCCCCAGATTTTATAATAATAATAATACCATTTCTTTTACTAATGCATCCCCAACCCATTAAAGACCTCCTGATATTGGTAAAAAAAACAAAAACAAACATTGAGGTGTTCTGGGTCCCTTTTAAATTGGACCTGAATTGATCAAATATGATGGATAATCTGAACTGTTTTGGTCAAAGGAAATCTCAAATTAATCACAGATTCATTCAGTGTTTTTATTGTTGAACTGTTTAACGATTGCCTTGAGTCTGCCTGAGATTCTGTAACTAGATTCTGGAAATTAATCTCCTGAATCTATTATTCTGGAGATTAATTTGATAAAAAATTGGCACATTCTGCATATTTTTTGCTTAACCATTCAAGTGGTGAAGCTACAACTATGAGGAGTTTTGGTTAGAACATATTTACAAAGAAGTTTTCTGAAATTATAGCAACAATAATTATTATCATCTCCATGATTCTCGCTGTTTAACGCGTGAAAATCTGATTGCATGTTTGTATGTTGTAGGCCCTCTGCCCATGGAAGACATTTCAAAAATGGCTGACGAGTGCATGCGAGACGTGGATGAGGATGATGACGACAACAATATTGAAGATGATGAAGATCTATTGGTTAGTGCTGAACATATTACACACTCTTGTCAGAGAAACTGATCATTTTGCAGTGGTCTATGAGTATTAGGGCCATAAAAATAAACAGAAAAGTCAAAATACTGTGCGAATAAAGTAATAGTATTACCAGAATAAAGTTATGTTGCGAGAATAGTCATACAAGAATGAAGTTGAAATATTATCAGAATAATATCATAACTTTATTCTCGTAATTTTATTTCTTTTATCTTCTTACTGTGGCCCTAATATTCCATTGAACCAGAAAAGTTAATTTTTTTTAAAACTAAAAGCTACAACTAGTTCACCCTGCAGAAGAGGAGGAGAACTTTCTATAGATTAGTAATAGTAGACATTAATTTAGCAGTGTTAATTGATAATTTGATCAGTGATCATCCTTAGATGATCCTTAGATGATCACTGTGACATGATCTACATGTTACTGCGCAGGTGGAAAACTTTCCATTCATCTATAAGTCACGCCTGGTTGTTGATCAGTGGGCGCTTTCTTTCTCCCATCAGGCCGAGCTCCAGGAAGTGGTGGGTGACGAGGAAGTCGGGGATGCAGCAACTCCTTCCTCCACATCCTCTGCCTCTGCTGAGTCTTCTCAAGTCGAAACAGTCGAGCCTCCGACTGCACCGGTACGAAACAAACAACACGTCAAATAGACTTTTTCTGTTTTTAGTTGTTGAAAGTAGAAGGAACGAATTTCTGTCCTAATTTCCTGTAACGCACGTGTGATGACTTATTTTGGAAACAATCCAACCGGTAATAGTTTCGGTTGGACCGCAGTTTTAATATCCTTGCATGACTTTAATATTTTAAATGATTTGTGTTATTCAAATTCTAAACGGTAATTATTTTGGTGTGTATGTCCTTGGATTGTGGCTCCTGTGCAAGCAGCAGAGGTTTGCAGCTCACAGTTTGCATACTGACTAATTTACTCAACTCTTTTCTGGGTTTGTTTACGTTACCTGCTTGTTTATTTTTTGCATGTGGCTGAACCAGGAAGTAAAGGTCTCCAAAGCAGCGCCCGGTAGCCTCCAGCATACTCTGGAGGAGCGAGCAGAGATGTACAAGACGGCGATAAAGAATGCAAAGTCTGCAGGAGAGACATCTAAAGCCAGAAGATATGATCGGGGTCTGAAGGTTAGTAAAAATGCACCATGATGATGAAGATACAACTTATTTAAAGGCTCACTTACAGAGGATATATCTGAAATTAAAATCGACATGTATTTTTGTGAAAGATTTATTTATAACCTTTTCCTGTCTGTTGGAAAGAAGTGAGATTTCAAATTAAAATATCCTTCGTTTGTTCTAGAAGTTGATAACACCTGATCTGAATTAATACATGTTCATTTCAGCAGTAAAGAGCCTCCTTTTTATTTTGTGTACAAAACAGAGATCGCCAAGAATAGAAGAAGTTTATTAAGTGATTAAAAAAAGTTTTATTCCTTAATAATGCTGGTTTTCTCTTGACAGACTCTGGAGTCGATGATAGCCGCTGTGGAAAAAGGAAATCCTGTAAACGAATCGGAGATCCCGCCACCTGTAGCTACCGGAGCCCCAACCGCCACATCTCGACCCGCTGTCCCTTCCAGACCCGCTCCACCTGTCCCCTTGCGTCCTGAGCGGGAGACGGAGACGACCACGCTGCCGACGGCCTCACCCGATGCCGTCACACCCAGCAGTGAAGAAGAGCGGTCTTCTTCTACTAGCGTACCGACTCTGAGAGACCTTCCATCGCCGGACGAGACTCCTGCTAAGCTGTCAAAGCTCCGACCGACAGATTGTAAGTTTTACAGTTAATCACGTATTTTAATATAAAAAGAAGTTAAGTTTTAATAAACAAGAGCCAAAAAATGAGTTTTATCTTGTTAGTCAATCCTACTGGCATCTCTTTTTATCATCTTGTTGGCACCAATGTGTTTAAATTTAAACTAGCTTATTCACATGATAAACTAACACAAGCTCATGATTTATTGTTTTTCTCTTTTCTCTCTTTCTACAAAAAAATATACTGCAAAAGTCTTCGTTGGTCTCAACTAGACCTTTTTTTAAGGACAGTTTTTTTTTTGTTTTTTTTTTTACAGAGACTTCATTATTTGTTTTATTTGTTGGTTTGTTTATATATTTTGGAAATTTAAAATGTCTTCCAGTTCTAGTGTTAAATGTTCATTAGAATTTAAAGTTTATTTATTTTTGAGAATGCATCCTTGCATTATATTAGTTGCAAATGACCCCAAAATAACAATATTATAGTTTATCGCAATAATTTCCGGGATAATTTGTCACCCAGCAGAATTTGTTGTCATGACAGGCCTATGTCGTTCAATACAGATACTTTATCAATATAATTGTTTATTTATAAGTTTGTTCTCATTAAGCTGTTAATTGTTTGTCAGAGACTTGTGCCTTTCATTGGTCTGAGTGGAATAGCTGACTTGTTGCCTGAATGAGGCCTTTCTCTGTGGTAATTGTTTCCTCCTCCGTTGCAGCCGTGAATGAGGCGACGAAGGCGATGCTTTTGGAGAGGCAGAAAGAATACAAGCTGGCAGCTCTGAGAGCGAAGAAGGAAGGAGACATGGAGCAGGCCAAGCTTTACTTCAGGACCAGCAAGGTGAGTTCATCGCCCTGACAAACATTTTAAAATATCTTCGGTGTAAAACATCATCTTCTGTTATCCAAGTGAAGTTTTGTTTTAACAAAAAGCAGTTAACTTTTTGGTGGACAGATCCCTAGAAAAACTGCAAATACAGTTTTTTTTTTAAACATGTTTTATAACTCCTGTGTTGCATCTGCAGATGTTATCTCTCATTTATTTGAATGAAATTCAGTCAGGTTGTTGAGCAGAAAATGATTTTGTAACAATTGATAATGTTTTGTCCTTATTTTCTCCTCGTATCACTTCAGTGTTCCCCCTTAAACATTAACTGTTAAACGTTGCTCCTTCTAAAATCACATAATATATTGATTATTATGGTTTTTAAGGACTTGAAGATTTATTTATTGTATTTTTATAGTCATGGCAGTAATTTATAAATGTTTTTTTTAAAGTCAAGTAAGCGTATCTAGGGCAGTCAAACATAACATTTCATTTTGATCATGTCTGCTATTACAGTTGGGTGTTTATTAAAAGGATGAACAGTGTGGTGGGAGATTAAACCAGAAATTCAGAATTTAAACCCCCTGAATTCACCAGAAGTTTCAATTTTAATGTGGTTTCTGCTCAGCATTTTATCTCTTTTTGCTGTCCTGTTTTTCATAGCGTAATCCAAACCTTCATAAACACGTTACTAAAAACTGTGTTTACGCTCACAGCCTTTACCTCATGCAGGCTGTTCAAACCCAAGCAGTGATTTAAGTGTACGTTATGTTGTTGTGCAAAAGACCCAGCATGTTGTTGCTGCTCCAGATTCTGCTGAGCAACGTTGTTCTCAGTTTGGACGGACTCTGGAAGAACAAGAAGCTGCTTTCATTTTGCATTTAATCACTACTTAAAACTCACTGGACAGGTTCAGTGAGCAAAACGTTTTAACATTTCATTTGAAAGCACGCATATCTCCAATTCCCATTACTAAACGCAAAGATATGATCTGTTCTGGTCAAAATGACATCCTTAGTAGTAAAAATTCAAACTAAGGGTATTAATAGTTATGATTTGTGTTAGAAATTTGCTGTTAGAGATCTAGAATTACAACAACTAGAACATCAATATGAAGAATGGCGTACTAGAAAGGTTGACTGTTGATAGGAAGAATGTCATTTTTTAAAATCTTATTTATACTCCTAATATCAAAATAGAATAATGTAAAATAAACAAAAGTACCCAAACTAAAAACAATATTAAGTAATAAACTGTGTTTACTGTAAGAAAGTGGATCATCAGAGGGGTTTTTATCAAGTTTGGATGCTGAAAATAAAATCAGATATTCTGAGTTTCACATAGTCTACCCAACTACCACCATCAACTAGACTGTTTGGGCATCTGGCTGAGAAAAGCTGTTATTTTTTCCATTTTATTTATGTCAAATGTTATCTAGGTTTGGTTTGTCTGTGATACAGGAAGTATGTCACTCTAGAAATCAGAAATGCAATTTTTTTTTACGAGGAAGAAAAAATTTATTGATTTAAAAAGGAAAAGAAAAGCCTATTAAATCTGAAAATGGCTTGCCATAGAGCCAACACTGGCATCTTATTTAGGGTTTACTTTAAACTGTAATATTGCATAATCTTTAGTGGTATGAAACCATAACTTGTTCTAAACCCTGAAACTGGAACCAGTTCATCCCTAGTCTGTGTAGCTGTGTGTGTGATTACGTTGTGTAACAGATTCAGACACCAAAACAGAAAGCCAAGCAAACAACATAGACAGGAATGTAGATTTAGATCACATAAATAAAATATATAAACTGTAATTCATTTTATTGGAATACAAGGCTTAGGTTTGTTCTGTAGGAAGAGTAACCTTATGCTGTAATCAATATGTCAAAAATAATATAATGTTAGGAGAAACACTGTAAAGTTTGTCACCACTCTTTAGCTACTTAATAAAACTGTTTTCCTCTATCAGATGTTTAAGATGTTTGCAGTCTGTTTGTCGGAGTGTGTTGCTGCACTTTCCCACTGCCAGATTTCCCTCAGAGGAATGTGAAATGAAATATGCCAACAATGCCAGAGCTGACACAAGAGCATTATTATTTGTTTTTTGTGTGCAGAACTTCGATGCAGTGATCGAGGCGTTGGAGAAAGGACAAGCAGTCGACCTCAGTGGCCTTCCTTCCCTGCCTGGAAAAGGTCAGGAATGCTGGAAATTAATCAGGTTTTATTAGGGAAGAAGATCTGAATCCCATGGAAGCGTACTGCTGTCATGGAGGAAAATAATAAACACCATCACCTTATAATGTGATAATTATATTGGAGAAATGTGATGCATATGCAAATGTGATAAATTTATTTCAAATGGTGTATTTCCCCAGTTGACTTTTCCTCCAATAAAATCCTTAGCAGGCTAAATTCATATTTAGATTCACTTTATTTTTGTAAATTAACATTACAAAAAAGAAAAGAAAACAAAATATTACTTTGCAAACCAATAATTTACCAAAAAAGGAATGAAATCCTTTGCATGTTATTGTTTACATCTGGGAATTTCACACAACATGGAGGGTACGAAGATGATTGTTTTACATGCCCTCTGTAGCCGCGCTGCTACGATAAAACAACTTTGTTAACTAACTGAAACCAGGAGATGTAGGTATTATTAATTTATTGCAGTGTGCCACAGCATGGGGGAAAATAACGCAGAAAAGTCTTTGAAGAACGAGTCAAACTGGTTACTGTGGTAGAATAGCTACCGCTGCTATAAGCTAAGCTAACACAGCTGTGGTTGATTAACTAGATGAAACCCCTGCTCTACTGATGATCTGTCAGAGTTGGTGTTTAGGTGTTGGTGTTAGTTTAGGTTGCCTTTTTTAACTTTTTTTTTTTTTACTGAACCAAACTCGCCGAATTTCACATCACATCTACATGTTACGGTTGTCAAAGTCGAGCTAACTGAACTACTTCCCTCGCTATTTTTTTTCTTAATTAAAACTTTTTCCTGTTATCTGGTTGTTGTTGTGTTGACAATTAGTAGCAAATCACTGCGTTCCTTTTTTCTTTTATATATCGGGCATACATTTAAGATTTAGCACGTTATATTGATAATTTAACTGCTAAAACCAACGCTAGTCATTGACAGCAAGCAGCTTTTTGCCCTCTATCAGGAAGACGGAGGTGTGACGACTCTGCAACGAGGTCCATTGGCTGAAGCCAAGACTTAAACTTGCCTATAATTGAGAAATAAGAGTGTTACTTGTCTCTCTTTTAATACCCCCATAAACCTGAACTTTCCGTTTAGTTGGACTGAAGTTGTTCGAAACGAAATGTTCAACCAACCCAGATTTCCTTATTAAGGCAACTTTTCACAAGGTTTATTATATCAAAACTGGCTTTAAGTGGACTCAGGATTATAACTAACTGGATATAAATGGTTTGTATTGTGAAGTGTTGTGAAATAACATTGAAAGTACATGACTAAACTATTTTGGTGTGGGAAATTACACCAAATCAGAAATGTGTAATCTGTGTTTTTGGGCCTGGGATTAAATATTCACCTCTTGTGTTTCAGGTGCAGGAGGAATCTCTGCTGCAGTGAGCAAACCTTCATCTGAGCAAAACTTGCAGGCCTCCCAAACTGTTACTGCGGCGTCTGGTAGTTATCAATTAAATATTTAATTTCCAGCTGGTTTTTTGTTGTGTTGTTACCAAATTCCTTTCGTTCTCTTTCCAGTTAACTTCTCTTTGAGATGTTTTATTTATCTCATGAAAAGTGACTTTAAAGAAGGACAAAACATTTATAAGGCTCCAGTGAATCAGGGAGGGAATCAATAGCTGTTGTAAAGGTTTCTTTAAACTCAAAAACATTTGTTTCTCAAATGCTTGGAGAGGCAGTCTGCATGTCTAGATGGTGGATTTTAATTAGCTGTGGGAATGAAAGTGATGGTAACACCTGAATTCACTGATTTACAGGGCTGACCCAATACTTATGGTGACACAGTAACAGTTTTTAAACTGTATGGGGAAGTTTAGAATTTGATTTAAGTATTTTCTATGCAAATATATTGTATCCCCAAATTTTATTTCACATCTTTTTGTCAAAACGTTTGTCCTTCTTCCCATCAGTCCGTCCATTTATTTGTACGCCTGTCCATCTATCCAAGCAAATCTTCATCCATCTATAATTTATCCATTGATTTATTCAACCATAATCAATCCATATGTGTGTTTATCTATCTATCCAGGTGTCTTTCTTCTGTATATCCGTCCATCCAATCATATTCCTCACAGACATTTTGTGAGTGAGCGATAAAAGAAAAGACTGTTTATGTTTGACTTTGGAAAACAAACTTTAAGCATAAACAACACACAGGAACCTTGAGTTACAATTAACATATACTAGCAAGAGTCTTCAGTCTCTTTGTTATGAGGTAGAAATTGAAGACATAAAACTGTTTCAGGCCCTGCTGGCCCTTCGGCTCCCAAAGACGTTCTGGAGGCTCTGGAGCAAAGACGAGTGAAATATGTGGAGGCATCAAATCAGGCCAAAGCCAGCGGAGACGACCGCAAGGCCCGAATGCACGACCGCATTGCTAAGGTACGAGGGAACGCCTTTTACTGTCAATACAGCGACTAGACTGCATGCTTTCAATGCTTTCACATAGCAGATGGATTATTTTTCACTTCTTTATCAGTGCCTTAAAAAACACTGCAAAAACACAAAATGTTACTGTATTTTAGTCTACGTTCTAATGCAAATATCTTAATTCTCTTGAAATAAATCAAAACTAACGTACAAGTAACTTTTCAGCAATATGCAGAAGCTTGTTTTAAGCCAATACTTTCTTAATGTTGATGAAAAAATACTAGTTCACTTATAACATGGAATAATGTCTTGTCATAAGTAAAATAATCTGCCATAAATAGCGCTTTCTCATTATATTAAGGAATTATTTACTTAAAACAAGCTCATGTATCTTCCTGAAAAGTTATTTCTATGTACATTTTAGCTTATTTCATGTGAAGTGATTTTGTGTTACCATTTAAAATTTATTTTTTAGTTTTTTTCCACATACATTTCAGATCATCACAGATTTTATTGTAAAACCAAAATGGGCTGAGTAAATACGAGACACAGAGTCACTTCCTCCCTAATTTAACTCGTAAATTATGTGGAAAGTTTAGTTTAATTTTTCTAATGGTCAGTTTCCCATCAGACATGTAGAATCAAGACGTACGATAGAAAATCTATTTATTCTCTTTGTAAATTACAACTTACTGTAACTAAAACCGTTTCAATCTCTCTGCTGCAGCAATATCAGAGCGCCATCCGGGCTCACAAAGCCGGGAAACCTGTCAACTTCGAAGAGCTTCCAGTTCCACCTGGTTGGTACCATGTTGCTAATTTTATCTCATTTTATGGCTTTATGTCCCGCTTAGAGAGGCTGAGCAACAAAAAGGAGGAAAGCCATGCCAACTTACAACTTTATGGCAGCAATAAATTAATCCTTGGTCCATTTATTAAGCAGAACCAGTCCTGGTTCCTACAGTTGACCGGTTCCAAAGTATGAGCTGGTAAACTAGAGGAGTGTGTCATTGCAGTTGGATTTGCGTCAGCATCTAGGTAACATACAGTACAGACCAAACGTTTGGACACACCTTTTAATTCAATGAGTTTCCTTTATTTTCATGACTATTGACATTGTAGATTCACACTGAAGGCATCAAAACTATGAATAACACATGTGGAAATATGCACTAAACAAAAAAGTGTAAAACAACAGAAAATACCCCTTATATTCTAGTTTCTTCAAAGTAGCAACCTTTTGCTGTGATTACTGCTTTGCACACACTCTGCATTTTCTTGATGAGCTTCAACAGGTCGTCACCTGAAATGGTTTTCACTTCATAGGTGTGCCCTGTCAGGTTAATAAGTGGGATTTCTTGCCTTATAAATAGTCATGAAAATAAAGAAAACCCATTGAATTAGAAAGGTGTGTCCAAACTTTTGGTCTGTACTGTATATCTATAAAATCCACTAGTAGATGGATTTCGAGCTACCTGGAGAATAGAAAACAGTTTGTACAAGTACATGATACTAGATCCGAATTTTGTGAAATTACATGTGGAGTTCCACAGGGCTCAGTACTTGGACCAAAGTTGTTCATCTTATATGTAAATGATTTGGTAAATGTATCAGGGTTTTTCAAATGTATTCTATTTGCGGATGATACCACTTTTTTTTGTCAGGGCAATGATATAAAAGGGATGTTAAAAGAAATGAAAATAGAATTTATGCAAATACATAAATGGTTCAAACTTAATAAATTATCTTTAAATTTGGACAAAACAAATTATATGTTATTTACAAGGAGACAAAGAACTGTAAACACTCCATTTAAAGTTGATGGTGTAGAGATTTGTAGAGTTAGTGAGGTGAAATTTTTGGGTGTGATAATTGACGAGAAATTATCATGGAAATCCCATTTGAATTATTTAAGAACAAAATTAGCAAAATCAATTGCAGTGCTTTATAAAGTACGGGATTTTCTGAATGATCATGCACTATTTATGTTGTATAATGCACTAATTGTTCCACACTTGGTTTATTGTGTTGAGGTATGGGGAAAGGCATGTTATACTAGTACAAAATCTGTTTTTGTTTTGCAAAAAAGGGCAATAAGAGTTATTGCTCGAAAACATGGTAAATATCCAACAAATACATTATTTTGTAATTTGAGGTTTTTGAAATTCAATGATTTAGTTGATTATAATATTTTGTTGGTTATGTATAAGGCACACCTAAAAACATTACCCTTAAACATCCAAAAAAATTTTGAAAAGAGAGAGAGTGGTTATAACCTTAAGGGGACACAGATTTTTAAGAAACCTAAATTCAGAACTTGTTTGAAAGAACGATGTACTTCGATACAAGGAGTCAAACTGTGGAACGACCTGCAAAACGATGTTAAAAATGTTAAATCATTACACATGTTTAAAAGAATGTTAAAGATTGTTTTTTTGAAGAAGTATGAAATAGTATAAAGTCAAAGTATAGTATTGTTCAGTTCAGATTGATGATTGACCTTGTTTCTTTGTTCTTCCTTTGTTTTCTTTTTTTGTCACATAAGACAAATCAAAAAAATTTTAGTTTTTTTTTTTTTGTTTGTTTTTTGTTGTTTTGATCCATAGTTGAGAAAAAGGGGCAGATATTATAAGATTATTTTCTTCTTTCTGCTACCTTTCATTTCATTTTTAAATTATTTTATTTTTTTTCTTTGTATTAAATTTTTTTTTTTTATTTGTATTGAATGAAATGAATAAAGATTTAATAATAATAATAATAATAATAGTAGATGGTAAGATTAGAGCAGGAGTCCCATTAGCTGAATATTTTTCATGTTTGATGGTTTATTTTGAAGATGGTGATTGAAAGATCTGAAGGCTGTCTGTCATTTTAACTCTGCGAAAACAAAATCTAATCAAGTAAGACAAAGCTAACTCTCAGCTATTGTTTCAGCTAGAAACAAGAACAAAAGTACAAATTCCACTGGTAGATTATTACATTCATACAACATAAATGTAATAATTGTCTTGTTAAAAACAAAATAATCTGCCAGTGGAACTTGTACTTTTTAAAAATCAATTTTAATGAGTTATTGACTTAAAACAAGCTCTTGTTTTGTGTTGAAAAGTTGCTTCTAAGTTAGTTTTGTCTTATTTCAAATGTACTAAGATATTTGGACCAGAAACGAGACAAAATATTTTGTTAGATTCTATTTTTGCACTGATTATTTTAAAAATAGATTATAACTGTTTTTGACACTGAGTAAGAATGACAATGAAAAGGTTTAGTGTAATCTTTTTATTAGAGATTTCTGGGACCTTTTCTCCTTTTTTTTTTTCTTGCTTCCCTGTGAAAAAGATTTGTTTTTTGTTGAGCTTTAAAAGTCCCAAGTCATGGATTTTATGGCAATGAAAGTTTTAACTCCAAACACTCAAATGATTTTTAATCTTTTGTCCTTTTAACGTTTCAGCCAATGAGGAGGATGTCACATTTTGACCTGTAAATTGCTGCTTTTTCAAACAAGAAGCAGGATTTTTCAGCCTGATTTAAAAAAAGCTAAATGTCGACTCGATGTTTCAGGTTTTCCGCCGATCCCGGGCCAGAAGGTGGCAGGCGATGATCAAGGGTTGGTCGCTACTCTGGAGGCGGCCAGCAAACTCGCTTCCACTAATGTTGAAGATGATGATGAAAAGGAGGAAGAGGTGAGTTTTCTGGTTTTTCTTTGGGTTTTCTTTTACAGTAGATTGTTTTTCTCCTGACTCAGTCTCTCTCAGTCAAAGGTCGGTGTTTTAGAAAAGCTGAAGGAGCCGGCGTTGGACGTCCCATCAGCCAGTCCAGAGAGGAAAAGGTCGCCGTCGGCTTCGCCTGACAGAAAGTCTCCAGAGGAAAACCTCTCGCCTGCAGGTTTGTCTCTGAATCAGCATCGTTTACTGACTGACTGGATTAACATCCAAATGAACAAAAAGTTCCCAAGCTTATGAATATATAATGACATAAAGAATATTTGACAAAAAGTTTGATCTTGAAAAGTGCTTGAATTATTTTGTAGGAAAAGTGTGTGAATCCTGCGTGTTATTCCTGCTTCAGTTGATTTCTTTGTGTCTTCTCCAGCCGCTCAGCTGCTGGAGCTTTTGGACAGCAGGAAGAAACAGTTCATGAAGGCGGCTCTGCAGGCCAAACAGAAGGACGACATGGAGCAAGCAAAGGTTTTCCTCCGCACCGCGAAGAGCTTGGACCCCATGATCGAAGCGGTGCGCAGCGGCAAAACGGTCGACATCAACACGGTGTGCAAGAAAACATGCCCTATTCCTGCGTTCTGTGAAACGTCTCAAACTTTAGGAAGTTTTCACACCTAGTATAGACTCTATTGAACTGGGGCTATTGGACTATATTTTCAGCTGGTGGGGTTCGCATTCACACTGCACTGAGACAAACGATCCAAACTAATTGAAAAGCTGTTCCACTCCTGGCCTGTGGGGGCACTGCACCAATAACTACTGAAGGAATTGACACAAAAACCGTTGAAGAAGACCTGAGTTCAACTTTCTTCTTCATAGAATGAAAACAAAAATTACTGGCATCAGATTTTAGCGGTTTAAGAATTAGTTTGGACAGCAGCAACAGGTGTAAAATCACTTTAAACCAAGTTATATTCTGCTTTTCCTTGATCTCCGGATCGGCTTTACTCAACACACAGACCCGTTGCCGTGGCAATCGGCACAAGACCTCCGCTAACCCACAGAGCAGAGAGTAATATATTTACCATAATGCCCTGCGCTGCAGTCAACTTCCTGTTTTTGGATTGGCCTCTGGTTTGTTTGCATTCACATTGCATTCAAACGGCGTCAGAGTTCACTTAACCGAACCGAGGCCGAAGTGGCGGACCACCAGAGTCCGCTTTTTTAGTTTGCATCGGAGTCCGGTTAGCTTTCACTCGTCCCCAAATGAACCGGACCTTCCAGACCAATGAACTAGTTTGATTAAAGCAAACTGAACAGGGCTGGTGTGAATGAATCCTTTGTGATGTCTTTTTTCCCCCCAAACAGCAAACTGTAACAGATGTTTGTTGTTCTGTTGAAGCTGCCGTCGCCCCCTGGTGACGAGGAGGACGACTTCATCCTGGTTCACCACAGCGACATTCAGGTTTCAGAGAAAGCTGGCCCGGTTTACACACAACTGTCCAACATCCTGAAGGAGCAGCATGAGGTGAAACTCTGAGAAACAAACCCTAACTTTGGTTTCTTCATTTTTCTTTCTCCAACCGCTGCGATTTCCATTTATCCTTCCAGAAATGTTTGACGTACTCCAAGCAGTTCACTCACCTGGGGAACATCTCTGAAACTACAAAGTGAGCCTCTTCTGTTGTTTCCTGAAGTTTACCGCTGCACTGATTTGTTCTTGGAGCTCAGGATTGTGATGAAATGATCTGATTTCCCGGAGCATTACACTGATGTGACGTGTTTGTGTGTTTGAGGTTTGAGAAAATGGCAGAAAGCTGCAAGAAGAGCCTGGACGTCCTGAAGCTGGCTCAGTCCAGAGGCCTTCCTCCCCCGCCGCATCACTTCGAGGAGAAATCCTTCCGCACTGTGAGGTGGGAGCATTGCTTATCTAGTCCTGACCAGGTGTTGATCCTCATTTACCCCCAAGGTGTTCACAGTTTTTCTCTTCCTCTAGAATATTTCCAGAGCTGAGCAGCACAGACATGGTGGTTATCATCGTGAAAGGGATGAACCTTCCTGCTCCCAGTGGTAAAAACTATTTTCTGTACCAGAGACACAGCGGAGAATCGGATAAACTAAAGTGTTTAGCTGAACGTTTCCTGAAAAGTCGAATTCAAGATGACTTTTTTATGTTTACATTTATTACTAAATATTATGTTTTGAAGGAAAAACTATAATATTCTTCATGGTTGTTTTATCTTCCACAGGAATTCAACCGAATGATCTGGATGCTTATGTCAAGTTTGAGTTTCCCTACCCCACCGCAGTAAGTTTGTTTAAATTAATATTGAATTATTTAGAACATGTGACTAGGAAGAGGATTAGGGACACTAAAAAAAACTAAACTTACTGTATTTTTTGGTCAGAATTTTGACTTTTTTTTTCTGAATTTTGACTTTTTTTTCTCTGAATTAATTTTTTTCTCTCAAAACTTTGACTTTTTTTCCTCAGAATTTTTTTTCTCACAATTTTGACCTTAATCTCAGAGGATTGAAGTAAAAATAAAAAAAAACAGTGAAAATTATTTTTCGATGGCCCTAATCCTCCCCTGTTCATGACATTTATGATAAAATCTGTTTTCTTCTTCATTAAAATCCGTTTCCTGCTTCATTAAAATCCGTTTCTTGCTTCCTCCCCTGCAGGAGCAGCCGCAGAGACACAAAACAAATGTCATCAAAAACACTAACTCACCAGGTAAATCATGAATCTGATGTCGAGACGCTTTCACTGCTTTTTATGAATATTTTTCAACGTTGTCAATAAACTAGACCTTAAAACAAGGATTGAAACAAATAATTTTATTTAAGAAAGTTGTTTTCTTTAACTTTTACTGAAGCCATTGCTAGACGCAATTGATTTATTGATTAGTGTTGTTGCTGTTTTTTTCCTGTTGGTTCCTGAAGTGATTATGGCTTTTGTTTTGCTCATGACGTGTTTCTGTGTTTTTTTTCTTCCCAGAATACAACCAGAGCTTCACGCTGTCGATCAACCGGAACCACCGCGGCTTCAGGAGAGTCGTGGCGTCAAAAGGCCTCAAACTGGAGCTGCTGCACAAAGGGTGAAGCTTTGTCTCATTCTCATTTAAAAATTATTCATATTTACTAAAAGACAGAGACACGTTCCTTTCTTTCGTCTCAGGGGTTTCCTGCGGAGCGACAAGCCCGTCGGGTCGGCGCTGATAAAGCTGGACAAACTGGAGTCACAGAGCGAAATCAGGGAAATTGTAGAGGTAAGAAAAAGGAGAAACTCTGCAGAAATGTTCAACCTGTTCCTTTTTTTGGTAAATTATTGGTTTGTAAAATAGGATTTTATTTTGTTTTCTTTTTTGTGATGTTGTCAATTTACCAAAAATAAAGTTAATCTTAAAAATATTGCTAAAGACATTAAGTATGTTTTCTAAAAGACTAAAGCTAGCTGGGCTTTTCTCTGCTGTCACACAGAGTTTCTGATCTAACAGTGAAACTGTAACTTATAGGAAGTCAGGATTTACATTTTTAAATAATTTAATGTAAACACCATGTTTGTTTCACCAGATGCAAATCTGAACTCTATACACTAAAAAAAGAGAACGTAGCTCCAACTTTAAAAAAAAAGTTAATTTATCACATTAAGTTTGTATAAACGTAATAAATTTACTTGAATAAACTTAACTTGGTCACTTGTAATTAGTTCACTCAAAATATTGGTCAAAGAGCTAAACTAATAATAAATAACAATAAATAATTGCTGCTCTTCGTTTTTTTTTTTGTTTTGTTTTGTTCTGGCAGGTGATGGACGGCCGTAAACACACAGGAGGTCGAGTTGAGGTCAAAGTTCGTCTGCGGGAGCCTCTGAGCGGCCAGGATGTTCAGACGAGTACCGAGCGCTGGTTGGTCATCGACTCCTCAAAGGTAAACAAACTGTCACAACATGTTTTTTAGTTGTTTTTTTTCTAATGTAATCTTTCACCTGTTGAAATGTTTTCTAACTTTCTCCCTTTTTTAGGGTCTTTAGTTTTTTATCCAATTCGAAGGAGTTTCACTTGAAGGTATGTTTTTTCACATTTGTTTTTTAGTGAATAAATAATATACTGTATATATTTGTGGTTTAAAAACCCCATAAAACTTCTTATTTATTTAAGAATCAATTTCCACTTTGTTGATCTTACAGTCACCAATCAGTGGCAGAAATATCAGCTTTATTTGTTTTTATGGTGGGCACTAATAAATGTGCACTAAAAACTAGGCTAAAATACTTGGTAAGATTTTGTTTTTACAGTGTAGAGAGGATAGCAAAATATAAGATTTTTTTCTGAATTTTTTAAAATATTTGTCTTAAAAAATATTGCATTTTCTTAAGTCTTGAATTGTCATAAAAAGTTTGAAATTGTATTCAAAAGTTTTAGATTGTCTTAAATTGTCTTAAAAAGTTTTAGATTGTCTTAAAAAGTTTTAGATTGCCTTGAATTGTCCTTAAGAGTCTTAAATTGTATTCAAAAATTTTAGATTGTCTTAAAAAGCCTTGATTATTGCTGGTGAAACCTGCAGCTGTTAATCCTCATTAATCCAGAGATTTGTTTCAGAATATTTTATCAATAATCTCTTCGCCCTGCAGGTGAAAACGGCCTCAATCAAAAACTCTTGGGATGACAAAGATGAGGTTCGGGGTCTCTGCTGAGGACGGTGACTGGTTCACATGGGACTGCGACCTTCACTGACCTTGGACGTCTTTAAACTTTTGCACATTAGCGCCACGCGGCAGCGTATTTTTGCACAGGAGACGGTTGGTGTCGTAGAGGCATGAAGCGATGCGACGACTCAGGCACCGGTTTTCACGAATCAGCTGCGCGTCTCCTGCTGATGCTGAGGAGCTGCTCTCATCCTGCCGGCTAACTGAAATTCATTTCATATCCTGCAGCCAATAATGTGTACAAATTCCTCATGTTTATACGAGTCTGGGATCGAGAACTTCACTATGCACTAATACCAAAGTAATCAGAGTTGCTGTAAAATCCTGCACATTTGAAATCACCTTTAGTTGCCAAATCTGCCGCAGACGTTTGTACTGACATTTATGCAACATGGCCGACATTTTCCCACCTCCAGTTTTCACCGTTTGAATCATTAAGCCAAGAAGTTACGAAGAAACTCGAGGTGCGACTTTATTTTAGAGACAACTCGCTCTCAGCGCTTCCTTCTCAGACTCGACGATTTACATGTGTTTTGTTTACAGAGAGGAGCACAAAACCACAGGAAACCTTAGTATATAAAGATAAAGGAATGGGTCAGAGGTCACTGAGTAACTTACCTAAAGTAGTTGTCTTTATTTAATGTAGCTAAATGATTAGTTTCCTGCTTTGCATCACAATTTAAAGGGAGAAATGATTCCCTTTGTGGCTGGAAACTTTATTTTCAGCAGAAAGACTGAAAACTGTTGGATGATGTCAATTAAGCAAAAAATAATAATAATTTTTAATTATTTTAAAGCCATTGTTGACATTTCAGCTCTTTCTGGTTGTTTTTTTAAAGGGCCAGTTACTGTAAAACAGAACAACTTAAAGTAAGTCATCTGTAAAGTTAAAATTTGAAAAAATCTTTGTCACCAAGTCTCGTATGTAAAACTTAAAGATGTCTTTAAAAATAATAAAATTTTCATTTTTGCAGAATAAACTTTCACTGAACATTTTAGAGAAATCTATTTATTCAGCAGATAAAATTATTTTAACACATTAATATTAAAATCCAAAAACCCTTAGCAACTTCTTTTAAAATAAATTTAACTGAATAATTTCTGAAATACATTTTTTTTTTAAAGCCGATCAGAGTTTCTAGGAACTTCTAATCTGTGACTCTGTTTCCCTGGGGAATTAATAAGATGTGACACAGCCGCCCATCTCTCCTCAGTGAGCAGGATGAGACTGCAGGCAAAAAAATAAATCTCCAAAGGTCATAGTTCAAATAACGTTTTGATGTCTTGCATACTGCTGTTGGTACATTGGTGTACAATGTAAGGTTGGTGGGCCATTTGTGGCCCTCGGAATGATTTTACAGATGGACACTTCTCTAATTTTTTTACAAATTAAAAATGTTTCACCTCAGAATAAATATAATGAAGAGAAACTAATTAATTTTTCTCAAATTCTCAGTGTGAGTTTATGCTGCTGCAGTGAAATAACTTTAAAAAATATATATATTAGTTCTGATCACAAGAGTTTGTATTGACAGAAACTAAATCAGTTAACAGATTTTTGTTTTCTGAAATGCCTCAGATTGAGCGCGGAGAAGCTGTTAAATTTGCATACTGGCCCTTTAAATCTCCCAGCTGTTTAGCACCAAATGAAGCCATAAAACCTGCTGAGCCAAGTGAGTCGACGCCAATGTGACCTCAGTTTGGTCCTACATTTCACATTTTGTCTTTATTCTGAACTTGAACTTGTAATACATATTTGGTCGCCATTTTGTTTTCTGGTGTTTAATCGACTGCAGGTTCATAAAATAATCTGTCGATGTTTCTGTGAAGCTGCACCGTAATGTGTCTGAGAGCATCTAAAACTGTATTAGAAATTAATATTCTGATCATGATTCAGTGTAACATCAAAACCAATAATTTTACTGTTAATTTAATTCTGCTGCATAAAAGTTTTCCTGCAAAAAAAAGGACATCACTTCATTTTTCTATAAGGTTTATTTTACATATGCTTTTTTTTTTCTTCTTCAAATAACCACTTAATGACATTTGTAAAAGAAATATAAAGTACAAGAGTTTTGGCTTTCCCAAACTGATAATTTAAAAAAAACAAAAAAATAACCAGTAAACAGCTGAACAAGTGCATTTTTCAGGATTTATTTACTGTTAAAATGCACAAAAAAAAGCTGATTTTTGTCTCCGTTTTGCATGCAGTGTTTTTAGAGTTTTGGACAGAAACATTTTTTATTTTTACAACAGAAACAAAATGCTACTTTTCTGGTCAAATTGCACCTTTAGCGTCGGGGATTTCTGACATATTGCACATATCTGAAGACGTCACTGTAAACGAAGACTCGGGGGGGCGGGGGGAAGAATCGGTTTGTTTTGGGGCAGCATGAAACCGAATGACGATCACAGGAAGTCAACCAGGAAGTGGCGATTGTTTCACCTTTTTATCACGATTACAGAACCTCCTAAAACACCTGATGGAAAGAAATGATCCGTTTCTAATGGGAAATGTTGGCTCTTCTGCAGATTTTCAACAGATTGTCAAACGTTTTGATTCAACAGATGAGAAGAATCTCACGAGTAGATGGAGAATGTCACACTGAATGATTACTGTACAGACTTTTGATTTCTTTTTTTTTTTCTCTGTTGGCGGGGAAACGGAAACGGGAAGAATACATTCGTAGTTTTCATCCGCAGGTCCGAGCCGCCGCTGGACGGACCCGATCTCTGCGTAGCTGCACTGCGAACGGCTGGAGCGTCTCCGGAGCTGCAGAGATTTTGATTTCGGGGTGTTTTGGAAGGAAGCAGAACGCGGAGCGGAGATACATTCAGCCTCGGATCAGTCAGTGAATTTCTGAAATTACCTTTTCCTCCCAGAACGCGGCGCTCAACTTAAATGGCTTAGACTCCAGTGCACTGCTTCTGCAATTAGTTTTTATATCTCTTTATATATATATATACTGTATATGTTTATACATTTTTAACAGTTGTTCGCATAATTTGAAAAGACTAAATGAAATGCAGCTGAAGTACGGCGGGACCTTTAGAAGTTTTGTATGAGGACACAGACAATAGCGTAGGGAAGAAATGGCTCCACTTTAAAAAATATATACAAGTCTATGCAGAATTTGGTGACGATGAGTAAAGCTTAAAGTTTAGCTGACGAATCTTCTTCCCTTGACGACGCTCTGCTGCAGGCACTGAGCACCATGGTGCGAAAAAAAACATGTCTCTCCTCACGAACGCACCGTCCTCCACCTCCAACGATTCCTTCAGCAGCATCCGTGCTACACAGAGGCAGGTTTTTACCCAGAATGCATCGCTTCATCTGGCTGACACAGTGACATCGGAGCAAACGTCCGATAAGAAGCAGAGGAGCCGTCGGGTCTGTCCGAAACGCCACACCGAAAGCCTCAAACTAATTATATCATCACACAGCTATTAAGTTCATTTTTTTATGTCTTCCAGCGTTTTGTGATTTTTTTTAATGACATCAAAAAGCTCATTTTTTAATGCTAATTTAGAAATATTTGCGCGTATACTAAATATTACTTTCCTACTGGAACTGGACATAAAGTAAAGAAAGACAACACTGACACCTGCTGGTGACAGTTGTCACTTAAACCCTTTTTTTGTCATTTTTTTAAATGAAAATTTGCAATAAACTAACTCACAGTTATGCATTAGGACGAAAATATTTGGGGATTTGTTGATTTTTACATGAAAAATTATAACAGGTTGACGATAAAAAATTACATTGACAAAACAATATTTAAGCACACAATTATTTTTTCTTATGTCTTGCGAGAGTTTGGGGGGCCACACAGTAACTTATGGAGGGCCAGATTTGGCCCCCAGGCAAGTGTTAGTTTCACTGGGAGATTATTTGACTTAACAGAAGTTTGTACATCTTGCTGAAAAGTTACTTGTAAATTAGTTTCCACCTTATTTCAAGTCTAAGATATTCGCACTGGAAACTAACAGATAATTGGTCGGATTCTGTGTTTTTGCAGTGAGATCGAACCTGGAACCTAAAAACACCCCACTGTTAAAACATTGTGGCGAAACGGCCCAGTCAAAGTCACGTGGTGAAACGTGAAACCTGATGTGCAGAGATGCTCCTCTGTCCAATATGAAATCTGTGCTTATGTCCAAAATATCTGCAGCTGCAACCGCAGCATTACGGTTCTATAGAGCATCCAGAGGCTGAATTAGTGATTAAAACATTAAATCCGGCAGATTTTACTTCTAAATCATCACATTTCTACAAATTTCTCTTTTTTTGGTGGTGGTGGTAAAAAATCTCCTTTGTCAAACCACCAGAGCACAAACGTAACATTTTTGCTGCACTAATCCAGCCGAGATGATTGGCATAAAATTTAGTCTGACTTGAAGGAGTTGGCTGGTTGACCTTTCATGACCTCTGGAAACATTTGTTAAAATCTTTAAATTGATAGCGGCACCAATGAAACGTTTTGCAGCACAAAAGTTTGACACCAACTTGTTTAGATTTGAAGAAGGTGGCGGGGCGAACTTCACTCGGGTGTTTATGAATTTAACCCTTCGGAGGCCAGAGCGTGGCGGTCAGGACAGACTCTCTGCTCTGAGCTTCACCTCTGGATGGAAGCAGACGGCGGAGGATGCATAGGTTGGACTGGAGGAATGCTACCTGGACTGGACCGGCACAGTTTTCTGGTTCTTTTTGAGGCGCGAATGGTTGGAGGGAGATGGGAGGAGGACCAGGCTGTGAGATGGTGCTAAAAAAGAAAGAAAGAAGAAGTCTGCGAGTGTTTGTGTCTCCTAGGAGATTATCTCCAGGATGTAGAAGACGAGCTCCATGACGACGGGGCCTTCACTCAGCTGACACGCCCCGTTGTGGATGACGGGGATCAGGGCACTGTCCAGGTCGCTCAGGTACTGAGGGAGGAGGGGCTGGCCGTTACTTCCTGCCAGGTAACCCACCTGCAAAAAGAAAGAACGAGAGAAAGAGAGACAGAGACAGATTGAGACAGAGAGACGACAGAAACGTCAGAACTAGAACCGAAATCAGATTTTAATTTCCATATTAAAACTTGACTAAAAGCATCAAATGTTTTCAGATGAAGTTTGACCTAAATTCTTCTTTTATTGATGAGAACAGATGAAATATGTTTTCTTCAATAATAAGAAAACTGGATGTTTTTCAGGAAAACTTGCAATACAACATTAGAAGTTTTGAATCTAGCATCCCGATGTTCCTCCACACACACAAAAAGGATTTGTTTATTTGTTTAATTAAAAATAGTTGACAATTTATTGTTGAAAACAATATTGGCGGTCAGGACAGACCGCCAATATTTGGTGATTTTAGTTTTTGAAAATAAAGTTAAAGTTTTTTTTTTTTTTACTATTTTATTTTATTTATTTTGTGCCTGCTTTTTGTCTTAGAGTGGTTGTGAAGTGAGGTCACTTCTCTTATTCATGCGTTTTATTTATTTTTGTTTTGTTTTACCTTGAGGCAACACTGGATTTTTTTTTGTTTTGTTAAAAAAAAAAAATATTTGTGAGAAAAAGTTTGGACTTTAAAAATAGCTACATTTAAGATCACAGCGGTTCATTTCTACTGCCGGAGCTTCTGTCGTTCTCCAGCAGATCTCAGCCGACTGGGCTGGCATCCGGGTCCAAACGGCTCCCTGAGGATGACGACGCGGCGGCGGCTTCGTCCTACCTGGTCGGAGTCGAGCGTGACCCTCAGGCCGAGCTTGGCCATGCCGTCCTCCTTCAGAAGCTTGAGGTGCGGACACAGCGCCATGCAGAACGCCCGCGCCACGTTCTCCACCAGCCGGCTGTGGTCGGCCGGGTCGCTGAGCCCGCTGGGCTGGTCCTCGCTCTGCAGGAAGAACACCTGAGGAAAACACACACACACCTTAAACGCACCGCAGATATTAGCTTTATCTTTTCTTAAATTAACTTTTTCTCTTTATTTTCAGGGTTCTTTAAATCCTTGAATTTCATTGATGTGTTTGGAAAATGCTTGATATTTTATAACATTTTACAATAAAAAACAATCTAACATTTGATTAAAAGCCCAACTAGACATTAGTAATGAATAATAACATAAGGATGTAAACATATTCATACTTCTCCTCTGTAACTGTTTAAAGATATAAAAAGAACTTTAAAATTTAAATTTGGAAAACATTATGTACAGTTGTAACCAGGCATTTTCATACACTTAATAAAAAACATTATTTTTCTCGCTGTCTGAAGTTAAATCAGACTAATTTTCTCTAGTTTTAGGTCAATAATATTATGTCTATTTGCTAAATGCCAGGAAACTTAAGAACATTTTTTAGATTTTTTCTTAAGCATTTAATTTGAGCACATTTCAATGTAATGAACATTTAATATTCCTAATGGCTCAGTGACTTATTGACTTAAATAAAGGTTGGTTTATATTTTTGTTACATTAAATAGCGTTTTTGAAATTGGTGGATTTTTGTGTGTGTAAAATTAGTGTTTTGTTATCGGACTAGTCTTGTGTTTAGGATGTGAGAGAAACATTTCAAAACATGAAATTTTGTTATGTTTTAGCTTACACAGAATACTATCATAAGACATTAATATCAGTAAAAATATATATATATACAATAATGAACTGAAAGTGTATTTTATTAGTTCACTTGTATTTTTTTTCATCTCCAAAGGTGTGAAGCTGGAAAAGTTTGATAACTTACCTTGAAAGTGCTTGAATGTTATTGTAGAAAAAGTTTTAAAACTTTGTATTTTTCTTTTAAATTTCCTTTATTTGTAAAATGTGAACTTTCTGAGTTTTCAGACCTGCAGCCTCGTGGGACGAAAGTAAAAATAATCGAACATTTGTTCCTGGGAGATCTGCCTGCTGGCCTGGATTTTCTCCAGTAAACTGGACAGTGTGTGTGTGTGTGTGTGTGTGTGTGTGTGTGTGTGTTTTACCTCGGTCCAGCGGATGACTTTGCCGTTGGCTTTGAACTCGGAGCCGTGGAAGATCTTCACGCTGGTGATGGACTCCATGGATTTCCCGTCGATCGGGCTGATGACGCTGAGGAGAAAAAAAACGCTGCCGTTTGTCTACAAAGATAATTAAACCAGTCGGATTCCAGGGGAGACGCAATTTAACACAATTCATCTCCAGAGTGCTGTTGGGCAAGGCAGCTGCTCCTGTGGAGCTTTTATGAGCTCAAAATCAGTCGAGCTTTTTTTCCCATAGAGCGCCGAAGCATTAATGAATAAATATTTCACTGGTTAGCTGCTTAAAAACGCAATTTTTAGAAAATAAATGTGTGTCTTTCACAGGAGCAGAAAACCCCAAAAATGTACTCAAGTAAAAGTAAAACGTCACAAGTCTAAGAACTTACTCAAGTAAGAGCAAAAAAGTATTTGGTAAAAAGTCTACTCAAGTATTGAGTAACTGATCAAATTAGCAATCATTGAACAGTTAAAAAGTATGCAATAAGACGGACCAAAATATAAAGTTAAGTGGAAATTTTGGTATTTTAAAAGACCAACATGACACTAATTTATATCAATAACAAAACTAACAAAATTAAGCAAAATAAAATGTTTCCGAATCAGCTTGGTTCAATAAAAAAACATAAGAAACTTTAACAAAAACTGCAGGTGTGTGTCTGAATCTGGTGAATTTTTGGTTAAAACATGTTTGTTTATCATTCAGTGGGTAGAAAATCTGGAAATTTTACTCAAGAGTAAAAATACTTCATAATAAAATTACTCAAGTAAAGATAAAAAGTACAGCGTAGTAAAAATACTCCTAAAAGTAAATTTTTTCAAAAATGTTACTGAAGTAAATGTAACTATTTACAATCCAACTCAAGTATTTAAATTAGTTTGCTGCTTTAATAAGACTTCTGCAAAACCGATCACTTTTATTATCTAAATGTAATTGTTATTTGAGTTTTTATAGTAGAAACTGTGAATCTTAATTATCCGAATGACTAAAATCCCTTTTCTCTCCTCGCCTCACCCTTTGTTGAAGTTTTGGTCGTCTTCAGTCCACAGGATGTGGACGAGCTCCGGGTTCTCCTCCTGCTCCGCCTTTCCGCAGGTTATGGTGAAGTCCTTCATGTCCCTCAGGGCTTGCCGTAGAGAGTCCATGGTCTCTGCGGTGATCTGGATCATCACACCATCTTAAGCAGAGATAAAATGAATTAGTAACACTTAATGATGTTGAAAGAAACCGTTTTGTTTTAACAGCTCAAGACTTTACAGATTGTTTGGTTTATTTGCCCTCAGAGAACAAAAAAAGGGTAGCATTAACTGTACTTGGTGCCGGATTCATTTATAATATGAAATAAACCAGAAATAGCAAGATTTCATGGATTATCACCCAAAGTTTTACCACTTTTAAGCTTCAAGTTTGTATGAATTGTAGAAAGCAAAAAATTATAATACTTTCTTCAGTTTTTTTTAGTTAATCTTATGAGATCTCATTGTTTTGTCTTGTTCCTGAGGTGTAAATCCAGTTTATTACGTCTAAACTGGAGTCCCACAGGGCTCCGTACTGGGTCCACTCTTCTTTTCTACGTTTGTCAAACTTTCTATAAATTTTAAGGCGAGAACTTACATTTAAGACTTGCATGAGCTTTAATACTTTCTTACCTCCCATTAAAGTTAAATAAAACTTTGTCAACTTATATTAGTTACTGTTTGATAATCTGGTCTAACACAAAACCTAAAACTCTGTATGTTATGAAGCGCTAAACATGCTAGGCAAGAAAACTATTCCGATTCCGTTCCAAGCTGAAGAAAAATCTGAAATTATAAAAGATTTAAAGCTTCGCTGTGAGTAAGACAAGCTGATAAAATGCTACTAAGAAAAACAACCTTTAAAGCAGCAATAAATCTGAATATAAAAGGATGTGTGAATGTTTTTATATTTTCCTTTAAGCCATCAGGTATTTTTATTCACATTTTTTCCTCACCTTCTACTATGCTGGTCTTAGCCAAGAAACCGGACGAGGCTTTCAACGCACCACTGAAAACAAAGAAGCAGGATCCAGTAACTGAAGAAACAGAGAAAAAACAAGAAATAAACAAACAAGGTCAGTTCAGATTTACTAAAAACTACTGAGATGTTAAACTAAGAGCAGAAAGGAGAATAATTTCACAGGCAAGTAAATGTGGCGCCTTTAAGACAACAAACGGGACGCAAAACACGGGAAGAGATGAGGGACAAACACTGCAAAAACAAAAATATCAGGTAGTTTCGGTCTAGTTTTGAGTGGAAATATATTTACACTTAAAATAAGACAAAACTAACTGCAACGCAACTTTTCAGCAAGATGCAGGCGCTTTTTTAAGTGAATAATTACTCAGCATTGATGAAAAAGTATGTTTCACTGGCAGATTATTTCTAGGTAACAAATTTTGTGGACGATAAATTGCCCCAGAAGTCATTGAGATAAATCATAATATTGTTTCGAGAGAAATTTCAAGGAATAGAATGCTATTAATAATGCAAAAACACTTTCTCAAAGATCAATAAACTTTAAATTCAAATCAAAAGTTAACAGTGGAACTGGAAGACATTTTAAATATCCAAACTAAATAACAAAACAACAGAAACAATAAAATAATTTATTATGAAGTCTCTGAAAACAAAACGGTCCTTAAAAAAAAAAACAGCCTGTTGAGACCAAACCACCAGATTAAAAACTTTTATGATCCAGTTTTTGGTAGAAAGAGATAAAAATGATAAATCATGCAATTAACCATACAATTGACTGATTAATTGCTTATTGCAACAGGCTTAATTATTTTACTAAAACAAGACATTTTCCCAGATATAAGTGAAGTAATCTGCCACAGAAAGTAGTTTTTTTCTTAAAACCACCTCCTATATTTTGCTGGAAAGTTACTTATGAGTTGGTTTTGTCTAATTTCAATAGCACTAAGATATTTACAGTAGAATCTCGACAAACTACTTGGTTAGACTTTGTGTTTTTCACCTTTGCGAGGCTGATGATGGATGCTGATGGCCTGCGTCTGGTAGTTCCCGTCGTCGTTCTGGACGCAGACCAGATGGGAGTCGGCCCGTTCGTTGAAACACGCCCCCATGGCCAGAACGTGCTCGTTGGACTTATTCATGGCCTTCATCAGCTGCAAGGACACAACGCACAGCGTGACCAACCGGGTAAAGGCGTCAAAGTGACTTTCTGGTTAAGCCTAATTGCTTCTGGTGCAGATCTCGGTTGAACGGGAGGAACGTCGATGACAGATTGCAGAAAAACTCAAAGACAGAGCTGGATTTCAGTTCCTTGTATTAATCCTGCTTCTGTTTGCCAATCCGAAATAAAACTGAAAATCTGCAGGGCTTTAACCGCTCACTGCGTTAAACGCTGCAGAGCGGCGGTTCGCTCTTCGCTTTGCTGACTTCCCATCTGTCAGCGCGGCGGCATCCAAACTCCAACGCTGACGCTCATTCGCGCCCCGCAGGCGACACTTTATCGCACGTGGGCAGCTTAGAGGCCCAACGCTGAGCTGCAGGGGAAACCGCGCAGATTTGCATGCATCACCTAAACACAGAACTGTGTGTGGATAAAACACACACTGATGTTTTCAGTCTGACTAAAATCTGCTGGCTGAAAATATTCAGTTTAATCTTTGGTGTGAAATCCCACGATGAAACGATTAATCGGATTACTCGTGATTAATCGCCAACTGGAGTATGCAGACTATAAAACAGGGGTGTCCAAAGTGTGGCCCGGGGGCCTTTTGTGGCCCTTGAAATGATTTTCGATCGGACCCCAATCAAAAACAGTAAAAATTTGACCAACAAAATAAAAAATAATTTGTTTTTATTCTAACGAGGCAACAGACTAAAGCATTTTGTCTTTTTTATGTTTTGGCACAGGAAGATTAAAAAAAACAACAAAAAAGAAAAAACACTAAATTCACTGCGGAGCATCATGAATTAAGGTCTAATGGGTTTTTTCTACAAGAATAAAAAGAAAGAAAAACGTATAGAAAAGTATTATACATATATAAAATACGTTCAACTCGACCTCATATGTTCACTATTTATCTAGTTTTGTGGATGACTTGCAGTGATTTTAGTCCTCAATTTTTAGAAAACCAAATTTTCCCTTTAAAGGAGACGTGATATTGAATAAAGTTTGGAAATGGTAAAATTCTTTCCCCATCTTTAGTCACACCTGAAAACATTTGAGGCCATTGTTGGAGTCACAACGAGCGCGTGTGGTATGAAAACACATAACTCTCAAAGTACACACCGTCCTTGAGACTCTCCTTATCCGTGGAGCAGGAAACCGCCAGCTCATTTGGTAACCATAGCAACGTGTCCAATCGTGACCGGGGACACTTCTGTGCCTGAGCGCTGCTTCATGCTGCAACATCTTATTAAAAATGAATGACAGAGTCTAGTCAGCTAGAAAAGCTTGTTGTTTTGTTTTTCTGCTTCTGCCTGAATTATAAATTTAAACGATGTAACCGACCAGCCAAGTAAAAAAAACAAAAAAAACAAACAATAGTATCGTCATTTTTAGCATCAATTTATGGATTTATGAAGAGGATGTTAAATATTTTTGATGGGCGATATAACCTCAAATTGGTATTGTTATAGTGAAGGGTAAATAAATGTATTTTTATCTGTTGCAGCATGGAGGTTTGCTAAATTTATTAGTGCAAACCAATGGTCAGTGTGATGCTGCCAAGTTTAAATTTAAAAATAGTCCCTAAAAGTGCAGAAAGTTTCAGACTGAACAAGTTATCAGATAAAGAAAACTGCAGTTTTCAAATGATAACTTGACTTATTAGAAACAAGTTAACCAAGCCTTAAGTGAAAAAGAAGCTGCAGTCTTCACCAACTCAAAATTAAGGCTTTTTAAAGACCATTATGAATTAAATTTAAGACCTTCATCACGGCAGAAATGCATCTTTCATATAGTAGAAGTGTCAAGTTGTTTTGCACAAAATGCACCTAGCATCATGTGGGTTCCTACAGAAGTAAGGAAGTGGCGAAGACAAACGTTGCCCAGCCAACTAGCGATAAAGTTGCACTTTACCCATGATAGATGCAAAAAAGCTAGCTAGCTAGATAGCCAGGATACATCAATAGCCTCGAGTTGCAGAAAGCAATGAAGATTTCTGTGTGCGACTCAAACGTTTGCCTGAAAGAAAAGTCCTGTGAGAAAAATAAACGACACATGCACGATTAAATAGCCCTGCCATGAGAAAATTTAAGAATTATTATTGAAGTATTTAAGACCATCTTACACTTCTTGAATTAATTTCAGACATTTCAAGGCCTTAATTTTAGATGCCTTTATGTATTACTTTTTGTAAGGATGCGGACACCCTAGATGACTTTTTTTAAATGATATATGATCAACTCAATTGGACTGAAGTCCAAGCTTTGATTAGGCCTGTGAAACCGATTTTGTTTGTTTTTAGCCATACAGACGTGGATCGGTTGTGGTGCTTCAGAACATTGTTTTGCTACATAACCCAAGTTCTCCTGGTTGATCCACGTTTCCATAAATTATGAAAAGTCTGAGTCCTAAAAAGGTGAATCAGCAGCAGACCATTGCTCTATCACCACTGAGTTTTAACAGCCGTCTCTGATACACTGCACATCTAACAGGATGTTCCAAATCATTCCAGTTTGATCCAAACACAAAAAGGTTCCTGAAGGGAAACATTTAGACACTCACCTCATTGTATCGATTGCTGGGGATCTTAATGCTCGTCTTCCTCACCTCCATGTCCACAACCAGACCTTTCACCACCGGCAGAGTGTACTGGTAGTTACGGAAATCCTGTAAAAGACGACCATATTATTTTGTTTTATCAACATATACAAACAGGTTCATTTTAAATGGTGTTTTCAGGTAGTTTGCTTAAATAACAGAGACAAAAAGTGGGAAAGTCACTTACTGCTAGCAGATTCATGATGGTGTGCCCGGTCTCTCCAAATAGAGGTTTCCTGAAGCGAACGCTGAACAGTGGACACGGATAAACTGCAAGAGCAAATAAATAACACCAAGTTAAAACTCCAATGCACTCCATCACATCCGATTTAGCAGTTATGTAATTATTGTATCACTTTCCAGAGCAAAAAGCAACAGAATAGTTAAGAAAACTATTTGTTATTGTGACACATGACAGGTTTCTGCTGGTTTCACCAACTAAAATTTAAGACCATTATGAATGGAATTTAAGACCTGTATTACAACATAAATGTGCGACCTTCGTCCAGCCAACTCTCAATAAATTTGCACTTACACACAATAAACATAAAAAAGCTAGATAGCAGGTAAAGGTGTGTTAGCAGTGAGTTAGCGGTAGCCTCAACTGTCTCAACATGTAAAGCAATGAAGATGTCTGCGTGCGACTCAAACTTTTGTATGACCGAAAAGTCCCGCGAGAAAAAAACAAACATTGAATATACACAAGATAAGACAAAATTTAAGACCTGTGATTCATATAGTAAGAACAAACTTTTAAAAATTAATTTCAGGCTTTTGAAGATTACTACGATTGGAATTTAAGACCTATATCACGAGACAAATTTATGAACTTCATAAAGTTCATAAAGAGAGGCTCTGGTTTCTTCTACTGACAATAAATTTGCACTTACACATGTTTGCAAAAAACGCTTGCTAGCTAGCAAGGGTATGCTAGCAGTGAGTTAGCGGAAGTCTGACAGAAAAAGGAGGAAAAAACAAAAACAAAACATTGAATATACAAGATTAATGACATAAAAAATGAAGACCTGTGATTAACATATTAAAGGCAAATTTACTTTAGAAAAAAATAAAATTTAAGACTTTTTAAGGCCTTAATTTTTGGGGGCACAAATTTCTGACTATTTTTGAGTGAGGTTGACCTAATTAGAAATCTGAGAAAGTAAGCTCCTAACTTTCAAAAGAAGAATCCAGCTTCTCCTTAATCTTCTTAAACTACTATTTTCAACTTCATCTCATCCAGCAGCTGGAAAACGATCCCACTAAACGCCGTTTTGGCCTCAGTATGCAGAATCCTAGAGCGAACCTGCATTGTGTGGGTCAGGCCTTCAAGAGGCGACCATGTTGACAACAGCAGCGTTTGTGCTGCGGATTAATTTCTTGGTGATTCCAGCAGTTTGTGTTGAAAACGTGTCTTTGTTAATGTATTCCAGCCGGAGTTGCAGGATGCAGGCTAATGGCTTAAGAGAGCGCGGCGGAGCTCTGAGCTGGCAGGTCTGACTGCGAGAAAAGAGGATTCTGAGGAGAAGAAGAGCCTCTCTGACAAATCTGCACACCAGCTTTCCAGATTCATGAGACACTGCAGAAAAATGGAACCATAACAGCTGCCTGCTTTAAAATGATACAAAACATCAAGAGAGGCTCTGGTTTCTGCAATCATTTAACAAGTTCATTGCAAATACACAAAATCTTACCAAGTATATTTTCTAGTGCAAATATTTTAGCGCACTTGAAATAAGAAAATTAATTTACAGGCAACTTTTCAGGTAGATATTGGAATTTGCTTTAAGCAAATAAATCCCTAATATTGATGAAAAAGTAGTAGCTCCATTGGCAGAATAGAGTTGCTTTTGAACCGTAATAATTGAAACACTAACATTTTGATGTGTAATGACTGCACTTGGCAAAATGTAATGTTTTAATTATTGATTTTAGTGTTTTTATGATGTAAAGCACTTTGAACTGCCTTGTTGAAATGTTTTCTACATATAAACTTGATTGATTGATTGATCCAAACTCACATCGGTACTCTGCTCCCAGCCGCAACATGAGGCGGATCGGGAAGACCTTGGCCCACGGCGTCTCCCACTTCTGGATGAGGATACCGAAGAGGTAGGGCGGGTTGGGCAGCAGCAGGTCCTGCAGCGACTGGAAGGACGGGCTGATGTAGAGGAAGCCGCCGTGCTCCTTGCTGCCCAGGAAGCTCTGGGTGAAGAATGAGTGACTCAGGTGGCTCAGCACGTTGCCTGGTGGCCAGAGGGAGGAAGAGCCGTCAGTCAGCAGACAGCACAGCGAGCGGCTGAAGCTCTCTGAAGCCAGCACGTCCTCCAAACGCCTGACTGACGGCGGCTTAATGAGGATCAACGCACACAATATGACTGCCTTCCAGCAGCTGACACGGCCCTGATGCAAATATGAAACAGAAAACCGCCTGAGGAAAGCGAGCCGTCACAGTCGGCTCATATTAACAGTTTTTACTGTGCAGCGCATGGATGTAAAGAAACAAAACAAAAATGAGACATCCGGACAATAATGCTGGAGGTAAACGGGCAGTTGAAGGTAATGTACTCTCAGGGAAACAATCAGATTAATAATGATTAATTGATTATTGAAATAATCAATTAATTTAATTAACAATTTTTACCGACCGAAAAAAACACTACTTTCTGAAATGGCAACATATTCAGAGCAGTAATTAATCTGAAACTATTAAAAAAGAATATTATGCATTTAAGATAAAAAATTTAAAAAAAAGAAAGGCTTCTATGTGTCTGTAAATATGCAAACATGGTCACCTGGTTCAAATTCTGTAAAAAATAAATTAATAAACAAATAAATAAAAAAATCTTAAACACCTTTTGTTATCCAATTATTGATCAGTTAACCAAAAAAATAATCAATAAATCAGCCATATTGATAGGTCAAGCAGAAAGAGCTCAGCTTTTCACAGGTTAATGCTAAAAGTATTTTTTAAGCTGCAGATGAATCCTTTGCTATAAATGATCAAGCGTTTACATAGGCCTGCCTCAATAACCAATAAATCAATTAATCAGACGATAAATAAAAATGAACTCAATCATTTCCACTTGAATGATTTGTTATTTTTCCTCTATTCTGTCTTTCTAACAAAAGCTGGATGATAAAACTCTTCAGTCTGTTGCTTTGGTCTCAACTAGCCCTTTTATTCAAGGATAATTTCGTTTTTGTAGAGACTTTATAATTCATTGTATTTGTTGTTTCATTTATTTTGGATATTTAAAATCTCTTCCAGTTTCAAATGTTCATTACAATACAATGTGTTCCATTTATGCCATTTACATTATATTACTTGAAAATGGTCTCCAAACAACGATATTATTGTGTGTCACAATAATTTCTGCTAAATTTGTTATTACAGGTCAAGCGTTCACTACAGAAATGATGTGTTGTTGCATTTTAGGCAATGACATGTTTATTTTCTTAACTAAAAAATTAACTGAACTGTTAATTTGCTTCTTTTAATGTCTTTCTAAAATCTTATGAAAAAAGGCAAAAGTGGGGCGTGCTGTGGTGGCGTAGCGGTTAGCGCGACCCGTATTTAGAGGCCTTGAGTCCTCGACGCGGCTGTCGCGGGTTCGACTCCCGGACCCGACGACATTTGACGCATGTCTTCCCCCCTCTCCTTCCCCGTTTCCTGTCAGCCCACTATCATATAAGGGACACTAGAGCCCACAAAAAAGACCCCCTGGAGGGGTAAAAAAAAAAAAAAAAAAAAAAGGCAAAAGTGGGTCAATGAAAGATCTCCAGAATGTGGCAATTTGTTTCATCCGATTAATCGTGACAATAATCAATACCTAAAAAATGTGTTAGTTGCGGTCCTAAAATAAGGTGAACTCTACTCTTTGTAACTCTTGTAGAGCCGTGGCAAATTTCTCACCGCTTAAGGCTTCTTGGTAGAGCTGCACAAAGTGTGTGAAGATGTCTTTGGGGATGGTTTTCTCGTCGGGTAGACACTGGAGCAGAATGACGACCTCGGCTTGGCCGACGGCGTGCATGCCTTTAGTCGTCACGTACCAGCACTTCCTGTTGACATCTGAGAGTTAAAGAGAAAAAAACCTGGTCAGGGCAATGAACTTAATACCAGGATCAGTAGAGTTTCTGCAGGTTTCACCATCCTTAAAATATATAAGTCTTTTTAAAACCATTATGAATGGAATTTAAGACCTATATCCACTGATATAGATGCAAAAAAGCCAGCTAGCTAGCTGGTAACATACACTTGCTAGTTAATTAGATAGTAACGGTAGCCTCAAGTATGTAGAGCAGGGGTATCAAACTCATTTTGAGCCATATCAAAAATCTGAATGTTCTTAAAGGGCCGGTTGTGCCAGTATATGTTGATAAAACAAATTAAATTGTTAAATTATCAATAAATAGCTGTTCCTCCAGGATTCTGTGATTGTTTTAGTGGTTTCTTACAATCAGAATTCCAGATTTTGTGGTGCCAATTTAGAAATGTTTGTAAGAAATTTTTTACAATATTTGCGCTCATATATGGTGTTAAATGTGATTTTTTTTTATTACTCATATCAATTGCAGACAATAACTTGACATCAAGAAAGGCTGAGGCAGCAGTCACTTAAATTCAATGTTTTTGGCCAATTTAGAGAAAATTTGCAGTAAAATCTGAAAAAAATGTGGAGGTTTGTTGATTTTCTGTGAATTTTGCAGAAGTGTGAAAAACTGGATGGAATTATTGATGTAATTTTGATTTTAAAGGCCCACATAAAAAGCTACGGAGGCCAGATTTGGCCGCCAGGCCTCGAGTTTGACACGTGGTCAAGAGAATGCAGTGATGTCTGAGACCAACTCAAAGTTTTGCCTGACAGATAAGTCCTGAAAAAAAGAGAATACATAGAATATGCAAGATTAAATACTCTTGTAAAGACAACATTAACAAAATAAAGACCTACTTACTTTTTGTAAATGATTAACATGTTTTAGTTTCATGAATTTCAGACTTTAAATGATTCACAGACACTCCGCAGTAGAGAAAATAAAAAGCTGTTAAACCAAGAAACAAGAAAAACGTTTGCAAAACATTTGGACTGAACTGAAATAAAATGTGTAGCAAATCCTCTGCAGAAGTAAAATTCAGTCATATCTTCTCAATTTTTCAGTTTTGCCCAGTTTAGTTTTATTTGAACTGGTTTGATTTATAACATTGTATATATAGGACTAGTTTTGTATAAAAACAAGTATGTATATTAAGGCAGGAATTTGTGTTTTTATGATGTAAAGCACCTTGGACTGCTGCTGCTGAAAGGTGTTACACAAATAAACTTGATTGATTTATAAATGTGTAACATTTAATGAGGGGTGTAAACATGACTCACAGTTGACTAGCTTGACCATGGCTAGCAGGTTAGCATTGAGCACGAACACCAGGGGGTCCAGGCCTCCCTCCTCCAACTGCTGCATGAGGATGATCTCCGAAGGTCTCTCCTCCACGGCGTAATCTGCGGGAGATTCAGAGCGCTAAAGTCAGATCAACAGGAAGAAAACAGCCGGAGCAAGACAGAGATTCAAAGAAGAAGTCCTGCTGTCTCTGGTTAGAACAACAGAACAGCTTCCACATCGTTTAAGCATCGCCTCAGCGTTCCCGTGAAAAAAGCTTCTCCCCTTTCTGTTGGCAATGAGTGGTGCAAAACATGAGCGGTGACACAAAGGCCATGAGGAGCACACTAAACGGACACAAACACAGCAGCAATGAGGAGGCAGCAGAATGGTGAGGATGAAGGCAAGCACCTGTGATGTGGCCTCCCGTACCTCCTTTGACTCCGGTGGAGATGAGGATGGGAGGGAGCCCGTCCTCCGGGATCAGGCTGAGGGAGCTGCCCACGGGGCTGCCCGCTGGCGCAGCGGGGGTCTGGGCCACCTGCAGGGTGGAGAGGAGGGGGTAGTTAGGCTACGATCACACCTGAAGTGACCCAAATGTGACCTCTATCTGATCTTTTCATGGCAGTCTGAACAACATAGATTGGATTTTTTCACATATCGGACGGACGGACGGAATTTGGTGAATACCAATTTTTTTTGTCTGAAATATTGCTAAAGGTGGCAAGAAAGTGGGTGGGGTGACTATTGTTAACAGACACAAACTGGTGGACCGCTCTGTCAGTCAAACCACTCTCAGAAGAGGACAGTGGGTGATTTTTACACTTTTGCTGAGGTAGATCAGACCTGCTTCACATGCAAGTATCGGTTGATCACCAATCTCCTAAAATTAAGAAAATCATCTTGGATAAATCAGTGCACTCCTAATAATAAATCCATTCCTAATCTTTTTCTAAATCTGGGGTCGGGTCGCGGAGGCAGCAGCCTAGGTCCTCCAGACTTTCCCCAGCAGCTTGGTCCAAGTTCAGATTAGTGGAAGAAAAACATTTAGTGTCAAACCTAATTGGCATCTTCTGTTTATTCCCCAGTCCCCACTGAGTTTCTTTCTACCGCCACATGGCCAGTTTGCCAGAAATTGGCCAGAATTGGATTACCTAATGCAAAGTCACTTGAGATAATTTGAGCAGGAAACGTCTCTCAGCTGAGCCACATGAAATTTATTGCTTTCTGCAACAAAACTCACTTGGACAGCTGGCATTCAGCAGCTGTTCACTCCAAACAAATACAAAGGCTTTGCTGTAGGAATACTTTTACATGAGGATAGTCTCATTAATGGTCCAACCAAGAACAATATGTCTCAACATTAAGCTTTTAAGTGCCACATCATTTGTAATTCTCTTCATTTTAACATGCTTAACATATTACAGTCGGTTATGGAGGCAGGATTTCCTGAGTAAAGAGCTCATTTACTGCAAAACCACAAATGTTATCAAGTATTTTAGTCTAGTTTCTAGTGCAAATATCATAATACATTTGAAATAAGAAAAGTAACCCATAGAATAACCTTTTACTTTCAGCAAAATATAGGTGTTTGTTTTAAGTCAATAACTCCTTAATATTGATGAAGTTCTAGTTCCACTGGCAGATTATTTCATTTATAACATGTGAAAATGTCTTGTTATAAGTGAAATAATCTGCCAGTGGAAATGCTACATTTTAATCAACACTAAGGAATTAATGACTCAAAACAAGCTCCTATTTATTGCAGAAAGGTTACTTGTAAGTTAGTTTTGTCTTATTTCAAGTGCATTAAGATATTTGCACTAGAATCTACATTAAAACACTTGATAAAATGTTGTGTTTTTGCAGTGTTGTGACTCCCTGTATTCATCCGTTTGAGCTAAGCTAATAGCATGAGTCGGGGATACTGAACTCACCTCTGAGGCCTCCGGCGTGGCGGCCTTGTTGGAGCAGGTGGAGGCGACCCGTGACCGCGAGGATGCCGAGCCGGAAGACGGCGGTTTGGAGGATTCTGCTGCGTCTCCGTTTGGAAGAACCCCGTCGGCAAACCAAACCCTCCTCTGGTCCCGCGACAGGGAGCCTAAACAGGAAACAAACACAAAACGTATAAAATATAAGGGCGAATAATCCATCAGTTATTTTAGGGATTAATCAAATATTTTTTATTCATTTAGGTTAAAAAATAAAGTCTTTTTTAGGGCTGCAATTATTATTTTAGAAAGCAATTGTTCTTACACTGACGATTAATTGGTTGAAAAAAATTGCCACATTTTTCATTCAACCACCTTTTTTATACATTGTTAGAAATATACAACAACTGCAAATAATTTATTTTCAAAATAAGAAAATAAATATTTTATGCAATAACATAACATGCTGTTCATTTATAGAAAAGGAGGCTAAAATATATATACATTTCCAACACAAAGATGTAAAAAGCTCAGTAATTCCTGCTTTCATTTATCAATACAGTCTAGGGCTGATCTGTTTATTAATTCATTTATTTATTTTTGATTAGCTGATTAATAATTGTAGAGAAAAAGGCGCTAATAGGATTTTTTTTAACGATAATTTTAATCAAGTGAAACTAAAATTGACATTTATGGAGTTTTTGGTAGAACATATTTACAGACAAAGGTTTACTTTTTTATCTTTAATAAAACAATTATATGTTTTCTGTACAGTTTTGACTGAATTACTGCTCAGGTAATGTTCTTTCAGCAAATGACATTATTTAAAGTCAAGATGACGATTAACTAATTACTAAATCACTTAATGATTATTTTAATAAACGATTAATCGTTTCAACCCTAAAAATATATATTCATTTCAGGCCCATTTGTTGGTTTTTCCATCTACTGGGATAGAATATCATTGCAAAAGGATATAAATAACAGCTTCTTATTCTCCTGCTGATGAGGAACGTACCTTCATTGCCGGATTGCTTCAGGACTCCCACGGGCACCATGACAGTGGGGGGCGGCGAGCTGAGGACCCCGGACGCCTGCGCCTGCTGCAGGGGGGGGATGGTGGAGCAGTACTCCGCCGGGTTGTTCGGGTTTGGACTCTGATTGACTGCAGTAGCTGGCGTCTCCGCTGATTGAACTGACAACAGCAGAACACAACATCCGAAAATATAAAGCAGTAAGCTAGAGATTTATAAACATCCATACATCCAATATTTCTTGTCTAGACTAAGAAATATCGACATGTTTAGATATATCTGATTTTTTATTGTAATTTATTGATTTCTCCTCTAATTTTGGGTGAGTTCAAGAAGCCATAAGCCTTCAATTTGTTATTGTGCCACATTACATCCACAAATACTAACACATTTTACTGGGATTTAAAATGAACAACAGACCAACACAAACTAGGGTCATTCATTGACAGTAAATCTGGTAGGTTTAAATTAGATCATGGCTGACACATGGTGGAGGAAGCATCATGCTGTGGGCTGGAAAGATTTTGAAAGTATTCAAAAATACTTTCAAAATGAAATGTCAACTCATATTATCTACGTTTGAATAAAGAGTTGTTGAAGATGTTGATGATTGTGGGCAGGACGGATCTCCTGTAGCAGTCTGTACTACAGTGTATCTGAAGAAGCCTCTGACTGAAGACACACAAATTTGTCTGTAATGTTTTTCATTTTGTAAAAAAAAATGAATTGTCCTTTCCATCTTCAACTCCAGAGGTTCCAGAACAGAACCGGTTTTCTTTATCTGCTTATTTAGCTTTTAAGTCCCAGGTTCTGATGCTGCCACTCCAACAGATGATGGCAGAAGAGATCATCCTCTCTACCACAGATTTCTCGAAGATAAAACCACATGTCCAGGGTAACATCACCCTCATAGTGAAACACAGTGATAGCACCACCATCCTGTAAAAACGTGGGTCAAAGTAAACCATAAATCTGATTAGGAATATTTACCAATGTGTTGGATTTAATGTTGAGATGCACAGTTAGGTTGTAACTAGTTACATTTATTTGAGTAACTCTTCTTTAAAAAGTACTTTTCAGAGTATTTTTACTCTTACTAGAGTAAAATGTCTGGATCTTCTTCCCACTGAGAGTAACTTCACTGAATGAAAAAGAACATTCACCAGAGAGACACACTTGCAATTTTTATCAAAGATTCATAAGTTTTATATTGAAATAAACTGATTTTGTAAAAATTTTACTTTTGCCTGATGTCATTTTGTAATTTATATGATTTATTTTCATTTTGGTCTTTAAAATACCAACATTTTCCTTTATATTTTGGTCCGTCTGATGCTGTAATGTTTAAATAATAAATGATTAATGTGTTATCACTCAGTGCTTCAGGCGCCTTTTTACCAAATCCTTTTTTAACTTTTAAGTAATTTCTTGGACAGCTATATTTTACTTATTTAAGTACAAATATGTTTAAGTAGTGCTACTCTTACTCGAGCATTTTACCCTCCTCTGTTGAGATGCCATCCAGTTGGTATGATGTTGAGAATTGGCAAAAATACTTCTTTTTGCAAAGATTAGATTCTCTTCTCCAGTTTTTCTTTGTAAGAAATGTTGAAAACAGTGTATCTTCTGCTTTCTTACTCCTAATTAAGCATTACTTTGTGTTAAAATGAGACAAAATGTGAAACATGTCAAACAGATAAGTGTGATTGTTGCTCACCGTTTGTCAGGGCAGAATGACAGGTGACACAAACGCGGGCCTCCTTCCTGTCCATGTAGAGCAGCTTACACTTCAGGCTGCAACACGCTGCACAGAACACCTTAAAGAGACCAACACTGCATCAACACACTGCACTTTAAATAAACATTTCACAAACTAAACCAGAGCCCCCTGTGTGCTGCAAGGTTTTACTGTGACCTTTGACCTTCCTGGGATGATAATGCTGCATCTACTGTTTATAGCTGCCATGCAGGTGTTACTATTGCTGCAGCGCCAGCTCCTCCCAGCTCCACTGGCAGACCCAGAGTGTTTGTTTACCACCTTGGGAAATTAAGTAGCGCTCCGCCTGGTTATCCAGTGCGGTGTCAGCGACCGCATGCTGCATTTACAGCAGCACGGACGCCACGCGTGGGCGGTCCTTACGCCAGCTGCAAACAAATAACGACTGAAAGTGCATCTAATTTGAATTTCCTTTCCCTATGCTAATTATTTTGTTTCTTCTTTTAGGTTACATACAGCTCTGGAAAAAAATTAAGAGACCATTTAAAATGATCAGTTCCTCTGATTTTACTTTTTATGTCTATGTTTGAGTAAAATGAACATTGTTCTATTATTCTATGAACTGCTGACATCTCTGAAATTCCAAGCAAAAATGTAGTTTTTATTTGCAGAAAATGAGAAATTGTCATAACGAATAAGAAGCAGCACTTTCAGACTTCAAATAATGCAGCGAAAACAAGTTCATATTTATTTAGAAACTACAATACTAATGTTTTAACTCAAGAAGAGTTCAGGAATCAATATTTGGTGTAAAAACCATGAGGTTTTCTTTTTTAAAGGTTTTATTGGCTCTAGTGGCCTTTATTTGATAGTTAATTGACAGGAAAGTGGGTAATGGGAAGCAATGCTTCAAAGGTTGCCAGGCTGGGAATTGAACCTGTGACAGCCACGTCGAGGACTAAGGCCTCCATATGTGGGTTCAGTGCAGCGGGCTCTTCGTTGTTTCCAGAGCTGTATGTTCTTTTTAGATCTGCAACCAGCAATTATTTGAGTAAGCGATCAATCTATTGATTAATTGGATTTAAAAATTGTCACGTTTTTCATTCAATTACCTAATTTTTGTTTTTTTACAAAATTATACATACTTTTTAAAATGAGCAAATAACCATTTTATTGCCTAAAGTACAACAACATTCCTTTAGTGTACATTTGATCATTTGTAGCAAAAAATGCTACAAATGATGTTCACTCAACATGTAAAAAACTCAGCACTTTCTGCTTTACTAATAGATTAGTAATATCAATATAGGATATTACTAATCTACTGACTATTATTTGGAGTAACCAGTTAATAATTGGATAGAAATAGAAGTTTAATGGGAGGGGGGGTTTTTTGTTGTTTTTTTTACAGAATCTGAACCAGGTGAAGCTAAAACTGCCACTTGAGTAGTTTTGGCTTTATTTCTATTACTTTTCAGAAAATTGCTTTTTTTTCAGTATTTAGAGGAGCAGCTGTGCATGATGTAAGTGGATGTTTAAGTCTCCCTGGGAAGCGGGGCTCTGCTGTAATGGCCGCCTCTAACCGAGTTAAAGCAGCGCTGACCTTGCCGCAGGCCCTGCAGTGGTGCCTCCTCTTGGTGAAGGTGAACTTGACGTCACATTTCATGCAGACCGGGGCCTGCGAGTCGGGCACCCACACAGGAGCCACCTCTCCCAGCGAGCTGGCGGCCTTCCTGCACAGCGCCCCCTGCTGCCCGGCCTGAAGGTCGTTGTCAGGACTCTCAGACGCCGTCAGCGACGGAGAGCGGGTTCCTCCATTTCCATTGAGCGAACTCTGGCCCATCCCACCTGGCGCCGGGTCGGTGGGCGTGCCTCTGCAGCAGCGGCTGTCCATGTTCTTGTTCTTGGCGCTGAGCTGGTTCTGGACCTGGCCGGACAGCGGCTGCGGGATCTGCAGCTTGAGGCTGACCGGCTGCTTGGGCCGCGCTCCTCCGTAGGGAACGCTCACCGGCTGCAGCCGGCTGTTGTTCAGTTTTGTTTGGACGCCGCCGGACCCGGCCGCTCCGCCGTCACTCAGCTCCTGCTTGCTCTCCTCCATCTCCTTCTCTTCGGTCACAGAGTCCTCCTTGGATGGGACAGGAGACGGAGAAAAGTCCTCAGTGTCCTCCGCTTCGTTGACCTTTAAGCTGCTTCCATTCTCCATCTCCAGACCGTTAGGAAGGATTCCAGTTCTAACTTTCTGCTCCATTTGTCCATTTTCAGCGCATTTTCTCCCCTCCTCCTCGTCCTGCGCTCCGTCCCTGCCATGAGGAGACAAACTGTTCTCCTCAACCTCCGCCTGGACACTCTGACTCCCATTCACACTTCCTCCAAGCTCCTCAGAATTTATACTTTTTTGTTCCTGCTCAAAGTCCTGCAAAACAGCAGAACGGTTCTCATCTTTCAACTCTCCTCCATTTTGAGTCACATGTGAAGGATTATCCTCAGAAAGAGTCCGTTCCTCTGCTAATCCCATCTCAAACGTGAAGCAAGAGCCTCCACCGCCCACTGATGAAGGTTCCTCCTTGTTACCAACGTGGACCTCAGCAGGAGAACCGGTCTGTGGGCATCCTGTGCAGCCGTTCTCCACAATGCCGCATGGCGAGACGTCGTCGGCGCCCACCAGCTTGCCGATGTTGGGCTGAGGGAGAGGCGGGCTGTGGACGTCCGCCGGCCTCTCCTCCGCCCAGAGTTGATGCTCAGGACCCGCCGACCTTTTGGGGTCGGGTCCTGAGGAGGTGCTGGACGGGTCGGGAAGGGTCTTGAAGGGCAGCGGGCTCTCCCGGGGGCTGATGTCTGCGTGGGCCAGAGCGGGATTCAGGGAGAGCATGTGGGCGGGTGGAGCCAGGATCTGTGTCCACTTAGCGTCCGAGAGAATTGACGTGTCCGTCTCATCTGCAAAACAAAAAAACCCTCTTTATTTCCACCTGCAGCTTCAAATGTAAAAATATTTGCATCACTTGTGATTGTAACAAGATATTCAAACTTCAACAACTTTCAGCTTATCAGCAAAAAGTGTAGTGTTAATCTCTTAGCTTTCCTTCTTCCACATTTGCTCTGTTCCTAAATGACTTGTTGCAAACTTTAAACTGAAATTCTCATTGTTTTTGTCTATTGACTAGAAGTGCACAGATGAATCAGACCAGATTTCCTTAATTTTTAGCAGATTGGCCAACCTCATGCACCAATCTTAATCAGCTAAATATCTAAAAATCACCCACTGTCCCCTTTTGCTCTGCTGGGACAGAGGGCTGGCTGATAGACTCACCTCTGAGATAAAATCGTCACATGTGCAATCACTTTACTTTTACCAATTTAGTGGCTTTGTCGCTACATTCATCAACTTTTCAGACAAAAAAAAAAATCATTATTGGCTAAAATCGTAATCATCAGCTCTGGCTTTTTAAAGATCGGTCATCAGCCAGAAAACTGCAGTCAGTGCACCCCGCCTTCCCACCTCTGCCGGTTCAGGTGAATAGCCACATCTTTTCATCTGTGATTAATACTTACAGAAAATTAGACACATTTGAACTCTACAGAAGAGTAGAGAAGATTATATTTGCGGTATCAGAGAAAAGAGTGCTGAATTCATGCAACATTTTAAGATTTTTTGTAGTTGAGGTCTGACAAAGTTTTTAGAAACTATAAACCACAATTATTACAAATGATCACTCTTCCAGGTGATCAGAGAGCTAAAAATGACTCGACCATCAGAGAAACGAGGTCAGAATAGTTTGGAAAAATCGGCTTGTGAATGAGCTGGAAAATTGTGAGAAAATGGGTTAAATGGTTGAGCAGCTCCAGGGAGAAATCCTGGATACAGAAAAATGAAGGTGTGAATGCTTTATCATGAGATAAAACATTTCTGTAACACATCTAAAATGATTTGCTCACATTGCTGTGTTATTTACTACTTGCTCATCTCCTCCCTGCACAGGAATTCATGCTAAGCTCTTTCAGTGTGTGTCACATACACACACACCAAGTTAATCTGCCAGGCTGAATCTCTGGTTGACGGCACCTTCAGCCAAAACACACACTGAGCTCCCAGCACCTGTGTCTGTTATTCAGCACTTTCTTTTCCTAGGGTTATTTTCCATAAATCCACAAAAAAGCCACCTTTCTTCAACAATAGGGAAGCCACGTTTGTCAAACACACAGCTCAGCACTGCAGTGTTTACTTTGCACTTACTATAAATAAGCTCTGCGAAGCAACTTTCTCAAAAACCCTCTAATTTCGCTTCCCTGCTTATTCTAAGTGACCATAAAAAAGACGCCGGTCTTGTCTTGAACCAATTACACAGTTTTACTGATTCCCACAAGCAAAAAGCAAATCCAATTAGCGGCGTTCCCTTGCCGCGCGGCCTCAATCACCACCCTGAAGTGTTACTCAGCTGTGATGGCTGGAAGCTCCTGCACACCTTAGTTATTTTCCGTTTCCACGCCCCTCACCTGCCATCTCACCTTCATTCTGCTCGAACTCGTCCAGCACCTTGTCCAGGTTGAAGGCCTCGGCTTGGAAGTAATTCTCCATGGGCCAGGAAGCTCCACCTTGCCAACGGCCGCGTGAACCTGCCAACAGGAGGAGTTCACCAAGTCACCAATTTAACCTTAAAAACAATAAACGTGTGTGGACAAGGGCTGCAGCTAAAACTTATTTTAGTAAGCAATCATTCTGATGATTCATCAAATAAAAAAAAAATTGGCACAAATCAGAACGTCACAGATTCCTCTAGTTTTGTGGTTTCATACTTTAAATTACTGACCAGATCCAAACAACTCAAAACATAATTTGTATCCCAGTTTAAACTTTTTGTGATGTAAATGACTCCTGAATGTTGTACGGATGGATATTCTGTGTACTGTTCTTTGTATAGTTGTGTTGACCTTGGTTTCTGTTTGTTTTTGTTTATCCAATAATAAAATCTAAAAGAAAAAGGCACATCCAGCAGATTTTTTATTAAGCCCACAGGGTTTCCCCCCCAAAAAAATCTAGCTAAGCCCAGTGGTAGGGGTGCTAAGGCAATGCACAAGTTGCCTCACCGAGTTTTTGTGTTAAAAATTATTTAAAGTTGACGGGGAATTATCAACACAAAAAATACAGTGGTAGATTAAATAAAACTAGTCTGTCTGTAGGTTAATAATCAAAGGCCATTTACTATTTAAATAGATAATTGCCTGATAAAGGTTACTGATGTTTTATTACATATAAAAGTAGTTTAAAGCCTGTCTTTGCTGTTCCTGTTACTGGTGTATAAAGAAATTCACTTAAAATAAATTTTAAATGAGCCTGGTGGAGGGCAAGTAAATCCTGGTGGCCCGCCAGGCTTATGATACATTGAGGGAAATCCTGAACCACTTTTTTAAAACAATATTAGAAATACACTAAAAGATGCAAATTTACAAATAATTCAATTCAATTTTATTAAATAAGAAAACAAACATTTTATTGCCTAAAATGGACAAACAGAGCATTCCTTTAGTGAACGCTTGATCATGTGTAGAAAAGGATGCAGGATGCAACATCAACATGTGAAAGTCCTTTCTGCTTTACTTAACAATAAGGTGTAGGGCTGTTGATTATTTTTTAAATTAACAGATTATCAGTTGGATAGAAAACATTTTTATACAGAAATTGAACCGGGTAACAAAATCTATGCCACCACTTGAGGAGTTCTGGGTAGGACATATTTAAAGGCAAATGTTTGATCTTTATTCTCATACTATTTCAACTTTATTCCTGCATCATAATGACTTTATTTTCTATAAAAAAATTAATGAATAAGATAAAAACCATATCCTGACCCTTGCATTTTATAGAGTATACCTGAATTCAAAGTCCAAATAAACAGAAGCTGCAAAACACGCTTGTCAAGAAAGATGGCGGCTCTGGGCGTGCCGACATCACTCTGAACTATTTAAACCCAACAAGTGCATCGGTAAAAAAACCAAACAACAACAACAACAAAGAAATTGATTAGTTGAGAGCATCCATTTATTGCCCAGCTCTGCTTTCCACTAAATTTTCCATTAATATGCTGTAAAAAACTAAATGTTTGTGACCTTTTATGACTTAGTCTGCTTGTGGCAGGAGGGTGAACTTATCTAAAACAGTAAAATAGCTTTGCTAAACTTATATCTCAATGTGATTTACAGCTAAAGTTTATACCGTGTACTCACTCTGCACTGCCAACTATCCTCTGTTTTCTAGGTTGCCACGCATCACGGATAAAAACACTGCAGGAGCTAGTCTAAACAGACAGTTTTATGGGTGGAAACTATATTTGCACTTTCCTACACAATCCTGGCTGAACAACAATGAATTAAATGGAGAGGCTTACCTGTACGGAGGTCCTACTCTGCAGCCCCGGGGGCTGGGTTTTTCTTCAGCTCTCGGATCTGCCTTCACCCAGTCTGGCAAGCGCCCAGCGCCCACACCTGAGGGAGGAGAACACCTTTAGAGATCTTCCTCAACTCTTATTGCAACACCTGCAGCTGTTTGCCAAACCAGCTATGTGAGTAATGTTACCGCACCATGCAGCTCTACAAGACTTAGAAAATATATATTCAGAGGTTTAGAATTAGGTTTGCAATAAAAGATTTGGTTCTGAAATTATGGTAAATTTCATGTCGCTTTGGTCAGTAGCTGTGTTTGCATTGACCACAGAATTGCCCAAGTTGGAATTACGAAAAATAATTTTATCAAAAACTTTTTGCATCTTTGCATTAGGATGAGACGGCATGACGGCAGTCGTACTGCAAAAGAAAGACTAATTCTTATTGTTGAGTTTTAACAAAGAGCATTAACATTTCTTTCACATCACAGGAGTCATGTGATCAACAGCCGGATGTTACTACTGACAGAATAGACGAAGAAGACGACAGGAAGTGGTAGAAGGATGGCGGCGTGGCATGTTTTTCTAATTATCACACGAACAAACTTATTCACGTGTAATTTTAATTGTGTTTATTCTTTAATTGAAACACCACAACTGCAAAATTGTATTTTTCATCATTAGCAGAATATCTACAAACCTTTGCCCATATTTGTAATGAAAACACAGCTTCTTCTCTACAGAAGTCTCCAAACTCCAGGATTGCAGAGCAAAATGCTGCAGAGAAACTACTTGACGAACACCAAAGAGCCAAAAGCTTTGATTTCCTACAAGACAAACTGATGGAAGAGGACTGGAATGCCACCCAGCAGGTCCAGTCCACAGAAGACCCACCAGTAACACAAAAACCAAAAGGTTCACAACCAATATTCCATTCAAAACAAAACGATTGGCAAAACTAAGTCAGTTTCTGGCCAATTGCCGATTACCAATATTTAAAAAGCCTGACCTGCCGATGCTGGCTGATGCCAATTCTTTTGTCTGAAATGTTGCTCAATATGCCAAGAAAGTCGCTGAGCTGGCAACAGTGGGGTAACATTTTTAGACCTTTGCCGAGGTACATGAGACTGGTGGATAAGATTGGTTTCACATGTAAAAATTGGCCTTTCACTCATCTCCCAAAATTAAGGAAATCGGCAATGATAAATCGGCTGGCCGTTAAATCGGTGCTTCCCTACTTAAAACACAGGAGGTCCATCTTTAGGTTTGTCTCTACTAACATTTTTCTTAAAATACAGCTGGAGATTTTATGAAAAATGTTGGTGGTTTTAAGTCTATGGAGAGTGTATGACTGATCTATAGAAAACTAAACGATTCCTCAAACATGCATGAACGAATTAAAGCAGTAACATAACATAAAGCTCAAAGAAGTTGATTTTACATAACACTTTAAGGACACACACTCGAACTGACAGCACATCAACTGGCTCGTCACGTGCGCTGCAGCTCCTCGTAGGCTATCAGCCATCACCGCTCCGACCTTGACAAAGCAATCAGAGTCATGAATGGAAAAAGAGGCTTGACGTCTGAATCGAGGCTTGCTGAACCTGCCCAGACTGTCCTCCATCACGCCAAGACCTTGGACCGGGGACGGGATGAGACTGTGTGAGTGCGGCTGCAGATGAGTAACAGTCGGGCTGATCTTCAGGGTCGTTCTCATAAAGACAGGAGGGGCGAACGAGGATTACACCAGACAAACAATACTCTGCAGCCACATGGCCTCTAAGACTTCCAGGTCCTAGTTTCAGCCAGACTCAGAACTTTTAAGTATAAAAAGAAACACCAAACCCAGGACGCGTTCAGCTACAATGCCATTATTATTGAACATGACGCATGTTCACACAGATCAGAAATCACTTCAGGCTGCAGCTAAACTTATCCCCCTTAGACAGAAAATCACATAAGGTGATAAACTGCATATTTATTGAGTGTTTAATCTCAGTAGGTTTTTGGACTTGTAACAGCAAGTTGCTTGCAGTTAAATCTAAAGTGTTTCTCTGGAGCTGGAGGCAGATTGTTGTGACTGTAAAATGATTCAGGAAAGTTTTCTGCCCACAAGCAATTAAAGAACATGTTTGCACAACATGTTTGAAATGTCATTAATCAGGTTTTCCACTAAGCAGTGGTGTTACAGAGAACAAATAGTCATGCTCTTCTACTGTGTACGCATATATTTACATTATGAAATTTTTAAAAAGTGAATTGATACATAAATAATGCACAACAACCGTCATTCACTTTCATCAAGTAGAGAACCAATATTTACATGAATATAAGAACATAAAGTGTCAGTGTCTGGCATTAAAATAGACTAAACATTCCTTGATTACCCAAAATTATTTCAATTAGCAAAATGACAAATAATTCACATAAATATTACTGTGCCTTTAAATAATTTAGGAAAGCCCAGATGATGATGTCATGTGTTTACAAGCTTCTGATAGGTTAATTCAAAACGTTGGAGTAAATTGGAGGGACACATGTGGAAGTATTTCAAGTTTTGTTAATTTTAATGATTATAGTTTGCAGAGAATGAAAATGCAATATACAGTTTTTAAGAAAACGGGAATATTAAATGATGCCAATAAGAATTTTGCAAAATAAACTCATTTTTATACAGCTGAAAAACTCTCTCGCAAAAAGCGATTTTTTAATTTTAATTGCAGTGTTTTATATTTGCGTTTCTTGATGACTGTCTTTCCCATGAGTTTTTACACCATAACACAATACTTGATTTTTAAAAAAGTTTTCTTTTGCTCTTACATTAAATTGTAATTTGAGTTTTCACTGCTTATAACTAGGCCTGTCAGAATAACAAATTTTGCTGGACGATAAATTGTCTCAGACGTTATTGCGATACACAACAATATTGTTTTGACATCATTTTCTAGTAATATAATGGTAATGGCATAATAATGATATAAGAACACATTCTCAAAGATCGATAAACTTTAGGTTTTAATGATCCTTTAACTGTGGAACAGCGAGACATTTTAAATATCCAAAATAAAGAAAAAACAGAAACAAATAAAATTAATTATGAAGTCTCTGTAACTTCAAAGAAGCAGCTAGTTGATACCAAAACACCAGACCGAAGACTTTTGTCATCCAATTTTTGGTAGAAACAGAGAAAAGAGAAAAACAATAAATCATGCAAATAGAAATTATTGAGCTCATTTTGATTTATCATGCCATTAGTTTTATTTAGATTTATTGCATCGTGCTCATCTGTAGTGTGTAATTATTAAACAACGTGTATCAGTCTTAGTGTAATTAATCTATAGGATGCAGGAGTTTCACTTTTTTAATTGAATGGATAAAGTCAGTTCCCTTTTCCATGACAGTCTAAAGCTAAAATCCAATTTGTTGCAATTTGAGGAAAGCAAAGGGAAACGTTGGCATTCTCTGAACAGAGCTAAAGTTTTGCTCTCGCTGAGCTCAGCTGAAGCCTTTCCTTGTAAACCGAAGCGGTCCTGCACCACAACCATCTGAATGCACCCAAAACACACAAAGATGCAACTCCATGGAGACCGGAGCACAACCCTAATTACGGTTTAATTACTCTGCAGAGGTGCTGAATAATGCATCTCTAGCCAAGTGCATGGCGGAGTTGTATTTTTAGACTTGTAAACTCATTGTAGGGTTAAGTGAAAGGAAAGAAGAATTTCAAGAGTAGCTTCCACTGCAGTATAGCTACTGTCAATGTGTGAGTCCAGCTGGGTCTCATAAAATACAATAGCATTTAAAGCTACAGATAATATGATTCATTAAAACACCATTAATGACATCAAGAATGATGCAACACCATTAATGTTTGCTATTTTTGTTGTGTGAATATGTTCCCTTTAAAGGTGTGTGTAACATGAGACTGTAGACAATAAATATGGTGTAGACTGCATCATAAGAAATTAATTGTACGGATATCAGGGTTTCCCTCAGTGTATTATAAGCCTGGCGGGCCACTCGGCTTTATTTGTGCCCCCACCAGGCTTAGCATTGTTACTTTATAAGTTGTTTTTTTAAATAATTGCCTTTTTTAAGACTTTATAGTTGGTGTTTAGGTATTAATCTTCCAGTCTTCCAAAAATGCATAACTATGAAATTATATTTTCAAATTTCCTGCCAACTTTAAATATTTCTTAACTCAGAAACACAGATGACTAAGCCTGTCACAATACTTTGGAAAAAGTAGAAGCTGTGACATGGAGTAACAATTAAATGAGACAATCGATGGTGGGATTTAATAAGTTTTGTCTTATTTCTACTCTTTTCAAACTGGATATGAATTTTTTTTTACGTTTCATTATTCCAATATATTTTTTGTTTTAGTCTTAATTATGTTATTTTTTTTCCTCAGATATTTTACATGTTCCAAATAGAGATTTAATTTCCTTTCAATATAAAAACAACATTAGGAAACAACATTCCTCCCCTACTGTCGTCAATATATTGACAGAAAATCATAAACGTGGAGAATCTGTGTACAAAAAAATAAAAACACCCAGAAAATTAATTTTTTTCTAGTTTATCACCTCTAAACGGTAATCACAACCAGACAGTGGTTCATTCAGACAGATAGAGAGACTAAGGCTTACAGAGAATAACAGGAAGGCTTATTTTACTTTCGGAGAGTTGTAACCAAGGCAACAAGGGGTTTTTTTTGGTCTATTTTTATTTTTTTACAAAAAAAATTATAAACACTTATAACAAGATATTATATTGCAGAAAGGATAATAATAACTTAGTTTTGTCTTATTTCAAACATATTAATATATTTGCACTAGAATAGGTGTGTCCAAAGTGTGGCCCAGGGGCCATTTAGGGCCCCTGAACTGATTGTGTATGGCCCCTGACTTCGGCTCAAGAATTATGCAAATTTGTTCACAATTTGTGGTGCAGGTGTTTGATGTAGATGGAGCAAAATGATCACAGACAAAATAAAATCATGTTACAATATAAAATGTTGGCAATATCACCATTTATTTGTCCTTAAATAACCAAGTCGTTTGCTTTTTACACATCTATCCAGTGATTTTTACTCAAAAGCAAATTTTGGTGTACTCAAATCTGCTTTTAATTAATCTATTAAATTTGGTTAAATTTCATTAATCCTGATTTTATTGATTAGAACGGACTAAATTTGTTTCTTTTTTTCTAATTGATACCTAGAAAATTTGCTAAATTTCTTTCAAGAGACAAACCTGCAAAATCCTTTTAAAGTTTTAGAACTAGAATAATTTACACATCCCTTCAAAGTAACAAACCTCAACACTTTATTTGTTCAATTAAATTAACACTTTATTTGTTCTGCTTTATTTGGCCCTCCAGTCCTTTTGACTTTATGATTTTGGCCCTTGTGACAAAAAGTTTGGACACCCCTGCACTAGAAACTTAACCAAAAATACTTGATACGGTTTTGTGTTTTTGCGATGTGAAGAATCCCACCTGACTGGAAAAGCTCTCATGGCTGCCAAATGAAATGAGACGGGGCCATAAACAACGAGGGAACTCAGACCAACCAAGATGCCGAAACAGTTCATTAGCTCCATGCTGTCAGAATAAGACAGTTTCCTGCTTCAGTTTCCTGACTGGGAAACACACTCGCTTCCTCACACACACCAAGTTCCTCATGATATAAATGCTATTTTATTTATTTCACAATATTTTCCCTGCCTTGTTCCTGTGTTCTTTATAATTTCCTTCTTAAACCAAACATCGTCGAAAAGCAGAAGTCATGATATCTGCATCCAGACCAACTGCTGTGAGTCTCATTAGTGTAAATGAATGTTTTTAATTCCAACTTCTGTTCCGACAAATCAAAAAACCCGATAAAAGCAGCCAGAATCTGGGTCAGTAAGCCACTCGCTTTGGCCTCAAGTTAATTTAAACTCTTAAGACGGCCCACAATCTCCAGCCAAATTAAGAATAAATGCCCTGCAAATTGTTCTGCTTATAAAGTATTAAAGAGAGCCGGAGACGTCTGGCTTTCTCAGCAGCCTGCTTAGAAAGATGGATCATAAAGAGATTCTACAAACATCAAAAAGACTTGTATTCCACATTAGGTTATGTTCAACCTTATTTTAGGCTTTATTTTTGCCATAACATGGTCTTATTTTACAAAAATGAGACAAATTATGACTACAGCAGCACATGGGTAAAGCGCAGGAATAATCTCTGCAAGAGAGTCGGTTTCTTCTGGTTCCTGAAACTTCAAGACAACATATAATTTTGAAAAAGTTGACTATATATACAGAAAAAAAACAAAAAAAATACTTCATGACACTTTAAGGGAATAAGTGTGATGGCGATGTTTGAAGTCTGTGTTGTATGCAAAAGATCTGATTACAACCAAGAACATCCACAAGTGTATAATTTAAATTACAAGATGAAAACAAAAATTAACTGTTAAAGACTCTAAGGTGTGAAACTCAAGGCCCGGGGGCCAAATCTGGCCCACCATAGCTTTTTATGCGGTCCTCTGGACTCATAAGAAGAATTGTAAAGATAACAATGTGCTTAAATATTATTTTATCAATCAATTCAAAGCAGTTTTTATCTGTTTACTGTCAAATTGCATCAATTAGTCCCTCCAGTTCCTTGTGAATTATTGTGGAAGTTCATGCAAAATCAACAAATCCCTGCACTTTTTCCCACTAATGCGTACTTGCGAGTTTATTGCAGATTTTTTTTTTTTTGCAAAAGTGGTGAAAAACATTTTAACGGTTTTATCAATACATTCTGGCACAACCAACCCTTTAAAAACATTCATGATCTTGATTTGGTCCAAAATGAAAATGAGTTTGACGCCCCTGCTCTAAAGTAGCTATACATTTACTTATGTTCATTTAAAAGGAAACAAATGCTTCAAAAACTTTTTTTAAACTTTTTAACCAACAACTTTTCTGTCTGATCCTTAAAATTTAATTATTTTGCATTGTGGAAAACAAACGCATCTCAGTTTGTTGTGATTTTACTTTTTATCTGGATAAAAACTGGAAAAGCTCAGAATGTTCAACATGTCCTTCAAAGAAATAACTGTTGATTCAGGTGTGAATGATCTCTATTCTTTTCTTTCACTACTTTCATTCTGTTGTTTAGACATGTCTTAAAAAGGCAACGGAGTGGAGGCTTTCAGAGGGAGTAAAGCAAGCTGTGAATAGCATGATGATGATGATGATGAAGTCCTGATGCATTTCCTCTGGGACCTTTATTGGCTGATTTTGGAGCAACATGGAGGATCTCTGCAGACATCACCACATGAGAAAATCAGATGGACTTGTGTCAACCCAGGATGACTAGTGATTACAGTTTTTCTGGGCCTTTCAATCATACTTTTGCATTCTTTTCTTTATTACATAAACATACTGGAGTGTTTCGTGCATGTTTGAGAAATCCTTTAAACTCCATGGCAACCATTCAGCTGTGGAAAAACGCCTGGGTGGACCACCTTCAAGGCGTAGCTCCTCCTCAGAGAAGCAGTTTCCCAGTTTCTGAGCTTCTGCTTCACAGAGCCGCTCCTTCAGACTAGCCAGCAGCAATTAGCAAACATCTAGTGGAACTGCTGAACTCATTATACGAGCTACTTCTCAGAGCAATGCTGGTAAAGACATTAATAAAGAAGCCTTGTTGTGATGACTTCCTGAAGGCGGAGTTTCAGAAAGAGAGTTTCAAGGCATTAAATCAGGAAGTACATTTTGTTTAAGTCATATTCAATATAAACAGCATTTTTATAACAACTGAAGGAAACAGTTACTTGGTTGTGCTATAAAATGGCACTATGTACATTAGTTTGCAAATTCTGACATTTAAACAAAGTACAATAAAATACAGTCTCTACAGGACGTAGCAATTCTAACTATTAATGCAAATTCACTCATCATCCGCATTTTCACTTATAACATGAGAAAAATGTCTTGTTATAAGTGAAATAATCTGTCAATGGAACAAGTAATTTTTATCAATATTAAGGAATTATTGACATAAAACAAGCTGCGATCTCTTGCTGAAAAGTTACTTGTAAGTTAGTTTTGACTTATTTCAAGCGTACTAAGATATTTCCACTAGAAACTAGACAAAATAAGATTTTGTGTTTTTGCAGTGGGGACAAGTAACTGGGAGGAAGGAAATAAAGTAGCAGATTAAATGGATGACAAACAAAATGATGACGATTCAGACGTTTAGCTTCCATACTTCAATATCCGTCCGACACTTTTCCCAAAAGCAACAGAAATGCCGGGTCGGCAAGTTCACATCCTGCCAAGCAGCGCTTTTAGATCCAAACACAGCCAGACGACGGCTACTGAGGGCGGATAGAGGAAACCTCAAACGATCACTTCCTCCGTTTAAGAATGGCCTGACATCACTTTCTAACAACGCCGTCTCATGACTGAGTGACAAGCAGATTATGTAATGCTGGAGAACGCTGGGAGTTGTCCGTCTCTGTCCCACGGAAACTTTGTGTGTTTGCGGGAAATTAAAGCAAAATGCACAACAGGAGAATACGCCACTACAGTTCAGCTCAGACAGGTGGGGTCGGAAAGCTAAAGCCACTGAATTTATAAGAGGAAAAGAGAAAAAAATAGAAGTAGAGAGAGTTGCTTTGCTTCACAGCAACTGTCAGGAGTGATTATGAGTTCTCCGCTTTAGGTTTTGATCTACTTTAACCACCTCCAGACAATAAAGGCGGCGCTGGGAGACGAGCTGCCATCAGAGAGAGCCTTGTAATAATTTCTGAAAGCGTACAGTAACCTACATCTGGATACGCTCTGCACGCACCGCAGCCTGTCTTCGGATGGGCGCCTGCCGGATCACTTGACTCAATGAGCCCCTCTGGGTTTTCAAAACCACCTGAAGATGGAGGTTCGGTATCACCTTTTCTTGCGACAGTAGAAACCCTCATCAAATATCCAGTTTATGTTTCATGTCCTGAAAGTACTGCCAGTTAGTTCAGGAAACAGAGATGGCAGCAGTTCAGTGTAGAAAACTTTGCTAAAAAAGTATTAGCAGTGCACAGATCGCAGTTTCCTGGCCGATCGCAGATCAACAATCTTTAAAACGCCTGACCTGCTGATTCAGAATTTTTTTGTCTGAAATGTTACTAAAAGTAGCAAGAAATTCATTGAGTTGGCAACAGTGGGGTTTCTATTGTAAACTGCAAACATCCAAACATGACTTGGTGGGCCGGTCTGTCAGTCAAACCTCTCTCTCAGGAGAACTGAAAACGATGAGTTCATTTTTAGACCTTTGCCAAAATAGATAAGATTGGTGGATAAGATTGACTTCACATGTAAGTATCGGCCGATCACAGATTTTCCAAAATTAAGGAAATCAGGGCAAATTTATCGATGCATCACTAAAAAGCATCTGCTTTTAGAAGAAATACACCAAGGCTGCACCGATTGCTAAGCTGCTGATGGGATTCAGCCAATTACACATTTGACTTGCCAAACAAATCCTTTAAAATAAGGATTCACTCATATGAAAATTTGGACCAATATCAGTATCTGATGTTAATATTGATCTTATGGCTGACTACCGATATGATACATACATATTTCTCTGCCATTTCGACAACTTTGGAGAACAAAAAGGACAGAAACAGATGGCAACAAGATAAAAATAAGTATCGGTTGCTCATATCGGATCAGTTTTATTTAGTGGACTGATAAAAAAATCCAGTGATTTTAAAAAAATCATTTAAAAAATGTTTATTTTAAAATGACAAATATTGGCCGATACCTTTGTTATTGCTGATATATCGTGCATCTCTACTTTAAAATAAAGAAAAATGTAAAACTGTAAAAAAAGAGCAACAAAAAAACAGAATAAAAAAATGTTCTCCTCTCAGATGTATAAATAGATCCAAAAAACATCTTCTGTTCTGGAAATTCAATGCATTTATTCCACAACAAAAGAGAAAAAACTACGAAAAACCTACATATGTTATGTTAGATCTATAAATAAAAAGATGGTTATCATTTTTAGGCAAAGTTTTTAAGAGCCCCAACTTGCAAACTTTTGGGACAGAACAAATAAATACTGTTATGGATGGATGGATACATAAACGCATCCATAAAAGGACAGAGATGTTAGCAAAGTAAATGCACATATTTTCTTTTATTTCCATCCCTAAGCTGATGTGGAAAGTAGTTAAATCAACTTTCATACTTTCCAGACTGTTAGGAATCCTGGAAAGTTGCTTGCTTTCTCCTCTGTCTAAAATTGACCTTTTAATGTCTGAATGAATGAAAACAATAAAAGTAAGCTCTGGTTTAGGCCGTGTTTATTCATAACTCCACATGTTGAACTCAATAACAGCCTGATGACCGGAGGAGACCAACTCTTAAGAGCACATAGGTGACCATTAGCTGGGGTTATGCAACCAGAAGTGACACTGTTGTAGCTGTGCCTGCAGGCCAATCCCTGCATCTCTGGATAAAAATCTTTCAAAGGTAGCGAAGGTAAAAAAAAAAAAGGTGGAAAACAAAACTGCCGGGCTACATCGATGCAGATTTGAAGGAAATCGCTGCAGTTTTGCGTTTGTTTGTTGCGAGAACTTGCTCTGTTGTGTTAGCTTTAGCTGACTTGATTCACATCTGTTCCCACCGCGACACGAGAAAAGGCCACCGATAAGTTTCCCACAAAAATGTGACATAAATCAGAAGTGAAAATTATAATTCGGCTTGTTAATTTGGGGTAATAAAACGCAGGTGTAGCGGTTGGATTAAACGGCTCCGGTGACTCAGCGGGCAGTCGTGCGCGGCATGACGGCAGAAGCTCGCTGCTCTCGCGGACACTCACGCCGCCACCGACTCGGTGGTCAGGTTGTTGGATTCCGGTTATAATGGAAAACGGCTCAACTTAACCCCGATATCAAATGGAGGCGGTTTCCTTTATTTTTGTTACATTTATTTTTCCATCCGCTAGCACCACAGCTACAGCTTGAAACGCCGCGCAGAGCGTGTTGTGTAATTGGCGTAGAAATCGGTGACCGTTAACGGCACCTTTTCGGGATTCCTCACACTTTACAAAAAATAAATTATTACCACCAACACCGTCCACTCACTTTCCTAACACCAAGTTGCCGTTGCAATGGCGGTTTGAGGGGCTAAGCAGAGCTGCGAAATGCCATAAAAACAAATCCAGTTACTCACCAGAGGAATCCTCATCCTCTTATTTTTTTTTTTACGTAGATTCTCACGAAGCCCCAGTGTTTCCTTCCGTCATAGCTAATCGCCTTTGGACGCTTATTTTTGAGTCTCCCCGTTTAGACTCTCTCCGACTCCGCCGTCTGCTCGACCCGAACGGCGCTACTCGAAAAGTACAGCCGTTATCCTGCCGTAGTTGTGCAGAGGATCCCTCCTCCCCAAAGATTCAGTACTGGGAAAATAGGGAGAAATGTTAAAAGTTCCAAAATGGACACCTCCAACTTCCGGTTTTACCTTTCAGAATAAAAGTTTTTGTTTATGTCACTTTGTGTGATACACCAACATAAATAAGTGTAAGAAAAAAAATTTAGATTGGTTTTGAAATTTATTTTACAAATAAAACTCAGAAAGTATTATGCACATTTTTATTCAGCCCCCCCTTTACAACGACACCCTCCAGTGCAACCAACTAGCTTTAGAAATCAGAGTCCACCTGTGTTCATTTAATCCAGACATCGACTTCCACCATCAAGACTCAACCGCCCAATTTTTGGAAAAGTGAGGGAGCAGAAAATAGAGTGTAAGGCCCAAACCAGCACGGTTAAATTCCTTATTTGTTAACAAACTTGATGAATTATGCTGACAGAAGAGGGTAGAGTACCCAGAAATTGTACTCAAGTAAGAGTAACACTAGTAATTTAACATATTTTTACTCAGGTAAATGTAAAAAGTAGTTATCAAAGAAATTGCTCAAGCAAGAGTAAAAAAAAATAGAATTGGTGAAAAGGATACTCAGATTACAGATCAAAATATCAAACAGACCAAAATATAAGTGTACATTGTGGTATTTTACTAATCAAAATTCTAATAATTAATATAAATTTTTTTTAAAAATCAGGCATAAGACACATTAATTTTTTTAATCAATTTCTTTCAATTAAAAAATATGAAGAAACTTTAATTAAAAACTGCAAGTGTGTGTGTCTTTGTCTGGTGAATTTTTGGTTAAAACAATGTTGCTCATCATTCAGTAAAGTTACCAACAGAGTATCCAGAAATTTTACTCAAGTAGGCGTAGCAAACTTTACAGTTAGTCAATAATAGTAATACTCCTGTAAAAAGTACATTGTTCTCCTGAAAGTTACTAAAATAAATGTAACGATTCACTACCGAACTCTGAGTATTAACGACTTTTTGCTAATATTTTAAACATCTGTACTTTAACCGTCTTTAATGGGAAAATCCTTTTTACAAAGCAAAATGGTCACAATCTGTTAGGGGTGTTAAAAAAGATTGCAAGGACCAGATCTAAATATCGTATAATTCAGTGTAATAAAATTATGGCTTTTACTTTTGGAAAATTTCTAATCTCTATTTAAAATTAATACAAGTGTTTTAATTTTTTCTGAATGCAATGAAAGCTTTTTAAAAATGTACTATACACAGAATTGGATACCTGTTACATTTACTCAATTAGATTTACTTGAGTAACTTTTTTGAAAACCCCCCCCCAAACTTTTAGGAGTATTTTTGCTACACTGTACTTTTTATTTTTATTTGAATAATTTCTTAAGTACCACTACTCATTTTTGAGTAACATTTCTGGGTTTTCTACCCACTGAATGAAGAACAAGCATGATTTAACCAAAAATTCACCAGACACAGACACATACTACAGTTTTTGTTGAAATTTCATTATTATTATTATTATTATTATTTTTAAATTGAAAAAACTGATTTGGAAAATTTTTCTTTTGCCTAATTTTGTCATTTTTGTTCTTAAAATACCAAAATTTCCACTTAACTTCATATTTTGGTCCGTCTGATAATATAATTTTTAAATATTAAATGATTGATATTTTGATCAGCAACTCAGTACTTGAGTAGACTTTAATACATTTTTACTCTTACTTAAGTAATTTCCTGGATGGATACTTGAGTAAAAGTGAGTTGAAGTATCACAACTCTTACTTGAGTAGTTTTTTGTACTCTATCCACTCTACCCACCTCTGAGTTTGCAATAAAATTTGTTTTTTAAATCTTGCGATTCAAAATAATTGTGATCGATTTCAGTATTACGAAATTCTTCGTGCTTTTATTGTGTAGGTGTCTGAGGTTGACTTCCGGTTTGGTTGCCGGTTCTCTGCCAAACTTGACCCGGGCAGCTCAGGCTGCTGCTGCTCCCCGCAGCCCCGCTCTCTGCTCCGGGGTCCAGCCGCTGCAGCAGCAGGGACATGTCGGCCCAGTCTGGGCGGGAGGTGAGGTGGTGAGAGCCGCCCGGGGCGGATCCACAGCTCCGTCCCGCTCCCGGAGCCAGAAAGAAAAAACTCAAATAAAAACTGACTCATTCAGTAACCTTCAGACCCAGTCAGGCCTCGCCGGGGATGACAGCAGAGAGCGAGCGGAGCCATCGATCAGCAGGATGCAGCATTAATACGGAGAGATGATCAATGAAACAGGATGTGGTGTGTAAAAGCCATTCAGACACTATTAGTCCTCCTCTTTCAAATTAGCATTTATGAATCATTTTATTGTCATATTCCCTCTTTTTTTATTACAATCCCAGAGCCAGGCTGTGAAAACAGTCTATCATGTTGTAATTCTGCCTCTACTACAATCATTCTAATTGTTTGTTGTTAAATATTTAAAGTCTTTTATATTTGTGTGAAACTTTATGCCTTGATGTGCTGTCATTTTACTGCTGCTGCACCTAAATTTCCTCCAGTGTGGGGCAATAAATTCTATATACATGCATAAATACATTATTAGGGTGCTAAATTATTAATATTTCAACTTTTTTTATTCTAATGTTGCTTAATAAATTCAAGTGCAAGAAGAAAGTTTTCATCTGAGCCTTTTTTGCATTTTGTTCCATCAGCTTTCTTGTTGTAGGAAGAAACATCCCCACAGCATGATGCTGCCTCCACCAAAGCTTGTTTTATTGCTTACTACACTAACCCTGCTTTAAATTTCTCCACATCTTCATCTCTGCTGCGTTTTCTGATCCTCGTGGATGCAGAGTAAAAGTAAAATGTAGTCATCAAAAAAATAACTTGGAAAGCATTTGGTAAAATGTTTACAGAAGTCCTGAGTTACTGATCAAATTATCAATAATTTAATATTTAAAAATTACATACTCAGGCCAAAATGTAAAGTTAAGTGAAAATGTTGGTATTTTAAGCACAAAAATTACAATAATTCATATAAGTAACAAAAGATGTCAAAATCAGGCAAAAGAAAATGTTTCCAAATGATTTTCTTAAAATAAAAAACGTATGAAACAAAGACTGCAGGTGTGCGTCTGTGCCTAGTGAGTTTTTGGTTAAGACATGTTTGTTTTTCATTCAGTGGGTAGAAAATCCAGAAATTTTACTTAAGTAAGAATAGAAATACCTTACAATAAAGTTACTCAAGTAAAAGTACAGCATAATAAAAATACTCCCAAAAGTAAATTTTGTAAAGATACTCTAGTAAATGTAACTAGTTGCTACCCAACTCTGAGACTAAATTATACAAATAAAGACATTTTTATTAGCAGGCATCAAATTAAAGGGTGCTTATTACAAAAGCAACATTTACTTTTTTTTTTTAAAATAAACTTTGAAAACCACAAGAAAAAAAAACCTACTTAAGTTTTTTTGTTGTAACATAAAAACATGAGAAAAACTGAGAAATCTGAATATTTTTGCTAAATTTAAAAACAAGCAGCTGATAACGGAAGATATTACGGGAAATACACTCTGTTGGATAAAACAAGAGTAATAAAAAAGAAAACATCAGTAGCCCAAAATGGTTTTATTAAATTCACAATACTTGTTATAACGCTACTTACATCATTCACTAACTTTAATCATCATTTAAAGAACCTCTTAAATACCAGCTGTTTCATCACATCAGAAGCTTATTTCCTAAGTAGTTGTGAGTCGTTTGAGTGTCACAATTTCTACCAAAACTGTCTATATGATGTTTCTGTTTCTGCAGAACGTCGACACTAAATGATTCACTTATCTGTAGGTGATGCACTGCACCTCAAACAGTTTCCCCACCAGAGGAAATGACCTTTGCAAGTCTGCAAAACTTAAGAAAAAAAAAAAAAAAAGATATATAAAACATCCGGCTGAAGAATAATAATAATAATGTCATCAGTTCGCTTCATTTTTGGATGCTTCATCAAAGTTCTCCACAAGATCTGAGAGGTGTAAAAGAAAAAATTATGCGTTAGAAGCAATTGAACGCTAAGAAGAAACTAAAAGAGATTAAATTTTAATTCTCTACGTCTCAAGTTGTTTAGTTTCTTAATTTGCTGTAAATTGTCTGAATCTCTACCTGGTACATCGTCGTCGTCTTCTTCTGCATTTTCTTCTTTCACGGCTTTCAGCTCCATTGCTGCAGAAACAACAAGCAAAAGTTTTAAAATTAAAATTAAGGGTTCAATGTAGGACTGAAACAATTCATTGTAATTAATCAATTATTGAAATAAACTAATTTAGTAGTTAATCATTAACAGTAATACACAGACATGCCAGTAATTAAGCCAAAACTGTACAAGAAATATGCACATTTCTTTATTTAGAAATATTTTCTACCCAGAATTCATAAAGTTGCAGTTTTAGCTTCAAATTCTCTCTCTATATATAAAAAATATTATATTAATCACCTTTTTCCTATCCAATTATTAAACAATTGATAAATAAGCTGATCTTTTCACATGAAGCATTTTTTAGCTGGAGATATTTTATTACAAATGATCAAGCGTACAGTAAAGGAATGCTATGTTATTACATTTAATGCAATAAAATGTTTATTATTAAAAAAGTAAATTGTTTATTTGTATTTTTTAATATATTTACAATGATTAGATGAAAAATCTGCAGAATGTGCACATTTTCTTACCTGATTAATCATCAAAATAATCAATAGATTACTAAGATAACTGTTAATTGGAGCACTAATTCAATACAATACAACTCTATTTGAGTTTTTTTTAAATTTTTTTTTTTACAAAAAATAAAAATCTAACCAAATCTGTGCAGCTTATTGACAACTTGATCGTCCCTTTAGGTTGTGAGGAATAAACTAATGTAATCAAACACTCCTGGAGATTCTGGAATCCAAAGTCTGACCGATGCAAACCATCACTCAGATATCGTTCTAGGTTTGTTTTGCTTGAGGTTTGCTGAGGTCAGCTGAATTTTTCCTCTGGGCATTCAGAGACTCTACACAAATAAAATGCAAAGGTTTGTCTTCAAAAAAAGGTGCAAAAGCTTGAAAGTCTAGAAAGTTCACATTTGTCCAAATTCATCCAAAACCAGCTGGTAGAGTTTGCTTTGTGTCTGCAGGATGTTTGTTTGAGAAACGAGGGAGAAGATTCACTTTAAACGTTAATTATTTAGTCTCAACGCTCAGATCCTATTTTTTCCAAATCAGCAGTCAAGGAGGCTTCATCTAATTAAATAAAACAATAATAATAGTGTTTGACACTTCCTTTCTTTCTTCTTAATATCCCTCTCTAATCTAATTTGTTTAGTAAAATAAATTTACATATTAATTAAATTAGTTTAGTTCGATTTAATGATGGAACATATTTAATGATGTTAAGAATTTGGAGCTGTGAATAGAAACTTTCAGTTTCTGCCCAGGAAAAGCAGCATTTGCCAGAAAATGTTTTAAAATTGACTTTTCGAGATTTTTATCATCTTATAAAGTTTTTTTCTCATCAAAAACTTCAATTAAACCATCTGAAAATGAGCTGAAAACGTGCAGAAAATAACGATACCAAGCCTATCGCAATAAGCAATTAAATCATTTATCACATGATAAATTTAAATAAGCTCAATAATTTCCATTCTGGTGATTCATATTTTTTAAAGGCAATTTTGTTTACGGAGACTTCATAATGAATTTTATTTATGGTTTCTGTTGTGTGTGGTTTTTATTTTTGGTTGTTGTGTTTTACTTTGGATATTTAAAATATCTTCCAGTTCCAGTGTTAATTGTTCTTTACAAAATTAAAGTTTGTTGGTCTTTGAGAGGTTTAACTTATAGTTGAAAATGGTCTCAGAACAATAATCTTATCATTTATTTCAATAATTTCTGGAACAATTTATTGTTCAGCAAAATTATTATTTTTTGTTACAGACCTAGTGCAGGCAAAAAATAAAAGTGTGCATTTAGTAGAGTTGCTCCAATTTATCGATGTTGATTTCCTTAATTTTGGGAGATCGGTGATCGGCCGATACTTACATCGATCTTATTGACCTCAGCAAAGGTCTAAAAATCATCCACTGTCCTCTTCTGCTCTGCAGAGACTAGGGGTTGAACCAATTAGTCGACTAGTCGACTCTAGGACGTCTCGCGAGTTTTTACATTTCATGTCGACTAGTCGCAGTCATGTGATTGCCGGTGGTGACAGCCTGTGCTGATCTGACAGCACAGTATACGTCACAAGACACAAGAAAAATAAGTTAATACATTAGTTTAAATGATATGTAGATGGATGCATATTTGTGGTTTTACAGTGTTTTTAAAAGGAGATGGAGTTGCAGCTGCAGTCCACTACAAAACACGAGCCGTCTAAAACTCGCCCCCTTCCCGCTAAGGATGTCACTTAGCCGGCTCGCGAGTGTCTTTGTCACGACGATCTAACTGATACATTATGATGTTATGTTGCTGATTAAATAAAGATCTGTGGTAATGACAGCTGCTGATTAAATAAAAGCCTGTAGTTGGTAATGACAGTGTATACTTGTCTGACATATATATAGCCGTGAGTTCGTGCTAAGAATGACACTTCGTGCTTAGAAGTGTCATCAGATCAGCTGTCAGAGTGTCATACACTCTGACAGCTGATCTGACAGAACACTGGCTACAAAATGGCATCTTCAAAACAGATCGAGGACAAGCCCGCATCTTGTCAAACAGGTAGAAATTCGTCAACAGTGTGGAAATATTTCACTAAAGATGACTCTTCTGGTTTAACTACCGTAACATGCAAAATATGCAAAGCTGTGCTGAAGTACAATAAAAGTACGACCGCGATATGCGGTCGTACTTTTGTTGTGCGTTTAAGTAAGATGTGCGTTTCCTTTTGAATGTTGGTTTCCCAGCAACTTATTATTTATCATAAACTATCCCGATGTTTTGTTGTTTCACTTGTTGCTGTTCTGTGTAAATGCCGTATTTTTCCGTGAAAACGGGTAATAAAGCCTGTACGTTACTCCAAAGCTTTGCGTCTTGCGTTGCTATGACGTCACAACGACTAGTCAACTCGACATCGACTCGACTTTTATCATGTTGACGTTGACTAGAAAATATCTTAAATCGTTCAATCTGCTGAGTCAGCAGAGCTTCCTGCCGCGCATCGGGCGGAGGAGAAGCAGGTGGTTTCGTTGAATTCAGCTGTAACCAAACGGGATCCGTTCATAACAAGTTTGGCTTGTGATGTTCCAAAAGCACCATGTAGTCAGTGTGATAATTTGACTCCTATAGTAACTATCCAGAGATCATCAGCATCAGCCGGTGTTTAGAAAAAAAAAGTCAGACCCGACTTTGTGCAACAAACTTTTCCCCGCTGCTCACGAAGAATCTCCATAATAGACTTAGTAAAAGCAGGAGAAGGGGAGAGGGTGTGTGTGTGTGTGTGGGGGGGGGGGGGGGGGGGGGGTCAATATTTGCCGTGAAAATAGCTAATAAAGCCTCCAAGTAGTTGTGAAGGGTTTTTGCGCTTACGTCACTATGACGTCACCGCGACTAGTCGACATCGACTCGACTATTATCATGATGTAGTCGACCTTAAAAAATATGTAGTCGTTCAACCCCTAGCAGAGACAGGTTTGACTGACAGACCGCCCCACCACCTCATTTCTGCACGTTTGCAGTTAACAATAGTCGCCTCACTGTTGCCAACTCAGCAACTTTCTTGCTATATCTAGCAACATTTCAGACAAAAATCTGAATCGTCAGATCAGCCTTTTTAAAGATCAGTGATCAGCCAGAAAACTGTAATCGATGCATCCCCAGCCCTTAGCGTTGGCTCTTACATTGGCGTGGGAACTGCTCTGCTAGCTTGCGCAGGCTGCTGAGGCTGTCGGCCCCCAGCTGGCTCAGGATGCCCGGCAGCATCTCCGTCAGCTGCTTGGTCTCGGCGTGGCCTGTGATGGCGAAGGTGTTGGCAGACAGCGAAGCCTGAACTTTGGGGTTGTTGAAGTGAATCACCGTCCCATCGTCTCTGATCATATTCACCTTAAAAAAAAGGGAAAGTCGGGATTAGAGGGTCTATCCTGACCTGAGAATAAATCACAGTCTGTTTTAACACCAAATGCATTTGAGGAGTTGCGTGTTTTAGTTTTGTACTTTGTGTTTTCTGAAAGCTCTCTAAAAATAAAGCGGATGATGAAACGACTGGGGAACGAACACTTTAGTCAGGCTTTTATCCTCCCTCATGTCTTCTGACACGACACTTGATAAAAGATTCAGGATTATGAGACAAAACATATCAAAACAGAGAAAAGACGCTGCAGCCGACTGCTCACCTCCTCTATTCCTGCTATGTTGTTCACTGCCAGCTTCTTCAAAGAGCCCTGCAGTTTCTTGTCGTCAGCTGTTGCTGTTTTGTGAACAACCTTTCTCTTCCTGCGGGCCGTCCCCTGAGACAGGAACAGGTGATATATATAAAAAAAGGATTAGACTGCACACTGAACTCATTTATCAAAGATATATTCTGTTTTTAACATAGTTAGAAACAACAAAGATTTCGTGAAAAACATTTGGAACACTTTATGGATAAACAAGTGTGCAAAAACATCATCTAACCTCACTTCTCATGCAAGTAAACTAAAAAAATAAAATAAAATAATCTCAACAGCAGCAGACTAGCTGAAAAGACACAATGGCAACGTTAAAACCAACACTTGGTGGTTTTTATGCATTCATAAGCAAAATAGTTGAAAGAAACAGAAAGTGTTCAAAATTAAGTAAAAGAACAATAATTTTCAATCAACATGTAAATCACAAATTTAATTATTAACCGTATTTAAGGTTAATAATCCTGATTACTGGCAGACCTGAACGATTAACCACTTAAAACAGAACCTGTACAACATCATCATGTAGGTGTCAAAACATCTGAAAAACCAACACATTATGATCCAATCTGAAGATATTTAACAAAAGATCAAATACAAAACTCACTGAAAGTCTAGAAAGGATTACAAAATCATTTTTTTTAAAGTTTTGAGACTTCAGGGAACCGGGTGGAACAAAATGTGCTGATGAACTTTTCTAGACTAATTACTCCAAGAGCAAAACGAAGACTTTACACATATAATTTAGTCTGACATTAATGATTCAACTTTTATTTGTTCACCTAGATTTACATTTCTGAACCTGGAATCTGTGTGTATGACTTCCAACAACCTAGTTGAGTTCTTTCTCATCATTTTTCTTTTACATTTATAACATATTTATAGACTTTAACGTTTCTTAATCTTTTTGCACTGCTGTCTTTTTGTTTCTCCTGGTCAGTAATCAGTGTTTGGGATCATTCTAACCCTTCATTCTGTGAAAGCAGTGACATCACATGTCTGACCTATCATATAGAATAAAAACCAGTATTTCTACATTTAAACAGTTAAGATTCAAATATACTTTACTAATCACAGAGGGAAATTAAATGCTGTTTTAACTGATGATATTCACAGTTCTACTGATTTAGGGCTGTTAGGAAATGCTTTTACAACTGCCAATTCCATCAAAAGTCATTTTTGATAATATTTTTACAATTTTATCTCACAATAATGTAAAATGTAAGGTATTTTCACTGGTAAAAAAAAGGGGGCATATATATATATTCCAAGCAATTAAAACCAAATATTTATCCAAAATGATATATTGGATTTTTTAGAGTAATAGTTTAAAAAATATCTTTTTAAAATTTGGCAATTTCTTGCTATTTGGGGAGAGAGCCATTTGCAAAAAATAAATAGAAGACAAGTTACTCCAGAATTTCTTATACAATCATACATGACAAAAGATATTTAATTGCTCTTGTACAAAACTGCGTGAACCCAGATAATTTACTTGTATAATTTAAATTTAAATAAATAACCAGTAATTAACCTGATGAAAAGATTGAAGAAGCTTGTTAGTAGTGTACACCAGAAATAACAAATATTGCCACCTAGTGTGTGTAGAAAAATGGGCCCAAAGCCTCAGAGGCCTCAGATGAAGGGGAGGTAATGTTCTGCCTCACAATAGAAATGCTGAGGTCAGGAGGAAAAATGTGGCAGGTGCCAAACACCAACACACTTCTTAACAAGAACAACTGACCCAAGGCAGAACCAATCTGAATCAACTGGTTTCCAAATGAGAGATGCGAAGAAGACTGAAAACGGTACCTTTCCTCCTATCCGGACCTGAGCTTGAAGCTTGGCTAGCTTCTCTTGATTCATAGTGTTCTGTGAAGCAAAACAAACTTAATCCAAACCAGACTTCACACAAACACACAAGTATACAAACAACTTGCTGTATAATGACTGAGCAGAAACCTGAAAACACTTCAAATAACACTGATATTAAACTGTAATTAGGACTTAATTAACACAACAATGATTGTGAGTAGACTTTATTATTTGGAAATAAGATTTCCGTCGGCTAAGTGGTTTGCTAGAACGAGCTTAACTGAGCTAACATTAGCTTTAAGGTAAAAATAACAGCACAAAATAATTTAAGTTGAATTAATACTGACTACTCTAAAAGCTAGCGATAGTATTTAAACGATAGAATAAGAACATGAGGTGTTTAAATCAATGTAAACGGCGTATTTACCTGTAATAAGGGATTATGTGTCCGTTGAACAAATCTTGCTACGAATGAAGTAGCACGGGCTAGAGCACAAGTTAGCACTAGCACAATTAATTTCCGGTTATGATTTCCAGAATCAATTTTCAATCGTTTTTTTTATTATTATTATTCCCAATTATTTGAAGATAATTTTAAAAAATATAACAGAACTGTGCAGAATGTACATCATAATCAAACCACATGGACTAGATAAACAAATAACAGTTTTCACGGGTCAATTAGAGCTTTTAAATTGAAGTTTTCGTATGCATTTCCGGTTTTATAATGACCGTTTGTCGTTTAACTTTATCTAAGGCAGCGCTGAGAAGCACGCGGTTGTGTGGATGTGAAGTCACGTGGGCAGTCCTCAGAGAAAGGGGAAAAATGCTCTGGGCCAATAAGAAGCAAATGTCGCATCTTTGAGGGGCGGGTTCTTAACTTAAATGGTGCGTTTAACTTACACTCAGATGTTGGAATTCCAAATCTTAGCTTGGAAAATATAAACCAGAACAGTCAACCTTGAGATTATGATACGTTTTTGGCCATGACTGGAAAATAGTGTTGAAAAAATTAACTATCCTTATTTTTGCCTGTTTTTGTGTCAGTCAAACAGATAGCACTGAACAAGAGCTTCTCACAGATGTAATCCGTTAGATTACAAATAGCTAAAATGCAGAGCAATACATTGTAGCCAGTCTGTTCACGGAGCGTTAAAAAAAATAGCAAATCCCACTGGTTTTGCTTGGGTAAAATTGGAGGTGACGTCATTTTCATAGATGTGTTCTGATTTTCTAGGTGAATGGAACGCAGCATAAGAAAACTTACTTTTATTGTGAAACGTTTCTGGTTGGACATCCGGGTCGTGACCGCTAACTTGTTAGCAACAACTGCATGAGAAGAAAGGCAGCCAAAATGCAATCGTCTGTAGTTTCTATCGCAGTTTTCTCATTGTTGCAGTTTTTACTTTATATTTCGTGTTTCGAGGATGTTGTTGAAGCAGCTAATGGAAAAGGTGAGTTTATATTTGAAGTAAAATTGATTTAAGTAGGTAATATGTTTGTAGCTTCATTGAAAGTGTTCACAGTGTGTGCGTTCTTGCAGGCTTATCAAAACGTGTTTTTCATCTAGGACAGACATTAAATTCCAGTATTTATGGTTTGCCTTGTTTGTACTGCCAATGAGTTACAAATATTGTCTCAACAAAGAAAAAGGGGGAAAAAAAACAGATATTCTTCTAAAACATACAATTTACAAACATACAGTATTCGTTAAAAAAGTGACTTTTGTTGCTGAAATTAAATTTGATACAGTCAAACTTGATCAGAATAAAAAAAAACTAGGTTGTAAAAAGTTACATAACTAAATACGCTACCCAGTTGTATTTAATCTTTTCTTTGTTGTATTTTTCCATCCTTGGAAAGCACAAGGCGAAAGTGGAGTGGAATAACTATCATGTAACAGAACCAGATCCAGTCGGATCTGTAAAAATAGTTTTCTTTTGCAAGAATAAACCTAGTTAAAAGCAGCAGTGGTTCTGTTAATGACCTTATCTAGAAAAGCAGGAAGCCAGGGACGCTTTATATGGAACATAGAAACAAATAAAAACACAGAGTTAATGACAACAATAGCCAAGTCTATGACTGTGTTCCTACAAAAAGACACAGGTGAACACATAAGTGTTTCCCTGAGGGTACTTTCTTAGACAAAGAAAAATTAAGAGATAACACAAAGTTACTGGGAACAATGACTCTGTTTTTGTCTCCATCCAGGGAATAGAAGCAGCTAATCACAGTCTTTCCTGAACAAAGTCACCACATTAACTGGAGTACAAACTCAAAAAAATGCAATTTTATGAAAGTGTGATATAATCAGAGCAGTAATCAAACCCAGATTTATAAAAATATAAACATTGTGCACTTAAGATAATAAAAAATGCCTTCTTTGTCTGTAAATATGTTATACTCAGAACTCAAGTGGTGTAGTTTTAGCTTCCAATCCCCAATTTAGCACATTTTGCTGTCCAAATGTTAATCAATTAATCCAAAATATAATCAACAGATCCACTTAATGTTTAATGTATTTCTAATGTATAAAATTTTTTAAATCTGCAGAATGTGCTAATTTATTTATCCGATTAATCGCCAGAATAGTCGATAATTAAAGTAATTGTCAGCTGCAGTCGTAGTCTTAACATTAAAGTGTGCTTTGGAAAGAGTTGCGTACCAAAGCGAGGAGCTGTTTCCTATGCTATTGGTTAAAACTCAAATCAACCCGGGGGGCTGTGGTGGCGCAGAGGCAAAGCATGACCCACGTATTGAGGCCTTAGTCCTCATGGCGGTGGTCACAGGTTCAATTCCCGGCCCGGCGACATTTGCCACATGTATTCCCCCTCTCTCATTACCCTGTTTCCTGTCGAACTACTTTTAAATAAAGGCCACTAGAGCCAACAAAACCTTTTAAAAAAAAATCAAATCAACCTGCAGTCTAAAATAATAGTTCTTCAGATTTGTATGAAAGTAGAAGGTTGTAGGTCGGTGTTGTGTTCTCAGATGCTCAGACCCGCCCTGCTGTGTGTAAATACGACACCAGTTCTTTGTTCCAACAGGATTCGGAGATAATATCCACTGGAGGACGCTGGAAGATGGCAAGAAAGAGGCTGAGGCCAGGTGAGCTGAAGCTCCATTTCCAGTTGTGAAAACATTAACCTGTGACCTAAAAAGACTAAGGAACACCACACCTTTATGACGCCCGTAGACTGGAGCAGATTAACAATAGCCTCTCTTCTACTGCTAAAAAAAGAAATGTTTTTTCATATAGTTGCAGCTCTTTTCTGATCTCATTTTGTTGCTTTGACAGCGGGCTGCCAGTCATGGTCATCATCCACAAGAGCTGGTGTGGAGCCTGTAAAGGTATAAAACCATTTACCCTTTTTTTTACTGGAAACCTGGAATATTTTTTATTGGCAGTAAAATCGATGTACGGGGTTGAAAGAAGATACTGCTCTTTAAATGACTCTTTAATAAAAAAGAGATGTAAAGACTGTATTTTTGGATTCAGTCAGTGTTGAAAATTGTTTCAAAAGAAAACTGTTGAAAAAGATGCAAGAAAAGTTAGGACTGGACAATAAATAAATAATAAATATCGCAATAGACACATGATCAATAATAAATACATAACACATCTGATATCTGAACTGAACTCCGAACCAGAACCGCACTGCATTCTGGGAGACGTAGGCAGAGGAAAGACCTCTGCTCGACCTCTCACTGCCAGCTAAACAAGGCTGGTGGAATCTTTTTGGTTACCTAGCAACTTGCTTATTCTTTCGTTACCTAGCAACAACCTGCTGGGTAACTGACATAGCAGCAGTTTAAAGTTTCACCACCGTGCCTCATAACTCCTGAAAACTAAACAACTGTGGATAAAACAAGAGGTCATGTCATCATTTTGCTTATATTTCAGATGTTTAAAACAACAACACCAAAAAACTAATAATCATTGATATTGATAATTATCAGGATTAACTGATATGAAATGCTTTTATTGTGATACATGTTTCAGCCATATTGTTCAGCACTAGATGAAGTGAAAGCATTTGTACATAGTTTAGGCATTTGGATGTTTTTAGTTAGCATTTTAAGCATCAAATTTATAAAAATGAAAGATTTAAAGATGTTTAATTACAAACTAAAAACAGTGATTTTTAAAAAAAATGTTTCTAAATTATTCCACTCTTGTATTTTCAGCGCTGAAGCCCAAATTTGCTGAATCCAAGGAAATCTCAGAACTGGCACACAACTTTGTAATGGTGAACCTGGAGGTAAGAAACGACTGCATCTTCAGTACAAACCAGAAAAGGAATTAAACCAGAGGATACCTACTTATACTTATCTACTAACCCTGAATAGGAGTATCCAGAGATTTCTTACTTATACTTATTTAGCAACCCAGAACTGGGATTAGAACTTGGAACCCAGACTCCTATTCTTCCCAACCAGAAAAGTAATTAGACCAGAGGATACTTACTTATACTTATCTAGCAACCCCAAATAGGAGTATCTAGTTCATTTACTTTGGATCAACATTATTAGCTTTTTCTTCTTTTGCTCTTTCTTTTGGTTTATTTTGTTTGTATTTCCTTTTAATTCCTGTAAACCCTTTGTATTGCCTTGTTGCTGAAAATGTGCTATAAAAATAAAATTACCTTTACCTTTACATCTCTCTTTAATCTCGTCTCACTTTTCTTTGCTTTCTTTCTCAAGAAACCTTTCCATCTTTTTATTGAGCTAAACTTTGAAGCTGAAAAAAATTATTTGAAGCTGAAAAGACTTGGGGAAAACATCTGAAACTAGAAAAAAAATGTTTTAAAGTGGTTTGAAACTGAAAAAATGTAATCCAGTTTTAAATCAACAATTTGAAGCTGAAAAACGTGTAAAACTGAAAATATTTGAAAGCAAAAAAAATATTTGACGCTGAAAAATTTTGAAACCAAAAGAAATATTTGAAATTGGGGAGAAAATTTTGAAGATGGAAAAAAAAGTGAAACTAGAAAAACATTGATAAGAAATAGCTTGAAGCTGAAAAACATTTGAAACCGAAAATATTTGGAACTGGAAAAAATACTTGACGTTGAGATAGTAAAACTTAAAGATTTGAAATGGGGGGGGGGGAAATTATTAGAAACTGAAATATTAAATATTGAAACTAATTAATAAAACTGAAAATAAGTATTTGAAAGTAGAACAACATGTAACTCAGTTTTCAGTCTTCCATGATTTGAAGCTGAGAGAAATTTTGAAGTTGAAAAACATTTGAAATTAAAAAAATGTTGACGCTGAAATTCTGAAATTAAAAAAAACATTTGGAAAGTAACTTGAAGCCGAAAAAATGTAAAATGGGAAAATTATTTGAAACCAGAGGGGAAAAAAGTATAAAAAAATGTTCTTTTCAGTTTCAAAAAGACTGATAAAAATCAACAACAACAAACTCAACTTTATGAGTTTGTTATGAATGTAGCTCCATACAGTGCTCACACTCCACGCAGTCGGTGTGTAAATGTTTCTGCTGTCTGAACAGGATGAGGAGGAGCCGAAGGATCAGGCCTTCAGCCCGGACGGCGGATACATTCCTCGGATTCTCTTCCTCGGTATGAAAATGGTCCTCTGGGTGAACAACCTTTGAGATTCCTGTTGGAGGAATGTTTCTGTAAAAAACAAAAATAAAGCTGCCGTTTTTAGTGAAGCTGCAAACACGCCTGACAAAAGAAACAACCAGCAAGAAAGATGTTCAAAAGCTGCAAATAATGTTTGCATTTTATTATTATTATTAGGACGTCTGAGAAGATTTTAGCGAATATCTGCAGAGATAATTATTTTTTATTGCATTTTTTGTAGAACAAGTGAACATTTCCCAGTTAAACAACAATAAAAATTTCAATTCTACTGCACTGGAACTTAGCTTAATAATGAAGTAAGTATTTCTCACCTTGTGTAAAAGTTGTACAGGAAGTAGTTCTGCTCATGCATTTTTAAATAGTTGATATTTCTAATTTCATTATTTAAAGGGGATATTTAATTATTCAATAGGACATTCATTTCATAATACATTCATATTTAATACAATAGCTACTAATTTAGTTTTTTCTTATTTTGCCTTTCCATAAATCTCAGGGCTAACAATCATTGTGATTTTAAAAATCATCTTCTGACCTCAAAGTTGGTGTCCTGTGACCCTCCTGGGGTTCCCGACCCCCATTTTGAGAACCTCTGCTCTAAATTCTACCAATATAACATTTTTATTCATTTTTTTTTGATTAATCAGTGGAACTGCAACAACATTTCTTAAATTTAATTCCCATTTAACTGCAAATTTACAACATTCGTTGTAGCTACCAGCCTTGGATTGTTTAACAACTTTAAAGTTTTTTGCAAAGTGAATATCAAATAAAAGTGAACTTTTCTTATTTTGTATATATTTGACATTAATCTTTTTGTGTGACTCTTATTCCGTCCTCAGATCCCAGCGGCAAAGTTCATCCTGAAATCACCAACAAGAACGGGAATCCCAGTTACAAATACTTTTACAGCAGCGCAGAACAAGGTAAAAAAACAAACAACTGATTCAGCAAATTCAAACAGACAAACTGATTTAAACTTTGAAAGTGTTGATTGTGGTTCCACAGGATTTTTGGAGGCATTTCTTTGTAGTGTGGGTGATTTTAATTCTTCCGCACTTTTTCTATGCAGTTGTTTACTTGATTATTGTGCAGCAGATTCTTGAACATTTTAGGAAATTAGATGAGTGGAAAAACTGCTTTTACACTGGTTTTACAATTTCATATAAAAAAGTAAACAAAGACACAACGGCGTGTTACAGGGCCATTACAGAGACAAAAAGTTCATTTCTGCCAAAAAACTTAAGAGATTTCAGAGTTTGAATATTTAAAAATGTTTGACTTAAAATGTAAAGAAAAGTTTTGAGCTTTTTCTGGTAAGATTTTGACTTTCAAACTTAGACATTTTAAAGGTTTTCTTTTTTAAAGACAATTTGAGTCTATTTTCAAATTTATAACTTGAGAATAAACTCAAAGGTTATTTTGAGTTTTTTTTTAAATTTAATATTAAGGCAAATTAACTTATAAACTTAGTTAAATTAAATAAAACATTTTTTTGAAGAAAATTTGAGATTATGTTTTTAGACTTTTCAAACAGAAATTTACAGATTTTTTGTACAATCTTTTTGACGTTTGGAGGTCAGAATTTTTTTTACAGTTTTTCTGTACATTTTAGACATGTCAAACAGAAATATCAGAAATTTTGTACACAAATTTTTGACTTTCCAAAATTAGAAATTTTCAGTTTTTTTAAAGAAAATTTCTGATATTCAAAATGTGAGGACTGTTTCTGCAGAAATTAACTGCCATTTGTCTATCCACAAAGGCCCTGATACGCTGTTGTACCAAGTGCACTTAAAAGGATTACCAAAAAAAATGTGTGGCCTTCAATACAGAAACTCAGATTATTCTTCGCTGAAATGTTTCTTTCTGGTTCCTCCATCAGTTGTGTCTGGGATGAAGGAGGCGCAGGAGAAGCTGACGGGCGAAGTGTTTAAGCGAGGCCACACAGGAGACGAGCTGTGAGGAGCGACGGGGCTCCACCGAGGCTGTAAGGGCTAAACTTCCTCTAGACGAGCTGCTAGCGAAGCCCTTCTTATATTTATACATCTAACGGTAGAAAGTAGGCTCAGTTTCAGCCGATTTTTAAAACCACGGGTGCATGATTGTTCCTTTCTGTCCTGCATGGTTTTCTAAGCTCTCAAATCAATCAACCATGTACGTTTATAAGTTACTCTTTAGTAAATGTCGACGCAATTTACTGTACTTGGTGTCTGTAGAGGATGTAAGCGAGTCAAGCTAGCCACGTTACCTTTTGTTAGCTCCCAGCTGTGTACACGGTTCAATGTTTGTATTACAGAGGCATAATATTCCTTTGTCATTTACAAGTCAATGATTATAATTTCATATGTAAATAAATGTCTTTTTTGAAGTGAAACCTCAGTTCTTATTAAAAGAAATGCTCAAATTTATTTCATTAGAAAAACTTTGTTTGAGAATTTTCTTCATTTGGTCAAAATTGGTTTATTTTTTAAAATTTTGTGTTAGTTGCGAATCTTTTTAAAGTAGAGTTTAGAAAATAGGGGCATGGTTGAAGACATTACACGGAAACTCTGTAGACTGTTGTGCCAAAGATGAGCAGTATTTTAATAAAAATAAAACCATAACCCTTAATTTTTGACCACTAATGCTCTCTCTCCCTCTGCAGCGACGTGCTTCCAAAGATCCTCTGCTGTATTTCACTTCTGCTTTCTACCTGATTTACTATCACTTTATCTTATATATATTCCTGCCATATTGCGTGTACTAGGTTCTGCTTTTCTTCCGTTTTTGCTGCATGCGATGGAACAATCGTGTCTTTTTTAAACCTCATAACAAGGGAAAGAAAAGCCGATTTATGTGTCATGTTGTATTTTATACACGTGGAAATAAAGGTTTGTTGTATTGAATAGTTGTGAGTTTAGTGTATTAAAGACACGGCAAAAAAGAAATTACAATACGTCACATTTTATTTGTTTTTATGCAACAACTGTGATCCCTTATGGTTGCAAACAGCTGGCTACAGAAATTTATAGACGGCTCTGAAAAGGTCTTCACAGTTGCCATGCCTTGGATTTCATTTGACAATAATTTACAGAAATTGAACAAATATATGTAAATATGCCCTTTAGACTAAGAAACTAGCTGCGTTTCCATTGTCGTTTGCGCTAGGATTTAGTTGTTGCTTTGGAAACACTTTTTCCGCATCACATGAGCCATGTGATCAACAACCGGATGTTACTACTGGTGGAGTCGACAAAGAAGATGACAGGAAGTGATAGGAGGAGGATGGAGCGGCATGGTTTTTAATGACTTGTCGGGTGAAAATCGTGATTTTTAATTATGTTTCTTATTTAATGGAAACATTGTAATTGCAAAATTGCATTTTTATCTAAATATCGACAAAGTTTTGCACATTTGTAATGGAAACGCAGCTACTGAGGAATGTCTGCTATCAATTTGGCTAACAACACAACAGATGAGAAATTATCACAAGTAATCTACCAGAAAGACAAAAAAATTACCTGACGAGAGATATATTGCTAAAAATCTGCATTATTCTAATTACACAATGCTGCTGTAAAATCAGCAACATTCTCATATATATATATATATATGCATATAAAAAAAGAAAAAATTATAAAAAGACGTGCCACACATCTGTATATCCAAACATACACAACTAAAAAATAGATTCAGAGTATGAAAGAGGAGATTTAAGCTTGTGAAGGTGCAATTTATAACCACTGTGACAAACCTCTGCAACATCTGGACTCGGTAATCAACGTTCTGCACACTGGAGGCAGGTCCGGTGTCAGAAACTGGACTTCAGGTATCTTTACATGCAAATTTCTTTATTGACACGCCAGCCTGCCTGTTTGTCCAGTCGGCTTGTGGGAGAGGAGTGTGTGTGTGTGTGTGTGTGTGTGTGTGTCTGAGGGATGCGGCAGAAACTTAAATCCTTCCCTGCTTGGCGTCTCCGATGGCGCCCCACACATCAAAGACGAACTCGTCGGGAAAGGCGAAGTCTCCGAGGGACTCGTCTAGAGCCATGGCGAACTCGTCGGGGTTCTTCTTGTCGCGGCCGACTTCAACCATCGTAGCAGCTGGAGAGAGGCAGGAAAAAAAAACTAAAATTACAGATGTTTCAGAAAACTGGATCAAAAAATGTGTTTTTGTCAGGAAGCTATGTCTTGACGACATGGTTGAAAAATGTATCACGATACAAGAGTTTCATATTAGTCGATATTGATAATTATTGATTAGTTTTTGGTTTTGAATATCTTAAATGCTGCCAAACTGGTAGGGCTACCTTTCCCGTTTTATCCAGTTTTCACTCCCAACCAGTTGTTTTTTATTTTTAAGCAGAAACCTAAAACTGCTGCTGTTACTCAACAGCGTGTTGCTAGGTAACCACAGAATGAGTGAGTTGCTAGGTAACCAAAGAGCGAGCGAGTCAGTTGATCCCACCAACCTTTTGATTGAGCGGCTAAAGCCTTTCCCCTACCTACATCTCCCAGAATGCTGTGCAGTTCTGGATCAGATTTCAGTGAAAATACTGAATATTCAACCAGATATATTATCTATTGATACTGATCATGTGTCTATTATGATATATTGTTATTGATTTATCGTCCAGCCCTACAGGAAGTTCAAACCAAGGTTATCATAGTTAACTAAAACAGAAGAACAAAAACTGAAATTGAGAAAATGTTTTAGTTAACTGAAATAGTGGGGAAAAACTACAACTTGAACTTTATTATGCGTTTATAAAACTAAGTAAAAGATACTGGAATTACAGATATATTCTTCATTTTCGTGTTTATGAATGTATCTATTAGCCTTTCAAACTGATGTGAAATTGATTTTTTCTTTTTTTGCAATAATCTGCAAAAGCTTGGGAGAAAATACTCGTCAGTTGGTTGTTCAGCAATAATACAAAATATGTTTTGAAAATGGTATCTTCTGCCGAGTACATAATCACAATACTTCTTTGAACTCTGCACCTAAAAATTAACTATGAAAAAACTAAAACTACCACTATAACAAACACTAAACTGAAAATAAACAATATTTAACCAATAAAAACTACAAAATGCACCCTAAAAACAAATTAAATCTAACTGAAATAGACAAAAAGAGACAACGAAATAAAACTATACTGAAAACTCTAAACTATTATCACGCTGGTTGAAGTGGGCAAAGATCACCACTGATGGGGCTGGTGAGCAGTGGAGCAGCAAAAGCCAATGAGGTGGATTAGCTGTGCTTGTTAACAATTCATGCTGTAATTCTGGACATGTTACATTTGAATGTTGTTTTTGCTCACCAGATGTTGAGCTGTTAGCGTGTATGATGCTCATGAGATTGTTGTACAGCAACAATTTTCAGTCAGAGGCCTCTACAAATTCGCTGCAAGACTGACTGCTACCTGAGATCCATCACCATTCACCACAACTCTTGTGTGATATGAGTTTTGACATTTAATTTCTCTTGTTGATCAAGTATTTTTGAATTGAATTAATAATAATAGTGAAAAAATGAGTTACATTTTTAATATTTTAAACAGGATACTGAGAATAACTTCTTTAGGAGGAGTAATTTTAAATTCATGAGCTAATAAAACATTTTCTTACCAAGCTCGGTGTCTCTGATCCCCATGTAGCTCTCCAGGAGGTCGTCTACTTTCTTTATTGCTTTCTCATCAAATTCTGTCGGCTGCAAAACAAGAACAGTTTAGAATATTTTTGTCCAGTTTCCTTGAAGGCACAAGTGAAGTAGTAAAACGGGGTAGAAAGTCTCAGCTGTGTTATTTTTAAAGGAATACACTCACGCAGCTCCCATTTATGAAGATGACAAACAAAAAAGGTTAATTTCCAACCTATAATTTAAATGTTTTTCTTAAATTTTTCTTCATATAGAAATGGGTCACTTTTAAGGTATTGTTCAACATCGTTTATTCAGACATGCCATGTTAAAAAGAGCAAGACATCTGGTAAAGACGTGTAAAAAAAATTTTTTATTTAATGTCTTTAAATGCAGTAACTTAATCTCCGACAAAAAAAAAGTTTTTGTTTTTTATTTGCCAGTTTATGGCCTCATAAACTCTAAAAACGCAGTGAGGTTATTTATTTTTTCATAATAGGATATTTTTCACACTATGTATTTAAAATTTGAACGACTGGATTTTGCTGTGATTATGCTGCTTCAATAAAATATTAATTTATTTTTAACAGGATGCAAAAGAGCAAAAGGAATAGTTATAAAACATTAAAAGACAAAGCTAGATATAACATGATGTTAATTGCACTACAGTAACAGTGCTGCAATTATCAAGTCAAGAAATTATCCCCTTTCAGAGCCGTTGTTATAGTTTATATTTTGGCGAAGATTTCCATAAAACATTGTTAAAAAACCATAGTGGATGGAAGTAGCTAAAAATCCAAATCTGAAGTAAAGATCACAGTTTTTATTTCCTGAAATATCACTATTTTCTAATTTATTTAGACATTTTTTCCAGCAGCTGCTTATTTACATTTTCCGTTTTGATAATTTGCCCATCATTTCGCTGCTGATACACCTGAATTCCCCCACTAAGGAACAATGAAGGTTATTTCTGTCTCTACAAACATTTCATCTAGTTCAGAGGCGAGTAGAGACAAAAATTATACTCAAGTTACAGTAGTTTTACTTTGACATATTTTTACTCAAATAAAAGTAAAGAAAAAGTTAAAAGTCTACTCAAGTACTGAGTAAATGATCAAATTATCAGTCATTTAATATTTAAAAATTACATAATCAGATGGACCAAATTAACATGTTGAGTGGAATTGTTTCACATTTTAAGGACAAAAAATAACAAAATCAGGCAAAAGAAAAATTTTCCAAATCACTTTCTTTCAATAAAAACCTTATGACAATTTAACCCAAACTGCAGGCGTGTGTCTGTGTCTGGTGAATTTTGGTTAAAACCATGTCTCATCATTCAGTGGGAAGAAAATCCAAAAATCTTACTCGGATAAGACTTATGAGTAGCAATACTTCAAAATAAAATTACTCAAGTACAAGTAAAAGAACACAGTGTAATAAAATATTCCTAGAAGTATATTTTAAAAAATAGTTACTCATGTAAATGTAACTTGTTACTACCCAACTTTGTCTGAAACTAAATTACACCAATAATGACAAATCTTTATTATCAGGCATCAGATTAAAAGGGGCTTAATACAAATGCAACATTAACTTTTTTAATATAAACCCCCCCACAAAAGAAACAAGTTTTTAGTTGACAAAATGGGAAAATGTTTGAGAAATCTCCTAAAAGTAAATTTTTTATAAAGTTACTCAAGTAAAAGTAATTGAGTAAATGTAACTCGTTATTAACCAACTGATCTATTTGATATATAAGCCACACAGTTTAGAAAGCATCATTCATCTACTTCATAACACAATCCGACATCAGAACGTCAAATCCGTGGAACAAGCGGAATAATTCATTGAGACATTCACACCAGAGCTCAGCCGTCACCCACCGACTGAGGAAACTTCAGACATAAATATTCAGAGCAGCCTTTTAAATCGCAGTGAATCATCTAATCACTGTGTGATGGTTACATAAGGATAAAATAGACAGAGATGAGGATGAAATACCTCGTCCTCCACTGTGGCTGGACCTTTGGAGCGAAGTCTCAGCGTGCTCCTCCCCGTGCCGATCTTATTGTCGTTGCCCGGCTTGCCGCCCTTTGACCTGGGCTCGAGCATTTCTGTCAAAGTGGAAAAGTGTTAAGAAAAAAAAAATTTTTCTGTAAACTTCTTTCTTAGTCTGTGACTAAGATGTGAGTCATTAAATGCCAAACACCTGGTCACTTTTTATTTATAACTGCTGAGCAACATTGAACACTGCTGACTAAAAAGAAATTATCTGGCATTTACCTCTAAAATATTATACTATAAGGATAAAATCTTGTCATACTTTTAAGGAATCCTTTATATAATAAGTATAAAAACTATTCGGCTTCACAAGGTGGTGTTTGCTGTTTAGTTTATAATCATTGTGGTTCTCATTAAATAGCAAATTTGCTTGAGAAATTAAACAAAAGTTCAAATGATCAATCAATTATTCTGTGACATCACAACAGTCCAATCAATCAATAAATACCCGAAACGATCTGCAGATCATATCTATAGTATCTATTAGGGTTGAAACGATTAATTGATTATTGAGATCATCGTTAACTAATTTAGTAATCGATTAATCTCAAACTCAAAAACAGGCAATTTCCTGAAAAAACTGCATATTTGGAGAGGTAATAAGGCCTCTATAATTTTTATTATTAATAATTAATTTTGCATTTCAGGCAACAATATAATATAATATTTTCTTGTTTTAAAAAACTAATTGAATTGGATAATTTTTGCATCTTTTAATGTGAAAAAAAAGCTTAATTTTTGTATCCAATTAATCGATTAATCGTCAAGATAACCAATAACGTAGTTCCAACCTATGAAAATGGTGCTTAAAACTTCAAAGAGTAATAGAAGGTCATTTAAAATGAAAATTGAATCTTGCATCTTGGAAATGTCCGTTTCGAACTCACCAAAAGCCTTCATGGGCTCGATCAGTTTGAGGGTGAAGGTCGTGTTTCTGGGAAGGTCTTTGAGCATGCGGGCGACCTCGTAGTGCCGCGTCCCGACGATGTTGCGTCCGTTGATGCACTCTATGTGGTCGCCCACGCAGATCACCTTCACCTCGTCTGCAACGCTGCCTTCTCGGATTCGCTGCCGTGCAGGCAGAGGAAGGGCAGATTAGCAACAAATGTGACTACAAGACACTAAAAACAATTCACAATGTATAACTTTAGTTTTTCTACAATGCAAACAGGCTCAACTATGTACATACTCATCTACATTTGGATAAATGTTCTCAGGAAGTTGCAGAGAAAAGTTTTGTTCAACTTTCTAGCATAAATTTCGCTGGATATTAGATCATAGTTTTTACTAGAAACAGTGAAGCTCTTTAAAATCTTCTTGTTTTCTGGCATGGACTCAGTTTTTTACAACACCCCACACATTCTCAAACATGTTCAAATTTAACATTATCATCTTCCAATGGTGCACACATTTCTGTTAATAGCTTAGCTAATTTTTCATTAAGCGCTTTTGCCCTTTTTCACTAACTGAAAATGTTTATCGCACTTAGCTTCCCCTAAATTAATTTTCCTGATGAATTCTAAAGTGCTAATTTACTTAGCTGTTTTGCGAGCTTTCAGTTAACTAAAGTTCAACATCTATGTTGAAGTTTTGGTCATCCACTGTTCAGTTAGATGCTCTTATTTTGAAGTTCCATTTCCTATCCTCACACTGAAAAAACACTAAATCTTACCAAGTATTTTGGTCTAGTTTCTAGTTTACATATCTTAGTGAACTTGAAATAAGAAAACTAACTGACAAGTAACTTTTAAGCAAGATTTATTAACTTGTTTAGAGTCAATAATTCCTTAGTATTGATGAAAAAGTACTAGTATCACTGGCAGATTATTTCACTTACAACATGGGAAAAATATCTTGTTACATGTTCAATAATCTGCCAGTGGAATTGGTATCTTTTCACCAATATTAAGAAATTATAAGTTAGCTTTGTCTTCTTTCAAGTGCACCAAGATATTTGCACTATAAACTAGACTAGGTAAGATTTTGCATTTTTGCAGTGCATTCTCCACCAGTGCAGCAAACGACATTCTGCACCCACAATGCATCTCTGTAGAAGTTGTAATATTTATACAGTAAACAGTTTAAAATCTACTGATGTCCTGAGTTAGCAAAACTAAACAACTATAAAACTAAACACATGAGTGGAAGGTTTGTTACAAAGAATCGCTTCCTGAAGTGCAACCTTTCAGGTAAGTGTGTAGTAACAACTTTGACCCTGGTGAGGGCGACGTACTGTGTTGCAACATGTCTGGTTGAAGTTAGCGCTTTAGCTTAATACAACGCTGGTGTAGCACTTTAGCATTAGTGGAACTAATGTTTATGATTAGTGCTTTAGTGTTAGCAACTAAATTTCTTAGCTAGCGGTGTACACCACCAGCTATCCATTAAAAATGTTGTTTTCTCGCGATCAGAATCCAACTGAAAAACCAAAATGAATCCAACTTTCAAACATTTGACCCAAACTGTTCAGCTCAACAGAAATTAAATTGGTTAGGATGTCCAGAAACAAACCAGGAATCTCCAAGATTCAGGCCCATAATAAACTAAAACCTGCTGGCCAACAAAATAAAAAAAGAAGTATGTTTTTAATATAAGATTTCCAATGGGAATCTAAACATCTGAATCTGAATATTCCTTCATTTTTTCTAACTGGATGTGTTTAGATGATTTTCATACACAAGTGATGAAGTTATAATGTCCAGAAAGCAAAAGTAGACTTAGACATGTCAAACATCACTCTTATCAGAAAAACTGAGATTAATGAACTAAAAGGTTGAAGTGAGGAATTTGAGGTCATGTTCGGTTTTTACAGGAATAGATAATACAGAAATAAATTAGAGGCTGGAGGAATGCTGCTTTTACTAACAAATGATGACCTGCCGGTCCAGCCGCAGAGGAGAGAGATGAATCAGCAAAGAAATGAGGTTTTGGCTCTTAAATATATCTAAAATTACAAGAAGAAAATCTTTGAAGCAGAATGTAAAGTTTTGTATGAAAAAGGATTGTTCAGTGGTTCTAAGCCTCAAAAGAAAAAAAGGATGAAGAAGAAAGGATTAAAATAGAACCAAGAAAAGGGTGACAGGAAGAACAAACAAAAGGTCAAAGAACAAAAGAAAAATGGACAAAAGACAAAGGAACAAAAGAAAGAACAAAAATGAAGAAAGGAAGTAAAAGAAAGAAAAAAATAAAAGAAAGAAGGAATGAAAGAAAGGACAAAAGTAAAAAACAAAAGAACAAAAGAAAACAAAAGTACAAATAAGAGAAAAAAAGAACAACAGAAAAGCCAAAATGAAGAAATACGAAAGGGCTAAAATGGACGAAAGGAAAAAATAAGATATGACAGAAGGAAGAACGAAGGAAAGAAAGTACTTATGGAACACGTAAAAAAGAAGAATGAAAAAGAAATAGAGGAAAAAAGAACATAAGAAAGTAAAGAAAGAATGAAACAAAATAAAGAAAGGACAAAAGAATGAAACAGGATGAAGAATCAAAAGGACCAAAAAAAATGAAAAAAGAGACACAAGGAAGAATGTAGAAACTGAAGAAAATATAAAAGGAGCAAACAGAAGAAATGAAGAACTAAAAAAATGCAAAACGACAAACAAAAGAACAAAAGAAAGAAGGAATGAACGAATGAAAAGACTCCTAGAGATCCTGCAAAGATAAGCGGGTTTAGGCAAAGGCTGAAAGTTTCTACAAATGTCACAGAAAGATGTTAGGTATTAAATGTGCAACCCTCATAACTTCATGCATAAAGTTTAAATATTAAGCAATGTTTTAAATATGAAGGTAATAAAGCATATTACCTTCATATTAATAAAGCAAGCACAGCATATTGTTTTTGTCTTCAGGTTGCAAACTGTGCACTGTTATATCATTTTCTACACAAATTCAAACATTTCCCTAAATAAAACCTATAAACAAAATAGTTTTTTTCTGCAATTTAATAAACAGATATTGTAAAAATACAGACAGTCTTGTTAGATTGTATTCAAAAAACAAGTTATTCATATTTCTCATGTTACAACTCAACGTCCGTGTCCTGTAATCGTCCCTGTCAATGTATCAGACTGTGGAGCTGCAGTGCAGCAGCAGCAGCACATGATGTCGCATGTGAGCAGATTGATCCCACCGATAAAACCATTACACAAGGAGACACATCACAATGCATTATGACTCACAACACATAAAGGTTTGAAAAGCTACCAGAAGAAAGAAACAAGTTGGTCGAGACCAGAGATATCAGGACTGTATTACTAAATCAGATAAGAGCTTGAGTTTTAGATTTTAACTGTTTCATAATTACATTTTTGAGAAACACAGTCAGGTCATATCAGAATAGAGAGGACCGGATGAAGACACTGTTGTCTAAAATACTTAAAAGTACACTGCAATGTACAGAGATTCTGCTGTTTTATGTTTGTTTTAGGACAGGCAGGAAGAAGCTTCTTAACATCAAAGTCGAATTAAGTTTAAAGACATCAGAAAAAAATACATTCATGTCATTTCTTCTTATTTTACCATTTTAAAAATGACAAATATGCAGCCTGTTTCTTATGTTACTATAAAAACCCTATTTGATATAAGATTGTGATAGCTTATCAGTCATTGTCTGGAATCAATAATATAATGATTAACATAAAGGTACCAGCATAATGACTTGTCTAACAGGATAATAAATAGGGATGCAAAAATGGGTTGGTTAACACAATCTGCACAATCACAGATGGTGCTTTCACATGTCTCCAACGTCTCGTTTGCAACAAAAAGGTTTTCTTCTTACCTTTATAAAGGCATAGCCTGCTCCATTGTCCGTTATGGTGAGGCCCAGGGCGTCTTCAGACTTGTACACTTCCACCTCCTTTTTGATCCCCTTAATGTGGGCAAAGATGAAATCCTCCAGACCGATCTGCCCCCCCAGCAGCTTCTCCATGTCAATCTTGTGGGTGTTGAGGGTACAGAACAGGATCTGTGAAGATGCAAGGTGTAGGTTGGTGATGATTTAACCAATATCCCAACAAAAAAGAGGATTCTGCTTTTATTACTGCAAAGTTATTATGTCATTTGTTATTTGTCATATTATGTCAAAGTTATTATGTGGTCTACAATCCTCCAGCACCATCGCCAAGGGGGGAAACATCCTTCCCTTCTGTGCGAGGAATGTGAAAGTCTGCCTTCACACCTTTGTAACTGAAATATCCTCTCAAGGTAGTGAGACAAGAGAAATCTGATCAGTGCAAACACGATACAGAAAATTCAAACACTGAAACCCCAGGAGGAAAGCGTTGTAAATCATTTATCATTGAGCTAACTCATCTGCAGAATCAAGTTCTAGATGTTTTGTGACTTTTTCAACCAACTATGGGAAAATCTGAGCCAAACTGGATTTACTAAAGAGCTGATTTCTGAGGGAAACACACAAAAATTAAGAGTTATTTTCTGATTTCATGGTAGAATGAACAAACAGTGTGCTCCAATCGAGCCTTGACAGCAAGGCCTGCGTTGCTTGTGTACCAACAGGCGTTGCTCATGCACGCATTAGCTAGCATGGCCTTGTCCGTTGCCTTGGGCTACCAGACTATAAAGAATAGGATTAAAAACAGAGGGAGGCCACTGCTGAGAGAGAGAAACTAAAAAAGGGAGTGATATAAAAAGGGGAGGATGTAGAAGCCTCATTCCGCCAATTTGTCTCCACTTAGGTCAGGGTATTACCAAAGAGACACCTACGCTCGGCTACCAAAGCTGCATTAAACTCCTTTTCTACGGTCCTGCTCGGCCGCTTCATGTCACACATTGCAGAGAAAGCCTCTGCTCCAACACTTGACTCACAAGAACAGCTACTGCACCTCCCACGACCTGTGGCACGGAGCAAACACAACACCCTGAGAACCGCATGGCAGAAGGGCAAATCAGAGGGAGATTCGTTGCAATCTGTTCAGCATGTAACCCCGGTACTGAACACATGCAAAAAGAAAAAACAACAAACTGAAATATGTTTAAATATGACCCTTAAGCAACTGCTGATGCATGGATTTATATAAATGCAGAAATGTAAAAAAAGTAATTGGTATAATAATCGATTACTAAAATAATCATTAGCTTCATCCCTACTCAAGTATTTCCTTCCATTTTATATCAATTCAAATTTAAGGTAGGTTTAAACAAATGATAAACAAACCACACAGAAAAGTAAGGGCTAAAACGATTAATCGGATTTAATCAATTTAAAAAAAAATAATTCTCAACTAAATTAGTAATCGATTCCTCATTAACTGAAGTATACAGACTTTTAAAAATGCCATTTGCTGGGCGTGCCGTGGTGGCGTAGGGGTTAGCGCGACCCATATTTGGAGGCCTTGAGTCCTCGACGCGGCCGTCGAGGGTTCGACTCCCGGACCCGACGATATTTGCCGCATGTCTTCCCCCCTTTCCTTCCCTGTTTCCTGTCAGCCTACTGTCACATAAGGGACACTAGAGCCCACAAAAGACCCCCTGGAGAGGTAAAAAAAAAAAAAATGCCATTTGCTAGAAGAACAACATATTAAGAGCAGTAATTAAGTCAAAACTATATAAAGAAGATTTACATTTTGCATTTATGTTTCTAAATATGTTCTATGCAGAACATACTCTAAAGCAATGCTGTGTTATTGCATTTTAGCCAATAAAATTGTACTTTAAGGGCCTAAATGTAAACAAACCACACTTGCACACAGCTTTTCTCCTGTGTGTACAATAAAAAGTAAATTAAAGCAGTGGAGGAAGCAAACAAAAAATATGCTGACACATTTAGGCAAATGATAATGCAATCATTTACCTACGTCAACAAAGGCAAATCACCTGCAGGTTCTCCATGTTTAACTAGTTTCAGCAAGGCCTTCACAACATTATAAAGCTTTCCAATGGCAATATTATTGTTAAAAAGCTACGAAGACAATTGTTGTGGTCAAAAATTGCTATGACGGTGATATCAGATTAACAGGTTATCAGAAACAGATTAACGTCACATTTAATTTATTTTCATATCTTCTTATGAGAAAAGAAAGAAAATGAAAATCCAAATCTGGGTTCCATATTAATTTAAAATACACTTTACAGATTAAATAACTGAAGGTCACATTTCTCCAAAGAGTGAGTTGAATCCCTGAACTTAAGCTTTAATAAAATATATTTTTCCTTAATGTAGGTAAAAAAAATAAATAAAAAATTGGACGTTTTTCAAGCAGTAATGTTGCAATCAAAGCGACTCTCTCCTTTAAGTCTCCACCCACACACACTCAGGGATCACTTTTCCTTCCTGTGAAGACAGGTAAGACGAGACGAACGACGCACCTCCCTCTGAAATTTACTCTGCACTTAAACCATGTTGACTTCAATCTCAAGAAACCTGTTTCTTACGCACCAACAACTCCTGTTCATCTACCTCCTTAAATGAGACAAAACAGGAACAAGAGGCAGACAGCAGAAACATTACATAGGTTCTGGAGTTTATGATTTAATCACACCAATAAAAATCTAATAATTTATTTTGCAATATCTTTAACTGCTCTGCCAAACCAATATTTTAAGCTGAACTGTTAAAGATGAACAGTTCTCAATTTGCTGCTTGTCATTTTATAGATTTTGGAAACAAAAGGTGACACTGTAGCAAAAACACCCACAAGTTGAGCTCAAGCAGCTGCTAAGTGTTTTGAGTGTTGCAGTTACCGGTCTATTAAAGATCGTCCTGCTGCTAACACTTGACCTTTCTTCTGTTTGTTATGTAAAAATAATAATCTTGACAGAAAAGTTTCAAATGCTAGTTTTGTACCAGTAATGCAGTCATATTGTGCCGCAGCTAAGCGTTATCAAACGTCATCATTGTTTGTCCATTTAAATATTAATATTAGGCTGTGTAAAATACCATTTTATAATATTCTATCAATTATTCTGGTGATTAATCAAGTAATCGGATAAAATTGTTTAATATTTTTCATTTAAGCACAAGTTTATTTTATTCAATATTAGAAATGTATAAGAAAATGCAAAAAAAATACATTTTTCAAATAAGAAAACATTTTATTGCCTAAAATGCAAAAACAAAAACTCAATTTCTTTATTGGATTCTTGATCATTTGTAATAAACGATGCATTATCAACCCTTTCTGCCTGACTTACCATCAATACAGTGTAGGTCTGATCTATTCATTACTTTTTTATTAATATTTGATAACAAAAGGAGAAATCTGTACTGCTATAACAGCAATAAAATCATTCCTATAATTTCAGACCTGGACATTTTAACTTTTAATATGCAGGCGAGTTAATATTACTTCCAGTCAGAAGAAACTCATTGGTATAATCTAAAATATTGCAACCTAAATCTGGATAGAGTATGAATACTTTTGTGCTTAGTATACTGCCCTGAAAAACAACTCAAATACAAACATTCATCTCCATGATTATAAGTATAAAAATACTGATGTACTGTTACTGAGACTGGTAGTTTTAATAGTTAACAGGAAATGCTGATGTGAGCTGTACGTTTTCACCCAGAAAAAATGTTTGTCAGCATGTAAGACTGGGCAATCATTTGCCAAACTGCGGATGTGACACAGACGAACAGGTACGACAATGAGTTTCCTAAAGGTGGTTCCCTGATCTGGGCTAAAATCCTGTTTCTGATTAACTGAAACTATAAATCAGTCAGTTTATTAAGTTAACTAATCAAGAATAAGATATACCATTTATCAAGACGAAAAACAAGCAGTACACACATATTTTTATAATAAAAAGTGATTTAAAAATAACAAAAAATGTCCAACAACCAAATCCAGAATAAGTAAAAAGTTACTCATTTTATCAATCCTCTCTCATTTATTTTTTAAAAACATACTGTTGAGTAGTAGTTAGTTACATTTACTTTGAAGAGTATTTTTTGCTGCACTGCTCTCTTTACTTTTACTTCAGTAACTTTATTATGAAGTATTTCTACTCTTACTTGAGTAAAAGTTCTGGATTTTCTACCCAATGAATGAAAAACTAAAATGTTTTAACCAGAAATTCACTAGACTGAGAAACACCTGCAGTTTTTATTAAAGCTTCGTATGTTTTTTGTTGAAAGAAACTGAACTGGAAACATTTTATTTTGAACTGATTTTGTTATTTTTTGCTGTTTATACGAGTTATTGTCAACATTTTATATGTTATATGTTTGGTCTATCTGATGGTATAATTTGTAAATATTAAATGATTGATAATTTGATCAGTTACTCAGCATTTGAATGAACTTTTTACCAAATACTTGAGTGACTTCTTGGACGGCTTTTTTTTACTTTTACTTTAATAAAAATATGTTGAAATAGTACTACTTTCACTTTGGAAAATTGTTGGCTACTCTACTGACTTTTGCCAGCACTTGCAGAAATATGTCCTGAAAGATGGTGGCAGCTATAATAATGCATCTCTGATATGAAGATAACAGAATAAAATCAGACCAGAACAACCAGAAAAAAACCATAAATAAAGAAGAAAGCAAAATGTAATATTTACTTCTGCTTCCTGATGAATTATTGATTTAAAAGTGAAAATATTTCCTTGAACAAAAAGACCAAAGATGATTAATTTCTCTGTTTACCTGAGGTTGAGCCCTATTCTCACATCGCCACACCCAGAAGGTGACAACACTGACTTTCTGTTTCAGATTGTTTGCTTCAGCTGAATCTGCTTTCTATGTAGAGAGCAATCAAAACCATGTGCTACTTTCCAAACCTGTTTCGCCTAAACAATGACCTACATCAATTACGCCAGACTCCAGTCGGCCTTTAACACACTTTTTCATGTTCCCTGTATTAGAATATAGAAATGCACCAATCAGGCTTTTCTTGGCCTAAACCAATTTCCAGTTCATCTTCAGGTTTTACAAGCAATTTAGATTTTGACTGATTCCAGTTTTTATTTCAAAAGATTTTAAGTTTATTTTTATGGAAGAAGTAGTTTTGAATCCAACAGAAAATGAAGTGAATACAAGTAAGGGTGCACTGATTACTTAAGTTTCAGATCAGTGAAACTTATCCACCGATCTCATCTGGCTCCATGAAGGTCTGAGAAATCAGAAGCTCTTCCCTTTTGCTCTGCAATGAGCGAGGGTCGACTGACAGACCACTCTGTCGACTTAGCAACTTTCTTGCTATATTTAGCAACTTTAAGACAAAAAAAATGAGTAAATAAATAAAAATGAGTATCGGCCAAAATCAGAATTGGCAAATCAGGCTTTTTAAATATTGGTGATCAGCCAGAAAACTGCAAACTGTGCCCTCCTAAATACAAGATTATCTAAATTTACGTACCTCAGCATATATAGCTGACATTTACAAGATATTTATCGAGTTCAGAAAAGTAAATGCTCCTGGTTAATGTTGGTATAGACAGAACATGTTTTTTTTTCTTTTTAAGTCCTTATTAATTTAATGAAAAATAAAAAATAAATAAGTCGGATTCAGATTTTTTTAATGTTCAGTTGTCCTATGGTCAAATGTTCAAATACGTTAAGTAACAACTGATAAGAACAAAACCAATAGGCAGGTTAATAAAACACTGACATAACAGCTTATCTATGCAAGACGGAAAGTTAGATAACTTTTATTTCCTCATAACAAACCTTATACAGTATTATTACTATTAATGTTGTTACAAATTTGTTTTTAAAAACAAAATAACTGCTTTTGTGTGAAACTTTATTCTTGATGCTGCTGTGGAACCTTCATTTCCCAATAAATTCTGTTTGATGACATTGTTTTACATTTCTACCATTAACAGCTTCATAAGAATCTTCTGTTTAGCTTTTACACAGTTACTCAGTTAAAATACAATTTGATTTTGTTTAAGATCCAACAACTAATAGCTCAAATATATCCATAGTAAAACTCAAATGTTCAGAAGAGAAAAGTAATCAGTAAGTATATTAGTAACAAAATATCCACACGGCAGGGGAGTAACTAGTTACATTTACTCAAGTAGCTTTTTTGAAAACACTTTTAGGAGTATTTTTACTACACTGTACTTTTTACTTTTATTTGAGTAATTTTGCTGTGAAGTATTTTTACTCTTAGCTGAGTAAAATTTCTGATTTTCTTTTACCCACTGAATGAAAAACAAACATGTTTTAACCAAAAATTTGCCAGACAGACACACACCTGCAGTTTTTGTTAAAGTTTTATACGTTTTTAATTGAAAGAAACTGATTTGGAAAATTTTTTATTTTGCCTGATTTTGTTCTTTTTTTGTTACTTACATAAATTATTGTCATTGTGGTTCTTAAAAAACATGAATTTCCACTTATATTTATATTTTGGTCCATTTGATTCTGTAATGTTTAAACATCAAATGATTGATAATTTGATCAGTTACTCAGTATTGGAGTAGACATTTTACCAAACCTTACTTGAGTAATTTCTTGGATGCCTGCTTGTTACTTTTACTTTAATAAAGTACTAGTGCTATTCTTACTTGAGTACAACCTTTTGGGTAATGACTAAACATCTTGTTGTTATAAATATGCTGGAAATTAAAAATGGGTAATTTGAGTTTAACCTAAATTAACTTCTTGTTTATTTACATTTCAGGGGGTTTGTTAAAGCAAAAAAACAAAAAACAGGCAGACGCCCAGATGGGATTGTTCAACCTAATCCCCCACAAGCCCCCAGTTAAGAAACGTCTGGCCGGGCTTGCACACGCACAACAATCTGAAATCAGCAAAACAGAAACTAGTTGCAAGCACGGCTCTTTCCAGCAACCACAGCCCAGAAATACAAATGACAGGCAAATAAATTCATGTGTGCTTTCAGGTAACCAGGTGGACAGGAGGCAAAGTCCAAGAGCCACACCTGAAATTCTCCAGCTGTCCGGCCATTAAAACGCAGACCTTGAACTGAGCCACTGCTGCCAAACAACCAGTTTGTCAGAAAATAATTACAACTCTTGATGTGTGTTGATAGAACTGCTGCAGTCTGACTTGCTGCCTTAAAAGGAGAATTGAATAAAAGTTTACCAGTCAGATTTTGGTCACAAAATGTTACAGAGGACAAGTTAGGAACCAAAGTAACATACATTTTATAATATTTTTTAACGTAAATACTGTGAGATTTTTACTCAAGGTTCTCATACCATGGAAATCTCAACACCAAATGGAAAATTTAGATGCATTTATTTTAATTTTACAACTGATTCGTGAAACTACTGGAACAAGCAACCAATGTTTTTTTAAACAAAATCTCCCCAAATTTAATTTTTTTCTCTTTATTTACATTACAGCACTCTATATGTAAAAATAGCACAAAATATCTTAATTGACTGATTTATTTGTTGTTTAATTTTCCATTACCAGCTTGATTTATACTTAATTCATTGCTCACTAGAATGTATTATTGGTAACACTGCCCAGGTTTCCTGTTAGTCCAAACCCAGTGGATAAAAACAGATGTCACAGTCATAATGTTTGATGCTCATTGTGAAACCGTCTTCTCATTTAGTTTTGAGTGCAGACTGAATTTGACAGCTGTGCATAAAATTTCAATAGCTGAAGCTTTAAATTGTATTTTTAATTAACATTTTAATGCCTAGTTAAAATCAATCCCAGCTGATTGAATGTGGATGAGAAAACTCCACTTATAGTCACAGCATGCTAGCATAGCTCTAGCATGTTAGCTCTTTTTGTGGATTTTTGTTCATAATCATTGTACACCATTTGGCTAACAGAGGTCAACATGCATTTTCTAAGAGATGGCATCTGAAAATGTGCATCAGATATTCTTTATAGTTTAATAATAATAATTAAGAAAACAAGAAATCTTCTTTTCATTAAAACCAAATTGCTACTGCTCAATTTGTGTCAACAGGTTTGAAACCTGGATTACCATTTTTAATCCATCTTCATGATGTTTAATTAACCAGTTAATTATAAATCAGTGTTTCTTGTATTTTTGTGCTAGAAATGTGACATTACAGAGAGGCCCAGTTCTCTTAGCTGCTCTACAAATTGGGAAAAACCAGTGAACATTCAATTAAGAAAAAAATTAGGGGTGCACCGATTACAGTTTTCTGGTCGATCGTAGATTACCGATGTTTTAAAAAGTCTAACTTACCGATTCCGATTTTGGCAGATACTATTTTTTTGTCTGAAATATTGCTCAATATATCAAGAAAGTTGCTGAATTGGCAACATTGGGGTGACTATTGTTAAGTGTAAATGTGCAGACATGACCTGGTCGGCCGGTTTGTCAGTCAAACCTCTCTCACGGGAAAAAAGAAAAGTACAGTGGTTGATTTTTAGACCTTTGCCGAGGTTGATAACATCAGAAGATAAGATCAGCTTCACATGCAAAAATGGGCCGGTTCTCCGATCTCCCAAAATTAAGGAAATCGGCACAGATAAATCGGCTGGCCGATAAATCAGTGCACCCCTAGAAAAAATTTGTTGATTTTTATAAGTCAAATAATAATAAACTACATTTATAGCTTTGTTCCTGAAAAACTGAACTTCAGTTTGGAAAAAACCTAGCTTTAAGATGATTTTATCTTCTGTCCAGCGATAATAAAGTCCAGTTCCATCACAGATATGCTGAATGTTGGTGGTGTTTGTGAAGGGAGGAGGCCCGGTGGACAGAGCTGCTTGTCTGGGTCCTCTGGGACGAAAATGTGACGAGTTATCTGGTTAGATTTCAGGCAGGCCCCACTGAGCCGGACACAGGAGACTTCCTGTGCTAAAATCTGTGCAGTCTAACAACAAGCACTATCAGATCTTTCCGAGTTTGTCTCAGGTTTTTAAAAGTCTACATTTGTGGGGAGAAAAGTTACAGGGCGTGCTGCCAAGGGGAAAAGAGCTGAAATAATTCAAATCAGTAATAAGTCATTTTGTAAAAAAAAAAAGTTATTTAATTTTACAGGTTTAGATTTCTCAAACATGGATATCTGTGTCTCCTACTGCTGTATGAGTTTAATAGTCAAATAGCTGCCTGACATAATTAACTAATAATACTGATGGCATGCTGAGATTTGAGCTGTTATTTTTACTCTCCTGCCCACTGGGCAAGTATTACGGCATTACTTAAGCAGGAAATTATTTTCTCTGTGTGCCAAAATGGAAAAACAATCACCACTGATTCCTGTAAATGTAAACGTTCTTCTAGTCTCTGATAGGATTTATAAAACACCCAGTTTACAGCTGCAATAAGATAGTAAAGGATGAAAAATAAGCATCACGGGTGTAAATGAAAAGTGATAAAATGTTTTTTTTTCTTCTTCCCTGTGCTAATTTCATAAATATGCTGCAAAAATCAACTCAAAAATAAATAAAGAGCAATAAAATGCCCAACTTTATACTTAAAGTCTCATTTGATTCAGTTTCAGCATTCACTCTTTATAAATGCATACCTACCATGACTTCTAGTGAATCTACATAGCAGTTCCACCTCTAAGAGACTGACAAAGAATTACATTGTTTAAAGGCATCGGTCAGGATGAGGATAGAAAAAAGGTTCCACAGTAAATATAAACTAAAAGACCAGATGGAAACTGCTCAAATAAAATGCAAAGAAACAGTCAGGAACACTGAAAAAGCTTCAGAACTGTATGCAGAGTACTGGTTGTGTTCACACTACAATAATCTCATATATTCTCCAAAACGCTGAACTACCGAGAACTTTTTAAATCTTCCAAAACCTCGTGGGACAATGTGTTAATATCCGATGAAGCCCAACTTTATTTATTTATTCACAATTTAAGAAGTTAATTTTGGCTTAAAAACAACTTCAGGAAGTGAAAACCTTACCTAGAGTGAAACACGGTAGTGGCTGTATAATGCTCTGGGGTTATTTTCTTCAAATGGATGTAGAGTTTAATAGAAGATGTTATTAATGGATTAAAATACATTGGACCACCGGTACCGAAAGAACAACTTTGGGTAAATGGTATGTTTTTATATTGAAAGACAACATAAAAACATTTATAACCGTTTATCTTAATGGTTGTAACATCAAATATATCTCAATATGCATTAATATACATTAAAATCCTTTTTTGCACTACCACAGAAACCAGTGCTCTGCGTTTTCTCCAGTCTTGGGGTTACAGCCAATCAGCAGCAAAGAAAATGAATGGTGCGCCTTGATTGGTTGCTTTGCAAATGCCAGCCAATCGCATTGTGATTAGGATTGTGCCTAATCGGCTTCCCAAGCTGCCTTTTATTGAACATTTTTGATACTGAAAAGAAATCTGTGTATATGGTAAGTTTTCCATGAATAATCTGAAGTTACAGAAAGACCAGGATGTGCAGTGCCAGTTATTTTTACAGCCTTAAACTTCAGTATCTGCTAGAAAACAGATGAAGATGAAGCAGGATTTCATTTTTCAAAAACATCCAAATCAACATGAAAATGACTGTGTGAAGAAAACTGACAAGAGCCTAGAACTAAGGCTATGTTCACGCTGCAGGTCTTGATGCTAACTTCAGATTTTTTGATGAAATCCAATGTTTTTTGTGTTGTTCATATTAATACTAACCAAACACGACTGCATTTAAACTTCTGAGTGAACAATTTATGATCCTAAGTTGTTGTCATCACACAGCAGCAAATTGTTTACAGAAGTAATAATGGATGGAGTCGTTTATGGATTAATTTTAAGGTTTATTGACATTGGGAGCCAACAGTATCATCACAAGATCATAACAACGTGAAGGACGTTAATAAAAAGAAAGAACAAATAATAGTAATGGCTTTTTATGACGCATTGACTGCAACTTCTGTGGAAAAGTCAGTTTGGAGGTGAAGTCAGAGCCAAGAGTGGTTTGATTGTGATGAGATGCACTTCAGTAACTTCTTTCACAGATCATAATTATAATTTTCAGCCATTGTTTACAACTAGTTTTAATACATTTGGCTTCTTCTGCTGCAGAATTATGACATGTTGCAAATCTTTTATTTCTTTAAGGTGTAATCTTCTGATTTGAAGGCTTATAACACATCCAAACTAATTTTCTTTAATGCTGTTTTAATCATATAATTAGATGGAGCAAATATTTCCCATAAGCAAAAAGATGCTGCTACTTCAAACAACAGAAAACAAAAGTAGCACGAGATTAACGCCAATTAAATATTTTTATGTATAAGCATTTATATGACTAACTAAACTAGAAGTTCAGCAAAGAGCAAGCTGTCAGCTGATATATTTGCAAACTAAAAGCAGAGGGAGTTTTCACTTTTGATGCATTTAAGAGGAATAAAAACTGGATTTTCAAAGCAAATCAATGGAAACAAAGCAGGTTTTGATCATTGTCCAACTGATTGGTGTTGAAACAGTTAATATAAATGGCTGTGAAGGAGGCAATATTTCATCCAGTGGCATAAAATGACATAAAAATTGGATAAAATGCGACATGACCGTACAGACTGCAGATACTTTAAAATCAATAGGATACGTATCTGATTTGGCATTACATATCAAATCAGATCTTTGATGGGTGAAAAAATAAATTAAAAAATTGGAATTGGGTTGTTCTGAATGCTATGAAAAAGTTAAATAAGGATAGTAAAAAGTGGATTTTGGTCCCATTTTCCTGCTTTGTGAACATAACCAAAGTCTATCAAAACATCTGTCTCACAATCTGATTGATTTGAAGAATTTTCTCCAAGTAACTTTTAGTTGCTGTGAGAAAATCTACAAAATAAGACTTAAAGTGAATACTCAGCTGTGAAGACAATGGTTTTCCACCCTATATTCACATTAAAAAGGTGAGTAAACATTTCAAACTCTTCCTTCATTCATCATTTCCTCTAGTCTTCCAATACAACTTGTTCAAAAGTCTTTTGTCACTGTGAGAAGAACAAACTGAGGCAGCTTCAGTAAAACTAGTTCAGGCAGGAAAAGCCTAATGAGCGTGACAAATAGACTCAGTGGAACAAACAGCCATAGAAAAACCGCCGCTGTCCCATTCAGATAAAACAACAAAAAAGAAAAAGAGTTGGGACTCATTAGAGATACATCTAAACAGTCGATGACTTTAAAAAAATGATGCATCACTAGCCAGGTTGTGTGATTCACTGTAAACCAATGCGACTCAGATCTTCATGGTTTCCTGTTCAGATATTTGACATAACAAAACATACCACTCATGCTTGCTTTTCAAAAGAAGAACTTAGATAGTTCAACCTCAAAGGAAAGACACAGAACCTCCTTTTGTTTCCAGGACCTCCATGAACAGCTTTTTTCCCTATTGGAATCTGATGCTGAATAAACACGATAACCACAACTAAATATAGACATGTTTAGTTTGGAAGGTATCCGGTGACGGCATACGGAGAAGGGACAAAGATCACTCTCAGTACTTCAGGTGTAAAAGGTGAGGCAGGCCAGAAAGAGCTGACAAGGCCTGTCTTTGGAGACATGACACAAAGCTGACTTAATGTCCAGCACAGGATCCATTTCTGAGAAGAGCTACATATTAAACTGCATTCTTTCATTGCTTCCTGCAATGTCACAGTAAAAGTTTAGCATTTTTACCAATACCTACACAAACATTTTACTCCTTACCACTAAAACAATGCAAGCATTCCTACATAGATGAACAAAAACTAAATGTAGGCAGTACCAACTAAAATGTGCATTTAACAAATCAAACTATATCAGAGAGAAACATAAAAATCACAACCGACTAGGAATTCAATATTCACATTTAGACAGAATATATCAATCAGATGATAAGTAAGTAATGTTTATCCTTTCTAAATACAATCAGGACTAAAATTACTCAAATAAAATACAAAGAAGCACTCTGTGTAAACTACCAAAAAAAATACACTCAGGTACACATCTCCAGGTAGGTGCTTAAAATGTCACCACCACAAAATCTATAGTCAGCTCATTTCAGCCTACTGAGATATCTTTTATGACGAAAAATAAAAATTTCAGCTCAAAATAAAAGGAATAATATAACAAAAAGAAACAAATGTCTAAATAAAATGTAATCAACAGACATCCAATGCCTTGATTTTCAAATCGGAATGAGAACTACAATCAAAGGAAAGAGGAAGTAAAGTAAAATCTTCAGAAAGTTAAGAGTATACCTATTTAGACATATTAAATCAGAATTACTCAACAACCAGGAAAATAAGCAGACATAAAAATAATGAGTACACATGTATAAAGTAGAAAAAGGTTGGGATTAAATTACCAACCTCCTGCAATACCAGTTACATTTTTCTTATTTAAGGTATGACTTGCTGATTTTGATTTATTTTTTAAGGCTTTGAACACATCCAAACTAATTTTCCTTCCTTCTGTTTTAATCATATAAGTAGATGGAGCAAATATTTCCCATAAACGAAAAAAATTGTGCTGCAAAGTCTTTCTCAACAACAAAAAACAAGAGTAGCAGAAGATTACCAGTAATTATTTTTTTGTGTAATAATTTACATAATTTAACTAGATGTTCAGAAAAGAACATCTAGTATTTCCAGACTAAAAGCAGAGGGAGTTTTCAATTTCAATTATTTAAGAGGAATAAAAATTGGATTTTCAAAGTAAATCAACGGAACGAAGCAGATTTTGATCACTGTCCAACTGACTGGTGTTGAAACATGTAAATGGGTAAATGGGATGGAGGTAATGCTTAATCCACTGGTATAATAGTAAAGCTAGTAAAAGTGAAACAACATGCTAATAACTTTTGGGCAGATTTATATGTCAGGTGTAAAATCCTTTGTGAAAAGGTAACAAGATGTTGAGGGAGTTTGTTTTTTTTTTTTAAATCAAGTAGCAACAGAATCTAAATTAGAGTTTCAAAAATAATAAATATATTGAGGATAATTATTTAAAATCTAATCAATGTAGCAAGATTTATGTAACTAACATTTACCATGAGCTAGAAAGTGCTGTAGGTTTCTAGATCAAGGCAGTATCAACAGAAATGAAATGATTCCAAGATTCTCCCCATTTAAGTATCAAAAACTCAAAAAACTTAATGAAAAAACACGCAGGAAAGCTGAAAAGGTAGGTGTTTTCAAGGTTTGACACATTTAAAAGATGCATAAATCAATCTGTAAGAGTTTAAATCAGCCATTGTTTTAGCAGCTGGTCAGACCACAAAGAAAACAAAAATAGTTATTGACCAGTAACAGCTTCAATCAATGCTTATTCAATAAATAATGGAGAATATTGGGGGGTTTTTTCCCTTTTCTATCTCGTATTGATCTTGTATTGATCAGTGCTTATTGAATTGGTGCATCGCAAGTTTAAAAAAATACTGCTCCGGTGTATAATGGAGGTAAATAATTAATATAACAGCATATGTATGCAGTGACATTTACTAGAGTAATTTTTTTCAGGGTGCGGGGGAGTACTTTCAGGAGTATTTTTACTATGTTGTACTTTTTATTTTTATTTGAGGAATTTCATTATGAAGCATTTCTACTGTTACTTGAGTAAAATTTCTGAAATCTCTACCCATGAATGAAAAACAAACATGGTTTAACCAAAAATCTACCAGACACAGACACACGCCTACCGTTTTTGTTAAAGTTTCAAACGTTTTTTATTGAAGGAAACTGATTTGGAAAAAAAATATTTTGCCTGATTTTGTTACTTGCATCTATTATTGTCATTTTCGTCCTTAAAATACCTAAATTTCCGCTTAACTTTATATTTTAGGTGGTCTGTATGTAATTTTTAAATATTAAATTATTGATAATTTGATCAGTTCTACTCAGTACTTGAGTAGACGTTTTACCAAGTACTTTTTTACTCTAACTTGAGTAATTTCTTGGACTGAAGTCGTGCTACTCTTACTTCCATACAATTATAGGCACTCTGCCCACCTCGTGCTACAGGTGAGTTTGTGTGTTTTTTATTAGTAGTAGTTATTATTATTATTACTTACATCAGGAGGACTGATATTGAACGCCTCTGCTATCTTGCCGTAGAGCTCCTTGACGTTGGTGAATCCCTCGATCCTCCCGGTGGGGCTGCCGTGCGCTAGCTGCGTGTGGAACACCAGCTTGGGCCGCAAGCTGGCAGGTGGAGGCGGGAGCCCCGCTCCGTTCACGGCGGATTTACCCGGGCTCCCGGCACCTGCGTGTCCGCCGCTCAACTCCTCGTTTTCGACTAAGTGCTCCTTCGTCGCCTTGTTTTTCTTCTTCCACGGTCCGTACGGCATGTTTCTGTCGTCGTTTCGAGCCGCCCCGTTTGAAAGACGCCGAAGATGAGGCTGACCTGTTGAGTTCAGAGCCCAACGGTCGGGTTCGTCCTTATTTACTTCCTCCTCAGTGTCCTTCTTCCTCTCTTCCTTCCGCCAACGCTTGTTTTCCCAATCCTCACCTGACTTCTTCTCTTTATTTATTTATTTTTTTCTCTCTTTAAAGTTGAAAATAACCCACACGAAATTTCAACAGGTAAGATAAATCCTGACCGAACCTGCGGACTGCTGCCCAGTCCTCGGCCAACAATAGCTCCTCTGTTTGTGTGTCAGCGTGTTGTGGGACGCAGGCGCAGTGGGAAAAGCTCTGGGTCAGGAGGGCACCTGTGCGCCACAACAGGGACTGGATCCGCCTCAAAACAATTAGTACCACAGTTTACCTTTAACAAAGAGAACAAACATTTTTACATGGAGTTCTAAGAGAATATAACAAAAATACACTCATAACAAACATTTCTGTTATTGATATTTCTGTTATTGATTTAAAAAAGTGGGTAGAGTACTCAAAAATTGTACTAAAGTAAGAGTGGCAATACTTCAACATATTTTTACTCAAGTAAAAGTATAAAGTAGCTATCCAAGAAATTACTAAAATAAGACAAAAAAAAGTATTTGGTGAAAGGTCTACTCAAGTACTGAATAACTGATCAAATTATCGGTCATTTAATCTTTAAAAATTATACCAGTTTTAAAAAACATTTTTTTAGACTGGTATAATGGTATATTAGTAAAATGTCATGTGAAGTGGACATTTTGTTATTTTAAGCATGAAAATGCCAATAATTCATAAAAGTAACCAAAAATAACAAAATCAGGCAAAAGAAAAAATGTTTAAAAATCAGTTTCTATGAAACTTTAACAGGTGTGTGTCTGTGTCTGGTAAATTCTTGGCTATAACATGTTTGTTTTTCATTCAGTGGGTAAAAAATCCAGAAATTTCACTCAAGTTAGAGTAGAAATACTTTCTAATAAAATTACTCAAGTAAAAGTAAAAAGTACAGAGCAGTAATAATACTCCTAAGAGTATTTTTTTCCCCAAAGAAGTTACTCAAGTAAATGTAATTAAGTATATGTAACTACCCAACTCTGTTGATTTTGATAAGTTCCTTCAATTTATTTTCTATTTATTCAATTTAAATAAAAATATGTATCCCAATGGGAAATTAAATATATTTTATTTAATCCAAGTATATCTTTAAAGAGCCATCGCAGACTGTGATGTTGTAAACACGAAGATTCTCCTCTAGCAGTCTGTCTTGCAACAAATCTGTAGAGGCCTCTGACTGAAGACTGTTGTATGACAGTCTTGTATCTGTTGACATGCTAACATCTCAATATCTGGACAGTAGAGATCTTATTTCTCAGTAACATGTCCTAGATGACAGTCAGTTGCTGCTAATCCACCTCCTTTGCTTTTGCTGCTCCATTTAAAATTTTTGCCTGGCCAAAAGAGAGAAATTGTTGAAGTCAGGGATATATCCATTATGGTCAAGCCTCCTTTTCAATTCTTCTAAGATTTTGGGTAATAGTTCAAAGTATTTTTTGAGCTTTCCAGACACTAATCTGCTGCTTCCAGTTGTAAAAGCAATACCTTGTTGCCACGGTTACGCATCATAAAAAATAAAAATGCAAGACATCAAACATCAAAGCATACAAAAGCAGAGGGAATAAGTATCCAAACATGCATTGAATCAACCAAAAAATAAAAATCAGGAATAAAGTAAACAAAAAACAGGTGCGTTTCAGTAAATTGTTATTGTAATGTTAATTTATGTCAGTAATCAAATTCAGGAACTTAAATTTATACAGATGCTTTCCAACCAAAGTAATATACAGAATTTAAAGCGTCTATTTCTGTTAATTTTTCTGATTACGGCTTCCAACTTACTGAAAACCCCAAATTGTTCTGCTTAAAAATACCAAAATAAATTGGACAGATATAAAAAGGATTTTAATGGAGATTTGTTATGTTATGATCCACACAAATATAGAGAAGGGTGCTGCCTTGATAGGTGTCCAGTAGATAGCTGACTACTTTTTTGAAGATGATTATTTAACATGAAGACTGAGCATGTTTATGGAAGGTTGAGTGGAAGGAAAAAGTGCTTTAAATAAAGCTGCGCAAAAAACACAAAGAGCTGACATTTTGATAAGTGGCTAAAATTATTGTTTTGGTTTGTTTTTAGATAGAAGTAAATTTTGCATTTAACTTAGAAATCAAGATACCAGAATCTGGGGAAGAATCAAAGCTGTTTGAAGTCCAGCAGAGAGTTTCTACAGTCAGTAGTGGTGTTTTTGTTTTAAAGGACAGTTATTCAGAACAAGAAGTTGAAATTCTTCAGCCACTGAAACACAGAGATTAAATTTGTTTCCACAGGACAAAAAAAAACAAACAACAACAACCAGAAAACAGATTGACTACATTTAGGAAGGAATGCAGCATCATAGTTTGATGTTTTGACCTGAGACACAGATTATTACCAGAACAATAAATTTCCTGATACACAGAGCTGAAAACGAAGAGCTGAAAGTGGCTGATGTCCACTGGGACAGGAAAACCTATTAGGATGTTTCCTTTGAAAGTTTTACTGAAACTTTCCAAACAAAACGAGAAATCACTCTTGATCAGGGGTATTCAAAGTGTGGTTGGGGGACAATTTTTAGCCCTTGAAATGATTTTGATCGGCCCACTGACTACAAGTCAAGAACAGTAAAAATTAGGCCAACAAAATAGAAAACAAATGACAACCCCCAAAATTTGGTAATTGTCTGTTTTTCTTTTATTAAGGGGACAGTCCAAAGCCTTTTTTATGTTTTGGATCTTTACTTTTATGAAAAATATTTTTTTCATATTGTTAAAATTATCACTATGTTACGATAGTATCATATGAGACAGATAATATGTGAAAAAATTGCACTGTTCTGCTTTCTCCCACTGCTCCCAGTGCTAACTGGAAACAACCAATCAGAGCCAGAAGGAGGGCTTCAGTGCTGTCAATTACCCTTGTGTACTTGCTCTTACCCTCCTCCTTGCTCTCTGCTACACCATAGCTGGGTCACCAGGCTGCCATGAATGCTAAGGTAGTTAGCATGGTGACCAATAACAGCAGATAAAAAGTTTTTTCTGTAATTGTGGTTTTTCTGCCATTACCACATTTAGCAGCACTTTCATGAGATTGATTGACAGCGCTAAGACCCTCCTCTTGCTCTGATTGGTTGTTTTTGACCAAGAGTGGTGCATTTTTTTCAGATGTTAATAGTAGCTCAGGGAGGAGGTGAAGGAGATCGATCTTTTCATAGATTATCTGTCACAAAATGGTGATAGTTTTGACAAATGTGTAAAAAAATAATAATCTTTTCTTAAAATAAAATTACACACCGTAGCTTTAAGAATCTATAGATTTAGTAATAAAATATAAAAAACATCAAATTTACTGCCACATTCCCTGAATATCAATTTATGTTTGCATTTTAAATGTAAAAATAATTGTAGGGATGTGCTGTGGTGGCACAAAGCACAACCCACATATGGAGGGCTTAGTCCTCAACGTGACAGTCACAGGTTCGATTCCTGGCCTGGCGACCTTTGCCGCATGTCTTCCCCTTCTCTCATTATCCACTTTCCTGTCAATTAACTGTCAAATAAAGGCCACTAGAGCCACAAAATCTTTAAAAATAATTTTGTGGCGTGCCGGTACTTAAAGTTTCCAAGTTTGGACACGACTGCGCCTGTGAGACACCCCAAGCAGGAGTTGAGAAGTGTTGCCACAGTTGCCACAAACTGAAAAGTGGTGATCCCAATTTCCAATTAGCTTTGTCCTGTTGGACGCAGTGATTTTATAAAGAGAGGATTACTAGCTGGAAAGCTCCCACGCTGAGCAGGTGTGTTTACTCTCCAGCCTCCCTTGGCTGGTTGTGACTCAACGTTTGCACAAATCTCCAACACATGCTGATCCACTCACAAAGTACTTAAAAGACAGATGCACGAGAGGATACAAATATTTGGAGTAGATAGAAAGATAGATTGAAACAATTAATCGTGATTAATCGATTGTTGAAATAACCATTATCTAATTTAGAAATCAATTCATTGCTAACTGGAATACAGAAAATGTCCATTTGCTGAAAGAGCATTCTTAGAGCAGTAATTAAGCCAGAACTGACCAAAAATATATACATTTTTGCATTTAAAATAAAGAAAACTTTTCTTTGTCCAGTAAGAACTCCTCAACTGGCATAGTTTTACCTTCACCTTGTTAGCGTACATGAATGGAATGGTATATTAATGTTAATAAAATAAAAATATATATTTTTTCTTATTTAAAAAAGGAAATTAATTATTCGTTTTTATCTTTTAATGAATTTCTGGTGTTTTATCAAATAGGCTTTAGTGCTTAAATAAAAAATCTGTTGAATTTGCCCATTTTTTTGATTATTCCACTAAAATAACCGTTAATTTCAGACCAGATAGATAAATAAATAGACAGATAGATGTATAATGAGTGAAGTGGCATCCCCTAGTGGTAAAACATTAATGCCCCAGGCGTTGGCATTAGCTGAACATGAGCAGCTGACACCAGGACAGCTATATATAAACAGTCATTATAAAGCACATTCAGCCAAGATATATTTAATTTCATCTTTGCACATCAAAAAAGTTAACCGTGTGTTTTACAACATCAGAAAATTCACATTTTACTATCAAAATATAGATTAGATTACATATAGATTCCATTTTCTCATTAGATTCAATGTAGAGATGTCCTTTCCAAGGGCTGCTAAGAAGCCTCTTTTGCAATACTGCTACACAGACTACAGATATTCCTAGGCAGCAAGTTGTGAAGCGATCATAACCAATACACAGCTTATTCTTTAGATTAAGCTTTTGAAATTCAAGTCTTGCATGTAAAAGGTCCAAAATGTGTCAAACAATATCTAAAACTGAACTAAGCAACTTGCACCACAACTAGCATGAGAGCCTCTGGTTTAAAACCTACAATAAAAGAGATTCAAATATGAAGATTGTCTCTAATGAATTCCAGGAGAAAATCAAAACGTTCTGTTCAGTACAAAAGTTTTCCAGGCGTCACAGGGATTTCTGGCAGCCATTTCCATCCAAAGGGCCACTTACATAAAGTGTGCAGATTCACATAACAGTCAGAGCTCAAGCAGTCTCTCACTTGCACTTGTATCAGCTTGGCAGCATGCACGATAGCTATAAAAACAACAAATAGCTTAAAAATAGAGGCCGCACATTCATCGGCTGGGGGTCCATCTGTGCACTGTCAGAACTGTCCTTGTGGGAAAAGTGTCTCTCGACTGAAGTGACCGCTTGTTCAGTCCTCGTCTTCTTGTCCTATGTGGGTAAGTGCCGCTTCAGCACGTCCTTGGCGTTCCCGGGCAACGTGTCCGGAAAGTTCACGTCAAACTCTACCACCAGATCTCCTCTCTGGTTGGGGTTTTTGGGTAACGGGAGGCCCTGTCCAGACACGATTTTCCTCATGCCGGGCTTGATGACGTCGGTGATCTTCATGTGAGACGTCTTCCCGTCTATGGAGGACACGGTGACGGAGCATCCGCACAAAGACTGCAAAGAAAAGGGATTAGAGTATTAGGGAGGATCAAAAAAGAAAATCTAGGAAAAGAAAAGATCTAAAACATATTATTGCAAAAAAAGCACATTATATAATTAAGTCCACCGTGAAGCACATTTTACAAAATTAAGTAATTATTTTTTCACCTAAAGAGGAACAATCTTAGAGTCAACGCTCAGCTTCAGTTATTACAGCTAGAAACTAGAGATCAGGCCCGAAATCTGTCAGACCTGAACCTTCAGAGCCACATAAAAACATTTATAAATTCAGCCTTCTGTCACCTGAAGAACATTTCCAGGAATAGAGGACTAATGTTACAGCAGGATCTAGAGAAACTTATCCATGAGTTTATCTCTAGTCACATTGATTACTGCAACAGTGTCTTCACAGGTCTGCCTAAGCTGATCCAGAACGCTGCTGCTGGAGTTCTGACTAAAACCAAGTAGAAACAGCACATCAGCCAGGTTTTTTTTGGTTTATTTTTCTCCCCTGTAGAGTCTTTTGTTGGCTCTAGTGTCCCTTATATGAAAGTAGGCTGACAGAAAAGGGAGAAAGAGAGGGGGGCAGACATGCGGCAAATATCACCGGGTCCGGGAATCGAACCCCCGACGGCCGAGTCGAGGACTCAAGGCCTCCAAACATGGGTCAAGCTATCCCGTACGCCACCACAGCACGCCCACATCAGCCAGTTCTAATGTCCTACACTGGCTCCCTGTAGCTCAGAAAATAGACTTTAAAATGCTGCTGTTAGCTTATAAATCACTGAATGGTTTAGCACCACAATACATTAAAGATCTGCTGGTGTTGTATCAACCTTCCAGATCTCTCAGGTCTTCCGGTTCTGGTCTGCTCTGCATCCCCAGAACCAGAACCAAACATGGAGAAGCAACATTCAGCTTCTAAGCACCACAAATCTGAAACAAACATCAATACATAAAAAGCTCAGTTCTTTCTGCTTTAATTAACATCCATCATCTTTTGGATTAATAACTGGATTTCAACAAGTGGAATTACAAAATGTGCCTTTTCAAAAAATTGTTTTAAATAAACTAAGTACAGTCCCGACAACATTATGTTTTTTTTTTTCTTTACAGATTAGCACACAGATTTAAATGAGGAAATTGGTGTCTGAAGAGTTTAAACAAAAAAAATTGCATCCTGTTGGAAACAAAACACAGCAATATACCAGTTTGGGAACATACTAGAATTGCAGAAATAATTATTGCTTTGTTGTTGGTTAATTACAAGTTGCCACATGTAATTATCAACCTCCACTTTCTGAATTTATTTGAATTTCTAATGATAGAGTTTCCTAGTTTATTTTAAAACCCAGCAATGTGATAAAAGCAGCATTTTAGCCAAATGTTTCTTTTTGCTACTTTAAGCTAAAGCAATGGGGTTGACTTTAGTTTACTTTGATTATTTTATATTTAAAATCTTCCAGTTAAAATCACTTTTATAATAGTTTCATTATGTGAAAAATAAAGCTTTCATGACTTTTTAAAACAATTGCAGTAATAACTAAATACACCAATAATTCAATAGTTTGAAAACCACATTTAAAAGCAATATCTTATGAAGAATGTTGCCTCACTCCTTACAATATTGCTTCAATTCATTAAGGTTTTCATAGGTTTGTTTCTTAACTCAGTTTCGTTTTACAGGGTTTCAGTCAAGCTGAAGACTGAACTTTGACTGGACCATTGCAAAACTTTGATTCTTTTTCAGTCAATCTGCTGTAGAGGTGTTGATGTATTTTGGACCATCATGTGCCCCACATTAGACAAAATAAAATATCTTGCATATTTTTAATGTATACCCAAGCCATCACTGTACCACTGTACTGTTTTTAAGAGTTTTTACTGTTTGTCATTTTTTGGTTGAACATTTCTATTTTGGTTACATTTGTCCAAAGAACATTGAACCATTTCATGTTTTACTCAGATTTGCAGTCCTAAATGCCATATAGTGAACCACCTAAAATATATGACGTATTTGTAAAATATATTTGGGAAATGAAAATACTTTGCGGCAATGCTAGTTAACACAATATTGGGTGGTGTTGCAGCCAATCTGAGAACGGCATTTATTTTCCTTGATGCTGATTGGCTGAAACATGACCTTCTTAAATCATAGCTATTAAAGTCATACCTGCTTAAAAGGTTCCTTCATTTGTTTTTACTGCAGCTGGAAAGGGAGTTGATATTCATTTTGATTCCCCTGCATGAATCAAAGCACAGCTGATTTGCAGCCGTTTGCACGTGGGAATCACGTTTTTTAAAAAAAGATGAAGAGGTGAGTTTCAAAGCAGAGTAGGCGGAACCATAGAAGCACTTCTTACATCATGAGCACGTGGGCGGCATGAGAAACAGCTCATATTTATCAATGTTGATGATCCAGATTGTATAATTGCAGGGCTGGAGTGCGAGTGTAACGCAGGGCGATGCTCATTCAGCTGTCTTTTTAAGCTCACCAGGTAGACCACCTACATTTTATTGATTATGACAAGCTTTGAGGAGTTTGGGCTGCAGGCTCACAGATGACTGTTCTGAAACGCATTTATGTGACTAATTCATCCCCAGCTTCTATTATTACTACAGCGCTAGGCCTTAAAAATAAAGTCTCTGATTTTTTTTTAATACCAGGTCCGACTAATCAATTTGTTGTCTCGCGTTCTTTTCTAAAACAGAAATTACAAATGAGAGAAAATATTTTCAAAAGTGCTTTTATTTTAATCATCCCCTCTGTGAGCTGCATGACAAAGTATCAGGGCATGGCTTTGAGAAATTTTGTTTACGGTAATTACAAGAATATAGTCATAACATTAGCATAATAAAAACACAATTCTACCAAAAAATATCTTAAAATTAAGAGAAAAAAGTTGTTCAAAGTCCTGCTACTGATAATTTGATGCTGATGTGTTAAAAGATTAACTATTATATGTAAAACTATACCAAAGTTTAACTTCACAAGATGCTCAATATTCCTCTTTTTAATTTTTGTGTTTGACTTCTTCATAAATTTATGAAGAAACTGCCACATTCCCTGAATACAACAACTTTTTTCTCACATTAGTTCGACTCTATTGTTTTACAACTGTATTCTTATTATATTTTAACTTTATTCTCATAATTAAAAATAAAAAATCTCAGCCTGGTCCTAATATTCTGTTGAAGAGTTGACTTACAATAAATCAATAGCACTACATATTGCGATAATCGCTTGGTTGGTATCAATAAATAATACATCTGATAGAATATTTGATGTATAAATTATTCACTGAACTCTGACACAGAACCGAACAGCATTCTGGGGGATGTAGGCAGAGACATGGTTTAGCTGCTCTACCACTCATGGCCAGCTAAGCAAGGTTGGTGGCATTAACTAACTCTCTCACTCTTTGGCAACAACTGTAGAGTAACTTTGCAGCAGCAGTTCCAGGTTTTGCTACTGTGCCTCGTAACTGCTTATACATAAACAACAGTGTAAAGTAAAAACTGTGGATAAAACAGGAAAGGTCATGGCACTAGTTTAGCAGTATTTGATATTTAAAACTAATCAATAATTATCCCAATCGACAATTATTGAAACCAACTGATATGAAACACTTATATGATGATAAGTTTTTCAGCTAAATTGTCCAGCCCTACCTGAGATCAAACACCAAATAATTAGAAAGTGGAAAACACGCCTGTCAAACAAGATGGCGGCCTTAGGCGTGCAGACATCACTATGAACTATGGAAACCCAAGAAGTGCATTGGTGCAAAAAAATAAATAAAAATCAGATTTTCCAAAAATTAAATCTTCCAAGATCAAAAATTTGATTAATTAATAAAACTGATTTATTGCCCATCCTCAGTTAAAGTGCTAGAATAGAAATCATTTTACCTGTCTTAAGCTCACACGAACTGGATACACAATGTTGGATCCTTCCCTCCTGAAGTGAGGATGGGGTTTATCCTTGATGACGAAAACAATGTCGGCAGGAATGGTGCTGGGCGACTCGTCTCCCTCCTTTGGGAACGTGATCTTGGTTCCCTCTTTCCATCCCCGCTTGATCTCAATAGTGAGAATCTTATCCTCCGCCCGCATGGTCCTGCCATCTGGATTTAACCTTTTGCGTGAGATTTTCATTTTCTTGGTGCAGCCCTGGAAGACCTCCTCCAGGGTGACCCTCAGTTCATGGATGATAGGCGGGTCCTGTTTCCGGCGCTGCTGCCCTCCGTGCCCTTCCCGAGGAAAGCCGTTCAGGTTGAAGGTGGTGAAGGAGCCAAAAGGGTCGTTTCCGTCTACTTCCATGTCTTCATCATCTCTGCCATTCGCCTTGCGGCCAAAGAACATCTCAAAGGGGTTGGAACCGCCGAAGAAAGTGGCAAAGGTGGCATGAGGGTCTCCATGGAAGGTATAGGTGAAGTTGGTACCTTGACCATCAGGAGCAGGTCCATTTCCTCCCTTCAGACCTGATGGGAAAAGAGGAAGGATTCATCAAAACCTCACAATGAAAGTGATGATTTTTACACCCCAGATCAGCCTTTACACTGGCATGTGAAAATGGCTGAAAAAAAGATGTGCAATTATACAACCGTGCATCTTTGAAAAGAAAAAGTAGAATCTCCTGAACAACCAACAAGAATGCAGCAAGTGGTTTCTGGATGGCAGGTCAAACAACAAAACACTCGTGTTTTCCAGAAACCATTGTGCAGCGCATACAGCAGTAAAAGATTTGTAAGGTTTTTTCTTAGAAAAACTGAGTGTCTGCAGTCAGAGGCTTCTCCGAATTTGCAGTAAAACAGGCCGCTACAGGAGATCTTTCCTGCCAACACCCATCCCCATCTACAATAACGCTTTGAAGAATTTTAATTCATATGTGTTACACCAACATTTAATTTCCCTTTGGGATCAATCAAATACTTTTGAATTTTAATTTGAAAACCAGCTGATAAAACGTCTGTGTGGGTTGCTAGGTGAAGGTAGGGCTCAGCTGGTGTTGCTAGGTAACAGCAGTGCCCGTTGAATGAGAAGTTTTTGGCTAATTTCCCAGACTCCAAAAATATTAGCTCATTGTCAAAAAACGGCCGGGTGTTTTATGTTTAAGTGTTTAGACTGTTTTTTGTTTGTTTGTTTGTTGTTTTTTTAAGCAACTGAGAACCAAATGGAAGTTTTAAAACGAGCAAAAAGTAAATTTTGCATAATAGCATGTAGCATCCAGTCAATTGAGAAGGCCCGAACTGATGATTATGTGATTTATTAAAGCCATTCGTATAATCGACCAATGTAAGAGCTAGACAAAGATAAATAATAATAATTACAATCGTTTTCACCATCCGTTGTTATGCACGACTCGTTACATTAATCAAATTATTTCCATTAGCACAGCAACCACAGATTTTTATCAACATTTTTATCAATATTTCAAGTTACTCAAATAAACCTCAGTACCAGTTACTGACCTTGTCCCCGTCTCTACTGAAGCCAAATCTGAGTTGCTTTCTATCCTTTTATCGGATTTGCAGTTAACATTTTCATGAAGAACTCTTCTGTTACCATAGCTACGTTCGCAAAATGCTAGCAAAAATAATCTTCAACGGTAGAAACAAACGGGTCCCTTCAAGGATGACCAGCGGCGCCCTCTGCTGGATGGCGGCCAAACTACAACAAGAAGGTCGAATGGGATTTTATAAGTTAATCAATTGGAACTAATTTTAATTTAACAAACTATTAATCAACAATTAATCGTAAGTTGGTTAATTGTTGTCTACCAATATGTGTAGAGTAAAGCACTTTTAGTGGTAGGGATTCCTAGAAAAGTGCTCCATATATTTAGTCCATTTACCAGTTAAGGATAATTAGGTGCTAAAACACGAATAAAACTAAACCAGACAATAAATTCATTTAGATTTCTTTATTTTTCCTATGCTTTTGTACTTTGAGACTGAGTTTTAACTCACTGTTACAAAATTCTTAGGATGAGGTAATGAAAAACAGGTGGATTAAGAAGCCATCATGATTGACTTAAAACATATTTTGAAACGGAATTAGAAACGGAATTCCCATCTTGAGTAGACAAACACACACACACACACACACACACACACATATATACACACACACTTCACACCTTTCCCTTCAATGTTCACGATCCAATGTTAAAAAAAAGAAAAAAAAAGAACCAGATGGTTACAGTTCCCACCCAGAGCCATCTGGACTGATATTTTCTTTCCACACATTACAGGATTCTTTACCTTTTTTGGGACGAAAAATGTTTTTCTGTCATGAATAATTACAGTGAAAAGGTATTGCAGACATTTTAAAAATGGGTTTTTAATCTGATGCATTGAGATTATCGTTATAATAAATAGCATTTTATGATCATGATGTCCTGAACATCAGTTTCCAGGCCCTGCTGGATGCAGAAAGGGGACTTGAATCAAAGCCAGCTGTCTTTTACAGCCAGGAATCCAGCTTTTAGGCGAAGTATAGCGGCATTCAGCTTGACAACACAATGACAAAAACATACACATTACCTTCTTCTCCATACTGATCATAAATCTCTCTTTTCTTCGGGTCGCTCAGGACTTCATAAGCCTCAGCGATCTCCTTAAATTTCTCCTCGGCGGCTGCGGACTTGTTTTTGTCCGGATGCCATTTCAGCGCCTGTTTTCTGTAAGCTTTCTTTATGTCCTCCTCTGTCGCTCCTTTTGAGATCCCCAGTGTCTTGTAGTAGTCTCTACCCATTTTTAGTGTGTCAAAAAAAAAATTAGAATTAATTTTAAAAGATGCAAATAGAAAGAAAAAGCCGCTCAGTAGGAGCTCTGGCCCCGCTCTGTCAGGCGGATGGTTGTCAAAGCGAAGTATTGAACAATGAAAAGCCGCAGATTGAGTAAATACGGAACTCGGTGAGGAGCATTTGGGTCTCAGCTACTGCTCTGGATCTTCTGCTATTTCATCCGTGGCTGGATGACCCTCTTTAAATAGACCACAGCTCCCTCCTATGCAGAGACAGCGCTGAATCAAGCTGGAAATATATAGCTGAACTGCATCCGGTTTGACGTTTTTCACTACGTTTTTTAATTATTTCTCAGGTATTAACATCATCTTTATTATTATGACCTTTAAAATACTTATTTACAGTAAAAAAATATTAAAAGTTTTAGAAATAAAATTATTAAAATTGTTTTTTGTTATCATTACTTAATCATATTGTTGTATTTATAATTCTTATTACAAATACTTATATAAAATAAATATCAAATATACTGTGTTAAAAATAATAGTAACAATGTACATTATAATGCATTATTAGGACATAATAATTATTGTTAATAATCGTTATTGTAAATCATTGTGCAACAGATAATGCATTATTATTGTTAAATAAATATTGATCTTGCTTTTCCCTTTCTTTTTTACATTTACGATACATTATATATATATATTACATGTTTTATATTATTGTCACATAATTTATTAATTTTGCTCACCTTTTTTGTTGTTCAAATATTAAATCGTCTCTTTGCTTCCTGTCTCGATTTTTCTTTTGACATATTGCATACAGAAATGTAGTTTTTCTTTTTTATGTTGTTCTTGTTTAATTGTTGGTTTGTTCCTTGTTTTGATTATAACAAGGTTATGATCCTGAAACTGTTCATATGATTTCGCAGCAGTTTTATGACGTAAAAGGCTCTTGTTTGACTTGAAAATAATTTAAGTATTTTTTAAAATATCGAATTAATTATTTTTGTTGATATGTAAAACATTTTGAATAATACTCTTAGTGTGATTGCTCAACATGAATAACATTTTTAACTTATTTTAATTATGCTTATCTTACTTATTTCAACATCACACGTCCTTTTGAAAAGCAAAGCAGCTTTTATTTTGAAAGCCATTTTCCAGTGTAGTTGACTCAAGGTGGACCGAGAAAGCCAACGGCTGTTTCTAGAAAACAAACGCTGAGCCTCGTCATTTTCTAAATGAGGCTCCTTTGCACATGCTGGCAGAGGTGAGAGGTGAACGAAAAAAGTCCCCACGCGTCACGTTTTACCTGCATGACGTCATAGTGGAAAACTGACTCCTGTCCAATCCCATCACCTGTCAGAAAATAGCGTGTGTTCACGCAGTAACCTCCGCGGAAAAGGTGTTTAACTTAACTCCTACGTTTTGATTATTATTTTTTAATTTAAGTTGAGCATGCGATAAATAAAGTATTTACATTTTAATGAAGACCACAAAAAATATTTGGATGATGTAAATATTAGAGACTTCATTTTCTGTGCCAGATCTACAAACAGATATTTATTTTATTGATTTTCATTGTGATCGACCAACACAGTGATCCATTAACGTGAAGTGGGAATTATTCATGCTTTTCAAAAATATTTCCAAATAAATATCGAAAACATGCATTTTTATTTAGCCCCTTTTACTCTGATGCCCCTAGATATAACCCAGTGTTACCCTCAGAAATAACCAAATTATGAAATATAATTTTATAATTATATTCAGGGAAAATTCAGGAAAAGGTCTAGCAAAATGTCCAATCTGGCCTAATTTGTTCTGATTCAGATGTATCAATAATGTTTGGTGAGGAGGAATTTCTCTCTTATACTGGTAAATAACTGAATTTTATACGGCTCATACTTTATGAAATAGCTCATTGTATTTGATAATGATTATGAATATCCCCACGTTTTACAAACAAACGAGGGAATTAATCCAGCTTTCGTCGTTTATTGAACGTTTATAAATTACAGCGGCTGCAGTGCGTCAAAAGCAAAGGGGGAAATACCACCAAAAACAAGCCAAGAACAACTCAAGACCGCTGCTTTTCTGCTTTTGCTAGCACTGCGTCGGTTTCACGTCGCACGCAGACCCGTTGCCGTGGCAACCGAAAGACAACAGCTCAACTGAGCCCACAGAACAGAAATCACGTTCAAGGAAAAATCAACACTAAAGACCACAAAAAACATTTATTACACACAAAAAAGTAGGTAAAAAAATAATAAAAATAAACCCAAGTGTATTATTATGTTCTCAGGCATGATGTTTATTTTGGGATTATAAAGTGATCACGCTAGCTAAACCGAAACATATCGAACTGCGCAGCACATATTATAGTGTTAACAATTAATACTAAAATATTGCGTCCCCTTTTTCAGATTCTTTACATGATTGTGCAATTTTTCCGACCACCAATATTCCCGACTCAATGCATAACAATGTTAGAGGAGTTACAACCCGGTAATATCACCGGTACCGCTACCATCCCTGAACGTATCCAGACCGAGTCAGGTCACATTGTGTTGCATTCAATGTTGTCGGAAAAAAGAGTTTCAGGTTCTTAATGTCCGATTTCCCACCCCAGTAGATTTACCCCAGGTTGGACGACTACATAAAATATGGAAAAGTTAAAGAATATGAGTACTTTTACAAAATGAGTGGCATTATAATTTATCCAATGTTATCTTTTCATTTGAAATACTTTGATTTGGTGCTTTTAGTAAAAAGAACTGGGTTTCTCTTGAAGTAAAAGTTCTAAACAAAGGCACTTTATACACCAAGAGCAAGACATTGTATAATTTCTCAGTGTTTGCAGCCATCTGGCGCAGCAGAAGCAGTGACTCAAATCAAATGAACAAAGGCTGTGAGAAACGTTGCTAAAAGACTAATATGGCAGGATCTGCTCTGCAACGTAGACAACACACAGGACAAAAAACCATACAGATATTTAACAACCTCCCCCCCCCCACCTCCAAAAAAAAACACAGGAATATTTTGGAGAAACCAATAAATCTAACTGTAATGCTTTTGGACTGTAGGGGGAAGCAGGAGTACCCAGAGAGAATCAAAAAAATCACAAAGATAACATCCAAACTGCATGCAGAAAATCTATTATTACCATTAATGTCTTGTTTTCTCACTAAAACCAGGAACCAGGAAGATAGAGCACATAACACCAGTTTTAAAGTCCCTCCACTGGCTCCCTGTAGCTCAAAGAATAGACTTTAAAATACTGTTGTTAGTTTACAAATCACTGAATGGCTTAGCACCACAATACATTAAAGAGCTGCTGTTGTTGTATCAACCTTCCAGACCTCTCAGGTCTTCCGGTTCTGGTCTGCTCTGCATCCCCAGAACCAGAACCAAACGAGGAGAAGCAGCTTTCAGCATCTATGCACCACAAATTTGGAACAAACTTCCAGAAAACTGTAAAACAGCTGAAACACTGACTTCTTTTAAATCTCAACTAAAAACCCACCTGTTTAGAATTGTATTTGAAATGTAATCAATTACAAATTTACTGATGGAACTTGACTTAATGCTTTGTTTTGATTATTGATTCTATATTGCATTGTGATTCTGTGTTTGTAATGATGTAAAGCACTTTGAAATGCCTTGCTGCTAAAATGTGCTATACAAATAAAATTTGATTGATTGATTGATTGTAATAGTATACCGTATACAGTGTACAAACAAAAATTTCCCAAGCATTTGGTAACCTACTTTAAGTTGTTACACAAACTTGAAGAAAAGCAGCCCAATTTTCACAATATCACAGTTCCAGAAGTGTTTGTGAATATTGACTGAGTCAAAAGTTTTGTTTGACTTTTGAAACTCAGACATTTCCAGTTTTTTTTTTAGAAAATTTCTGATACAAATCTCAAAATTTATTCTTTTTTTTTTAAGACAATTTTTGACTTCTGGGGTGCAAAAATGTTCTTGTTTTTCTAGAATATTTCTGAGATTAATCTAAAACTTTCTGAATTTCTTTCAGCAAATTGACTTTTGGACTTCAGAAATTTCCATGGTTTTTCTAGAATTTTGTTTTTTTAGATTAATCTCAAAATTTTGGAGTTTTCTTTTTTTAAATTTTGTTTTCTGGAGTTCCTAGATTTCCTTGATTTTTCTAGAATTTCAAAGTTTTTTCTAGAAAATGTTTTGGACTTTTGTAGTTCAGAAATTTTAACATTTGATCTGGAAAATTTGTGAGATTAATTTAAAATTTATGAATTCTCAGATTAATCTAAAATTTTCTGATGTGGCAAATTTCTCCTTTTCATATCTGCAATTATTATTTCAATTATGTTTTGTTATAAAATGTTGTAGAAATATTGCAGGTTCTGTACCATCAAACAAGTAAATCTAAACATGACTTGGCAAATATAAAATAAAAGTTAAGGTCGCTGTGTGTGAAGAGACAGAAAGGCCACAGTTGTGAAATCTGAAGGTCATGACGAACTCTGCTGCAGCTACAGCGCCCCCTGCTGGAGCTCAGTCTCCTCTCCTTCCCCGCATCGGCTCTTAGCTCGATGAGTCAGCAGAGGTGCCGCTCAATAATCTCTGATCAAAAGGCCATTTATGACCACGACTAAAACAGTCTGCGAATGAAGCACAGTCTGTTTCTGCATTTTATATTTTGACAGAGAAAAACAAGCATTTTTTGATGAAGCAACATGGACCGGTTCCGAGGATTGTTTGTGAAACTGGACCAGAACAAGGATGGGTTCATATCAATGGCAGAGCTCCACGAGGAGATGAGGAAACATGGGATCATCTCAGGAGATGGAAAGGTCCAGGTAACGTGTCTTCAGGTGTGTAGAGTGTGCATGGAGATAAATGATCCATTTTAAGAGTTATTTCCTTGTAGAATATCATGGAGTCTTATGATAAAGATAAAGATGGGCTGCTGGATTATAAAGAGTTTCTCAGCTACATGATGGACAGAGAGAGGAAATGGAAGATTCACTTTCATGATCTTGACAAGAATAATTGCGGTGAGTCATATCTCCAATTGAAATTGTTTATTTAGGTGAATTCAATGCTTAGCATGGCATTTAATCAGCTTTTCAAAAAGCTGTCTTTTCTGTTGGAATATAATAAACTTTCCTTTCTGGATTAGACATGTTTCCTTTACAATAAAATATGTTTGTGACTGTCAAACAGGTGAACATAAGATTGTGTTTATGGTGCATAAAGTGATCCTTGCACTTATGCAGAAACTTCTGTCGTCACATGATGACTTGTAGGAAATAACACTGCAAAAATACTAAATCTTACCATGTATTTTTGTCTAGTTTCTAGTTCAAGCATCTTACTACACTTAAAATATGACAAAACTAACTCATAAGTAACTTTAACAAGTTATAAGAGCTTGTTTAATGTCAATAATTCCTTGATATTGTTCCATTGGCAATTATTTTACTCATAACATGGAAAAAATATCTTAAGTAAAATAATCTACTTTTTATATCAATATAAAGGAATTATTTACATAAAACAAGCTCCTATATCTTGCTGAAAAGTTACTTGTAAGTTAGTTTGGTCTTATTTCAAGTGTACTATGGAATTTGTACTAGATACTAGACAAAAATACTTGGTAAGATGTTGTGTTTTTGCAGTGTAAGGAGGACAAGTGGACTCAGTGTGTGTTTGTAACTCTCTGTATTTCTTCTTTGATCAGGAGTGATTGACCAGGAGGACATCATATGTTTGTTTAAGGAGTTAGGAGTGGTCATATCAAAGCCGAATGCAAAAAAAATTATTCAAATGTAAGATTTTTTCTGCCCACTATTTCCCTTAATGGATTAATCAGTTTGGTTAGTTAAATAAGGAATTATTGACGTAAAACAAACTCTTATATCTTGCTGAAGAGTTACTTGTAAGTTAGTTTTGTCTTATTTGAAGTCCACTAGAAACTAGACCAAAATACCAAAACATTTTGTGTTCTTGCAGTGTGGGAAAAAAAGTCCAACAGTCAACATGAACAGTTGTGTTTCTGTTTTTCTGACTATCTTCACCAGGATGGACAAGGACAGGTCCATGACAGTTGACTGGGATGAATTCCTGCATTATATCATTCTAAACCCGGTGGACAACATCGGAGAGCTCGTTTCCTCGTGGAAACACAGTCTGGTAAAACCTTCAAACAGATTCTGGCATCAAAAACAAAACGTATTGGAGGGAAATCCAGGGGAAATCTCTGTGTTGGTCTTTCTGCAGGTTTTCGATGTGGGCGAGAGTCGTGCGATGCCCATCGAGTTCCCAGACAACGTGTCTGGTTTTGGAGCTTGGAAGACGTTTGTTCTGTCAGCTGGTCTGGCAGATGCGGTTTCTCGAACTGCGACGGCGCCTATAGACCGACTGAAGACCCAACTTCAGGTCAAACATTTGTTTTGGAAGCTTTTGCAGCTTTGAAAACACTCCAACATTAACGTCTAAACCAAGGGTGTCCAAACTTTTTGTCACAAGGGCAAAATCATAAAGTCAAATATAATTACCTTTACTTATTTATCAATAAACTAATCATTGAATTCTTTAATTAAAAAGCAGTCAAGTTTGTTACCGGGATGGGATGTGTAAATTATTCTAGATCATAAACGTAACAAGAGTTTTGCAGGCATGTCTTATTGTAAGAAGTTTAGCTAATTTTTTAGGTATCAATTGGGAAAGGACCCAATTCAGGCAATTCTGATCAATAAAAACAGGATTTAAAAATGCTTGCTGTATTTAACCAAATGTAATAAATTAATTAAAAGCAGGTTTCAGTGCAGGAAAGTTTGCTTTTGAGTAAAAATCACTGTACAGATGTGGAAAAATCAAGTCATTTAAAGACAAATAATTGGTGATGTTGTCAACATTTTCTATTGTAAGATTAATTTAGTTTGTGATCATTTTTTAGATAGAAAGTCTCCATTTACAAATTTGTGTAATTCTTGAACTGAAGTCAGGGGCCACACACAATCAGCTCAGGGGCCACACTTTGGACACCTCTGGTCTAAACATTGTAGTGACTTAAAAAGTTGAGTATTTCTGCGTTACAGAAACCCTTCTGCTTTGCTCTGCAGGTCCTAGGGTCCAAGGCTTTTTCCCAAGGCTTTCAGGAGCTGAGAGAAGGAGGTTTGCGGTCGATGTGGCAAGGCAACGTTGTCAATGTGCTGAAAGGTACTCCGCAGTCCACACTGCAATGTCTTATCTATGCACAGGTGAGGCCCGTCTGAGCATCTGAATAAATCAGGAATGGCTTCTTGTTTCTAAGCTGCTCTGCTTCACCCAGATGAAAGTCTACACCCAAAACAGAAGCCAGGAGAATCTGACTGTGCAGCAGCGCTTCGGTTTGGGTTGCGTCTCTGGAACGGTGGCCCATGCTGCTTTCTACCCATTAGAGGTATCAGAGATTAGAGACAACTCTGAATGTTTTATTGTTTCTGTTTTGTTCGCTGGAAGGATGTTGACTTCATTGGCACCTGTGGAAAAGATGCGCAATTAGCTTTAAAATGAATTTATCTTGAATTAAAAAATAATTTGCGTACATTTATCCTGTACGGGAAAAAAAAATCCCACATGAAAGGGGTCCAACTGTGAAAATTCACATTTTTCACCTATTTATGCTTCCATCTGGGTCTCTACTGTTTCTAAAAACAGAACAAGCGCTTAAAAAAACAATTAGCTGTTTTTGGCAACAAATTTACGTTTTTTGGTGTCTGGTTTTTAAAAAAACTAAAAAACCTTAAGTCGCAATCAGTGGGCACTGTGTTGTTACTTAGGAACCCAAGCAGAACTCCGGACCTGTTACGGAGCAACCCAAGCAGTTCCAGCAGGTTTGGTCGGCTGGTTTTAGCTCTGTACAATGGCTGCTGGAAAAGACAAGTGTTTTGTTGTTGACCCACCGTCTAGAGACCACTTGCTGGACTCTTGGTTGTGAAGGAGGCTCCACTTCTGCTTTTCAAAGCTGTATGGTCGTATAATTGCGAATCTGTTTGCAGCTATTTTTACATAAGAGTGTAAGCAGCATCTTATTTGGATATAAAGTGACAAGACGCCCTAAAACAACTCATTCTGAAAGGAACTCAAAATAAGCAGAAGTGACTAGACTAAAAATCTAATTACCTAAGAATAATTTTGTGTAAAAAACGTGTTTTTTATAGACCAGAGATATCCTAAGCTGTTTGAAGAAGCATAATAGATCACCTTCAAATATTGGTGATTTTTTTCTTGTACTCTCCACCTTCTCTATCCGCTCCATAGGTGTTGAAGGTGAGGCTGAACCTGCAGCAAACCGGCACGTATCATGGCGTTGTGGCGTGCGCCCGATCTATTTACAAACATGAGTCCATGTCGTCCTTTTACAGAGGCTTCAGGCCCAGCATCCTCTGCATGATCCCCTATGCAGGTGTGGAGTGTGCGGTTCATCAGGTGAGCCAAACTCAATCCCACAAAGATCGAACACATATATCCTGCTGAAATAAACTAATTTGCTTCTCACTGCAGTCTATCATGAGCTGGGCAAAAAGCAATCCTACCTACAGTAGCGACTCCAAGCTGTTTTTCTTCAGTTTTGTGGCTTTTGCTTCTGGGCAAATAAGCAGCTACCCGCTGGCGGTGATCCGGACACAGCAGCAAGCTCAGGGTAACCGCTGGCATCTCTGGCTGCGTTTCCATTACAAACGTGCGCAAAATGTTTGTTGATATTCCGCTAATGTGAAAAATAAAACAACAAGCAACTGCGAAACACGAAACAAAATTACATGTGGAGAAGTTTATCTTCTTCCTAATTTTTTTTGGTGGTTGGCAAAAAAAAAAGGTCAGGTAATCATTACTGCCACCTACTGGTATGGAGTGTGGTTCACTCCAGAATGTGTCTATTGATTCTTGAGAATGTGTTCTTGCATAATGCAAGAACACATAATAATGTGTTCTTGCATTATTTATTTATTTATTTATTTATATAAATAAATAAATAAATGTATTTAATATAAATTAAATAATTTATATTATTTAAAAATGGTCTCAAAACAACAATATTATCGTTTATCGCGATAACTTCTGGAACAATTTATCGGCCAGCAAAATTTGTTATCGTGACAAACCTAGTAGTAACATACGGTTGTTGATTAAGTGAAAAAACACTGTTTCCTTTGCAGTTTTGCGAAATACACTATTTTTGTTACAGCCGAAAAATCATCTCATCCTAGAACAAAACCTTTTTTTTTTTTAAATAAAAGCAATCTTTTCTTCAAAACTGGCATATTTCCATTAAGCAAATTTCTTTTCAAATTTTAAGGTTAATGGAAATGCAGCTTCTGTAACACAATTATATTTTCTGAAAGCATGTGAACGTATGATCATACTTTGGTTTCTTTCCCAGCCTTCATCTCAGATTCGCATCCTGTCTCTGGCGTGTTATCAGGACTCACCCGGATATATGAAAGGAACGGATTTAGAGGATATTATAACGGCATGGGAGCCAGCTTCGTAAGAGCGATTCCATGCACGCTAATAAACTACAGCCTGACCAGGAAATTTGAGAATATGTTTTCTTCCATGGAATCTTGAGGAACTCAAACAATTGTTTTATTTTTATGTTTCTGGTATGTTTTCTGAGTTTCAATGTACAACAGACTGGTTTCTGTTGATTAGGTTCAACTTTTAATACATCTGACCAAGAAAATAAAACCAGCATGAGGATTTGAAACCACCAAACCTGCTCAGGGCTGAAGCACGGTTGACCGAACACATATATTAACAGAAACTGTGATGATAAGTTCATTAAGGTCTGTTCTGAATGGAAATGTGCTCTGTTGGGGTTTGTTTAATAAAATTCTACCTTAAAGTGGGACAGACAGTCTTTGTTTACATGTAGATTTGAGTAATGTTTTGGGAAAAAAATTACTTTTAAGATTTGTTTTACTACTCTGTACTTTTTACTTTTACTTCAGTAATTTTATTATGAAGTATCACTCTTACTTGAGTAAAATGTCTGGATACGCTACCTTTTGTAAGGAACTTCACTGAATGTAGAACAAGCTTGTTTTAACCAAAAATTCACCAGACAAAGACCTGCAGTTTGTGTTAAAGTTTCATAAGTGTTATATTGAAAGAAACTGATTTGGAATTTTTTTTGGTTTTGTTTTGTAGCTAGGATTTTTATCTGAATTATTTTGATTTTGGTCTTTAAAAGTTAAAAGTATAAATTTATACCAAAATTGCATTGGAGAGAGTAAAAATAAATCTGACTTTAATTTCAGAACTCTGAGATTAAACATGATTACTATAATATTATTACATTTTGTTTTAAAAACAATACACATGCGGTTTAAGTCGTAATTAATATTATTTTTATTTTTATTTCAGAATTCTGTTGATTAAGTTAAACTTTTAATACATCTGATCAAGAAAATAAAACCAGCATGAGGATTTGAAACCACTAAACCTGCTCAGGGCTGAAGCACGGTTGACCAAACACATATATTAACAGAAACTGTGATGATAAGTTCATTAAGGTCTGACACATCACAATGACACAGCAAAAGATGAATGGCCTCCTTTAAGTGTACGGAGAAACAATCATTTAATGATCCTGATATATAAATCTCTACTCGGTCTAACCCCAGCATATTTATGCACTCTCCTAGAACTGTCAGTTCTCGTTCTCTACGCTCCAATAACATTATTCTTCTGCATGTCCCACGCTTTCGAACTGAAAAAGGGAAGCATTCAGTGTGTTGGCCCTCACAGCGTGGAATCAGCTGCAGTCTGAACTTAAGATGTCGGAAATGATTTCACTGGACTTATTTCGAGCAGTTCTTAAAGATAGGCAACAAGATTCTATGAAACAATGTCATTGTTTTTAAATTGTTTTTATTGTTTTATACTTGTGCATATGTATTAATTGTTTTATCTTGTAACCAGATTGCTATGTATTGCAAATCTTTTGCCCAGGTCCCTCTTGAAAATGAGATCTAGATCTCAATGGGGTTTACCTGGTTAAATAAATAAAGGAACTAGAAAAATTCCGAGATTAAACATGGTTTTTAATTGTTTTCCAACTTTGAAAACTATTAACATAAGTTTAAAGTCGAATTTCTGACTTTAATTCTAGAATTTTAACTTTAATCTAAGAATTGGTTATTAACAGTATTCCACCTTACATTTGAAACCATGCACTTGAGATTAAAGCCAGAGTTCTGACTTTACCAGTCTTTTATCAAGATGGGAAACTTTTAGAAACCAGTCTCATTGAGAGAGATGAGTTGGGCTGGAGGAAAACAAAATTTCTAGAATATTTAAGAGATCTTTAAACTCAAGATTCTGAGATTAAAGTCAGATTTATTTCTAGTGCCCCAGATATTCTTTTAAATCTACTTTATCTGCAGACACTGGGGCTTTTCATTTGGCTCTTTCCTTTATTAATCTCGCGTTTCATTGTTCTTATCGCGAGACCAAGCCAGTTACCGCGAGTTCAGACGTCTGTCGGCAGTGAATGAGGCCCTCCATCTTGTGGCGCGGCAGAGGAGAACAGCAGCAGTGATGGCAGACTACAGCAGCGTGGCTCCACCGTCCTCTAACGCTGGTGGGGGGATGAACGATGCTTTTAAAGACGCTTTACAGCGAGCGAGACAGGTAAGAAGTACGATTTGGGCAAAAAATGGTACAAATATTATGAACTTCCTGGTGAAGTGACCGATTTTTGTTGACTTCCTACAGTTGGTAGCGCGACAGACTAAGCTAGGCTAGGCTAATTTAAGAGGATGACTAATGTTACGCCACTGCAAAAGTGAAAACAGATATCTAAAACGATCACTGCTGCATAATTTGATAGAAAATAACAAAATTTCAATCAGTCTAATAAAATCAACCTCCTCTTAATGTACGATTGTATCAATAAGACAGTTTAAGGGAAACTTAAAGCGGTCCTTTGTTGGGCCGACTTCCGGGCAGAAGTAGGCCGCAGGCCGCGTGCATCAACCACTACTCGATGTTCTGGAGATGAAAGTACCCTAAAACTCCCGCTTTTCTTATGTTTTTGTTTTTCAGATCGCAGCCAAGATCGGCGGAGATGGCGTTGTGGCTCCACCAACGAACGAGTTTGGCTACGGAGGCCAGAAAAGGCCCCTGGAGGACGCTGGTGGGTATTTTCCCATGCCTAACCTGAATATCGGTCAGTGGCTCAAATCGATCTTAATGCAACTCTCCATGATTAATGCTTCCCTCTTTTTCTGTAGCCTCTACTGTGCATTGACCTCTTTTCAGCTGTCTGTAACCCAGCATTAATATTAACACAACCTACTAACCACATTAGAAGTTGATTTCCCCCCCCCCCCCCCCCCCCCTCCCCACGTTTTCAAATGAAGACTGTAACAGTTGCATGCTTCACCCCTTACTTTTGTTGTGAATCTACAGAGCTGTTTTAGCTATGCCTAAATGTAATTTTTTTCTGTTGTTTAATTAAAGAAATTGATATAAATGGTTTGTATAAAGAATGTAAGTCTTTAAAGACAGTTTGTCTTGCAGTGTTACAATAACGTTAAAGTGAGTCCATGTATAAATGTCTTGGTGCCAACTCCTCTAACTAGAATGCATGTAATGTTTATGTAAAGAAAGACATCTGTAACCAAGTTAGGGGTTTGAAATCAATTTTTAGACAGATATTTAACAGTAATTATCAAGTTTATTAAATACACTATACAAACAAATGTATAAGAGGTTATATTTTAACATTTATGAATAAATTATATATATACAGATTAACTTTTGATGTCATTACAGTTAATCAGACTGAACTTTTTATAAAAATGTAGTTCAAGAGTCTTTGTTTTTCATATTTTGTCAACAAAACTTTGACATCCTAAAATGGCAGCTACAAGCTGTATGTTTTTAGATTGGCTTTATAAATTTATTGTATTTAGCCAAGAGTGTGCAAGACTTGTTACACAAGTTTAGTCGTAGTCTGAATGTTCTGCAGAAAGCAAAACCGGAAGTAAAATCTCATGTATCCTTAGCCTGTAAGGTTCTAACACATTTATAACATGTACAAGTTATTTCCAGGTTCAACAGCATCAATAAGTGTGTGTAAACAGATGTGATTATGTGGTTTATTTTGTGTTTTTATCACAGAACAACCAGAAACAAAGAAAGTAGCTACAAATGACGGTAAGTGTTTGTTGCTCTTTTCATGTCTTTTAAAAACTAGTTTAATTTCCCGTCAAATGGACTGTAATGTTTCCCCACAGCCTTCTCAGCCATGGGAGGGATGGGCGGCCCTCCAAGGTAAACTCAGCTCAAATCTACCAGGCAGATGTGTGTGTTCAGGCAGATGTGTGTGTTCTACACACTCATGGTTTTGTTTTCATTTCTAGATCAACATCAGAAGAATTCAAGGTTCCAGATGGAATGGTTGGATTTAGTAAGTCATTTTTTCTTGTGAGGTAAATTGCAATTTTTGTTCTTATTATGTGAAACTGAAATATTTCACTCTTATTTAGTTATTGGAAGAGGAGGTGAACAAATATCCCGCATCCAGCAGGAATCTGGGTGTAAAATACAGATTGCTCCTGGTAAGTCCGGTTTTCTGGCAATAAAATACTTTTTAAAAAACTACTATTGCATCTATACTTGGGTGTTGAAACTAGGGCTGAAATTATTATTTGTGATGAAACAGTTATTGAAATAGCTGCCAGCTAATTTAGTAATCGATTAATTGGCAACTAGAGTATACCCACTCAAAAGAGACTTTGTTGAAAAAACTCCCAAACGTATTCAGAGCAGTAATTAAGCTGAAACTGTACAAAATATATACTCATTTTGCATTTAGAATAAAAAACACACCTTTGTCTGTAAATGTTTTACCCAAAATCCCTGAAGTGGCCCAGTTTTAGCTTCACTCGGTTTTAATTCACTGAGTTTGAACCAGGTGAATAACATTTGCATTTTAAACAATAAAATGTTTTTCTTATGTTAAAAAGAAATTGACTAGTATATTATTTTTCAATTATTGTATTAAAAAAGACTCAAGTAGTTAAACTAATTTTTTTATCTAATTGATTGTTAGAATAATTGATTAATTGATAAATAAAATAATAGTTAGTTGCTGCCCTAGTTGAAACTTGTTTCTATCTTGTAGACAGCGGAGGGATGCCTGACAGGTCGGTGACATTAACGGGGGCACCAGAATCAATCCAGTGAGTATTCAAGAGAAACTTATTATAAATTTATAAAATGATACACATGATTACATCGTGAACATGTCGAATTAAATCCTTCCCTTCAGGGCCGCAAAGAGACTTCTTACTGAGATCGTGGAGAAGGGACGTCCGGCTCCTGCTTTCCACCACAACGACGGTCCGGGAATGACGGTCCAGGAAATTATGGTGCCTGCTTCCAAAGCTGGCCTCGTCATTGGGAAGGGAGGAGAGACCATCAAAAGCCTTCAGGTGTGTAATGGATACTGGATTGAAAAGCAGAAAGGTGTTAATTACTGGGAGAAACTCGACCTGATTGTGGTGCTGCAACATGCAGGAACGAGCCGGTGTGAAGATGGTCATGATCCAAGACGGGCCTCAGAACACGGGTGCAGACAAGCCACTCCGCATTTCCGGAGACCCATTTAAAGTCCAGGTGAGTTTAATTGTGGTTTTTAAACTTCAGGATAAAGTTTTCTTGACCTGAGTGAAGTTGGTCTCTTTACCTTTTTCTAATCAAACAAAACTGGTGTCAAATGTATGTGCTACCGTTTTCATTTGTGCTGCTCTCATTTTTAATAAAAGTATATAAGTTTCTGGAGGTCAAAGAAAGTAAGTCAGCCCCTCACATTTATGAAATCAAACAAATACGGTGTCAGTCAACTGTGCTGTGTTTTTCTGCTAAAATTTCCATTTATGGTGCTTTTATTTTGAAGATATTAATGAAATTAACCCACATTATCCAAATCAAACTAAATCTATATTAAACATTTTTGCTAGATATATGTGAGAACATTTTAGCAGCAAATGTAGCATCGTTAATTGACACCAAATTTGTTTGATAAAAAAAAAGTGGGAGTCTTATTGCCTTTCTATGACTTCTGGAAACTCAAAATGATAGCAGCACAAACCAAAATCTCTGCTGCACAACTATTTGATGCCATTTTGTTTGATATGAAGAAGGTTTTGTGGAACATCTTCATTCAGGTGTCTTCCTGATATGATTGTAATAAATCTGCATGTTTTTTGTCCAGATGTAGTGACATTTTATTCTCTGATTTTCAGCAAGCCAAAGAGATGGTGATGGAGCTGATCAGAGAGCAGGGCTTCAGGGAGCAGCGGGGCGAGTACGGGTCCAGGGTCGGAGGAGGAGGAGACAGCTTAGATGTGAGTGTCTATTGTTACACTATTTGACTGTCAGCCAGCAACTTTTAATCCTGTGTTTAATTTTATTTATTTATTACCACCACTTAGGTTCCAGTCCCGCGGTTTGCAGTTGGGATTGTCATCGGCAGAAATGGAGAGATGATAAAGAAAATACAGAACGACACAGGAGTCAGAATTCAGTTCAAACCAGGTGAGCTGGTTGAATGAATAACAAGCTGCTGTTTGGAGTTTGTTTGAAGTTGTTTTGGTCTATGATGAAAACTCATGCACCACGCTGACAAGCTGATGTATAACCCTAACCCAAACCAATCTGAGACCTAAACACAGATTAATGGTGAGTAGCTGCGTTTCCATTACAAACATGCGCAAAAACTTTGTCGATATTCCGCTAATGTCACAAAAACACAATTTTGCAATTGTGAGGTTTCAGTCAAATTAGAAACTCAATTAAAAATCACACGTAAGTTTGCTCAAGTCATTAAAAAACATGCCGTGCCATCGTCCTGTAATTTTCTTCGTCTTTTCTGCCAGTAATAACATCTGGTCATTTATCATAACTGATGGGAAATGTATTTCCATTCAGTTTTGTAAAATACAGCGTAAAAAAAAAACGGCTCATCAAAAAATGTGTTTTTTCCAAATTGACTAGTTTCCATTAGGGATGCATGAAGTTAATCAACATGCAATTAATAGTTTATTAGATTAAAATTGGTTCCAATCGATTAAAAATGTTTGCTTCAACCTTTTAGTGTTGTAATTTGGCTGCCATCCAACAGGGGGTGCTACTTGTCATCCTTATGCCAGCCAGTTGATACAAAGATGGCAGGGCCATACCAGAACGGGAAAGAGAGACAGTCCAACAGAGTCCGATTTGGGATGCGAAACGGACTTTTAAATTCAAACATTTAGCCCTTCGCTATAGAAAGACGGTTGGCCCTCTTGATAAAAGAGAAAACTCAGCTTTTTAAGAAAATGGCCGCGTAATCATTAGTCATTCGATATAAGGTCAATGGAAACGCAGCTACTGATGATACGTTTAGTTGATGTGTTTAAACCATGTTGTTGACAGACTCAGAGTAGCTGCTGAAGCTAACACCTGTACCTTTGTTCCAGATGACGGCACCACGCCTGACAGGATAGCACAGATCATGGGCCCTCCGGACCAGGCCCAGCATGCAGCAGAGATCATCTCGGACCTGCTGAGGAGCGTCCAGGCTGGAGGCCCTCCGGGGCACGGAGGGGGCAGGGGACGTGGTCGTGGGCAGGGCAACTGGAACATGGGGCCCCCTGGTGGCCTGCAGGAGTTCTCCTTTACAGTCCCAACCATGAAGACCGGGCTGATCATTGGAAAAGGTAATTAGTTCATCTTTTTTATTTGCTACATTTAATTGAAATAAGGGTTTGTACGGGTGTTTAAATCCTTAAATACTAGAATTTTGATAAGGTGTTTGAAAAGTGTTTGATATTCTGTCTGCACTGCTGTGTAATAAAGTAATAATAAAGTTGTAAGAGAAAAGACAGAAAATCAAATGATTTGAGCGGGAAGATTATTTACCTTACCTCGAAAATGTAGGAATTTTACTGTGGAAAAAGTTAACAAACTCTGAAAACTCCTGCTTTAACTAAAGTAAAATAAAACTTAAGTTCAAAATAGGTAAGTGTTGAAAACCAGAAAATTAAAATGTTGACTGTTTTTTGTCTTTATTCAGGGGGCGAGACGATCAAAGGCATCAGCCAGCAGTCAGGAGCCAGGATTGAGCTGCAGAGGAACCCTCCACCCAACGCCGACCCCAACATAAAGATGTTCACCGTCAGAGGAAACCCTCAGCAGATCGACTATGCCAGGCAGCTGGTGGAGGAGAAGATTGGGGTGAGATATTGGTTTTAGGGTTTATATAAAAACCTCCCACTAGCCATGAAGTTGCAGCTCATGTCTGACTTTTTCCCCCCTCCTCCTGCCTTTCATCAGGGTCCAGTCACTCCAATGGGAGGCCCACATGGTCCCCCAGGTCCACATGGTGGACCAGGTCCGCATGGTCCTCCGGGACCACCAGGACCCCCTGGCGCTCCAATGGGACCTTACAACCCTGGACCTTACAACCAAGGCCCTCCAGGACCACAGTGAGTTTGTTTAAAGGGGACATATTATGCAAAATCGACTTTTTACACGTTTTTATATTTCAGTTTGGGTCTCGACTGCTGCTAAAAACAACCCAAGCGCTTGGGGGGGGGGGGGAGAAGAAAGACACCCAGCCATTTTAGGTGTCTGGAAAAGGAGCCGTTTTAAAAACCTCCTGATTAAATCATAATTGGCGGGCGCTGTGCCGTTACCTAGCAACCCAAGCTGAGCTCCAGGATGTTTGGTCAGCTGGTTTTACTGCTGTACAATGGCTGCTGGAGTCTTGTTATTGACTTACCACCCAGAAACTACTTGCGGCCTTCTTTTTGGTTGTGTAGGAGGCTCCACTTATGCTTTTCAAAGGTGTATGGTTGTTTAATTGCACATCTGTTTGCAGCCATTTTCACGTGAGAGTGTAAATGTTGAGTTAGCAGACCTGACCAGAAGGAAATCTTATCATCTAAGAATGATTTTGTATGGAAAAATGTACTAAACCAAATCCTAACATGAAGTATAGTAGATCACCTTCAAGCTTCTGGTTAATGTGTTTTATTAATTCATGTATGATTTCTCTTCAGTGGCCCTCCTGCTCCTTATCAGCCTCAAGGATGGGGGAACGGTTATCCTCACTGGCAGCAGGGCCAGCCGGATCCAAGTGAGTCACAGAAACCTTTACAAAGCAAAATTAAACAGTTACAGCTAACATTGTGTTTTTGTGTTATAATATAAAAATACCACTTTATTATATTTGGAAGGTTATTATATTTGATACTTTGGGATCAAAGTATTCTTGAATTTATAAGGAGAAGATAAAAACACAAGCAGGCAGATTGGATAAATATTTTTTATTCTTGAGCAAACGTATGTGGATTAATTTTTAAATGATTTTAATAGATATATATTAATGCTATCTGTGCATCCCTGAAATTATACAAAGTCATATTTAAGTCTTTTAGGGCTGAAACAATTAATTGTGGTGAAAGAAATATTGAAATCAACTAATTTAGTAATTGATTAATCTTTAACTGGAGTAAACAAAACAGGATATTTGTTGTAATAACTTTCAGAGCAATAATTATCCAAAACAGTACAAGATAATAAAAATGATCTTAAAATTAAAAAATTATCTTAAATCTGCATTTAAGATAAAAAAGAAAATCCTTGTAATTATGTTCTACACAGAACCTGTCATGTCGCAGTGTTAGCTACATCTGGTTCAATTTCTATAAGAGAAAATCTCCTATTAATCACTTTTTGCTGTCCAGTTATTAATCAATTAATTAAAATATTCAACAGATCTGCCTTGCACTGCATTGATAGATCAAGTAAGGAGGGCGGAACCTTTGTGTGACGGTAAATCATTTCAAATATCCAAAATAAATAAATAAAACAGAAAGTACAAATAAAATGAATTGTCGTTTAGAAACAGATACTTGGGACCAAAGCATCAGCGAAAAGAGAAAAACGATAAATCATGCAAATGGAAATTGTTTGTTTTGTTTTAATTTATCATGCGATTAATTTATTTGCTTTGCGTTACGGGTCCAGTTGTTGGGCGTATTTTTTTTTAGCTTTTGCTACAAATGAAGCAGCATACTCTAAAGTAATGATGCACTACTTCTTTTCAGGAAATGTTTATTTTGTTATTTACTTGTTCCTTTGATGCATTTCTAATGTATAAAAAAGCTGAGGTGCATCAGTGAAAAATCTGCAGAATATGCCAATGTTTTTGAATTACATTATTAGTTGCAGACCTAAAATCTTTTTGCCTGTCTAAAATCACCTAAATGTGACCAAACCCAATTTGTGCTCAGATAAAGCAGCAGCTGATGCCAACGCAGCAGCGTGGGCAGCGTACTACGCTCAGTACGGCCAGCAGCCCCAGGCCTCCATGACTCCAACCAGCGGGGCTCCAGGCACAGCTCAACCCAACGGTCAAGGTGAGCCCAGTGTCCGCCCACCTCTACAGCAACATGCTTAGGTTCAGCTTAGTCGGATAGATTTACTGGTGTATCTAACAGAACGCAGGCTGGATTGGCTTCACTTCGAAATAACCTCTTTCCCAGAGAGTGACAGAGTAGTTTTTCCTCCACCATCTCTAGGCTGACAGCGGGTGGAGAGGCCGCTGAGAAAGATTCACTAATTACAAGTACGGTTCTTTTTAACAGGTGACCCACAGGCTGCAGGTCAGAGTGGACAGACAGATTACACCAAGGCCTGGGAGGAATATTACAAGAAAATGGGTATATGATTGTAGTTTCAGTGTACACCTATTAACACCAGCCAGTCTAAACAGCCACTGGGCCTTGAATCCGCTTCTTTTTCAGGTCTGGGTTATTTTGTCGGGCTTGCTGGTTTTCAGTAAGCCTCCACCGCCTGTGCTGTTTAGACTGCAAGACTTTGAATTATCTGCAGGACTGAGCTGTTGACACAGAGTCGTTATTTTAGGGCTTTATCAGAGCTGATGCCAGAGATTTCCAACGTGTCATTACTCCCCCCCATTACTGAATTAAGTAATGAATGTTTGAATTGTGGCTAGAAATGTAGGATGTTTATTTGTTCCCCTTTGTTGTTTTGTACTTGTGTGTATTAACGCACTTTGTTTTTTCTGGTCGTTGCAGGTCAACAGAACCAGCCACCTCAGGACTACACAAAAGCCTGGGAGGAGTATTACAAGAAACAAGGTTGGTACTGAAGGCATTACTTTGATTTAGGGTGTTTTCACCGCAAACAGTACTTTTTTATTTTGTGTTTTAAATCAGAAAAGCTTGAAATGGCAGAATTGCTGTTAATCCAGATAATGACCGCAACATTCAGCAAGCATTATGATAAACTGATTTAGGTTGTTTACCCACTTGATAGTCCGTTAGATTCGGTTTGATTCGGGACCAAAGTTGTAACATTTGTTTCAGTTAGTGCGGTTCGCTTTTATGCCAAACTATTTACAAAAGCTGTTCCCCTCCTTGCCTGTGGTGGTGCTGCAGCAAGAACCACTGATGGAAATGACATGGAAATCCCAGAAGAAGACATCCTTCTTCATGAAATGTAATAGTGTCAGATTTTAGCAGGTGTAGGATTTGTCTTTTGTTGTCAAACTATGTTACACATGCATGTTTGTTTTGGTTGTATTTACCCAGAATTCCCTGTGCTGTAGTCCATTTCCTGCTTTTGTAGCAATCTCTGGTATGCTTGGCATTCACATATGCATTCGAATGACACCAAAGTTCACTTAAGCCACTTTTTTGGTCCGCATCTGCTTGATTGGGCATTCATACTTCCCCAAACGAACTGGACTTTCTAGTTAAACGAACTAGTTTGATTGAAGCGGACTAAACAGAGCTAATGTGAACACAGCCTTAACTTGTAGGGTTTATTTCCATATTTTCCAGATTATTTAAATCAAACTCCTCCTGCTGGTAAAAAGTAACAAAACCGTTTCAGATGTTTTAGGGTGGTTGGCTCTTCTAGCAGCTCTCTATCATAGAGATGCTGTAAAAACAACCACCCAATAGAAAAGTAGAAGGTTTCTGACCCGCAACCCAGAGATGTTGGTGGCGGGTTCGTTCCCCTTCTTACAGACTTTTCAACGGTCTCACCCTCTAAGGGTATTTTATGTCTTATTTTCCAAAGATTTCTGACATTACAACCACGAACTTCTCTATATTTCATCAAGATTTTATGTAATCCACCAAAATAAAGTTAAAATGGAAGGAAAGTTTGACCCTCTGTACTCTGATACCTCTACATAAAATGTAGTGCAAACGATTGCCATTAGAAGTAAGGAGGATGGTTGAAATCACAATCCTCAGGGTGACACACCTTCATACTGGAGGATTTATTTTTCTTCGGCAGGGTAAGGAGAGATGGTGGAGTTAAAAAAAAAGGCAAAGTGAACATCTTAAAGGGGGAGTATTGTGCATTTTCCAGGCCTATTATGCCATTTTACAGCACAGTCAAGTAGTTATGTTACTTTCAGTTATCAAAATGCTTGAAACTTCTTGTGGGTCTAGGTCTCTTTAAAAACTCATGCTCTTTCTTGAAACTCCTGACATGGTTCCTCTATTAACCCTTCAGTGTTTTCACCAGCGTTTCACTGAGTAGTTGTTCGTATAATAGGCTCAACAGATAAGCAGTTTCACCAGGTGTTTGCTAATTGTTGCTGGCTAGTCTGAAGGAGCTCTGTGGTGAAAAGGGCTGCTCTGTAATGTGGAAGTTTGGAAACTTTCATATCAATCAATATCAATTATTAGTTTGTTTTTTTCTCAATAAAATATCTGAAAAATTGCCAACTGGTGGTGTAACTCCTGCTATTTTATCCAATTTTCACTCCATGCCATTGTTTTTTATTTTATTTTAAGCTGTTATGAGGCACAGTGAAGAAACCTTAAACTGCTGCTGTCAGTTACTTAACAGGTTGTTGCTAGGTAACCAAATAATGAGTGAGTTGCTGGGTAACCAGTGAGTGAGTCAGTTGATTCCACTAACTTTGCTTAGCTAGCTGTGAGAAGTGGTGTGAATAAAGCCTTTCCTATGCTTACAACTCCCAGAATGCTGTGTGGTATTGAATATTCTATCAGATGCATTATCTATTGATTGATTGGTGTATATGTTATACACCATGTATATGTTATATATATATATATATATATATATATATATTTCTATCACTGGTTTTACTGATGGAGTGTTTGTTTTTGCTCCATCAGGTCAAGCTGCACCGCAGGCCGCTCCAGCGGCGGCGCCGGCGGCCGCTCAGCCTGGAGGCCAGCCGGACTACAGCGCCGCCTGGGCTGAATATTACCGCCAGCAGGCCGCCTACTACGGCACTGGAAACCCTCAGGCGATGGGTGCAGCGCCACAAGCCCCTCAGGTACACCGCGAATAAGAATCTGCTCTCTATGTTCACTGCAGCACTTCTCATTTGTACCTTAACTCCCCCCAGATTCCTTCCTCAGGTTTTTACAGGGCTCCAGTGAACGCAGCAGCAAAAAAACAGCCTAACCTCACTTTTTCTCTTTCCTCCCTACGCAGGTTTTTTAATCTTTTTATTTTGGGAAGCTGAGTCCACTGTTTCTGCTGTTAACATGCAATGTATCTTCTATGTATTTCTTCTGCACAGGGCCAGTAATGTGAAGTGGACATAAAGTAAATGCTACATTGTCGAAACAAAATCCTTTGTTAAATGTTTGGATGCAGACGCCTTGATGAAGATCTTAAATTTCCTTGGTTTGAAAGTGTTTCACATAGATGGCAGATTACCCGGCGAACACGTCCTCTTGGTTATTTTCTTGTTTTTGTTTTTTTTTTTGTTAGCTTTTTTTTTCTCTGTTTTTCTTGTAAATGCTATGTTTTTAGTAAAGGTAATTATACATACAGTCATTCCAGCCCTGTATCTACATTAAATGTGGTTAGAACTGATGTTTATTAAACTGTAGACATTACCATGTAAATCATCTCAGTTTTAAGAAAAAAGAAAAAGAAAAAAATGCTATTGCCTGTTGTGTTTTTGCAATAAAACAAACTGAAACCTCCTGTGTTGGTAAGTTGGGGTGGTTCAAAACAAACATACATTAAAAAAAAGGGTTTAAATGATATTCTTTGTTTTGTATTACCTGTTTGAAACGTAGGCAATGTGTGGGTTTGTCCTATAAAAATCGACTTTGAAGTTGTGCTGTCCTGTCTCTCTCCAACTTGTCTATAAGGCTGAGAAACGCGATCCTGAATGATTCATTTGCTGATTAGAAATTGTTTCTTTTTTAATTTTTAAACATTGAAATTAATTGCCGACTGTAGCTGTAGATGCTCTTGAATTGACAGGTATGTGTGGTGTCGCTGTTGAGCTAGTTGTTGTTATGCACTACTGTTTTGCCCCTGATAGCCACTTCCTCTTCCACAGGAAAGTTTAGAAAAAAACAAAATAATGTGGTAAGCAGGTAATCTGAACACGTCCCTCAGAAAATGTGGTCTCAAGAAATGTTATATATTTTTAGTGTCATTTTTACTTTTCCTTTTCCCAGGACAGTCAGGTAAATTTGCCACTGTAACAAAAATGTGTTGAAGCCTTTTTTTTTTGTCTTGCCCAATCCCAATTTTGTATTTTTAACTTTCAATGAAGTTTATATATTATATAAAAACATTGCAAAGTGTTTATCCAATATAAAAGCATAGATGTTGTAGGGTGGCTAAGCAGCAGCTCCATCCATCAGTTGAGCCCTCCTGTAATGTAAGTACAAAACTAAGAAATGCACTTTTTTATGCTTTCTAAACTGCTAAAACTGTAGATTTTGTGAGAAATTACCCCACTTTCCCTCTTTTTTTTTATCTGGGTAAGTATGAAATGTTCTGAAAAGAGGCAAAAAGTTAAGTTTGATTCTTGTACCACATGTTTCTGAGACTTGTGACTTGCATAATTTAGATTTGTAGAACTGAAAGTATGACTTGTTTAGAATGTGTAGTGATGGATTTTCTGATACGAGGGTAGAAGTCTGGGTTTTGCGTTCTTTACATCTGACCTGTTGAGTGCTTTTGTTAGCTCATATTTATTATTTAACCAAAAAGAAATGCTGTTCAATGCCAGTACTTGTATAGAAAGTTCATAGCATGTCCCATTTAAGCATGTGGATGCTAGTTGTGGACGGATCAGTCCTGCCAGGCTGTTGAACTGAAGTCGGAACAATATTTGACTGCATTGTTCACTGATGGCAAACAGTGCAATATACATATATATATATCTGATCTTTGCAGTGTCATTCCAGACCTTGCACCTTAGGTTCTGCCGCATTAACACAGGTAAGCGAAACCTAAGGGAACAAGTGTATTTTTGTCCTCTGAAAATGACGTGTACTCATGCAAAGAAATGCTTACCTGTGGTGTTAACATGCCTCAATGCGTTTATACTTAGTTGTAAAGAAATGTGCCTAATATTTACACCTGAGCGGTCCATTTTTTATTTTTTAGCCCTTTTGATTCATGAACTGCATGATGAGTTATCACTTGTTTTGATGGTTGCCTTCCAAAAACATAAGAAATGTTTGTCAATATGTGCTCCATATTTTCCTTCTGGTAAGTCTACTGTTTCTCACAGATACTTTTAGGTTGACACTGGGTTTTAATGAAATGCATGCTACGCTGTTGCCAGAAGTTAGCAATGTGCTCAAATGTCAGGTGGAATAATCGGTGAAATGCATTTTTATTATTATTTATTTGTTCTCTGAATTATTTTCTGTCGTGGTGTAAATCTGCCCTAAAGTGCAGTGCAAACCTTCTATTGAAACGTTGCTGCCTTCACTTCTTGCTCACAGTGTTGGAGGATGCTGCAGGCTTTAGGTCGTAAAATCAGGCCGTGTCGTAGTTTGTCTTCCCCCCCCCTACCCCAAAAGGAGGAATCCTTTGAGTCAGTCCAGCTGCTGAACGTAGACCGTTCAAGAGCTCCAGTGATAAGGTAAAGCAGCAAACGCAATGAAATTTAAATTCTGTGATTGCAAATTGTTGCTCAGATTGATTTGATTTGTTTCTGCCAGCCTGGGTTGACTAACTCATTCATGATGCTATGGTGTGTTTAGAGGTTGTTTCTGAATGCCTTTATTTATAAATGTACCTCTTTTTTAAGTTTTAGAAAGTTGGATGAGAGCAGGAACTGAAACTTTAAATGACCCATACAGTGTTTTAGGCAGAAAAGTTGGAGGTTATCAGTTTTTATTTGTAGTAAATAAATAAATAAAAAAAAGGTTTTTAATTGTTTTAGACTGAGATGCGCTAAAGTGTTTGAACACAGGGGTTGTAGAGGACAAAACAAGAAGCATGCCTTAGAGGTAAAACAGGTTTTATGTGCTGTGTATATTACATTACTGGGTTGTCTTTTCAATTACCTTTAATATGTTGCCATGTTCACCAATAAAGTTGTTACAAACGGGATTTATCTGCTTGAGTTTTAATTTTAAAACGGGAATTTGTTTGAATAAAAGAAAGTTACTTTTTTTTTTTTAAAGTCTTTATTCGCTTCATTTACACAAAATACAGTTTCTCCACAAATCTAACCTTGATCAGTCAAAACCCCATTAATAAATTTCTATTAAGGAAATTTGGACAAATAAACAGGAAATATTTGACTTCTTGATCAAATTCCTGCAGACTGAAATAAAACGTGAAGCTCAAATCCTTTGCAATGTTGCAAGTCAATCCAGTTTTTATTTATTTGTTTCAAACCTATTTAAATGTGCAAAAAGTCTTTAAATGAATTTTTCTTTCGCAAATACTTGATTGCTGTAGAGAATTTTAATAAACTTTGTGAATATTCATGCTTCAAAATCGGGCTGTAAATATTATCGGCACCGCACTTTCTATGGGCCTTCTATCAGTTTTAAGCTCACGTTTGTCTTCACAAAGCAAAAACACAAAACCTTACCAAGTATTTTTGTCTAGTTTGTAATGCAAATATCTTAATACAACTGAAATAAGAACTTAAAAGTAGCTTTACAACAAAAATGAATAATTCCTTAATATTGATTTAAAAAGCACCAAGTCCTCTGGCAGATTATTTTATTTACATGAGAAAAATGTCTTGCTGTAAGTAGATCAATCTGCCAATGGAACTGGAACTTTTTTTTATCAATAATAAGGAATTATTGATTTTAAACAAGCTCCTATATATTTCTGAGATGTTAGTTGTAACTTAGTTTTGTCTCATTTCATGAGTACTAAGATATTCACTCTAGAAACTAGACCAGGGGTCTGCAACCTGCGGCTCCGGAGCCACAAATGGCTATAATGGCTCTTATCTCTGGTTAAAAATGATAATCAAATGCCTGTTTAAGCAGTTTTTCATTTATTAAGTTGATTTTTCATGACAAAAAATACCTGTGATATTTTAAGTTATATTTTATTTTGTAAAATAGAACTGATGTTCCATTTTCATGTGCTTTATTCTTACTCTATTTTATTAATTTCCACAGAAAGAAAGATGTCAATATCTGTATTCTGAAACCAAAAATCATAACTAAAATGTGGATCTTTAAAATTACAAATTTCCCAAAGTAAATAAAGAAAACCCAAAAAGTTATATTTACGGTTCTAACAAGTCCTAATTTGGTACACTGGAGGCAAATATGGCTCTTAGGATTGTAAAGGTTGCAGACCCCTAAACTAGACCAAAAATACTTTTAAGATTTTACTTTTGCAGGGAATAAGGGAAGACAAAGTGCTGCCATATTGGGAAATGTCTGGTCTTATGAATTATTAACACCCTAAGTGGCAAAAATTGTGACACAATTATTTTCATGCACACGTTGAAAGCTAAAGACTTTTTACACACATTTACCAGAATTTCCTTTACGTTATGAATAATTTTGGCTTAAAGAAGCAGCTTCGTTACTCTACATACATGAGGTGTGGGATGTTTAAAGTCAGGTTTGTTAGAATAACATCTAATTTCCCCAAATAACGATTTACAGCAACTGAATACATTTCCATGTGTTTCAGTGAAACTTCTCTGCACGCCACACTGTGAAAATACATTTAAGCCAACAGTGACAGATGATGAGTAATTGCTTTCATGTTAAGGCTTATTGTACTTGTATTAAAAAAGGAGTGGCACAAGTTGCTTAAAAGCTCACAGCTTCAAGTTAACACACGAAGGTTTTAGAGTTTCTGCGTCGTAAGGAAACGATTCCTTTAAAAGAGGCTCGCGTAAGCAGCAAATACGTCTAATATTGTTGCATTGTTGGTGTTAAATAAATGTGATAAAGCCCACAACATGTTTTAAGCTCTTACAGACAACTGAAACATCTACAAAACAAACATTTTTGGCTTTCTACTGAAATAAATATGGCTATGTATCTCTTTAGTGTCAAATAAACCGCAATAAATATAACTTTATTTTACAAAGCGCAACACTTATCAGGTTAAAACTACACATTATTGCTAAGAGTAGCGGTGCAACGATAAATCAGACTGATTTTCTTGATTTTGGGAGATCAGTGATCGGCCGATACGTATATGAAGCTGATCTTGTTGAAGGTTGCTGTTGCCAACTTTCTTTCTATATTTAGCAACATTACCCGAGTGAAGTTGCCTCCTGATCTTGTTCAAATCAAACAAAATCACCATCAAACTTTTGTGCTGCAACAATTTTCATTTGTGCCACTATCATTTTAAAGACCCCAATAAATGTTTTCAGAGGTCATCAAAGGTCAACCAGCCAGTCCACATTTACAAAATCAAACATGTTTGTCAACCAACTGTGCTAATAAATTTTATATAGCTACGTGAATTTATAGAAATTTTGTTTGATCTCTGGTGGCTTTTGGGAACGTTCTTTTTAATTCACAATCTTTTTTTCATTGAATTTCACATATATAGTTTGACGTGTTGCATATTGACCAACAAAATGAGGAAAAAATAAAGTCTTACAAAAAAATAAGTTGGAAACTTTTTTTTAATGCTATAAACAAAAAATATGCTGCAAAAACAGCCTAGTTGATTTAAAACATTTCATTTGATTTTATAAATGTGGACAGGCTGGTTGACCTTTCATAATCTCTGGCAACATTTATTAATATCTTCAAAATAATAGCACAAATAAAACAAGAAATTGCTGCACAAATGTAGCTTGGTTGATTGCCACCACATTTTGCTTGATTTTGTAAATGTGGACAGGCTGGTAGACCTTTGATAATCTCTGGAAACATTAATGTCTTTAGAATGATAGCCGCACAAACGCAGTACAAACATTTGACACCAATTTTGTTTAATTTCAAGAAGGTGGAGGAGGAAAATTTCACTCAGATGGCAACATTTCAGACCAAAAGAAAGTCTGTATCGGTCCAATCGGAATCTTCAGGCAGAAAACTGCGATCGGTGCACCGCCAGCTAAGAGTCATATGGCACTGTGAACGTGGAGTAGGCCACATCAGACGACGACGACGAAGGCAGACCGATCCACAAAAGCAAACACTATGATTTCAGACGGTCTGTTTTACCCCTCATGGTTTGGAAAAGTCAGAGAAAATAACTTTCTTTGGTCCAACGGCTGGTGGATTGGGCGTGTGGCCGCTTACTGTACTTGTGCCTCCAGCAGCGCGCTGGGCACCAGCTGCACCTGCGGACCGCTGCAGCTGCTGAGCGGCCGCAGGGCATCGGCTCCCAGGTAGGCCAGCAGCAGGTCAGAGCGGCGGTGGAGAAGGTGCAGCATGTCCTCCGCCAGCATCTCCATTGAGGAGTAACGAACTTTATCCAGGTCAAAGACGTCCTTCAGGAAGTGAAGCACCTGATCCTGCAGGAAAAACGAATGAAAATGAAACCCAAAGAAACCAGGTCAGGATTCAACGCCTGCTGCAGGATAACCAACGAGAACCCCAACTGAGATCATTTTAAATCAAATTACTAGTCAGATAGTAACTAGTTAGATTTAACTGAGTAACTTTTTGGAAAAAATTTACTTTTCTGAGTATTTTTACTACGCTGTACTTCGAGTAATTTCATTATGAAGTATCTCTACTCTTAGTTGAGTAAAATTTCTGGACTCTACCCACTGAATGAAAAACATGTTTTAATCACAAATTCACCAGACAGACACAGACCTGCAGTTTTTGTTAAAGGTTCATAAGTTGTTTTTTTTTGTTGTTTTTTTTTAAACAAACTGATTTGCAAACATTTTTATTTTGCCTATTTATGTTATTTTGTAATTATGTTATTAAATTATTTTCATTATAGTCTTTAAATTACCTAAATTTCCACTTAACTTTATACTTTGGTCGGTCTGAATCATTTTTAAATATAAAATGATTGATGTTTTACTCAGTTACTCAGAACTTAAGCAGCAATTAAATCAAGTTTTTTCCCCAAGAACTTTAATCTCCCATAAGCCTTTGAAAGAAGAACTCATCATCTCTGTTTAAAAGTTCTGAATGAAATCAGATACCACAGATTAGTCTGATTTTCGGACCTTAAAGAAGCAGCAGAACTCGTGCAGGGAGCTCTTTGGGCCCAGGAAGCCCCAGGCCAGGACGGGGCTGATCTGTTCACACACGGCGTAGAAATGGGCAATGAAGCCGTTGGACACCTGGAAAGGTGAAAATGTTCGCAACTAAGTGTAATCCATTGAAATAACAGTTTTAGTATTGATGTATTATGCATTAGGACAGTGTTTTAAAACTAGCAGCCACCAGGGGGCGCTGTGGGGGATTCACAAGATGAGAAAAGGGAGGGAAGATGAGGGGAAAAAAAGCAAAAATTAAAAAAATCTAAAATTTTCATATTTTTTGATTTCTGTTATTCAATTTTTTTTAGATAAAATATAAGTTAATATAATTGATTCTCATTTTGTGATTACCAAAATGAGTAATCACAAATTAATCAAGCTAGCTTAGCAAGAAACTGGAAACTTTGCTGCTGTGGAGGAAGCTGCTGCAAAAAACCATGAGAACTGTGGGAATAAAATAAAATCTAATGTGATCAATATAAAATATTACATATTTTCAAATAATCAAAAGAGGAAATTGATTAAAATTTGTATTATCTGGTAATAAAGTCATAATATTTTGTCTGATAATATGTTTCAAATGGTATGAGGCAGCATTTATGCTAAATGAATGAAGTAATTATTGAATAGTGAATAAAAAATATTCTAAAAGTTGATGCTTCTTTACATATTTTGTAGTATTGTCTGTAGGTTCTCAAAAGGGGCCATAAAACGGAAAAGTTTGGGAACCCATGCATTAGGAGACGGCTCTACCTTCATGTGCTGTCTCTTCTGTTTCAGTACTGACCAACAGCTTGACGCCACCGCCTGAGAAATAATAAGGTGATTCAACACAATGCCAGAAAGCAGTGGCGTAAAAATGTATTTACTTCACTGCAGTTTTTCCTCACCGTCTCTTTAAAGGAGCTGTTGAGCCAGCGGTTGTTGATCACGTTCTGGATTGAGATGGGAGGATTTTCCAGGTCCTCAAAGGAATCCATTAGGATGAAGTCCAGAACAACGTCGTAGAAGCTCAGATGCCTAACCTAGTGAGGAAGAGTGTGAAATATTAAACATACAAAGAAGAACTGTGGTACAACAATTTAATAATCTGGGTTTTCAAACAAACCCCTCGTGAAGCCAGTTCCAGCTCTGTGTCTTCCCAATGATCCGAATGCTCCAGGAAGACAATCAGCTCCTCAAACACTTCCTCAAATCGCTTTGGACTCTGGAAAAACAGAATTTCGTCCATAACAGGAGAAAAACTCAACCATTAAATATAATTTAACACACAAAAGCCATGTTTCAGACCTACCTTTTGGGCTTTGACTATAATGGAAGACAAGATTTTCTTTCCAGTGTCAGCCAGAAACATCCTGGTAGCCCTGTCACTCAAAATGAGCTGAAGACAAAATACCGTTTTAATATATCTGATCAGTTTTCTGCAGATGAAACTGTGAGATGATGATAATGAAGTTGGACTGTACCTCACATGCCTGCCGTACGCAGTGCAGCTTTGCCAGGAAATCCAAGTCACCAAGACATTCCAGTATCTCAGTTCTGAAAATTATTGAGAACAAAACTTCACCTAACACCAAAAACACTGAGAGCAGCTGAGATTTGTATGTACATAACAGTAACTTAATGCTGTTTTTCTGGTTCTGTAAGAGTTTAAGATTCTGTAAAAATATAAAATGGAAACTCATGAACACACAATTTACTGCATTTTATAAACCCATTTACTTAAGGTTTGCACACTTCCCAATATCTCTGCATACCATCTTTATAATTTGATGTAGAAATGTTGTTATAGTGGTTGTACATGTGTTCTTGTGTCCCCCACATAATAAAATAAATTCCTAGTTTTTGTAACAAATAATTTGGCAATAAACTTAATTCTGATCCATTTCAAGGCAACTGGGACTACAAGCTCGACATTATTGAGCTGATTTTCTCGGAAAATTATTAAAATAATGCTTTTTCAAAAACAAATTAAACAACAATATGGTCAACTAACCAGAATATTAGGATTTTAATTTCTTTTTAAAAAAGCTATGTAAATCCAAGTTTAGGAGGAGAGATCTTTAAAAGCTTTGCATCGTCATGGCCTCTGCAACATTTTTCACAAAACACTATTAAATTTGACTTGAAGTGGTGAACTCTGAACATGAGTTCAGTTTTAATCAGATTGAACTTTAAACATAGAGGTGTGTCCGAATTCACAGAGACGCAACAAAGGCTTAAAGGGCCCTCCAAATGCAACCAAGAAATTAATTTAAATAATTAAAAAGGATTAAATAAGTACTAAAAAAAAGCTAAGCTAGATTTTAAGCACCACTTTTACTAACTTGTGTCGAACTTGCACAAGGTTAAAGGCGGGAATAAATTTTACAGCCACTTCAGAGTCAACAAGGACCATGTTCTCTGATGTTTCTTTGAGTTTGGACTAGAGATTGATGTTATTGATTAATTAATTAATCTAAAATGGATTTGTTTTTACTAATTGACTATTAATGGATATGCTACAATTTTCTTAAAAAACGACTTTTCTCTTGTATCAAGAGTCGACTGCCTTTTCACAACATGAAGGGACATTTTTCATATGCTTAACTGAATAAAGGGGCACAACGTCATATTTGACCATTTTTGTGCTAAATACTAACAGAATAAACAGATAATTGTTGTTTTCTCACATTATTACACTTAGTCAGCACTCAAAATCAACCGTGCTAAATGTCATCATTTTACAATTTTTCCTCTGCGCCGCTTTCGTTGAAAATCAGTAGTTTTTGATTGATAAGTTGACGCTGCTTCCGTCATGCAGCTCGGCTGAATGAGCGCCATTAAGTTGAAATCTTTAGGAACTTATCTAGAGTTTGTATTTCAAAACAGAACCGCATAAGGAGCATTTTCACCCCACACGAACTCTGTTTGGACCGTTTCTCTTTCCTGTTAGCGAAGAGCCCTCCTCCATATTTGTTTCTCTTTACCAACAGCTCAGTTTACGAAAGACCAGCGGCGCCCTCTGCTGGATGGCGGCTAAACTACAAGACTAAAATAATGTCTACAAGGACATTATTAGTTAATCGAATGGAACTAATTTTAATCTAATAAACCATTAATAGATAATTAATAGTAAGTTGATTATTTTTTAGTTTTTCTCTAAAGTGCTGTAAAAGAGCTACAACAGTCTCACGGATGTACCAAACAGGCTTTGATATTAACTTTCTTACCGAAGAACCCTGCAGGAGATTTTGCCCTCCTCAGCCATCTGCAGCGCCTCCTCATAAAAAGGATGATGTCCGAGGGGAAAAGTGTTCCTCAGATCTCTGTGCTCCGACAGCTGAACCAAACACATGATCCCAGGTTAAATAAGTAGTATTTCAGTTTTACTTCTTTTTTTTTACTCTATGTGTGGTTTGTATAGTGAAAACAGAAGCTGAGCAGGACTTGTTTGAATATTGTGTGGCTGGACCAGCTTCATTTCTATGTTAGTATTTGTAGACATCAGGGTTTTCAAATCTTTTTCTAATGTCCAGTTGGATTTGTAAGGCGTTTCAGCACAATAACATGTTTTCCATCAGTACATATGATCTCCAGTTTTGAGTAAATTTAAAGAAATGGACAATATGACCAAAATAAAATAAAATACATTTATTTTTCCTAACTTAAATTCAATATTTTCCAGTAGTTCTTGATACATTCTGGACATTTGAGTGTGAATGTGTCCAGAATAATGAGAGGACAGTCAAACTAGTTGAGGTTTATTATTTCCACAAACCTTAAAAACAACACTGAAGTTGGTGGAGGATTTAGCAGTGTTAAACAGATTTTGTTGGGGCTTCTTGATTTTAAATCTGCTCTGGATATATATGTATGTAAGCTGCATTAAATTAAGTAAATTTTCCACACTTAACTGCAGTTAAGTCAGAGACATAACGCATATATTATTTTGTGAATCATTTTTGCATCAAAATAGGACTAATTTTAAGAAACACAGGTTCAAAGACGGACTCAAACTGGGGAGATGAACAAACAAATCAGTTCAGTTTATTTTTGCACTTTGCAGGTCAAGATGACCAATAGTGCCGGATGCAAAGTTCAACCCCCTACAGAGAATTAAGGAGAGTTAATGAGTAAAGAAGATAAACCGAGTTCTGGTTACCTGCAGCTATTTGAGTCAACCTTAGACTTCAACACAAGGTTAAAGACGTTTCTACATGTTTACTGTTGCACCAAAGTCAAACTTTAATTTAAGTGTTGAGGTGCAAAAATAAAACCAAACTTTCTGATACCTGAAACGCCAAAAGTAAAAAAATTTAAGGATGAGATTTTGGTTTAATTGATCAAAAAAAGCAGGAAAATGTGCAATTACTTATGTTTTGGTGAAAACTTAGTAAAAAGAAATAAGAAGAATTCAGTTAGTTGAATCAGGAATCTTAAGTCTTTACTTGAGATGATTCAGGAAGTCTCTAGAGAAAAGTTTGGTGTTTCTCCTACCTCAGCTGCCGACACGAAGGAGTCGTTGGAAGCGATGCTGATGCTGTCTCTGAGGCAGACGTCGTCCTGCTCCTCTCTGGCCAGAAGGTCCACCATTTGATCTGGGAGGCAGAATGAAAACATTCACAAACATTCGCCGAGTTTGTTCATCGAGTTTCCAAAAGCAGCAACGTGGGCGCTCTAAAGCTACGTAATGGAGTTTATCTGTGTATAAACTCTGAAAATGAAAGAAAATATACAAAGAATAGAGAGGAGTTTTCAGCGACTGGCTAAACAAATGGTCATACTTCATTTTGAATATGTCGTTTCTGGACTGAACTGATCAAAAAGTGAACAAAGTGATTCATTAAGTGATATGAATCGTGACATTCATTTGTGTAAATACATTAATTTACTTCATGATAGACATTTCTGTCAAAATCAAGCTTTAAATTCAAAATATCAACTAATTAGAGGAGGAATAGATGTACAAATAAACAGATGGAGGAACAAACAGTTAGACTGCTGGATGGATGGACAAATTATGGATAAACAAATGAATAGATGGATAAAGAAATGGAAGGATGGATGGAAAAACAAACAGATTGATAAATAAATGGATAGATGAATAAACAGATGGATAGAGAATATAGGGAAATTAAATATTGTCTGGATTGAGGAAACTGAACTGGGATGTTTTCCATTTTTTTATTGCATAAAAAGAAAGAAACCGAGTACAAACGAACCAACAGAACAAAAGGTGATGTGTGTCAAAATACTACCAGGTACATCATATTGATTTAGTTGTTAATAGTCTGCCATAAAGGAGAGATAAGAATGCCATTTTGTCCCTCATTTTTCTCCAAAATCGATGATGTGTAGACAGAATGATGGAGAAAATAATTTCCTCTAATAGATGAAGATGACTGTTTAGGTTTAAAAATCCAGCTGTACTTTTGGAGCAAACATTTTGTAAACTCATATTCTCTGGGATGAACAAGGATGTTTTGCAGTGCAAATTTCAGAAATAATACCGCAGAGCTCAAACAACCTTTGGATTAGGCAGACCTGGATTATGTGCTGGCATAAAGAATTACATAAGAGCGCATGGGTGACTCACCTTGGCTGCTGCTGCTGCGGGACGAAGGCTCCGACATGCCGAGCACGCCCTCAAACTCCCCCTGCAGGCGGTAAGCCCGCTGCAGCAGAGACTTCAGCCTGTGGATAAACTCCGTGCTGATGACGTCCTGAAAACAAACATGGCACAAACAGTCAATCTTTAACTCCATCATCATCATCAGTTCTCTATTAGACATAATGCATGACCTATTTTTTTATGTCCTCTGAATATGTGTTTGATTATCAGCTTTAAAATCTATCCATTCATGCAGCCGCTTCTCTCAGGATATTTATTTAATTCCGTTCCAAAATAGGCCTGTCACAATAAGCAATAAATTAATTAATCACATGATAAATTGAAACGGGCTCAATAATTTCCACTTGCATAATTTATCATTTCTCTAGATGACAAAAGTCTTCAGTCTGGTGGTTTGATTTTGGTCTCAACAAGCCCTATCTTTTTGAAGGACAATTTTGTTTACAGAGACTTTATAATTCATTTAACTTTTTGCTTATTTACTTGTTTTATTTATTCATTTTGGATTTTTACATGTCTTCCAGTTCCACTGTTAAATGTTCATTAGAATTTATCAAATTACTTGAAAACTGTCTATGTCTATGCTTTTATAAAACCTCCTTTTTAACACCTCCTGGATATTAGTTGAGCTTTTGAGACGCTAGTCACCAACTCCCAGTTGTAAAAAAGGAAACTTGTTGCCACGGTTACACATCATAACTGTTTGGAACTATAAAAGGAAAGGGAAAAAGTAAGACTTCCTGATATAAAAAATCCAAAACCAGAAAGAATAATCACCCAAACAAGAATAAAATGAAAACTGAAGAAAAGTCAAGAAAAAGAACAAATCAGAGCCAACATGACAGAGCTGCTCCAACATGCAGCCAACGAGTTCGTCTCTCACCTCCATGCTCTGCTCAGCGATTGCGTCTCCGGCTCCCGTTTTGACAGATTTGCAGCTCGCGTCGTCGTCACCCTGTCTGCTCCTGAACGTCAGCGCTTCCTCCCAGTGCTGCAGCGCCTCCTCAAACAAATCCATGCCTGACAGAAAGACACGCACCGTGTTAATGTCTTAAAGCACAGCATTCCTCATTATAAATAAATAAATCAATTAATCACATGATAAATTAAAACAAGCTCAATAATTTCCATTTGCATAATTTATCGTTTTTTTCTTTCTACGAAAAACTGGATGATAAAAGTCTTCAGTTTGGTGCTTTTGTCTCAACTATCTCCTTTTTCTTCATATCTAATTTTATTTGCTGTTTCTGTTTTGTTTATTTATTTTGGATATTCAAAATGTCTTCCAGTTCCAGTGTTACATTTTTTTTTTCTCCGAAGAGTTTTTGCAGCGCTAGTGGCTCGTATTTTTTGTACAGCAGGCAGACAGGAAGGAGGGTGAGGAGAGGGGAAAGACATGCGGCAAAGATCGTCGGGACCGGGAGTCGAACCCGCGACGTCTGCGTCGAGGACTAAGGCCTCCAAACGTGGGGCGTGCTAACCCCCTGCGCCACCACAGCACACCCCCAGTGTTACATATTTATTAGAATTTAAAATTTATTGATCTTTTAAAATTATGTTCTAGCATTTTTATACCATTACTAATCAATCAAGTTTATTTGTATAGCACGTTTCAGCAGCAAGAAAGTTTACATAATAAAAACACAAAGCTGCAAAGTTATAAGGAAAACACCATGCAGTCGACAATTGTACAGTTATTAAATTTTGATTAGTGCCATCACCAAAATCATACACTGGAAAAAATTGAGAACATTTAAAATGATCAGTTTCTCTGATTTTATTTTTTATAGGTCTATGTTTGAGTAAAATTAACATTGTTCTTTTATTTTATGAACTATTGACAACATGTCTCCAAAATTCCAAGCATAAATGTAGTTTTTATTTGCAGAAAATGAGAAATGGTCAAAATAACAAAAAAGATGCAATGCTTTCAGACCTCAAATAAAACAAGTTCATATTAATTTAGAAACAACAACACTAATGTTTCAACTCAGGAAGAGTTCAGAAATCAATATTTGGTGGAATAACCAGGAGGTTTTCAATGGTGTTCAGTGCAGTGGCTCTTAAGGTTTTCCAGAGCTGTATGTTGGCCAATGTTTCATTTATTATGGTTCAAAAGCAACTATGAACAGGTGGGTTTATAGTCTTTACTATTGTATTTGAAAATTGTTTAAAAACAACAATACTATTGTTTATTTTAATAACTTCTGGGAGAATTTATCATGCAGAAACATTTGTTATTGTGACAGGCTTACTTAGGATTTTGTGCAGTTTTAACACATGATTACAAAACCAATCAGGTTACAGAAAGTTCTCACCCATCAGGTAGAGATTTTCAGGTGTGGTAATAGACAGGTTGACGACGCTGCACACATCAGCGTCTGTCCCTCCATCCCAACCGATGGATTCGTTTGCACAGGTGCTGCTGCTGGACGAGTTTACACTTTTTACCTGCAGACACAAAACAGGGGGCTTCAAACTACTACATAAAGTAATGGGAAATATTGTTAGGAAGGAACATTTTACGTTTAAAAATAGAAAATTTATTCTAACACTTCTGGTTTTGTAAGTTCATAGAAAACAGATAATGAGATTCGTTTTACCGAGGCAAGGCTCATCAGAGACCCGGACAGTTTTCTGTAATCTCTTGTGGTCAGAACCAGCCCAGATCCAGCTGAGCAGCTATTCTTGGAGCTGAAGTTGACACTGATGTTTTGGCTGGTGTTATCTAAGGAGATAAAGATTAAAAACGAGGATATAAGGTTCTGACACAGCAGGAAAACGTGCTTCTACACCAGGAAGGTCAAAAAAAGATACAAAAAGAAATGTCTGGAGAAGATTTGTTTGAAGTTCACACATTTCAGTTTGATTAAGTAATAGTGAAGAGGTAGTAAATTGAGAATATTTTATTTAAAACACTTTATTTACTCAATTATTTTAGTTATTGATCATTCTGATAATTAATCGATCATTTGGACAAAATTTTGCAATAATTCATCAAGTTTTTCGTTCCTTTTGTAAATAGCAAAAACAGCATTTGTTTAGTGAACGCTTAAAAATATTATCTGCAGGGAAAAAATACTTCAACATCAACATGTGAAAAGCTCAGCCTTTTCTGCTGATGTGTTCAGTATTTTTGGATAAATCAATTGTATAGCAAATGGTGCTACATAGATTTCCTTTTAATCAAGTTAAGCTAAAACTCTGCAATTTGAGGAGTTTTGAGAAAAAACGATTTACAGACAAAGAGTTTTTCTTCTTCTTAAATACAAAATTAATATATTTCTTTCCAGTTTTGGCCTAACTGCTGCTCTGAGTATATTGTTTTTTCAGCAAATTACCCTTTTTGAGTCTCTATATTCCAGTTAACAATTAATTGATTACTAAAATTATTGGTTTCAGCTGTAGTCTGAATGTTAAGAGCGTCAGGAAATCTCACCATTTTCTGCGGCCGTCGGGGAGACGAACTCAAACTCAACTTGATCCCACTGAGGCGACTGGCCCTTCTTCCTGCCCTTCCTCCTTTGAAAGCGGCGAGCAAGGAAGAGGAGCGAGATGGTGCCAAAGGTTGTGGCGGCCACCAGTTTCTTGGTGCTGGTGCTGACGCTCACCTGGAGGACAGAAAATCCCAATGATTCAACACTTTTCTCCTAAAAAGAAGTCTACACATTTTAGCTTCCAAACATGCTAATGTCTTCTCAGTTTATTCTACGAAGCATGGAGATTTTGTCCCAAAATCAAACGTTGCGTGCTAATATATCACATTAAAGTTGATTAAACTTCAAATGCACAGCAGAAAACTTGCTAAGCCCTTTGCTCTGGGTGTTAGGGCAGTCATCCAGCCGGTCACCATGTTTTTGAGTTCAAATGTTTTAAAAGTTGACAGGAAATTTGAAAATATTACTTGATAATTATGTGTTACTGGAAGATTAATACCTGGGGCGACTGTGGCTCTATGGTAGAGTAGTTGTCTTGCGATCGGAAGGTTGTAGGTTCGATTCCAGCTTCCTCCTGACACATGTCGATGTGCCTCTGGGCAAGGCACTTAACCCCAAATTGCCTACCGATCTGTGTATCGGTGTATAAATGTGTGTGTGTTTGTGAGTGCGACTGGGTGAATGTGACTCTAGTGTAAAGCGCTTTGAGTGGTCAAAATGACTGGAAAAGCGCTATATAAGTTCAGTCCATTTACCATTTACCTAAACACCAACTATAAAGTATTAAAAAAGGCAATAATGAAAAATAAATAAATAAATAAATTAACAATGCTAAGCCTGGTGGGGGCACAAGTAAAGTTTGGTGGCCCGCCAGGCTTATGATACACTGAGGGAAGCCCTGCAATGCAAAATTACACAATCTTACCAAGTAATTTTGGTCTACTTTCTAGTGCAAATATATTAGTATACTTGAAATAAGACAAAGCTGAATTAGAAAAAACTTTTCAGCAAGAAATAGGAACTTGTTTTAAGTCAATATTTCTTTAATTTTGGTGAAATTAATTAATTATTTTGATGAAAAAATAATTCTTGTTATAAGATAAATAATCTGCCAGTGGAACTAGAACTTTTTCATTAATATTAAAGAATTAACTTAAAACAAGCTCTTATATGTTGCTGAAAAGTTATTTGTAAGTTAGTTTTGTCTTATTTCAAGTGTACTAAGATATTTGCACTAGAAACTAAACCAAAATTACTTGGTAAGATTTTGTGTTTTTGCAGTATGCAGATTGATTCTGTAACCTTTCTTTCAAACCAGTGGGCCACTGGAGCCTTTTTCTATCAGCTGAATAGTTTCTGATGTTAAATCCCACAGAATTGTGAAACTTTTATCACTTATGATAAGTGACTGATAATATTGTTGCACGCTGCAAACAATTTAAAAATGGTCAGTCTGACTGGATGCATAAAATAAAAGCTTTGGGTATCAATGAACCTGGGATTTAGTTTCAGTAAAACTGCAAAACTTCCTGAGAATGAGATGATTATGCACAAACGCTGCTGCTGAACATTACAAACGATGAAAGCTTTCAGAAAAAGCTCAAACATCAACAACATCCTTTAATATAACAACAAAGTAGCTTTATAGTTGCTGCCAGATATCAGGCGTCTTCCCACCAGACAACCCTAATCATATCAGACAACCTTTAAGTCTCACATCAAACAAATGCTCACATCCTTTAGAGAAACACAGCAATATATGGGTATCTAATGGAAAATACAGGACATTTCCTCCACCCAAGGACAAACAGAAGCAAATGTGAAAGTAAAACCATCTAAGGAGGAAAAACCCAGGAAGTTAGTTTGTTAAACTGCAGGATAACATTGGTAACACGGGTCTTAATTTACACAATTTCTTGTCTACAGCAGGCAAAAGAAGAAACTGTTTTATATTTAAGATAAATATTGATTTTCAGTCCTATGCATCCAGTAAAATATGCTTTTCCATTTGCAAGAGAAAAGAAAAAAATAAGTCACTTGCTGTTTATAATAAAAACTGTGAACTAATTTTCCTTTAAATCAAATTTTATTAAACATCTTGGACAACTTACTCTGCAGAGGTAGTAACTAATTACATTAAACTGAGTAACGTTCTGAGAAACAGTTAGCTTTACTATATCGTACTTTACACGCTACTCTTAGTTGAGTAAAATGTCTGAAAACTCTACCCAGTGTGAGTAACTTCTCTAAATGAAATAAACATATTTTAACTGAAAATACATGAGACAGAGACAAACTTACAGTTTATGTTAAAGTGAGACCTCTTGTTTGTACACAAGCTTTGTTGTTTAAATGTTATTTTCTATCTGTTGTGCCATTTATAGGTCAAAAAGTTTCAGTAAACACTATATATTATCGCTGGATTTTCTTGGATAAATATACATTTTCTACTGTCAGCATTAGTTTCACAAGTTTTATCTTGGAAATGTATTTCTTCTTGCTTAATTTGTAATTAAGCAATTTATTAGTGTGTTTAATTTTAGTCTTTAAAATGCCTGACTAGTTTGCACATAACCTATTTTTTTCTCTCTGATGCCACAGTAATAAAATATTAAATCAGATGTTCTGATCTGCTAATCGGTACTTACGTAGCCTTTTTACCAATACTTTATACTCTTACTTGATTAATTTCTTGGACGGTTACCTTTTTGAGTAAAAATATTTTGAAGTAGTGGCTACTCTTACTTGAGTACAGCGTTTGGCAGCTCTAAAAGTTGCCCCTTCTGTTTCCCTGATTGACAACAACTTATTTAAAGCCACAGAAATCTTTAAAAAATGGATAAAAACTCATGCTCACCTGTGTCAGGGAACTGTAGACGGACAGCGGTAGGTCAACCATTCGCAAAGCTGCAGCCTTGAGAGACAACTGGGAGCTCGTCAGGGTCTCGTGTGTCATTTTGGCAGCGCTCTATCCATGACTTGGCAGCGGCTTGGCGCTCGCTGTCATTCCACCGGAGCGGCTGAGGACGACAGCAAAGGAGATTTAACCTCAAAGGGCTGAGGAGGGGATATAATGACGCCGTTATGTAAAGCCTCAGATGTTCAGTACGTGCAAATACCAAAAAAACCTTGAACCAACGGCAGCCCTGGTGTATACAGATATCACTCAATACTTTGAAAACCAATTTCCTTAAACATGCTTTTGGACTTTATTTCTGTTAAAATATCTAGATAAACATAAAAGACAGCAACATGTTCAGGACACTATGCCACATCCAGTTAGATGAAATTACTTTTTCTGTTCGTCGCAAGTTTAGCTGGATTGCCTCCTTGAGATTGCTGGGAAATTGTAATTACTTCTCTAGTGATTGATAAATACTTTTACATATCTGTGCTTTGTAACATGAGGAATCAATAAGACAATATGTACTGGATTTTTAGAATCAAAGAGAAAAAACTGTTAAGAAAAAAAAAAATTCACAAGATTTAGATCATTTGCTTTGAAAATCTGTATTGATCTTGATCTGTTTTTTAAAAACCAGAAATAGTTAATTATGGTGGTCAGCTTTATTTATAATATTGGCTTGCACAGACATTCTTTTTTTAAATAATAATGAATCATTTCATAACCTAATGAAATAATTCATTATCATCATTTTGTAATGTAAACTTACAAAATTATGTTACATTTTGTGATGTAAACTTAGCAATTTCATTATTTTTTTTTACTTCGATTTTAACTTTTACTTCAATAACCAATAAGCTCTGAAAAAAAACGTGCCACTTGAAACGAACTATACTTTTTATTTAACATTACATACATTTAATAAATCCCTATATTTAGTTAAAAATATTGAAGTTTAATTCTGCACATTTTTGTTCAGTGTTCTTACTATCACAAGTTTACCAAAAATAAATATAAACATTTTATTAAAACACGTTTGGAAGGTGCTTAATATGAATACTGTCACTACTTTAACAATAAAATAACAAATTACAGTAATTAAAAAGCAATGACATTCGCATTTGCGACATTCAAAACAACTAATATGCCCCACGGTTCTTCTTAACCTTTTTAAAAAATATATTTATAAAACTAAAGCTTGTTGGGCGACACTAATTCCGCAGCTAATAATGACATTAGCACATGGTTGAGAAATGATGGGATGTACGGCCTGACAGCATAGCTAAAGGCTAACTTAGACAGCAGGCTGGCTAATTTAGTTAAATTAGCTAAAAACAAACAACCCCACGGATTAATTATCGGCCTATTTCCAGTATGAATGTTAAACGGTAAGAATAAAAGACATATCACCGGTACATTTTCAGGTTCTCTCACTGACTCCGCTCCAGCGCCCGGTTGTCCGTCCACTCCTCCCGGTGACCTCGGTGGTTGTTAACTGACGAGTGAAGGACTCGAGCCTTGCTGCACGCGCTCAGCTCTCAACCAGCCTGGCCTTCAAAATAAAAGCACAACCTCAAGCCTGTGGTTATTTAGTGGTGTTTCTGCGCCCTCTTCTGGATTTGGGCAGTATTGCAGTGCTTGATTCATATCTGTTTTAGTAAAGGGAAGTACTTCAAGCATTTCATTATACACATTAATATAATGATGAGTTGCTTACAATACAACTCCACATAAAAAATAATTATAAAAATATAAAATAAATGCATAGTACAAAGTGAAAATATGAGGTATATACTTAAGAAGTGGTGTTGACAAAAATAATTTAAACGTGATCCAAACATAAAGTTTTTAAGAATACATTTTTTTTAATTGCCTTCTCTGTTGTTAACAGAAGACATAAATATGACTTTTCCTCACTCCTTTATTACTCCATTATTTTTTCTTTATTTCACATTTTTTCCATTTTTGCATTGTCTGCAGATTTTGCTCATATTAACTATCTTTTTTCATTCTCAGTTCTTTCTTCTTTATAGAAACTATTTTTGGTCCTGTGTTTCTTTTCTGGAATTGTCCATTAGCACATATAGAATTGCCTATAGCTTCATGTTTTCCTTTATAGATAAACACAGCAAATAGCCATATGAACTCTATTTTATGCCACAGATAGCTACTCCTGCCTCAGGGCTTATCTGTTTCTCTCCTAAATGTTAGCATTAACTTTGTTTATATGTTCTTATACATAGAAAGAACACACTGTTGACTTTTATTTATTAAATAGAGTGGAAACAAAAGTCTAATTTTACTTAAGTAAAATTTCTACAAACTTGACAGTAATTTTACTGAATGAAGAACAAACATGTTTTAACCAAAAAGGCACCTGAAACTCTTAATTTGTACACAAGCTTTATTGTTCTACTGCCATTTTCTATCTGCTTTGCTTTTTATGCCACTTGGAGGTAAAGTGAACATACAGTAAATGTTATCATTTGAAATACTTTTCCTTGCTCTAACATTCTAACATTCATAGATTGTAAGTAAGTTGTATGTTAAAAAATGTATTTGGAAAAATGTTGCTTCTTCCCTGAATTTGGACATTTTTAATTATGTGATTTGGATTCATTTGTTCATGTTAGTCCATAAAATCCCAGAATTTGAACATACCTATTTTTGTTTGATGATAAAATTTTAAATATGAAATCAGATATTATGACTGGTAACTCAATACTTGAGTACCCGTCTTACAGAATAGCTGAATTAATTAAATATGAGTAAAAATATATTGAAGTCATGCAACTCCTAAGTAAGTAAAATTTGGGGGTACTCCACCACCTCTGCCCATAACTGCTAAAAAAAGAGAGAATAGCTCATTTAAAACTTCATCAAGTACATTGATGACGGTAAAGGAATATTCAGGGGAAATTTGGTTTGGTTGGTATTCCAATTTTTTCACACTAGGTGGCACTTGGGTTGGGTTCGCTGCACAATGTATTTAATTGTGTGAATACTCTTTACATGACACTGATTCTTAATCAAGAACCTATATATAATTTACTCGTATTGTAATTTATATTGTTTAATTATTTCTCTAAATGACATTTAGGTCATCGATGAGAGTATTTGTAAATGAGAATAATCATAGTACTTGATAATACTGACTTGATAAAGGATAACACTATTGCTAAATTTGAAAAAGAAATATGCAAATACACGAGACTGGATAGGATAGGCAGGATTTGTTTTTGTTTTGTATTTTATCAAATAATTAATTTATTCATTTATTTAACGATTTATTTATGTATTTAACGCTTACTGCATTTCACACAACACCGGTGTTCCACTGAATCGTGTGACCATCGTATCCTGTGACGAAAAGGGGCGGGGACAGTTGTAACGTTAGCAACCACGCTGTGAGACGGGGAAGGGGGGAAGCGTTATCGTTTACAGTGAAGGATTGCCCTCTGAGAAAATGTCTCGAAATACAGACCAAATGTTCATGTGAGACGTCAAGAAGAGCTGAGTTTACTTGAGAAGCGGCGTGTCTTTATATCGAGCCGGTAAGGACCGCGGGTGGTTTTATTTTTGATGATGGCAAAGACTCCTGTGTTGGTTCGTCACTGATCATCAGTAACCTTAGCTGGCTAATCAGTTAGCATGTCCGTAGCGAGATGGTTATCAGGGACGAAGCGTCACACGGGAACATTTCTGTTTGTGTTTCAGTGAGAGTACGTCTACGCCGTGTTTTAACGTTAATGGAGAAGCCATGGTTAAGTTGAAACCCAAATAACCGCTTTAAAATTGATCAGTCACTGCCAGCGGGCTAATGCTAACAGCGAAGTCAGCCTGTGACGCCTCGCCTGATTTTGACAGCTCACTCTGAGAGGAGCAGCGGACCAGGCCAAAACCACACACTTCTGCAATCTGATTTAAATCCAAAAACAAGTAACCCGTTTCCTTTTTTGATAACCACCGCATAAAGAGTCGATTTTTTCCCCTTCTTATAACATTAAATTCTTTAACTATTTCTTATTGGCTTCCAGGTAAACGACGCCGAGTCACGTTTTCTGCACAATGGTTTTTGTTAACCTGTTGTTGATCTGCTCTTTTCTAACCCAAGATATTAATATATCTCGAGATATTGGCTTTTCCACGAATAGTACTTAATCATGCATTAAAAATATTATTATTAAATTTTAGTCGAGCACGGGTTTCGTTTGCTATGCTTTGACTGTGTGAGCGCCCCACCCTGCATGTCAAAGCAGGATTAACACCCTCGGGGCCCCTTAGGCATCTCAGCACACGGGGCCCCTCAGGGACCCTATTTTAATTAGAAGCTCTTTACATCATACATTACAAACGATAAAACCCAAATTTGGGGCAATTAAATGTATCTAAATGATGACTAATAGTTGGTAGAAATGAAAATCTTGTTGTTTATTCCCAAACTGACCTGCAAATAATGATAATTTGGCTGATTCTGAAGTTTCTTTATGAACTTTAACCTTAAATATTTGAAATATTTAAGTAGTTATGAATATTAGGAGCAGAGTATCTGTCTGTCTATATCCTTTTAATAAAGTGCATTAATTTCTAAAACATCTTCTTATAACCTTATTGATCAGACACTGTCAATTTGAGTGTGTTATGTTTTAATTTGGCAAATAAAACTGATCTTATATTAGTTCAAATGATTTATTTTGATTTACCAAACAAAATCCAATACCAATTTTTTTTTGTTTGTTTTCTTAAAATTTAGTTTTAAAAACTGCTTTTAATTGATTGAGTATATTTTCTGACATTTCCTTAAAGCATTTTTTCACCCACCGCAATGAACCAATAAGCATTAAAAATAACAGTTTATTCAAAATCAAGTAATCATACTGTTTCAGTAACTTTTGATTAAAAAAAAAAAAAACAAGGCTATACATCATAAATATATAGGCGCACAAACGGAAATCCATAAGGATCAATAAATGTGTTTCATTAATAATATAATGCAAATATAAGTAAAGTGTATGATGAAACTTGCATGGCAATATTAATACTGCAGTAGCTTTTGAAGTGTCTGACAGATCTGGGCAATTAAATTATTAATTTGATGAGAGAGAAGAAAAAGAAGCTCTGACAATGAGATGTTTGATCGCTTGGAGTTTTATGGAGAAATATAGAGAGAAACTGTTTTAATTTATAAATCTTATATACGCTCCAAGCCTGGGTGCAGAATGTAGTAGTGGTGTGAAAAGGTATAATTTGAGATACGTGTGATGCATATGACCCAAAACATGTATAGAACACCCGTGATGTTAAACTGCTTGTTTGTTTGTAATGACACTGTCTGCACTGCAGAGTGAAACCAGCTTTCCAGGTGTGTTTCTTTTGTTGAGTTTATTGCTCTTAACCTTTCAGCCATGCTTCCAAAGTTCAGTGCAAGTTTAGACTGAAGGGTAAAGTGATCCAGAAATTAAGTTTTGCTTCACCACGTGAATTACTTGTTAGTTTATTTGTATAAAAAGGAAGAGTCTGCATTTTGTAAACTATTCTCATAAGTCATTTTCATATTACTAATGAGCAGCGTGCATATTGACTTGAACGTCATTATATTTATTACAAGTTTGTATTTACGATATTATCTCCCCGTTGAGATAAGCTACGCTTTCATGACTTCCTGTTTGCAAGAGAAGAACATTAATGTTCCCTTAATGCTGCGAATAACTCTAAAAGCCATCACCCTCCTAAATCACAACCATAAATGTATCAGAGGATTATAGCTTGTGTTTTATAGCGTTTAGCTCAATAAACCTATCAGATGTTTTGTTAAAGAGCCTCCTTTAGTTTTAAATGATGCTTTGACGGTACAATATATTTTAAACATGTTAAGTAAATCGTAGCGCAGCTGACACTTTGCAGATGTGCTGCACAAAATATGGCTGCGTCTTTAGTTTGTTGCATTGCAAGTTTTCTAGTCTGCAGAGGTTACCTTTTCAGTTTTTACCTCCATGTGTGTTTTATTTGTTAAGATTACACTACATGTAAATAGCTGAATAATAAATGATTTTCAGACTCTTGAAAAACAATAAATCAATTAATCGCATGATAAATTAACACAAGCTCACTTATTTCCATTTGCATGATTTATAATTTTTCTCCTTTGTCTCTCTCTTTCTAACAAAAACTAAATGACAAAACTCTCCAGTCTCAACTGGTTATTTTTTGTTTTAGTTAATTTTGTCTACAGAGACTTCATAATTTAATTTATTTGCTGTTTTGTTTATTTGGGATATTTAAAATGTCTTCCAGTTCCTGGGTTAAATGATCATTACATTTTAAAGTTTATTCACCTTTGAGAATGTGTTCTTGCATTATTATGCCATTACCATTATATTACTTGAAAAATGGTTTCAGAACAACAATATTATCAATTACTGCAATAACTTCTAGGACAATTAATAGTCCAATAAAATTTCTTATTGTGAATTGATTTTATACAGTAAAGTAACTGTTTTTATCTTTTGTGCACATGCTTTTTTATTTGAGTGTTTCTGATTTATTCTCATTTCATTGCTCCTCTGTTTACTGTCCCTTTAAACTCTAACATCACTGCTTTATGTCACAACTTAATACAAGAGCCATGATTTCTGCACGCATGGAGACGATTGCCTGTTTTAATGCAACTGTTCCTCAAACAAAACGTTTGATCTTCTCACCTCACATATTCTTTCTCTCTGTAGCTTTACAAATATTCATCTGTAGTGTTGTAAAGTTTTTGTAGAGGAGAAGAAATCCTGTGTAATGCTGCCTCTTTTTGTCAATGCTTTGGTTTTGGATTTTTAGTTTTGGACAGTTTTTTGACCTGTAACCGTGGCAACGTGGCATAGTTTTTACATCTGCTAGCACCTAATTAGCATCTGAAAAGCTCAAATAGTCCCAGAGGAGTTGAAAAGGGGGCTTCGTGAATCTGGCTTTTTATCCACAAAACAAGACAGGAATTTAAAGAGGAGAAGAAAAAGCAAACGAGGTGGATTAGCAGTGCTTGCCAATGACTTATTGTATCATGCAGGACATGTTACCATGGAACATTGTCTCTCCTGTGTTGATATTGAGTTGTTAGCATGTCCTGCAGCAGCAATTTTCAGTCAGAGGCCTCTAGTTTGTTGGAAGACTGAGTGCTACGATGAGTTACAGCAACATAAAGTATTATTTAATTGAATTGGAATAATTACATACTACTAAATAAACATGTAACCGTTTTAATCTGGACTATTGATCAACAAACAATAAGAAGTTCTGATGAGCAAAATGAACATAAATCCTCACTGGAGGGGATGCAGTGGTGGCGCAGGGGCAAAGTACAATCCACGTATTGAGGCCTTAGGCCTCATGGCGGTGGTCGCAGGTACGATTCCTGGCCTGGTGACGTGTTGCATGTCTTCCCCCTCTCTCATTACCCAGTTTCCTGTCAAACTACTTTCAAATAAAGACCACTCGAGCCAACAAAACCTTTAAATAATTATTATTATTCAGATATTGTAGTTTGTTGTAAAAGTATTGAACCGTTTCACATTCTGTCACAGTTCAGCCACAAACTTCAATGTATTTAATTGTAATGCAAGTTTTTTGGGTTATCTGTCAACCAGCTTTGCACGTCTAGAGACTTTTCTTAAAGGATTCCCCTGCACCATTGATCTTCCCGTCAACTCAGACCAGCTTCGCTGTCTCTTCACCATGATGCTGTTATTTCCGTGTTCCAAAGTGGGGATAGTATGTTAGTTTTTCTCACACACAGCATCTTGCATGTAGGCAAAGAAATTCAACTTTGGTCTCATCTCACTAGATCACAGTCTTTAGACATGTTTACTATAATACTTAGCATATACGTCTTACATCCTTATATTGGATTGTACCAAACTAAACTAGCGCTGCAAGTACTGATTACTTTAATAATTGATTATTTTGGCAATTAACTCTTTACTCTGACGATTAATCAATTATCCTCATGATTAATTGATTAATCGGATAGAGAAACTGCCACATTCTGCAGATTTTTCATTTAACCACTTAAGTCTTTTTATACATTAGAAATACATTAAAAGTTTGTTTTTTAAATAAGAAAATAAACATTTCATTGTATCATTCATAACGTATCATTCCTTAAGTGAACGGTTGATTATTTTTAGCAAAGGATGCATCTGCAACTAAAAAATATTACTGACAAAGGAATGTTTGTTTTCTTTAACTTAATGGCAAACTATATATATGTTTTGTGCATTTTTTGATTAATTATTGCACTGAGCATGTTTTTTTTTTTTTTTAGCAAATGGCCTGTTTTAAATCTATATACTCCAGTCAACGATTAATCGATTACTAAATTAGTTGACAATTATTTCAATAATAAATTCATCACGATGTAAAACAATCTGCAATTTTCTTCTTCTTCATAATTACACACTCTGCTTTATGTTGGTTTATCACATAAAATACATTAAAGTCAGTGGTTGTAATGTGATGAAATATAAATCATTTAGCTTCAGAACCATGTTGCTTTGACTTTAACATTGCTTTCACTTTGAGTATAGCGTGTCTTATTGTCGGTGTTTCATTTATCTTTGTGATAACATTATAACCTCTCCCCTGTCACATGGCTGACAGTGATCAGGAACGTTGAGAAGGTATTTGCAGACTCCAGTCTCGCTGTTCCTGTTGCACCACTTCGGCTTGTAGTTTTGGATGCTTCAACAGCAAATAAGGTCTACTCCTGGAGTAGGAATATGATAAGATAAATTTCATATTACTAGGTGTGACCTGATGCTTTTTTTTTAATCGTTACTCAATATATCAGTGTGTTAAATGTTTTTGTACACACAGGCGTGGAAAAACTCGTCATGCATGGAGATGTCAGGTTGCAGTAAACTGATTAATGTTTCCTGTGTCGACTATCAGATGAAGGGTTTATGCGCAACCTTTTGAGAAAAACACAGGAAGTCACTGAACCTTTAAAGCTAATTTTACCAAACAGTGTTTTTGTTCTTGACTGCAGACTGGACAGTGAGGGATGCCGCCAGCGTCCAGCTGTGACTGCCCCCACCTGGACTGTGTGGGGGAAATTACCAAGGAGGAACTTATCCAGAAATCAAATGTGAGTAATTAAACTACTATAAACTGTAATTCATAGTTTTATTTCTGTTGTTTTGTTATGCTAATTACTTAGCACAGTGGTGTCTACAGTCAGTCCTCAACGGGCCGTATCCTACATGTACCGGTTCTCTTTCTGGTTCAGCAGACCTGAGGCCCTGTTTACACGACAGCAATTTCTGAAAATTAAAGAGTTTTGTTGTGTTTGTTCTGTACATTTACATCAAACCACCGAATGTTTTCTCTGACAACGGCACAGATTGAAAACGGGTTCCAGAGTGCAATGTTTCTGAAACGTACCGGTGTCAGTTGTCTTGTAAACAGAGTAAATGGATCTTTTGTCAGGGAATCCCTAGCTCATGCATAGTATGACGCAAAACATAGCTGCTTCCTACAATCCACAGAAGAAGAAACTACTGACAATGCTGGTGTTACTACATCCGCCCAGGTGGCAAAATACACGTGTTCTTGTTCAGCTCGTAACAAGCGCTCGCTTGTTCAGCGCTCTTATCTAGAGAACTACGGACGCCGTGAAAGCTCAAACAACGTGTTTCAGCGAAGTTATGCCACTTTTTTTCCCAACTGCACCCTAATCAGACGCACATAGTGCGTGTTTCCCCCAATATCTGGGGAACGGTATCTGATGGAGAAACGCGAAGCGACGTGCTTTCAAGCAGCACTTAAAAAAAAAAAAAACACCGCACACTTAGTTTAAAAAAAACCTAGCACCAACTAGTGGCGTGGCGAGGACATTACACCTTTTCGATGTGTACCGTTACTGTGTAAACACAGATTGTAATTAGAATGTCTTCATGTAAATGTGTTAACAGAAATGGAACAAAAATTCAAATTTTGTTGCATCATTGTCATGTAAACAGGATCTCAATCAGATCATGCTTCATTGGCATAGCTCTGCAGAACTTTATGACATTCTATGAAGGTAGCTGCATCGTTTAAATCAGAGCAGAGGTGCATTTAAAACCAGCCAGGACACTAACTGTTGAGGACTGGAGCTGGACACCCATAACTTAGCATCTTTACCTCTCATTTTTAGGGCCACTGTCAAGACTGTAAAGTCAGGGGACCAAACCTTTGGGCTTGTTTGGAGGTAAGGTGATGCCTGCTAGGAAGCTGATTTGACTCTGTATACCGTGCCTTGCAAAAGAGTTCATACCCCATGAAGATTTTTATGCTTCTGCGACGACTAACTTCAGTGTTTTTTATTTAGATTGTATTAGGGCTGTAGATTATGATTATATTAGTAATCAATTATTCTGACGATTAACTGATTAATCGTTTAAATAAAATGGTCGCATTCTGCAGATTTTTCAGTTAACCTCTTAGGTTTATTTTTCAATATTAGAAATGCATACGAAAATGCAAATCAACAAAATGATTTAGTTTGTTTTTAAATGACAAAATAAAAATTTTATTGCCTAGAATGCAAAAATACAGCATTCCTTTAGTGTATGCTTGATAATTTGTAGCAAAGTTTGTACTGGAAGCTAAAAAAATACTTATAATGTCAGCATATAAAAACCTCAACTTTTTTTGCTTGACTTAACATCAACACAGTGTATGACTGATCTGTTTATTATTATTTGATTTATAATTGAACTGCATCTCTAATGTATATATCAAAATGTATATCTTAGACCGAAGACTTTTATCATCCAGTTTTTGTTAGAAAGAAAGGACAGAGAAAACGATAAACCATGCAAATGGAAATTCTTGAGTTTGTTTTCATTTACTAGGGAATTAATTGATTTATTCCTTATTGTGACAGGCTTAAACTTCCATTATTTTTACATTAGTGGAAAATGGTCTCAAAACGACAATATTATTGTTTATCACAATAATTTATGAGACAATTTATCGTCCAGTAGAATCTAAGAATGACTAAATGCTGAGAAGTTCTAAGTGTAGGGATATTTTTTATGGCATTGTGAGTTTTCATAATTTAACTCTGTTTTTTTTTTACATTCTGCTGCATTCAACTTGGCGTTTTTCCTCTCTAGAACGGCTGTGCATATGTAGGCTGTGGAGAATCCCATTCTGACCACAGCACAGTCCATTCCCAGGTGAGAGATGTCCCAGCCTTTACGATGCATCTTAGCCAGAAAAAGATTCAAATCAAGACTATGGTGTTTAACTTGAAACTATTAAAAGAGGAGGATTGAGTGAGGAAGTAGAGGAGTTGCATGTTGAAGTCCCTGAAATACCACATCAGAGTCCCAGGAGCCATTACTTGCAATAAAACCACCTCCAGCACTGCATGTATTTTTAACCTCCTCTCCCTGTGATCACACACACACACACACACACACACACACACACACACACACACACACACACACACACACACATCCAGCACGCGCATCCTTTTAGCCCTTTGAAGTGCACTGAACTGACTCTCTGCCTAGATCTCTGCTTTCAGTTCGGTTTCAGCAGCGGATCATCCGTTATTAATTTCCAATCCTCGGGGAAGTGGGGGAGATTCGCTAGCGCTCTCACCTCCATGGTTACAGTATCCACCACTCCTCTTTGCAGTCCTGCAGTTTACTCAGCCTCTTGTCTTCTTGATTGAAACTTTCCTCCCCAGAACATTGGGGTTAGAAGTAAAGGCCCATTTAAAAGGCAAACATGTAATTTGCTCTGCCTTGTTGTTTCTACATCACTGCAGTTAGACTGTGCAGGATTAAAATGGTATCTTCTTCTTTCTTTATTCGACGTCGTATTTAAAGCTTGTATGAAATGCTTTTTGTGTGCTGAATGCCATAAAGGGAAAAATTGTTTAATCTTCTTCTCTTCACCATTCATCCAGGAACCAGATCCTGTCTGAATCTAGCAGAGATTATTACTGAGATTACAGTTTGAAATTTACTCCTTATGCAGCTGAATTTGGAAGTCTTTTGTTTTATTTGTAAGGACACTAGGGTTAAAGTATTTGTCCATCCATTGGTCAACCATCTAACTGGCCACTCTATCCTTCAGTCTATCAACAATCCTGAGAATTTTGGAAATCTGAGTGTAGAAAAGAGTGAACACTATTTGTAGAAAGGAACTCAAACAGTGGCTGCTTGTGTTATTAATATTTTATAGATGGGGTCAAGTCAAGTTTATTAGTCTAACACATTTCAGCAACAAGGCAGTTTAAAGTACTTTACATAATAAGAATATAATTCGGCCAACCAACTAAACAAAAAAAAAAAAAACATTAAGTGGAACAATAAAAAGAAGAAACGAAAAGTTATAAACCAGACTAGAATTAATTTATTTTCTAATTGATCCTTGATTTAAAGAAACTCAGTGTTTCAACAGTTTAGCAGTTTTCTGGAAGCTTGTTCCAGATTTGTGGTGCTTAGAAGCTGAATGCTGCTTTTCCATGTTTGGTTCTGGTTCTGGGGATGCAGAGCAGAACCAGAACCAGAATACCTGAGAGACCTGGAAGGTTGCTATGACAACAGCAGATTTTTAATGTATCATGGTGCTAAACCGTTCAGTGATTTATAAACTAACAGTATTTTAAAGTCTATTCTCTGAGCTACAGGGAGCCAGTGGAGGGACTTTAGAACTGGGGTGATGTGCTCCATCTTCCTGGTTTTAGTCAGAACGCCAGCAGCAGCATTCTGGATCAGCTTAGGCAGACCTGTGGAACATTTTCCTTCATGTTGCAGTAATCGATGCGACTAAAGATAAACGCACGGATGAGTTTCTCTAGATCTTATTGAGACATTAGTCCTCTATTCCTGGAAATGTTCTTCAGGTGATAGAAGGCTGAATTTGTAAATGTCTTTATGTGGATCTGAAGGTTCAGGTTTGAATCCATCACTACACCCAGATTTCAGGCCTGATCTCTATTTTCCAGCTGTAATAACTGAACCTGAGCGTTGCCTCCAGATCGTTCCTCTTAAGGTCAAAAGATAATAACTTCAGTTTTGTTTCTATTCAGGTGGGAAAAGTTTTGGCATCTTCACACAGTGATTGAATAGGTTCAGAGTCTGCTGGTGATATTGTAATGTAGAGCTGTGTATCATCTGCACACTTATGAAATATAAACTTATTTCCTTTTATATTGTGAACTATTGGGAGCATATAGATATTGAACAAGAGGGTATCCTAGGATTGAGCCTTGGGGTACCCCACATGTGACTTCTATCCACTTTGATGAAAAGTTACATATTGAACCAAAGAAATCCCTTTTATTTTTGTAAGACTCGAACCATTTGAGTATAGACCAGAGAGTCACTAGTTGCTTTAATAATATGTCGTGGTCAACGGTGTCAAAAGCTGCACTGAGGTCCAACAGAACCAGCACTGTAGTTTTTCCACAGTCTATATTTATGGGGATATCTTTGAACACTTTGACTAGGACAGTCTCTGTAACAGACAGAAAGATGTCAAAGCAATCGGTTATCGTTAGGAAAGTATTTAACTGTTGAAACGTTGCTTCTTCAATATCTCTGCTGATGAATATAAAGGGTCATGAGAGCCGAAGGCTAAAGAGTTAACGAGGGAAAAGTTGTAGAAATATTTTGGTTTTTCTAATTGACAGCAATGTCAAAGCAGTTAACTAAAACACAAGGCGTTATAAGGTTTGGTGAAGAGGCATATTTACAGCATTGTTATTCATGGTTTGCCTCGTACATTTTCCTTCATGAATCTTTTAAATGGGTCGGGGGAGATTTGGATACCGTGTTCCATCTGGTGTGTCTCTTTTGCCAAATCGGTCCTGGCCCACTGCGTAAAGGCTAATGGACTCCCTTATGAATAATACAGGATCTGCTGGTTGGCTGCTGCTCATGTTCAGTCAAACTGTTTCACTGCTGTTGTGTGTCAGGGCAGCAGTGGGTCAGCGGGTCTCAGACATTTTCCTCAACGGCACACAGCCGCCTCCACCTGTCATATCAGCAACCAGACACTAAAGGCTCAGCCTGAATTTTGTTAAACCTTTTGTGTTAATGTCTGTGAATCCATTTGTCTTGATAAGTCAAAACGTCACACCCGTGTTCAAGTCCAAACATTTAAGCTATTTTTATATTCTCAGTGAAAACAGGGCTTGAAAGCCATCTTAGGGTGAAACTTGTCATAAAAGAATAAAAGATGCAGATTAACAATTCTTGGATGGAAGACAGTTAGTCCAGTCATGTAGGATCGAATTCAGTCCAGATTAAATTACGGTTATTATTTTAATAATTGATTATGTCTGCTGGTAATTATGATAAGAAATTGGATCTTCACATTCTGCTGATTTTTTTTATTTTTTATTTAACCACATAAACCAGTTTTATACAATGTTACAAATATGTTAAAAGATGCAAATAAGCAAATAATTTAACAACATTTTTAGATAAGAAAATGGACAACTTATTACTTAAAATTCATTAGCAGCATTCCTTTAGTGAACACTTGATCATTTATAGCAAAGGATGCATCTGCAGCTAAAAAATACTTCTAGCATCAACATGTGAAAAGCTCAGCTCTTTCTGCTTGATTTAATATTAATACGGTGTAGAGCTAATCTGTTGCATATGTTTTGGATTAACCTATTAATAATTGGATAGCTTAAATAGGAGATTTTTCTCTTTTTGTTTTACAGAATTTGAACCAGGTGGAGCTAAAACTATTTTGCTTGAGGAGTTTTGTGTAGAATAAATGTATTTTTTAATTTTAATTCCGATATGTGTATAAATATTTTGGACTATTTTGGCTTAATTACTACTCTCATTGTGTTTTTCTTTCGGCAAATTGCCTTTTTAAAAAAAAATCAGTTTAATCCAGTTAACAATTAATCAAATACTAAATTAGTTGAGTATCTCAAAAATCAATTAATCACGATTAATCTGATTAATCGTTTCAGCCCTACATTAAATTCAAACTACGGTAATCTCATTGCATAATGTGTTTCAGATCAAATGAAGTATGAATTATGATTCAATCTAGCCAAAGTTAGTTGATCATTTAAAGCCAGTGTTTTGTGTTTGTATGCTTAAAATAAGAAACATATTAACTGATATTGGTAATATTTGTTACAACCAAAACAGTTCTTCAACTAGATTTGAATATCATTCTAAGGTTTTACCTTTGACTTCCAAGATAAATGTCTTTGTCAGTGACTCCCTCTAGAGAAAACGCATATTAAACACAGAGCCACTTAAACAGGGATTGTTTCTATGAAAAGAAATACATTATAGTGCAAAAGATTTTACTGTTCTGAAATCATTCATTGTAATAAATGTTAATAGAATGTTCTGTTTTCCTCTGTAGACTGCACTGTGATAAATAGGCTTTGTGTCTCACCTGCAGTAAACTGCTGCATGAAACAAGGCCAGCAGAGGAAAACCATCTAAAACTACACCAACCTCAAGCATTTCTGTGCATTTCCTTTATAGGGAATGTCATTTACTACAACTTTATAGTTTTATTTTAATTATTTGAGTTGGAACTCCTTCAGAATCACTGTTTGATTGTTTAGCAGGGATTATAATATTATTTTAATTGATTTTTGTGTAGGAGACGAGGCACAACCTGACTGTGAATCTGACGACGCTTCGAGTTTGGTGCTACGCTTGTGGCAAAGAGGTTTTCCTGGAGCGTAAATTAGGTCCTCACTCTCCAAACGCCATCGTCGAACCTCTTCCCTTACCGCAGAATGACGTTCAGGTACGAGCCGCCTTCACTCTTTCAACAAGGGTTAATGTTATAGAGCAGTTTTTATTGGTTGCATGTGTTGCTGCACAAGATTCAGCGGTTGCAAAATGTTAAAATTGTGCTTATTTGTTTACTAAATAACATACAATGATTTTATCTGTGGACGATGTTGCTTTAGGATAACAGTAAGGCCCCTGGGAGCCCAAGTTCGCTGAAGCTGCCCTCTCATGTTGGTTACGAAGACTTGGACATGGAGACAGAAGAGGAGGACAACCTGAGGGCCAGAGGTGAGTTCACCAAATTGTGTTTTTATGTGAAAAAAACAAGGAAATTATTTAATAAAGTCTCATTCTTCTGTCTAGACAAGTGGTTTTAAGTGGAGATGCACAGGTCCAATATTGATATCCATATTGGTCCCAATATTGCAAAAAAAAAAAAAAAAACAATCTTGATTATTGTTTATTAATAATCGTGACTATGTTCCCAATCTATAAGGGTGGATCTATTCAGTCTAATTCTGTGCTTTGTGCTCTGAGTGATGCTTTATTATTTATTTTACGTTCTATCTAGATTTCCTATTTGCACTTCCTGAACCATTTGAAGGGATTATTAGTTTATTTTCTACTTGTTTGATCAAAGTAGACAAAAACCTGTTGGTTTTGTCACTTTCAGTTTATTTATTTTACATTGGCTGTTATACTCATAATTGCTCTGGCTGATCATATCAAAGTTGTTTTTGCATGTTTGACCAAAATATTGGTGTATTATTTTTATTTTTTTAAGGATTTTTTGGCTCCTTTGGCCTTTATCCTACAGTCAATTAACAGGAAAGAGGGATTGTCCTGTCTAGGACTAAGGCGTCTGTATATGAGTCGCCATTTTACCCCCTGCACCACCACTGCGCCCCCTGGTGGTTTATTTAAGTGTGCTGGTGGAGAGTTATCAAATAAATTTGCAATTCAATACATTAATGTCTGTGTTTAAAAATGAGAAGGGTTTTAAGTCATTTAAGCTCTGCTCTTCTGTATCGGCTGATAAATATCTGTGTCGGTATTCGAAGTGAAAATAGTGGATCGGTGCGTGCCTAGTTCCAAATTAATTTCTTCCTTCACTTTTTAATCCAAATTCAGATATAAACATGTCAAAAACACTGACGTTAAAATCAGCAGTTAGGTTAGGTCAAAGGGTAGCCTGTAATTGGAAACGAAAGGAGATGTAATTTTCATCTGGCAACCTGAGCGAGAGTGTTGCCTCACCTCGTCTCAAGTCTTCCATCAGTTTTGCCTCAGCAGAAATCCCACAGACAAGCAATAAAGGTTTGTGGATGAATTACTTACTGCTGTGAATATAAAACAGTCTCAGATTTTATTTCCATGTTCTACAGCGTTTCTGCCCAGTGACTGCAGCTAAAAATTTTAGTTCTACTCAACAGTGGATGTGCAGCAGCATCTTAGCAGCTGCACATGTGGCTCAGTGCAGCAAAGCTGACAGCAGAATACACAGACTTGAATATATCTTGAATATGCAGACTTTACCTAACAGCATTCGTCACACTGTGTCCTACACGGTTCTGCTGAGGAATAAGCTCTGATCACAATAAATATGTGGCGTAAATGAAATGATTATGAGGTAGATTGGATGGAGTTTGGAGTTTTATCTTTTGATTGAGTTTGTCGTCTCGCCTAAAGAAATCAGCAAGGATTTTTGACATGCTGATGTTTTGAAATGAGGCAGGAAAAATGTCCATATATTTCCTAAAATTGTAACTTTTTGAGCAATATTTTTTGTTTCAAACAATTCCAGACATGGATCTAACGATATGAGTATTGTTTACAAATAAACACATTATGGTTTTTGCTAAAATATGCATTAATAAATGTGGACTGGAAATACAATGGAAACAATACCAATACAGTAAGATCCAAGAACTTCAATAATCTTATGTTTAAAATTATTTGTGACCGAGAATTGTTTAGTCACATTATGACACCAAAGAATTGAGTGAATACACTGGCTTTCCTTCCACAAACTTTGCATAGTAATTTGCTGGAGTTCTGGTCCATTCCTCCTGATAGAACTCTGTACCTATGTGTCTTTAAAACACTTTTTTTTTATAATTTGGCAAAATATAACGCAACTTATGGTGTTATATTTTCTGTCTTATTTTATTATTTTATTGTATCCATTTTTGTAACTTGTCAAAAGACTGCAGATGCGATTTAGCTTCTGCTAATTGGAACAGTGGATCAAATTGTGACATGTATTTTGTGACATGTGTGAGTTGTACATTTAAATAAAGGTCATTATCAATAAATGCATTCATGTGATTCTATAGATCTTTCTAGGAGATTGGTATTTTATTCTTGGAAATGTTCTTCAGCTGAAAGAAGGCCGACTTTGTAACTGTCATTATGTGACTCAAAACGTTCATGTCAGAGTACATCACTACACCCAGATTTCAGACATGATTATTAGCTTAAAGGTGATATTATCACCTGGGCTTTTCTAACTTGCTTAAAGGCAGAGTAATCTTAGTTTGTGAAGTTTTTTAAAAAGTAATTCAAAAAAATCTAAAACTCCTAAATTACATAGAAGAGTAAAAGTTTAGTCCCCTGACTCCACCCTAAACGTGAAGAAAACTGTGAGCTTTTTTACGTGCCTGCTGTAAAACCTTAATCCCTGGAACCTAGTTGGTCTTGTGAACATTTCTACACTTCCTGTGAGCCACCACGCATTTCTAAAAATAATTCATGAGAAGCTTGTTCTAACTTCTGAGGTTTTCTGTGCTCTTCAGGTCTGACGGGGTTGAAGAACATTGGCAACACCTGCTACATGAACGCTGCCCTCCAAGCCCTTTCCAACTGGTGAGTCCCGTCCTCTGCGCCACACCAGCCTCTGAAAGCATCGCTTTCTGATGGTTTTTCTCAATCTTACTGTCCTTTTATCACACTTTCAGCACTCTTTTTCTGTATCCATTTCCTTTTTTTTATTATGTTCCCGCTCGCTTCTTGCAGACGGTGAGAAATAACCACGACTGTGTTCATTTGGGAGATTGATGGCTGAGTGCGAGTTGGTGCACTGCACCATTTGAGAAGCCATAAATGGCCTTTTGTAGTTCCCTGTGGGCTCCTGTGTTACACATCAGCTCCTGCTCTATTCACTTCTACATCTTTATTCTTTTCTACTGTTTCCTTTGATTCTTCTGAGATTCTCTTTGTTTAAGTGGAGCATTTGGTTTGGGTAATTACAGCTCTGGAAAAAAAATGAAGAGCCCACTGCAGTGAACCCCATTGAAAACCTCCTGGTTTTTCCACCAAATACGGATTTCTGAACTCTTCCTGAGATTGAACATTAGTATTGTTGTTTCTAACTGAATAGCAACTTGTTTTCATTGATGTCTGAAAGCTCTAAATCTTTTTCCTTATTTTGACCATTTTTCATTTTCTGCAAATAAATGCTAAAATTTTGCTTGGAATTTCAGAGACATGTTGTGACTAGTTCATAGAATACAAGAACAAACATATACCTATTAAAAGTACAATCAGAGAAACTGACCGTTTCCAGAGCTGTATGTTAACATTTTGACCCAAAGAAGAGGGTTAAAGTTATGTTTTAACAATGTAAAACTCTGAGTCGCAAAGTCCCTGCTTTTACTATTTTGCAAATTCTTGTTCATTCTGTATCTGCTGAACGAAATCCCTTTGGCGTATTCTTTCGTTTGCTTTGATGTTCTTTAGCTCTCACTTACATGAAATGTCTTCCCCGCATGGGATAGTGACTGTAGGAATTTTTGATAACACTCTGCAAGTGAAATAAGGTTTTATTTATATTCATGTAAAAAATACAGAATAGAGCAAGTATGGAACAATTGCAGGGAACTAAACCACTGCAGAGCTCCCTTGAAATAAGAATCTATTTATCTTCTTGATAGTACGTGATAAATGAATTGATATTTATTCTTTCTTTTCATTGCAGCCCGCCTTTGACACAGTTTTTTCTTGAATGCGGTGGTTTGGTAAAAACGGACAAGAAGCCTGCTCTCTGTAAAAGCTACCAGAAGCTGGTGTCAGACCTGTGGCACAAGAACAGGTTGGACATTATCGTCTGTTTCTCCCCCTTTTAAACATGTTTTTACAAGCTACACTGAAAGAGCAGATGTCATTTTTAATACAACCTCACCACAATGTTCAGAGAAAACATTTTGGAGAAGCTGGAATATAAATTATTTGAGCATATCTCTGCTTTTCTTTTAAAGCTGACTGTTTTCCTTTCTCATTGCAGACCCTCCTATGTCGTTCCAACTAACTTGTTCCAGGGGATCAAAGCCATAAACCCGATGTTTAGAGGGTATTCTCAGCAGGTAGGACGTACTTCGTGATGAAAGTGGTGTGCAACATACAGTCTCATACAAAACTTTTCCAAGTTTTACCACAAATATAAATTAATTTTTGGGGATTTTTGGTAATAAAGCTTTACAAAGTAGCAGATAGTTTTGAAATTGAAGGCAGGTTATATATAGTGTTTAAAATAAAAAGTTAAAAATGTGAACTGTTTATAAAACACTTTATTTCCATTCAATGGATTATTCGAGTAAGACTAAGGTATTTTAAAAATTATGATAGTATAGTCATAATATTAGCAGAAAAAAGTCGCATTATTAATAGAAAAGCTTCGCTAGAGTTATCATGGTCTGTCACGATCAGCTCTGTAAGTCTGTGTGGTTCATTAATAACAATAATAAAAAAATAAAATTCAAATTTAAAAATTTGATTCTTATCTTTTTTTGTCAAACCAATACCAAAGTATAACTTCTCAAAATGCTCAGTGTTTCTCATTTTATGTTATTCTTTTGAGTTCTCATAAAATTGCTACTTTATTCTCCTATTATTTTGACTTTATTCTCTCAATTAAAAAGAAAATCTCTTACCTTGGCCCTAATACTCCATTGTATTTAGTACGTCTTCACTCTGATGCCCTTAAATGAAATTTGCAGAAGTAACCAAATTAGTGAACAGTTAAAGAAATAACTAAAATTGCACATCCCCTTCAGCAGGAATTGTCTACTTTCAAGTTAATAACTCAAATTTATCATTCCTCTGCACCCAAATCCATACCTCAACGGACAATTACATGATTTGTGCTGATGCTATTTTTAAATGTAAAGCTGTGTCTTTTAGACACGCTAAGAATAATAAAAAATATATATATTAAACGAAAGCTCATCATGTCCTCAGCCAGTGTGTACAAGGATTTCACAGGCCTAATAAATCAGCTCTTTTCCTTCTGGCTTGCCAGAGTTTGTTTGGAAGAGTTAGGGGAGGAATATTCATTTGTCACGCCACGCTGAGCTGCAGGGCCTTGAATTTAGCATTGCTATGAATAAAGATAACGTTCCAGCTCCTGGGAGAGGGAAGTTAATTTAGCTTGAAGGAGGCGATTGGATTTCTGAGGTTCGTTAAGTTTGATTACACGTTCAGTGGTGTTTGGTTTCGGATTTTGTGATCCAGAATTGGCATGAACAAAGAGGAAAAGTGGCTTTAGTGTGTAATTTCAGAAGAGTGTCTCTGGGAAAGCTTCACTCTGTCGGCTATGAAGTAATGCTTTGGTGAGTTTTAACAGAGTGTATGTGTTCTTAAAAATTCATGTACCTAAATTAAGGTCTTAAATTCATCAAAATATGTATGATTGCCTTAAATACGTTAATCACAGGTCTTAAACATTGTCTTGTCAGTACTGTTTAATCTCATGTCTTCTATGTTTTTTTTTCTGTCACACAAAAGTCTTGAGTTTTGTGACTAGAGGCAGTTGAGGCTACTGGTAACTATCTGCTTTTAAACCCATTCTAGCTAGCTGTGTTTTTTTCTTTTTCTTTTACACCTGTCATGTGTTAGGAAACGTCTAAAATTTATTGCCAGTTGGCTGGACATCATTCGTTTTCGCCACTGGATTACTCCTGTTGCCAACCTGTATGATGATATGTGCATTTTGTTCAAAAAAGCTTGGAAGAACAAAGTTGCTGTCAAGACCCACAAACAAACCCCAGAAATGTTACAGTTTTCACGTGGCGTGGCTAAAGGACACCAGACGACATTTGACGCTGCCGCTGCTGCTACTGGTACTGATCTCAAAGCAGCATTTAGTGCGACACAAACTCTGAAGTGGAAGGTTTAGTGGACTTTAAAGGGGACATATTATAAAACATGCAAAATTCACATTTTGCATGTTTTTCTACTTCCACTTGGGTCTCCACTGCTTCTAAAAACAGCACATGAAAGAACCAATCAGCCATATTTTGGCCATAAGTTAATGTTACTTAGTGTCTGAAAAACCAGCTGTTTCCTAATGTAATGTCTCAAATCAGCAGCCACAACCCTTCACCCAGCAACCCTAGTGAGCACATTTGGTAGGCTGGTTTTACCGCTGTATGTGCTGTACAATGGCTGCTGGAAAAGATAAGTGCTTTTTATTTGTTAACTTATCATCCAGAAACAACTTGCTGCATTCTTGTTGGTTGTGCAAGAGGCTCCACTTCTGCTTTTCAAAGATGTATGGATGTATAAGTGTGCTTCTGTCTGCAGCCATTTTCATGTGGAGTGTAAACATTGAGTTTGGGGGAATGTGGCCAGCAGCAGCTTATTTGGATTTAAAGTGACAAGATGCCCTAAAACAGCTCAAAATAGGCTGAAGTGACCAGAGTAAAATCTCATTATCTAAGAGCGATTTTTGGGAAATAAATGTAAAGAACATGTTTTGTACAGCCCATAAACTGTTCAAGGAAGCTTAATAGGTTGTCTTTAAACACGGAGGTCAAGTACTAGTATTAGTAGGTCTTAAATTTAATTTGCATTTGTCTTAAAAAGTCTTAAATTTGAATTGATACCCAAAGGAACCCTGTGTAAGGTCTTATTTCGTTTGGTCAGAGTCAGGTGTCAGTTAAATGTATTACAAAGTTGACCGTCTTTTTGTTTTAATCTCTGCTGAACCATTAGGATTCCCAGGAATTTCTGCGCTGCTTGATGGATCAACTTCACGAGGAGCTGAAAGAGTCTGTGCCAGAGCCCTCCGACCTTTCCACCAGCATCGCCATGGACGACAGCCCCGAGGAGGACAACCACAGCCAGTCGGACAACGACTTCCAGTCCTGCGAGTCCTGCGGCAGCAGCGAGAGGGCCGACAATGAGGTGCAGGGTGGCAGCATCGTCATGGACAACACCAACGAGGCAGAGATGCTGATTCCTGAGCAGGATGAGATCCAGGCCAACAGGGAGTGGCAGAAGGAGAAGAACATGATTAATGATCTGTATCGCTCTGGGTTTAACGGCGTTATGGGGGGAAACAACGGAGACATCGACAAAGACGTTGACACCACCACGGAGACCATGCCTATTATCAGCAGCCAAGGAGCCCTCAAGGTTCAAGGCAGAACATCAGGTAATTTGTTTTATAACAGTGTCTCCCTCTCTACTGCTTTCCACATCACCTTATACTCACTGCACAGGTGACTTCTGAAGGTAATCAGTTGCACTGGACTTTGTTTATGGAAAAAAAAAAAGTTGACATTCTTCACTATTATGCAATACCTAATGTTGGTGCTATCACACCTGCTGTTGTATCAATCTTCCAGACCTCTCAGGTCTTCTGGTTCTGATCTGCTCTGCATCCACAGAATCAGAACCAAACGTGAAGAAGCTGAAAAACAGCTGAAATACTGAGTTTCTTTGAATCTAGATTAAAAGCCCACCTGTAATAAATGAAACATTGACCAACATTTTGATGTGTAAATGATGGCACTTGGAAAAATGTAATGTCTCAATTATTCATTTTGTGTAAATCACTTTGCCTTGTTCAAATGTGCGATGCAAATAAATTTAGATTTATTGATAAAATCTCTAACTTTCAAGTTTGTGGTTGTAGCATCACTAAATGTTATAATTAGTGGTGCAAAGATTGTTGTCTTCTGGATGATCGTTGATTACAGATCTTTAAAAACCTTGAGGATTCAGATTTTGGCTGATACAGATGCAGTTAACAATAGTCACTCCACTGTTGCCAACTCAGCGACTTTCCTGCTATATTTAGCAACATTTCTGACAAAAAAAATTTATATCGGCCAAAATCGGAATGGGTAGATCAGGCTTTTTAAAGATCGTAGTCGACGATCGACCAGGAAACTGCAATTGGTGCACCCCTACTTCACATTTCGGCCGATTGCTGATTGTTTAATTTTATATAGTTATTTATTTCAAACAGACAAAAATAAAAACAATTTAAAAAAAAATTAAAACAAATTATCATGCCCAATTCACACGCAACTTTACATTCCCCAAATCTCCCAAAATTAAATAAATCAGGGAAAATTTATCGGTCCGCCCCTAGTTAAAATACCTCTGCAACTCACAGTAAATGATGTCTAATACTATTTCTTTTCCTTCAGATTTCTTTTCGGATATCCAAATGTCCAACATCACACGACCACAAAGTCCAGTCGCTACAGAAGGACATATTCCCAAAATATCCAGCAGTCCTCCCAAAGCTACCTCCGGATGGCTGAGCTTAAACCCTTCACACAAGAAAGGTACGGCGCTTCTGTTGCCCGCAGCTCAGCTCACAGTCATGATTAGAGCCGAATCACGCTGAGAGTTAAAAAAAGGAAATATGAGTGGGACAGGATGGCAGGAATATCCTTGGCAAACTGACTGTAAATCGGTGTTCTCACATTTCTACTTCTCACAGCGGTCACCACATTCTCCCCGCTGAAGAACAAGCGACAGAGGAAATACCGCAGCGTCATTTCAGACGTCTTCGATGGGACCATTGTCAGTTCAGTTCAGTGCCTCACCTGTGATCGGGTCAGTGGGGCTGTTCTCTAATTACTTATTCTCTAATACAGTGGTGTAAAAGGGCCAGTTGTTCCAGAATCTATTGATAAAACCCATTCACAAACTGATAAAATATCAATAAATACCTGTCTTTGTTAAAATTAAATATTGAGCATCTCTTAAAACTGATCAGTCCCTCCTGGATTTTGCGATTGTTTTCGGGATTTTATTTCAATCAAAATCACAGATTTGTTTTGTGTGCTAACTTAAAAATATTTGCAATTTCGAAATATTTGAAATATTTACTTCCTGGCATACAATTGCTGATGGGAAGTGAGACAATGTTGACCATTTTTGCAGAAAATTTGCAATAAACTCGTAAAAAAATGTAGGGTTTGTTGATTTTGATTGAATTTTGGCAAAAAAACCCTGGAGGAATTGATTGATGTAACTTAGAAGTATTCGGATACAGAACTGATTTGTATCAGTTTGTAACTGAACACTCAACTGTGATCTTGAAGATTCTGGTTATGCATTCCTCTGGAGTCATGAGGGGCCACATAAAAAGCTCCCAGGCCTTGAGTTTGACACATATGCTTTTATTCCTTTATATTCCAAAACTGATGAGAAATTATCAATGTTTTTAGATACGAGGAAACTAAAGGAGTTCTTTTGTTTTCATGAAACGTATACTTGAGATTTTTTGCAACAGAGTGTCACAAATAATCACGAGCAGCCAGAAATCTTTTCTGTATCCTCTCTGGGCTCAAAGGAATACCATAGCAACATAAAATAATAAGACTAGATGTTACAAAAAAAATTTATTTTTATATTGACTATTGTGACAATTAACTGGGCTGCACAGTGGCGCAGTTGGTAGCACTGTTGCCTTGCAGCAAGAAGGTCCTGGGTTCGATTCCCGGCCGGGGTCTTTCTGCATGGAGTTTGCATGTTCTCCCTGTGCATGCGTGGGTTCTCTCCGGGTACTCCGGCTTCCTCCCACAGTCCAAAAACATGACTGTCAGGTCAATTGGTTTCTCTAAATTCTCCCTAGGTGTGAGTGTGTGTGTGTGCATGGTTGTTTGTCCTGTATGTCTCTGTGTTGCCCTGCGACAGACTGGCGACCTGTCCGGGGTGTACCCCGCCTCTCGCCCGGAACGTAGCTGGAGATAGGCACCAGCAACCCTCCCGACCCCATTAGGGACAAGGGTGAACAGAAAATGGATGGATGGATGGATGGACAATTAACTGGAGAAAAAAATTGGCTAATTTTTCAGATTTTTCATGCAAGTTTTAGAAATACATTAAAATACTCAAATAGACAAATAATTCAGTTCTTTTTTTAAATAAAAAAATAAGCATCCTATTGCCCAAAATGCGACAACATAGCATTTCCTTTGCAGCAAAAATAGCTAAAACTTTTCCACTTGAGAGTTTTGTGTAGAACATATTTACTGACATTTTTGTTTTTCATTTTAAATGAAAAATGTAAATATTTTTGTACAACTTTGGTTCAAATACATCTCTGAGTATGTTGTTCTTTCACCAATTGACCTATTTTTCAAACTCTACTATACTCTAGTTAGCAGTTAAATGATTACTAAATAAATTGATTAATCCAATTAATCATTTCAGCCCTAAAGCACACTTTTCTATAACTCAGTTAAATGTTTTTTGCAGTGTTTGCTGCTATGATGTTTCCATGGCTGAATGTTTAGTGTTTATTCCATGGCTGCAGGTATCTGTGACCTTGGAGAACTTCCAGGATATCTCGTTGCCCATCCCGGGGAAGGAGGACCTGGCCAAGCTCCACTCAGCGTCCCACCAGACCTCCCTGGTGAAAGCCGGGTCCTGCGGGGAAGCTTATGCAGCTCAGGGCTGGATAGCGTTTGTCATGGAGTACATCAGAAGGTTTGTGTAAAATGTGTGCGCTGACTTTGCCGGCAGTTGTGTCCTGTAAGCTTGTACCAAATGAAGGTTTTTCTTTCTTGTCCAGCTGGTTCTGGGGTCCAGTGGTTACACTACAAGACTGCCTTGCTGCTTTCTTTGCTAGAGATGAACTAAAGGGTGAGTAAATTGGAGGAAAAACTGGCTTTTTATATGCAAATGATTCCTGTTTTAATAACAGTTTGTTCCTTGCTTGCAGGAGACAACATGTATAGCTGTGAAAAATGTAAAAAGTGAGTGAATAAAGTAGCTCTTCCTAAACTGAACTATTTTCCTGCAAAACAAAACTGCACCTATGATAATCACTGTTAATCTTTATTTCCTAGGTTAAGAAACGGAGTGAAATTCTGTAAGATGCAGAATTTACCAGAGGTACAGAAAATTCATTTAAAGGGGCAATATTATGTAAAACTGCCTTTATTTTGAAGTTCACATCGTGTCATAAGGTTATGGCGTGTTGCTTTGATTCTTTCATGCATTTTTGAGAAATCCTTTAATCTCCATGGCAACCATTCACCTGTGCAAAAAGGCCTGGGTGGACCTAGCTTCTCCTTCGAGACACAGCTCCTCCTCTGAGCTGCAGTTTTCAAACTTCTGAGTTCTCACAGAGCACTCAGTTCCTCCAGACTAGCCAGCAGCAATTAGCAAACATGTGGTGAAACTGTGCATCACATTAGACGAGCTACTTCTCAATGTAATGCTGGTAAAAAAAAAAAAGTCATTAAAGGGTTCATTAGGGAGCAATTTTGTGATGACTTCCTGAAAGTGGAGTTTCAGAAAGAGCAGGAGTTTTTAAAAAGACAGAGGCCCAATTTCAAGGTGTTAAATTAGGAAGTAAAATTTCATTTAAGCATTTTTATAACTGAAGGTAACATAGATACTTGATTTTACTATAAAATGATTCTATGTGGCTGGAAAACACATAATACTGCCCCTTTAACCACCTTCCTCATCTATATTGTGAGTCTTTTTTTGTGTGTATGTGTGGATTAATCAAACTGAACTCCCTGTGCTCCAGATCCTCTGCATTCACCTGAAGCGCTTCAGACACGAGCTGATGTACTCCACTAAGATAGGCACGCACGTCTCATTCCCGCTCGAAGGCTTGGACCTGCAGCCGTTCCTGGCCAAAGACAGCTCAGCCCAGACCACCAGCTATGACCTGCTGTCCGTCATCTGTCACCACGGCACTGCCAGCAGTGAGTGGGCACAGTAGCTCTACCATCTATTGGCATCCAGAAAAAAACTCGCGCCAACTTGTTATGATTTGTGAACGCTGTCTCATTGTAGGTGGCCACTACATAGCGTACTGCAGGAACAGTGTGAATAATCTGTGGTATGAATTTGACGACCAAAGTGTGACGGAGGTGCCTGAGTTGTGCGTCCAGAATGCAGAAGCTTATGTTTTGTTTTATAAGTAAGACATCAGAGTTGAACCTTTTCTTCATTTTTTGTTTTTAATCAGTTCTGCTTCGACTCCTCACTCACATCTGATTAATGTGTTTCTGTCACAGAAAGAGCAGCGAGGACGCAGTGAAAGAGCGTAGGAGGGTGTCGGGGTTGTTGAGCATGATGGAGCCCAGCCTTCTGCAGTTCTATGTCTCCAGGCAGTGGCTCAACAAATTCAAGACCTTTGCAGAGCCGGGCCCCATTTCCAATGATGACTTCCTTTGTGTGCATGGAGGTGCGTAAGTAATTTCCTCACTGAAAAACTCTGACAATTTCACTGCCAACTTGAAAAGCTTCTGTTTGTCCCCATCGTTTCCTAATTTTATCAAGATCACAACAGAACATTAATTGAGGTTATAAAGAAATTAATCTATACAGGATGTCCACTCATCCTCAAAACTCTTAAATTGATGTATCTAAAATTAAGGCCTTAAAAATGTCTTAAATTCATGAAACAAAATCACTGCAAAAACACAAAATCTTACCAAGTATTTATGGTCTAGTTTCTAGTGCAAATATCTTAGTACACTTGGAATAAGACCAAATGTACTTAAAAGTAACTTTTCAGCACTACATAGAAGCTTGTTTCAAGTCAATAACTGTTAAATGTTGATTTAAAAAAGTACTAGCTCCATTATTTCACTTACAGCACGGGAAATGTTTTTTCCTGTAAGTGAAAATGTCTGCCAATGCAGCATCAATATTAAGAAATTATTGACTTAAAACAAACTCCTCTATCTTGATGAAAAGTTATTTGTAAGTTAGTTTTCTTATTTCAAATATAAGATAAGACATTTTCACTAGAAACTAGACTAAAAATGCTTGGTAAGATTATGAGTTTTGCAGTGAAGTTGGTCTAAAGTCACGGATCTTACAATTTGCCAGAGCAGGAGTAGTTAATCTAGTATATTCTATATAGCTTTTTTTATTTTTCCTTTTCTGTCACCCAAAACTTTTGAGTCGGGCACAGATATCTTCATTGAGTCAGTTGAGGTCATCAATATATATCAATAATTGAGGGCACCGGTAGCAAGTAGCTAATATACCTTGCTTGCTTGCTAGGTAGTTTTTTCTTTTTATTATGGTTAATTGCAAATTTATCAGCAGTTAGCTGGTCGCTCTTCAGATTTGCCATTTGCTCTGTAGTTTTCAATTCTCATGGAAAAATATATATAGAGCTAATATAAAATATGCAATTTTGTTTTGTACATTTCTGCTTCGGTTCAGGTCTTAAATGTCATTCACAATTGTCTTAAAAAATCTTAAATTTGAGTTGATGAAACCTGCAGAAACCTTACAATAAAGAGAATGCAAAAACAGAAATACCAGCAGGTTGCTACATCATATCCGTTTGGTACAGAGATAATATCCGTGCAATAAAACTAAGATCGTCTCTGGAAAAAGCAACCAACTCTAGTATTTCTGACAGAGGATAACAGTTTCTCACCTTCAGAAATTTATTTCCAGGCATGCTGTGGCAGCATATGTACTCAGGAAATGGTTTTCTATAATAATACCTTCATGTGGTTGGCTGTCTTTTTACTTCTTTTAATTGAAAATGTTCACTTGAATTTTAATCATCTTAGATAAAAGATGAGGATTTAAACATTCGCTACCCTGAAAGCTAATGACTTATCCTGATTATTATAATTAGAGCCCTGTGCATCTTTCAAGTGCCTTTTAATCACACTGTTCATTGTCTTGACTTGTGACAGTTAAATCTCCTGCTGTAAAGCTTTTCTGCAGAAGATCTGCAGCCTTATAGTGTCAACCTTGTTTTCCGATGTTACACAAGTTTTAACTGCGTTTGCATAAAGGAACAAAGGCAGAAAAATTTAATATTTTAATCAGTTTTAAATGCGCAAAGTTAAAATATACACTGTTGTCCTAATTTTTAATTCTAAAGTTATAGATAATTTTATATATGTTTAATAATGAAGGTTTAACTTTTGCTAAAAAAAAAATAAAATTAAATTCAGAGTTACAAGAAATAGCTTTTTTTGTTGTTTTTATGAGATTGGCAAGTTGCTCCAGCTGTTTAAATTTGGATTATGGCTGCATAATATTAGTAAAACTGACATTGCATTTTTTTCTGCCAGCAGCAGTGAGTGGGCGCAATAGCTCATCTGCTGCTGTGAGACTCTGTCAAACTGACTAAATATTACAATACAGGTTCATAATACTTGGAATACATTAGCCAACAGTTATTGCTTTCCAAAGAGTCATTTGCACACACTGACATTATGATGGTGACATATTTGTGCTATATTGTGTATTCATAATTTAGATTTCATTAAAGCAGGTTCAAAGAGTAAAACATTTTGAAACATTAGATGTAAAGATATTCTTAAGTTTTGTCATTCTTTGGGACTCTTATTCTGAACCAGAGAAAACAGTAAATGTCAGGCTCTAAAGGCTACTATAAACTATAAATACATTTTTAGCAAGATTGATTTGTTCCTTGTAAAAGATTATTGAGTTTTATTAATTGAAAATTGATATATTGCAAGTATTTCACCTGCAAAATTATGTTATGACGCACACTCCAATGAATCATTTAAAAAATCTTCCTTATGTAACGTCCATTACCTAGCAACCCCAGCGAAGTCCATCCCATTACCCGGCAACCCCATCTGAGTTCCAACGTGTTGGGTCAGCTGGTTTTATTACTGCATGCACTGTACAATGGCTGCTGGAAAAGACAAGTGTTTGTTGTTTACTTACCATCCAGAAACCACTTGCTGCATTCTTGTTGGTTCTGCTGGAGGCTCTACTAGTGCTTTTCAAAGATGTACTGTTGTATAGTTGTGCATCTGGCTGCAGCCATTTTCACATGCAACTGTAAACATTGAGTTGGGAGGCGTGGCCAGCAGCAGCTTATTTGGATTTAAAGTGACGAGATGCCCTAAAACAGCTCAAAATAGACAGAACTGGCTAGACAAAAAAATCATTATTTAAGAATAATTTTGTGCAAAAATGTAATGAACATGTTTTATATAAACTATCAATATAACTTGTTCAAGGAAGCATAATAGTTCATTTTTGAATATTTGGGACAAATTTTTATTAGTGTTCAGTAGTAAAATTATTCTTAAAAAAGTGCAACTTTCCTAATACTTGAGGGATCGGTGCATTTTGATTTCCATAAAGACTAAATTTTGGGGTGTTGTGGTGGCGCAGGGGCAAAGCACAACCCACCTAGTGAGGCCTTAGTCCTCGTGGCGGTGGTCGCAGGTTCGATTCCCGGCCTGGCGACATTTGCAGCATGTCTTCCCCCTCTCTCATTACCCTCTTTCCTGTCAAACTACTTTCAAATAAAAACACCGCTAGAGCCAACAAAACCTTTAAAAAAAAAAACAACTAAATTTTGGTTATTCATGTCTCTCACTTGGACTAAATGTTTTTGTTGTTTTAGAATTAGAATTTTTTGTTTGTTACTTTACACTTGTACAATTAGATTAAAGCCAGCTCCCAAACAGTGCAAGCGATGTAAGAAATGTACACAATATAAACAAAAATATGGTGGTATTTACAATGACGTACAGCTCCGGAAAAAATTAAGAGACCATTTAAAATGATACGTTTATCTGGTTCTGCTTTTTATGAGTATATGTTTGAGGAAAATGAACATTGTTCTTTTATTCTATAAACTACTGACAACATGTCTCTGAAATTCAAAGCAAAACATTTTTATTTATTTGCAGAAAGTGAGAAATGGTCAAAATAGCAAAAAGATGCAGTTCTTTCAGACCTCAAATAATGCAAAGAAAACAATTTCAGATTCATTTAGAAACAACAGTTTCCTGTTTTAACTCAGGAAGAGTTCAGAAATCAATATTTGGTGGAATAACCATGAAGTTTTCAACAGGGTTCAGTTCAATGGGCTCTTAGTTTTTTTCAGAGCTGGATATGGACACACATATACACATATAACCACCAAATAATCTGTGCCTGAGAGAGTTCAGGGTGTTGATTGCTTTTGGGAAGAAGCTGTTTTTGAGTCTGTTTGTTTGGTTTTTGTCTCATCAGGCGTGCCACCCAACAAATCGTCGTACATTGACGATCTGGTGGTGATGCTGCCCCAGAATGTGTGGGACCACCTTTACAGCAGGTACGCCCTGTAAAAGTGCCGTCTGGCTGCGGTCTTGTTTGCCTTGTGGGGTGCACTGCAAAAACACCAAATCTTACCAAGTATTTTTAGTCTAGTTTCTAGTCCAGTTATCTTATTACACTTGAAATAAGACAAAACTAACTTACAAGTATCTTTTCAGCAAGGTGTAGGGGCTTATTTTATACCTTTGAGTCCTAAGTTTCAAATCTCCTCCTGGATATTTTTGCTTTTTTTATTGTACGCAGTTCTTTTAATGCCCTGTGAGTAAATATATTTAGCAACTGGAACTTTCAATATCTAGCAGTTATTTTCTCAATTTACTGTCTATTAAGAGTGCCCCTCAGATTAATTTCACTTCCTGCTACGGCGGGGGGTGAGATTACCGTAATAACCCGATACTGGCTGGAAAGCACAATATCTCCCCTGTCAGGAACTGTTGGAATTTTTCAGATAGTGCAAAGTGTGGTGGAAATATGGTACTGCAAATTTGGCTGGATCGTCGCCGACACATCCGGTCTAGAAATGGTTAAGTGAATAATTCTTTAGTATTGGTGAAAAGTACTAGTTTCTTTTTTCAGATATTTTCACTTATCACATGGGACAAATGTCTTGTTATAAGTCAAGACATTGACTTATAGGGACAAATGTCTTGTTATAAGTCAAGACATTGACTTATAGGGACAAATGTCTTGTTATAAGTCAAATAATCTGCCAATGGAATTAGTACTTTTTCAGCAATATTTACTTAAAACAAGCCTCTATATTTTGCTGATAAGTTACTTTTAAATTACTTTATTTCAGGTTTCCTAAGATATGTGCACTAGAAACTAGACAAAGAATACTTGGTAGAATTGTGTGTGTTTACCTAATCAGAGTGTTTGCCTGCAGGTACGGAGGGGGCCCTGCTGTCAACCACCTGTACGTTTGCCACACATGCCAGATCGAGATAGAAAAACTGGAAAAGCGGCTCAAATCGGAGCTGGACCTATTTGTCCGGGTGAGCCTTTCGCTCCGTTTGTTTGAAATCATCTGATAGCGCCTAGCTAAGCGGCGAAGAAGCTGTTTTGGGTGTGAATGATAATGCATTGTGTGCCTCCGAGCAGCCAGGACTAATGGGTGTATGCAGGCCCATTCTCCAGTCTTTTGGTAACCAGTTGATGAGATGAGAAGGAGTGAGTCCGATAAAAGCCTCATCATTAATGGATGGAGACAGATGCAGCCGTTAGTGGCTCGCTCACACAGGCGCTGCTCCAAGGAGAAATAAATGCATTATACATGTGAATTGGAGGAAAAACAGGAAGACTGAAATAACAGCGAGTTTATTTATGTGAAACATTAAAATTGGCGCAGTGTGGTGTCAGGACTGTCTTCTAATTGGAGGAACTACCAGAGAGAATTAATTAGGTTTTTCATCTGTTCTCTTCTAAATCCTTTCATCCTCAAATATGCTTTACCCCCACCCTTCTTACATCCCCTTTCCTCCCTCTTGTCTCCATCACTCACTCCTCCCCCACTTCCTCTCTGCCGCCCCCCCTCCCTGTAGCTCAACAAGGCGTTCCAGGAGGAGGAGTCTCCGGTGGTCATATACTGCATCAGCATGCAGTGGTTTCGTGAGTGGGAGGGCTTTGTCAAAGGAAAAGACAATGGTAAATGGACTGAAGTCTTTCCTTTCCTCCCCCCTGTCCCGTTTAAATGTCTACTTAAAAGGTCATATGAACATTGAATAAAAACCGATGTGTGCTGATGATTAAAATGTGGAAAATATTTAATTCTGACGTAAGCAACTGGTGTAGATGTGGAAAAATTGCGAATAGAAGATTTCTTGTTTGTGGATGTAATTAATTTAGCAGAAAAAAAGTCTTTTTCCCTCATGATGTTTCATCAGAGAACTTCCTTAGTCCCCTGAGTCAGGATTCTGTCATGCTGCAGCAAAATGAAGTGTCAGAATACATTTCATTTTGTTGGCTTCCCTCACTTTGTATTGTCATTTCTATTTATAACGACTTGAATCTGGAACGTTTGGGAAAGTCTTTTTTTTTTCTTTGTTTTCTCTGACTTCTGCTCCTCTGATATTTCCGTTCTCTCAGTAACAATCGCTTTTCGTAGAACGACAGAAACGTTTGACATTTCAACACGTTTGCTCTTTGTGTCAGCTACAATTAAAATATGTCTTTAAAGACATCATGTGTGCGAATTACTGGTGCGGATATTAAACACTTGTTTCTCCTTTTTTTTCTGTCATTTTAAGATCCTCCAGGACCGATTGATAATTCCAAAATAGCTGTTAACAAGAACGGACATTTTATCCTCAAACAAGGTATGAACAAGATGTACACTGCATAAAAAAACTTTTTTTTTGTCTGGCATAAAATCAGATTAAACTTTTTTAGAGAGTTGTGATTTTTTTATTCTACTTATTTTTTTATTTCTTTTTACAGAGTCAGAGTTTTGAAGTGTTACTATGCCTCTAAGCAACATCTGAGCTAAATTTGAGTCGTACCTATTTTTCATGGTGTCACATGATACACCAGGAAACATGAGGTTTCCTGGTGTATCATTGTGGAAAAATCACAAGAACTCAACCAAGATATCAGAAATTTGATCTTCAAAACTCTAGTTCAACCACAAGTCAGGGGTGTAAAACTCATTTTCATTTTTGGGTCATATCAAAATCATAAATGCCTTCAAAGGATTACTCAGAACTACATTATCAAACTATTAATGTGTTAACACATTAACACTATTAATGTGTCTATAGTTTGATAAATGCTTCTTAAAATTGAAAGTTACTGAAATTCTTTTCACATTTATGTAATTTGGCAGTGTATAGATAAAAACAATTTTGATTTGATTGATAAAATATATAAACACACCTGTTATCTTGAACATTCTCAGGAGTCTAGAGGGCCACATAAGAAGCTACAGCGGGCTGGATTTGGCCCCTGGACCTTGAGTTTGACTCCATGTTGTCATGTTCATATGTTCAGATAATTACATTCAAGTGTCAGCAGTATGCTAATGTCCAGCCATGGATTCTGATGGATGTGTTTTAGTGCGAAATGTGCCTATCACTTTGTGAGGATGATGCTGGCTGAAGCTGGTAAGAGTTTCATTCTCCTCAATTAAACAAATCCTATACTGACCGGTGCTAAAAGGACACTCAAAGAAGAAGAAATTACTCTGAACCGAAGTGGAAAAAATAATAATAATCAAGATTACAATGTTATGTTATGTGGTGTGATAAAACTAAAATTTAAATGTTTATTGGTAATGACTTTTATGAAAGACGGGAAGGGTGGAAGCTTGAAGACATCATCTCTACTTGTGACATATCAAGACATTAATAAGGAAGTTAAAGCTTAGGCAAAAATCAGTCTTCTGCATGTAAATGGACAAGGACGCTAAGCAGACAGTCACATTGGTTTTGAATTGGCTTAAAGCTGCAGTATGTAACTTTTATCCAAATTAGACTTTTTATATCTTTGTTAAAATTGTCACTATGTTGTGACAATATGGTATAAAACAGATGATCAGTGAAATAGCTGAGCTCCTCGGGCTTCTCCCAAACCAACAAATCAGAGTCGGGAGGCGGGTCTTAGCGCAGCTCATCCCAACCCCTGCCTTCGCTTCCTGCAATGAATGCTAGGCTAGTTAGCATAGCCATCAATAATGGCTCAGAAATGGTTTTCCTGTAACGGTAAGTTGTTTCTCCACCATGAGGTTGATTGACAGCACTAAGACCCTCCTCCTGGCTCTGATTGGTTGTTTTTGGTCGGGAGCGGTGCATCTCTTCTTCAGACGGTAAAAGTAGCTCAAGAGGGAGGTGGATCGTTTCACAGATTATCTGTCTCATAAACTGTCAAAACTTGGTGACAATTTTATCAAATATGTTAAAAACGTATATATATTTTTTTAATAAAAGTTGCATACTGCAGGGTTTCCCCCAGAAAGCTTGCTAAGCCTGGTGGTTGGGCACTAGGGCAGTCATTCATCCAACAGCCCGTCATGTTTTTGGGTTAAAAAATGTTTAAAATTGACAGGAAATTTTAAAATATCACTTGATAATCATGTGTTATTGAAAGATTGGAAGATTAACACCTGAACACCTACTAAAAAGCCTTAAAAAATGCAAACATTTAAAAAAAATCTTAAATAAATAAGCAATGCTTAGACTGGTGGGAGTAAAGTAAAGCCTGGTGGCCCACCAGGCTTATGATACACTGGGGGAAACACAACATACTGAATCTTTAAGGACAACATAATCAATGTTTTGGCATGACATGACAAATACTTTGACCCTAATAATACTATTTAAAAGATAATCCCACCAAATACTAAGAAATTACATATGAATGGTTAAATATAAAGTAAGTAACAAAGATTCTTTAAGTCTGATTTTATGTCAGTGAGAGAAAAAGGGGTACGTCTTTATATGGTTTGTTCAAACAGTTTGTTTTCTTTTACTTTGAAAAGACTTTGAAATATGTTAATTACTCTGGCACTCACCTTGCAGGAGCCGACTCCGGTCAGATCTCTGAAGAGACGTGGAACTTTCTCCACTCCATCTACGGCGGCGGACCTCTGGTGATGGTCCGACCAAGCGTCAGCCACCAAGAAGCTGAATCCTCGCAGTCAGAAGAGAAAATCGAGGTGGAGACGCGCTCAGTTTAATACAGCACTTGAGACAAGACAAAGAAACATTCATGGATACAATAAAAATAAGCTTTTTATTTTGCACTTTTATTTCTGATGCATCCAATCAAAGGACCTCATCTTTACCGCTCTGTGACAGCCTTTCGACGGAGGGATTTTACATGTCATAATAGGCTTGCCATGTTGTAAAAATATGTATAAAGCGCTCTTAAATTTCTATTAGCACTGTATATTTCACATGTTGGGATATTTTGTTTTTTTGTTTTTTCAGAAATAAGCATTTAAATTTACTGTATGTGCAGCTACAAATTCCTCTGAATGCCATATTTCTTTTCTGTTTGTCTTGACCAAATGAGCACATAATGTATGTCCATGTGTTGCTAATAATATCGATGAATCACATTATACTTTGCTGTAAATATATCACACATTATTCCTCTTGTAAGAATGGTAAGGAAAGGATAAAATGTGACAATATCTAAAGGTTATGAAGGGACTAATTGCTGAGTAGTCTCAGGAATGATTTTTGTGTTTTGCACTGTTCTGTAGACACACAAATTTGGCATGCTCTATGCGGTGTCTAGTTTGTATTTGAATGTATCAGTACTGATAGTTTGTTGGTCAGAATTGAGCACTTGATTATCACTAAAAAGAGTGATTCAATATGATGTCAATCGTTTGTTTTTTTGTAGAAAATATTTGGCAGGCAGACTGTAACGCATGCTTATCTCTCAAGCACAGGTTAACTTAACAGTCACATGAAACTGCATGTAGATGCAACGCTTCTCGTATAACGTGGTCTGTCTTCACAGAATTGTACAGCTATAGGAAGCATCTTTTAGTATGAAATGAAAATCATCAGCAATCTAATTAAAGGCATTATTTTTGTGTATGGGCATGGTGTAGCTTTAAGTGCTGGCTGATAGGTCACCTAAATGCTGTATTCCAAGTTTATGCATTTGACTAAGATCTACCCTGATGTTTTATTTTGTTGGCTGACACTATTAAAACTTCATGCAAACATGCTGAACACCGTGCATATTTGATGTCATGCTCTTAGGATAGAGAATGAGAGGAAATGTGTTTTTATACAGTCTTTAGTTTAGTAATTTGATAGCCAGAATTACAGTTTGCAGAGGCAGAAAATCTTCAGGGTAAGTGTTGCTTTTTTAACCAGAGCGGCTGAGTCGGCTCACACACACCCCAGACTAGTTGGCTGGGCTGAAAACATGGCTGCGACCGAGGCAAATTTAAGGAAGTGAGGTATGTGTAATTCTTCAGCTTCAAAAGCCTTTAAGGAGCGGACCTCCCGCGGGGCGCTCGTATTAGGAAAAGAAAATGTAAAAACTTGAATTCAGTCGCACACTAGAAAAGGCGTGCGGCCTTAATTTGTGGCTGCACCTTAATTACATCGGCAAAGTTGTGCGCGGAACAATCAGCTAGCTGCGGCTAGCCTTATCGGCTAACTGTGCTACTTGAGCCTGAACGCAGCAGCTGAATTATAAAAACACACTGTTGAGTATAATCACATTTGTCTGAATGTCGATTTAGTAAATATCTGAAGCAGCTATTATTAATTTTATTAGGTTTGCGACAACTAAAACAGACCCTCCCATACTCAAAGTATCTGGAGATAAAGCTAAGCTAACGTTAGCCAACTCGGCTAACTAGTCGATCATAACAGACAGATTCGAGTTTATTTATCCGCCGACTGACATGGAAAGGGTGTAACTTTATTTCTTATTTCTCTTGTGCATTTTATGTGTAAGCGTCTGGGGGTAAAATGTGTCATTTTTAACTCGCACTGAGAGCTAATGGTAAGTAAGTTTGCTACGTTTACCCCGCTAAGCGACATGCTATAGATTAAGTGTGCTCTCCCTGGAAGTTGGACGGCGCTAACGTTTCAGGGGGACCAGTCCTCTGGCTTGGCGTTAATGTCAGGTTGTATTTTTAATATTCCGACTTTAACCTGCTTGCAGACTTTCTGTTAACGGGTCACACGTGTTTTGCGGCAACGCCGTCTAGTTTTTCTGGTTTTAACTGCATCCTCAGGTCTCCCAACTTTTATCGGCATCCGATTAGCTGGGATGTTAGGGATTTGAGCGATTCTCATCGGTACGTATGGCAGCTCCATTTCGCGGATTTCCCGTTGCCAGCAGGCCTTTTGGGAAGTATTGGAAGTTCAGGTCAGCAACAGAGGCGAACACTAGCTAAAACAAATTTCAGTCTACAAAACTCAAGGGCGCTTTCCATCAGTTACTATTTATAAAACTGTGTATTATTTCACTTAAATGAGAGCAGCGTTTATTCCGCCCCCAAAAATATGCCATACTTTAAACCAAATCTGTCATACTGGTAATGCAATCAGATCAACACGTGTTACCACAACTGACAGCCAAACAAGAGCTTTGTAGAGGAACAGGAAGTATGTTTATTACAACCGCACGTGTCCTAGCTAGGTAACAATTTAATTTCGCTTTGACACTTCAAATTTTAGTTTAAACTAACCTCATGTGGCGTGAAGTGGATCATTTACAGCAAGGTTGGTTTTATTAGTTATACATTTTCGTGTTGCGTTTATTCTCTAAGGCATTAGTCATCCATCATTTATTACCACAAAGAGCATTCAAAAACACTTTTATTGTTCTCAAAGGGAAATTAAATGTTGTTTTGTAGATCTTGATGGCTCTGTGTTGGAAGGATCTCCTGTAACAGTCTGTATTACAGTAGATATGAAGAAGCCTCTGACCAAAGGTTATGTTGTAAAGTGGTTTTGTGAAGAAGATTTTTACGGTTGTCCAATCTTTTTGATTTTTCAGAAAAATCCTGTTTTGATTCACCTAGTCCAGGTTGTTTAGCAGTTTCCTGGCTCTGATGCTGTTATGCTAACAGTTTATGGCAATAGAGTTCACTCCCTCCCCAACAGGCTTGTAGGCCAAATGCTGTAGCTAAATAGGACATGTTTTTTCTGCAACAAGACAATTTTTTTTACTTTGTTTCCTAATTATTGTCCTAATGGATTTTTTCTGTTGTAGGTTGTAAAAGACACACCAATAAGCATAACATTATAACCTCCTACTTAATATTGTGTTGCTCTTCCTTTGTTGTCAAGTTGTGGACTCTACTAGACCCCTGATGTTGTGATCTGGTATCTGTCATCAAAATCTTTGCAAAATATCCATTTAGTCCTGCGAATTGTGAGGTGGAGCCTCTGTGGATTAGCCTTCTTTGTGCAGAACATCCCACAGATGCTAGATTTAATTTGAGATCTGGCTGAATGCAGAGGCCTGGTCAACCCTTAATATTTGTTGTTCTCCTCAATCCAGTCCTGAGCTGTTTTTGCTTTGTGGCGGGGTATAAACTTAGTTCAGGTTGCTTAAATCTTTAATTTCCTTTTGGGATTAGTAAAGTATTTTTGAAGTGAATTGAATTATCCTGCTGAAAGACACTCCAACCATCAGGGGAAACTATTATACTTGCCATTGAGCATGCTGTTGCAATGTCATCCTCAGAGGTCAGCATGTTCACCCTGATTGGTTTGCAGCAAACTGTGACGAATTTTTTGACATAGATGCCAAAAGGTGCATTCACAAAAAAAAGTTGTTTGGTTCACTTTAATTTAACTCTAGTTTTCTTAGAAAGTCTGGTTCATTTATGGAAGTGTGAATGCTAATTGAACTTTGATATGCAGTCCGCATAAAAACTTCGGTCTCAGTTCAGTTTAAGTGAACTCTGGTGCTGTTCGAATACATATGTGAACGCCAAGTGGACCGGCGACTGCTCCAAAAGGAGGAAGGGGACTGTAGCGCAGGGCATTCTGGGTAAATGCAACTAAAACAAACACGTTAGTCTGGGAGAAATAATTCGTGATCTGTTACCAAAAAAAAAAGAAATTCTACAAACACCAAAATCTGAGGCTACTCCACTTTTGTTTGTATTTTGTGAAGGAAGTTGCCCTCATGTCTTCTTCAGAGGGTTTTGTGTTGTTTCTTTCAGTGGTTCTTGGTGCAGCGCCACCACAGGCGAAGACGGGAACAGGTTTTGGTAATACTTTATTTGTTATAAAAGTATTACTGATTAAACTTTAAAAATTATGTAGCTTTATGTTATTAAAGCTAAAGTTTAATCAGTAATACATTTATAACAAATTTATGTCAGATCATGATTTCTTGGTTAATGTCAAGTTGTCATAACAAAGACATTTTGAATAATATCAACTTTATTTTAAAAGTGCCATGATTTACCCAATGGCACTTTATGACAACAGTCATAAATATTCATGAAGACTTAGTCATGTTCATGACGGGCGTTATGTCATGTTTATGACGATGTCATATCCTGAATCTTATTCACAATCCATCAAATAAAGTGTTACTTACCCAGGTTTTTTAAAGTGTTTAAGTGGCTTGCAGTGTAATCATTTTTAATAATTTTTGGTCCAAATTGAACAAAGTCTACTCGACTATCAGATGTGAAAATATCCTATATCACGTCCACCTGTCAGTAGTTATAAGATTGTACATATTATTGTTACAATTTTGTAAATGTTTTGTTTTCCATGCAGTTCTGCATCTCAGAATGTGTTTTTTTTTTCAGTTTAAGATTGTTCTTCTGAAAAACCTATCAATCCCTAAAGTCTGCAGCAACACTGTGCAAGCCACTTGCTCTCCTGATTTTACGACTTTCCGGTCATTACACCTCTGTAAGGCGTGCTTGACATTAGATTGCACAAGAACTCAGGTCAGGCAGCCAAATCCACAATGAAATGATAACTTTGCTTTGGGCAGACCTGCATCGCATTTCCCACCGACAACTGGTTGCAGTGTTAAACAAATGTATTGACAACAAAGTATTTATCAAGACAAAGAAATGAGAGCAAATGCTCCATAATCATTGCATAGTTACTCAATTAAACAGTAATGATTTTGATGAAGTGATTAGTTTTTGCCTTCTTTGGTGCTCGTCAAATGAAGTGACTTAATTGGTTTTGTGGTGTCGAGTCTAAGGGTGAACCTTCTGTCTGGCTTCCTTTATGCATGGACGAATCACATTAGCTTTGTCAGCTGGACTCTTTAGTGGAGTGTGAGTAATACGTGCATATGGTAATTCTGGGTCCAGGCCACTTTTGTATTTACTTGTAGGAGTAATATTAAACGCATCTAGATTTGTTATTGGCATATTGTAGAAGGAAAAACCTGCCTAAAGTAGAGACAGAAAGAGGTTTTAAATATATTTGTTTTGACAGAGCATGCCCTTCAGATTGATGGATTGAGATGTAATGTAAATGAGCACTGCAGCCTAACAGCCAGTTTATCAAATATGAGTTATTTCTCTGTGGACTGAAAGAATGCCTGTACCATCTGTAGAAGGACGCCCAGTGAGATCATCTCTCTGTAAAAGTCACTTCAATACGACCTTTACAGAGTAAGGTTTTTTTTCTTGTCCCCTTTTGTTAGATTTATTAGATGGAGCCTGATCTGGAGCATATTTCATTCTGTGTCTCTGACTGTGAATCCTTGAGGAAAAACAGTTGTGTAAAACAACAGAGTGGGGTTTTATATGTATATCTGTAAACATCTCTAATTTATTACACATTTGCATGCACAAAGCTAACTTGATTACAGATTACATCCTGCATAATAGTGCAAGACTTTCTGTTTGTGTATGTATTGTAAAGTTTGGTTTAGATGAGTACTTCAAAGCCTTTTAATTGTAGGGTCGGATATTTTAATCATTTTATTATGAAAGCCACCATGTTGTGTCTCTGTTTTCCCTCTGATCTTATTTTTGAGCTTTTAGTTTGATATTTGACGCTAGACGCTGGTTCTGTCTTATTAAAAAAAACCCAAGAAGGAAATTCACAACTATTCTTAGACACACTTGCATGTTAATTTGTATTTCTGTTCACATTATGAAGCAGTTTCTTGGCTTTCACACCCATACATTGTTCCCAGCAGGATATTGTAGCAAGACTGGGAGTGACCATTCACGGGCTCTGCTTTTACTTGAATTGTGTCAGGAAATTCATTGTCATGCTTTGTGTACATTACTTTTTTTTAATTTTTGGGTACTCTGAAAGGTTATGTAAAGATTGAAGCTGTTTGACCCCTCTGGCAGCAGAGATCAACAGCCTTATGGCCAACCAAAGTCTACAGTGTTATCTTGTCTGAGTACGAAGGAATCATAGTTTGGCGTTCCTGACAGATATATCAGACTACTTATAAACCAAGTCTATATTACACAAGATGAGCAGTAATCTCAGCATGGCGTGTGGGAATGAATATATACTGTATATTTGCTGCCATGCTTTTATCTCCCTGAAAGAGACAGGAGGTGACCAATGAACTGAAGCTTTGAGGCAGGTTGGTTGCCAGGTATTAGTCTACTGAACTGGATGAAAATATTAGATATGACTGGGGCTGCACAATATTTGGAAAACAGGCAATATGTTCTTTAATAAGTGTAGCTGTAATGTCTTGTAATAAATAAAATAAGTAAACTGTATTAATGTATTTTTAATTTTGGGTTTGTAGAGAATATAGAGCTCAGATAATGAGTAGTAAGTCTATTCAGCACCTGGAAACTGATTAAATTCAAGGTCTCCAGCTCTACAACAAGATTTTATTAAAAATATTTGGTTAAAATCTTCTGTATTTAGCATTGAAATAAGTTAGTTTTGTGCTGCATTAAACGACTAAGTGTCAACAATTAAATGTCAGGCAAAGAGAGTCTGAAAGCATGATACTAATTAGCAAATATTTATTGCATCAGTTATCAAGCTTTGCCAGAACCAGGTTTCTCTGCAGAATTTGAATTCAGACTAAAAGGTCTGAACTTGGTCTCCCACTTTTTTTTGAATGTACAGTAGTGTAAAGAAAAATAAATTCTGCACAATAAAAAAAATAATTCTGCTCAAAAAGCACTTTAACACGGGTTTCTTCAGGAGACCCGTTTCATAAAGAAGTGTGATTTTTTTTTTTTATCATTCAGCTCCGCACATGAACTGCATTTAATTATATTTTGAAATGAATTATTTATTCATGCTCTGATAGAGCCAACAGTGGTGAAAATAGTTTAGGTAACAATCATGACAATGCTTTAAGTGTTCAGGCGGTTTTCAGGCATGGTCATTTGGAATTTATTATTCTTACCACAAAATTTAAATTCTTTCTCATAATAAAGGAGGAACGCCTTTTACCACTTAGAGGTTTCTTACTTAATCTGGCTGTTGAGTCAAAGCAATAATAATAAGAAGAAAATTGCTAAAAATTTAAAATTTGATTTTATGCACTTATATTTTGTAAATTTAGGATTTAATCATTGTATAATATTCCTGTGCACGTTAAGACAACTCCCTAGGTTTAAGTTTTTATGCTTATTTAATTCTAGGGTCATTGTATAATTATTTTAATGAGGAAAAGGTGGGAATTTTTTTTTCAGAACCACATTATTAATTTCACTTCTGAATTCTAAATAGGATTTTTATTGACTTGGTTTGGAAAATATAGTTTAGTTTCCCACCATTGGGAAAATAGAAGGCAAACTGTCAAGGTCAGTAGGTGTTGTCAAATTGTCAAATGTTTGATTCTGCCCAAGTGTGGTTTTAAATTTCACTAAAGCTTCTCTAATCCTGACAGTTGCACGTGAATTTTATAATTTGCTAGGCGCTGGAATTAAAGAACTAGTATTTTTTTAAGTTTTGGATGTCATTTGCACATTACTAACATATATTTTCCACATATCCTCCTGTTTTAATGTCTTTTGGGGCTATCCTTAATTTATTCAGGTTTGTTGAATAAAACTTCAATAAAGGTTTTATTCAACATGCATCAAGGCAGTAGTCCAATGACAATTGCAGGACGCCAACAAGGACTGCAATTGTTGTGGATATCAAAGCAGGCGAGACATTTGTTGTTTTGATAATGGCTGTTTGTAACAATTTGGGTGTAATGTTATAGGCAAAATCACATCATTGTCACCTGACATGCTCCTTATTAGAAGTGATGGGCATATTCGTTTCATTAGTAACAATAATGAGTGGAAAACATTTGTCCTTGGCTGTCACTGGTTAGCTCAGTTGGCAGAGTATGAAACTCTTCATATTAGGGTCATGGATAAGGCCCACATTGGGCGCCAATTTGTTGGGAATTGGACTGGTGACAAAATGTAACAACGAAATTACATTTTCGTTCAGGATTTTTCTCTTCCTACAGGAAGAGTTTATTAGTGCATCTGTGTAAATTACACTTCTTCATCAAACAAACCCAAAATTCCCAACATTTGGATAGTTACAAGGATATTTATAGAGATCTACTTAAATTGGTGTCCTTAAATCTCAACCAATCCAGTTTTCTGACCTGCATCAATTTGTTCACTCAAATTACACTGGACTTTCCATGAATGTCTTGAAATGTTCACCTCAAGAGTTCTCCTATCTAGGCTCCATTACTTTTTATAGCAATGTCTCTATTAATCTGTCTACATTTTGCTGAGTTCCAAGTTTTTCCTGGTAGCCGGTGACTGTCTTTTTGATAAACACATGCTGCAACTAAAAACATATTTATTGTTCTACAGTAGCAGCTCACAGTTTTTTTTCTTTGTAAAGCTTTTATTATGGCACTAGTGGCCTTTATTCAACAGTAGCTTGACAGAAAGGACAACATAGAGAGAATGGGCAAAGTTGCATAATTACAGTATACATAGTGCTTTGTGAGACAGACTTTATAGAGACAAGAAAGGTTGCAGTGTTTTATTACGGTACATCTTACTTATGACAATAATGCATTGGTTTGTGTCTTTCAGATGCCCACGTTCTGCTGCAGAGGAGAGTGCACCAGGATGAGGAGACTGTAGGCACCCGCCGTAGTATGGCCGCACCCCGTTCTTCGCGTGTCACAAGGTCATCAGTGGGGCTCAATGGATTGGATGAGAAGTTTTGTGGTCGAACCCTCAGAAACCGCAGCATCGCCCAGCCAGGGGAGACCTCAGTATCTCCACAACCTAGGGCACGCTCCCCCAAAAAGAAGCAGGAGTCCAAGCAGGATACCAATAAGGACAACAGGCAGGAGTCCAAGCATGATGCCAGAAAAGAGTCAAAGCATGATACCAGTAAAGACTCCAAACAAGACTCAAGTCAGCATGCCAATAAGGTTTCCAAGCAAGAGTCAAAGCCTGATACCAGTAAGGTCTCAAAGCAAGAGACCAAGCAAGATACTAGTAAGAACTCCAAGCAAGAATCAAAGCAGGATAATAGGAAGGACTCCAAGCAAGAGTCAAAGCAGGATACAAGTAAGGACTCCAAGCAAGAGTCAAAGCAGGATACAAGTAAGGACTCCAAGCAAGAGCCAAAGCAGGATACAAGTAAGGACTCCAAGCAAGAGTCAAAGCAGGATACAAGTAAGGACTCAACACAAGAGTCAAAGCAGAATAATAGTAAGGACTCCAAGCAAGAGTCCAAGAAGGATACAAGTAAGGACTCTACACAAGAATCAAAACAGAATAATAGCAAGGACTCTAAGCAAGACTTCAAGCGGGATACAAGTAAGGACTCCATTAAGGAGTCGGAGCAGGACGCCGTTAAGGAGTCGAAGCAGGACGCCGTTAAGGAGTCGAAGCAGGACGCCGTTAAGGAGTCGAAGCAGGACGCCGTCAAGGAGTCGAAGCAGGACGCCGTCAAAGAGTCGAAGCAGGACGCCGTCAAAGAGTCGATGCAGGACGCCGTCAAGGAGTCGATGCAGGACGCCGTCAAGGAGTCGAAGCAGGACGCCGTCAAGGAGTCGAAGCAGGACGCCGTCAAGGAGTCGGAGCAGGACACTGTCAAGGAGTCGGAGCACGACGCCATCAAGGGGTCGAGGCAGGAGTCAAATGACAATAAACAAGACAACAAGCAGGACACTGGTGAGGAACTTAATCAAGACTTTGAGCTGGAGTCAAAGCATGCTGCTAAACATGACACAAAACCACAGGAAACCTCCTTGCAAGATAGCCAGCAAATGGACATCTTGCAGAGAAACATAGCTGACTCCAGTATTCCTGCAGGTGATGAGGATCATTCGACCGTCTCTAGGAAACGGGGCCTGTCCCGTTTGGAAAAAGACCTTAAACAAGAGAAGTCCGAGAACTGTGACACAGGGAAAGAGTGGCGGAATACCTCGCCTCCAATCAAAAGGGCCAAGCAGTGCTCTCTCTCTGGAGAGTTTCTGGGACACGAAGAGGACCAAGGGTTTCTGAATCCCCAAAGTCAAGTTTCTGTCTCAGAGCCTTGCAAAGACTTAATTTGTGAAGACTTACCCAGCCACAACTCTTGTAATGCACCACCTGCCTCCTCTATCCTCAGTGAGCATGAAGGTGAGGTAGTTGGGCGACAGGAGAAGGAAGATTATTGCCTGGATTGTGATGGGCCAGTTTTTCCACAAAATTCCCATAAGGCCTCTAATGGACTCCGAGAAACTGATGCAGAGGAAACTAGCACAGTCACTGAATATCCCAGTGAAACCCCCACCTCTGCCACCAGCTTCCCTTCTCTGCTAAATGGCAGTCAAATGGAGGCTCCCTCATCCCCTGACTCATCTGTGCCTTTTAGAAACTCTGTAGCTGGGCAAATGGCGGTCTCTGGTTCAGGAGAATCACCAGCCTCATCTGCACTGACGTTTATGGGTTCTGTAGAAGATCCTGTTCCTGAGTTGATAGTGGCCAAAGAGCAGGAGGTGGAGGAGGTGGAAGTCGATGTGGTGGGTGACCCCTTGGGTCTGGCTCACGAGGAGCAGGTGACTGTGAGCGAGGGCGATACAAATGGGCGGTCACCATCACCAGTACAGGAACCTGCTGCCTCCTCTTCGTCCTCTACTGCGAACGTAAACTGTAGTTCAGTCAACAACAGCAACTCAGGAGAAACTATGCCCACACCCACAACACCCCAATCCCCCACAGAGCCAGAGTGCAACCCTTCAATGTCCAGCATGACCCCTTCTTTCACAGAGCTCAACGAACACAGATATACCCTGCGGACTTCACCTAGGAGAGTTGTGTCTGGTGGGAAAGCATCTCCCTCCAAACCCTGCTCTCCTATGACAGACAATGGTCCCTTTAGGGAAGAAGGGGAGGTGGAGGACGACTGTCCAATGTTAGAGGAACCTTCTTGCTCAGACTCAGTTGGCCTCTCCAGTGAGCCAGGCTCTGTGAATCCTAGTTGTAGAGCAAGTGAGAAGGACAGTGATTTTATGGAGGACAAGGAGACAGAAAATGGCAAGGAGCTAACACGAAGCGAGGCCGTTGAAGAAGAAGAGGAGGAAGAGGAGGAGGAGGAAGAGGAGGAGCCAGACGTGTATTACTTTGAGTCAGACCACCTGGCTCTTAAACACAACAAAGAGTATGTGAGAGCTCTCAAGGGATATTGGATCATAGTACTTTAGCCCTTGTTTGACCTTATTTCATAAAGTAAAAACAGTCTCATGTTTAAATGTTACATGTGGTAAATATGCATAAAATTCAGTATGTTTTAGTTTAATGTGTAGTTAATAGAATTGAATATCACTCAATTGTTAAATATTGCGATGACTATATCAGTTACAACTTCCCTACATTTTCCTCACTCCTTTTGTTTTTTACTGAGCTTTAAAATTTTGTCCATTAAGCCGAGATTATAAATAGTAAGATCTGTCACTTGTGGACATAAAGCTTGGCACACAGATCAATATTACAGTAACTCCTTTTACTTTGGGTCAAATCGCCCAATATGTTGCTGCAGCAAAATTGCATCAGACAAAGCCAACAGACATATCAGTCCATTAGTGAATGAACACAGTTATGGTTGGTCATGTGCTTATAATTATTACAGGAGAAAAAGGAAAGAGTAATAGCACTTGATGCTGGGCAAAAGAAGGCACAATTTTCCTCCAACACCAGATTTTATTTTTATATAACTGAAAGATCAACAAACTTTGGAGCTATATTAATGCAAAGCAAGGTGACGCTGTTAGTAGTAAGTAAATGAATGTGTATTAATGCAGTTCAGAGGTCAGGTGTGAATTCACACCTGTATGTAGTGATGTCAGTATGCGATTGGGTCACCCAGTAACAGGGGTTGTTTGTACCAGTTTCAAACTTGACTCATTGTTCACTCTTCTTTTCCCAAAACACTTCTCTTTACTTAAGTGTTTTGCATAGAAAAACAAGAGAAACTTAAAAGCAACAGAACAAACAGTCAACATGAGAGGACATCATACATCTCCAGAACACTTTGTAGATGATTTATACATTTGCACCAAGATGTTCTATAAAAGATTGCCATTTTGAGTAAACAAAAGTTCAGATTTCACCTTCAAAAATGATTTTCTCTTTCCTAATTTTATGTCCTTCATTAATGCAAAGTCAGCAGGGGTTTCCTATGCAGTTGTGGCATCAAAGTCACAAAACAGACCACACAGTCTGGAGTGTGGAGAGTCGTGTAGTATCTTCAAATAAAGCCCAGATTGGATCTGATATCACCTTTTTCTTCAGGATTCTGTAAATGGTTTGAAATATTGTTCCAATATGCTGAGATATGGGGACGGCTCAAAAACATACAAACTATTGAGGCTGGACTCTGTGCACATCTATCATGAGATGGATCAACAGAAAAAAAACATCTTTGATAGTTCCAGTTTGGATAAATACAATCTTTAAAGAAATACTAAACTGCAGATACATACAGTAGTAGAATGAACATATTTTGGGGATTTCAGCCATTGGATGTCTGTTCACTCCTAGATCTTCTGCTTGGCCCTTTTTGGATTGTCTAATGTTGAGTCCTCCAAATTATGGAGTTAAGTCTTAAATGGAAATACACACTGTCTTGTAGAACTAGGGGACCAATTAGGGAAGAATTTAAACATTGTCCAAACAAAGCTAGGTGTCTGAAGAAATCTTTACTTTCCAAAGTAAATTTGGTTTGGAATTGCGAAAATGCGGGAAAACAGTCTCATTCAATAAATCTTCTACGCATCAAATTAATTTATTATCCCACTGATAAAATGTCGTCTTAAATTTTGTTGCTTTTTTGTCATCAGTTCCTACAAGCTTCAGCATCTTGGTGATTTTAAAATCTACTCCAGGTTGGAGTAGATTTTCTGTGTATCAAAACCAGAGTCTCCATCAATTAATATATACTACTTACTATGAATGCATCACAATAGAAATACGGTAACCAGCTTTGCAGTCGTAATATTGAACACCTAAATTCAAGATATCAAGGACTTTGAAGTATAGCGAAGTCTGTTTTGAGGTCATTATTCATAACACGTCCAAACGTTTTTCCAATAAGGAGTTTTGTCTCAATGTATGATGGTGAAAAGGTGTTTGCGCTATAAATCTTTGCATGTTTTTGGTCTCTTGAATTGCAAACTAATTTTGACACCAGATAAAAAATAATAGAGTAAATACAACAAGCAGTTTTCAAATGATGAATTCATTAAAAAATGCTACCAAAATCTAACTGGCACTTTGGGAGTTTATCCTTGTAGAAGTAATAACTGGTTGTTCTACCCAAACTTGGCATCCATAGTTTGCGATAGCTGGCAATGATCACTGATTAATTTCATCCTGGTCTTCAGAAACATGTCAATTCAGCCGCGTTAAGGTGTTGAGTATCTGAAATCAAGACTTTAGCTAAACCACCCCCAAACTTGGGATTTAGTTTTTTTAGTTATTCACAAGGCCTTGCTGCTGTTTTTTGGGTCGTTGTCCTTTACTGAAGGCTGGACGCTCTGCAGGATTTCCAGTCCCAATCCCATCATTTATAAGAAGTCGTCCAGCCCCAGACCATCACATTTCCACCACCATTAATGACTGTCAGTATGATGATCTGTTTAAAATTTTTGGTCAAATGTAACCAGATGCACACATTTCAAATAGCGTTCGCTTTAGTCCTGGTCAGAATATTTTCCCTAGACTCTTTGGGATCATCAAAACATCTTGATAATCTTGATGATCATCATCCTCCATGAGGTTTTAGCCACATGGATCTCATTTTTCCCACTCTTTCTTTCTGATTCATGAATCATGAGCTCTGGTCTGAACTGAGGCATGAGAGTCCTGCAGAGATTTAGATGTTATTCTGGGTTGTTTTGTGAACTCCCTTTCCAAACCAAACTGACAGATGTGGACTTTTCTTACTGTTTTCTTGGGTGATGTGTTGTTTTATGAAGTCTTTCAGCCATCAAAGATATTCTTTGTTTGTTTTATGAAGTCTTTCAGCCATCAAAGATATTCTTTTTAAGTTATTTATTATATCTGCAGGTCAGGTAATAATTGGGGCGGGGGTTTGGCGCAGTTAATTCATGATTTAACAAGAGAGAGAATTACTTTTTCCCTCAAAGCCAGGTTGTTTTGGATAGCTTTTTTCTTTTATAAGTGAAATTATCGTTTGAAAACAGCTTTTTGGATTTATTAGGGTTATCTTCATCCAATATTAACATTTGTTTGATGATTTGAAACATGTAAGTTTGACAAAAAAGCAAAAACAAGAAATCTGTAAGGGAAAAAATTAGACTTGCAAATCATTCTCCAGTTCTACTCTCTAAATCTGGCATCTTTCCAGATAATATTTGACATAATTAAGAAAACAAAACCAAGTTTGATGCTTAAAGGGGAAAAATAGATTAAACAGACTGCAGATTTAGTACGCCAATAACATGTAGGATTAACTTCACAGTGCCATCATGTTAAATAATTACGTTTTTATAGTTATATCATTTTGTAAATAATTGCTTGTGAGATGTGAACTTTCATTTTTACCCTGATGTTTGTTTTTGATGTTCAAACCTTCTTTTATTTTCATTCTCTTGTTTTGATTGTGCAAATTGAATAACAAAGCCTCAGAAAATTGCATTTTAAATTGACTTTGTTGATTGTTTCGGTTATCTTACCTCTCAGAAAGCAGAGTTTAATATTTTGGGATGTATTTGTCGGTATTGTTGACAGTTTTTTATTAGTTGTCATACAACATGAGATGTTTACGCTGGCCTTCAGGTCCCACATTTTGATGGCTAACTGCTCTGATTTATGAGGTCCGTTTTGTCGTTTACACTAGTAAATGTTAGAGATTTTAAAAGCAGTTATGGGATTTCAGTGCTCTCATATTGCTTGGTAATTTAATCACGCTTTAGTGTCATGGCAATGTTTGCCTTTGCTGAATGAGGAGGATTTTTAAAGCTTGGATCGATGCGGCCTGGAGTCCTTTTTATGCAGGCATGATGTGGCATTTTTAGAGCTGCTGATTAAACAGAAATATCACAGATTGTAATTTGTTCACTGACAGAACATCCCATATTTATATCCGCTTTGCCATCATTTGCTGTCTTCAAATCGGTGATTAAACATTAAAATGGAAACATTCACATCCAGGCCAGTTTTTCATTATGTGGCCTTGTTTGTTGTCAGACCACAGGCCCAGTAGGTGGCAATAAAACACCAGACTTGTCCCTGGACATTTGGACAAACTCCAGAGGGCTGAAAAGCACAGCCAAGTCCTCCTGCTTTTCCCAAAACAGCTTAACACACTGCAAAAACACAACATCTTCTCTAGTATTTTTGGTTTACTTTTTTACTGCAAATATTTTAGTATTCTTGAAATAAGACAAACTGACTTACAAGTAACTTTTCAGCAAGAAAAAAGAGCTTGTTTAAAGTCAGTAATTGATTAAAATGGATCAAAAAAGTACTAGTTTCACTGGCAGATCATTTCACTTATAACTTTTTATCAAAATTAGCAACATATCTACTGAAAATAAGGTCCTGTGTCTTTCTGAAAAGTTACTTGTAAGTTAGTTTTGTCTTATTTCATGTGTGCTAGGATATTTGCACTAGAAACTAGACTAAAAATACTTTATAAGATTTTGTGTTTTTGTTCAGTGTGTAAGCATAAATAATTAACTTAGTGGAAATTAAAAATGTACATATTTTAAGCATATTTGAAGAAATATTTGGTAAGATTTTGTGTTTTGGCACTGCATCGATATCATGCACTCAGCAAAACAAGTTTGCATTCTTCCTTTACTTTTAATCAGAATTACGTACCAATAGCCCTGTCGCATTAAATAATAAATTAATCACATGATAAATTAAAATGAGCTTAATTTCCATTTGCACAATTAATAGCTGTACTCTTCTCTCTCTTTTTACCAAAAAATGGATGATAAACATCTTCAGTCTGGTGTTTTGGTCTCAACTGGCCCTTTTTTTGAAGGACAATTATGTTCACAAACATTTTATTTGTTGTTTATTTAAAATTTTTTAAATGTCTTCCAGTTCCAGAGTTAAATGTTTGTTAGAATTGAAAGTTTATTGACCCTTGATTGTGTGTTCTTGCATTGTCATGCCATTATTGCCATTATATTACTTGAAAAGGGTCTCATAACAACATTATCATTTATTGTGGTAACTTCTGGTGACAGTTTATTATCCAGTAACATTTGCTATCACGGCAGATCTATTCTCCAGCACATACAGGCTGCTGTATTTAAGCCTGCTTGGCTTAGAGTACATAAATGCGTCCTTTTGCACTGATTTGTTGCGTTCAGTGAGGTTGATGCCCTCTGGCCATTTGATCTCCTACATTAGCTTATAGCTTTGTACAGTAGGAAGCCTTTGGATCAGCGCCACTCAGTCTGTGCTGCTTCAGTTTGCAGTTGTTCAGTTACTCCAGAGACTGTGAGGAGAAAGGTCAAACATGCAGTTCTGACGGCAAGAGCGATTGTGCAATTTCATTTTTATTGTTGCAGTTTTTTTACTTTAATTTGTATGCTGTTTACAGAAGTAGCATCTAGAAAGCGAATTTAACATCGACATCCCATATATTCCTTGTAGATAAGTGGAAAATGGCTGCATTTGAAACATCTTCAAGGTTCTGTGTTGATGTACTGCTATGTTGCAGACGTCCGGTTAAATAATGTAATCAGTCCTGACATTCCTCTCCGGTCTAACCTTGTTTCCCTCTCCTCCAGTTATCAGAGGCTGCTGCAGACCATTGTAGTACTGGAGGCGCAGCGAGCTCAGGCCATTCTGGACCTGGAGACGTTGGCACGTCAGCAGAGGGAGGCCCTCTCTGAACCCATCAGCTTTGTGGAGCAGCTGCAGAAACAGGTGAACAAAACACAGAGCCCTCTGCAGTACTGATACAACATGAACCACAAATATATCCGCATTTTATCTTGGATTTTGTTGGACACAAACCAGTGCACGATTTTGGAGGGAAATGACAATCATAATGTGAAAGTCAAGCATGCATTTCTTCTCAAATCTGAACTTTGTAGAAGAGAAACTGTTGACAGGAAGCCATAAGATGCTCATTTTGTCATAAGCCATTTAGAGAAACCCGCAAACACATGGAAGAAGTTGCTCTCAACTTCCTTTGTTGTTTTTTTCTTTCTTCCAATTAGATCAATTTTTGAATAAAATTGACACCGGCAGAAATTATTTGTTTAAATATAAGAAAAATATGTAATGTGTGCATGTTGGAAAACCAGAGGAATGTGGTTCACTGTGTTTGTCCTGTTGTGTAAAGATGAAGCCTATTTTTAATTAAAAGCTGCCACTAACAATTGTTTTAGTTATAGATTATTTGGATAAAAAACCCTATTAGTTTAGAGAAAAATGGTCACATTTTGCAGATTTTTCACTTAACCTTTAAAGCCTATTTTACACAACACTAGAAATACTACAACTAAAAAACTTAATTTAAATTCTTTTTAAAACAAAAATTAATGTTTTATTATCTAAAATGCAATAATATACCATTCCCTTAGTGTAAACTTGATAGCATCTGCAGCTAATAAACACTTCTAACATGTGAAAAGCTCAGCACTTTTTTATTGACTTATTAGTACAGTGCAGGGTTGATCTGTTGATTATTTTACGGATTAACCAATTAGTAACTGGATAGCAAAAGGTATTAATAGGAGATATTTTCTTCCCCCCAGATTTTGAACCAGTTGTTCTGGGTAGAACATATTTACATACAAATGTGTTTGTTTTTTTTTTATCTTAAATACAAAATGTATATATTTTATGTCCAGTTTTGTCTTAATTTCTCGTCTAAAACTTTTACCGACTCTGTCTACTTTGGTTAACAATTAATCGATTACTGAATTAGTTGACAATTATTTCAATTCATCATGGTTAATCTGATTAATCGCTTCAGCCCTATTTTAATTGTTTAACTTAATCTGTGGTTTTCTTTTTGACTCTCAGGTGACTTTGGGTCTGCCGCGTCCTCAGCGGGTCGTCCAGCTCCCGGACATCGCCTGGGAACAGTACACCTCCGGTCTGGGGGAGTTCGAGAGAGAGTTCTGCGACAAGAAGCGAAAAACCCGGCAGCTGAAGTTAATCTTTGATAAAGGCAAGTCTGAAGTTAGAATTTGTTTATCTAGTTTTTATATTTTTAGAAAAGGATGTCGATTCGATTCTTTTTGTTTACTACAGGTTTGCCTCTTAGACCAAAAAGTCCTGTTGAACCCAAGAAAGAAGGTGAATCGTCAGCCGTGTACTCCTCTCTTCCCACCAGTGACGCCCCTGAGAACGGCAGGCAAACACAGGTACAAAGTCCCAGTCTGTGGGAAATACCGAGGCTGATATCGGAGTTTCCAGGTCCGGATAACTACAGTAAAACAAAATAAGAGAACAGCAAAATATTAGTACTTTGAGATTTTATTCCCAACCCTGTTGTCTAAATGGAGCTTCTCTGCTTCTGTTCTTTCTCCTTCTCGTCTTTTCTTTCTTCTGTTCTTGTGTTTTTCCTTCTGTCCTTGTCCTCTGTCACTTTTTTGTCCTTCCTTTCCTTGTTTACTACCTTCTGTCTTTGTGACCTTCCTTTCTTTCTTCCTTGTACATTTTCTTTTTCTGCTCTTTCCTTCATTCTTTTTGTCTTTTCTTTAATTGCTGTTTTTGTTTCTTTCTTTTCATTGGTTCTTTCATCGTTTCTTTCATTCTTCCTTTGGTCCTTTTTCTTTCTTTCTCTGTTTCTTTTTCCTTTGATCTTTTCTTTGTTTCAGTCTTTCTCTCCTTTGTCCTTTCTTTGTGTCTTTCTTTACTTCCATTCCTTTCTTGTAATCTATCTTTTTTTCTCATTTAATACGCTCCTTGGGTCTTCTGTTTTTTTCTTCGTAGTGTCCTTCATTCCTTCCCTCTCTCCTATTTTCCGTCATTTATCCTTCCACGTTGTTGTTTCTGCAGGTCCTGTATGTAAACCCTGAACACTGTAAAAACACCTGGCCATAAAATCTCAGTAGTTTATATTTTAAAATAAACACAAATCACTGAAAACTGAGACGTTTACTCTGAAAGAATCAGGAATATTTACAGATCCATATGTGGGATTTATTAATGGAGTTTTTAATGTTGAATTCCTCCATCCGCTGCTGTCTGCAGCGGCAGCAGTTTCTAACTCTGGCTGATGAGTCACTCGTCTCCCACTAGTTGTCTCACAGATCAACTGGTTTTTACCTTTCTACACCTCCTCCAACCTCTTCCCTTTCAGTCTTACTGCTTTGCTCAGTTAAGTATTTAAAAATTACAAAGTATCTGTGGAAACAAGCCTCTTCTATCCTTTTTCCATGTGTATGTATTCACTCTCCCACAATCACGCCAGCAGTCAGGTTTTACGTTTTAATTTGATTGTTTGGATTAGAAAGGTGCAGAGCATCCTGCTCCGAGCTAACAACTCTCAGTTATTCCTGCTGCTTTTCTTGTTTACTTTGTGCCGACACATTTGCTTTCTCCCAGCCGACATTCTCTGCATAGTGAAAGGATTTTGTTTGTCAGTCAAAAGGAGCTGCTGCTTTTTTCCGCACACTCCCAGCGACACGTTTCAAGCCACGTCTGACAGCCAGCCTTTCTCTGTCAAGCTGAAGGATTCATATTGCCTGGCAGTTTGCATGTTGAGATCCTTTCAAGATGTCGGCGGCGATGTGCTTTATTTTTGTCTTGTCAGTCTCTTAACATGCCTGTCAATGTGTGTTGTTGGCAGATGATCAGGGGGAGAATTTGTCACCCAAATAAGCCTGACACGTTTAACCAGCTGTGGACGGTGGAGGAACAGGTTGGTAGAAGGAGTTAAACACAAATCTGTACATTTATTGTTTTCATTTTTCTTGGGATTTGCTCAGCTATTTGTTTATATTTAGTGCCTTCTAGAATACCAGGTTCGTACGGGTTTTTAAGATCCATGTAGGTGTTTTCAAGGTTTGGAAAGTGATTGAGTTCTGTATAAAATCCTTGAAAGTGCTTGATCAGGTTTGTAATAAAAGCAGAATACAATGTTTGATTAAAAGCCTACATTTGGAAAGTGTTATTTACATTTGAAGCCAGATATTTTCATACACCTAATAAAAAGAATCAGATATCTCTTTTGTTCCTGTCTGAAGTTAAATCAGACTAAACTTTTCTTGTTTTAGGTCAGATGCAATTACCTAAAATATTTTATTTTACTAATTATTTTGTAACTTTCTTTGTATATAATGTTTAAACATTTAATTTGAGCAGAATGTTATTTACCTTAACATGATTTGTTTGGATTGTTTCAGTGTAATGAATATTATTACTTCTCTGTAAAAAGCAAACATCTTACTGCACATAAAAAAGGACAAAACTAACTTTCAAGTAATTTTTCAGCAAGAAATAGGAGCTTGAATATAAATGAAAAGATAGTAGTTCCACTGGAAGATTGTTTCACTTACGATATATCTTGTTATAAGTGACATAAATCTACTTTTTTTTGATTAATTGGATAAAATCATTAGCAGATCAGTCATACGTTGAATTGATGTTCAGTCAAGCAGAATTACTTGGACTTTTCACATGTTTCACATGATGTTGGAGGTATTTTTCTTATCTGCAGATGAATCCTTTGCTACAAATAATCAAACGTTCACCAAAGGAAAGGGATGTTATTGCATTTTAGGCAATACCGTTTTTTCTTATTTGAAAACGTCATTAAATTATTTGTTTATTTGCAACTTTTCATGTATTTCTAACATTGTTTAAAAAAGGCTTAAATAAAAAATCTGCAGAATGTGATCTTTTTTTAATCAAATTAATCATCAGAATAATTGATAGATTAATTAAGTTAGTTACTGCCTTACACATTAAACCTTTTAATGTAATACAAAAATTTCTAAATCATGTCCTACTTTATAATTATGCTGTGCTTTGGTCCATCACATAAAATCCTTATGAAGTGCATTGAAGCCTGTGCTTATAATGTGGGAAAAATTTTTAAAAAGTTCAAAAGCTATTGCCATTTTTGCATATCTTTTTGGTATATTTGGCTTTTTTATTGTAAGACAGAACTTAACCCAAGAACAAACCCTGATCCATAAAACCAACTAAAAAATGCAGAATATATTCCAGCTGCTCTTACTTTGTCTGAACAGAATAAAGGCAGAAAGCTGTGTTGTCATGATGGAGGAGTAAAATCTTAAGTCTAGCTGTGCAGAACAGGCACCACCCAAATATGTTAAGTGCTTTCACACTGTGGGAACCTTTTTATAGCTCTTTCAATTATTTCTATGCACAGCAGGAGCTGCCGCCTCTCCTACACTTCTTATAGGATTTTTGCTTTCCACCCTCGCTTCATAGTTGGAATGTAATTGGAACAAAAACTTGCACGTGGTAATCAGCCTGGACAATAAAAATTCACTCAAAAGAATCAAACTGAACAGCAAAACCACAGGGTACGAAAAAAGTACCCAGAAAAACAAGAAAAAGAAACATTAGATGTATTTTTTCCCATTTTGTCTTAATCTTTGTTAAATAAAATCTCTGATGTGTTTCTGATTAATTTCTAGTTAGATTTAAATAACTTTGTAAATTCAATGCAAACCAGATCAAGTTTCTATTATATCCTGATCCATAAAACCTTCTATTTCCCTGATGACTAAAATGTTTTGAAAGATTATTGTACAGTTTTATCTGGGAGTGGGAGAAAAAAATCAAAATTTTCATTGCATCAAGATGCAAACATTCATAATTCTGACCCAAATAACCCCATTAACATAAATCACTTGGAAAAGATTCATGCTTTATGCATGATGTGTGAAGTTGGAAGAAAATCTTTTGAAACAAGAGGTGCTATGTTACAGTTTTCAACTGGAACGAGAAAATAAAAAAGCTGATATATCCTCCGATCATAAACCGCAAAGCTAGTGATGCAATTACATCATTAATCGATTTAGAGTCGCACCTTGTCTTTCTGAATTGTAATCGAATCAATTTGCCAAGTGCCCAAATATTCCCAGCTCCAAATGTATCTGAATGTTTTGTTTTCATAGAAAAAACTGGAGCAGCTTCTTGTCAAGTTCCCGCCTGAAGAAGTGGAGTCCAAAAGGTGGCAGAAGATCGCTGATGAGCTCGGCAATCGAACGGCCAAACAGGTGACACCCACATTAGAAAGCAGAGAAACATCAAAATAATTGTAAAACTGTTAGTAACTGCCTTACCACTGGTAGTATTCGTGTTTTTTTTCTTTTTTAATGGAAAACAAGTCCTAGGGTGAAACTTGTTAATAGGCGGAGCTGCTGATACCTGCAGGTGTTTGAGCTCCGTTATTTCAAGCAGCTGTTCCTCTGCTGGAAGTGATTAATGAATCAGATTTCCTCCTGAAACATCCCAGGTCGCCAGCAGGGTTCAAAAGTATTTCATCAAACTGACAAAAGCTGGTATCCCTGTGCCTGGAAGAACCCCCAACCTCTGCATGTACACTAAAAAGGTAACTGCCACTCATCTGCCAAACCCTTCAACTATATAAAGTAACACTGATATTCAAATAAAAGCTAAGAAATGTATTCAATTGTACTGGCTGGGAGCCCAACTCTTTGTTTTCTAATTTCCAGTGTTTCTTTCCTCCTATTTTCATTTGCTTTTATTTTGTTTTCTCTTTTTATCTAAGTAAGCATTTTTGCTGCCTTCATTTGCTATAAATGTTCTAACAATGCAGGAAGACTGAATCCTTCTCAGTTCAGGGTGCAATTTTTATGGGTTTGGGCACAAGATCAATAAAACCTGATCAATCTGTGTCCAAACAATCTGATGAACCTATTTTATTATCTGACACACTAATCCTAACTTATAATTATGTATGTAAATAGGAAAAACAAAGCAGAAAACTGTAAAACTAAACAGAGTAGGAGATAGCAAACATGTTTGTCCAGCATTTAACATTTTTCTTAACTTTTTTTCACACTAGAAAGATTTTCTCAGTCTGTGATTTCTCTTTATTTTGGACATTTTCTGTGTTGTGGTAATTTTAAGCACATTTTTTCAAAACATTTTCCCACATTTTTAAAGTAAGTCATGCAGTAAATACAGATGAATAGAGAGGATGCCTTTAATTATTACATTTATTTGAATGGAAACCCTCTTTATCTTTGAAGGGCTTTTTTTGAGAGTTAATTTATAATCGGTTCAATCTGCTGTGGAGGAAAATCCCGGGGCATTAACGGAGGTCCAACTTTGAATTAATCTGAGGAAATACAGCAGCTAATCCAATGAAAGAAAATCCGTTTTCCACTTGCAGTTGTGCTCACAACTAAATAACAAGACTATGTAAATATTGGTGATTTGCCATAAACTATAATATAAATACCAGATGTTGTTATTTCAGTGCATCCTTAGAAATGGAGTAACAGTTTCTGCACAGATGAAAGCAAAATTTTCAACCCTCAAACAATGAATTCAAGCCCCAGAACTCAGTGAAGCACAGTGGCGTAAGCATCATGATATGGGATGTCTCATACTATGGTGATGGGCCTATTTGTCACATGTAAGGGATTATAGATCAGTTTAAAAAGGAAATTCCCTTGAAATGGCTGTTTTTAAATAAGATTTTAAAACCCCAAATACTCCTGAAAATGAGGTTTTTTGTTGGGTTTATTTAAAATATTCTGTTTCTGATGTAAAACAAAAAAATGCAGAGCAATAGAGAAATGTAATCCAATTGTCTTGGACTGAAATACCTGTTCAAAGGTGCATAAAGCTATTCAACTTGATGAGGCTGTACATTTTTTTAAATTTATACAATAACAGTTGGAATTTAAGACTTTTTTAATCATATTTTGTCTTGGGATACAGCATGCAATGTTCTCAGTGCATTTGCCTGCATGTTAACTAAATCTGTGGCAAGAATTTACTCACTTTTGTAAACACACTGGTTACCTTAAACACAAGTCTATAACTTAAATATATGTATTTAAGTTTGAGCTTAAAAGTTATAGATATTAAAGGGTTTTCTTAAAGCTTCCTATTTGGATACCAGAGCCATTTTTTCCCTCTTGACGCTAACTGTTATAAACTATTAACATTTAACATGCAAACTTTGGTTTGTAGAATCTTTGACTGGCAATATAGAGTGTTAGTCTGACTGAGCTAAATTTAACTGTAAATTTTAAAAAAAATCAAACGTTTGTTCATCTATGTATAAAATTGTAAAATAAAATATTAGAAATTAAAGCCAAATCTTGTTTAACAGAGTGATTTACTTTCAGTCTTTCAGTTAGGTCTGTATAATATTGTAATTTCCAGATTTGTTTGTACAACAGCTTGTTTTCTAAGCTCAAAGGGAAGTATTATACAAAAATAACAAAATTTCTGCTGCTTCTAAAATTTATTGCTTAAAAATAAAAACCCCAGTCGATTTTGGCATTAAGTTAATGTATATTGTGTCTTGAAAATGACAGAAAACTCAAGAACTTCCGGAATGTCACTGCTGCTACACCGTTACCTAGCAACCCCAGAGAGGCCCTGCCCGCTACCTAGCAACCCAAGCTGAATTCCAGGACATTTGGTCAGCTGGTTTCAAATTCAAATTCAAAAAACTTTATTAATCCCAAAGGGAAGTTAAATTAAATTCAATTAAATGAAATTTCTTTGCTTATCATCCAGAAACCTGATGATTATACTGTGTTTTAATTTTGCTATCCCCTCATTTTGACTCATCACTATCGATCCCTGTCAAAGGCAAAACACTGCAGTGCGTGAAAGCGAGCGTGTTTTGCTGAGGCTCAGAAAGTTTTCCTTTGTTTGTAACCGTCTCTGGTTTTCCTGCAGGCCTCCAGTAAGAGACAGCATCACCTAAACAAGCATCTGTACCGGCCGTCCACCTTCCTGACCTCCTACGAGCCTCCAGTCTACATGGAGGATGAGGACGAGCGCGCAGCGTTTTACCACAGCGTGCAGGACCCTTCTGCTGACGATTCGGTCAGTCAGAGCAACTTTCTTAAGGAGTTATTGACTGTCGTTTTATATTCCGATATTTTAGTTTAAAAATGGATGTGTGTAGACTGGCGTACGTAGCGTATACCACCATATGGCAGGAAAAAGCAATAAAATAATACATAAAATATTAATAGGTACTCCAATTAACTACTTGTATGCTATTTATTAGTATTTAAATCAATATTTGATATTGAATCAAATGGTGACCCAAAGGATCAAAATTCTCTAAGATTATTTGATTGAAACTAATTAAATAGCTTTAAATGTCATCTGCAAACACACTTTGATCTTTCCTACTTTCTCAAGAAATACATATTTTATTATGGGGATAATATCTCTTTAAAATGTTAAAAATATCTCCAAGAAAAGGGTAAAAAGTCAGTTTCCATGCTTTTGGAGCCCTGGAACCTTTCTTTTTCTTGCAGATCAATTTAAAATTGAGCGAAATTGCATCAATTTTCTTCCACTTCCTTATGCTTTCTCCACTTTGACACCATTGCAATCAGTGAAACATTCGATTCTTTCTCATTTTGCTTCCAATCACGACTCTTTTTACTGTTGAAAATAACCGAGAGCAGTGCAGGGAAGCTGAGCCAGCTCTGCGTTTCTCCTCTGTTTGAACTACATGGCTCCTGATGCTCGATGTTATCAAAGCTCTGACATTTCCTCTGGCCCTTTGATGGCTCTAACCTTTAAGAAAAACTGGTTCCCCAAGGCCTGCTGGTAACACAGATGGTTTTCTCCCATCCCCATGTTAAAGAAGGGAATTATTTCATATTAAAGGCAGATATGGTGGCAGCAGAGATCTGCAAGGAATAATAATAAAGATTGGATTTTGTCTACAACAGAGTATTAGGGCCAGGTGAAGAAAAAAACATTAAACTACAAGAGCAAAATCAAAATATTGTGAGAAAAAAGTCATAAAAGAAGTCAAAATACTACCAGAAGAAAGCCATAATATTACCAGAGTAAAGACATAACATTACCTGAAAAAAGTTGTAATATTATGACAATAAATTCGTAATATAATGACAATAAATTTGTAATATTACAAGAAAAAAAGTTGTACAAGAAGCAAGTAATATTATTGCCAGAATAAAGTTATATTATAACAGAATTAAGTCGTAATATTATTAGAATAAAGTTGTAGTATTATGATAATAAAGCCGTAATATTACCAGAATAGTTGTATGACAATTAAGTTGAAATAATACGAGAATAAACTCAATACGTAATGAAAATAAACTCGTAACAACAGAAAAAAATTCTGCATATCACGAGAATAAATAATATCAGAATAAAGTCGTAACAATAACAAAAAAATACAACTTTTTGTTGTATAATTACCTTATTTTTAGGTTATTATAAACTCATAATTATCTAAATAAAGTTGTAATAATACAAGAATAAAGTCATAATTTTACCAGAATAAAGTAGTAATTTTAAGTATAAAGTCTTAACGATACAAAAAAAAGTCATTATAGTCCAAGAATAAACTTATAATATCATCAAAGTAGAAATGATATAATCAAAAGTCGTAATATTAGGAAAATTAAGTAGTAATTTTATGAGAAGTTGTACATAAAAAATAATAAAGGAAAATTAGAAATGTTGAGCATCTTGTGAAGTTATGCTTTGGTAAAAGTTTTACAAATAAGAAAATACTTCATCTTTTAACACATCAACATCAAATTATTAAGATACTAAATATTTTTTTATTTTAACTGTATTGAAGCCTCATTAAAAAATTTTTTATCACTTTCTTCTGGTAATATTATGTCTTTATTCTACTAATGTGACCTTATTGTCATAATATTGTGGAAAAGATACAAGCACTTTGAACTGCTTTGTTCCTGAAAATGTACTATATCAATACATTATCTTACTTTAGTCTTATTATTTCCAAAAATACAAACCTTTTGTCCAATACTCATACTTGCCTGATGCTTATTCAGGCCAAACCATCTCATCGTAAACATTTTCTTTGTTTACCTTTGGCTCAAGGACAATCTGTGCGTGACGCAGCTCTGCTGCCTTAACAATAAAAATATCTGCTCCTATTTATGTTGCTCATGTCCAGCAAAAATCAGAGCCGTCAATACTTACTGTAGAAAAAACGAGGAGAACATAACCGTCCTACTGCGGTTTCTGTCATCTGGAGATCTTTTGTTTGTGCTTTACCAGCTCCGACTCCACCCAGCTCTTATTTTTGTTTTGTTTACATCAACAATCTCAGGATGAGGAGAGCGTTCCTGTGGAGCTGAGGAACCTACAAGAGTACAAAGAGCTTTTACAGCTGAAGAGATTGAAAAAACAGAAACTCCAGGAGATTCGAGAGGATAACGCCGGGGTGCAGCACATGGGTTACAAGGTGACGCATTTCTGCACACACAACAACTTCCTGCTGCATGCTGCACAGCGTGCCGGCACTGCCTGGCACTCTTCCACATTTTGTCACATTTTAAACACAAAACTGCGTGAGTTTTATTAGGATTTTTTGTAATAAACCTACAGAAATTGCATAAGTTGAAAATTAGGGGGAAGAAAATATCAGATGGTTGTAAAATCTGATATGTTTGAAGACTTATTTATGATGGCGTATTAGGGCAATTCTAGATGGGGTAAAAAGGAGCAAATTTCTGCCAAAAAACTAAGAAATTTTGAGATCAATCTCAGAAATTTTCTAGAAAAAAATATGAAAGTTTCTGAGCTTTGAAAGTTGAAATATTTCTAGAAAAAAACGTAGACATTTTTACATTAATCTCAGAAATTTTCTAGAAAAAGATGTGGAAATTTTTTAACTGGAAAATCAACTTTTGACACTGAAGAAATTTTCGTAAGTTGAACATTTGTAACTTTTGAAACCTCAGAAATTTCCCTGTTTTTTCCCAGAACATTTCTGAGATTAATTTCTGAGGTATTTTTCTCACATTGGCGACTATTTATATTAATAAATAGCACATATTTTTCAAGGAGTGTGATTAACTTTTAAGGCAGATGTTGAAAACCTCCCAAAAATATGTGCACTTGCTGCAGATCAATAGGGGGGAAAAAATCCAGATTATGTTTTTATACGAGACATTTTCAAGCATAAATTCTGCAGCAGAGCAGAATATTCAGCTTACTAACATCTGCAGTTAGTAGTTCTTTCATAAACATATGTGAAGTAATGCAGAGGAAACATGAAACATCCGAACCTGTTTGTGGTAAATTTGTGACTTTTGATTACAAATTTTGGTCTCTTGAACGCCTTTGCTTTGGGACTGATGTAAAATGGAGTCTTATAATGTTTATAATTTAGTTTAACTCCAAAATGTTTCACTATGTGCAGAGTTTTTAAGGCAGAATGATATAAATAATGCAAAAGGAGGAGCAGCTAACTCGATAATTAACAAAATAAGCAGACGACGGCAAATACACAGCTTTTGATTTGCATTGGGAGGAAAACTGGTGCATTACTAATCGCTTAACAAACTCTACTGATTATGGACTCGTATGCAGAATAGTCTAGTCTCAAAACACAACAGAAAATGGCTGCTTTTCAAAATTACTTGAATTGTTAGCAGGAAACACAGAAGGGAGACTTTTGCACACTTATTAGAAATTAACACACTTAAAAATATCGAGTTGAATCAACTCCATTTTACATCAAAAACTGTAAATGGAAATCTAAAGAACTGGTCCTTTATTATAAAATAAATGTTTCTTTTTATTATTTTTATAAATTGAAACAACGTATTTAAGATAGAGGATTTTTGGCTTTAGATAAAGTGGGGAAAAGGGACAAAATGTTTGTGTGAGTAACGCATGTTAGGGGGAATTTTGTTAAGCTGTGGTTGGTTTCATCCTGATGGTTTTGCATCTTTTTTGTCTCGTGCTGTGCAGTGTGACGTGTGCGGCATGGACCCCATCCAGGGGGTCCGTTGGCACTGTCAGGACTGTCCTCCAGAAAACTCGGTCGATTTCTGCTCCAACTGCTCAGACTGGTGAGAACCTTTTTAGCTAAATATACCCCAGAGAGGATTCTGGGTTCTTGTCAGTTTATTTGTATAGCACATTTCAGCAACAAGGCAATTCAAAGTGCTTTACATCATAAAAACACAAAAATATAAAGTAATAAAAGACAGCACACAGTTAACAATTTGGAAAACGTTACATTTTTGTGTATCAGATTAACTACAGAGTTGCAAGAAAAGCTTAAAAAACTGAGTTAAGAAAATATATTTTCTTTATTTATATTCTATTTATATTTTTGAAGAACGTCTATAAAAAAACTAAAAGGAAATTAAAAAAATAAAATGTTTTAGTCATCAAACGGTTATTTTTTAAGAAGTAGTTGAACAGTTGCAAAATGCTGTTTCCTTACACAGAATTTAATGATAATCTGTCAAACAGTCCAAATATTTAAGGAGCACTCACCCTAAGTTTAGCATTTAATTTTCCTAAAACTCTCATATGGAAATGTGACTGCATTGTATAAAAGCCTTAATATTGTCCACTCTAAGATATGTCAATATCTATTTATTCTATGGCATTTAGATTGTTTTATTTAATTGTAACATATTTTTTTCTAGATAATTAATTTTGTCTTTTATTGTTTCAGAATATTTTTTAATTTATATTATTTATGTTATTTTTGTTTGGTATTTTTATTTTATTTATTTTACCTTACTTATTTTGGTAGTATTTATATTAAATGCAGCACCGCTTGAAAGATCCTGCAGAAATACAACCCGTCAATTTGTTTTGGATCTACTGGATTTACTTTTGATTTGCTGTTGAAAAGTGACAAATATTTACAAGTTGTAGAAGAATTAGTCAACTTTCTTGTTAATCAAGCAGAAAAATAAACATGTCTTAAAAAATTGTTGTAACTTTTATTTAACCAGGAAATGAAAAACTCATTGATATTAAAAATCTCATTTACAAAAATCTCCTGGGCTATACATCAGCAAAACAAGATAAAAACAAGACAGTTTTGACCTTTTTAAGTCATTTAATTTATAACAAGACGTTTTCTCATGTCCGGAGTGAAATAATCTGCCAGTGGAACTAGAACAATTTCACCAATACTAAGGAATTATTTACTGAAAACAAGCTCCGATATCTTGCTGAAAGGTTACTTGTAAGTTAGTTGTGTCTTATTTCAAATGCGCTAAGATATTTGCAGTAGAAATTAAGCCAAAATTACCTGGTAAGATTTTTTACTTTTTTTTTTTACCAGAAACAAAAGAGGAAACCTACAACTTCTAAGGTTTTCATGTTTCCTGCTGTAGCTGTTGGTGCAGTGCCCCCACAGGCAAGGAGGGGAACAGTTTTTTTAAATTAGTTTGATTCTTTTTACATAGTACAGTGTGAAAGAGCAGCTCAAATCGCATTCGGTGTGAACGGAGCATTAGATTCATACTATCATCTTTTGTCTTCCAGCTTATTCAAGACAGAGACCCATAAACCTGACCACCACCTGGAAGCGGTGTATCAGCCAAACACCTTTCTGGACAGGGACTATTGCCTGCCGCAGAGCGCGGGCTACAACTACCTGGACCCTAATTACTTCCCCGCCAACAGATGACAGAGTCCCAGGCGCCGCTAGCTCCAAGTCGTCTCTCTCTCTCTCTCGCCACACGTCCTGCAGGCTACTCTGTGCATGGCTCCATCCTGTAAGCCCAAGATTACCGCTGAGCCGGGGCGGCGGGGTTAGAGTTAGAGCAGACCTCGGCTCTGATGCTGGTTGCCCAGCAACGCCTCAGCCGGGTTATTCAGAAACTGTATTTTTAAAAAACAAATAAACAAAAGCGAGAAGGCACACGACATTCCTGAGCTCCTCCCCTGACGTTTCCAGTTTTCTCCTCCATGCTGCTTTCAAACTGGAAAATTGAGTGATTGGTCTGGCGAAGCGCCACCTAGTGGAGACACTTGGGTGGTTGTTTTCGTGTGCATGTGGTTTCCCCAAGAATGAAGAATACTTAAAAAAAAGAAAAAGGAAAAAAAGGTTGAAAACTTGGAGCATTTCTGCAGACCTCACTGGGTTTCCCAACACACACACAAACACACACCCCTTCATCCGTTTCCTTTTGCTCTCTTCACTAAAACTAACTAGGAAACACTACAACACGGAGAGCGACTTCATTATTTTTCTTTGAAGGCAGGCGAATGATGTTGAAAACCACACAAAGCTGTGTTTTATTTTTCTTTTGCCTCCTCCTCCCTCATCGTGTGCCGTTGTTGATCATGTTGAGTGTTCAAGTATATGGTAAAAAGTGAAAAGTAGCCACCGCTAGTTGCTGTGTGCCATTAAAAAATAAAAACAGACAAAAAAGATGGGTTTTTTTTTCTTGTTTATCTTTTTTTTTTCTTCCCCTCGCGCTTTGTGCGGATGGAGAAACCCTGAAAGCTGACCACATTTTCTCCATCGCCCTGTTATCGAATCCCATCGGTAAGCCTCTAGATCTCTTAAGTTCACCACCCACTTTAAAAGGTCCATTTAAAAAGATTGTATTTTTATTAATCTATTTAAAACATGAATAATTGAGGTAGTGGTTGGTGCCTCTGCGACCCACAGAGTTTTATATACATAGATTTCGTTGTGCTTGAGTAGATGCCATTTTGTATGGTTTTTTGTCTTCTTTCCCTCACCACCTTTCCCCCTGCTTCAGTATCTGTGTATAACAGTCTGTTCTTATGTAAAAAAAAAATTAATAATGTAAAAAAAATGCTAGAGGAGAACCGTGGAAATAAAAGTATGTGAAAAATGCTTCTATGTCTGTGGCTTTTATTTTATTATTTGATTGACAGAAAGCAACGACGGAGCGTTAGGGTCATGCTAAGAAAAATAAATAAATAAAATCACAAGAAAAAAGTGATGTTATGAGAAGAAAGTCCTAAAACTACAAGAATAAAGTTGTAAAATGATGAGAGTAAAATATTTAATTGTTCTATAACTATTTAAAAATAAAACAAAAATACTTTATTCAATTATATGATATTTATTACATATTGTATAATAGATAATATGAATAATATTCACATCATGAATAATATATGTATGAAGTCACAATATTAATATGTCATATTGTGATGTCTCGAAAATGCCATTCTTGTAAAATTGACTTTATTCTCATACTATGACTTTATTCTTAACAAAATTGGACTTTTCTCGTAATTCTTGTAAAATTGATTTTATTCTTGAAATATTCATTTATTCTCATTATGACTTTATTGTATTATTTTGAGTTGGTTCTTTTACAACTTTAGTCTTACAAAGTGATTTTATTCTTGTAACAGCTCTGTTACTTTAGTTTTGATTTATTCTCAGAAAAAGTTTATTCATATTTTTTGCTTTATCGTAAGATGGAAGCATTAAATCCCTAAATGTCCAGCTTTCAATCTAGACCAGACAGATTTACAAAAGCAAATGAGTTGGATTAGGAGTGCTTGCTTGCATCTGATTGTGTCATCCAAGACATGTTACTGTAGAATATCATTTCTGTATCTGGATATTTAGCTGTTAACATGTGATAACAGGCATACAGCAACAGTCATATGTCAGAGGCCTCTTTAGATTTGTTGCATCATTGACTGCTACTGGAGCTCTTTCCTGCTCAAAGCATCATTATCCACAATGACCCTTTGAAGATACTTGGATGAAATGGATTACAATGTTTAATTTCTCAAACAGAAATTAGTCAGTACTTTTGAACAGACTTGAATTACTAACTAGTAAAATGTTAATATACATTAAAATGATAGCAAATTTGTTTTCTATCCAATTTTGCAGTAGTACCAAGCATGTTAGGGTAGATTTCCAGACAAGATGAGGACATTCAAAGGTTGTGGGTTTGAGTCCCACCAGAGTTGTCATGTTATGCATTTCACACATAAAATAAAATCCTCACCTGTTGCACACATATTCAGGAAATTAAATTTATTCTACTGACCTAATTAAAGAAAGTCTGTAGTAGTATTGAAACTCTAACATAAACAAGGGCTCTGTGGCGCAATGGACTTCTAGACAGAATGAAGTGATTCAAAGATTGTGGGTTCAAGTCCCACCACTCATTGCATTATGCAATTCTCACATATTAAAATCCTCACCTGTCGCACAGGTCTTCCGGAAATTCTATTTGTTCTTTTTAACTAATAAAAGAAAGTCTGTAGTAGTATTGAAACTCTAGCATGACCAAGGGCTCTGTGGCGCAATGGATTGCGCGTTGGACTCCTAGTCAGAATGAAGTGATTCAAAGGTTGTGGGTTCAAGTCCCACCAGAGTCGTTGCATTATGCAATTATCACATATTAAAATCCTCACCTGTCGCACAGGTCTTCCGGAAATTCTATTTGTTCTTCTGAACTAATAAAAAAAAGTCTGTAGTAGTATTGAAAATCTGCCATGAATAAGGGCTCTGTGGCGCAATGGATAGCGCATTGGACTTCTAGACAGGTTCAAGTGATTCAAAGGTTGTGGGTTCGAGTCCCACTAGAGTCGTTACATTATGCAATTCTAACATATTAATAAAATCTTCACCTGTCGTACAGGTGCTCCTCAAATTCTATTTGTTCTTCTTAACTAATAAAAGAAAGTCTGTAGTAGTATTGAAACTCTAGAATGACCAAGGGCTCTGTGGCGCAATGGATAGCGCATTGGACTTCTAGACAGGTTGAAGTGATTCAAAGGTTGTAGGTTCGAGTCCCACTCGAGTCGTTACATTATGCAATTCTAACATATTAATAAAATCTTCACCTGTCGTACAGGTGCTCCTAAAATTCTATTTGTTCTTCTTAACCAATAAAAGAAAGTCTGTAGTAGTATTGAAACTCTAGCATGACCAAGGGCTCTGTGGCGCAATGGATAGCGCATTGGACTCCTAGTCAGAAAGAAGTGATTTAAAGGTTGTGGGTTCGAGTCCCACTAGAGTCGTTGCATTATGCAATTCTAACATATTAATAAAATCCTGACCTGTCGCACACATTTTCCAGAAATTCATTCTACTGACCTAATTTAAAAAAGTCTGTAGTGGTATTGAAACTCTCGCATTAACAAGGGCTCTGTGGCGCAATGGGTAGTGCATTGGACTTCTAGACATGTTGAAGTGATTCGAAGGTTGTGGGTTCGAGTCCTACTAGAGCCGATGCATTATGCAATTCTAGCATATTAATAAAATCCTCACCTGTGGCACACATTTTCATGAAATTTTTCTACTGACCAAATTAAAGAAAGTCTATAGTGGCATTGAAACTCTACCATGACCATGGGCTCTGTGGCGCAATGGATAGCGCATTGGACTCCTAGTCAGAAAGAAGTGATTCAAAGGTTGTGGGTTAAAGTCCCACCAGAGTCGTTGCATTATGCAATTATCACATATTAAAATCCTCACCTGTCGCACAGGTCTTCCGGAAATTCTATTTGTTCTTCTGAACTAATAAAAAAAAGTCTGTAGTAGTATTGAAAATCTGCCATGAATAAGGGCTCTGTGGCGCAATGGATAGCGCATTGGACTTCTAGACAGGTTGAAGTGATTCAAAGGTTGTGGGTTCGAGTCCCACTAGAGTCGTTACATTATGCAATTCTAACATATTAATAAAATCTTCACCTGTCGTACAGGTGCTCCTCAAATTCTATTTGTTCTTCTTAACTAATAAAAGAAAGTCTGTAGTAGTATTGAAACTCTAGAATGACCAAGGGCTCTGTGGCGCAATGGATAGCGCATTGGACTTCTAGACAGGTTGGAGTGATTCAAAGGTTGTAGGTTCGAGTCCCACTGGAGTCGTTACATTATGCAATTCTAACATATTAATAAAATCTTCACCTGTCGTACAGGTGCTCCTAAAATTCTATTTGTTCTTCTTAACCAATAAAAGAAAGTCTGTAGTAGTATTGAAACTCTAGCATGACCAAGGGCTCTGTGGCGCAATGGATAGCGCATTGGACTCCTAGTCAGAAAGAAGTGATTTAAAGGTTGTGGGTTCGAGTCCCACTAGAGTCGTTGCATTATGCAATTCTAACATATTAATAAAATCCTGACCTGTCGCACACATTTTCCAGAAATTCATTCTACTGACCAAATTAAAGAACGTCTATAGTGGTATTGAAACTCTACCATGACCATGGGCTCTGTGGCGCAATGGATAGTGCATTGGACTTCTAGACAGGTTGAAGTGATTCAAAGGTTGTGGGTTCGAGTCCTACTAGAGTCGATGCATTATGCAATTCTAGCATATTAATAAAATCCTCACCTGTGGCACACATTTTCATGAAATTTCTCTACTGACCAAATTAAAGAAAGTCTATAGTGGTATTGAAACTCTACCATGACCATGGGCTCTGTGGTGCAATGGATAGCGCATTGGACTCCTAGTCAGAAAGAAATGATTCAAAGGTTGTGGGTTCGAGTCCCACTAGAGTCGTTGCATTATGCAATTCTAACATATTAATAAAATCCTGACCTGTCGCACACATTTTCCAGAAATTCATTCTACTGACCTAATTAAAAAAAGTATGTAGTGGTATTGAAACTCTCGCATTAACAAGGGCTCTGTGGCGCAATGGATAGTGCATTGGACTTCTGGACAGGTTGAAGTGATTCAGACATTGTGGGTTCGAGTCCCACTAGAGTCGCTGCTTTATGCAATTCTAACATATTAATAAAATCCTCACCTGTGGCACACATTTTCAGGAAATTTCTCTACTGACCAAATTAAAGAAAGTCTATAGTGGCATTGAAACTCTACCATGACCATGGGCTCTGTGGCGCAATGGATAGCGCATTGGACTCCTAGTCAGAAAGAAGTTATTCAAAGGTTGTGGGTTAAAGTCCCACCAGAGTCGTTGCATTATGCAATTATCACATATTAAAATCCTCACCTGTCGCACAGGTCTTCCGGAAATTCTATTTGTTCTTCTGAACTAATAAAAAAAAGTCTGTAGTAGTATTGAAAATCTGCCATGAATAAGGGCTCTGTGGCGCAATGGATAGCGCATTGGACTTCTAGACAGGTTCAAGTGATTCAAAGATTGTGGGTTCGAGTCCCACTAGAGTCGTTACATTATGCAATTCTAACATATTAATAAAATCTTCACCTGTCGTACAGGTGCTCCTCAAATTCTATTTGTTCTTCTTAACTAATAAAAGAAAGTCTGTAGTAGTATAGAAACTCTAGAATGACCAAGGGCTCTGTGGCGCAATGGATAGCGCATTGGACTTCTAGACAGGTTGAAGTGATTCAAAGGTTGTAGGTTCGAGTCCCACTCGAGCCGTTACATTATGCAATTCTAACATATTAATAAAATCTTCACCTGTCGTACAGGTGCTCCTAAAATTCTATTTGTTCTTCTTAACCAATAAAAGAAAGTCTGTAGTAGTATTGAAACTCTTGCATGACCAAGGGCTCTGTGGCGCAATGGATAGCGCATTGGACTCCTAGTCAGAAAGAAGTGATTTAAAGGTTGTGGGTTCGAGTCCCACTAGAGTCGTTGCATTATGCAATTCTAACATATTAATAAAATCCTGACCTGTCGCACACATTTTCCAGAAATTCATTCTACTGACCTAATTTTAAAAAGTCTGTAGTGGTATTGAAACTCTCGCATTAACAAGGGCTCTGTGGCGCAATGGGTAGTGCATTGGACTTCTAGACATGTTGAAGTGATTCGAAGGTTGTGGGTTCGAGTCCTACTAGAGTCGATGCATTATGCAATTCTAGCATATTAATAAAATCCTCACCTGTGGCACACATTTTCATGAAATTTTTCTACTGACCAAATTAAAGAAAGTCTATAGTGGCATTGAAACTCTACCATGACCATGGGCTCTGTGGCGCAATGGATAGCGCATTGGACTCCTAGTCAGAAAGAAGTGATTCAAAGGTTGTGGGTTAAAGTCCCACCAGAGTCGTTGCATTATGCAATTATCACATATTAAAATCCTCACCTGTCGCACAGGTCTTCCGGAAATTCTATTTGTTCTTCTGAACTAATAAAAAAAAGTCTATAGTAGTATTGAAATTCTGCCATGAATAAGGGCTCTGTGGCGCAATGGATAGCGCATTGGACTTCTAGACAGGTTCAAGTGATTCAAAGGTTGTGGGTTCGAGTCCCACTAGAGTCGTTACATTATGCAATTCTAACATATTAATAAAATCTTCACCTGTCGTACAGGTGCTCCTCAAATTCTATTTGTTCTTCTTAACTAATAAAAGAAAGTCTGTAGTAGTATTGAAACTCTAGAATGACCAAGGGCTCTGTGGCGCAATGGATAGCGCATTGGACTTCTAGACAGGTTGAAGTGATTCAAAGGTTGTAGGTTCGAGTCCCACTGGAGTCGTTACATTATGCAATTCTAACATATTAATAAAATCTTCACCTGTCGTACAGGTGCTCCTAAAATTCTATTTGTTCTTCTTAACCAATAAAAGAAAGTCTGTAGTAGTATTGAAACTCTAGCATGACCAAGGGCTCTGTGGCGCAATGGATAGCGCATTGGACTCCTAGTCAGAAAGAAGTGATTTAAAGGTTGTGGGTTCGAGTCCCACTAGAGTCGTTGCATTATGCAATTCTAACATATTAATAAAATCCTGACCTGCCGCACACATTTTCCAGAAATTCATTCTACTGACCAAATTAAAGAACGTCTATAGTGGTATTGAAACTCTACCATGACCATGGGCTCTGTGGCGCAATGGATAGTGCATTGGACTTCTAGACAGGTTGAAGTGATTCAAAGGTTGTGGGTTCGAGTCCTACTAGAGTCGATGCATTATGCAATTCTAGCATATTAATAAAATCCTCACCTGTGGCACACATTTTCATGAAATTTCTCTACTGACCAAATTAAAGAAAGTCTATAGTGGTATTGAAACTCTACCATGACCATGGGCTCTGTGGCGCAATGGATAGCGCATTGGACTCCTAGTCAGAAAGAAGTGATTCAAAGGTTGTGGGTTCGAGTCCCACTAGAGTCGTTGCATTATGCAATTCTAACATATTAATAAAATCCTGACCTGTCGCACACATTTTCCAGAAATTCATTCTACTGACCTAATTAAAAAAAGTATGTAGTGGTATTGAAACTCTCGCATTAACAAGGGCTCTGTAGCGCAATGGATAGTGCATTGGACTTCTGGACAGGTTGAAGTGATTCAGACATTGTGGGTTCGAGTCCCACTAGAGTCGCTGCTTTATGCAATTCTAACATATTAATAAAATCCTCACCTGTGGCACACATTTTCAGGAAATTTCTCTACTGACCAAATTAAAGAAAGTCTATAGTGGCATTGAAACTCTACCATGACCATGGGCTCTGTGGCGCAATGGATAGCAAATTGGACTCCTAGTCAGAAAGAAGTTATTCAAAGGTTGTGGGTTCAAGTCCCACCAGAGTCGTTGCATTATGCAATTATCACATATTAAAATCCTCACCTGTCGCACAGGTCTTCCGGAAATTCTATTTGTTCTTCTGAACTAATAAAAAAAAGTCTGTAGTAGTATTGAAAATCTGCCATGAATAAGGGCTCTGTGGCGCAATGGATAGCGCATTGGATTTCTAGACAGGTTCAAGTGATTCAAAGGTTGTGGGTTCGAGTCCCACTAGAGTCGTTACATTATGCAATTCTAACATATTAATAAAATCTTCACCTGTCGTACAGGTGCTCCTCAAATTCTATTTGTTCTTCTTAACTAATAAAAGAAAGTCTGTAGTAGTATTGAAACTCTAGAATGACCAAGGGCTCTGTGGCGCAATGGATAGCGCATTGGACTTCTAGACAGGTTGAAGTGATTCAAAGGTTGTAGGTTCGAGTCCCACTGGAGTCGTTACATTATGCAATTCTAACATATTAATAAAATCTTCACCTGTCGTACAGGTGCTCCTAAAATTCTATTTGTTCTTCTTAACCAATAAAAGAAAGTCTGTAGTAGTATTGAAACTCTAGCATGACCAAGGGCTCTGTGGCGCAATGGATAGCGCATTGGACTCCTAGTCAGAAAGAAGTGATTTAAAGGTTGTGGGTTTGAGTCCCACTAGAGTCGTTGCATTATGCAATTCTAACATATTAATAAAATCCTGACCTGCCGCACACATTTTCCAGAAATTCATTCTACTGACCAAATTAAAGAACGTCTATAGTGGTATTGAAACTCTACCATGACCATGGGCTCTGTGGCGCAATGGATAGTGCATTGGACTTCTAGACAGGTTGAAGTGATTCAAAGGTTGTGGGTTCGAGTCCTACTAGAGTCGATGCATTATGCAATTCTAGCATATTAATAAAATCCTCACCTGTGGCACACATTTTCATGAAATTTCTCTACTGACCAAATTAAAGAAAGTCTATAGTGGTATTGAAACTCTACCATGACCATGGGCTCTGTGGCGCAATGGATAGCGCATTGGACTCCTAGTCAGAAAGAAGTGATTCAAAGGTTGTGGGTTCGAGTCCCACTAGAGTCGTTGCATTATGCAATTCTAACATATTAATAAAATCCTGACCTGTCGCACACATTTTCCAGAAATTCATTCTACTGACCCAATTAAAAAAAGTATGTAGTGGTATTGAAACTCTCGCATTAACAAGGGCTCTGTGGCGCAATGGATAGTGCATTGGACTTCTGGACAGGTTGAAGTGATTCAGACATTGTGGGTCCGAGTCCCACCAGAGTCGTTGCATTATGCAATTATCACATATTAAAATCCTCACCTGTCGTACAGGTCTTCCGGAAATTCTATTTGTTCTTCTGAACTAATAAAAAAAGTCTGTAGTAGTATTGAAAATCTGCCATGACCTGTGGTGCAATGGATAGTGCATTGGACTTCTACACGGGTTGAAGTGATTCAAAGGTTGTGGGTTCGAGTCCCACTAGAGTTGTTGCATTATGCAATTCTAATATATTAATGAAATCCTCACCTGTCGCACACAATTTCGAAAATACATTCTACTGACCTAATTTAAAAAAGTCTGTAGTGGTATTGAAACTCTCACATTAACAAGGGCTCTGTGGCGCAATGGATAGTGCATTGGACTTCTAGACAGGTTGAAGTGATTCGAAGGTTGTGGGTTCGAGACCCACTAGAGTCGTTGCATTATGCAATTCTAACATATTAATAAAATCCTGATCTGTCGCACTCATTTTCCAGAAATTCATTCTACTGACCTAATTAAAGAAAGTCTGTAGTGGTATTGAAACTATCCCTTTTACAAGGGCTCTGTGGCGAAATGGATAGCGCATTGGACTTCTAGAGCGGTTGCAGTGATTCAAAGCTTGTGGGTTCGAGTCCCACTAGAGTCGTTACATTATGCAATTCTAACATATTAATAAAATCTTCACCTGTCGTACAGGTGCTCCTCAAATTCTATTTGTTCTTCTTAACTAATAAAAGAAAGTCTGTAGTAGTATTGAAACTCTAGAATGACCAAGGGCTCTGTGGCGCAATGGATAGCGCATTGGACTTCTAGACAGGTTGGAGTGATTCAAAGGTTGTAGGTTCGAGTCCCACTGGAGTCTTTGCATTATGCAATTCTCACATATTAAAATCCTCACCTGTCGCACAGGTCTTCTGGAATTCTATTTGTTCTTTTTAACTAACAAAAGAAAGTCTGTAGTAGTATTGAAACTCTAGCATGACTAAGGGCTCTGTGTCGCAATGGATAGAGCATTGGACTCCTAGTCAGAATGAAGTGATTCAAAGGTTGTGGGTTCAAGTCCCACCAGAGTCGTTGCATTATGCAATTATCACATATTAAAATCCTCACCTGTCGTACAGGTCTTCCGGAAATTCTATTTGTTCATCTGAACTAATAAAAAAAAGTCTGTAGTAGTATTGAAAATCTGCCATGACCAAGGGCTCTGTGGCGCAATGCATAGCGCATTGGACTTCTAGACAGGTTGAAGTGATTCAAAGGTTGAGGGTTCGAGTCCTACTAGAGTCGCTGCATTATGCAATTCTAGCATATTAATAAAATCCTCACCTGTGGCACAGGTCTTCCGAAAATTCGATTTGTTCTTTTTAACTAATAAAAAAAGTCTGTAGTAGTATTTAACCTCTAGCATGACCAAGGGCTCTGTGGTGCAATGGATAGCGCATTGGACTTCTAGACAGGTTGAAGTGATTCAACGGTTGAGGGTTCGAGTCCCACTAGAGTCGCTGCATTATGCAATTCTAACATATTAATAAAATCTTCACCTGTCGTACAGGTGCTCCTAAAATTCTATTTGTTCTTCTTAACTAATAAAAGAGAGTCTGTAGTAGTATTGAAACTCTAGCATGACCAAGGGCTCTGTGGCGCAATGCATAGCGCATTGGACTTCTAGACAGGTTGGAGTGATTCAAAGGTTGTGGGTTCGAGTCCCACTAGAGTCGTTGCGTTATGAAATTCTAACATATTAATAAAATCCTGACCTGTCGCACACATTTTCCAGAAATTCATTCTACTGACCTAATTAAAGAAAGTCTGTAGTGGTATTGAAACTATCCTATTTACAAGGGCTCTGTGGCGAAATGGATAGCGCATTGGACTTCTAGAGCGGTTGCAGTAATTCAAAGGTTGTGGGTTCGAGACCCACTAGAGTCGTTGCATTATGCAATTCTAACATATTAATAAAATCCTGACCTGTCGCACTCATTTTCCAGAAATTCATTCTACTGACCTAATTAAAGAAAGTCTGTAGTGGTATTGAAACTATCCCTTTTACAAGGGCTCTGTGGCGCAATGGATAGCGCATTGGACTTCTAGAGCGGTTGAAGTGATTCAAAGGTTGTGGGTTCGAGACCCACTAGAGTCGTTGCATTATGCAATTCTAACATATTAATAAAATCCTGACCTGTCGCACTCATTTTCCAGAAATTCATTCTACTGACATAATTAAAGAAAGTCTGTAGTGGTATTGAAACTATCCCTTTTACAAGGGCTCTGTGGCGCAATGGATAGCGCATTGGACTTCTAGAGCGGTTGAAGTGATTCAAAGGTTGTGGGTTCGAGACCCACTAGAGTCGTTGCATTATGCAATTCTAACATATTAATAAAATCCTGACCTGTCGCACACATTTTCCAGAAAGTCATTCTACTGACCTAATTTAAAAAAGTCTGTAGTGGTATTGAAACTCTCGAATTAACAAGGGCTCTGTGGTGCAATGGATAGCAAATTGGTCTCCTAGTCAGAAAGAAGTTATTCAAAGGTTGTGGGTTCAAGTCCCACCAGAGTCGTTGCATTATGCAATTATCACATATTAAAATCCTCACCTGTCGTACAGGTCTTCTGGAAATTCTATTTGTTCATCTGAACTAATAAAAAAAAGTCTGTAGTGGCATTGAAACTATCCCGTTTCCAAGGGCGCAATGGATAGTGCATTGGACTTCTAGAGCGGTTGAAGTGATTCAAAGGTTGTGGGTTTGAGTCCCAGTAGAGTCGTTGCATTATGCAATTCTAACATATTAATAAAATCCTGACCTGCCGCACACATTTTCCAGAAATTCATTCTACTGACCTAATTAAAGAACGTCTATAGTGGTATTGAAACTCTACCATGACCATGGGCTCTGTGGCGCAATGGATAGCGCATTGGACTCCTAGTCAGAAAGAAGTGATTCAAAGGTTGTGGGTTTAAGTCCCACCAGAGTCGTTGCATTATGCAATTATCACATATTAAAATTCTCACCTGTCGTACAGGTGTTCCGGAAATTCTATTTGTTCTTCTGAACTAATAAAAAAAGTCTGTAGTAGTATTGAAAATCTGACACGACCAAGGGCTATGTGGCGCAATGGATAGTGCATTGGACTCCTAGTCAGAATGAAGTGATTCAAAGGTTGTGGCTTCAAGTCCCACCAGATTCGTTGCATTATGCAATTATCACATATTAAAATCCTCACCTGTCGCACAGGTCTTCCGGAAATTCTATTTGTTCTTTTTAACTAAAAAAAAAAGTCTGTATTAGTATTGAAACTCTAGCATGACCAAGGGCTCTGTGGTGCAATGGATAGCGCATTGGACTCCTAGTCAGAATGAAATGATTCAAATGTTGTGGGTTCGAGTCTCACTAGAGTCGTTGAATTATGCAATTCTAACATATTAATAAAATCCTCACCTGTGGCACACATTTTCATGAAATTTCTCTACTGACCAAATTAAAGAACGTCTATAGTGGTATTGAAACTCTACCATGACCATGGGCTCTGTGGCGCAATGGATAGCGCATTGGACTCCTAGTCAGAAAGAAGTGATTCAAAGTTTGTGGGTTCAAGTCCCACCAGAGTCGTTGCATTATGCAACTCTGACATATGAAAATCCTCACCTGTCGCACAGGTCTTCCGGAAATCCTCTTTGTTCTTTTTAACTAATAAAAAAAGTCTGTAGTAGTATTTAACCTCTAGCATGACCAAGGGCTCTGTGGTGCAATGGATAGCGTATTGGACTTCTAGACAGGTTGAATTGATTCAACGGTTGAGGGTTCGAGTCCCAGTAGAGTCGTTGCATTATGCAATTCTAACATATTAATAAAATCCTGACCTGTCGCACACATTTTCCAGAAATACATTCTACTGACCTAATTAAAGAAAGTCTGTAGTGGTATTGAAACTATCCCATTTACAAGGGCTCTGTGGCGCAATGGATAGCGCATTGGACTTCTAGAGCGGTTGAAGTGATTCAAAGGTTGTGGGTTCGAGTCCCACTAGAATCGTTGCATTATGCAATTCTAACATATTAATAAAATCCTGACCTGCCGCACACATTTTCCAGAAATTCATTCTACTGACCTAATTTAAAAAAGTCTGTAGTGGTATTGAAACACTCGCATTAGCAAGGGCTCTGTGGCACAATGGATAGTGCATTGGACTTCTAGACAGGTTGAAGTGATTCGAAGGTTGTGGGTTCGAGTCCCACTAGACTAGCTGCATTATGCAATTCTAACATATTAATAAAATCCTCACCTGTGGCACACATTTTCATGAAATTTCTCTACTGACCAAATTAAAGAACGTCTATAGTGGTATTGAAACTCTACCGTGACCATGGGCTCTGTGGCGCAATGGATAGCGCATTGAGCTCCTAGTCAGAAAGAAGTGATTCAAAGGTTGTGGGTTCGAGTCCCACTAGAGTCGCTGCATTACGCAATTCTAACATATTAATAAAATCCTCACCTGTGGCACACATTTTCATGAAATTTCTCTACTGACCAAATTAAAGAACGTCTATAGTGGTATTGAAACTCTACCATGACCATGGGCTCTGTGGCGCAATGGATAGTGCATCTGACTCTTTGTCAGAAAGAAGTGATTCAAAGGTTGTGGGTTCAAGTCCCACCAGAGTCGTTGCATTATGCAATTATCACATATTAAAATCCTCACCTGTCCTACAGGTCTTCCGGAAATTCTATTTGTTCATCTGAACTAATAAAAAAAAGTCTGTAGTAGTATTGAAAATCTACCATGACGAAGGGCTCTGTGGCGCAATGGATAGCGCATTGGACTTCTAGACAGATTGGAGTGATTCTAAGGTTGAGGGTTCGAGTCCCACTAGAGTCGTTGCATTATGCAATTCCAACATATTAATAAATTCCTGACCTGTCGCACACATTTTCCAGAAATTCATTCTACTGACCTAATTAAAGAAAGTCTGTAGTGGCATTGAAACTATCCCGTTTCCAAGGGCACAATGGATAGTGCATTGGACTTCTAACATATTAATAAAATCCTGACCTGCCGCACACATTTTCCAGAAATTCATTCTACTGACCTAATTAAAGAACGTCTATAGTGGTATTGAAACTCTACCATGACCATGGGCTCTGTGGCGCAATGGATAGCGCATTGAACTCCTAGTCAGAAAGAAGTGATTCAAAGGTTGTGGGTTAAAGTCCCACCAGAGTCGTTGCATTATGCAATTCTCGCATATTAAAATCCTCACCTGTCGCACAGGTCTTCCGGAAATTCTTTTTGTTCTTTTTAACTAATAAAAGAAAGTCTGTAGTAGTATTGAAACTCTAGCACGACCAAGGGCTCTGTGGCGCAATGGATAGCGCATTGGACTCCTAGTCAGAAAGAAGTGATTCAAAGGTTGTGGGTTCAAGTCCCACCAGAGTCTTTGCATTATGCAATTCTCACATATTAAAATCCTCACCTGTCGCACAGGTCTTCTGGAAATTCTATTTGTTCTTTTTAACTAATAAAAGAAAGTCTGTAGTAGTATTGAAACTCTAGCACGACAAAGGGCTCTGTGGCGCAATGGATAGTGCATTGGACTCCTAGTCAGAAAGAAGTGATTCAAAGGTTGTGGGTTCAAGTCCCACCAGAGTCGTTGCATTATGCAATTATCACATATTAAAATCCTCACCTGTCGTACAGGTGTTCCGGAAAGTCATTCTACTGACCTAATTTAAAAAAGTCTGTAGTGGTATTGAAACTCTCGAATTAACAAGGGTTCTGTGGTGCAATGGATAGCAAATTGGACTCCTAGTCAGAAAGAAGTTATTCAAAGGTTGTGGGTTCAAGTCCCTCCAGAGTCGTTGCATTATGCAATTCTCACATATTAAAATCCTCACCTGTCGCACGGGTCTTCCGGAAATTCTATTTGTTCTTTTTAACTAATAAAAGAAAGTCTGTAGTAGTATTGAAACTCTAGCATGACCAAGGGCTCTGTGGCGCAATGCATAGCGCATTGGACTTCTAGACAGGTTGAAGTGATTCAAAGGTTGAGGGTTCGAGTCCTACTAGAGTCGCTGCATTATGCAATTCTAGCATATTAATAAAATCCTCACCTGTGGCACAGGTCTTCCGAAAATTCGATTTGTTCTTTTTAACTAATAAAAAAAGTCTGTAGTAGTATTTAACCTCTAGCATGACCAAGGGCTCTGTGGTGCAATGGATAGCGCATTGGACTTCTAGACAGGTTGAAGTGATTCAACGGTTGAGGGTTCGAGTCCCACTAGAGTCGCTGCATTATGCAATTCTAACATATTAATAAAATCTTCACCTGTCGTACAGGTGCTCCTAAAATTCTATTTGTTCTTCTTAACTAATAAAAGAGAGTCTGTAGTAGTATTGAAACTCTAGCATGACCAAGGGCTCTGTGGCGCAATGCATAGCGCATTGGACTTCTAGACAGGTTGGAGTGATTCAAAGGTTGTGGGTTCGAGTCCCACTAGAGTCGTTGCGTTATGAAATTCTAACATATTAATAAAATCCTGACCTGTCGCACACATTTTCCAGAAATTCATTCTACTGACCTAATTAAAGAAAGTCTGTAGTGGTATTGAAACTATCCTATTTACAAGGGCTCTGTGGCGAAATGGATAGCGCATTGGACTTCTAGAGCGGTTGCAGTGATTCAAAGGTTGTGGGTTCGAGACCCACTAGAGTCGTTGCATTATGCAATTCTAACATATTAATAAAATCCTGACCTGTCGCACTCATTTTCCAGAAATTCATTCTACTGACCTAATTAAAGAAAGTCTGTAGTGGTATTGAAACTATCCCTTTTACAAGGGCTCTGTGGCGCAATGGATAGCGCATTGGACTTCTAGAGCGGTTGAAGTGATTCAAAGGTTGTGAGTTCGAGACCCACTAGAGTCGTTGCATTATGCAATTCTAACATATTAATAAAATCCTGACCTGTCGCACTCATTTTCCAGAAATTCATTCTACTGACATAATTAAAGAAAGTCTGTAGTGGTATTGAAACTATCCCTTTTACAAGGGCTCTGTGGCGCAATGGATAGCGCATTGGACTTCTAGAGCGGTTGAAGTGATTCAAAGGTTGTGGGTTCGAGACCCACTAGAGTCGTTGCATTATGCAATTCTAACATATTAATAAAATCCTGACCTGTCGCACACATTTTCCAGAAAATCATTCTACTGACCTAATTTAAAAAAGTCTGTAGTGGTATTGAAACTCTCGAATTAACAAGGGCTCTGTGGTGCAATGGATAGCAAATTGGTCTCCTAGTCAGAAAGAAGTTAATCAAAGGTTGTGGGTTCAAGTCCCACCAGAGTCGTTGCATTATGCAATTATCACATATTAAAATCCTCACCTGTCGTACAGGTCTTCCGGAAATTCTATTTGTTCATCTGAACTAATAAAAAAAAGTCTGTAGTGGCATTGAAACTATCCCGTTTCCAAGGGCGCAATGGATAGTGCATTGGACTTCTAGAGCGGTTGAAGTGATTCAAAGGTTGTGGGTTTGAGTCCCAGTAGAGTCGTTGCATTATGCAATTCTAACATATTAATAAAATCCTGACCTGCCGCACACATTTTCCAGAAATTCATTCTACTGACCTAATTAAAGAACGTCTATAGTGGTATTGAAACTCTACCATGACCATGGGCTCTGTGGCGCAATGGATAGCGCATTGGACTCCTAGTCAGAAAGAAGTGATTCAAAGGTTGTGGGTTCAAGTTCCACCAGAGTTGTTGCATTATGCAATTATCACATATTAAAATCCTCACCTGTCGCACAGGTCTTCCGGAAATTCTATTTGTTCTTTTTAACTAATAAAAGAAAGTCTGTAGTAGTATTGAAACTCTAGCACGACCAAGGGCTCTGTGGCGCAATGGATAGCGCGTTGGACTCCTAGTCAGAATGAAGTGATTCAAAGGTTGTGGGTTCAAGTTCCACCAGAGTCGTTGCATTATGCAATTATCACATATTAAAATCCTCACCTGTCGTACAGGTGTTCCGGAAATTCTATTTGTTCATCTGAACTAATAAAAAAAAGTCTGTAGTAGTATTGAAAATCTGCCATGAACAAGGGCTCTGTGGCGCAATGGATAGCGCATTGGACTTCTAGACAGGTTGAAGTGATTCAAAGGTTGTGGGTTCGAGTCCCACTAGAGTCGTTGCATTATGAAATTCTAACATATTAATAAAATCTTCACCTGTCGTACAGGTGCTCCTAAAATTCTATTTGTTCTTCTTAACTAATAAAAGAAAGTCTGTAGCAGTATTGAAACTCTAGCATGACCAAGGGCTCTGTGGCGCAATGGATAGCGCATTGGACTTCTAGACAGGTTGGAGTGATTCAAAGGTTGTGGGTTCGAGTCCCACTAGAGTCGTTGCATTATGAAATTCTAACATATTAATAAAATCCTGACCTGTCGCACACATTTTCCAGAAATTCATTCTCCTGACCTAATTAAAGAAAGTCTGTAGTGGTATTGAAACTATCCCATTTACAAGGGCTCTGTGGCGAAATGGATAGCGCATTGGACTTCTAGAGCGGTTGCAGTGATTCAAAGGTTGTGGGTTCGAGACCCACTAGAGTCGTTGCATTATGCAATTCTAACATATTAATAAAATCCTGATCTGTCGCACTCATTTTCCAGAAACTCATTCTACTGACCTAATTAAAGAAAGTCTGTAGTGGTATTGAAACTATCCCTTTTACAAGGGCTCTGTGGCGAAATGGATAGCGCATTGGACTTCTAGAGCGGTTGCAGTGATTCAAAGGTTGTGGGTTCGAGACCCACTAGAGTCGTTGCATTATGCAATTCTAACATATTAATAAAATCCTGACCTTTCGCACACATTTTCCAGAAATTCGTTCTACTGACCTAATTTAAAAAAGTCTGTAGTGGAGTTGAAACTCTTGCATTAACAAGGGCTCTGTGGCGCAATGGATAGTGCATTGGACTTCTAGACAGGTTGAAGTGATTCGAAGGTTGTGGGTTCGAGTCCCACTAGAGTCGCTGCATTATGCAATTCTAACATATTAATAAAATCCTCACCTGTGGCACACATTTTCATGAAATTTCTCTACTGACCAAATTAAAGAATGTCTATAGTGGTATTGAAACTCTACCATGACCATGGGCTCTGTGGCGCAATGGATAGCGCATTGGACTCCTAGTCAGAAAGAAGTGATTCAAAGGTTGTGGGTTCGAGTCCCACTAGAGTCGTTGCATTATGCAATTCTAATATATTAATGAAATCCTCACCTGTCCCACACATTTTCGAAAATACATTCTACTGACCTAATTTAAAAAAGTCTGTAGTGGTATTGAAACAATCGCATTAACAAGGCCTCTGTGGCGCAATGGATAGTGCATCTGACTCTTTGTCAGAAAGAAGTGATTCAAAGTTTGTGGGTTCAAGTCCCACCACAGTCGTTGCATTATGCAATTCTCACATATGAAAATCCTCACCTGTCGCACAGGTCTTCCGGAAATTCTATTTGTTCATCTGAACTAATAAAAAAAAGTCTGTAGTAGTATTAAAAATCTGCCATGACCAAGGGCTCTGTGGCGCAACGTATAGCGCATTGGACTTTTAGACAGGTTGAAGTCATTCAAAGGTTGTGGGTTCGAGTCCCACTAGAGTCGTTGCATTATGAAATTCTAACATATTAATAAAATCTTCACCTGTCGTACAGGTGCTCCTAAAATTCTATTTGTTCTTCTTAACTAATAAAAGAAAGTCTGTAGCAGTATTGAAACTCTAGCATGACCAAGGGCTCTGTGGCGCAATGGATAGCGCATTGGACTTCTAGACAGGTTGGAGTGATTCAAAGGTTGTGGGTTCGAGTCCCACTAGAGTCGTTGCATTATGAAATTCTAACATATTAATAAAATCCTGACCTGTCGCACACATTTTCCAGAAATTCATTCTCCTGACCTAATTAAAGAAAGTCTGTAGTGGTATTGAAACTATCCCATTTACAAGGGCTCTGTGGCGAAATGGATAGCGCATTGGACTTCTAGAGCGGTTGCAGTGATTCAAAGGTTGTGGGTTCGAGACCCACTAGAGTCGTTGCATTATGCAATTCTAACATATTAATAAAATCCTGATCTGTCGCACTCATTTTCCAGAAATTCATTCTACTGACCTAATTAAAGAAAGTCTGTAGTGGTATTGAAACTATCCCTTTTACAAGGGCTCTGTGGCGAAATGGATAGCGCATTGGACTTCTAGAGCGGTTGCAGTGATTCAAAGGTTGTGGGTTCGAGACCCAATAGAGTCGTTGCATTATGCAATTCTAACATATTAATAAAATCCTGACCTTTCGCACACATTTTCCAGAAATTCATTCTACTGACCTAATTTAAAAAAGTCTGTAGTGGAGTTGAAACTCTTGCATTAACAAGGGCTCTGTGGCGCAATGGATAGTGCATTGGACTTCTAGACAGGTTGAAGTGATTCGAAGGTTGTGGGTTCGAGTCCCACTAGAGTCGCTGCATTATGCAATTCTAACATATTAATAAAATCCTCACCTGTGGCACACATTTTCATGAAATTTCTCTACTGACCAAATTAAAGAATGTCTATAGTGGTATTGAAACTCTACCATGACCATGGGCTCTGTGGCGCAATGGATAGCGCATTGGACTCCTAGTCAGAAAGAAGTGATTCAAAGGTTGTGGGTTCGAGTCCCACTAGAGTCGTTGCATTATGCAATTCTAATATATTAATGAAATCCTCACCTGTCCCACACATTTTCGAAAATACATTCTACTGACCTAATTTAAAAAAGTCTGTAGTGGTATTGAAACAATCGCATTAACAAGGCCTCTGTGGCGCAATGGATAGTGCATCTGACTCTTTGTCAGAAAGAAGTGATTCAAAGTTTGTGGGTTCAAGTCCCACCACAGTCGTTGCATTATGCAATTCTCACATATGAAAATCCTCACCTGTCGCACAGGTCTTCCGGAAATTCTATTTGTTCATCTGAACTAATAAAAAAAAGTCTGTAGTAGTATTAAAAATCTGCCATGACCAAGGGCTCTGTGGCGCAACGGATAGCGCATTGGACTTTTAGACAGGTTGAAGTCATTCAAAGGTTGTGGGTTCGAGTCCCACTAGAGTCGCTGCATTATGCAATTCTAACATATTAATAAAATCTTCACCTGTCGTACAGGTGCTCCTAAAATTCTATTTGTTCTTCTTAACTAATAAAAGAAAGTCTGTAGTAGTATTGAAACTCTAGCATGACCAAGGGTTCTGTGGTGCAATGGATAGCAAATTGGACTCCTAGTCAGAAAGAAGTTATTCGAAGGTTGTGGGTTCAAGTCCCACCAGAGTCGTTGCATTATGCAATTATCACATATTAAAATTCTCACCTGTCGTACAGGTGTTCCGGAAATTCTATTTGTTCTTCTGAACTAATAAAAAAAGTCTGTAGTAGTATTGAAAATCTGACACGACCAAGGGCTATGTGGCGCAATGGATAGTGCATTGGACTCCTAGTCAGAATGAAGTGATTCAAAGGTTGTGGCTTCAAGTCCCACCAGATTCGTTGCATTATGCAATTATCACATATTAAAATCCTCACCTGTCGCACAGGTCTTCCGGAAATTCTATTTGTTCTTTTTAACTAAAAAAAAAAGTCTGTAGTAGTATTGAAACTCTAGCATGACCAAGGGCTCTGTGGTGCAATGGATAGCGCATTGGACTCCTAGTCAGAATGAAATGATTCAAATGTTGTGGGTTCGAGTCTCACTAGAGTCGTTGAATTATGCAATTCTAACATATTAATAAAATCCTCACCTGTGGCACACATTTTCATGAAATTTCTCTACTGACCAAATTAAAGAACGTCTATAGTGGTATTGAAACTCTACCATGACCATGGGCTCTGTGGCGCAATGGATAGCGCATTGGACTCCTAGTCAGAAAGAAGTGATTCAAAGTTTGTGGGTTCAAGTCCCACCAGAGTCGTTGCATTATGCAACACTGACATATGAAAATCCTCACCTGTCGCACAGGTCTTCCGGAAATTCTCTTTGTTCTTTTTAACTAATAAAAGAAAGTCTGTAGTAGTATTAAAACTCTAGCATGACCAAGGGCTCTGTGGCGCAATGGATAGCGCATTGGACTTCTAGACAGGTTGAAGTGATTCAAAGGTTGTGGGTTCGAGTCCCACTAGAGTCGCTGCATTATGCAATTCTAACATATTAGTAAAATCTTCACCTGTCGTACAGGTGCTCCTAAAATTCTATTTGTTCTTCTTAACTAATAAAAGAAAGTCTGTAGTAGTATTGAAACTCTAGCATGACCAAGGGTTCTGTGGTGCAATGGATAGCAAATTGGACTCCTAGTCAGAAAGAAGTTATTCAAAGGTTGTGGGTTCAAGTCCCACCAGAGTCGTTGCATTATGCAATTATCACATATTAAAATTCTCACCTGTCGTACAGGTGTTCCGGAAATTCTATTTGTTCTTCTGAACTAATAAAAAAAGTCTGTAGTAGTATTGAAAATCTGCCACCACCAAGGGCTCTGTGGCGCAATGGATGGTGCATTGGACTTCTAGACCGGTTGAAGTGATTCAAAGGTTGTGGGATCGAGTCCTACTAGAGTCGCTGCATTTTGCAATTCTAACATATTAATAAAATCTTCACCTGTCGTACAGGTGCTCCTAAAATTCTATTTGTTCTTCTTAACTTATAAAAGAAAGTCTGTAGTAGTATTGAAACTCGAGCATGACCAAGGGCTCTGTGGTGCAATGGACAGCAAATTGGACTCCAGTCAGAATGAAGAGGTTCTAAGGTTGTGGGTTCAAGTCCCATCAGATTCGTTGCATTATGAAATTATCACATATTAAAATCCTCACCTGTTGCACAGGTGTTTGGGAAATTCTGTTTGTTCTTCTTAACTAATAAAAAAAGACTGTAGTGGTATTGAAACTCTCGCATTAACTATGGCGCAATGGATAGCGCATTGGACTCCTAGACAGGTTGGAGTGATTCAAAGGTTGTGGGTTCGAGTCCCACTAGAGTCGTTGCATTATGCAATTCTAACATATTAATAAAATCCTGACCTGTCGCACACATTTTCATGAAATTACTCTACTGACCAAATTAAAGAACGTCTATAGTGGTATTGAAACTCTACCGTGACCATGGGCTCTGTGGCGCAATGGATAGCGCATTGGACTCCTAGTCAGAAAGAAGTGATTCAAAGGTTGTGGGTTAAAGTCCCACCAGAGTCTTTGCATTATGCAATTCTCACATATTAAAATCCTCACCTGTCGCACAGGTCTTCTGGCAATTCTATTTGTTCTTTTTAACTAATAAAAGAAAGTCTGTAGTAGTATTGAAACTTTAGCATGACCAAGGGCTCTGTGGTGCAATGGACAGCAAATTGGACTCCAGTCAGAATGAAGAGGTTCTAAGGTTGTGGGTTCAAGTCCCATCAGAGTCGTTGCATTATGAAATTATCACATATTAAAATCCTCACCTGTTGCACAGGTGTTTGGGAAATTCTGTTTGTTCTTCTTAACTAATAAAAAAAGACTGTAGTGGTATTGAAACTCTCGCATTAACTATGGCGCAATGGATAGCGCATTGGACTTCTAGACAGGTTGGAGTGATTCAAAGGTTGTGGGTTCGAGTCCCACTAGAGTCGTTGCATTATGCAATTCTAACATATTAATAAAATCCTGACCTGTCGCACACATTTTCATGAAATTTCTCTACTGACCAAATTAAAGAACGTCTATAGTGGTATTGAAACTCTACCGTGACCATGGGCTCTGTGGCGCAATGGATAGCGCATTGGACTCCTAGTCAGAAAGAAGTGATTCAAAGGTTGTGGGTTCAAGTCCCACCAGAGTCTTTGCATTATGCAATTCTCACATATTAAAATCCTCACCTGTCGCACAGGTCTTCTGGCAATTCTATTTGTTCTTTTTAACTAATAAAAGAAAGTCTGTAGTAGTATTGAAACTCTAGCATGACCAAGGGCTCTGTGACGCAATGGATAGCGCATTGGACTCTTAGTCAGAATGAAGTGATTCAAAGTTGTGGGTTCAAGTCCCACCAGAGTCGTTGCTCTATGCAATTATCACATATTAAAATCCTCACCTGTCATACAGGTCTTCCGGAAATTCTATTTGTTCTTCTGAACTAATAAAAAAAAGTCTGTAGTAGTATTGAAAATCTGCCATGACCTGTGGTGCAATGGATAGTGCATTGGACTTCTACACGGATTGAAGTGATCCAAAGGTTGTGGGTTCGAGTCCCACTGGAGTCGTTGCATTATGCAATTCTAACATATTAATAAAATCCTGACCTGTCGCACACATTTTCCAGAAATTCGTTCTACTGACCTAATTTAAAAAAGTCTGTAGTGGAGTTGAAACTCTTGCATTAACAAGGGCTCTGTGGCGCAATGGATAGTGCATTGGACTTCTACACGGGTTGAAGTGATCCAAAGGTTGTGGGTTCGAGTCCCACTGGAGTCGTTGCATTATGCAATTCTAACATATTAATAAAATCCTGACCTGTCGCACACATTTTCCAGAAATTCGTTCTACTGACCTAATTTAAAAAAGTCTGTAGTGGAGTTGAAACTCTTGCATTAACAAGGGCTCTGTGGCGCAATGGATAGTGCATTGGACTTCTAGACAGGTTGAAGTGATTCGAAGGTTGTGGGTTCGAGCCCCACTAGAGTCGCTGCATTATGCAATTCTAACATATTAATAAAATCCTCACCTGTGGCACACATTTTCATGAAATTTCTCTACTGACCAAATTAAAGAATGTCTATAGTGGTATTGAAACTCTACCATGACCATGGGCTCTGTGGCGCAATGGATAGCGCATTGGACTCCTAGTCAGAAAGAAGTGATTCAAAGGTTGTGGGTTCGAGTCCCACTAGAGTCGTTGCATTATGCAATTCTAATATATTAATAAACTCCTGACCTGCCGCACAAATTTCCTGCAAATACAATCTACTGACCTAATTAAAGAAAGTCTGTAGTGGTATTGAAACAATCGCATTAGCAAGGGCTCTGTGGTGCAATGGATAGCGCATTGGACTCCTAGTCAGAATGAAGTGATTCAAAGGTTGTGGTTTCAAGTCCCACCAGAGTCATTGCATTTTGCAATTCTCACATATTAAAATCCTCATCTGTCGCACAGGTGTTCCGGAAATTCTATTTGTTCTTCTGAACAAATAAAAAAAAGTCTGTAGTAGTATTGAAAATCTACCCTGACCTGTGGTGCAATGGATAGTGCATTGGACTTCTAGACAGGTTGGAGTGATTCAAAGGTTGTGGGTTCGAGTCCCACTAGAGTCGTTGCATTATGCAATTCTAATATATTAATGAAATCCTCACCTGTCGCACACATTTTCGAAAATACATGCTACTGACCTAATTAAAAAAAGTCTGTAGTGGTATTGAAACAATCGCATTAACAAGGCCTCTGTGGCGCAATGGATAGCACATTGGACTCCTAGTCAGAAAGAAGTGATTCAAAGTTTGTGGGTTCAAGTCCCACCACAGTCGTTGCATTATGCAATTCTCACATATGAAAATCCTCACCTGTCACACAGGTCTTCCGGAAATTCTATTTGTTCATCTGAACTAATAAAAAAAAGTCTGTAGTAGTATTGAAAATCTGCCATGACCAAGGGCTCTGTGGCGCAACGGATAGCGCATTGGACTTCTAGACAGGTTGAAGTGATTCAAAGGTTGTGGGTTCGAGTCCCACTAGAGTCGCTGCATTATGCAATTCTAACATATTAATAAAATCTTCACCTGTCGTACAGGTGCTCCTAAAATTCTATTTGTTCTTCTTAACTAATAAAAGAAAGTCTGTAGTAGTATTGAAACTCTAGCATGACCAAGGGTTCTGTGGTGCAATGGATAGCAAATTGGACTCCTAGTCAGAAAGAAGTTATTCGAAGGTTGTGGGTTTGAGTCCCACCAGAGTCGTTGCATTATGCAATTCTCACATATGAAAATCCTCACCTGTCGCACAGGTCTTCTGGAAATTCTATTTGTTCTTCTGAACAAATAAAAAAAAAGTCTGTAGTAGTATTGAAAATCTACCCTGACCTGTGGTGCAACGGATAGTGCATTGGACTTCTAGACAGGTTGAAGTGACTCAAAGGTTGAGGGTTCGAGTCCCACTAGAGTCGCTGCACTATGCAATTCTAACATATTAATAAAATCTTCACCTGTCGTACAGGTGCTCCTAAAATTCTATTTGTTCTTCTTAACTAATAAAAAAGACTGTAGTGGTATTGAAACTCTCGCATTAACTATGGCGCAATGGATAGCGCATTGGACTTCTAGACAGGTTGGAGTGATTCAAAGGTTGTGGGTTCGAGTCCCACTAGAGTTGTTGCATTATGCAATTCTAACATGTTAATAAAATCCTGACCTGTCGCACACATTTTCATGAAATTTCTCTACTGACCAAATTAAATAAAGTCTATAGTGGTATTGAAACTCTACCATGACCATGGGCTCTGTGGCGCAATGGATAGCGCATTGGACTCCTAGTCAGAAAGAAGTGATTCAAAGGTTGTGGGTTCAAGTCCCACCAGAGTCGTTGCATTATGCAATTCTCACATATGAAAATCCTCACCTGTCGCACAGGTCTTCTGGAAATTCTATTTGTTCTTCTGAACAAATAAAAAAAAAGTCTGTAGTAGTATTGAAAATCTACCCTGACCTGTGGTGCAACGGATAGTGCATTGGACTTCTAGACAGGTTGAAGTGACTCAAAGGTTGAGGGTTCGAGTCCCACTAGAGTCGCTGCACTATGCAATTCTAACATATTAATAAAATCTTCACCTGTCGTACAGGTGCTCCTAAAATTCTATTTGTTCTTCTTAACTAATAAAAGAAAGTCTGTAGTAGTATTGAAACTCTAGAATGACCAAGGGCTCTGTGGTGCAATGGACAGCAAATTGTACTCCAGTCAGAATGAAGTGGTTCTAAGGTTGTGGGTTCAAGTCCCACCAGAGTCGTTGCATTATGAAATTGTCACATATTAAAATCCTCACCTGTAGCACAGGTGTTTGGGAAATTCTGTTTGTTCTGTTTGCAATGGATAGCGCATGGGACTTTTAGACAGGTTGGAGTGATTTTAAGGTTGTGGGTTCGAGTCCCACTAGAGTCGTTGCATTATGCAATTCTAATATATTAATAAACTCCTGACCTGCCGCACAAATTTCCTGCAAATACAATCTACTGACCTAATTAAAGAAAGTCTGTAGTGGTATTGAAACAATCGCATTAGCAAGGGCTCTGTGGTGCAATGGATAGCGCATTGGACTCCTAGTCAGAATGAAGTGATTCAAAGGTTGTGGTTTCAAGTCCCACCAGAGTCATTGCATTTTGCAATTCTCACATATTAAAATCCTCATCTGTCGCACAGGTGTTCCGGAAATTCTATTTGTTCTTCTGAACAAATAAAAAAAAGTCTGTAGTAGTATTGAAAATCTACCCTGACCTGTGGTGCAATGGATAGTGCATTGGACTTCTAGACAGGTTGGAGTGATTCAAAGGTTGTGGGTTCGAGTCCCACTAGAGTCGTTGCATTATGCAATTCTAATATATTAATGAAATCCTCACCTGTCGCACACATTTTCGAAAATACATGCTACTGACCTAATTAAAAAAAGTCTGTAGTGGTATTGAAACAATCGCATTAACAAGGCCTCTGTGGCGCAATGGATAGCACATTGGACTTCTAGACAGGTTGAAGTGATTAAAGGTTGTGGGTTCGAGTCCCACTAGAGTCGCTGCATTATGCAATTATAACATATTAATAAAATCCTCACCTGTGAAACACATTTTCAGGAAATTTCTCTACTGACCAAATTAAATAAAGTCTATAGTGGTATTGAAACTCTACCATGACCATGGGCTCTGTGGCGCAATGGATAGCTCATTGGACTCCTAGTCAGAAAGAAGTCCCACCAGAGTCGTTGCATTATGCAATTCTCACATATTAAAATCCTCACCTGTCGCACAGGTCTTCCGGAAATTCTATTTGTTCTTCTGAACTAATAAAAAAAGTCTGTAGTAGTATTGACAATCTACCATGACCTGTGGTGCAATGGATAGTGCATTGGACTTCTAGACGGGTTGAAGTGATTCAAAGGTTGTGGGTTCAAGTCCCACTAGAGTTGCTGCATTATGCAATTCTAACATATTAATAAAATCCTCACCTGTGGCACACATTTTCAGGAAATTTCTCTACTGACCAAATTAAAGAAAGTCTATAGTGGTATTGAAACTCTACCACGACTATGGGCTCTGTGGCGCAATGGATAGCGCATTGGACTCCTACTCAGAAAGAAGTGATTCAAAGGTTGTGGGTTCAAGTCCCACCAGAGTCGTTGTGTAATGCAATTCTCACATATTAAAATCCTCACCTGTCGCACAGGTTTTCCGGAAATTCATTCTACTGACCTAATTAAAGAAAGTCTGTAGTGGTATTGAAACTATCCCATTACCAAAGGCTCTGTGGCGCAATGGATAGCGCATTGCACTTCTAGACCAGATGAAGTGATTCAAAGGTTGTGGTTTCGAGTCCCATTAGAGTCGTTGCATTATGCAATTCTAATATATTAATAAAATCCTCACCTTCCCACACATTTACGTGAAATACAATCTACTGACCTAATTTTAAAAAGTCTGTAGTGGTATTGAAACAATCGCATTAACAAGGGTTCTGTGGCGCAATGGATAGTGCATTGGACTTCTAGACAGGTTGAAGTGATTCAAAGGTTGTGGGTTCAAGTCCCACCAGAGTGATTGCATTATGCAATTATCACATATTAATATCCTCACCTGTCGCACTGGTGTTCGGCAAATTCTGTTTGTTCTTCTTAACTAATAAAAAAAGTCTGTAGTGGTATTGAAACTCTCGCATTAACAAGGGCTCTGTGGTGCAATGGATAGCGCATTGGACTTCTAGACAGGTTGGAGTGATTCAAAGATTGTGGGTTTGAGTCCCACTAGAGTCGTTGCATTATGCAATTCTAACATATTAATAAAATCCTGACCTGTCGCACACATTTTTGGCAAATACAATCTACTGACCTAACTAAAAAAAGTCTGTAGTGGTATTGAAACAATCGCATTAACAACGGCTCTGTGGCGCAATATATAGCGCATTGGACTTCTAGACAGGTTGAAGTGATTAAAGGTTGTGGGTTCAAGTCCCACTAGAGTCGCTGCATTATGCAATTCTAACATATTAATAAAATCCTCACCTGTGGCACACATTTTCAGGAAATTTCTCTACTGACCAAATTAAATAAAGTCTGTAGTAGTATTGAAACTCTAGCATGACCAAGGGCTCTGTGGCGCAATGGATAGCGCATTGGACTCCTAGTCAGAAAGAAGTGATTCAAAGGTTGTGGGTTGAAGTCCCACCAGAGTCGTTGCATTTTGCAATTCTCGCATATTAAAATCCTCACCTGTCGCACAGGTGTTCCGGAAATTCTATTTGTTCTTTTGAACTAATAAAAAAAAGTCTGTAGTAGTATTGAAAATCTGCCATGACCAAGGGCTCTGTGGCGCAATGGATAGCGCTTTGGACTTCTAGACAGGTTGAAGTGATTCAAAGGTTGTGGGTTCGTGTCCCACTGGAGTTGTTGCATTATGCAATTCTAACATATTAATAAAATCTTCACCTGTCGTACAGGTGCTCCTAAAATTCTATTTGTTCTTCTTAACTAATAAAAGAAAGTCTGTAGTAGTATTGAAACTCTATCATGACCAAGGTCTCTGTGGCGCAATGGATAGCAAATTGGACTCCTGTCAGATTGAAATAGTTCTAACGTTGTGGGTTCAAGTCCCACCAGAGTCGTTGCATTATGCAATTATCTCATATTAAAATCCTCACCTGTCGCACAGGTGCTCCTGAAACTCTATTTGTTCTTCTTAACCAATAAAAGAAAGTCTGTAGTAGTATTGAAACTCTCCCATTACCAAGTTTCTGTGACGCAATGGATAGCGCATTGGACTTCTAGACAGGTTGAAGTGATTCAAATGTTGATGGTTCAAGTCCCACTTGAGCCTTTGCGTTATGCAATTCTAACATATTAATAAAATCCTCATCTGTCGCACACATTTTCCGGAAGTTATTTCTACTGACCTAAGTAAAGAAAGTCTGTAGCCGTATTGAAACTCAACCATAAGCATGGGAGCTGTGGCGGAATGGTTAAGGCATTGGACTCCTAGTCAGAATGAAGTGATTCAAAGGTTGTGGGTTCAAGTCCCACCAGAGTTGTCATGTAATGTTATGCATTTCACACATATTAATAAAATCCTCACCTGTCACACACATATTCAGGAAATTATATTTATTCTACGTACCTAATAAAAGAAAGTCTGTACTAGTATTGAAACTCTAGCATGACCAAGGGCTCTGTGGTGCAATGGATAGCGCATTGGACTCCTAGTCAGAATGAAGTCATTCAAAGCTTGTGGGTTGAAGTCCCACCAGAGTCATCATGTTATGCATTTCACACATACTAAAATCCTCACCTGTCGCACAGGTGTTCCGGAAATTCTATTTGTTCTTCTTAACTAATAAAAGATAGTCTGTAGTAGTATTGAAACTCTGCCATGACCAATGGCTCTGTGGCGCAATGGATAGCCACCAGAGTCATTTTGAATATTTGTACCAGCTACAAGGACTATATTTCTTCAACAGACATAGTGAAAACAAAGAGTCTGTATATTTATTGAGACTCTTATATTCTCGATGGGCTCTGTGGCACAAAATCCTCACCTGTTGCACACATTATCAGGAAATTTATTCTACTGACCTAATTAAAGAAAGTCTATAGTGGTATTGAAAATCTACCATGACCAAGGGCTCTGTGGCGCATTGGATAGCGCATTGGACTCCTAGTCAGAATGAAGTGTTTCAAAGGTTGTGTGTTCGAGTCACACCGGTGTCTTCATGTTTTGCATTTCACACATATTAATAAAATCCTCACCTGTCACACACATTTTCTGGAAATTCATTCTACTGACCTAATTAAAGAAAGTCTGTAGTAGTATTGAAACGCTACCATATGCAAGGGCTCTGTGGAGCAATGGGTAGCGCATTGGACATCAAGACAGGTTGAAGTGATTTAACGGTTGTGGGTTTAAGTCCCCCCAGAGTTGTTGCAAATCTCTCACTTTAAAACAAATGCAATCTTAAAAGATGCATTATATGTCTGTCAATTACTTAAGAGATTGTATTCAGAAAATAGGTATATTCCACGGATCTTTGACTATTTGTAACATCTAGCAATACTATTTTTTGTCAGGATAGGCATAGTGAAAACAAAAACTATGGAGCCTTAATGAGACCCCCCAACTTCTGAAAGAGCTCTGTGGTGCAATGGATAGCGCATTGGACTCTTAGATAGGATGAAGTAATTAAAAGTTTGTGGATTTGAGTCCTACGAAAGTCATAGCATTATGTTTGTCCAATACAATAAAACTTTCACTTGTCACACATATTTTCAGGAAATTCAACTTATTCATCTGACATAATAAAAACTGGTTCTGTACTCTTTCTAAAAGCGAGACAAGTTTTAGAGGGCTCCTCGGCACAATTAATAGTCCATTAGACTGCTAGACATAAGCAAGTGATTCAAATGTTGTTGGCTTGAGTCCCACTAGGGTCATAGCATTGTACATTTCTTAAACTATGTGTAGTCCTTACTTATTAACTACATAATACATTTCTTCAAGACAAAAACTTCTCTGCTGGTTCTCGAGTTTAAAATGTCATAGGTCCAGATCAATCTGCATTTGAAGTTTTTATTGTGACTAATTAGGTTGTTAGCTAGACTTTGATTTTTTAGTGATTTTGTATTGAGTTGTCATGTGAAAAACCCTAAAGACTGATAGATGTAATGTCAAAAATCATCATGTAAAAAAACATATTGAATTAAATAAAGAAGAAATTTAGTTGATGTAAACAATTACTTATTTGCCAAAAAGAGTCAAAAATAAATGAGTTGTTTTACTGTATTACTGCAGAAATATTTAAAATCTTGTTTATCCTTCTTCATGGAATCAGAGGTGTTTACGATTTACTGTTCAGACTTTTTGTAACGCCATTAAAGACAGAGTCGTATGAGTAATTTTAGATTTGTGTATGTGGTATTTCCTTAGGAGTATTATGACATTAATTATATAATGTTCTTCCTTTTTTATTTTATTGTTTATACTGTTTACATGTATCGCTGTGAGTCGTATTCATGTCTCTACTGTGAGTTGCAGGGAACTTTCTGACATTGACACCATGTGTTGCTTTTTTTGCTCCAGCAGATGGCGCTGCCGGATCACTGGGTGAGCGACACAACAAACAACACTATGAAATACTCGATTTAACAAATGCACAGGCTTTATTAGAATGTCAGATTACCAGACTCAAACAAGAACCCGTATATGGAGCTTGTAAAACACACAAATGCAGTAATCCTAATACTTTTAATACTCCGCTGCTTTTTTATTTAATGCACAAAAGGCAGTTTTAAGCTTTAACTGTTAGATCTGCATGCTTGTTACGATACAAAGCAAAGTGCTAAGCACAAGAATGAACACACACCGACGTCCCCAATCTCTGGTGGAAACGATCAGCGTGCACCCAGTGGCAGCAGGGGTCGCTGTTTTTTCTGTACAGTTATGAGCCTCGGTCCGGCAGTTGGCAGCATTATACTGAAGTTGATGTGAGGAACAGGAAGTGGGAGAAGCAAAGTGAAGATGCGGGAGCAACTAATTGCAGGTGAGGCATGCATACCACAAAAGTTCAATAAGCTGGTGCAGGTGTGAGTGAGGTGGAGGTGAGAGAAGAAGAAGAAGAAGGTCTTCAAGCGGCTGAACATCAGGGTGTAAACCAGGAGTGTCCAAACTTTTTGTCAAATGGGTCAAAATTGTAAAGACAGATTTACTTGTGGGCTAAACAAATATGCAATTTCTAAAATAATAAATTAAGCACACAATAATTAAAACACTACAAAAATACAAAATCTTACTAGTTTCTTATGCAAATATTTTACACTTGAAATAAGACTAAACTAACTAATAAGTAACTTTTCAACAAAATATAGGAGGTTGTTTTGGTCAGTAATTTCTTAATTGTGATTATTTCACATATAACATAGGAAAATTGTCTTATAAGTGACATAGTCTGCCAGTGGAATTAGTACTTTTTCCATTGATATTAATAAATGATTTACTTAAAACAAGCTACATCTCTGAGAAGTTACATGAAAGTGAGTTTTGTCTTATTTGAGACAAAACTCAAAAATGTTCTAAGATATCTGCACAAGAAACTAGACACGAAATATTGGGCCATATTTTGTATTTTTGCAGTAAAAAACAAATAAAGTATACATTTTTAAAGAATAGGGTGTGTAAATCATTGTATACCCACAAGTTAAAAAAGATTTGCCTTATAATGGCTTATTTGGGGAGCAAAGAAGTCTCAGTTATAAAAATAGGATTTAGGTCAGGTTTGGGATCAAACTTTAACCATGTGTAATACATTAAAAGCAAATTTTAAATAAAAATTATTAAATAGATTTGTTCTTATTTACTATAAAATTAAAGAGAATACAGAAAGCGTGGTAATAAAAAGATGAATACGTTGTACTGCATCAAACATTTTCCATACAAGAAGATTTTAACTTGTTTGTAATAATTTTACCCTGATTTAAAACAAAAGGTCTCCATCTGCATCAAAACTTGTGTACTTTTCGAATTGTGACTGGTGGCCACACAATATCAGTCCTGGACAATGGACACGCCTGGTGTAAACGGTGGAAATCAGAAGGTGGCAGAAGACTCTATGGCTTGGCAGAGCTGGACAAAAACCTCAGGTGGCGACCGCTCGGCGTCAATCTGCAGACAGAGACAAACAAAAGACTTTCAGAAACTATTTAGCATTTCTACAGAGGGCTCATAGCCCAGCCTGGACTAGAAGCTGTTTATTTTATTTTTTATTTGTTTGTTTTATCTTGCAGTTGCCAACTTTCTATTATTCTACGGAAGAAGATTAGGGCCACCAAAAAAAGAAAAAAAATAATTCTGAGATTAAAGTCAGAATTTTGAGATTAAAGTCAGAAAGTCAGAATTCTGACTTTAATCTCAGAATTATTATTTTTTTCTCGGTGGCCCTAATCCTCTTCCGTAATTATTCCTATATCTCCTATGGAAAATGCAAGAGCAAGAAAGACATGGGAAATGTGGTGTGTCTACTTCAACATATCTGAATTAAAAATTAGGTAATTAGCAGGTGTGTCAGAAGAGGAACACATCAGACTACTTAAAATATTTCTCCTAAAAGAGCCAGCTTTGTTTATTTTATATTAATTTGATGCAGTAGGGACTCCCACACCTCTTGTATCAGTGTCCTCTGTCTCCCCCACTTTTTTTCCAGCCATTAAACTGTTTGATGGAGAGGAGGTTCTTTGCAGACTAAAGTGGGCGTTTCTACATTTTCCACATGGTGCTAGCTGCGTTTCAGTTTCAAATGTGCATAAAATGTTGTCAATATTCCACTAATGTCGAAGAAACACAATTCTGAAATTGTGGTGCTTAAATTAAATTTAAAAAGCAATAAAAATCACACGTGAATAGGTTTGTTTAAGATAAATCATTAAAATCATGCTCCTACTACTTCCTGTGGTTTTCTTCTTCTTCGTGGTTTACGCCAGTGTCAACATCCGGTTGTTGATCATGTGACTCGAGTGACAGGAACACTTCGTACCATAACGAGTTTTTTGTTTTTCCAAAATTGCCAATTTTATTTTCAAAACGTGAAATTGCGTAATTATATGTTTATTCTGCCTTTTACGTGTTAAATTGGATCACGTTTTTTTGTAAACCACATTAGAACTCCCCCTGGTGGATGTTTTCATACATCGTTTGGTTACGCTGAAAAAGGTAAACAGAGATCCAAGATGGCGGAACGTAATACCGAAGAGTTCCTAAATTAAACTGACATCACCTTGATACGTTGTTGTTTTGGACGAGATTTGTTCGTAAGTATCGGTTAGCTTGCAGTAAACATGGCTAGTTAGCAATGTTAGCTAATACATTGAATTAGCTAACATTGCTAATTCAATGTATATTTCAGTTTTACGATGGTCACAGTGAAGGCAGTGGTCAGACGCCATTCGTCGACAAACAAGCAAAAAGAAAGAAAGAGAAGTCTGGTTATTGGAGCGTCATTATCTTGTTGCCTAGCCGGTGAAAACTTAAATCTCAGGGCGAGGACAGCTCAACGATCAATGGAAATGTAGCTACCATTTACATAATTATTGTTTACTTTCTATTAGTAATTAATGTTTTATTTGAAAGGTTACATAAATCTTTATTTGTGTATTTATATTAAATGGAAAAACACTTTTAGCCAGGTCCGGGCTTGCCTCAGTACCTGTCTTGGCATTTAAGCCCACTCACACACACAGAGACTCACACACACACACACACACACACACACACACACACACACACACACACACACACACACACACACACAGACTCACGCATGCATACAGCTGATGTGGCATTTCAAACGTTCAGACAGCTTATTTTTAAAGAAGCGGGTCATCTCCAAATAGAAGGTCTGTGGTTTTTGACTTGCCCCCGTGTTAGTGGGAACATCAGTGAGGTGTGTGAAGCCCTCAGTGAGTCAGATGTTGCCTTTAAGGTCACAGCTGACCTTTTAAAGCAGCAATAATATTCCCAATTATCCGGCTGTGGTGTGTAGATTGATAGAAAGCTGCTTACAGTTTATAGACTGGAGAAGAAGATTGGACACCTCTGCTGTTGTAATTATTTCTCTTTACTCTTTAAATTAAAAAAGTTGGGGTTTAAAGTTTGAAGTTAGGTGGAAGTTGCACTGAGATAAGGAGAGGTGTTTTTAGCAGATAATTAAAGGTGAAATAAATAACTTTAGGTGAAAAGATTATTCAAATTACATAAAATATTTCTGTGTTGTTTATTTTTTTCTTTATGTAAGTAAAATCCTTAAAAATATAATTCAAAGGTTCAAAGGAGGGGGAAAATATAAAATGCAAAGTAGTGTTCACTGCAAAAACACAAAATCTTACCAAATATTTTGTGTTTAGTTTCTAGAGCAAATATCTAGACATAACTAACTTCCAGCTAACTTTTCAGCTAAATATAACTTGTTTTAAGTAAATAATTCATTAAAATTGATGAAAAACTTCTGGTTCCACTGGAAGATTGTTTAACTCATGTAACTAGCAGTTTTAACATATATTCAAGAATTATTGACTTAAAACAAGCTGAAAAGTTACTTGGAAGTTGTTTTTTTCTTAATTCAGGTGTGCTAAGATATTTGCACCTGAAACTAGACAGATTTGGTGTTTTTGAGTTTAGAGTTGAGTGGATTTACAGTGGATCGGTAGGGAATTGAACCCTTACGGTGTGCAGCAGCATTTTGCGTTCATAGTGAGCGATGACAGCCTGGGCGTCGCTGCAGAAGCTCTCGGCTCTCCTCTGCAGGGCGTTCTCTGAGGACAAGGAGGATCTGCTGCGGCTCTGGACCCTGCTGGTCATCGTCTCTGGAGAACAGCTCAGCAGAACCACGGCACTCGGTTCCCCCATCTGATCCCACAGAGGAGAAAACGTCTCAGTGGATCCGTATGTGACAAATCCAGACTCTGAACATCTCATTTCTTTCTGTTTGCCTCATCTCTTCTTGCAAATATCACCTTTAACACCTATTAATGGCTCTGACTGTCTGTGCTGCATGACTGACTCATTCGCTTCCCTCCTCTTTGGATGAACTTTTCTGACTTTTCCATCTTTTATTCATGTTTCTGACCAGATGTGGGGTCAGTGTCGGTGCGCTGCCTTGCCTTGGCTTCGTACTCCTCCGCCTGCTTCAGGTCTCTGGGGAAGCCGCTCACCACCAGACCCTTTCCCTGTCGGACCACAGACGCCACGGCGTCACACAGCAGCTCCAGCAGCGTCTCCTAGAGATTCAACACAAATAATTCATCATGTTATGAATTGAAGGTGACCTACTATGCTTTTTTTGCACAAAATCATTCTTAGATCATGAGATTTTTTTATCTGGTCAGTTCTGATTATGAGCTTCGTTTAGAATGAGCTGCTTTAGGGCCTTTTGTCATTTTAACATCCACCAACTCAATGTTTACACTTGCACTTGAAAATGGCTGCAAACAGATAAACTATTATACAACCTTACATCTTTGAAAAGCAGAAGTAGGGCCTCATGCACAACCAACAAGAATGTGGTTTCTGGATGGTAAGTGAACAACAGAACACTTGTCTTTTCTATCAGCCCTTGTGCAGCGCATACAGCGGGAAATCCAGCTGACCAAACGTGCTGGAACTCTGCATGGGCTGCTAGGTAACGGGCCTGGGCTCAGCTTGAGTTGCTAGGTAACGGGCAGAACTCTGTTTGGGTTGCTAGGTAACGGGCTTGGGCTCGGCTAAGGTTGCTAGGTAACTGCAGTGCCTGTTGAATGTGACTCAGAATCGGCAGGTTTTTTGAAATGGTTCATTTTCCAGACACCAAAAAAACATGAACTATTGCCAAATAATAGTTCTATGTGTCTGTTTTTAGAAGCAGTAGAGGCACAAATGGAAGTATAAAAATGTGCAAAATGTGAATTTTGCATAATAGATCTCCTTTAAATCTTGATGTATGACTTAAAAAACAAATTATTATTAGAAAACTGCCAGGGATTCACATCCATATGTTTAATTCCATAGTTTGATTCTTTTAAAAGAAATGTATTTTAACATAATTACTGAATATTATCTTACATTTTTAATAAAATAATAATAATAGAAGGCTGTCAATCACACATTCATTAAGTCACGTGTGTGGCAACAGGGAAACATCTGTGTTGTGCGTTGTTTTAGTTAGATATACATTAAGAACTTTTTTTAGACAATAAAATTTATATTGCCGTGATCCATTGGTGTTTGAGTTTTAGGTTTCATTTGTGTTCTTTTTTTGATAATTTCTTGTTTTTCCTCATTAGGTTTCTTTGTTAGTGTTATCTTTTCTGCTAATTGTTTGTGTGCCAGGTTTAGCTCCATGGTTTTCCTTCCTCCATTTTCTCTGCTCTGCTTATCTTTCACCTTCCCTTTCAGTCTGCTTCCTTCTCAGATGTTTTCCATCTCCTGATTTCCTTCTGCCTGTTCTCCGCCCAGCTGTTTTTACTTGCTTCTGATTAGCTCATCTTCTCCAGTCTATAGCGCATGTATTGCTCCCTGGTTTCATTGTTCTCTACTGTCACCTGCAGTTTCTTTTCCTGTAAATATTTTTTTCTTCCCCCCATTAAATGATATACTTTATGACAATTTTCAGTTCCTGTGTGCATTTTGGTCTAACAATGTGACCTAAATAAAAAGTTTGGAAACTGCACAACTTTTCTTTAAGGCAAATGTCTGAGACGCTTTTTGAGACCTACAGTAATTTAGTTCTTTTCTGCGATGCTATATTAAATATTGCATGTTTAATTTATTGGCAAGCAGGTGGGAAGATAATAATTCACAATTAACTGTGAGGAAAATGATGTTACTTTCAACTTGGTGATTTTCGTAGTCCAATGTGATAATTTCTATATGCCGCTGCCTGACATTGAGCTCAACCACCTGACAGAGGAAGCTCATTTATCTTGTTTGCATCTGGGATTTATGATGCATTTAAGTTACCTGGGAAATGAGAACTTGGAGCTGGGTTTGACATTAGACCCAAGGTAACAGCATTTTAGTTAAGTCAGAATTTGAATAGACACAGTTCGCATTACCTCTTACAAACATAATTTTAAGCTTTAATTTCTTTAAGCAAAAACAACTTTTAATTTTCAATTTAATATTCCAGGCGCTACAAGTAACATTAATATTAGACGCATTCTTACTTAAGTTTCTTGTAAAATACACATTTCCACCAAAGGTTAATACTGTTGATACAAGGAGCGGCCATTTTGAAATGCAAAGTCGGCCTTACAAGTCGTAACTGTGGACAGTCGGGGTTGCTCACAGTTTCCCAGTGGGAAATCCGACTTTGTAGGGCGTTCCAGTTTTCTTTTTTCCCCAACAAAATCTGAATTTCCCAGTTCTGAGTACAACTGGAAAGCAGCGTAAGTTGGGATACTTTCAGTGCTGTGGAAGCTGATCAGTGGCTTCCTGAGGAACGTTTAATGTTCCTCAGGAAGAACAATCTCTGCTGGGCTTTTTAAATGACTCATAAAGTGTTTCAGTTCCAGGTTGATTTATTAGTAAGAGTTGAATTTTGGGACTCTTTCCACCTTCTCTCCTTTAAAGTGGACCTATCATGCAAAATTCACATTTTGTATGTTTTTATATTTCCATTTGAGTCAACTGCTTCTACAAACATCCCAGGTGTTTAAAAATCCCACATGGATGATTTTTGGCAATAAGTTAGGGTGACCAAACGTCCGTATTTCCCGGGACATGTCCGTATTTCACGTCCTGTCCCGGGTGTCCCGCGTTTTTTTTAGAAAGTGAGGAAATGTCCTGTTTTTTAAATTACCTTCATTGGACCATTAAATTTACAGGCACTGCGCACAGCGCTGCGTGTGACGTAATCCCTGAGCCGCGTCAGTGCGGGCAGCCATGTTCTTAATCAGAAGATAGATAGCGTGGCTGTTAGTACGCCAACAACATGCCAAAGCGCAAATCTATGTTTACCGACGATTTACAAAAGAGTTTCCCCGCTTTCAGACCGGATCGAGACAAATGGGAGGAAAGTAAAGATAGTCTATTGATATGTTTGTTCGTTTTTGGTACATTTTGAGTTATTTTTGCTACACAAGAGGTATTTTTTGTTAATTAGCTCATTTGTTAATTTATTTTTTCCAATAGCCTACAGAACAGACATTATTTCGTTCATTACTGAGGCTGAGTATCATGTGTTATTGGGAGTTGAGAGTTATTGTTAACTTTTATTGTTAAGTGAGGGATGTTTAGATGAGACATTATTTCTTTCATTGTGCTATTCATTCATTACAGGAATTGTTAAGCATTTTTTAATAAATACATTTTGCATAAAATTATCATTTGTTATTGGAGTTATTGCTGTTGACTTTTACTGAAAAGCATTTTTAATAAACCAACTGTAAATATCATGTTATTGTAGGATTACGTAGGCCTATGTTAAGTGAGTGCATGCCACAGACATCTCTATGCATGGGAACAGAGATCCCCCCCCCCGCTCCAAGGTGTCCTGGTTTTCCCAAATGAAAATATGGTCACCCTAAATAAGTTAATGTTTTTGGTGTTTGGAAAATGAGCCTATTCAAAACCTCTATTGTTGAGCCACACTGCATCGTTACCTGGCAACCCACGCTGAGTTCCAGCACGTTTGATTGGCTGGTTTTACCTCTGTATGCTTTGTACATTGACTGCTGGAAAAAACAAGTGTTTTTGTTGCTGACTTACTATCCAGAAACCACTTGCTGCATTCTTGTTGGTTGTGCAGGAGGCTCCACTTCTGCTTTTCAAAGATGTATAGTTGTATAATTGGGCATCTGTTTGCAGGTATTTTCAGGTGCGAGTGTAAACGATGAGTGGGGCTCATTCTGAAGTGATCTGAAAATAGGCAAACCTCAGAAGACTAAAACCTCATTATTTAAGAATTATTTTGTGCTAAAAATGTAATAAGCATGTTTTGTTTCGCCCATAGACATTTGCTAACTTGTTCAAGGAAGCATAATAAATTATCTTTAATGCACAAACCATTATTATGATTCCTGTTGCTCTTTTGTTACTATTTATGCTGGTAAAAGTAAAGTACTGTAAACTTTCTGAATGATATTTATTAAGGAATGTAGCTTAATATATCTTGTAATCAACAGAAAGTTGATGCAATTTTAAGGTTTTAGTTTGGTTCCTTTCAGTCCAAAAGCAAGGCTAGAAGGTGGATTTAGATTTTGTTTTTTTTAACCTTTATAGATGGTGGTGTTGAGGGAAGTTGTGTGCACTAAAAGCTCTGCAATTTGTACTTTACTTGATGTTTGCTTGTTGTTTTTCTTTCAAAAAGTCAGAACTGTCATCCCTGAATAAAAGTTTGTTGTGTAAAAGCTTTTCAGCTGAATCTGACCTCCAGTAGAAAAACTGCTCAAATTGGAAGAGGAAGGGAACAGATAGTTGTGATTTATGTTACAATTTCACCTCGCCAGCAGCAGAAAATATATTGCAGCATAAGCATTTGTGTCCAGGTCTATGATCAAAAATGCATCAAATCAGTAGCAGCATGTCAACAAATCAACTCTCCTGGTGCTGTTAGTTTTCACATGACTGCAGTTTATCTCACTGTGACATAAAAAACCCTTTAACTTCTGCAGAGAGAGCTTTCTGCAAATGATTCTGCTTTAAAACCTTGAGAGGAGCACTTTGGTAATCCCACTGTGGGATTATTAATCCTCCTCTTAAATCTCAGTCTTCCTCTATTCTCTCTCTCTGTGTGTATATATTAAAAAAAGCATAGTTCAGTTCTCATGTTGGAAAACACAGGACGCAGCCCTAATGTGCGGTAAGAGGCTTAAGCGTGAGCTGAGCTCGAAAGCGTTCGGGATTTTCCTGCTAGTCGATAAAAGTCGAAGCAAATCTGTGTGTGGGAGTTTTTATGCAGCCTGTAACTCGGTTCTGCGCTTGTTTATGTTCTCAAGCCTGATTGTTCCTAAAACTTCCAGAGAAATTATGAAATGAAGACATAAAGAGTTATTTTACTGCACATGCAGTTATATTTTATTGCTTGCTTATTATATTTTTTATATTTATCATAAAGTGACCATTATTTTTGAAAATTGCTGATTTAGTACTTCTGTGAAGAATGGTCAGTGTGGAGGGACTTCAGAACATTTTGCCTCATCTTTAACCCTTTTTTATTTTATTTTCAGCTGCATTTCAATAAAAAAGAATAGCATTAGTAAAGTTCATCATCTCCTGAACCAGTACAAGTCCTGGAAGGAGGGAAGATCAGCCATGATGATCCTCTCCTGTTCGACCAGTTTGGACATGTCTTGTTTTGTGGATGAGCCAAACCACTGTAGCTGCTTTTCCATTGACCATATAATTGCGCAATTTGACATTTTGAAAATAAAGAAGCTTAATGCAAACACGCCAATTAAAAAGTTTTTTTCAATTAAAAAGCTTTTTTCAATTAGGTGCTAGGATGAGGTGGCCGGAAATTGGTTTATTTCACAAAACTGTAATGGAAATACTTTTTTTTTTGCATCACAAGATCAACAACCAGAAGAAGAAGACGAGAAGTAGAGTCATGGAGCAGAATGATTTTTTTTTCTCCCCTCCAGGGGATCTTTTGTGGGCTCTACTGTCCCTTATATAAAAGTGGGCTGACAGGAAAGAGGGGAAGACATGCAGCAAATGTCGCCCGGCCCGGGAATCGAACCCGCGACAAGGACTCCAAACATGGGTCGCGCTATCCCCTACACCACCACAGCACGCCCACGGAATGAGTTTTAATTACTTCTCTTGTGAACAAGCTTATTCATATTAGAGTTTTCGTTGCGGTTATTATTTAATGGAAACGCAGCAATTGCAAAATTTGTTCTTAGCTGAATAGTGACAGCATTTTACACATGTGTAATAGAAACGCAGCTAATGACGGACGACGACTAGACAGAATGATTAGTGGCTGTGCAGAAGATGAGCAAAAGGCAAACCTCAATTTTATATCCATTTGCCGCATTTACAAGAAAACATTAGCTGCTATGTGTTCCATTTCAACACTGTCAATATTCCAATTTCGTGATTGCATTTCTTATTTCACTAAATAAGAAATTAAACTAAAATTGTACGTGAATAAGCTTGCTCACACATTAAGTAATTAAAAACCATGGCGTACTTATTCATAATTCAGCCATGATCTCTTCTTTAGTCTTCTTTAGGCATTGGAGAGAAAATCCCGTTATACTTAAAATATGCGACATGTTGGGGAAATCGTAGCCAGCAACGTTAGAATGACACACACCTTTTTATGAGCCGTGAGAGCTCTGGTGGTGGAGCCATCTGCACAGTATGTGAATAAAAACAAAAACACACCATCATCCTCCTACCACTTCCTGTTTTCTCTGTTGTTTTCACCAGTAGTAACATCCGATTGTTAGTCATGTGACTTGAAAAAAGTGTTTCCATTGCAGTTTTGCAAAATATACCCATTTTGATACAGCTGAAAAACCACCTCTTACTAGAACAGAAACTTTTTATCTGAAAACTTGAGTTTTTTTTTCTGAAATTGGTGAGAATTTATTTTCTGAATTTCAATTTGTGCAATTCTGTTTAATGGAAATGCAGCTAGTGTGAGGTGTATTATCATTAGTAAATCCTGGAGCACTAAATGCACCTCATACCAGGTTGGAGTCCCTCCCCTCATTGGCTTCAACTGTGCATGAAAAGATGGAGACACAAAATCAGAAACTCAGGATTTCGTTAGATGGAGCAGGAGGGGTGTGGAGACGGAGAGGTGGACCAGAATAGGGACTGGAGTAATGCCAGGGGAGGCCTTTTGGATTTGAAAGCTGTTGCTGTGATTGGACCAAAGCAGCTCTCCCTGGGAGAGAAATTGTCATCCGTCAACCGCAAATACAAAACAAATCCATCAGATGGAGGCAGGGAACATCACAAGTGGAGGAATCAATAGTTTTCTACACTTGGAGGATGAAAGGACACTCTGGAGGCCTGGATGAAGAAAACAGCTTGTTTTTGTTCTCTTTTTTAAAAAAAAACCCAAACTAAATCTGAACTGTTGTTGTAGCTTAAATCTGGATGTACCTCTATTCAGGTTGGCAGTGAAACATAAAATCAAACTGGTTCATGAGCAGGTCTTAATTATTGTCCTCTTTAAGTTTTTCCAACCACAGTGCAGCGTGACCATAAACTGAGCCAATGCCTGTTAATCAACATCCAATCAACCCCCTGGGGGAAAACATTTTAAACCTTCTGGGATTTTTAATGGCTCAAGATATTTCTGATTTTATGAAATTTCTTCCTTTATCCTAATCGAACCAAGTCGATGTTTTCCATCATAACAGCAAATTGTCACAAGGCAAGTTGTCCTTAACGTGGTTTAAGTCCTTTGGTGTTGATGGAGAGTTCTGTTTCTATTGGAGTACCAGCATCAAATAAAGTGGCTCAAAAAAAGAGGAAGCTACTAAAGAAGTTTAGCTCTCTTCTGGTGATTTTGGAACCTTTGGAGATGATCTTGCAAAGAAGAGTGCAGTGATTCAACAAATGTGTCTTCAGTCAGAGGCTTTTTAAGATGTGCTATGACCGTCCATGACAGGGCAAAATCTAATCTCCATTTGAGATTTAAGATATCATTACTAGGGAATGGTACGATGGTGTATTAGAAGTGTTGTAGTTGACCTCCCCCACCCCCCACGCCCCCAAAAAAACCCTTCAAATTCTGAGATTAATCTCAGAAACTTTCTTCAACAGTTTTGGTAGAAATTTACTTATTTTTTCTATCTGCAGTGTCTCTAAAACGCCTTTGTAAGCTGGGACTTTAACATGTTCATTTTGATTTATATATTAATTACATAGATCTAAATGTGTAAATTTATTATGCAATTAATCACTTTTAAAAGCGAGCCGGAACCTTTTGTATTGTGTTTCCGGTACGCCCCCAACTCTGACGCACAAGCTGCATCCGCATACAACAACGACTGAGGACAAAGCCGCTTCTCTTGACCTACTCCGGTAAATTTTTTGCTTTTAAAAACCGATCGGATGAGACGCTGAAAAAGATTACTGTTGTGTACAAGTTGTGCTAAAAGGAGTTAGCTTATTAGTGAAGCTAGTCAAACCTAAATTAGCATCTCAATGCTAAGCATGTAGCAGCAAACAGATGCTGCCAACTTCCACATTTCTACAGAAGCTACATAAAACACTTGAAAGGTCGATGGGTATAATAACACTTAAAGCAAATATGATGGTTGAATAACCTAAAGAACAGATTAAAAGCAATAAATATTCTTATTGTTGAGATCATATGCATGTTTATTCAATAATTTAGCAGCAAAACTGCTTTTTAATCAAAAATGTTGCTTATTTTGTTCATATGGTTTACAATTTGAGAATTAATTAAATATTTAAATCGAGCCTCACCACTTATTAGTGAACGGAACCAAGTGGTTTATAAACTTTTGGAAACTGGACTCATTTAGGAGCCTTGAAATACCAGAGAAACCTGTAGCAATGAGAAATATTACTCCTTTCAGGGCTGCGCTATTTGTCAAACTGATAAAAATCTACATATGTGCACAATGTTTATCAGTTTGGATGTAAGATTTAGTGCACAATAACACTGCGCACCGTAGTAGGTTACCTGGAAGACAGGAATAGTGAAGGAAGAAATGGCTGCTTCTAAACTCAGAGAACCGAAGCTGCAGAACCTCACAGATGGTTTCAGTTCGTGGGATCAATGTTATGTAACGCTTGGCCACTTTGAACTGCAGCAAGGCAGTTTAAAGTGCTTTACAATTTATTAAAAGCCTTTATCCAAAGCCTTTGACAGAGTTGGGTAGTAAATACCCAAGTAACTTTTTTTTTTTTTTTTTTGAAAAAGGTACTTTTACGAGTATTTGTACTACACTTTACTTTTACTTGAGTAATTTTATTATAAAGTAATGCTACTCTTGAGTAAAATTTCTGGATTCTCTTGTGAATGAAGAACAAACATGTTTTAACCAAAAATTCACCAGACACACCTGTGTGTGAAAACTTTTGTTGAAGTTTCATAAGTTTTTTATTGAAAGAAAGTGATTTGGAAACGTTATTTACATGAATTATTGTCATGTTGGTCCTTAAAATACCAAAATTTCCACTTAACTTTATATTTCGGTCAAGCTGATGTTGTAATTTTTAAATATTAAACGATTGATAATTTGATCAGTTACTCGGTACCTGAGTAGACTTTTCACCAAATTCTTTTTATTCTCTACTTTTTACTTTTACTTGAGTAAAAATATGTCAAAGTAGTGCTACTTTTGCTTGAGTAAAATTTTTGGGTACTTTACCCACCTCTGATTGTAGACGACACACATTCAACAACTGAGAAAACCAGAAACCATTACAATTTACCAAGTGCGGTCATCACGCATCAAAATGTTGGTTCCTTTATTAAGTTTCAAAAGCAACTCTAAACAGGTGGGTTTTTAGTCTAGGTTTATAGGAACTCAGTGTTTCAGCTGATCTGCAGTTTTTTAGAAGTTTGTCCAGATTCTTTTTTTTATTCCTTTTAGGAAGAGCGGAGTTCACACCATTACCACCCCAGTAATGAAATCACCTTTATTGGTTGCCTGATTGGATTCCAGGAACAAAACCAGTTTTTTTTTGGATTGGATTTTAATCTTATCATATCACATGTGGTTTCATAGCGTGTATCTCCAGTAAACACACAACCAGCTCCGACTGTACGCTGCATAGCCGATCTATCTCTGTGTAAACCACTTTAAGCCGTCTTGAGCGTGTAATGTTCCCCCCCAGACCTTCCTCCTTCATTTCCAAAATTAATCTTTGGCAGGAAAACATGTTATCAGCAAGGAGAGAAATCTTTTAATACTGAATCAACAATCTTTTATCTCACAGCTTTATGCCTTAATAATCTTTCGTGTCTTGGTTTGTTGACTCCGTTCTCCATTCATCGGTCTGTTTTAGTGCAACATGTTTAAGCTTTGATTCTTCTGTTTAGTCGGTGAATCGTTTGCTCTCATATCTGCTCCAGATGTGCCTTTTGGTGATCTAATCCTCAGATGACATTTCTATGAAATCACAACATTTTTCAAGTATTTTTTTTTCTATAAAAAAGTTCTGTTAGCTGAATTGGCTTTTGTTTTGCACAGTGTGTAGAATCCAACTCGAGTAAAAGAATGAAGCTTCCTGTGCCTTTCGGTTTAGATTTTTTCTTTTTTTCTTTAAAAAAGTCTGTTTTTTGTGTGTTTTTTTTTAAAGGTATAAATGGTCGCTGTATTACTAATGGTTGCAGTTGCAGGTGTTTTAATCCAGACAAAAACCTAAAGATGAACAACAAAAATTAGCTTAATGTTAGCCTAATCTCCCTGCTATCAATTAAAATGTTTAATTGACTTAATTGCAGGATTTGTAGTTAATTACATTTTAATCAAAAGCAATATATCGACAAAATAAGCAACATTTTCAGTCAAAAACAAAGATATTTATTGTTTTTGATCTGTTGTTCAGGTTATTGGTCATCAGGTTATATGTTACGTTTTTTCTAGAAAATTCAAGAGATTTCAAAATTTGCGTTTTCTCGCAATTTTGACTTGTGGAGCTGAGAAATTTACTTATTTTTTCTGGAAAAGGTTTTGGTTGAAATTTAAATTTGTTTATTTTTCTATTTATATTAGTGTTAATATGCCGTCATGGCTTTTGCATGCCTTCATTGGTTTAGAAAAAAAAAACTCTGGGGAGGTTAAATATAAATGCACACCACACTTTTCAGATTCTTTAAAAATATTTTTTGTTTCCTTCTATATTATTACTTATGTTAGTCTGTCACATTAAATCTCAGTGCAAAGTCAAAGACTGACCTCTGGCAGTTTCTCTCCTCTCTCCAGAACGTCCTGTAGGTGGCGCCCCCTTTCGCTGTGACACTGCATCTCGCTACACAACAGTTCGCCCAGGGTGACGCGGCGCAGGCCGAACCGCTCCTCCAGCCGTTCGCACTGCAGAGCCTTCCCCGAACCCGGCCCGCCTGAGACACAGACGGAGATCAGTCAATACCATCAGCAGCCGCGGGGAACGACCCGCAGCGCAGACAGGATGAAGTGGAGGAAATTGAAAGGTGAGAGAAGAGTGTGGAGGAGGCAGTAAGAGGATGAGGATGGTGAGTGAATGAGCTCGGTTTGTGTGTAGGCACTTACGTTTTATTTTAGGAGTGAAAACACAGAGGGAATAACAATACAGAAGCAACATAATGGAGGAAAACAAATAATTATCAGTATGTCTAACAAAACATACCTGTCTAAAATGGCAAAATTATCTATTTATTTTGCTGTAATTAAGTAAAAAGTCTAACCAACTTGTATATTTGCAATGAACACATGTTGTTTAAACCCAGAGTTACATTTACTCGGTTAATCTTTTGGCAAAAATGTACTTTACGAAGTATTTTTTCTGTGCTGTAGTTACTTTTACTTGAGTAATTTTATTATGAAGTATCGCTACTCTTAGTTGAGTAAAATGTCTGGATTCTATACCCAGTGAATGAAAATCAAACATGTTTTAATCAAAAATTCACCAGACAGACACGCAGTTTTTACTAAAGTTTCATAAGGGTTTTTTATTGAAAGAAACTGATTTGGAAAAATTTCTTCTGCCTCATTTTGTAATTATTTATGTAAATTATTTAAATTTTGATATGTAAAATTCCAACATTTCCACTTAACTTTGTACTTTAGTCTAATTGTGTAATTTTTAAAATCTTTAATAATTGATATTTTTGATCAGTTACTCAGTGACTGATTGAGTAGACTTTTTACCAAATACCAAGTCCATTTCGCACACCGATACGGTCCAGCACTGACCTCCAAATCCAAAATGGCTGCCCTGCATAATACAAGGTGTTGAAAGCTACTGTGAAAAAGTTATTCTCACTTGTGTCAGCTTTAATTTTCATGGATTCATGGTTCACAACATTATTATGAATATTAAATAACCTGCATGTCTTGAATGACCAGAAGCCTTCAGTTTGCAGCTGGCCAGATGTGGCATATTTTGCATTTTACCATCTTAACTTCTAGTTTTGAACACATCTTTCCCGCTCAGATGGATCTCACCATCCTCTCAGCGCCTGAATTTATATGCAGCTCATATTTTACAGATTACAAAACCAAGGAGGAAAACAAAGACGGCGACATTTACATACAAATACGCACAATAAAGCCGTTTCCATTTACTAATTGCATTCTAGTTTGGGTTTAAGGTCAGAGGAAACCCCTGCAGGCTGATTTTAACGCTTGCAGGTGAAAGGCAGAAGCTGGATGATTTATCAAAAGCAGCCTGGAGCCAAGTAATAAAAGCTGGTGCTTTATATTCATCGATATCCTCCTGGAGTTCGACTGTCACTGCTCTCTGCTCACATGCAGAAACAAAACGTCCTCGCCTCCGTTTCCTCAGAGAGAGCAGACCGACGTAAGCTCGCCTCAGAGGCCCAAAGGAAACAAGAGATTATAGATTTATCTTGCACTTTTATCAAAAAGCACAGATTGAACGTTTTAACAGCTAGCAGGATGCATTTAGATTGGATAAAAGCAGTTAATTTATATTCGTTATACAATGTTGAGCACCCAGAGGAAATGGATGGGTTACAGCTTAAAAATAAATTCTTTTCCAATTTTAATCTCTCTTTTCTTTGGCTCTTTTTAAAAAAGAAATAAAAATATATATATTAAGTAGCTTTCTTTTCAATTTTCTGACAGCTGTGAGTTATTATTGGAGAAAAACTTCAGAAAAAAGGAAGTAAGCTTAAAATAAAATTACTGATTGAGCCTCAAACATGCTTCAAAACTAGAAACCAGATTACGCTAGATTATTTGTATAATTTTGACATCATAATAATTTGACAAAATCCACCAGAAAAATCAAACCACTGCATCCAGATATTACATGTAGCATTTATATGATAAAAAAATTATTGTATTTCCTGCAGTCGATATGTTTATGTATCAATTTGAAATTTAAAAAATATACCAAAATTAATACTTATTTCATGTGATTGAGGTCAAACTGTTGTGTTCACAGCAAGATAAACTTTAAAAAGAAGCTGGAGGAAGAGATAAATGGGAATAAAAGATGTAAATAAAATCTAAGAAATAAGTGGCAACAATTTATCCAGAAGTTAAAATAAATGAACCATTATAACAAAGTAAATGTCACATCCAAAAATTAGAATAAGTAGAAAAACTAAAAATATGATAAAGTTTAACAATAACATTACAGAAATCACTATTATTCCTGTTTTATCAGATTTATACAGTTCGGTTTCTACTTAGAGGTAGAAACTAACAGAGTTGCACATTTTTAAAGCATTTTTTCCAGTCCGAAGCATTTTATGTTGACTTTGATGTGAGTTTTTAGGTTTACAAAAGCTACAGTAAAGGGGGGAACAAAAGAAAGCGATTGCATCAATTCTGCTAAAATCGACTCTGTTCTGCAAAAAACTGATTGACTTTCAGCAAAAAAATCCAGTTATGAAAGACCAAAACTTGCAAATGTACTTTTTTTTTTTTTCCAGATTTATTTAATCCAGCATCTATTTTCTCTCAGATTTGATGAACTGAAACATCCCAGAATGTGTGTGAACATGATGGGACACAAAGTGACAGGAAATAAATGAGAGAGGGGAAGAAGAATCGTGTTACACGAGGCAAGGAAGGTGGAAAAATGAAGAAAAATCACAGATCAAATTTAATTTCCTAATTCTGCTCTGTTGCGTAATCATTTCCTTCATGTTTTAGTGGCTAATATTTAAACCTAAATGATAAATGGGTAGAAGCAGAGACAGGCTGATTGCCTCCACTAATTAAGATGCCTCAGTTGTTCATGCAGGGGCTGATCATTGGCAGTGAATACACACACGCTCACACACACACACACCCCCCACACACTCACACACACACACTGAAGGAGGAGAGATGACCGCCTTCTTCATCTTTATTAAATTTACATTTATTAATATTTTTGTTGGTGTAAAAGTACATTTTCTTTAATGTTTGTGCTGTCGGCTTTAATCTGTAATAAACAGATTTAGTTTCCGATTCCCTCAGGTGTAAAACACTTTTATTCTGAGGGAAAGTTTCAAAATCATGACCCCTCTATATCCCTTTTTTGTTTCTTCAGTTTTTGTTAAAATTCACCCATAATCTAATCATGTAAATATGTTGCTTAATGGAAACAGAAACAAGCTGTTAAACTCCAAAAAATAGTCAAATTGGAGTCAGTTTGGCATCTTTTAGCAGGATTTCATGATTATTGGGAGGCGAGTAAAACCCTGATCAGTTGTCGATTTCCTGATCTTTATCTGCTTTAAATTATATCTAAATTAACCCCAAAAATGCAAAATGCACCACTGATTCCACAATGTCATTGCTTAAACTAAAATAAAGTCAAAAATTGGGAACTTTTGTGGAAAACTACAGATTTTAAAGCTTACAGGATTCATTTTTATCAGCAATAAGTTATTTTCAGTATGACTTATTTTTTTCTCTCGGGGTTTGTACACTTCTTCCATTTCAAAATGAGAAAAATCTAAAAATTTGAGTCTGAAAAAGTGTCCTTTTTTCTGTTTTGAATATTTAAGTTGAAGAAATGTAACTTGACAAAACTTTCAGATTTTATATACATCTATTTAGTTTATTTTTTTGGCTTGGATCATCTCCATTTCAGAATCTATTACAAGTAAAAACAAATAGGGGCTAAATATAGTTTATTTAAAGTAAGGTTTGTGATCATTATGTTTTTGTTTCTACATGATAAAAATCAGTGTTTTTGTTCTGTTTACTGATATCTAAATAAGACCTTAAGATGTAATTCATTAATTAATTCATCTTAATTTCGCCAAAAATGGTGAATTTACTCTTGAGCTTTTTCATGTTTCATGCAGAAATTAAAAAACCAAAATATTGACGGTTAAAATGTTTAACTTTTTGACAAATATACTAATATATGAAAAGTGTAGTTTTTTTTTTCAGAAATGTTGTAGCTTGATGTTCAAGAAGATTGAAATAAAATAAACTCAGTTTTCTATATTTAGTCAGGGAATGCTAGACTTTGACTATACCTTTGGACCAACTCCATTATTTTGTGTTCTGGCTCTTCAGTGTGGATGTATGACTAAGTGAAGAAGATGCAAAATTAGTTTATTGCTTTAAACAGTTTGCGAACAGAAGCACAAATAGTGTAAACCAACAAAAAGTAAAATGGCTGTAAATACCTGCGACTACAATAAAAATACTTTTGGTTTTCTCCCAGCTGTCATGTTGCACAATCCTGCAATATATTTTAAATTAACTGCTTACAGAATACCATCTGATATATTTTTTCTTTTCTTATTGTAGTTTTCCAACAACTTGCAGGATTTAATTTCTTTGTATATCCTGCGTTGGTTCGGAGAAAACCGAAAACATTCACCATCAACTTTTATATTTTTAATTTACCCAAAATCTACTGATCTTATTTAACTTGTGAGCAATTTTTGTTTTAAAGAAATTGAATCAGTTGCTGCAAGGTCAGTGTTACAATATTCAGAACATTAATCGGTCCATCTTCTACTTTAAATTTAGTTTTACCAAACTTTCCACTCAACATAATCAAACTTGTTCAAAGTGTAAGTGGTTTTTTTATGCCACAGTTTGTGATTTTAATCATTTTTGATAAACCTACAATAGAATTAAACAATTTTAACTTCTTACATTTATAATCTGTGGTTGATTCATCAATTAATCCTTTAAATCCTAACAAGATCAAAGTATTTCTGTGGAAAATAGGACTGATAACACAGAGGATTCTGCTTGCAAATTGCATCTTTTCACATGACAAAATATTTCCCAGCAGCAGGGATTTCACTCTTTAAATGTAAGGCAATTAAGGGAATAAAATGGTAATTTCTTTGCAGACAGAGGAGACTATAATGAGAGGAATGAAAGCAAGAGCAGCAGACAGGATAAGAGACAGAAATGAAGAGAAATTTGCATAAAATCCTTATAATTTCACATTAGTATTTTCTCAAAAGCCATAATCTCTCCTTTTACTATATAAAAAACGTTTCCACCAGCTGGAAGTATGTGAGCAAAATTTAAATGGAAGAAAACTTTATGCACAACTTTTAATGAAAAGCAGCTCTTTTTATTTCTTCTTGGCACTACTGTTTTTTTTTTTTTTACCCCTCCAGGGAGTCTTTTGTGTCCCTTATATGACAGTAGGCTGACAGGAAACGGGGAAGGAGAGGAGGGAAGACATGCGGCAAATATCGTCGGGTCCGGGACTCGAACCCGCGACGGCCGCGTCGAGGACTCAAGGCCTCCAAATACGGGTCGCGCTAACCACTACGCCACCACGGCACGCCCACTACAGGTTTTTTATTGTTGGAGAGGAAATGGGCAGAGAAAGTCTAAAAATCCATAACTGAACCCAGAACAGCGGCGATGAGGACTGCAGCGTCTATAAACGCTCTACTGCTGCACAATTCAATCAGGAAATAATGCGTAGGTGACACTAATACATATACGACTGACTAAAACTATGGTTTTTATTTTCTAAATTAAATCTCAGGGTAACGAAGCGTTTTCATGTAGATCTAAAGAGTAATTCTGATTGGTCAATATCGGGTTCTTCTCTGTTCAAAGGCTTATTGATTAGTTAATTGATTTAACCTTCAGACAATGATTATTAGTAATCTTGGCTAATTTATGAGCATTGCACCATGATGGGGACATGTTCTTTGTCTGAGTTGGGTTTAGGTTGGTTATGTACCAATTGGATAAAGTAGAATGTATTGAATAGAGGCGACTGTTATTATTTTTTTAGCGGCATGAAACGATTACCGTAATCGTGATTAATCAATTACTAAACTAATCAACAACTAATTTAGTGATCAAGTAATCATTAACTGGAGTACAGAGACTCAAAAAATGCCTTTTGCTGAAAGAATAATATTCTTAGATGAGTAAATACGCCAAAATATATACAACAAAATACACATTTTGCATTTAAGATATAAAAAAACGTATGTCTTTAAATCTGTTCTATCCAGAACTTCTCAAGTATCATAGTTCTTGCTTCTGTAAAAAAGATCTTATTAAACACTTTTTGCTCTACAATTTTTAGTTAATCCAAAAACAATAATCAACAGATCAGCTCTACACTATATAGGTGTTAAGTCAAGCAGAAAGGGCTGAGATTTTCACGTTGTTGATAGAAGTATTTCTTAGATGCAGATGCATAATAATGCTGTTACAGTGTCCTAATCTAGTGTGTTTGACAGACATTTTATTAATAAATCTCTTCTTTAAGCTAATAATGCTACACACTGTTTTTGCTCTCTAACATTAACTGTGTTTCCACTGACCATAAAATTGCCCAAATTGAAATTACAAAAATAAATTTGCTTTATGGAAACGTGGCAATTTCTAAAAAATCCTCACGTTTTATGATAGAAAGTTTTTCCACTAGGATCAGGTGTTTTTTTTCCAGCTGTAGCAGAACGAATGTATTTTTGCAAAACTGCAATAGAAACGTTCTTTTCGCATCACATGATCAACATGTTGATGTTGCTATTGGCGATAACGAGATGAAGGCTAGCACTATGGCTGAATTATAAATGTCTCATGTTTACATGCATCGCTGCCATGATTTTAATGACTTACAGCGAGAACAAGCTTACTCTCGTGTGATTTTAATTTCATTTCCTATTTAATGGAAACATTGCAGTTGTGAAAAAGCTTTTTTTCCCCCAACATTAGCAGATTATAAACAAAGATTTGTACACATTTGTAATGGAAAAGCAGCTACTGTTCAACAGACGGTTAGTTTTTGTTAAAAGCTTGATCACTAATTAGTTTTTAATCTAGTTAGATTTTATTTAACAGCTTTTAGACCATTTATAGTCAATATTTTTTATAGCAATGTTAGTTTTAGAACTATTTTGATTCTGCTTTTCTAGAATAACAGTTTAATAGCATGTAAGTATCTGTTTATTTTATTTTTCTACAAATTATTTAATGAACTGTTTTCTTCTCTAAGTGTCCAGCCTTGATTGGGTGTTGGTAAAAAAACATCAGAATTTGTCATTTAATAAGCCTCCATGTGAGGAATTGGTGTCGCACTGGAGTGTTTCAACCCCTTTTCACAAAAACTAACAAGCTAAATCCTTTCTGATCTTAATTAACGGCAGTTTGTCTGAATATTTCAGAAGCTGATGCAAAGCCAGACAGGAAAAGCTTTTCCTTTGCAGCAGCAGATAATTGGAGGGAAATGTCAGCATGGGCATCGAGGAAGAGTCGCCCAGCAGACTCGGATGTGTCTCTGAGCAGTTTTTAAAACGGTTAATGAGTGGATGACCACTTCTGCTAACATTTTCCTCATTTTATGACTATTTGTGGTCATGCAGAAAGTATGATGAGAAATACAGCACATACGTTTCTCCTGCTCAGTCTATTTTCTTTATTTAAAGCTTTTGCATTCGGTAAACTGCCCTTCCTGGTTACTAAATCACTCGGTAATATAAGCCAACTGGACTTTATTGGATCCGTTTTTGGAAAGAAACTACTGAGAAAGGAAGTTATTTGGAAAATAAGCTCCTTTTAATTATCTCAAATTGATTAGAAACGACTATATTCCAAGACTACTGCCCCTCTAATCTGGTTATATGTCTGAATTTTAGTGTAATGTCCTTTCGCCTAGTGGTGATTGTCGAACATCTTGATTTAACCGGCTTGGAATAAATTATTTAGACTCTTAAGTCTATCTGTCTGATATTGGAAACTCCCTCCACCTCTTAAGTTTAAGGGGAAGTCTGGCTACGTTACAGAGAAAGCTGATTTCAGTAAACTGGTATTTAGGATCTCATCATTTTCTTCATCTCGTGACTACAGGTGATGGTCTTTATAAACACAAATTGGTAAATTGAGAGCTTTTATTTATGGTTTATCTTGTTCGTCAACACCAAATATTAGAACAAAACCCATATTTCTCCAGATTATGGCCCCTGATCAGGGTATCAGGGGCCACTAATAATCCATCCTGTTATCACTTCACTGCAAAAACACAAAAACATTACCAAGTATTTTTGATTTACTTTCTAGTGCAAATATCTTAGTTTGTCTTATTTCAAGTTTGCTAACTTGCAAGTAACTTTTTTGGCAAGCTATAGCAGATTGTTTTAAGTCGCTAATTCTTTAATATTGATTGAAAAGTTCCAGTTCCACCGGCAGATTATTTAACTTATAAAACATTTTTTCAATAAGTTATTTTATCTACCAATAGAACAAGAACTTTTTCACAAATATTAAGGAATTATCGACTTAAAAGGTTTGGAAATATGCATTTCCAAACTAACGAAGCATCAAAATAATACCTGTCATTTGCTCAAATAAAAAACTTTAACCAGGCTAACAACCAGGCTTAGTTAAGCCATACATTAGGTATGGCTTAACTAAGCCTGGCTGTTAGCCTGGTCTGGAGCAGGCAGATATCTGGCTTAATCCGCTCTCCTGGTTTTGTGAAACTCCTCTCGTGTTTGCTGTTGTTTACAAAAGATGACACTGGATGAGCTGCAGAATGGATGACCGCTGCACAGATTTATATTCTTTATGTCTCACTAAAATAAATGTGGTCTTGACGGTGATGTAGAGCATCTTAATCTGAAAGGACCAAAAGATAAAAATGTTTCTATTCTCACCAAGAGAGACAACAAATGTCTCACCAAGGTAAAGTTGTTTCTGTCATGAAGAAAGTAATTTATGGAACAGACATAATGCACTTTTACTCAAATAAGTTTTTATATTAGAGCTATAATATAGTTTATTATTGTTTCTCTTGCATTAAATCCCTAATTTCAAGGTGCTGTACGGACAAACAATTGTGCACTTATGCAAACATAAATAAAGTGCAGTAAAAAATAGAAAAATATACTGGAGAATACGAATTTAGACACTAAAATAAAAAGGTAGGACCACTAATGGACTGCAGGATGTCTAGGTGTCCTGAATAGTCTGTGATTCTGTGTGTGAGAGTTTGAATAATGTTGGTTGTGTTTGCGGGGAGGAATATGTTTAGTGGTTATTTGCAGCCCAGGGCAGAATCTGCTGTTGGTAAATGTGATGAAGCTCCATCCAGTGGACAGCCAGTCAGACAGGTGATGGGTGGGATATGAAAGGTCTCCTGGGAGGACTCTGTGTTTTCCTGAGGCTACAGGAAATGGATATGACATCCAGAGAGGGGAGAGGGCATCTTATGGTGTATTTATATATATATTGGACAATATTTCTCAAAAGCTTTTGCATCCCACATGGGGACAGTATGTCAGCAAACTCTCCTCACAGGAATGATGGCGTTTCTTGACTAGATTGCTTTTTACCAAGGTGTTAAGAGATTGAACAAGATGTGAGTAATCAGGAAGACGGAAACTGTTTCCATTTGTTCTTTTATGAGGAGACGGTTGTGGCCTCGTCTGATATTCCTGAAATCCACATTCTTTTGTCACTCCTGACCCTCCATACATTACATCCTTTGTATAATCATATAAGGCGTTGGTTTACGAGTGTTTTAAAGTTTACGTACCAATCATAAAGATGACCTTTGGTTTCTTCTTTTCTGTGCAGCGACCTGCCGAAGGGACCAAAAAAAGTGTTCAAACATTTGATCCAGACCAAGATATAAATCTTTGTTGCCTTTTTGATCACACTTTTTTTCTGTGACCTGAAAACCAGATTTTCATTTTAAAAGGTGACGACCTGAAAATCAAACCTAGACCGTGAACAGTTCACTTAAAAATGTCAAAGTAAGAACGAATCACAACTCAAACATTTCACATTTCACAAGACGCACAGAATCTTTCTCCTTTTCAGTCTTTTTTTTTTTTTAATGCAACAATAAAAATGTCAAACTGGATATTTAAAGATTCCTTTAGATAGAAATCCCATTCAACACTTTTTATTTTTTGTGCTGAATTTTTTAAAAATCCTTATAAGATTTTAAAATTAAATTTTTTTTTTAACCAAAAAGACAGTTTTTGTTGAAACTTGCTGATTAGATGTGCAGTTGCTTAATATTCATAAAGTAAAGATAGGTTAAGCTCATACTTTCACCAAATGTTTCACGATATGTGAGAATAAACCGATACTAACCTGTTCAAGGAGGCATAATAACTAAGTTCTCACCTGACTTAACAGGAAAGTTAAAAAAAAAAGTTACAATAAGCAATAAATCAATTAAAATGAGATTAATAATTTCCATGTGGACAGCAGTCGTCAAAGAGTTGCTCCCCTTTAAAATGCAGCAAAAATTTGTCACTCAGTACAAAGCAGTTAGTTTGCACTACCTGCCACTTTTGCCTGTTTTCCCTGTCAAAGGTTAATGGTTAATATTTTTTGTGAGTAATTTTGGCCACAGAGACTTCATCATACATTTTACTTACTATTGCTTTGTTTATTTATTTTGGATATTTAAAATATTTTCCAGTGCCAGTGTTAAATGTTCTTATAGAAATTAGTGTCTTTATATTTGAGAGCGTGAACTTGCATTAATGTTTGTTTTGAAAACGGTCTCAAATGGATATTATTGTTTATCGCAATAATTTCTGGAACAATGTATCATGCAGGAAAATTTTTTTTGTGACAGCCGTAAAGGTATCTTAATTTAAACTTTTATGAGCATAAATAATAAAACTGACCAATATTAAAGCCTCGCTGCATGACATTCGTGCAGATCTTTAAGTAGCATGAATGCAGAGTTTGTTTTCAAGGCCGTCTGCTGGAGATGAGCGGACATCGGACCTGAATCTACTGACTGCTCTCCCCAGATATTAGCCGGTCAATACTGTTGATGCAGAGCGACAAACCCAAACTCACTCTGGCCGTAGAGGGAAGTTTATTCATGCATCTGGTCAATAATGCTAATAATGCTGCGACACTTTTGGCATTTCCAGATAAAAGGCTGTTTCTAATTAAATCAGCAGCTGGGACAGAAAGTATGGCGTAAAAGTTATTTTTTCTTGCTCATTTTTAATTAGTATATCTAGTAAACTTACTTTCTGTGGTTCCTTCAGCATACTCCTCCTCTTCATCGGCCTGGAGAAAGAGAGATGCTAAGATGTTAACTGTTGTGTTTTAATCTGATTATTAGTTTTTTTTTAGAAATTCAGTCAGCTTTGAAATAATTCACAAGTTGCCACAAGTTTAAATATTGTTTATTGTGTCCAACGTCAAATGTAAATTGTTTTATTCATCTTCATCATGGTCATTTATTTCTTTTTTTAGTTTGCATGGAGAAACTCTTGTTGGTTTACTTGACAACCCAGAACAAAGTGCTAAACTAAGCAGCAGTTTAGCACTTTGTTTTATTTGATGAAATTAGATTACATGTTCAAATTTCATGAGTTAAATGTCTGTAGAGCATAGTTTTGGTCAGGCTGAATAAAAAAATATGTTTTTATTCTTTTAAGTACATTTTCTAGTCCTCATATCCAGATTTTTCAACAAGGGTGTTTATTTTTTGCTTTAAAAGAAGCTAATTGAAACCTACTATTCAGCATTTCCATTAGTTTTTATTTGCTGTGCTACCATGTCAAACAGTCGAAGCAGCAACTATTTAAAAAAGGAAATCAAAACCTACCAAACTGTGACTTGTGTCCCATTGCACTGCATATAAATATGAATTTATTCATATTTATTTCTCACTGATAAACAATCTTTTTGGTCTCAGCAGTTGAAGAACCTTGATGACAAATGTTGCATTTGCAGAAACAAAGATATTTAATTAATAATTTAAGGCTCTCCATGAAAAACTGTTTACAAAATTCAACAAACCTGAGAATTAGATTTGAGTTTTTGACTGGAAATCAATGTGAACCACATCAAAAACACTGAGTCATTTCTATTCAGTTGAATAAAAATAAAAGAAGAAATGCATCCAAAGTAGTGGGTTAATGTAGCAGTGAGTCTGTTGGCATTTTAAACAGTGCAGATTGTGCAACGCATTCAGAAAAATCTGAAACAAACAACTATTGTCTTCCCTCCTAACAATCCGGCGTGAGCTTTCATCACCTCCTGCTTTTCTTTCACGTCCCACTGAAATGCGTTTGGATCTGCAAAGGCCTCTCTTAACGTCTAAAGAATGGCTTTCATTATGCACTGAATGCTCAGTAAGGTGACTGTCTGGCAGCTACGTGCAGAAAAAAACGCATAACTGCTAAATGTGTTCTCATTCCAGTCCGAGGCGGCTCCAGACAATAAGTTTTGTGCTTTTTTTTTGTCAAAGCAAAATCAAAGCCAGCAGCACGGCAAACATAATAGATCTTTTGATGTAACGTTTCATGAAGCGGCCGTGTGAGTTTTAATTTGATTCGATCCGCCGTTCTGACACAACTCCCAGAAGATTTATCAGCATTTCTGTAAACAGGAGGTAATTAAAAACCGCTCTCACATCACGAATGACTCAGGTTGCTCCGACACCTACAGTGTTTTCATCTAACTGGGTCCTCCAACAGTGATACTCATTTTATTAGGGCGAAAGTTAATAGTTGTTTGACATTTAGAAATCGAATCCATGAGATGAGATCAGGGTGAATAATTAACAATGTTACACACAAGACTTTTTTATGTTTTGGAAGTTAAATATGTAAATGTTAAATAATTTCTTGTAACTGGGCAAATCTGTACTCCTTGTTGCAATAAAACTGCAACTTTGTGTATTTTCTTTTCTGCTTTGGTTTGCTTTTCACTGGATAAATATTGGAGATAAACCCCAAAAGCACAATTACAGAGATAGGAAGCAGTATCTGACATTCTCTAACTGCTGCTAATGGCTAATGGATGAATGTGAGAAAATAAATTGCATCATAAAAATGAAACTTTGGTCAAGCAACAAATGCAAAGCAAATATGACAGTAGAGCTCTTTTCTGATTTATTCTGCATGTATAAAGTGGTGGAGGAGAAAAATGGACAAGTGTTTATCAGGAAGAGAACAGAAGATTACAAATAAAACTGGATATCCTTTCCCTTATGATTTTAAACAAGACAAATTTAATATTCAGGATTACAAATAAGAGCAATGTAATACCAGTGGCTCTCCAGTAGGTGGTGACGATGTCAACATTAAAGACAAAAATACCAAAACAATTCTGAGCAGATGAAAAAAATGACGACCTTCTTAAACAGAAAATGTAATCAAGAAGCACATTTGTCAAGTTTTAACGTCTCACAAACAATGTTTAGGTTAAGAGGGAAATCAACATATTTACACCAACATGTTCAGCTAGTCGTGGATCTTCTTAACAACCGCAATGATGAGTGTCAGGGTATTCTGCTGATTATTCTGATGATTAATTGAGTAATCGAATAAAGATTTTATAAAATAAAATATTGGTAAATTCTACCATAAGAGCAGTATTACTACTGCTCTTATCACCTGCGGATTTATCACTCCGCAGGTGATAAATCAAGTTTTTATCACCTGTGGATTTTAGCAAAAGTTAAATCTTATTTTGGTTTTAAGGACTTTGAAGGACTTACCCATGCCTTCATTACATCTCGTTTGGATTATTGCATTTCATTATATAGAGGCATGGATAAATCACAGATGCAGCGACTTCAAATCATCCAGAACGCAGCAGCACGACTTCTTACAGGAACCAGGAAGCGTGACCATATAAGGCCCATACTGGCCTCGTTACACTGGCTGCCTGTTTTTTATCGAATAGATTTTAAGATTCTTTTATTAACTTATAAAGTTTTAAATGGATTAGCTCCCCCTTATCTTCGGGACCTTTTAAAATTTCAGTCTGTGTCCAGAACCCTACGTTCAAATAATCAGCTTTTACTGACAGTTCCTCGGACCCGACTTCAGAGGAAAGGAGATCGGGCTTTTGCTGTTGTTGGTCCTCCTCTATGGAACAATCTTCCTTTCCAAATTAGATCTGCCCACAGCCTGGATCATTTTAAATCGCTTCTTAAAACTCATTTTTATTCCTTAGCATTTAATTAAACTAGTGTTTTGATACTCTGTTTTTATTCATTTGTGTTATTGTCATTCTTGTACAGCACTTTGGTGCAGTTTTATGCCTGTTTTTAAAGTGCTATATAAATAAATTTGACATTGACATTACTAACATTGGGTCAAATTTTTACATTTGTGCATCAATATAATTACTTTTCTGTAGTTTATGACCCTGTAACAATAATAGCTCACTTTTTAAATAAGCACAAATTACACAAAAATCTGAAAATATATTAAATTTAATAATAAAGCAGGAGGCTCCAGACACTTCTGAAGAATGCATACTACAGTTTTAGTTTCTGTATTCATCAGTCAGTGTAACAGATGAACTCTCACCTTGTCCAGCCATTTACAGCTTTTCTGTTCATGTGAACGACTGGATTTGGTTCCTTCGTCACACAGAAACATCTACCAGCTCTGTACCGCCACGTTGCGCTCCGCCACCCAGTTGTTGCAGTCGAGATAATGATTAATTTATTTTCCAGTTCTTCCGTAAAGCTACACTTTCGTTAATGATCAACTACTACAGCACAGCCGCCCGCAGTGTTCAGTTTATAACCTGTATAAACACACCAGCCGCGCTCTTCCCCGCCGTTCGCTCTGAACCGGCCACCAGGCAGCAGCTCCGGCAGGAGGAAGGGTTCCTACTCCAGGCATCGTGTTACTTATTTTAAGGATGCTTACTGTTTCCTCGAAAAACGATATACAGTAAACATCGTCATTGTCATCAATTAATGAAATAATTGATAATCGAACTTAAAAATTGGACGTTCCTCATTCGAAGAATCGCTACATTATGCTGCTACCACTTAGCTTTTGTCAACAACTCGTAGGCGGAAGTGAGAGCATTGGACAACAAAATTACCCGGCTGCAACAAGGTGTGCTAATTAATAAAACGCAATTTAGGAAAGCCTTGAGGCAGGTAATTTTCCTTGAGGAATTTTAATAATCAAGGTACTCTAATCATTCGAGGAATCGTTGCAGCCCTAATCTGAAGCCTGCTGATGTCTGGTAACCCAATTGAGAAGTCTGGGTTAGGAATTGCTACCAAAACACTTCAGCTCAACTCTGTGGCTTTGGGATGAATTGGAGCAGAGTCTGCAAGTCAGGTCTTCCCATCCAACATCAGTGTCTGACCTCAGAAATGGACTTATGGAAGAATTGGGGAGTTTTTCCCATAAAAACACTCCTGAATATTATAGACAGGCTTCATAGAGGAGATGTTGTTGGGTCAGCGTTATAATAAAGCCCTTCAGTAAAAAACGGGATGTCAAAGTTCATGAGCGTGAATACTTCTGGTGTTATTTGTTTTTATTGTGGTATAATAAAACCAAAGTCAGGGCTTTGACTGCAGAGGTGATTACAACATTTGGATGCCTGTTACTGTGAAGCCCAAGCATAGCTGGAGTTTGGGGATCAGTGGAGCCTCTCGGGTAAAAGCGGAGCCCAGCGCTGTTATTGGTGATAAATAAAAGGTGCCAGTGTGGAGGAGTGGGTGCCAGTAACAAGCCAGCTTGTCATGTGGGTACACCAACTGGTGTGATGACTCAGAGGCAGAAACACATGCACGGCACACAGCTCTCCCACGCGATCGGTATAAAATATTCATGCACGAACGCCAAAACCGTCAGTAAGATGCACTGATCAGTTCATTTCTAGGGATACAGTAGGGACGATGCACTCAGGCTTACACAAATATCCAAAAATAACTCCCTCTGTTATAGATATTTACTCCTTTTATTCACTTGGCATTTATTGGAATCTGATTTTGTGCGTTAAACCCATTTTCTGTTGTGCATGTTAACATAAATCTTTAGTTGTTTATAAATTTAATTTCATGATACACCAGACAGTCTGTTAGACTCGGTTTGATTGGGGACCAAACTTGCAACATTTGTTATATTTTCAGCTGCTGTGGTTCACTTTCACACAGCACTGAGTCAAACAAACCAAATTAATCAAATCCTGTTCCCCTCCTCGCCTGTAGTGGCGCTGCACTAGGAACTACCAAAGGAAATGACATAAAAACCTCTGAACAAGCATCATCCTCCAACCGCTTCCTGTCGTCGTCTTCATCTTTTTCTGTCAATAGTAACATCCTCTTGTTGATCACGTGACTCACATGATGTGGAAAAAATGTTTCCATTGTAGTTTTGCAAATATATAATATTCTTGATGTCATGATATATATATTTTTTACCTGCTCCAGTCCTCTACAGTAGAAGGAAGGTCTGGATGTTCCTGAGTTGATTTTTCGTCTGTTGACCATATTGGATTTAACAAAACATTTCTTGCGCTTGCAGTGGATGGCCAGTAGTTGGCAGTGTGTGGCACTAGTGTCCACTTCGGTGGTCTGTGTGCATTTATAACATAAAAATCCACAAGAAACACAAGAAAATGGGTTCTAGATGGCTGTCCACTGCAGCGACCGCTAAGCATGAGAGGCATAAAGTCCTTTTCTGTTTTTTTTTTTTAAGAGAAAAACAATTGTTGGTTTGGAACAAGGAGAAACTGCGGAGAGACTAAAAGAATTATGTTTTCCACCCGGTCTGATGGCTTTGAACCTATTTTTCAAAAGGAGTTGAAATTATGATTTAATCAAGGTGAAAGAAAACGGGGAAGAAACCTTTCCTTCGCTTTTAAAACTGTAGAGTTAAAAGGAAATTATCTGAACTCTGGAGAGTTTTCCAAATCCTGCTGCTCTAAAGGATTGCTGTTATGAAGCGACCCCCCCGTTCTGGATTTTCCAGACATGAAAGAAGATGCTTCTGTGTAGCTGATGCAGTTTTTTTATTTTTTATTTTTGCTCATTAATCGCCTGATGAGGCTGAGCAGTGATAGGAAACAGCCGCTGGCAGAAAGCAGAGCTGCAGCTGCTCAGCTTGGATGTGATGCTGACAGAAACTCTGGCTGCGAACTCGCTGGCGCCTCAGCTTTGGGTCCATTTGTGAATGAAACCTTGGTGTTAATGATGCGGTGTAGCCGCTGCTTCATTAGCCAAGGGAAGACCGAACCTTTTGGGATCTATTCTCTAATGAGATATGACACAAATACAGTCGCTTCAGCACAGACGCAACCCTGCAGCTTCCCCGAAAACATGAATAAAAATATGACACCAGCTATAAACTGTGCCACAGCCTTTGTTTAAGGCAAGGCTGGCAAACTAGTTTCCCCTCTGTGTTACGTAAAAGTTGTTATGATGAAAAATTAGGTCAGAAAGAGTCTCACTACTTTAATTATTATTCACTGCGACTGCAGAATAGGTATAAAGGAAATAAAAGCTAATTTAATTTGTCTAACAGAAAAAGATGCAAAAGCATGCAGACATCTTGAAATGTTTTTTTTTTCAGGTTGTGTTTTGTTTATGATTTTTATGTGACAGACTTTCTTAAGGCAGCTCATAATTGTGAAGTAAATGAAAAAACTGCATGTTTTCTTTTCAGTCCATCAGAAAAAGGAGCATAGCTGGAGATGGGAAATTTTAAAAATAAATTCTCCAATTTGTTTTATACCACTTCAGATTTCTGATTTCTTGTTTTTTTCTGATGTTCCTTTCTAAAAAAGAATTTAGAACAGACAGATAATTTTCACTAAAGGTGGCTGTGAGTTGTACGATGGAGTATAAGGGCCAGGATATGATAACTATTGTTTAATTATGAGAATATAATCATAATATTTGCAAAATAAAGGAGCAATATTATCAGAAAATCATCTTAAAATTAGGAGAAATGTAATTTTAATGAAAAAAAGCTAACGGATCAAGATCTGACGTGGCCACATCGGTCCGTGTCGTTCTCTTTAAAATAGACATCGTTGTTTGTGCAAAGGTTTCAAAGTCCCGCTATTAATAATAATTTGATGCTGATCTGTTAATATATGAAGTATTTCCTTATAAACTAATACCAAAGTATAACTTAAGATTCTCAACCTTTCTAATTCAAATTAGAAAGGTTTTTCTGTAACATTTCTCATAAAATTACTACTTAATGTTTCTAATATTACCCCTGTATTCTTGTAATATTATGACATTATTCTCGTAATAAAAACAAAGAAAGAAATTGTAGCCTGGCTCTAATGTTTAAAGTTCAAATAAGTAGAAGGTGTCAAACAAGATGGTGGCACTTGGTGCACTGACATCACTTTGAACTAAAGAAACCCAAGGAGTGCATTGGTAAAAAAAAAAATCCTGATTCTCCAAAAAAGTTAAACATTCAAAAACCAAAAAATTGGTTAATTGGTAAAAATCTTTACTTAGATGCTGGTCGAAACCCGAAGAAGAACTTGCAACTCTAATTACACTGACATGCTAAAGTATGAATACTTTTTTCAGGTTGTGCCGACATGCTAAAGTATGAATACTTTAGCATGTCGGCCGTGGCGCCGCTCTTTCATCAGGAATTAATCAGAGCAGGTGGACAGTTTGGGAATAATTGGAAAAAACTTCCAAGAAATTGGACAGCACATGTCAAAACCTCCTGCTGCAATCCTCTTTGAGCACCACGATTACTCAACCCATCTCCTCCTCACATCAGACGCTGCAAATACAGGGCGACGGGGCGTTGCTGCGTCTTTGTTCCACTTCGCAGGACGCACCGCGTCCCCCTTCGGCGTGGCGAGAGGTTGCGCAGGACATGGCCGTCTTCAGTGAGTCGTTCTCGCTTGGTTTGTTTGCACGCCTCTCGCCCTCCAGCCTCTCTGCGTTTTACCTCTACATGGATTAATGACTTACAGTATGAATAGAGCGGCCTCTGCCCAGGCTTTGAACGTGTCTGAATAATGAGTGGATGACATCATTTGGTCATTGATCAGCCTCATTCAAAGGTCAACGTATTCTGGCTCCACAAAGAGCGTCAACCAGTTGTGAAGCCCTGAGAGAGGAGGGACAGTCAGGACTCGGGTAAGGAAGCTCTGCGATTAACTTAAAGACAAAACGTCAGACTGCTTGGTTTGGTTTTCCTGTGAAAGTGGAGCAGATTCAGGGTTTATTTCACCTCATGTAGCCACTTCATGCAGATGAATGAGCAGGCTCTTAAAGGACTCATTAAACTCCAGGTCGTAGTTCCCCCTATTGAGCAGGTGAAATAATGACTATGAAGGGCTTTCTGAGCATTTCCTGTAGATTGAATGTGTTTCAAAGAGAGATGCTAAAAATGTTTAAACTTACAATTAATTGTCGATTAATGGTTTATTAGACAGAAATAAGTTCAATTCGATTAACTTATAAGGTCCGCTTATACCTTCTTCGTTGTAGTTTGGCCGCCGTACAGCAGAGGGCGTCGCTGGTCATTTTTAAGCGGCGATAGCGGCGGTGTCACATAACAGGGAAGAGAGTCCGGTTTAGGGTGAAAAATGCACTTTTTAGGTTTCGTTTCAAAATGTAAACACTCGACAAGCTCCTTAACTTTGACGGAGGAACTTCAGCTGATGGGCCGGAGTATCTTAGAGCTGTTATTAATTAATGTAGTTCATGGAATGACGTGTTAATATTCCTTTAACAGCAATACAACAATAAGTACTCAAAAGATCTATGCAAGACTAGCATTACCTTAATATATTTTTACTCAAGTAAAAGTAGCCGTCCAAGAAATTACTCAAGAGTAAAAAGGTATTTGGTACAAAGCTACTCAAGTATTGAGTAGCTGATCAAATCATTAATCATTTGATATTTTAAAATTACATAATTTGTATTTTAAGTACAAAATGACAATAATTCATATAAGTAACAGAAAAAATCAGGCAAAATAAAATTTTTCAAATCCGTTTCTTTCAATGTAAAGCGTATTAAAGTTTAATAAAAATTGCGTGCGTCTGTTGAATTTTTGTTTAAAAACTGTTTTTAATTCAGTGGGTAGAAAATCCAGACATTTTACTTAAGAGTAGCAATACTCCATAATAAAATTACTCAAGTAAAACTAAAAATACTCCTAAAAGTAAAATTTTTCAATAAAGTTACTCAAGTAAAAGTAACTAAGTAAATGTAACCAGTTACTAATAAACTGGCAACAAGACAATGCTACTGTTTGAAAGCTTCTCTGTTCATGGGGAATTAAATCTTTTACTTTTCTATTCAGCAACTTAAGAGGTTCCTGTCTTGTTATATTTTATAAATGTGTGTAAGTTTAACAATGTGAGAACCACAATTTTATCTTTATTCAGTCTGTACTTAATACAACTGACACAAAATAATGTTTTTTATTCAACATATTGTGAAAAATGTAGGTCTTTATGTTATAGAAAGACATCTGTCCCTCTTTATACAAGACAAAAATGGCCGCTTATCAATAACTTTCACCCCTGACACTCATATTTTCCTTTATATATTATTTCTCAGTCTTCTTACCTAACTCAGGACTTGGTAGAATCGGCCGTAGTTTTTTGTATTTGGGTTTTCTTGGGCTGCGTTCTTCCCGACAGTTGCAGTCGAGCATCGTCTGACTGGATTTGAACTGCCGGTGAACTCCTCCTCTGCAGATGTTCGCTGAGTTTTAAGCCTGTGTTTTGCCAGATGGATTCAGGTCACTGATGTGTTGAAAGGTGAACGTCGGTCATCTCCATCCGGAGATGTTTTTGTCTATTTCCGGCTACATTCATCCATTCCTTCACTTCCTATCAGGGTTTTTTTTTTTTTGTCCCTGCTGCTAAGAGCTTCAGGAGTTTGATGCTGTCACAGTAAGAAGAGAGCGCAACAAAACATTTTACTGGGAGGTCATCAAAACAAGCATTAATATCTTATAGATGGAGAGTGATCTAAAAAAAAATAAACCGGGTGCCCGCTTCTGAAGAACTAAAAAAGGGAAGAACTAAATAAGTATATAAAGGTCTTAATGTGAGCAAAAAAAGAACCAATTTCAGCTACATGCTATCAAGCTTAGTTTGTCGGCCCCCAAAATGAGACATCTGTGATAAATTAGCATAATCAGAGACAGAGAAACAATATACAACATTATATAAAATATATTTAAACACATAAATTTTATGTAAGCCTTTTATAAGTTTTTCACTGTCACCTCTTCTTTTAAGAGCAGGCACAAATGCCAAAACGTGAACTCCGGTCCGCCTAAAAACCTCGGTCTCAGTTTGGCTGGAGTGAACTCTGGTGCAGCATGAATGCTAAACTTAATAGAGACAGCTCCAAAAGCAGGAGGTGGACCACAGTGCAGGGCATTCTGGGTAAAAACAACCTAAACAAATGAGCTAGTCTACCACTAGTGGGAGAAATGGCTTATAGTCTTTTACCAAAGACAAAAGTGAAATGCTAAAAACGGTAAAATATGATGGTAATCTATTTTTGATTACATTTTGTGAAGAAGGAAGTTGCACTCATGTCTTCTTCAAAGGTTTTTGTGTTGTTTGCTTCGGTTGTTCTTGGTGCAGCGCCACCATAGGCGAGGAGGGGGACAGGTTTTCAAATAGTTTGGCTCGTTTGACACAGTGCAGTGTGAAAGCAAAAATGTAACAAATGTTGCAACCTTGGTCCCCAATCAAACCAAGAAAAACTCCCTTAAAGGTACACAGTTAGTATTTGGGGCAAACGGATGTTTTTCACTAACAGCTCCCTGATCTGAAATCATTAAATTGAAGACATGGCGAGAAAAACGGGAGGCGCAGAGAGTGTGTATATGTGAAAAAAAGCCTACCTGGTTAGAAAACAGCCTTAGAGAATCAAAAGTGGAAAAGGGCTCAGAAAGATGTTTTGAGTCGTTTAGTTGGATGAGAGATCAGACAGAGGTTGGAGTTGTTGCTCCACCGACAGCAGCACCAGATTGTGTGGAGGAATGGAGCTGATTTGAAACGCTGCCAAACGTTGCACAACAATGCCTCCTATCTCAGGACATTTGCAGCGCTGAATCATCTGGCCTTTGAGACGAGCTCACCGACACCTTTTTATTTTTTAAAGCTGCTTTGAAGCTGTCGCTCATGTTTGAAACCAAGGAGGAAGCGAGGAGAAAAGAAGAGCGCCGGATGTGGAAATCAAAGTTTATCTGGTTGGTGATCTTCATTTAAAATGCAATCAAAGAGAAATATTTAAATATTAATATTAAAGTAAGGTTAAAAAGGCTAAAGAGGAACCTTCTGGATTTGGATAAACATAAGAACACTACAGGATTTTCTACACTTTTATCTTTATGGAGTTTTTGTCAAGTTTTTATGAGTTAAAGGTAAAAGCTTCACAATAGGTTCTACCAAGTACTTTTGGTCTAGTTTCTAGATATCTTAGTACACTTGAATTAAGACAAAACTAACTTACAAGTGAGTTTCAGCAATTTATAAATGCTTGTTTTAAGTAAATAATTCCTTAATATTGATGAAAAAGTACCAGTTCTGTTAGCAAATTATTTCACTTATAACAAGACTTTTTCCCAAGTTATAAATCAAATTATCTGCCAGTGGAACTAGTACTTTTTCATCGATATCAAGGTATTATTTACTTAAAACAAGCTCCTGTTTCTTGCTGAAAGGTTACTTGTGTATAAGTGTTTCTCTTTTCAAGTATACGAAGATACCTGTCCCAGGAACTAGACCTAAAATACTTGGTAAGGTTTTGTTTTCGCAGTGCAGTTTGAATAATTACTGCATTTATCAGCGCATGTTTTCATGCACAGTGCTGGGAAATCATCTCACCTGATTTTCTTTGTGGGTTTCCTCTGCCAGGCTGCCGATTTCCCCCAGCAGATTGAGATCCAGTTCACTCGGACCTGAACACAGATAAACCCAGTCATTAACTCATAACAGGATCACTTTAACAGCTTGGTATTTTAGGAACAGAGAGAAAAAAGTACACCCCCTTTCAATCAGTTTAATGCATCAGGAAATAATAAAATGTTCTGCTATTTACTAGGTTAAATAAATTATTTAAATTCACTTTAATGTGTAAAAAAAAACATAATACACACTCTTCAGATGAGAAAAGATGTGCATGAAGAAGTAAGTACACCCCTCCTGTTTCAATAAAATTTAAGATCTGATAAACTTTATTTACTAGGAGCTACTTGCTCTTATTTATTAAGAATTTTACAGCATAGCCTGGCAAGGTTATGTCTAAGTAAACACAAAACTAGTGGAACAATTGTCTTTCAAACAGATGAGGTAAAGCAGATTACCAAAAACTCAAACTAACTGTAAAGCACGGTGTTGGTGGGGTGATGATGTAGGCCTAATTTACAGCTTTGCTGTAAACAAATAAGGCCGTCTATTCGACAGCTGAAAACAGGACAGCAGTGAATCTACAGAACGGTGAAATATGGAGGTGGCAGAATCATGCTCTGGGGTTTCTTTAATTAACATAGTACCAATGTTTTTGTCAAATTATGAAGTTTTTACTAAATGCCACTCAGTTTTGACCCAAAACCTGCTTGAAAACTAAAGATGTTTATTTTTCTGCATCACTGTGAGGTGAAACACAAATCAGCAAAAATGTCTTCACTACACAAAAATCCAAAACATAATCCAACAGAAATCTGTGGACAACATTCGTTGCCATGATCTGATTCATTTAAGGAACATTTTCAATGTTGAAGGGAGTAAATATACTATATACAAGTCTGGAAAAAATTGAGACCATTTAAAATGACCAGCTTATCTGATTTTACTTTTTATAGGTATATTTTTGAGTAAAATGAACATTGTTCTTTTATGCTATGAACTACTGACATGTCTCTGAAATCCCAAGCAAAGATTGTGCTTTTATTTGCAGAAAATTAGAAATTATAATAATGAAAAAGAAGCAGAGCTTTCAGATCTCAAATAATAAAACAAGTTAATATTAATTTAGAAACAATACTAATGTTTTAACTCAGGAAAAGTTAAGAAATCAATATTTGTTGGAATAACCAGGAGGTTTTCAATGGGGTTCAGTGCAGTGGCTCTTCATTTTCTCCAGAGCTGTATGTGGGATGGGGATAAACCGAAGTGATAACATATTCACATTCCCTCTGCAAAATCCTTTTCTTTTCATGATTTAAAACATCTAGAATCCAAAAACATGAATCATTTTCATTTTATCCGGACCTGCCGTTTCGAACTGTAGAAACCTTGTGAGGCTGTGACAGCTGAATGAGAAACAACATCTGGAGGCAGTAGAGCGTAAATCAATCATGGCTTCCACCTGTTTTAAGAACTCCTGAACCTGTCTGCGTCCAACTTTTTCTCAGAGCCGGAGCTTCGTTATCCTAATTGGCTTCAGTTGATAGTCTGTTTTCTGAGACACACCTACTGAGACCCGCATGGGATCAGAAACATTCAGCGTCAGGTAGAAACTAGTTACATTTACACAATTACATTAGAAAAATTTACTTTTAGGAGTATTTTCCTACATTGCACTTTTTACTTTTATTTGTGTGATTTTATTATGAAGTATCGCTACTTCTGTATTCAGTTAAATTTTCTGGATTTTCTACCCACTGAATGAAAAACAAACATGTTTTTACCAAAAATCCACCAAACACAGACACACACACACACACCTGCAGTTTTGATTAAAGATTCATACGTTTTTAATTGAAAGAAACTGATTTGGAAAAAAATTATTTTGCAGGATTTTTTTTATTTTACTTTTTTTTTTACTTGTATGAATTATTGTCATTTTGGTCCTTAAACTAATTTGATCAGTTACTCAGTTCTTGAGTAGACTTTTTACTTGATACTTTTTTACTCTTACCTGAGTAAAATATGTTGAAGTAGTGTTACTCTTACTTTAGTACAGTTTTTGGGTACTCTACCCACCTCATAATTTACTTCCACAAAACAAAGAGGAAAGAAATAAGGAATTTTATTGGCTCTAGTGGCCTTTATTTGATAGTTAATTGACAGGAAAGTAGGTAAAGAGAGAAGACATGGGGCAAAGGTCGCCAGGCCGGGACTCAAACCTGTGACAGCCACGTCGAGGACGTATATATATGTGTATATACACCCCGACACACACACACAAACACACACACACACTGGAACTGGAAGACTTTTGAAATATCCAAATTAAATAAATAAAGCAACAAATAAAATTTATTTTGAAGTCTTTGTAAACAAAATTGTCCTTCAGAAAAAGGGCCAGTTGAAACCAAAGCACCAGACTGAAGATTTTTATCATCCAATTTTCAGTAGAAACAAAGAAAAAAACAGAAACAATAAATCATGCCAATGGAATATATTGAGTTTGTTTCAATTTATCATGCGATTAACTGATTTATTGATTATTGTGACAGGTCTTGGTATGCGTCTATTTGAGCTACTGAGGCGAATTGCTGCACCTTAGAAACCCAGACAGCTGCTCTGGTTTCCAATTGGCAGAAATTCATCATCTGTGAATTTAGTAAAACTTCACCGCCTGCAGTCTAACATTTCAAATTTATTCAAGATGCAGCTTCAGATGTTCATACGAAAACTAAGCCAGAAACTTTTTCCCTTTTGGTTTTTGATGTATAATAATAATAATAAAGAGCTTTGTGATGCGGTGAAGTAAAGAGTCAGCAGCCTGTCAGGGTTCATCTGGCTCCGTCAGTGTGGAGACGTCTATCCTTTTACCGGGTGGTGTCAGGTGGTGGGGGCTCGTCAGCGCCACCTCGGCCCAGAACTCCTGCTGCTGCTGCCATAATCAGAGAGGACAATGGCCTTATTTCTTCTGGGAAACTGCTATGAAAATACTACAGGACGATTTGTCCTTTTAGAGTCTATTTTTATATTTGGTCATCAACTCATCATTGAAACATGTGAAGCTGATTCTCATTCTCCCTGAATTTAAGCTTATCATGCTGCACAATATTCCACTTCTTTATTTTTACTTCTGCGTCCCTACTGCGAGCGTTTTAATCTTCAACATGAAGCCAAACGAAACTAAACGCTAAATTTCTTATTGTTTTTAGCAAACATCCAAGCCTGCAAACTTTGGCATCGCTGGCAGACGGCAGCTAATTACCTCCCGCCTGAGGTGGAAATCTGCTTTTAACGAGGCATTTTTAATTTGCAGAGAGTAACCTGTTTGTTTTGAAGACATAACAAAATGAAGTGAAGATATTTGGAAACAACCAGAGAAAAATTAAAGCCCAAGATCAAACAAAATTGTCAAATATTCAGCATAAATTACCGAAAACTTATAAACTTACAAACTGTTGCAATTCTGCTATTATTAATATTATTGTTAGTATTTAATGAAGTTGTCCATTATTACTGGATTAATTTAACATGTTAAAAATGATTGATGCTTGGTTATAATGGCATGTAAATATGAATTCATTATACCAGTTATAGATATGGATAAAAATGTAATCAAGTTAACAGTAATTTATTGGATGATGGTGGAAAAAAGGGTGGATATGAAAATAAGTTTATACTTTTACCCTCTCCTTTGAACATGTAAATATACTTTACTGTTGTTTTTCTGGCTTTCGTTTTAAACTTATGGTCTCGGTATGTAACATTATTCTTTTATTACACTACATTTAGTAAAGTAGTGTAGAGTCAACGCTCAGCTTCAGTTATTACAACTAAAAACCAACGTTCTCCTGCAAATAATGTAATAGACTTGAAATAAGACAAAACTAACTATCAAGTAACTTTTCAGCAAGATATGAGAGCTTGTATTAAATCAATAATTTCTTAATCTTGATGAAAATGTTCTGGCTAAGTGAAATAATCTGCCAGTGGAACTAATTTTTCATCAAGTAAGAATTTATTGACTTACAACTAACTTCTCAGCAAGAAGTGGGAGCTTCCAAGTTAGTTTCTGTCTTATTTCAAGTGTACTAAGTTATCTGCACTAGAAACTTAACCAAAAATATCTGGTAAGATTTTTTTAAGTGCGCTCGTTTGAAACACTGAGATACTGCCCTCTTCAAGTTACAGCAAAGATAATGTAATGAAGTTTCATGTGCAATTATGACACATTTGAGCCTCATTTTGTTTATGGAACTACTTTTATGTAGTTTAAAATATGTGCAAATGTTACTGCATCTGTTTAGTTTTTAAAATTTGCATCATGTAGCCGACTGCTCTCATTTTGGGGGGAATAGAGCGTGAGTTTGCTGTCAAGTAGCTTGAGGGATTGTCAAGGATTGAAATGAGAATGGGCTCCGAGTCTCATTATGTGCTCAAACCAAACGATCTGACACACGGATCATTCAGAGAAACAGACATGTGGGCGGTTTGTGGGTCAGTCTAATTCTGAAACTGAAATCCTGAAAAAGCAGACAATTTTGCAGGGTTTTTCTCTCTGGCTCGGATCCTATTCTAAACATTTATCTTAAGATTACTCTAAATAGATTCACCATCCACCAGCATTGCTGTCAATACCAAAACTCTGAACATGTTTTTGTCACAAGCTGCTTTTAGGTGCAATGTGTCACCTTCATGGTGACTTTTCATTTCCTAATGAGAATCTGCCTCCTTTTGAGCAGTAACTGTTCCTCACTAAATTGCAGAAGCTGCCCATGAAGGACATTTTGCTCAGCTTTTAAAACAAAGAGGAACGGCAGCCTCATTGTTTCTTACAGTAACAGAAGCATTGTGGCTGCGATGGAGTGGATTTAAAAGTTACAGATCGTATTTTTAATCACTCATTTGGAGATTTCAGAAGGTTTTCCCATCTATGACATCAGCAGCAGAATCAGCTTCAAATGTTTCTCTATTAGACTCAAATCTGGCTGCTGCAGTTTTACTTAATGTCAGTCAAACACCAAAGAGCCAACAAACTGAGGATGAAGACTAATGAATGGATCGAATGATGATGGATGGATGGATGGATGGATGGATGGATGGACAGTCGGATGGATGGATGGACAGTCGGATGGATGGATGGATGGATGGACAGTCGGATGGATGGATGGATGGACAGTCAGATGGATGGATGGATGGATGATGGGTAAATGTACATGTATTGATGGAAACTTGGAAATCAACTAAATAAATATTACAGATTGTTAGTTTGTGACAAAATGATCCACCTAACAAACAAAACAACTTCCAGAACTCATAAATAAATAATAATATAATAAAAATAATAATAATAATAATAATCAACCATTTAAAATTTTTGATCTGAACCATAAAGATTGTTTAGTGAAATGATCTGTTATAAAACCCCCAGCGATGGTCAACAATATCCTGCCAACTCATCCCAAAGGTCTCATCCGTTTCCGTTAACTAACCGTCTTATGAAACGCATCAGAAACACCTTCAGAGCGCCGACTGAGCGCCGACTGGCCGCACCTTTCGGATCAGCTCTGTAAGCAGCTGTTCCTCAGTTTTACATAACAACCTGCAGGGTGTGAAGTTTCAACCTTCAGTCTCTGTTTCTCACAGAGCTGCTAACTCTCTCAATCTGGCTGCTTGTGTGTTAACCAGGAAGTGTGTGGGCGATGGCGCCTTTTCTTTCCTCGACTGATTGTGGGCCACTTTGGTGGAGCTTACTTACAGACGACACTTTCTGGAAATTAAGCTGAAAAATACAGCTCTGTAAAAATGAAGAGCCCACTGCACTGAACCTCCTGGTTACTCCACCAAATATTGATTCCTGAACTCTTCCTGAGTTAAAACATTTGTATTGTTGTTTCTGAATGAATATTAACTTGTTTTCTTTCCATTATTTGAGGTCTGAAAGTTGTGCATCTTTTTCCTTATTTTGACCATTTCTCATTTTTTGCAAGTAAATGCAAAATTATTTCTTGGGAATTTGTTGACAATTCCTCAATTTATTTTTATTTTCCCTCCAAGCTCCAAGATTTTTTCTTGAAGTGGGATATTTTTATAGTTCCACCTGGATCTCTAGTAAATATTTAAAGATTTTATTAAAATGTATTAAAGGTAAGTCAGACTTCTGTGTACACGCTTTACAGAGAATTACACTGCAAAACTGTATTTTTGGCCTGTTTTCTAGTGCAAATATCTTAGTAGACTTGACAGGAAAAAACTAACTAATTACTTTCAGCAAGATATATATATAATAATTTCTTAATATTGATTAAAAATACCTCTTCCATTGGTAGATTATTTCATTTGTAACATGGGGAAAAATGTCTTGTTATAAGTTAGCTTATCTGCCAATGGAAATAGAACTTTTTAATCAATATTAAGAAATTATTGACTTAAAACAAGCTCCTATATCTTGCTGAAAAGTTACTTGTAAGTTAGTTTTCTTTTATTTTAAGTGTAACAAGATATTTGCACTAAAAACTAGATCAAATCTACTTTGGTAAGATTTTGTGTTTTTGCAGTGTACTTCTGTAAAAAGCAGTGCACTGTTTCCAGAAGTAATAATGGAGGCCGCCATCTATGGATCTATTTGAAGTTACTCAGCAATGGGAGCCGGAAAGATCATAACACAGCAAAGGAAGCGAATAAAAAGAAAGAGCAACTAAAAGCAACGGCCTTTTGTGGCGCATTGATTGCAGCTTCTGTAGAGAAGATTGGATGTGAAGTCAGAGCGAAGAAGAAATGTAGTACAATTTGTAATAGTAGCACTACTTCAACATATTTTTACTCAAGCAGAAGTAAAAAGTAGCCGTCCAAAAAATTACTCGAGAGTAAAAAAGTATTTGATTAAAAAAGTATTAACCAAATACTGAGTAACTGATCAAATGATCAATCATTTAATATTTTTAAATTACATCATCAGATGGACCAAAATGTAAAGTTAAGTGGAAATGTTGGTATTTTAAGGAGAAAAATGACAATAATTCTTTTTTTTTTTTAATTCATATTTTTTTCAAAATCAGTTTCTTTCATTAACAAACGTCCAAAACTTTAACAAAACTGCAGGTGTGTGTCTGAGTCTGGTGAATTTTTGGTAGAAACATGTTTGTTTTTTATTCAGAGGGTAGAAAATCCAGAAATTTTACTCAAGTAAGAGTAGAAATATTTTGTAATAAAATTACTCAAGTAAAAGTAAAAAGTACAGAGTAGTAAAAATATTCCTATAAGTAAATAAAAAAAAAAGTTACTCAAGTAAATGTAATTGAGTAAATGTAACTAGTTACCACTCATGTCTGCCTCGCAGTGATGGTTTGGGACTGTGGAGAAAACCCACACAACATTATTTCCTGCTGCATCTTCTCTGGTTAATGTTTTTCCATGTTTTTGCAGTTTGCATCCATTTTTGGATGATTGACTGAACAACGTTCAAACTCTGCTTTTAACTCCTAACTTGTCTTAATATAGTTGTTGTTATGCATTATGTTTTCTAAAAAATCAATGAAGTCTTTCCACATTATGCTGACTATTTAGATTTTGCTTTTGAACCATAAGAAATGGAACATTGACCAACATATCTGATGTGCGTTGATGATTTTTATGATAGCATTTGACAAAATGAAACAAAATGTAACTGGTTTTCACAATTGTTGACTATATAATGTATTTTTTTCTAAAACATTTTCATTTTCTCCAACATCAGTTATTTTCACTGTAACATGACTAAAAAGAAGAATAATATATGGCAGTAATAAGTTCTTGCAGCTTTACCAGCCACTTTCTGCCATGAAAATGGTGACTTAATACTTTAAATGCACTAATGCCTTTATTTCAGTTTGAACAGAGCGTATTACAGGTCCTCACAAGTCCTTTATAATTACCGCATGTCACTGCTAATGAATAAAAAGCTGGTCTTACCGGCGACAGGCTCTTCAGAGGGAAACAGCTTGTTATCCAAAGTCATGCTGATGTTACAGAAAACCTCCTCCTCATCTCGATCAGCATCCAGCTGAAACAGATGAAAGGAAAATAATATTAACCGTGGTGTTTAAAACTTTCTTGACGTTACCTTTTGTTGCTTCTCCCTTTGTTCCTGGCGGAGTTTGACAGATGAATGAGGCTTGAAATGAGCCGAGGGGCTCTCGGGTCGTTCTGCATTCAGAGCACACCGGAAGCTTTATGAACACTACATTAATTAGCTTCTCCTGGGTGTTGATCGGCCCCTTTCAGAGCCTTTAGAAGCCGGCTCGCTTCCTCTACATGATCAGGAAGAAAGAGGGCCGTGACGAATACGGTTTCTGAGTGAACTTGAGACTTCACTTCGCTAACCTGCTTCCAGGAGACCCTTATGTGCCATTCAGAAGAAATTACAGCAGCTGAAAAGCAAAAAGTGACCGCAGACTGTAGAAGGTGCCACAGTAAGATGGCAGTTTCATCTAAATGCACTGCAGTCTTTGATTACAACGAAATATTTAACCGAACAATTCACATAGATCTGTTTATCATGTCTATGCAGTAGATTTTGTTATAGTGGCTTAGAGAACAGGATCATTTACTCACAATTAGCCTGTTTAGCTTAGCATAGCTTAATCATATACTGTACAACTGTATTTTTAGCGCCGTTAAGCTAACTCTTCTACTACTTATCAACTTAAAATGGAAATTATTTGACCATGATATACTACAAATGGCAAACAGCTGTTTAATTATTTCCCTTTCAACTCACAATTAGCCTGCTAAATTAGCATAACACTATTTTTAGCACTGTTAAGCTAACTCTATTGAACTATCAACTTAAAGTGAAAATTATTCAACCATTATAGACTAAAAATTGCAAACATTGACTCCCTTTTCTACTCACAATTTAAGTGTTTATCTTAGCGTGGCTTAATTGTATACAACACTATTAGTATATTCACAATTAGCCTTTTTTAGCATGGCTTAGTTTTATACAACTGTATTTTTAGTGCCGTAACGCTAACTCTATTCAAGTTATCAACTTAAAATGAAAATTACTGAACTATTATAAACTACAAATTACAAACAACTGTTTTAATTACTTCCTTTTCTAGTCAAAATTACCCTGTTTAGCTTAGCGTAGCTTAACTGTACATTTTAGCGAAGTTAAGCTGACTATTCAACTTAACTTAAAGTGAAAATAATTGAACGATTATAAACTACAAATTGCAAAGAACTGTCTACCCGCTTTTCTGCATTATGAAGAGTTTTTTGTGCAGTAGTTTGAGGCTGCTTTTTCTTCTTCTTATTATTGTTAAACATCATATACATCAGCCTGCCGATGGGACTAAAGATGGAAATTAGCCATTTAGCTATAATCACGTATATGCTTGTAAATGTTACTTAATACATAATGTTCCATTAAAAATAATATAAACTTGAAACAATCAACAACAAAAAAAAAATATTAATGGCAGTTATAAAACAACAAAAGGACCAGTCCTGTCACCTACTGACTTGAACTAATACTGAACTTCCTGCTGAATCTTCGTCAGGAGAGAAACTGGCTGCAAACTTAAAGTAAGTGGTGACAGTGAGAGTCAGCAGAAATGTACAAAATGGATAGAGCTTTACAGATGACAAGCTTCCTCTGGAGGTCACCATGGTAACAACAACCCCCCCCCCCCACCAAAGGATGAGAGCCTGCATCTAAGTGTGAGATGCGTGGGAGACTCCCTGGAGTCTACCTGCAGAGGAGGAGGAGAGGGGATCAGGCTGAGCGTTACTCAGACAGGTCTGTGCCACCGGAGAACAACTCGCCGCGCTTCCCTTCACAGCCACAACCATCACCCTCAAAAAGGCCAATCCACGCAAATATACACCAGAGTCAAACATCATTCAACTTAGAGGTTTTTTAAATGTTTTCTTTCATTTTAATGTGTAAATGCCTGATTGTGAGAACAGAGCAGGAATAGGTGAAAATGTTCCCTGAGGTGCATCATTTTCATTAGCTGTGAATTCTTTGTTTATTAAACCGTTTAATCATTAATATTTTTCAGACTATATAGAACAAAATTAGGCTGAGCATAGTTTAAACTTTTAAAAATACCTAAATAACCAAATGCATAAAAACTCCCAGACATTTTTGAAGATGAATACAAAGAAAGTAAAGATTTAAATGTGACCTATTATGCTTCCTTAAACAGGTTAGCTAAGGTCTATGAGCTACAAAAAACGTGTTCATTACTTTTTTTGCACAACATAATTTTTAGATAAGATTTTAGTTCGGCCTATTTTGAGCTGTTTTAGGGCATCTTGTTTCTTTAAATCCAAATAATCTCCTGGCCACATCCCCTAACTCAATGTTTATACTCGCATGTTAAAATGGCTGCAAACAGATGCACAATTATACAACCGTGCATCTTTGAAAAGCAGAAGTAGAGCCTCGTGCACAGCCAATAAAAACCAGCAAGTAGTTTCTGAATAGTTAGACGACGACAAAACACTTGTCTTTTCCAGCAGCCATTGTACTGCATATAAACTTCAGATGTAGTTTTACATTTGATCAGTAAAACTAACTGATCAAATGTGCTGGAGCTCCACTTGGGTTGCTAGGTGACGGGCTGTCAATACCAGCCCAGTTTTACTCATCAGACTGATGCCTATGTGTTAAAAAAATAACTAATATTGAACTATACTGATATTGATGCAAATATATTGTACCTGTTTTAAAGAGTACTGTAGCATCTTTAAGCTTATTAAAAATCTATTATTAGCAAATAAAAGGTCAGCATTATAATATTTTACTTTTACACATAGTTCAGATTAACATTTGTAATCGCAAACATCTCGAAACAAGAAGATTTGAAGAAAACAGTCGAGTATTTCACACCGAGCTTTAAGCAGCATCTCCTTCTGTACTGTAAAGCTATTTCTGTTCTTTCAGTGCAATCTGTTTGATCATACAGCTATTTTTACTTTTTGGGAGGTTCTCAAAGAGTTGAAGTTATATATAAATGAGAATCTGTCAAGGATTTATATTTGACTCAAACGTTTGTTTAGGATATTTAGAAATGGATTTAACGATTGAATGATATTGTTAGTTTATCTCCAGAACAGGATTTCATAATTAAATGCTTCACAGACATCTGAAAACGCCCCAGAAATGCCTCCTGTGTTTGTTTACATCTGCCTGGATTCTGACGTCGTGCAGGCAGGGAAGCGCTGAGCTCACTCGGGGAATATTTAATTAGCTCAGCCAGATTTCCTAGAATGACACGACGGCTTCAATCCTGGCCTCAACAAACAATTACCTCCACTCTCTGCAATTTGCAGTTGGTGCCTTCAGAGATCAGTAGATGCTTGTGTGAGCAACTATTGTTGGTAAAAAAAACAACAACAAAACCCCCCAGCTGCTTAAATGTAACGTTTGAGGTGGGAAACTTTGTGAAAACAGAATATTTCAAACACTGTTGTCCATGTTGTTTTAAATGGAAAAAAGACGAACAATTAATTGACTTGTTTTAATCCAGCAGTGATTTACATCCAGTGTTTATAAGAGAAGTCGAAGCTCCACACACCAGATCTGACATTTAAATAAAACAAGCTACTCTAATAACGAAGGCCTCCACTGGGCAGAACAATTTAGACTCACACATTAGTTCATGCATGAGTTTAGGAGCCATTAGGACTCACAGCTGAGATTTTTCCAATTATATCCTCTGGTTATTACGATACAGAGGAGGATTAGGGCCACTGGGAAAACAATCAGACTCTTTTTCCCTCTGAATCCTGAATTTAATCTGAGAATTCTGACTTTAATCTGTCAATCCGGATTTAATCCATATATTCAGATTTTAATCTGTGAATTCTGACTTTTCTCAAAATACATACTTTTTCCTCATAATTTTGACTTTAATCTGAGAATTCTGACTGTAATCTGTGAAATCTGACTGTAATCTGAGAATTCTGACTTTAATCTGAGAATTCTGACTGTAATCTGTGAAATCTGACTTTAAACTGAGAATTCTGACTTTAATCTGTGAAATCTGACTTTGTTCAGAATTCACTTTTTTTTCTCATAATTTTGAATTGAACAAAAAAAGATTTCTCCTGTCTTAAGTCTCACTGAAATAAGCTCAGCATCAATCAGTCAATCAATCAATCAATCAATCAATCAATCAATCATGTTTTATTAATAAGTAAAGATAAGGTTGAGCTGTTAATCCAACACATAATATTTTGAGATTTCTTTATTGTTTATATAGCAACTGTCATGGCTTTGGCCTTAAAATTTGAGGGATTATTGGTAAAATTTGAACAGTTTTATTGGGTCGAAGACAAAGGAAGATTTAAATCAACAAACTGGAAGACTGTTTCCTTATGATTTAATTTAAAGTAAAATAAATCGAAAACCAAGTTGTTCAGGAGCTGAAAAGCTAAAAATAATTAAGAGACAAACCATTTCTTTGACCAAAAAGTGAATCCATTTTTCAGAGTTTTCAGAAGTACAGATGTATATTTGGAAGAGAAGGCTTCACTTCGGATTTTGAACAACCTCACAGATAACGCCGAACGTAATTATTACTATTATTACTTTAAGAGCGCTTCTGTTTCTGACAGCCTTTTGTTTTCTGAGGCGTAAAACGAAGTGATTGCAGGGAAGATTTGATGAACCAGACAGACTCTGAGAGCGAAGACGAGTGATGCTGTTTGTTCCACGCTCGCCTGACAGAAAGTGGCAACAGCAATTTACAGCAGGTTCATGCCATCGATAAGGCCTCAAAACGTTCAAGTCACAGAGCGAGGACTGCAGACGTGCTTTCATTTACGGCTGTAAAAGGAGAGGAAATTGGGTTTATTCCAGGTGTTTCTATAGAAATACAGAATTTGGGAGAAAAGAAGAAGAAGGAAACTTATTGAAAAGGACTTTTAAGGTAAAACAAGCTGCCCATCAACTGATCAAATATTTGAAACTAGGAACCCAAACCCCCCCAAAAGGAATAGATTAGACATGTTTTATCTGAGTGACATTGGAAGATCTCAGGACAGTCCAGATTTTTTCCCCCCTCGTTATAAAATTAAAAGTTCTTCCAGTTTGGTTGGTTCTCCTCCCTTTCAAAGTCTGTGATGAAGATGTGTTTTACTCTACTAGATACCACATTATGGTTATGGTGTTGCAGTTGGCTTCAGAAAAAGGTTTATTTTGGGTTGAGGATCTGTCTGGACAGCCCACTAGATGCTCCAGTTCAGCATGGCGGACATTTTGTTTTTGTCCTACAAAGACCAGGATCTTTAAATTTACCTGTTATGCTTCCTTGGAGAGGTTAAGATGGGTCTATGAGTTACATAAAACAAGTTTATTACATTTTCTTTTCATACAATCATTCTTAGATGATGAAATTTTACTCTGAGCAGTTCTGCCTATTTTGAGCTCGTTTCACGTTGAGCCGTTTTAGGGCGTCTTTTCACTTTAAATCCATATAATCTGCTGCTGGCCACGACCTCATTTCAGTGTTTACAGTCGCATCTGAAAATGGCTGAAAAAAGATGCGGAATTATACAACGGTACATATTTGAAAAGCAGAAGCAAAGCCTCCTGCACAACCAACAGCAGGTTGTTTCTGAATAGTAAGTCAACAACATAACAATTGTCTTCTCCAGCAGCCATTGTACAGTGCATACAGCGGTAAAAATCAAAACATGCAATAGTTGCCTTTAAAGTTCTGCGTTGGATATTTAAACCAGACGTTTCACTGAAATGAAAACGTCTGACGACACAAAGCAGATTCAGTCGCTGTGGCTTCATTCTCCATTTAATATTTTATTTCCCAGTTTTTCTTGAGAACAAGGTGGTAGTACTTTTATTTCTTCTCTGCTGTTTTTATGCCTCCTTCTCGCTTACTACACGAGTCAGTTTCGAATGTTGCCTTAACAAACAGTTACAGTTTAAACTTTCAGTGTGTCTTTATGTTTACTGTATCACAAATGATTTACGTGAATGGTCTGCGAAGTTAGTGTGTGAATGGTAACACACATCGACTTCACAGAAAGATGAAGTTTAAAGTGAATTAAGAAGTTGTTTGTGTTGTAGCCTTGGGGAAAACAACAGTTTTTAATTCATGTTTTGTTGCTAAAAGGTTTATCAGAATTCTTTTGACACTAAATTGATTTTCTTTTTATCAAGGTTGATTCAAACTTCACTAAATACTCAAAAACATCACAAAAAACTAGCCAACATGTCAAAGAATATAAACCATTTAGTAATTTAACCACTAAATGAAGCAACTTTTACTATTTGAGCCTGTCACATATTTTATTATTGTTAGAAAGAATGAGAACTGTTTCATTACCTGGACAGGATTCTTATGTTTTAACAAGCTTTAAAGGATTTACTTTTCCTTTATAGATTTTGTATTTAATGAATTGTAGAAATTCTGAAGCGTAAATGATATGTATATAACTCATATTGCCTGGAACAATTGCAAGAATAAAAGAGATAAAACGGTGAGTAATTTGTGAGAGGTAATTTTTTTTATGGGACAGATTAAGAAGAATGTTTCATTATTAAAGAGATGCAACCTTGCAGAATAAATTATTTAGTGTCTTAATTAGGCAGACTCCGTTGGCAACTGCACAAAGGATTTGGAGAGATGTGAAGCAGAAAATTATTTCCCACTTCAGTTTAACTTCTAAAAAAATTATATGTGCTAAAATGAGAAACTATTTCTTTTGGATTCTGAAGTCTTGAGTCAAAATTTATTAGTTGCAAATTTACAAAGTGACTCTTGCATGTTTACAAAAAAGCCTGCTGCAAATAACAGTTATTTATTCCTGAAGTATTGTTTATAACATGAAATATAATTATAATAGTAAAAAAATAATCTCTGCTTTTACCTTTAAACGATTGACATTAGGCTTTGGTAAGGTTTCAAAATGTTTGATTTATGGAGCTCGGATTACAGACATGTTTATCACAAAACGTCTGCATTTAAAGTACTGCAGGATCAGGGTCTCTGTTTCTTTTTTGCACAATCTGTGCAGGTTCTGGTTCTGCTGGAGCTTTCTTCCTGTTACAGGGGAGGTTTTTCTCTCCACTGTTGCTACATGCATGCTCAGTCTGAGGAATTGCTACAAAAATTGACAAAACGCAAACAATTATCTACTGTCACCAAGTCCAGGAGAAATGAATGTTGCAATTCTTTTGCTCTGTTTCCATTGACCATAAAACTGAAGAAATCAAAACTGCAAAAACAAATTCGCTTAGTGGAAACGTGACGTGGTTTTTCAGCCATATTGAAATAGTATTTCACAAAACTGCAATGGAAACACTTTTTATTTGCATCAAACGAGTCACATGATCAACAACCAGCTGTTACTTCTGACGGAAATGACAAAGAAGACGACAGGAAGTGGTTGGAGGATGATGGTTTATTTTTGTTCTTTTTGCACAATGTGCAGCTGGCTCATAAAAAGTTGTAATTCGAACACGTCAAATCCATAGTTCTTCTGTAAAATCACTGACTACAATTTCCCCAAACGCAGCTTCATGTAGCCGCTCTGAAGTATAAGAGGTTTGTTGCTCCAACGCCTGAATCAAACACTAACGTCTCCATTGATGGCTGATAGACGATGATCGCTGGCGCCATGATTTTTTATGACTTAGATCAAAAACGGATTAAACTAATTTGAACTATGAACTGAACTTGACGTTTGATAACTAGATGGATTGTCTGTCTGAATTGAAATGACTTTCTTGTAAAATGACAATATTTGTTGTGAATTGGCGCTATACAAATTAAACTTTAAGTTTTAATTAGGGTTTGTAGGTTTTTAATGTTGAGTTTTATGTTTTTGTTCTGATTTCTTATTTCCCCACTCTGACCTGTGGTTTGTCCTAATTAGTTGCTCTCTCCTCACACCTGCTCCTTACTGTGTTAATTGTGCCACCTGCTAAGAGCCCCTCTCGATCCTCACCCGGTGTAAATATAACAGCAAGAGAAAAACAGCAAGAATCTCGTTGTTTTTGTCTGACTTCAACTTCTTTGCTGCTTGAATAACAATTTTCATCATCACGCCTGTGTCGCCACATGCCTCCATTCAGGTTCCACGATTTTATGATAATCTGAAAATGTGAGACTCAGTGCAAACACCAACACATCCAGTTATCTAAATCTCACATCCTGTGACATCTTAAAGTTTTTTCTCCTGGGTCACACAGGTATTTCCAGCCCTGTGTTCTCTGCACACATAGCAGGAATCTCAAGAAGCAAATACAACTTTTCCTGAATACTAAAACCAAAGTCCAGAGAAATGCCGTACAGGTGAAGGAAATGGCTTCATGACAAACATGGATATTGTACCGGAGCAGGTTGATGGAAACAAAGTGAGTTCACAAGAGGCTGGAAGAATAGAAATATGAAAAAGCAATGAAGAAACAAAAGACTTTCTGTAGATTTGAAGAAGAAATTGTCTAATTTATGTTGGTTTCAAAGTGAATTCTTTGAAACTAACATAAATGAAAAACTATCCTTTCACAACAGAGAGATAACATGGGTTGGAAATGATATCTATCCATCATTTCCAAGCCATTTCTTCCAAACACACAAACAAAACAGTTTTTATGAGAATTGGGATTTTTTCTTTCTGCCTCTTCATTGACTCTTGCTTACATTTAATTTAGCAAGGCGTAAAAGTATTGTTTTTATTCCTATCAAGTTATTTTGTTGGTTCCAAAGATGTGCACTTTTCTTGTACCTATTTTTCACGAATGACTTCAGTTTTCAGTTGGAGATATTATTTAGTTAACATTTTTTATTAGGGTTATGGTTATATGCAAACTTTTCCACCTGACATTTTTGACAAATAAGAGCTTCATCCCTCGTTTTACATAGTAATATGTATCTTTTATTTTCTTTTTTTTCAGCTAGGAAGAGCTTGATTTAAACGTTTGTTGTTTTTGACGTGTATCTTTACTAATTTAAATAGGTATTTCAAACACAGTGTTGTTTTTAAAATGTCAATATATCATTTTTTTTCTCTTTTGTATCTCTCTGACATATATATACAGTATATCCTGGTTGTATTACTGTGCAGACAATTTAGTCTGCACAGTTTAGTCACCAGAATGTGTTGAACTCGTATTGATATGTTGTATGAATTCAGTCAACTATGCGCTGCAGACAAGATATTGACAACCTATTCCTGCACCACATGACCCCCATTTTTAAAAAAAAAATCTGAGCTATTACCTTAGCATAACCAGAATGAGCTACACTTGTGTGTCTACGATACACTTAACCATTGAGAACATTTGTTATCACCAACAGAACAAAAATATTTAGACTTCATTGTGTCAAACAAATTTCAGATTTTTAGTTGTTGCAGACAGAAATCAACATTAATGTGTTATCCACTGTAGATTGTGATGAACTTTTCAAACTCGACCATGCAAACTGAATCTGTTTGAGTTGGAGGAGTTGTTCGGTATTCTTGGAGTATGGAGGGAAAGGAGGCCGCCCTGAGACGCAGACAGATCGATGAGACTCCCACCACAGGACGCGCCTCAGTGTTGCACAAGCTAACTTCTCCTATTTGCGCCCAGCAGGCGCAGATTGAGATTTGGTCGATGTGCTTCTGCACCAAACCTCGAACGGCGACGGGGATCCCAGAGGCGTCCAGCCCAGGCGACCTTCTCACGCGTCCCTTCTGTTATTTATCTTGTCGTGTGTAAGTAATGTTTTTTGTTATGCTACCAAAATATAGCGATCTGTAAGTGTCACCCTTCTCCTCATGCAGGATGACAATGCTGACCTATTCTACAAACAGTCGCATATCTGATAAACAATTAAATTAATTTCTTATTTCCAGCTGGCATTTATGCTCAGGCTGTTCCTCTAATGTCGATGACGTTTTTATCAGATTGGCGTCAAATGAGTCTAAATTTGCCTGAAGATGAGATACAGACATTTATATTCTACCAAGGCTGATTCATTACTGGCGTCATTATCAGCTTCTTGGAGGTAGAATTTGTCTGAAATAACTGATTCATTGTGAATTAAACTCAAAAATATAGATTTTAGATTGACTGAGTCGCCACTGTTGAGGTCACGGACACAATTTGTTCACATTAAAACATGCATTTCATGCGTCGTATTAAAGTTTCCAAGTTTAGTTAGTAAAAAGATAGATGTTCGTTTTCAGAACATTTCTAGCTGAGGTAGTAATTAAGCCAAAACTATATAAAATAAACATCCATTTTGCTTTTAAGATAAAGGCACCTGTATCTGTCAATATTTTAAGCTTCATCCAGATCAAATTCACTAAAATAATGAAATGTTATTGCATTTTGGGCAATAAAATGTTTATTTTCTCATCTAAAAAAGGACTTGAATGACATTTCTAATGTCATTCAAGACAAGGTTTTTTTATAATATTGTATAAAAAAAGCTTGAGGTTAAATGAAAAATCTTTAGAACATGCCAATTATTCCCCCGGATTAATAGTTGGAATAATCGATTAATCATAGGAACAATCGATTAATTGTCTAAATAATCAATTGTTTAGTTAATTGTTGGGATAATAGATTAATAAGAATAAATGATTAATCATCGGAATAGTTGCTAGAATTATCAATTCCTAAAATAATCGTTAGTTTCAGCCCTATTTATTTGCTCATCTTTCCCGTTTTATTAGTTTAAATCCAGAGATGAAGTAAACCGCAGCCTCACCGTGACGATCAGGCCTCTCTCCTGGAAGTATTTGACCAGAGGAATGGTGTTCTGCTTGAAGTTGGTCAGGCGACGGTCGATGGCCTTCGGGTTGTCGTCGGGTCGCCCCTGCTGCTCCGCCCTTTTCTGCAGCCGCTCCTTCAGGCGGCTGTTGGTGCAGGCCAGGAAAACCACCAGGTCTGGAGTGCAGATCTGCAGAGAGAAAACTCATGTGTGAAGCTGTTAACAGCTTGGAAGAGGCTCTGTTCATGCATGATGGCTATAATCTGACTGTGAGCTGAACACTTCACCGAAGTGAAGCAGAGAGCAGCTGCAGGGGTTGATATCATTCAGAAATGTGGTGCAGTCAGGTCACCATGTTTCAGATAATAAAGAGCTCATCTCAGGCAGGATTTCAGAGGATGAAGATATAAACTACATCCATTCTCTTTGTTTTAAATACCTGAAAGACAGCAGGCATTATCTTTGAAAATGACCTGCAGCTTTTCATTAAAAATATTGATGTTTTTGCTTGACAAACAGCAACATAGGAGTGTGCACACTCAGGAAGTTATTGAACACGATTTTCTTGAAATTGCAAAAACTGCATTGACTGTCATAGTTTTAAAAAATAGTGAAAGAATGGCAATTTGCTAAAATTAGCTAAAAATTAAAGAATATTACATTGTTGTATTTTTATGCTAATATAAAATTACCTCATTCTGGGACTGGGTGATAAATCCATTTTATTTGTTTTTGAAGATTAAATTAGTTGAAAAATAGATTTTTTTTCACCAATGCATCCCTTGGGTTTCCATTATGTTTTTTTTTTTTTTTTGAATGAAGTCATAATAATAATACAGTTGTACTGGTATATGAATAAAGTCATATGACAAAAAAAAAAATCTAAATAATAAGAGAATAAATTCTTAATATTATCAGAATAAAATCGAATAAAATTAAATGCAGTTTTATGAGAAAATAATATTCTTCTACAAAAAACAAACTGTTTTTCTAATATTTTAAGACTTTTTTCTGGTAAAATTGCACCTTTATTCTTCTAATATTATCACTGTATTCTTGTAAAATTAACCTAAAATTTGTGTAGCCTGGACCTAATGCTCCCTCGACTGAAATAAACTTCCAGAAAATATTTATAATATATTAATAATTAATGTTTTTAGAAAAGAAAGTGAGGGGAGAAAATCTGTTAAAATTGAATTTTTTTTTTACAGTTTTAAGCCACATCTCCCAGTCCTGCCTCCTACTGGTCTGGCAAAGGTATTGCAGGAAGGTTCTTGGTACTTCTACAGTAATGTGTTGCTTTTCGGACAGGATAGATTTTTAACAAAAACAGAAACAAATATGGTGTAAAATAAATTACTTCTCTGGCCTTTAGTTAAAATCACGGGGGAAAGTTGCTATATTATGACTGGGACCGGTTCTGCAGTGTTGGGCCAGTAAGTCTAAGGCACGATGAGAGCAGGAATGATTTACGATTCATCCCAGAAACCTGGCAGCTGAGATCCCACTAAGAGGGTCTGTCCCCCAGAGAGCCTTGAAATTAATCAGCTGGTTTAAAATTAAACTACAACCTGAACGGGGAACCAGTGCGAAGAGTTCAGTGTAAAACAGCCAGCCTCCCTGTAACGTCTCCTTTTGTGGGTGAATTATTGACATTTTGTAATCCAGGTCTGAAGACACCAGAAAAGTGAAAAAAACAACCTAACTTTATAAATGATTCCTAAATGACAGCAAAAAAGAGAGGCATAAATCAAAATGGAAAAATAGCAGTTTATTTTTTTAATAAAATCAGTTATTGGATAAAGGAGATGTGAATATTATATAAATTTTTAATCAGGCATCCGTAGGACGGAAACAAGCCCTCTGGTGTTTTCTTTGACCATCCAGAATTATACAAGTGAGTTGTGACAAAGCGAAATGAAGACAAACTCGTGGGTATTTAATGTACATTTTATGTGCCATAGTCTGAAACTAAAGTAGTTTAAATGGTTTGGTACATTGGTCTGTCTGTGACAAACAAAAAAAGGTCAACACTATAAAACTGGCTAAAGATTTGGTTTGATTATTTTTTATTAGTAAAGGATAAGGTGAGAGATTAAACTATTGGATTGATAAAATATGGATTACATGTGACTAAACGCACTTGAAAATGTTCAATATTGTTGTTTAGTAATTGTTTATAAGACTGTGCAGACATCTGAAAGAAAAAAAAAAAGCTTGCGTAACTGGACTTTTTTCATATTTGAATAATCTGAGATGCACTTGAATGCACCACAAAACCGCAAACTGTTGTTATATTGTGCAGCATTTTGGGCTGGTTGAATCCTCCATGCAGCTGGATTTGGACTTCAGATGATTCTTTTTTTTTTTTAAATCTATGATGTTTACATTAAGTTAGACAATATTCCATGTGAGTAATTCAGTACTGTGGTTGCATGAGAAGGCTTAATGTTCCCAAATAGCAGGATTTAGTGATTGTTGGAGGTCCCTCTGTTTTGTGTTGGTGTCGTTTTTAAAAGTTACCCAACAGAACGTTGCATTGCACAATTCATTCCTCACATGGACATTTGTTTGGAAGCGAACAGAAATGGCTGCACCAGATATTTTTGATCAGAAAAGTATTTCCATTTTACTCTTCAACATTAGATCTGCCCATAGTCTTGAACACTTCAAATCGCTCCTTAAAACTCACTTTTATTCTTTCGCATTTACATAAGTAGTATTGTAATCTACCTGCCCTGTTTGTTTCATTTATTGTGTTTTATTCTTAGATGTTTTTAATCTGTGATTTTAAGAGTACAGTACAGCATTTCGATGCAGTTTATAGCCGTTTTTAAAGTGCTTTATAAATAAATTGACATTGACATGAGCGTTACTCTGATTCCTACCATTGCAACTAAAGGTATCACTTTATTTGAAGGGCTGTGCATAAGACTGACATGACAGTGTCATAAACATAACAACCGTCATGAACATAAAGGAGGCTTTATGGATGTTTACGACGGCTACAATGAAGCATCATTTGGTAAATAATGACACTTTTAATTATCTTTTTATGCAAATTCTAACTTTGCATTAAAAGGGTCATTACTGACCAGATAATGCAAAGTTTACACTTTTAATGGCCTTTTAGTGGAACTTTGCATCAAAAGTGTCATTATTTACCAAATAACGCTTCATGACAAATCCTTCATGTTCATGTCGTGTCAGTCTTATTCACACCCCTTCAAATAAAGACTTACTCAACTAAATTATCAGAAAATACCATTCCATTACAAATATGAGCACAATTTTGTCAATATTCTGCTAATGTAAAACCCCCCCACAATTTTGCAATTTCTATTACATGAGAAATGCAATTAAATCACACGTGAATAAGTTTTATCACACGATAAGTTGTTAAAAACATGCCGCGCCAACATCCTCCAACGACTTCTTGTCGTCTTCTTTTTCGAGATTTCCACCAGTTGTAACATCTAGTTATTGATCATGTGACTCGTATATTATATGTATATACAGTACAGACCAAAAGTTTGGACATACCTTCTATTTCAATGGGTTTTCTTTATTTTCATGACTATTTATAAGGCAAGAAATCCCACTTATTAACCTGACAGGGCAGGTTGACCTATGAAGTGAAAACCATTTCAGGTGACTACCTCTTGAAGCTCATCAAGAAAATGCAGAGTGTGTGCAAAGCAGTAATCACAGCAAAAGGTTGCTACTTTGAAGAAACTAGAATATAAGGGGTATTTTCAGTTGTTTTACACTTTTTTGTTTAGTGCATATTTCCACATGTGTTATTCATAGTTTTGATGCCTTCAGTGTGAATCTACAATGTCAATAGTCATGAAAATAAAGGAAACTCATTGAATTAAAAGGTGTGTCCAAACCTTTGGTCTGTACTGTATATTTATATATATATATATATATATATATATATATATATATATATATATATATATATATAGCGTTTTTGTTGCAGTTTTGCTAAATAAACCAATTTACATACGGTTGGAAAAATACCACCTCATTCTAGCACAAAATCCTTTTAGTAAATAAGAGTTTTTTTCTGAAACTGGTGAGTTTCCATTAAGCAAATTCATTCTCAAAATGTCAAATTGTGCAAGTATACCTTGCACAATTAACTTCAGTTAATTAACTTGAGTTTACCTTGAGTGAAAACGCAGCTGCTGACACCTGTCCATCCAGTTCACTGGAACAGGAAGTTATCCTTTCTGGAGTCATTATTCAAACTGTCTCACTTTTTAAAAATTTCCTACTGTTTCCTGTATTTACATGAAATGCATGCGATGAGCTTTCCACGGTCTGCATCTGATCTGGCACACTGCCATGGATAAAAATAACCCGAATAGCGTCTACAGAGGTGCATGCCACTGTTCCCAGTTAAAGTTTCAGTTTCCATGGAAACCATGCACACATGCATGTATTTCTCTCACATTTGGCTGCTGATGTTGAGAGTAGGACACTGCCAGCGTTTGTTTGGAGAAGTTATTACTCGTTGATCTTTTCCTCACGTCACATGAGAGGAAGAAGATAAACGACAGACTTGGTTAATTTTTGCACCGCCTGTCGAGTCAGAGAGATGTTTTGTAAAAAACAAACAAAAAACAACAACTTAGGAATTCTTAAAAAGGCTTTGTTTAAAAAGAAATTATAAATAAAACAAGCAAAATCAATAAGGTGACGTTCTGTTGAATGCACTGGCTCAAATCAAAATATCAAAGACATTTTAATGGTAGTATTTCTGTCTCCTCCTGACTGTTTTTTAAAAAAAATATTATTATTTTCACTGGGGAATTTTCACACCTTTGAAGAAAATAACAGATAAGATTTCACTTTGTAAAGCAGTAAAGTTAAAATTGGCATCAAGGCTGCTGCAAACAAAGCAGAGAGAAAAGAGTGGTACAAAGGCGGCACTATCTGGCGTTTTAATTTTTTCTTTATTAAATTTTGTTTTGCTCCTTTTGCTTCTAATAAATCTGTATCTGCAGACCATCAGGCGCCTCCGTCTGTCACCATAAACAATCCCAGTTTTTCTCCTTCAGCATTCAGCGTGCCGTTTTGTGATCTCGGGTGTGTCAGCAGGCTTTATAGGAACGTAGTGTGACTTTTTCAAATAAACAAGAGAAATATCTACAAATGTGAATTCTTGGGGTAATTATCTAAATGTACAGCTGTTTCTTTTAGTCCATACACAGCAAAAACACAGAATCTACCCAGTGTTTGTTTGGTTTCTAGTGCAAATATTGTCATGATTAAGGGAATAAAGTACATTTGAATTAAGACGAAACTAATAAGTAATTTTTCATCAACCTCTAGAAGCTTAATTTAAGTAAATAATTTCTTACTATTGATGAAAAAGTTCTAGTTACACTGGCAGGTTATCTCAGTTTTAACCAGTGATGTCATAGTTACTTTGAAAAAGTAACTTTAATCAGATTACTTATTACTCCTTGAAAAAGTAACTTAGTTAGATTACTGATTACTTGATATGGAAAGTAACTAAGTTACATTAAAAGTAACTTTTTTAGTTACTTTTAGCAGCTGCTAACGACAACGCTCTGCCACCTGTGAAAATTACGTTGATCTTTGCCAAAACTTAATTGCAAGTTATTTTATAATGATAACATCAACAATATACGTATCTCCACTTATATGGTTGAACTGAAGGGGAAATAGTTTAATGGTTACAGCAGTACAAAAAAAACTTTAGTAATTTGTGTGTTCCAGTATTGTCTGCAAAACTATAAATAGGATTTTAAAGTTGACCATTTTAATGGACTTTTAATACAAATTTTAATGCAACTTTGCATTAAATGTGTCGTTATTTATCGAATGACACTTCATGGCCACAGTCGTAAACATTCATGAAGGCTCCTTCATCTTCATGCAGGTGTTATGTCATGTTTTTGACAGTGTCATGTCAGTCTTATGCACGTCCTGTCAAATGAAGTGTTACCAAATTCTTTTTCTTTTATATCTACGATGCTCCTAATATGCTGTCATAAAAATCAGCGCTGTGCTCTCACATTATCCTGTAATTGGTTTCTGCCAGAACAGAATGTTTTATTCCTTTTCTGAAGTGTGACAGAAAAGTGTTGAAGAGTTACAACATCATCACCAAAATTACTCCAGTCTAAGATTATTTTATATATCAACATGATGAAAAACATCTCATTTTATTGGTTTCAGACTTTATGTTTGCTAAGATGAGAATGTGTGACCTGTAAATGTACATTTCAGAGTGTCAGCTGAGCATTTTTGCTTCCACACAGGCAGATTGACAGGAATGATGACGACAGAGCGTTGCCAACCTGCGGGTCGGTTTGTGAAAAGCCTGGAAGCGAGGACCGAGGGTGGACGGTCTCTCTGGGCGGCCATAAAGGGAGCTCATGAATGGCCGCTCTGATGCTTTAAAGGGCAAAGTGCCAGCATGGGGTGCGTAATGAAAATGGATGCTGCCGGTCCTCAGAGGACCAAACGGTTTTCCCCCAAGCCGAGAACTTAAAGAAAAGAAGTGATCCTTTCAGGAAAAGAGCTGGATGATGCATAAAGTAACGCTTAATGTGAGGGTCAGTGAATCGTTTCTTAACCCTTTAAAGGTCAGAGTATGATGGTTCAACGGCATTGAAGGAGTTTCCGTTTTCAGGTTTTCACACTGATATTTTCTGAGATTTGTGTTGTCAGTTCTGAAAGTTATACTTCAACGTAATCCACCTCAGTATCAATATTGTTAACCCTTTTCATTAGGATTACAGACCCATTCAATAAGCTAGGATATTATTGAAAAGTCAATATATTTCTCTAACTCCATAACAAAGACAATTAATATATACAGTATTCTATATTGAAACCAAAGACAGGTAGAGGAGAAGCGTGGAGATTGTTTAGCCAATCAGGACGCAGAACACAATGCGCTGTGAAAAACAATTGCAAATAAAAACATCCGCGAAGCAGCGAGACGGTGAAAGGTGAACCGCATTATAACGAGGGTTCACTCACTGTATGTATATATATAGATATACTGTATATATATACTGTATATATCTATAGATATATCTATAGATATATAGATATATATATATATATCTATATATATATATATATAGATATATATATATATATATCTATATATATATCATATATCATATCATTGAAGAAGAGCAGATCTTCTTCAATGATCTGCTCTATGGTCGCGATCTCTGTTTCTATCATATGAATGTAATTTTTAATGGACACTATCTGATTCCCACCTGTTGCTACTATAGGAACTTCTTCTAGTTCACTGTTTTCATTATTGAGGGTCTCCAGCTCACAGGCAGCTTTCATTGCTGACTTTCTCTTCGAAGGTTTTTTCTCATACTGTATATATCTATAGATATATCTATAGATATACAGTATATCTATATATAGAGAGATATATATCTATATCTATATATAGATATATAGATAGATAGATATCCGTATATGTATATAGAGAGAGGTAGAGGTAGATATATATAGATAGACTGATTGATATATATATATATATATATATACTTATATATACATATAATTATATATATATTTATATATATATTTATATAGAGAGAGACAGATATAGATAGATATCTATGTCTATATATATAATTAAATTTAGATATAGATATATATATATATCTTCCCCAGAAAGATAGTTTTCAAAGTTTTTTCCAATTTGTATAGGTTTAGACTTCTAAAAGCCTCTTTTTGTTTCATGCTGTTTACATTTTCTTTCCCAAATCTCCCTTTAATTAATAAATGTGTTTGTCTTATTTTCTGTTTAGAATTAGAAATAAAAATCTTACAATGAATGAACTGATGTTGTTGAACGTGGGGGAAGCCGGAGCACCCGGAGTGAACCCACAGCTACACGGAGAGACGTTTCCCACCGTGCAGTCCTGGCTTTTTAATATTAAAATGTCCAATTAACAACAGTAGCTCTTTATCCAATTACCACCAACCACCCAACCCACACAGGGCCCCACCCCCCTTTTAAATCTAATGTACTGGAGACATAAAAAATGTCTACGCTGGATGGACGTCACTTCTGCCCTTGAACTGGCGCAGACATGATGGAGTTACAGCCTTTTTGATTCGCCTCCACAGAGAAATCTTTTTAATGGGGCTCTCTTCTGGTTCAGAGTTGTTCTGCTCAGCTGACTCTTTGGCTGCTTTAGTCTCTGATTCCTCGGGTGTTGTTTGGATTACATCTTTGTTTAATGTAACCTTTACCTGTGCAGGCGATGTTCTCTGTTTTTTCATCAGACCACTCTCCCCTTCTGTGGAAACGACAGGAACCCTACCTGTTACATCTACTGAGACTTTGCAATGTTTTGTCTCTGTTTGCTCAGACGTTGCCTGTGGGATCTCTGCTATTATTTCTAAATCAGTTTTGGGCGCATCAGTGTTTCGGATCAAGTTTTGATCTGTCTCTATTGGGTTTAAAACGGTTTCCAGTTTAGCTTTCTTTGCCTTCTTTTTCTTACATTTTGATTTGGTCAGTGGCCTTTTCTCATCTGGCTGATCCCCATTTTGTTGTATTTCAGGGACCATCTGGTCTTCAGTCGCCGGCTGTCGTTTACCAATCACTGTTTCATTTTTATGAATCTCAATTATGATGGTGCCTGTCTGATCCCCGACTGTTTCTGGTATTGAAACTTCTTCTTGTTCTGTGTTTTCTACAGAAACTTTATCATTGTTGAGGTTTTCCAATTCAGAGGCAACTTTCATTTCTACCTTTCTCTTGTTCTTGCGTTTGTATTTCTTTGGTGGTTTTCTCTCTTTCTGGTCTCCATTTTGTTGGGTTTCACAGACCGTTTCTTCTTCAGTGGTCTGTTGTTCTTCAGCGATGACTGTTTCTTTTGTATGAATCTCAGTTTTAACAGAGGCTGTCTGATCCTCAACTCTTTCTACTGTAGAAACTACTTCATGTTCAGTTTTTTCTCCATAAAGGTTTTCATTTTTGAGGGTCTCCAGCTCACAATCAGCTTTTATTGCTGCCTTTCTCTTGTTCTTGCATTTATATTTCTTTGGTGGTTGTTTCTCATCTTGCTGGTCCCCATTGTGTTGGATTTCAGAGACCATTTCTTCTTCAATGATCTGCTCTATGGTAGCGATCTCTGTTTCTATCATATGAATGTAATTTTTAATGGACACTATCTGATTCCCACCTGTTGCTACTATAGGAACTTCTTCTAGTTCACTGTTTTCATTATTGAGGGTCTCCAGCTCACAGGCAGCTTTCATTGCTGACTTTCTCTTCGAAGGTTTTTTATCATCTTGATGGTCCTGGCATCTGGATTCCAACACATCTATCTCAGTTTGCGTGGAAATGGATTGACAGACTGGTTTTAGTGGATAGCTGGTTTCCAGCATATCCATCTCGGTTTGCGTGGAAATGGATTGACAGACTGGTTTTAGTGGACAGCTGGTTTCCTGCATATCCATCTCCGTTTGCGTTGAAATGGTTTGACAGACTGGTTTTAGTGGATAGCTGGTTTCCTGCATATCCATCTCGGTTTGCGTTGAAATGGTTTGACAGACTGGTTTTAGTGGACAGCTGGTTTCCAGCATATCCATCTCGGTTTGCGTTGAAATGGTTTGACAGACTGGTTTTAGTGGATAGCTGGTTTCCAGCATATCTATCTCAGTTTGTGTTGAAGCAGACTGATAATTGGCTGTTTTCTGCTTTGGGCTTTCTTGTGAATCTGTCTGAATTTGTACGGAAACCATTAACTTTTTGCTTTGTCTTCTCTCTGAGAGTACTTTCCTCATCATATCTTTCTCCTGTCTAAGTCTAGCATTTAGTTTTTTGTTTGTGTCAAACATCTCATCAAGCTGTTTCATTAGGTATTTCTCTACTTCTTTGAATCTCAATTCAGTTTCCTTAAATTTGGCAAGACATGTACACTTTGCTTGACTTGTCCTTTCAGAAGAGTGGGGCAAGTTTTGAATTTCGTTTAAACTCTCTCCTTGGACATTTTCTGCTGTTTGATTATGAGGAACCTCCGTTAAATTCTCCGTTTGGATCTTGTCCTTGGGCAAACCTGTGGATGGACTTTTCTCCCTTTTTCGATCCAGTGTCTCCTGCGGTTTAAAGATGGATTCCTTGTTGGTGACTTGCTGTGTTGTAGGAATCACAGTATTCTTGGAATAACGTTCCTTTTTCAAGGAAGCTGCCTCATCCCGTTCTTGTGCCTGCATTGAAACATTTGGGGATTCAATATTCTCAGCAATAAAACTTATATCTATGCGCGGTTCTGACTTGGGGAGCGTTTTCCAAATTGTCTTCTTTCCGCTGATGGGCAAAGCTGCCTGAAAACTTTGGTTTTCTGTCAGAGGACCGTTATTGACATCACTGTTTTCAGAAAAAAACGCAAGATCTATGACAGCATCAGGCTCGGGGAAAGATTTCCATAACAGTGGCGTCTTCTTGATGCGCTTCGTCTTTGATGTTTGTTTATCCTCTTTCTGATCCACTTTCTTCTGTGATTTTGAGATGTTTTTCTTTTCGGTGACCAGTTCTGTTGTAGAAATCACAGGTTCCTCTCTGCAAATTTCCTTCTTTAAGAAATTTTCCTGACCACCTTCTTCTTCAGGCAGAGAAGTGTCCTGCTTTTTAACATTTTCAACGCCAGACTTAAAGGACTGTTCCTTCTCTGGTGTCTCCTGCAGTACGGAGATCGATTCCTGTTTGGTATCCAGTGAAGCGTCTTCCGCTCCGGTACTTTCAGCTGAAATCCTTTGATCAGCAGGGGCATGTTTCTCCAACCAGATTTGAAATGGTATCCTTTTCTTCTTGTTGCGCCTGGTTGTTGGTGGCTGTTCCTTAGACATAGAGGACTGTTCCTTCTCTGCTATGTCGATTGTCTCCTGCACTCCAGCGATGGACTCCTCCTCGTTGACCAGTGAATCGTTCTGCTTTTCATTATTTCCTGCAGAAATCTCTTCGTCAATGGGTACGTGTTCCTCCGAACAAGTTTTAATTGGTACCTGGTTCTTCTCATTGGACTCACTCTCAGGTGTTGGTCTGTCCCCTTTTTGATCCACTGTCTCCAGATCTTTGGCGATCGATTCATTTTCAAAAACCAGTGAAGCGTCCTGCTGTTCGATATTTTTAGCAGAAATCTTAAGCTCTTGCTTCTCCAACCAGACTGCAAATGGCACCTTCTTTTTCTTGTGCTTGACCGGACTGGGTGGCTGTAATTCCCTTTCGGCGATGTTGTTGGATGGAACGTCTTCGACTCTTGGTTGGCTGGACTCCATTTTATCCTTTGCTTGTTTCAGGTTCTAAAATCACTTTCCTAAAAACTCGGTAAAGATTTCACGGTATGTTTGATGTCAATCTCCAAAAGAAATGTCCACCAAACAAAGTTGAAAGTTTTACTGTGAACTGCTAAATAAATTATCGAGAGAAACGTATCAACAACGGCTGCTAAACGGCTGTGATGAAAGTAGATGATGTGAGGCGCTTATATAATCGCTGGTGATGTCAGAATTCTGCCTTTGGAGTTATATTGTGATGTCACCTTGTGATGTCACAGTAATATTCAGATCACAGTAATATTAATATTCAGAGCGGGCTTGTCTGATGGATTTTTTATTAACATGACGGATGCGACCGCGCAACCTGACTGCAGAAAGAGTCAGTGGGCTTTGAAACTGTCACTGGTTGCCATAGTTACCAGTGGACGGAAGTGAGCCAGAGCCTCGCCTGTCATAATGGAAAAATATAATGATAAAATAATTTATATTGCTATTTTCACCCTGTGGTTTGTACTGTAAAGTAATTATTTTTTATTTAGTTTAACCATTTTTTGTTATTTTATTCTTCAAAATCACTAAAATTTTCACATTTTCCCATTCAAATGCTCGGAAGCCCAGCAGGTGAGGCAGCAGCCAGGTGAGCCTCACCTGAGATTGCGCAACCTCCCGCTAACTGCCATTCGATGAGAGCAAGTTCCTCCTGTCTGTACGTCGCCAATAAAATGGTTATAAAAACATTTCATATATGAACTGCTTTTCCATAATTTAGCTTATGTATTTAATGTACAGTGTTTCTTATCACCAACTGTGTGTGTAACGTGCTTCGTGGGCTGAGGAGCGATCAGAAACGGCAGAGACCAGATTTGAGGTGAGGCAGGCAGTTCTCTTGCCTCATGACAGGGGGCGCTAATGATCCCAGACATTGTGATTCCACAACTGCAGAGTAAGAATCAGAGTAAGAAACCATGGAGCTAGCCATGCAGTAAAGTAAAGTGCAGCGATATATTTATGGTTTTCTCCTCCTTCCACAGCAAACTATGGAAGCCTGTTTCCGCCACTCTGTTAAAAAAAATAAAAATAAATGATCTCATTATAATGAGATAGTATCTCAAAATAATGAGATACTATCTCAAAATAATGAGATAGTAACTCAAAATAAATACAAAATAAATAAATAGCAGCTGGACAAATACGCGAGAGCCTCCTGCACAACCAGCAAGAATGTAGCAAGTGGTTTCTGAACAAAACACTTGTCTTTTCCAGCAGCCATTGTATAGTGCACCGCTGATGTTTTGTGTTTTAAAGTATTTTTTGATGTTTGTTTTGTTTTTGTATTTTTGTGTTTTGATCTTGTGTGTTTGTATTTACAATTGCTTCTAGTGTGGCAAAGACTAATGGGGATCCATTTTGTCTTTATTCCTTCAGTAAACAAGTAAAAAAGAATAAAAATAACAACTGTGCTGGAGTTCCGCTGGGGTTGCTAGGTAACAGGCTGGGCTACCATGAGGTTGCTAGGTAACGGGCAGTGCCTGCTGATTTGTGATGTCACATTCTTAAGGTTTTATGTTGCACCTGAATTTCTCCACTGTAGGACAGTAAAGACTATTTCTATTCTATTTCTATTTTATGATAATAAAAACCTTTCAAAACATGTACAATTATAAAAAAGGTTGCATTGCCTTAATGTCCATAAATATTTTTCCACTAATTATTAATGCAATTCAATTAAAAAATACTTTATTGAACCCAATGGCACCATAAAGTAATTTTTATATTCCATTTGATAATAAAATAGAAAATTATACATATTTTTTCCAAAACTGGTACTCCTTGTGTTGATCTAAAATATTTTGAGATCACTACTCTTATTCTGGAGTAAATCTGCTTTTTGTAGCAAGGCAAGAAGGCATAACACTGCAAAAACACTAAATCCTACCAAGTATTTTTATCTAGTTTCTAGTGCAAATTCCTTAGTACACTTGAAGTAATACAAACTTAAGTTTTTTTTCAGCAAGATATAGTAGATTGTTTTAAGTCACTGATTATTTCACTTGTGAGACATTGTTCCCATGTTAGTGAAATAATCTCACTTTTTCATCAATATTAATTAATTATTGACTAAAAACAAACTCCTATTAATTACTTAGAAGTTAAAAGTTGCTTGTTATTCTGACCGATTCTGGTCCTGATTCTATTCATTACTTTCATGGACAGAATTTCTAGGCGCAGCCAAGGTGTTGAGGGGATCCGTTTTGGTGGCCTTAGGATCGCGCCCCAAGTGGAGGAGTTCAAGTATCTCGGGATCTTGTTCATGAATGGGGGAAGGAGGGAGCGGGAGGTCGACAGGCGGATTGGCGCAGCGTCTGCTGTCAAGCGGGCGCTGTACCGGTCCGTCGTGGTGAAGAGAGAGCTGAGCCAAAAAGCGAAGCTCTCGATTTACCGGTCGATCTACGTTCCCACCCTCATCTATGGTCATGAGCTTTGGGTTGTGACCGAAAGAATGAGATCGCGGATATAAGCGACCGAAATGGGTTTTCTCCGTAGGGTGGCTGGGCTCTCCCTTAGAGATAGGGTGAGAAGCTCAGTCATCCGGGAGGGACTCAGAGTAGAGCCGCTGCTCCTTCACATCGAGAGGAGCCAGTTGAGGTGGCTCGGGCATCTGGTCAGGATGCCTCCTGGACGCCTCCCTGGTGAGGTGTTCCGGTACGTCCCACCGGGAGGAGGCCCCGGGGAAGACCCAGGACACGCTGGAGGGACTATGTCTCTCGGCTGGCCTGGGAACGCCTCGGGATTCCCCCGGAAGAGCTGGAAGAAGTGGCTGGGGAGAGGGAAGTCTGGGCCTCCCTTCTGAAGCTGCTACCCCCGCGACCCGACCTCGAATAAGCCGAAGAAAATGGATGGATGGATGGATGGATGAAGTTGCTTGTTAATTAGTTCTGTCTTAATTAAAGTGTACTAAGATATTTGCAGTAGAAACAAGACCAAAGATACTTGGTAAGATTTTGTGTTTTTGCAGTGTGTAAGGTTTCCAGACAGTCTAACTTTGTTACTTTCTGTGGCTGTGTTGGTATTTTAATCCCAGCAGACAGTCTTCCAGGCTTTCTCCCTCTGTCTGAGCCATTAAGAGCCGTGGAGCTGCTGCTGACAAGTAGAGGAGTTTCCACATGAGTTCTCAGCAGATCCTTCAGGACCTTTACCAGCAATAGTGAGTTCACTTAAACTCTGATTTATTTTTCAGTCTATATCTGGTTGAGTGAGTTAAAATCTATGAAATATTTAGTTTCGCACTGATTATCTGTGATTTAAATTGTTATATATCATAAATATAACGTAATCAGTTCCTTCAGACATGCTTCACAACCTTCCTCTCTATTTAGAGAAACACTCTACATCAGTTACTGCCTATGATTTGATTACATGTGAAAAATACTTGGAATCACACACAACCTGCGTATTATCGCTTCCCATCTCTGTTCTGCATTATCTGCTGCTGATTAGAAGGTCATATTTACCGTTTGGACGGCAGAGATTTGCAGGAGGTTTAATTCGAGCTGAATATGTCAGATATCAAGCTGGATCCTGAATCGACACAAAGATGTTTCTTAGCAACAGAGAGCTACGGCAACAATCGTATTAGAGCTGGAAAATTAGACTTTTATTTCTTTGTTTTAATGTCAGCAATAATAAAAAGCTGAAAAGTGACAGAATAATTAAGGCTAACACAGAGAAGACCTGAAATTCCCCAAATGTTTGATCAGAAATAAAACTGCCATCCTAAGTTTTTGCAGGTATTTTGGATTCTCTCATCAGACCCAATAAAACCTACTTACTTCAATATAAAATCTTTACCGCAGTTCTTTTGAAAAACATAAAAAAAGCAAGAAAATATTTCATATTTACTAGACAATTTGCAACAAACAGATTTTATACCATCATAATTGACTTAGCAACAGATTTATTAAATAATACAGATTATTTAATGTCAGTAAAGTTGCATCAAAAGTGAATGTAACTATAGAAACAAAGACCACCATTAACTACTTCTCTTTAGCCTCCAGGATTTGAATCTGTTTAGATTTTAATCCAGGTTGTTTTCTGCGTGTCAGTCATCCATTCCTTTTGTTGAGTACTTTCATTTTTAAAGACATTTTTCTTGCAGCTTTCAGTGCTACATCTTTGCTCTTCTTTTATATTTTCTTTTAAAAACTCTAATACTCCGTTATGCTTTTTGGAACCGAAATGTTTCTTATCTGTTCCTCCACTCCTACGCTTTTTTCTCAGTGCCTCATGTAGTCTCAGGACAGCACTGTTTGTTTTCTCCTCTGCTCCCGAGCTTCACAGACCCCCGTTTAATAACCAGTTGTCACTTTTATTCGATTGTGAATACGAGGCCTGCTGCTTGTGCGCATGAACGACAGAGTGGGCATCAGCTCTTGTCTAGTCATCAGTGACTGTAAGAGCTGTTTTTGCGTGGTCGCCTGGACACCGCTGCAAACAAAAGTGCAAGCTTGTATTATCTGTGTGTTTTCATCTCCATTGAATGTCCTCTGGCACCTTATCTAACCTCAGGGTCCATCTTCAGACCATCACTCTCCCTTTTAAAAGGAGATTTAAACAGCAATTCCAATAAACCTGCATCAATAAAAACAACCTCGCAAGCTAAACTACATCTGGAGGTTATTTGTGAAGTTGACTTAGCAATTTATGATATGAGGAATTAAATATTAGGACTGTCAACTGTAATGCATTAATCTAAACAGCTTAAAAGTGACCAATTATGCTTCCTTGACCAGGTTTGGATCAGTTTTTGGGCAACAAAACAAAATGTTTTGTGAGATTAAAGTCAGAATTCTGTGATGGCGTATTAGAACCAATGTAGACAGAAAAAGGAGCAAATTTCCACCAAACACCTCCGAATGTTTTTTTTATAGAAAAAAACAAGAAAGTTTCTGAGCTCCAGAAACCAACAATTTGGAAGAAAATACTCAAATATTTTGACATTAATCTCAAAATATTCCTAGAAAACATGTACATTTCTGAATTTGATCAAGTAAAAATTTGCTAGAACAGGGAAATTTTCTGATTAATCTCAGAAATTTTCCAGAAAAAAACATGGAAATTTCTTAGTTTGAAAAATTTTGAATTTAAAAATGTTTACTGGAAAAAGCTCAAATATTCTAGGAAAAACACAGAAATTTTCAAAGTCTGAAAAGTCCAAAAAAATTGCTAGAAAAAAACAGAAATTTTGAGATTAATCCTATAAATATTCTGGAACAAAGAGTTTCAAAAGTAAAAAATTAAGTAGGAAAAAAATACTGTGAAACTTCTAAAATTTATCAATTAATTTCAAAAGTCTTTTATTAAAAAATTGGAAATTTTTATATTAATCTGAGAATTTTCTATAAAAAACTGGAAATTTTGAAATGATTAAGAAATTTTCAATAGAAAAACACAGAAGTCAAAAATTTGCAAGAAAAATACTCCAACATTTTTTACATTAATCTTCAAACGTTTCTGACTTTTGCAACTCTGAAATTTTTGTATTTCTTCTAGACAAATTCTGAGATTATTCTCAAAATTTCAGTTTCTTTTCCATCTATAACGGCCTTAATATATAACTCTGAGAATAAAAGTCATAATTCTTTTTTCCCCAGTGGTCCTAATCCTTTACCATAAGAATGTGTTTAATCTGATTAAATTTTTTAATCAATTCACAGCACTACTAAATTTGACTTCCAGGCTCCCTGAATGTGCCAAATGAGGAGGAGGATGTTCGCCTGTAACCATGTGCTTATCTCCATTGTTTTCACTCTCAGATGTGGAGGACAGGAGATAAAACTATGTTTAATCACAACCAATCTGCTTTATGCCTTACACAGCTGGAGTTGCTTATTATAACCATGATTACAGCTAATTTATAACCTCCACCTCCGAGCCAGTAGTGGCTAATTGCAGAGGAATTGTCGCTGTTGTGTTGTACGTGTTCCAGCCTCATACTATGCCATCCAGTTTATTTGTTTTGTTGCCTCGGGGCAGCTTCCACGCAGGGCGCTTATTCTGAGAGGAATCTGCTGTCACGTAACGCGAAGCGGTGGAGACAACAGCACAGGAGCTTTCAGTAAGCCAAGATGTTCCCTTCTCACGGTAACAGCGAGGAGAGGTCCAGTCACCACACAGACGGGGGGGAAACAACACAGAGATGCTGTCCAGAGAGGTAAATACGACTTCTGCAGGAAGAGAAGCTTTTAATCTCATCAGAACGCTGCGAATAACCAGCTGACCTACATCCTAAATAAGCAAGTTATGTTAATAACATGTAAAAGTTAGGAAAATAAGTGTTGACGCAATGCAAAAACACAACGTCTTTTTGTTTTGTTGTGTCACATAATCAATAAAAATACAGTTTGGGACAAAATATGTAAAATTTCAGGGCATTTCCCTGCTTTTGTGGATAAATTCATGTTAAAAGAAACCAAGGCTGCTGATGAACAAATCTGCACTGCAAAAACACAAAATCTTTTCTGGTCTAGTTTCTACTGCAAATATCTTAGAATGCTTGAAATAAGACAAAACCAATAGTAAGATTTTTAAATTTTAAGTCAATAAAATATAAAAAGTACTAGTTCCACTGGCAGATTGTTTCACCTATCAGATTAGAAAAATGACTTGTTATAAGCAGAGGTGGGTACTACTAAAAGTTTTTTTTTTTTTTTTACAAAAACTTTACTCAAGTAAATATAATTAGATAAAGTTTGATGGTAAAGATTCATGTGAGGTTCATGAACTGATAGACTGGATTTTATTGCTACAATAAATACAAATGTGTGACATTAAATTCATGTTTGAATTTACCACTGAATCTAATATTTATTTAAGTTATTGGTTTTTCTGACAGTTAAGTGATTAAGCAAATAAAAAAGGCCCTTTCTTTACTATTTCACCTATAACCAGAGTTCTGCAGTAACTAATTACATTTACTCATAAATCTGACTGAGAAAAAGAAAGTTCTGTGTTAGAATCTTCCTCATGTGCATGCATAGATTATTCACACGTACGCCATCTTCCTCCTACAGAGTCAGGTTTCCCCGTTTCCTGCTCTTCTTCCTCATCCTCGGGTTTCTGTTCCGTTATTATGCAGTTATAAAGCAAATCAAAAGCCTCATGTCACACCTGCTACTGAGATAAATAAAGTTGTGGGGCACACAACAGTTTGAATACGGTAGCTATGTTATGTAAAAAGAGTTAATCTGTTATAAAAATGGGCTGAAAAACAAATTCCTGCAAGCTAAAATCTTGACTACAGTGAAAACATTTCAATGTGATCCAACAGTTACTAACAGCAGGGGGGGCAAACATTATATAAATACCTCCTTTAGGATTTTAAAATTTGTTTACTCCTCTTCTCCTCAGGGCGGTTTCTCTGTCATGTCACGTTTTTATATCTTGGCACTGTATGCTCCAAAAATATATTTTCCATCCACATTTGCATCGATATAAACTACTTTTCCTGTTTTATTTTGGGTTACTCAGTAGGAAGCAAAAAGACATACAGTAGGGACAAAAAATGTCTAATATAGCCCATTAAAATGAGATGAAGTAATGACTCATGAATGCTGTTCAGTCATTTTAAAGAGCAGAACAGGTAGCAAAAACAAACATGATAAACTAACTCTTTAATTTTCATTTAATTGTATAATACCAGTATTTGTATCTTCATTGAAATGCTTCAACGATGAAACACAGCTGTTTGGTTTCGGTTCAGTAAAGCAGATTCTGGTAGTTTGTTTTACCGAAAGTGTTAATACAAATGTGTGTGCCCAGTTGATTTTGTTTTTTTCATTTTTGGGGGGGGATTTTATTGTAATCCATAGGTGGGCCCAGAAGAAAATCTCTGGGAACCACTGGTTTAATGTCTGGTTGGATTCCTCTAACCATGAAGGACAGGCCGGTAAAATTCAACATGGCATATATGTTGCTAAAATGATTCATTTATACTGCAAAGAAATTATCCTTTCCCACAAAAGAATAAAAAACCCTCTCTAGCGCTGTATGGCTCTATCTGGTCACAAGCTTAAAACATTTCATATGCAAAAAAAATGAAAGAATGTAAACTAAAGAAAGAGAAAGCTACAGGGTCATATTAGATGTAGAAAAAATTAGGAGTAAATTTCTGCCAAAAATGCTCTGAAATGTTCTAGAAAAAACATGGAAATTTTCTGAACATTTGTTGACTTTTGAAACTCAGAAATGTTCTTGGTTTTTCTAGAAAATTTCTGAGGCTAATCCCAAAATTTCTGAGTTTTCTCTCACTTCTGGAGCTCAGACATTTCCTTGTTTCTTCTAGAACAATTCTGAGTTTAATCTCAAAATATCTGAGTTTTTCCAACACATTTTCAACTTTTGGAGCTCAGACATTTCCCTGTTTTTTTTCTGGAAAATTTCTGAGTTTCTTTTCTATTGACATTGGCCCTAATACACTGCTGCAGGATCCATCAATTGGTCACAAGTAATCAAATTAAGCTTATCCAAGTTAATTTATTAAGTTGTCATGATAAACAAATGTCAACAAAATTAGTTCAATGAAATAAATTCAATTACTTGATCGATCTCAGAGTTGCATTCTCTTTTTTCAGTTTTACTGTTGACTTTTTACAGTTCTATCTTTGTTGCACTGAATCTTATATGACATTATCCTGTTCGTATTTTCCTGCTTTCGCTACATGAAAGGTGAGGAACATCACAGACCGACTGACAGTTCATTATGAAACCCGGGAGTTATACTTAACACACTCCGCTGGAAGTGCAACCCTCCACGTTATAGATGTTTGACAGAAGAGCACAAAAAGCCCTTTTCACAAACTCCAACCATATTGAGTCTGATAAAGGAATATACTTTCTTATTTCAGCCGGTTTCTGAGCATTGAAGACAATTTGTCACAGGCACAAATTACGTTTTAAAAGAGGAGACGGTGTCTGCAGGAGCGAATGCAGTGTGAAGAGCGATAGAGAACCAAAATGGCAACATTGTGAGTGAGACAGCTAAATAAAGATCTGAAACCTCCTGGGAAGCTCTACAGTATAATGAGTGCAAATAGAGACTTTAGCTTATACTTGACGGCTGAAGTGAAGGCACATTTTACAGTCAGTAGCTCCTGAAATACGGCAAATCTTGTAAAAACAAAAAAAAAAAGTCTGACTATGTTAACTTTCAGCATCAATAATTCCTCTGTGCTTGTTTTTTAATTGTGGGGTTCAATCTGTAATGTCTGCTTTGTGGTGCTCTAGTTTGGACTGTGTAAATATATATATATTCATAATATAAGTTATGATGGCTTTAGGACTTCCATATCGTAGCAGACACATATTTTTATGCATCTTTACTTCCATTTGTGTGCCTGCACGCTATCTGGTGTCACAGAAGGAATATGTAATGTAGTCCCTGAAAAGAAATGGCTTTTTGCGTCGCCCATCAGCTGACATAAGCAGATCACATATACCTAATTGATTAACTAAGGCAGCCCACTTTAACCGGCTCTTTTTACATGTTGTCACTGCAAAGATGAGATACAGCACAACACAAACGTTTAGTAGGCAGCCTCTCTCTGAGCCAAACCTGCTCTATCCCTGAAATTCATTTTAAGCAACAGAAAAGTTATATACATTTTTTCAAAAAAAATTATTCAAGTAAATGTAATTGAGTAAATGTAACTAGTTACTACCAAGTCCAACAAAGCTGATCTCATAGTTGTTGGCTCTGTTAACTAGTGATGTTAGCTCAAATTAATCGTTGTAAATCTCCAACAAAAACATCTATAAAATGCTATTGTACTGACATTTTTACTGAATTAGATGGTGATTTATCAAATCACCTGAGTGAAACATTCAGAGTAACAGCTAATGGGTATTTCTAAGTTAACTGTGGGGGACTTTTTCTGCCATAATCCGAGAGCACACATTTTCAGTCTGATAGCAGGATTACATGTCTTTTGTTCTCAAAACGTTTAATACTTTTGCTTACATTTGTATTTTGAAAGCCGGACTTCATGTCTTTCTTGTCAAAACTTGTAATGTTTACTCAAACCTTTCTCCTTGCGCTCTTGCAGAACTCTCTGCTAGTTTACAAAACATTTCTGCTTGCTTTTGGAACTGCCTTTTTGCCACTGTCGCTTGGCAACTTCCCAGCCAATATAATGAAAGTGCTATACTGGGTGCATTTGTTTTCTTCTAGCGGGTGTGCCTGTGTGGCTACTATTGATTATAGCAACCTGCGCCAGCCACTGGATGTAGGGAGTTGGTTGGTGAACAAACTCCTGCCTAAGATCAGTGGCTGTTAGCAATCAGTAGCACACTGCTGGCGGATGTTTAGTGTAACATCCAAGCAGAAAGCTAAGGCAGTTGTTACAATCGATAGTAACCACACAGGCACACCCGCAAGAAAGGAAACAAACGCACCCAGTACAACACTTTCATTCCATTGGCTGAGAGGTTGCCAGGCGACGATGCATTTTTGTTCCAGAAGCAAGCAGAGAATGTTTCGTAAGCGAGCAGAGAGTCCGAGCAGAGACTACGTCTGAGCGCGAGGAGAAGTTTAGAGTACAAGCATTACAAGTTTTGAGAAGAAAGACATGAAGTCTTGCTTTCAGACTGAAAATGTGTGCTCTTGGATTATGGCAGAAAAAGCTCCCCGTAGTTAACGGGTCAGATACTTGAAAAGGCTAAATGAATACCTGTTCGTTAACTGATAATTATTGGACAGTCTGGTAAGGGGATAAGAAAGCAGCGGCAGCAGATGTAACATGCTGACATAAAGCACAATGAGAGGGGTTGGGGTGAACTCATGCCAGCGCTGATACGGGACGTGACGCACACGCAGTGATGAAACAGCCAAAGTGATGATGAAGGCACGACACACTTCAGACATAAATAAATGAAACTCCAGGATGTACAGAAGAAAAATACTGCATCTCAATTTGATGCCACACACAGATAAACCTGAACAAATTAACTATTTGGATGTTGTCCTTAGAATTGTATCTTGTTTCTCAGCAATAAAAATAAACACTGGGCCAAAAATTAAAGCACTTAAATGATCCTCCTGTAAATCAGAACTGCCACTTATCAGAATCTGTAATCAAATAAGAGATTTCTGAACTGAAAATGTGATTTTTATGTCTACTCAGCCAAGCAGGACTTTATCTACAGCGCCAAGAAAGTGTTTTTTATTTATTTTTTTTATCCTTGTGGTGCTCAGGGCCGTTTCTGAGAGTAGTCAGACTGGAAACAGGCAAAGAGAGAAGGGGAGAAAACATGCTGGTCTCAAATCCAAGGATTTCAACTCAGCATGAGGATCAATGTCCTCTGCTCCACTTTCTACGCCTTTATAAACTTTATACACCTCAGAAAATGGTGCTAGTGGTTAATACAAGTTGTCAAACTGATTTTTAAAAAGTCTCAATTTGATTCTTAGTTAGGGATTGGCAGAACGTTTCTTAATCAGATGGTGTAACTTTGACTTTGCTCAGATGTAAGTAGCGTCCTCTAGTAATTTAGCTGCTGAATGTGGTCGACTTTTCAGACCATTTTACCAATGTTGTACAACTAAAGAGCAACAGTTTATACAAAAACTTGCCCAAAAATAATCCAAGTTTCGTAACCAAAAGATATACATTAAAAACTATGAGAAATTCTCCAGATGCAATTTTTGATACATGTTTCATTTAACTCTCACAGGCTTTAACGGTAACCTATTAAGTATCTTTGAACATGTTAGAATAGGACTATGGTTTACAAGAACATACTCATTACATTTTTTACACAAAATCATATTTAGATAATGAAATGTTAGTCTGAACTCCTTTTGAGCTCCTTTCAGAATGAGCTGTTTTAGGACCTTCTGTCCCTTTAAATTAAAATAAACAGCCGCAGACCACTCCCCCGAAACTCAATCTTTACACTCACGTGTGAAAATGGGTGCAAACTAATACACAGTTATACAACTGTACAGCTTTGAAAAGCAGAAGTAGAGCCTCCTATACAACCAACAAGAATGAAGTAAGTGGTTTCTGGATGGTAAAGCAACAAGAAAACGCTTGTCTTTTCCAGCAGTCATTGTGCAACACATAGCACGGGAAAAAATTATTTAATTTCCTTTGGTTAAGTATTTTTGAATTGAATTAAAAACAAGCTGACTAACAAACCCTTGAAATTTTGGCTGAATAGTGGTTCCATGGACAATGGTTTTTATATTGTCTTAAATTTTATTTTCTTTGCTACATACATGTCATACTTGTAGGTGACAGTATTTATGGGGATGTTGGTTTTTTGTTGGGTGGGATTTTTTTTCTTTCTTCTTTCTTGTTGAAAATGTGACTTTTTTGGGGGGGAGAGGAGCATATAATGTGAAAACAAAAATAAAAACCTAAAAATCAGCTGACCAAACATGCTGGAGCTCTGCTTGGATTGCCAGGTAACAGGCTGGCCTTCACTGGGGTTGCTAAGTAACGGGCAGCACCTGCTAATTTGCTACATTCAGAAGGTTTTTGAAACGGACACCAAAAAACATTAACTTATTGCCAAGAAACGACTGGATGTTTGTATTTAAAATCAGTTAAGATCCAAAAAACGTGCAAAATGTAAATTTTGCACAATCGTTCCCTTTTAAACTTTTAAAGTACCTTTATTGGCATTACTGCGTGGACATCAGGGCGTCTAAATGCCTTTACAGTGATGCTGTGATGTTGCTCAGCTCCTGATATCAAACGCATTAAATAACCTGTGGGGTTACACAACCCACAGAGCAGCTGATGATGCCGTTCTCACATCTGAGGCAGAAAACTGGACTGAGTCTGCCTCATTTGCATACTTTATTAAGCTTGCAGCTCATGCTTACAAGTACGACTTTCTGGTTATTTCTGAACGTTTCCACAGCAACATGTTGTCTTGTGGTCGAGAGCACGACGGCTTCCATGAAATCCTTGAGTGATAATAACCCTGCAGACACTACTTTTCCTTTAAGTGATTGAAAAAGTAAACGTGGGAATATCATCCTAGAGACGGACGAAGACAGATGGGTCCAATAACAAACACTCACCTGGTCTTCAAAGGACAGGGCCTGTCCAACGTCTCGAGGGAAACCGTCTATGACGATACCGTTGGCGTCTGGGATCTTCATAATCTTCTGCTTGATCTCGGTTATTGTGGTTTCCTGAAAGAAATAACAAAAGCAACTTGATTCATATGTGCCTTCATCCAGTGCCTAAGCTGTTGAGGTTTTATTTATTTATTTTTAATAAAAAGCAATAAAAGAGATTCTGCCATATCTGCAGGGCGGTCATTAGTTTCTGGATCAATACAAATAACAGAACTGGTAGGTGTTTTCCTTAGGGAGAATCATTTCAGCAACAGATTATAAAAAATAATTTACAGTGCTTAACAAAAAAATATTCAGATTCAGAGAATTGAATTTAAAATACCGTATTTTTCGGACTATAAGCCGCTACGTTTTTCCCACTCTTGAACCATGCGGCTTGCAGCCCGGTGCGGCTTTTCTGTGGATTTTTCTTCGACCGCCAGGGGGCGCTTTAGCAGGAAGTGAATCATTGGAAGTCAAAATTGGAAATCAAAGACGAAAGCGCTCATTTTCATTTAGCACATGCTAGGAGCAGGCACGACGGAGAAATGTTTTCAAACTTATGCCCCCCATCATAGAAACCACACAAAACAGTTTTTATAATGCAGCTTTTACGTTGAAGGCTATCGATCTGGTAGAACAGGAAGGAAATAGAGCCTCTGTGTGTAAGCTCGGCGTGAACAAATCCATGGTTCGGCGTTGGAGACAGAGGGCTGCGTCCTTGATAGATTTATTTATTTATTTTCCTTGTGAAAAACCAAGAGCGGTGGAGATACCAGCAGCTTATAGCCCGGTGCGGCTTATATATGTACGTTTCCAGTTGTTTTTTTATTTTATTTTAAACTTTGTAGGTGCGGCTTTTTGTGAGGTGCTCTGTATAGTCTGGAAAATACGGTACTGTTGTTTTATGGAGTGTTCACAGTAAACGCGTTTTGAATGTTAGTCTGGTTAACTGTCATAGTCTGTGTGGAGGCGCGTCGAGGGTCCATTGTGGCTCATTTTGAGTGTCTAGCGGTCCAAATCACGCTGCGGTTTGAACAGTTTTCAACAGTTTTAAACTGTAGGACAATTTAAAACTGTTGATCTGATGTACTGGTAAATTAATCAGTGAAAACAATAATTTGCATTTGCATTGTTTTGAGTATTTGACGTGAGGAGCCCGTCCAATGCGCGTCCGACGCTCCACACAAACTTTGAATGTAAGCCAGACGTGCCTGACGCGCAAAACGCGTCTGGTGTGAACGCGCCGTTATAAATCAATGGACGGCTAAGCACCACAATACATTAAAGATCTGCTGTCGTCATAGCAACCTTTCAGACCTCTCAAGTCTTCTGGTTCTGGTTCTGGTTCTGTGTCCCCAGAACCAGAACCAAACATGGAAAAGCAGCGTTCAGCTCCTATGCACCACAAATCTGGAACAAACTTAAAGAAAACTGCAAAACAGCCGAAAAACTGAGATTCTTTAAATCTAGACTAAAATCCCACCTGTTTAGAGTCGCTTTTTTTCATTATAAATAAAACATTGATCAACATTTTGATGTGTAACGTCGGCACTTGACGATTGTTGCTGAAATGTACTATGCAAATAAACTTAATTGATGAAAACTAGTAAAGTTTGTTGCAGTAACGTGACAACAGGTGACTGAAGAGGAAGTTGTTCAACTTGTGCAATTTCCACTGATGTGTTCATCTTTATCTAATGGTTTCTTTAATGATTGTAACTGCGGCAGAGCGACGACCTCCTGAAGCCACAGGATGTTAACTTCTTTTAGCATCACTTACTTCCCCATGGCTGGAGGAGGTCAACATGTTCGAACGCATCTCTCTGGGCAGAAAGTAATTTGCAGTATGGCAGAGATGCATGATGCAATGCTCTGGTCTAAAAATAACCCGACTAACCGAGGCGTTTAGTTTCCAAATGCAAGCTGCCATCCATGCAGGGATTCAAACTAATCTAAAGATCAAAATGGTTTTATTAAGATAGACTGTAAATGGCTGGAAGTGTGAGGAAAACCAACTCCTCAGAATAATGCAACGCTGGTTCTAAAACTGCCCTTTTCTCTGCTGAAGCTCTCCTAAGATGAAGATACTTCACAGACTAAGAGAATAAAAGCAATTGTGCTTTCTGTGTTTAATTTTAGAGCTGGCTGTCGACAGTCCAAGAGCTTCCTTTCAGAGGACAGGTGGGATTGCTGAGAAAAAGGCTCAGAGAGACAAACAGCTTTTGGCAGAGTGAAGTGCTGCTTCATCTGCGCTTTCAGCCTTATTGGATCATTTGCAACTTCAGCGCTATTACAGCTCTAATTACATTTAGAAAAATGTGTTTATGTGATGAACATAACTGAAGTTTTTTCAATCGAGCCTGAATAGTGCCTTGTAGAAGTCGCTTCTTTTCACATTTTGTCACCTTACGACCACAAACATTCATGATTCATGAATTTAGAAATAAAAATCTGAAAAGTTCATTTGAGTTCATCCCTCCTAAGTCGACACTGTTTAGAAAAACATTTTCATTCAAATCCAAGCCTTCTAGGACATTTTGATTAATCATCATTGTAAAATAACTCAATCTCAGTAAAGCTTGAGCATCTTGACGCATTTCCACAAAAATATCTGTATGTTCAACGGTAATTAACAGTAAAATTGTGACAGGAAAAATCTATAAACTGTAAGACAATTTAAAACAGTTGATTTGATGTACCGGTAAATTAATCAGTGAAAACAATAATTTGCATATATTACATTTGTACATTAATTTTACAGGTTGTGTTCATGTCTATTTGTGGATAAACACATTTAAAACATTTTCTTTTATGGTAAAATATTGACTCCAGCACCATTTTTCACTGCAAAATTAACAAGAAAGACATTTAACTGTGAAGGGAAAAAAAGTTTTACCTGGAATTTTATGGTGGATTCTGGCAACTAGAGCTGATGGTATTTTACCGTAAAAAAGTATGTTTTTGTTTGTTTGTTTGTTTTTAACTGTGCAGTATGATGCTGCCACCTCATATTCAGAGTTGAAGAGTTGTGTTCGGGGTGATGTTGATCATTAGTTGTACATCATGTAGGCGGAAAATTTTGTTTTATGTAGGGCTGGGTGTTAAATTCATTTAATTGATCCATTTAAGTTTTAGGTTTTGAAAATTTCATTTTTGGAAAATCTGGATTTTTTTTTTCACCACGCTCATTTTGCTTTACAAGCACTTTGTTTTGTTTATTAAACAACCTCTGTTTATTTGGACTTTGAGTTCAAGCCTATGACAAAATTTAAGGGCTAGACTGTGATTTTTGTAAACATTTTTTACAAGAATAAAGTCACAATGTTACAAAAACACGAGAATTAAGTATTATTATTACCAGAACAAAGTTGTGATAATAGGAGAATAAAGTAGTAATTTTATGAGACAACAGAAAAATAACAAAAGTAATTATGCAAGTTTTTTCTCCATAAAACAATTTTTTTCTTGTCATTTTAAGACCTACTTCTGATAAAATTGTGTGTGTCTTCTAGTAACATTATGACTATATCTTCATAATTACTCCATCAAAAGGGATGATTGAAACAAAGGCTACTTTTTTAAAAATATTTTCTCTCATTTGCAATTTCTTAGAGCTACCATCTGTTTCTTTTCTGCTTTTTTGATGCAGTCAGTTTAGGTGATCAGCCAATTTTTGGTTGATTTGCAGTCGTTCTACACGTTTCCATATTGAGATGAGGTGTTGCACATCTCTCTCTGAGATGTTTAAAGCTTTCAACATTATTTTAGAAGCAAATCTTGTTTTTAGAAACAAAATTTCCTCACAACTTCATCTCTGACCTGTCTGTTGCTCAGCAAAAAACCTCAAACATTTAAAAGACATCTGTGGTGTTTTCAGAACAGCTGGATTTATACCGAGAATAAACTACACACAGATGGACTCCATTAACTAATTAGTTGCACTGGGTTTTATCTAGACTTATCAGAGTAAGTAGGATGGAAAATAGATGCACAACACACTTCACTGATTTCTGCAAAACAAAATTAGAAATCTATGTCTCAATTTTCTGTTTACTTCACTAATGAATGATTTTTCTGCTGGTCTATCAGATAAAAAGCCAATAATGCAGAAATTTCTGGTGAAAATTTCAATTTTTTTTTCATATAAGGCACGCTCAATCTTAGCTAACTCCCTATGCAACAGCAAGAAAAATGTAGGAATAACTAAAGCTACAACTTAGTAATTTAATTCATAAACCAAAACTTACAGTATGAACCGACGCCAAGCAGCCACTTTTTGATTTATGATTGCTGGTTGGCCTACTTTGCTGTTTGCCTCATCTCGACTGAACCGCTGCAAGGGCAAACTAATGTCATAGACATGTCAGGAGAAGGAAGATGAACGATGACTAAGGCGGTTAGTGCGGATAATTTATGAGAATCCTCAAGCTAAAACGGGCTCTTTATGACGAGGTCCAAGGCTTACGTCTGTGTCACGACCTCGCAGCGACGGCAACACATCACTAGGTCGTAAAAACCATCCTCTGGAGATGTTTTCAATGAAAAACGAGTGGAGTTACTCCACCTGTTTGGTATTATAACACATGGAGTAGAATATTTTACAATAAGAGCAAACGTGATTGATCACTCAGGTGGTTTTGAGTATTACTTACATATACTCTCTAATATCTATAATCCATCAGTCTAGGGCTGAAAAATGATATAGGCATGTCACATCAGTTGAAATCAATAATTATTGATTAATTTTTTTGTTTTAAGTGTCTGAAATACTGCCAAACTGGTGATGTGATCTATGCTGTTTTATCCACAGTTTTCACTCCACTTGTGAGGATTTAACTGTTATTATCTGACAGCTTAAAGCAGCAGTATGTAACGTTTTTTAACAAAAAAAATTACATATATTTTCCATATTTGTTTAAACTGTCACTTTGTCATGAAGGTACAGTATGAGATAGATACTTTTTGAAAAAACTGAGCTCCTCTGCTTCTCCCAGTGCTAACTAGAAACAACCAATCAGAGCCAGGGGTTGGCCTTAGTGCTGCCAATCATCTTCCTGTGTTTCTCTTTGCTATGGTAGAGCTTCTTCCCGATAGCATATCCTCAAGCTAGCATAGCCACTGAAAAATGGTTTTCCTGTAACGGTAAGTTGTTTCTCCACCATTAGCACATTTAGCAGCAAGTACATGATATCGATTGACTAAGACCAACCTCCTGGCTCTGATTGGCTGTTTTTGACCGGGAGCTGTTCATTACTTCAGACTGCATTAGCAGCTCAGGGAGGATATTGTGATATTGTCACAACATGGTTAGTTTTAACAAATGTGGAAAAAACATTTTTGTAAAAGTTCCATACTGCAGCATTAAAGATGAAGAGAAATCTAAAGAGAGACTCCAAACTGAAAATTAGACTTTAATTCATTGCGCGTAACGGAAACCCTGTAAATTCTAGACACTAACAGGTACCATAGAATTGCACAAAAATCCGTGAGGGACGGCGGAGTCCCTGAGCGAAATTCTGTGAAAGATGTGTACGGAGCCCCGTGCCAGAAGCCCATTAAAATGCTGTCTACATCGTTTTAAACTGCATGATTGTGAGCATGAGTGGGAATAAAAATATCAACAGGTATTTCAGTCCATATAACACAGTAGGTGTGTAACCGGTAAACCTTTTATGGAGGCAAGAGCAAGAACCCCCCACTTGATGACTTTGTGTTTCTGTGTTTGATATGCTGTAAAGCACCTTGAAATGCCTTGCTGCTGAAATGTGCTATACAAATAAAATTTGAGTAATTGATTGATTTAAGACGTAAAGAAAATGTCTGTTGTGTTTTGCTGAGCATTTGCCGGTTTAATCTCAGCTGCAGCTGTTTTTATCGAAAGTTCCTGCTCTCTATTGTTTGAGATGTTGCTCTGAGTTGGTTTTTAATAACAGGTAGAAGCTGTGCAGGGAAAAAAAACCCCTCTGAGGTGAATCCAGTTAATGTCAGACGCTGAACTGGGGATATGTTATTGTGTTGTAATTATGCTAGGTACTCTGTTAGAAAGAGTGAAGCGTAAACAGTCACGGGAGGGGGTCAGCGCTCATTTTCTTCCAAGCTGAGTAATTACCTTAGAAAGATGGATGCTAATAAGACAGATAAACATCCTCTCTCTCCAGCATGCTTGTCGTGCGCCTTCTGCCAATTAGTTCCTCGCTGCATTCATGCTGTGATAACAACCTGACCCGAGTGTCTGGACATGCCGCTTATTTCTCCCAAAATATTTAGTCCATCTCACCCGCCCCCCCTGCCAACACGTCTCTGTCTCTGTTTCTCGGCTACCTGCGGCGCCAGCTCGCCGTTGGTGATGATTTTGGCGATCAGGCTCCACTTCCTGTTGCTGGTGGCATTGTGGATCATCTTCTTCCTCAGCAGCTCGCCCACAGACATGTACTGGAAGCCGTAGCGCTCGGCGATTTTCAGGCTCTGTGTTCCTTTGCCGCTGCCAGGGCCACCTGAGCACAGAGGGAGAAAGAGAGAGCTGTTGATGTTTTTGGGGAGGTTTGTTGTCGTGTGTGTGGGTGAGAGGAATCAGGCCTGTGTGTGATTAAGTGTGTGTGTTTGTGGAGGAGGAGGAGGACATAAAGAAATCATATTTTCTCACCGAATATCTTTGGATTAATGGTGTCAACATTTTTTATCAACCTAAAGCAGAATTGCAAACATAAAGTGATTATATTTCAGCAAAATGAACAGTGACAGACCCTTATAAAGGTCATATTTTGAGTAAAACTGCCTGAAGGTTGATGAAGAAAAACAGAAACTTGAGTAAGATAATTTTACACGCCGAGGGAAACCTTGTGGAAATCTGAATGCTCTTTTTTCTGAGAGTTTTGCTTCATTTCCAGGTTTCTGAAAATTTCTGCTAGAGTTTTTCCAGGTTGAGACTATAGTGTGTCAGAAATAAAATAACATTCAGACGATTTAGGTTTCACGGATTGATTTATCCATAATAAAATTATGTTTGCTCTGGTGCATTCTCATGCAGAAGCACTTTTGATTTCCAGCACTTTCCAGGATCTTATTGGAGTCAGTTCTGTTTTATCCCAGTTACAACAGCGTGTTAAAGCGGAACTGTTATGTAAGATTAACATTTTACATGTTTTTATATTTCCATCTCTGCTGTTTCTAACAGCAGCCCAAGTGTTTTAAAAAAAAAGACTCAGCCGGGTTTTTTTTGGCAATCTGGAAAATTGACCTTTTCAAAAAAAAAAATTCCAACTAAGTCACATTCAACGGGGAACTTCACTGTTACCTGGCAGCCCCAGTGAAGCTCAGCCTGTTACCTAGCAACCTCAGTGAAACTCCAACATGATTGGTCAGCTGGTTTTACCCTGCCTGTGCTGTACAATGGCTGCTGGAAAAAACAAATGTTTTGTTGCTGATTTACCATCCAGAAACCATGTGTTGGTTGTGCAGGAGTCTCTACTAATGCTTTTCAAAGATGTGCAATTGTACAATTGATCCATATAATTTTTAAAAACTAAAATCACCAAAAATGTTGCTTTTATTTTTAACTACTAAACAATGAACTTTGCTAAACTATTTTAATTAAGCAAATGAAATAATCAGTTTCTTCCTTCTTTTTTTGGTAGGAATCTGACTGATCCAAAACTTTAAATGGATTTTCCTTGTTAAATGACAGGTATGCAGTTTGCTTTTTATTTTGGCCTCGATTTAAGAAAACAGAAAAAATATTTTGTTTGTTCTCAGCAATAAAAACAAACACTAGCTCTTCATTTGAAAACAGTAACTGTATTAAGCCAACTTTTAATACAGAAATTAAAAGCAGATTTATGTGCTTTAGATTATAAAGTCAATGAATAGATGTGGTCCTAGTTACCATGACAACAGAAGGAAACCAGAAAGTTTTTTAAAAAATGATCATTTTATGTTGCATCAAACCTTTTCAATAAGATATTTGTTTAAATTGTAGTTTTGTCCCAATTTATTTAATTTATTTGTGAATTGTGTTTGGATGGGCCGCACAAAATGAGTGCAGGGGCCGCAAATGGCCCCTGGACCATCCTTTGAACGCCCTTGGTCTAAAGAGATTGTTCAAAGATCCCTGATAAAAGATCTTCTCTCTGTAAAAGCAAATATTCAACAGGAACGTGAATTGTGTTCAGATTAAATTTCTATTGTTTTTCTTTTTTCGGTGAGAGTTTTCTAAATAAAAGATTAATTTACTTTGTGTTTTTGCACATTTTTACTAATAAGAGTGGCAGAAAATGTTGATTTGATAATTTTGGGAATTTCACATGAGTCTGGACTGTGAAGGTATTTATTTTTATTTTTCCTCATAGGGATTCAGACAAACATGTTTTGTTTATAGTTACTTGGAAAATAAAAGTCTGTTTGAAAGCCACAAAAACCAGTTAATCCATTAATAGCGAGATAAATTAAAACTACTAATTTCCATTTGCATGATTAATTTTTTTTCTCTTGTCTCTCTTTCTACCAAAGACTGGCTGACAAAAAGCTTCAGTCATTTTTAAAGGACAGTTATGTTTACAGGGACTTTAGTATCTATTTTATTTGTTTTGATTATTTATTTTGGATATTTAAAATGTTTTCCAGTTCCAGTGTTCATGTTCATTAGTACTTAAAGTTTGTTAATCTTTGACATCGTGTTCTTGCATTATTACCATTTCACTAATTGAAAATGGTCTCAAAACAACAATATTATCATTTATTGCAATAACTTCTGGGACAATTTGTTATCATGCCAGGTCCTTTGTATTTGCATTTTGTAATTCTTCTTCACATCCTAACATCCTCCTCGCAGCTAACAGCTTTCTGCAAAACCTGACACACAAAACATTCACCATGATCTTCTGTGGACGTGACAGCAGCTGCCATGCTGCTTTTCCCTTCAAAACCAGGGCACAGCATGCTCTTAAAGCGACGGACAGGCACTGACTTTGTGCTGCGAGGACAAACACCCATCAGCCACTCCACAGAGAGCCATTCAAATAAAAGTCCTCAAGAAGAGACCGAAGTCGTTTTCTTGCTTCTTCTAACCTTTTATAAACGGTCTTGAAGCTGCGTTTGAGCTCAGATAGGTTCAGGACTTGTTGTGGAAATGATTAACAAGATAAATTAGATTATTTGACAGCTTAAAGCAAGCAAGCCAAGGAAATCAGATTAACACTGAGGAACGTGAAGCGAACATGAAGCGAGATCAGCTCTGATGATACAAGAGAGCTCGGATACCAGGAAATGGACTTAGATTCCTATCCAGACCACAAAGTTTTACTTCATTAGCATCTTTGCATTTCTAAATCCTTTAATATGAAAGCACTGAGCATCGTTTGCAAGAGAGTAAATCCTATCTCATTATCGATGGGGGGGACCATGAACAGGGAAATTTCTTAAGATCAATTTTGGGGGGCGTGGCAAAGTTATAGTGAAATGTCATGTAAAACGTGGATTAAAAAGTTTTTGATGTGTTAAAGCTGCAGGACCAGAAATGACTAGCAAGTGGTATTGCACATCAAACGTGTTTTTCTCAGTAAACAAACTATTGAGAACCGTAAAAGTCAAACTAATATTGAAATGTTTCGATATTTGGTTTGGTTCAGTGTCACTTTACAAAAACTTAAGGCTTGAAATAAAAACAAGTTTTAATAAGTAACTCCATTTAATAAAATTTCTCATTGATTTGTCCATGTCCTGGATGCCTAAGAACCTATAAGTAGGTAGAAATAAATATCTGGGAAGTATCATAACTTAAACTTAACGCTCAAAGCACCAGGGTTTTTATTGAAAAATATCCTCATGTTTTTTTGTGGTTCTACACTGATGGTAAGAAATAAAGGTATAATTTTCTGTTTTTCTATCTGCTCTTTTTCTCCTCTGCAGCTCCCATACAACGAGCTGTCGGCTAGTTTTAACACTCAGCCACTTCCTCCCATTTCAAACTCTTCTCATTAACATAAGCGTTAAAGGGCTAAATATGATTGACATATCTGCTACCTTTGACAAAAAATGCTTAAGTCTATCAGAACAATGTAGCCAGTTATGCTAGTTTTGATTTCCAAGGCCAAAGTAATGAAACAACAAACTGCAGTCTGATTTTTATTGTTAATGTGTTTCTTCCTATTGAGCAATGAGAGTAAATAAAATGAGTTCCACGTCTTTTGCTTTAACTTTTTACTTATTGGAGAGTGTTTTTGTGCTGCCTAGCCACAGCCAGCTCCTCATTTCAGAGGCTCTAACAGAGCCTGTGCTGTTAGCAGCGCTGTTGTTGCTCCTCCTACACTTTGGACTGAACCATTGCTTTAAAAATGGCGGGGGGATCTAAAAATGTATTCTTATTTGTTTTCTTTGATGAATGGCGGATTTATTTTGTTCTTTGTTTCTTTCGCCTTTTCATATTGATATTGTTAAAATTCAAATGTTTCTTTTATGATTTCTTTGTGGAGACAATTGTAGACTTTACCAATATTTTTTCGGACTTCTCCGGGTTTTCCGCCTATGACCGTTTTTGACGCAACACACACTCGCACACACGCATTTTCTGCGTCTCATCTGACGTTTAACACACTCTAAATGCTGGGTTTTGGCAGCGCTCCTTTACCGATGACGAGGATGACTTTGGGTCGCGGCCTGGACGGGTCGAACACCTCGTACTCCTCGATGAGCTCGGCCGTCTCCGACAGGTCCGAGTCGCTCTCGATGGAGAACTGGCTGATGGGAGGGAGGCGGTCATACCGTCTGTAGGGGAAGTTGGGGCTTTCGGGCAAAACTGTAGCACAAAGACAACAACAAGATTATATAAATTTAGATTTCTGAAACAAAGTTATATTTATACATCGATAAAAGACTATTCCTGAAACGTCTCAGTCGTTTTAGGAATTGATGAGTTGTCTTTACCGTAAATTAGAGAGAACAACATGTTAGCTACATATGCTAACAGAGCTACTTCAGTACAGGTTGCTAATCGTTCTGTGTAGCATATCTGTATGTTTTAACAGTTTACTGCATTCATAAATCAATGTAATCGGTAGTCGACCTACAACAAAGTAAATGGGCAAATTTATCAGAAGACTAGATTATGACTGACAGAGGGAGCAGACAGATACATCACTGTAAAAAAAAGTATTTAAAAATAAATACAGTAAAATCTGTATTTATATGATAAAATTCTGGCAACCACAGCTGCCAGTGTTTTACCGTAAATTAGATATGTTTTTTTTTTGTTTTGTTTTGTTTTTACAGTGTGGAAGTTTACTGCTTGCTAGTGCCATATATTTATAGTGAACATTGTATACAACCAGTATTTACACTAACAGTGAAAATTGTCTGAATGGCCAATCAAGTAAAACTTGCATGACAAAACAAAACAAAATAATTCAGTTCCTGGTGATTAAAGTATCGATTATATATCTGTCACAACATTAATCCTATTAATAAATTTACAAATTACTGATACAATCTGCTACCTTCTACTTTTATGTTCTACTATACAATAATATGACTAACGTTAGAACTTTTGTAAATTTTTCCACATTATAACCACAATCCTCAACACATTTTAATGAAATTTTTAGTGACACAACACAAATAATCTGCCAGTGGAACTAGTACTTTTTCATCAATATTATAAATAATTGACTTATAACAAACTTTTATATTTTGCTGAAAAGTTATTTGTAAGTTAGTACTCTAGAAATATGACAAAACTATGATATTTGTAGAAAGTAACATTAAACCAAACATTCTTGGTAAGATTTTGTGTTTTTGCAGTGGCATAAATCAGTTGGGAGGCAGGAATGAAATCAAGACATCAGAGCAGATTTTCCTTTTGTCAGGGTTTTGAAACATGGCAGATATGAGCTTCAGCCACAAGCTCCATTTATCAACAACGCTCATCAGCCGGCCGCTCAGCTCAGCAAAACACTGCCGCTTTCAGGCTTTCTTCAACATACTTTCTTGAAATCGTAAACCTGCCAGTCACTGCGTTTTTTATTTGTACGATCTCTACCTCTCTGTGAAGTTTTGTGGCACAACCAGAATAACTGCAGGTAATTTTTTTCCTTGCTCAGACACACACAGGATGTTGCAGATCTTTGTTTTCAAAGCAGCCAAAACCCCGTACTTCAGAAAATAAGAGAGGAAGCTTTGAAGTTTAAATAAAAACACAAGCATGCCGATTTTGACTGTGTAACTGAATTTGATTTTGCCTAGCAAATTTCGACCAGGTTTTGCATAAACGGGGCTTTTCCGCAATGCATCCACCTGCACAGGGTTGTAACTGCAATTGATAACCGCTGAAAGGACAGCAAAGATTACTGATTAACTGCACAAGTTTATCTCCAGTGAAGAGAGTTCATTCATGTTGGTAATTAAATGCACACTGGACACACAGGAAACGGCTTATCTGGGAAAAAAAAGAACAAAAAAAACCCATCAATTTTGCAGCGAGAGCTCAGGTGTCTCACTTTTGGCACTTTTCAGAGAGTGAGAGTGGGTGACGCACATGGATACACATCACATTAGAGCCAGCGGAAGAGACCTCTTATTCTCCTTCCTGTACTTCAAAGGAAAACACAAGAGCCTAAACAGAGGATCTGCGAATGAACTCCTCAAGGTGCTCTGCAAATGTCAGCACCCTTCACTGTTAAAACACGGAGCAGAATGGGATGCTTTTAGCTTTCTTCAAAAGAAAAACATTTTATTTCTTTTACATACATTTTATGACAATTTTTCGCTATTAAATTATATATAAGCTGTAAAAAATTTTACTTCTTTTGTCAGAACTATAAAGCATTCATGTCCCCTGTATTTCATTACATTTTTTAATATTAGAATAATAAATGTAAATGTTAGACCCCACACATCCTGGACACAAACTGTTTAGACTTTTTTTTTTATCTTCAGATCGGCGATACTGAGCATTATTTACAAAAAGCAGAAACAGTTTCTTCCTCCAGATTGTCTCTCTGATGAGCACCTTACAGTCAGAAACTCTGCTGAGACATGAAAAGCATTTTTGCACTGTCACATCAAACCTTTTTTTAATGGCTGCAACTATATTTACATAAGGTTCCCAAATTCTACAAAAGAGCTACAATTAAATGGTTAAAATCAAAGAGTATGCATGTGTTAAAATGCTGTAGTCAAACATAATGAAGAATCTACAGTAAGACTTAAACATTGAAGTTCACATGAGCTCTCCAGCTCTCCCTTCAGTCTGAGCCTCAGCTGTTTTACGAAGACAAATTGGGAAGCAAAAATACAAATACTAAGGAATAATTAGACCTAATGAAATGAAAACTGATTAAACTAGAGTAACAATAACTAATTATATGAAATAAACATAACTAGAAACACTATGAGGAGCTAACAAGACTGACCTAATCAAAGAGGAACAAAACCCAAAGTGTCAAACAGATATGAAGAACTTGTTGAGGCATTTCAGCAAAGTTTTTACTCATTGTGGTAGAATATGAATGCATATACTACACAAACTTAACACAAGATCTTACCAAGTATTGTGGTCTAGTTTCTGCTGCAAATTTCTCAATACACTTGAAATGAGACAAAACTAGTTTGCAAGCAATATATAGGAGCTGGTTTCAAGTAAATGTAATACAATAATACGACATTTTCACATGCTGTTGGTTAAATAATCTGTAAGTAGAACTTGTACTTTTTCTAATCAATATTAAGGAATTATTGACTTAAAACAAGCTCCGGTATGTTGCTCAAAAGTTACATGTAAGTTAGTTTTGTCTTATTTTAAGTTAACTAAAATATTTGCACTAGAAAGTACAACAATACTTGGTAAGATTTTGTGTTGGTAATCATACTAATAACTATATAATTACCAGCTTCTTGGTAATTATACAGTTTCTATGACTGTATAATTAGGCGCTATTTTGTGTTGTTATATCACATAATCAACAAAATACAGTTTGTGACCAAATACACTGTAACAAATGGCTGTAAAAACTACATCATGGTAATACGGTAAGGTGGCTGGGTTTTGAACTGAAATGCATAAGGAAAGTATAAGGGATGTGATTGGATCATGTGCACAGCTGTCCTGTAAATTTTAAATGTACAGGTGCATTGTGGGATATTTACCGGCAGAGGCGAATGTTCACGGGTTAGAGAGCGGGGCCAACAAGGACTTTGACCGGGTAACTACTTTTTAATCATTTTTATTGCAGTTTTGTGTTTGCTAGTGGACAAAAATATATTTTATGTGGTTCTAATTTAGGCATGTGCCTAGTTTTGTGGATAAATTCACATTAAATGACCTTAAACTGCTCAGTCTAAACTGCTAATAAAAAAATCTATTCTGCAGAAACACAAAATCTTATCAAGTATTTTGGTCTAGTTTCTAGTCAGTTTGTAATTATTTGGTTTTAATGGTATATAACTTATTTGTTGGTTCTTTAGCAAACTGAATAGACATATGAATACCACAACATGTTTTTATTCATAAATTTCTGATAAGTACTGAGTCAGTAATTAATATATTTGATTAAATTGAGATAAGAGGCAGGATCGAATAAGTGTTTGTTTCTTCCTACTCCTTTTCAAAAGGAAAAGTAGGTGGAAAACTAATTATTTTGTTTTTGGCTTTCTTTGTTTTTAAAAACCAGTTTGAAATAAATATATATTTCTTCATGTTTCTGCACTCTTTTGTGTTGGTGTACCACATAATCAGTGAAACACTGATAATACAGTTTGTGATAAAACATTTCCCTACTTTTATGGACAAGTATTTCACATTTAACGACCTTGAACTCGTGTCTTTCTGCAGCCTCACCGTTTCTGAAGAGGGACCGGCGCGACTGGCCGCCATTGAGCGGAGGAAGGGACTTCCTCTCCTGGCCCACAAAAGTGTCCCACCGCACCTTTTCGGTGCCGCCGAGCTCCCGGACTTTCTTCAGACAGCCTTCCAAGTAGTCGATGGGGTCATCGGGCCGGTAGTACATCAAACCAGTCAGCAGACTCTGTGGGGAGCGGAGAGGATGAGGTGTAGTTAGAGAAGAGAGGTGACGGCGCGTCGTTGTTGTTCTGTGGGAGTAAAGTGGAGCTGAGCAACTGATGAGATCTAAAGTTCAAAACCTGCCTGCTGTCTGGTCTCTGGCTGGGGAACCAATCATCTCATTTTGTCCATGACCCTGTCTGGCAAAACAGGGCAGCACTGCAAAAACACAAAATCTTACCAAGTATTTTTGGTCTAGTTTTTAGTGCAAATATCTTATTACACTTGAAATAAGGGAAAACTAAATTATAAGTAACTTTTCAGCAACATACAGGATCTTTAGAGTTAATAATTCCTTCACTTTGATGAAAAAGCACTATTATTTCACTTATAACCAGAATCTAGTACATTTACTCAATTCATTTACCTGAGTAACATTTTGGAAAAAGAATAGTTTTAGGAATATTTTTAAAATACTTTTACTTTTAGGAGTAAAAGTATTCCTAAAACTCTTATTTTACTCAAAGAGGAGTAACTCAAATAAGAGTATTTCTGCTCTTATTTGAGTAACATTTCTGGATTTTCTACCCACTGAATGAAGAGCAAACATATTTTAACCAAACATTTAAAAGACACACAGCTGCAGTTTTTGTTAAAGTTTCAAAAGTTTTTTTTATTGAGAGAAACTGATTTGGAAACATTTTATTTTGCCTGATTTTGTTATTTTTTTGTTACTTATATGAATTATTGTCACCTTCATCCTTAAAATACGAAAATGTCCAGTTAACTTTATATTTTGGTCCATCTGATGATGTGATTTTTAAATATTAAATGATTGATAATTTAAAAGTTACTCAGTAATTGAGTAAACGTTTTACCAAATACTTTTTTAGTCTTTCTTGAGTAATTTCTTGGACGGCTGCTTTTTACTTTTACTTGAGTACAAATATGTTGACGTATCTCTACTCATACTTGAGTACAGTTTTTGGTTACTCTGCTTACAAAATTGGAAAAATGTTTTGTCAAAAATGAAATATTCTGGCAGTGGAACTAATATTTTTTAACCATTATTAAGGAATTAATTTCCTAAAAGAAGCTAGTATATTGTGCTGAAAAGTTACTTATAAGTTAGTTTCTGTCTCATTTCAAGTCTACTAAGATATTTCCACAAGAAACTAGACCAAAAATGCTTGTTAATATTTTGTCCTTTCGCAGTGAGGACCCTGATAACCTTTTCTTTCTATTGCTACCATTAAAAAAAGGAAAAACCTCTGCCCTAACTGTTCCAAAACAACACTTTCCCCAGGGACTTCCTTCTTGATTTCCACCCTTCCTCCACCTCTAATACATCCTGAAAAGCCTCCAGAAGTTTCACTTACTTTCTGGTCAGACAGATGACGAAAACAGCATCTGAGCCTCAGTTGCTGTTTGAACGTACCAAAATAGTAGCTATGATGATGTGCCTCTTTGCTGCTTAACGTAATTTAAGCTGACGGCAAATAAGCAGCAGTGATTGCACTGATTGCTTGCATACATTAGCTACACAACACAGTGGGGATTGACTGTAATTAAGTGGAGGAGATAATTTACTGTCCTCTGAGCAGAAGTAATCTTATATCAATAATCATGCAAACTCAGAACGTAATTATGTGAGAAGTAAGAGAAACGTGAGAAGATTGCCACTTATTATGGTTTAAATATACTTGCATTCTTGCAGAAACAGTCATTATTTTCACGTTTATCTGCTAAAGATCTGCAATAACTTAAAATGCATTATATACTTGTTAAACTGCAGTTTTTAAAACGGCTTCTGGATCATTAAACCAGCATGATGCGCTTGTTTTTAAGCTTTCAGCTGTAATATTTTCTGCTTCACTGGTAAAAGATGACACATAAGACCCTCTCCAGCGCACATTACAACGCTTCAGACTGAAATGATGTAGTAAACATCATGTCAGCTCCATCTCTCACCTCAAACAGCTGAGGTATCTCCCTCCGTGCCAGATACTCCTTGGCATCGTTGGTATTCATCTCCAGCTGGATTTCCTCTTTATTTTTGAATGAAAAACTTATCGGAGGCGGATTTTTCCCACCTGTTTTCCCTCTGATTTATCTTTGGTTAATGAGCGAGTTCGTGACAGATCTCCTTTCAGCGCATTTTCCCCGCTCCTGTCCTTGCGGACTTCTCAAGTGGATTCCTGCAGGTGATGCCACCGCGCCGCCCTGCTCCTCCTCCTCTTCCTCCGCCTGCTCCTTCTCAGTGGTGCGGATGCGTGGATCGGTTGGACTCTTTTTCTCGCCTCCCGCAGCGCTTCGCTTGCAGCGCGCTGCTCCGGTTTGGACAGCCTGTGCTCTGCTGACAGCGGCTTGCGGGTTCTGTATGCAGAAGAGCGCACGCCACGCCTCCTGGTGGCGTTTGCGGTCAGAACTGAAACTTCATGTTTACGCACAGTGCATCCACACGAAAGAGGATGAGGGCCACTGAAAACACCCTCTGCCCTTAAACTCAGAATTACGTCTTTTTTTCTCAGAATCATGCAAATTGTTTATGCATTAGGCAAATCTATACAACGGCATATTAAGGTCATTGTACATAGAGGAAAAGAATAGTACATTTCAGCCAAAAAGGGCATTCCTGAGCTACAAAAGTCGACAATTTGCTAGAAAAAACTAAGAGAATTTCTGAAAAATGTAAAAAGTTTTGACTTTTGGAGCTCGTTTTTATTTTTTCGAACATTAAGATGAATCTAATTTTTAAAAAAAATTTTATTGGCCCTAAACTCGAATTCTGTTTTTTCCCTCAGAATTGTGACTTTTCTTTTTCAAAATTCAGACTTTTTATTAAAATCTGAAATGTTTGAATATGCACCATCACATTTTAAAACTCAAATCTACCTAAGAAAATTGGGACAAGCTTATAAAGTGCATATTTATAAATGATGTAGGAAGACACGGACTTACAACCTATTAATTTAAGCCGAGCGTATAGAGTAAATTTCCTCCCAAGAAAAAAGTTTTTGTTTAGAAAATTTCTGAGATTAATCTAAAATTTTCAGATTTTTTTTCTAGCACATTTTTGACGTTTCAAAATCAGAAATTTCAAAATTTTCTCCAGAAACTTTCTGGTATTGTCTCAGCATTTGAGTGTTTTGATTATCTGGTTTTTGTTCAGGGGTCCATTGGCAAACTGTAATCTGGTTTCCGCTTTTCAACTGTCTTCTTTCTCTCTGAGTGGCATTTAAGGCCAAGTTGATAGAAGGCTCCTTTCAAAATGTGCCTGGGTTAAATTCATATTTACAAAATAAATATTAGTAGCCTATTCATAAAAAGTAACTGTGTAGTTTGGTATATTATTATGTTGATGCAGTTTACTTACTTCTGTGTAACTATTATCAGCTAAGTAAAATTTATTTGTATGGTGCGTGCTGTGGTGGCGCAGGGGGTTAGCACGCCCCACGCTTGGAGGCCTTGGTCCTCGACGCGGACGTCGCGGGTTCGACTCCGGGTCACGACGACCTTTGCCGCATGTCTTCTCCTCACCCTCCTTCCTGTCTGCCTACAGTCGAAAAAAATACGAGCCACTAGCGCTGCAAAAGCTCTTGGGAGAAAAAAAAAAATAATTTATTTGCATTTCACCAGTAATATGAACTTCAAAATAATCAATCAATGTGAATCTTGATTATTTTAAAATCTGTACCATCACTTTATTGGGTTTAAACATTAATGTTCACTTTGTATGGCTCCAAAGTATCTCAGAGGTTTGTTTTATATATTTAGGCTTTGTTGGTCTGTCCCACTTTCCAATCTCTTCCCTGCTTTTCTGATTAAAAATTATATAAAAGTTTAAGACAGTAGCTTGAGTTGCACTTCACAGATTTCATTATTATATAATGAGCTGTGAGTTGGGGAAGTGAGGGAAACAGCAGGTCAAAAAGCAGCAGCAGCAGCAGCAGTAGGGATTAGAGTAGCTTTCAGTTCTCTAAAATCACACACCCTGCTGTTTGACAGAGCTGAGTTTTATGCTGCCTGCTTATCAAGCTGACTCTATGCTGGACGTGCATGAAGACATTTTGTACAGTTCCTCCTTTCAGAGCAAGCAGATATTTAAACACTTACTCTTAGCTTTTTACCAAATTGCAGGAGAGGGTATTTGAATCCAAAGATGTGCAAATCAGTAACTAATAAGGAAGTAGCAATTATCTCAAAATATAACAACAAAACCAGTCAAAGAAACAATAGCATGAAGCCAATCTTTGTCTTCTGTTCAGTTTGAATGTTGAACTAATCATAAAATGATGTTTATCTCTCATTTTTCTGATAGATGGCATGTAAATAAAGCAGACAACATTAAAATCAGAAGACGAATAGAGCAGAAATAAATGAACAGATGAACATCTTTAATCTCTTGCAGATGACATATTAAATCCATTAATATGTCATCTTGATCGACCTTGATTACTGTCTTTGAAAGTGTTCCTCTCATCGTTTAATTACACGTACTTCAATTATCTTCTATATGTTCACCAGAATAAACATCCATATTTTATGAATTATTATTTTGTTGTGTTGTAGCTTAAGACACAAGACGACTTAAAAGAAAAGTATTATTAATAATAGTATGACTTTTACTTTATTTATATGAATAAAGTAAAAGTTCTTTTGAGGCTCTAAATGCATCTGGACCTTTGGGCAATGCAGCTCAAATAAAGCCATTCTTGTGTATTTTTTATTTAATCAGGAAAAACTTTTTGAATTTAAAGCCTCTTTTGAGTGACCCAGCCAAGACATCAAAAATATAATTTTTTTTAATAATTAGGAAGTAGATTCCAGCTGGTGTGGTGAGCTAATACTCCAAATATGATAACAACAACAACAACAATAATAACAATAATATTAGATAAATCTAAGCTGAATCAAGTGTGTATTAGATATTAAGCAGAATTGGGACCTTTTTCTACTCTTAGTAGTAGTATAGGCTATTTTTCATTATTCCTAAGCCTCTGTGCTTTTTAAATAAAGCTGAACTTTACCTGATTTGATGGAACTCAATTAAAACAATGTTGTCTCTCGTGAACCTTTATTTTGAAAAGTCTCGTACTGGAAGTAGTCGCGCAGGTTGGCTTTTTACTTCCTCGATATCCAGGCGGTGTTGACAGCGCTGCACAATGAAATTACTCACTTTATTAAGTTTATTCGTAACGTATTTAGTTACGGACTGCATTAATATCGAGGTGAGTATCAATTTGTATTTCTAGCTTCGGATTTCCTGCCGTATTTGTGTATTTCTGCGTTATATTTTATCAAATAAATCTCTTCCGGTTAGCTTGCTACGTTTCTTTATAAACCCTATTTCACTGCTGAATTAATCATTTCGCTTCTAAATATCAGAATCACATGAAAAATAATTACATGTATTGTGTCTTGTTTTGTTTATTTTATCAGAATACAGCAGGCCAGTTCTTTAGCAGCGGTCATACAAACAACTGGGCTGTTCTGGTCAGTATTCATTCATGAAGCTGACTGATTTTCTTCGTTAATGATGAGAGCAGCTTCCTGATTTCTTCCGGCTTTAAGAGACTTTTTCTTGTTTTGCTGGACAAACAGGTGTGTACCTCCAGGTTCTGGTTCAACTACCGACATGTGGCCAATTCTCTGTCTGTGTACAGGAGCGTAAAGAGGCTGGGCATCCCTGACAGGTACCATTCAGCCCAACAAATACAGGGTCAGGGCTCACTGCTAACTGGTGGTAATAACAGTAAAAATATCAAATTAGGAATGTTGTTCTGCTTGCCCGACTCGTTAAAATAGTTTTCTGTTTTTTGTCCTTCAGTTTCCACAAAATATGTGCAAAGTCGTGACAGAAAAAGGAGAACTAATAAAAAATTCTTTGCATAATTACATTTTTTTTTTCAGATTTTGCCTGAAACTTACTTCAAATGTTCTTTTTCCGTAATTGTGATTAAATATGATTGATTTATTGACTGCACTGTGATTAAGTTATGTATTTTCACAAATAAAAGTGGAAAAGTAGAACACTGAAACCAGTTTGATTCCTTACTTGCAGCAAAACTTACAGTAAAATTCTGAAATAAAGAGAAATTATTCAGTTTCTTCAACATAAAGTCAAACGTGTTTCCAAAAACTAAATAAAAACACTAAAGTAATGTATTTCACTAGAAATCACTCAACATGACTGACTTTATTATTTACCTATATTTAACAATATTGATGTATTTATTTCTTTGTTTTTTGTTTGTGCCAGTCATATAGTTCTGATGCTGGCCGACGACATGGCTTGTAACCACAGAAATCCTAAACCGGCCACAGTGTTCAGCCACAAGAACATGGAGCTCAACGTCTACGGAGACGACGTTGAGGTGGATTACCGTGGATACGAGGTCGGTTTACCTCTGAACTGTAAAACTTGCACTCGGCTTCTTTTTTAAAACTTTTAGCATAATTAGATGATTTAAATAGACTATTTAATACTATCGTTGGTTTATAAATTACCGAACGGCTTAGCACCACAACACATTAAAGATCTGCTGTTGTGGTATCAAACTTCCAGACCTCTGAGAACCAAACATGGAGAAGCAGCATTCAGCTTCTGTGCATCAAAAATCTGGAATAAACTTCCAGAAAACTGCAAAGCAGCTGAAACATTGAGTTTCTTTACATCAAGACTAAAAATCTAGCTGTTTTGAGTTGATTTTGTGCCATAATAATTTGATGTGTAAAATGACGTCACTTGGGAAAATGTAAATCTTCAATAGTTGATTTTTGTGTTTTTATGATGAAAGGCACTTTGAACTGCCTTACTACTGAACAGTGTATACAAATAAACTTGATTGATTGGAAAAAGAAAAAAAATTCAGATTAATTAGACATGAACTATTATAAATAAATTGTTGTTAATGTTCCACAATGGATTTGTTTCAGGTGACAGTGGAGAACTTCCTGCGAGTCTTGACTGGACGGCTTCCCCCCAGCACTCCTCGCTCCAAACGCCTCCTGTCTGACGACCGAAGCAACATCCTCATATACCTCACTGGTATTTAATTATTTCCAATCTTATTGACAGTTTTTAATCACCAAAACTGATTTCTTAACTCAGTTTTATTCTCATTTGATCTCCTGTTATCAGGAAACTGCAGATGAAATCTTATGAAATCAGTTATTGTTCCTCTGTTTATAAATTGCTTTGAATCTGAAAACTCCTACTTTTCTTTAGTTGTGAACACATCAGCAAACGTCTTGCTTTGATGCATAAGTGAAGCTAATGTTGTTACTCCTTCTTTTTCAGGTAAATTCAAGACTGCTACCTCTATCAAAAAATCTACATAACTATTTTTTCTCATGTCAGAGAAAAACAAATTGATTAAAATCGCAATCAATAGCTCAGAAACAAAAGAAAACTGGAAATTGCATATCTGAGATCAGAATCGCCCAGTTTTCTCTGTCAAGGTTTTAACATGTAACTCTATGGGTTTAAATTGTTCGGTGCCCTTTTCCAGTTTAATCTCCCTTTCTTTTTTCCAACATTCAATAGAGGAAATGTTCTAACATTTATTTAATGACATTTAGATATTATGCAAAATCAAAGAAGAAGCACAACAGCAGCAGTGAAAAAGGAAATGGCTTTAGGTTCAATTAATCTGGTCTTTTCACGGTATTTTAGATGGGAAACATTGGAGGTATTGTGGGAGATGTCCTCTCTCCTCTTTCCAAAAAGGTTAATTTGCACTTTAATCAGAGTTAATTCAGGTTTCATGCAGATATGAGTTTGGTATTTAGAGAAATATGCTTTCTTATTGGTGCAAAGAACACTATAATGTCAACATTTTAGTGGTGAAATGTTAGCTTTTTGGAGACTTTCTGACAAAGCTATTCTATTTTGACTTTTTAGACTTAAGCTCTTAGAGTATTTTCTGATTTTATTAAAGCTGCTTTAAAAAACAAATGTATAAAATGTTCACTTTGATCGTTTGCCAAGTTTTTATCACGTTATTCCTAGCACCTTTCTTCTGTGTTTTTATTTTCATTTTCTGTCTCATTTTTATGTGCTACCAGTAAATGTGTCTTAATATTCTATATTTTGTGTTTCATTGACAGGTCACGGTGGGAACGGCTTCCTTAAGTTTCAGGATTCGGAGGAGATCAGCAACGTGGAATTGGCTGATGCTTTTGAGCAAATGTGGCAGAAAAGAAGGTAAATTATGGAGGACTAATACTGCCCTAATTAAGAATGACTTCACAAAGTTATTCCCTAGAATAACTTTGGAATAACTACCATAAATAAAGTGTAAATAAATTTCTACAATAAATCCATTTCTTGTCCAATAAATAATTTAACAGATTAAATAATCGGCTATTAATTGCTACAAAATAAAAGATTCGGTAGCTGATTTTATTTGTATGTCATACATAAATTGGTATTTTAGTTTCAATCTTTAGCAGTTGCTGTTTTTCTCTCTTTATTTAAATAAGATGACACTAACCTTCTGTTTAGGTTTAAGCAATTAATCGGATTAATCATCAACTGATTAATCAATAACTGGAGTTTACAGACTCAAAAAAGGCCATTTGTTGAAAGAACATATCAGAGCAGTAATTAAGCAAAAACTGTGCAAAAATGTATGCATTTTGCATTTAAGATAAAAATCCATTATTTGTCTGTAAATACTTTCTACCGAGAATAGTTCTGTCTATACCTGGTTCAAATTTAATTTTAAAAAATCTCCTACTTTTTCTATCCAGTTAATTAACTGAAATAATAAACAGATCAGCCTTACACCCCATCAAGCAGAAAGGCCTGAGCTTTTCACATTTTAAAGTATTTTTTAGCTGCCGTTGATCATGAAGCGTTCACTAAAGGAATGTCATGTTGTTGCATTTTTGGCATTTTTTTAAATTTAAAAACTAATTAAATTATTTTTTTACCTTCATCTTCTAATATATTTCTAATATTGTATATAAAACCTGCAAAAGTGTTTTTTTTTCGCAATTAATTTATACTAAAAGACTTATTAGTTGCAGCCCAACATTTGTTTTGTGCAGGTATATTAGATACAAATAACAATATTAATGTACAGTTTTGATTGATTCCATCTTTGTTTTATTTTGACTTGATATATTTTAAGTTTGTGTCTCTTGTTTTGCTTTTATTTTTATTTTGAAAAGTCTCATGCAAATTAAATTTTTTTCAATAAGATTGCAACAAAACAGCTTTAACTTGTAATGAAGCAATAAATCAATGCACTAATTATTTTTTCTCATACGCTCTCGTCACACTGAAGAGGCTCATATGAATCTAGATGATTGAGTTTAATAATTTGGCTTTATTGTCCCTTGTGGGTTTGTAAAGGGCGACTGGGAGGAGAAACCAGGCTAATCCAAGACATATTCCAGCTCCTTGACCTATTTTATTTATATAAACACATCATATAGAGCTGCATTATCATAGAGCTACGTCATGCAGATCTGACTGTAACGAAACCTGAGAAGTGGCTCGTTTACTCCAAACTGTTTGTCACCTGTGTCTGTGCCACAGTCGAGCTCCGCTTTGATGCTGATGTGATAATTGCTCTCTTTAGCTGCTTAATTACTGCCACCTCATTTTGCTCTCCTCAAACCAGCTTGATTTGATTATTTATGTTTGACCAAACGAGGGGGAAAGAGGTTTTTCTTAGAGGAGAAGAGCAGAAGGATTGAAGGAGGTGAAATAGCGTGTAGGCGTGTTGGCGGGACTGAATGGTGCTGATGCTTTTACTTGGTGGCCATGGTAACTGCAGCGTGAAGGGTTGTGTGATAACAGCTTTTTTTATTGGAGCAAATGGACAAGTGCGATGCCAGCTGTGTGCCCTGTGATTGGGGTTTATTAGAAAATGAGTTTGATCGTTTCGTGTCTTTGTCCAGGTACAACGAGCTGCTCTTCATCATCGACACTTGTCAGGGCGCCTCTATGTACGAGAGGTTTTACTCTCCAAACATCATGGCGCTGGCCAGCAGTCAGGTCGGGGAAGACTCCCTGTCGGTGAGTTATTCCCCCTCATAACGACTCAAAGGGTAAATTAAATCATCCAGCAGTTTTGGCATGTTTTTAACTCTGTAGTTTTGTTTACAGCACCTGTGAGTGCCGACTAGACCAGAGTTCATCTTCCTTATTGCAGTGAAATCGAGAAAAAAAGCTTAGTTATATAAATATTTATCTTATTATTAACATCCAGACTTGGCGAAGCAACTCACTGATCGACTAACAGTTAATTAATTGATTCTTAAAAATTGGATTATTGTCTTGTATCAAGAGGACTGTCTTTCCTTAATATAAAGGGCAAAATTTTTCATACTATACTAAATGTGAACAACCAAATATAATAGAATATGGACAACCTTCATGAGACTCTTATAAAAGCTTCAGTCAGAAGCTTCTTGAAATTCGCTGTAATATAGACTGCTACAGGAGATCTTTCCTGGAAACAGCCATCACCATCTACAGTAACTGAAGAATTTCAATTATTATTTAATTTTCCTTTGGGATCAATACAATATTTTTAAATTTGAAATAAAAAAAACATCGTTCACAACAGCCCTCAAAACCAACCCTGGTTACTGGCATTAAGTTTTTTCCATCGTGTTACAGTTTTTCTCTGGTTTTGCCCTCTGTCTTTCTGCACGTCATTAATTTCTGGTTAAGTTGACGTTCCTCCGTCATGAATTAGCGCTGTTGAGGTGAAACTTTAGCAGTTTGTCGACTGTATTACAAAGCAGAACCGCATAAAGCTCATTTAGTGTCCCAAACCGGACTCTGTTCGGACCGTTTCTCTTTCTTGTTCTGTTGTGGCTCCGCCATCTTGAATCAACTGGCTTCGCTTTGGGATGACCAGAGACGCCCTCTGGTGGATGGCGGGTAAACTACAACACTAAAAGAAAGTCTAACCCACAGGTGTCAAACTCCAGTCCTCAAGGGCCGGTGTCCTGCAGTTTTTAGATGTGCCACAGGTACAAAACACTGGAATGAAATGGCTTAATGACCTCCTCCTTGTGTAGATCAGTTCTCCAGAACCTTGCTAATGACCTAATTATTCTATTCAGGTGCGGTGCAGCGGAGGCACATCTAAAAGTTACAGACACCGGCCCTTGAGGACTGGAGTTTGACACCCCTGGTCTAACCGGACTTTTGTAGTTAATCGAATGAAACTAATTTGAATCTAATAAGCTATTAATTGGCAATTAATCGCAATCGTTTAATCATTTCCATGCCTATCCAGACTAACTTACTCTGCACTGTAAAAAAGTCCTTTTTTTCTTTGCATAAAAGAAATGGCCAAAAGTTATAGTTTTATTTTAAAAAAATTTATTTTATTTACTTGTTTTGGGCCTTGGTATTTTTTTCTGGTGAAACACTGCTATATATAGATGTTTTGAACTAAAAAACACATCTAGAAAGAAGTGGGGAAAAATTGGAATTATACAAGAACATTTGCTTCTATAAAGGCTGTATGTTTATACAATCTATTATATACTTAGTTCCCCTGTTCAATATACTTAAAACATAGTTTCAATGCCAGTAAGATGCACAAAATACACTCATTTAAGTTTTATACTCTTTTATGTGTGAATTCATGCTGAAAATACTAAAATACGCACTTCCAGTGAGCATTTCCCTGTGCACAGATTGATTTTACTCTCTCCTGTCCACATAGCAGAACCGTACATTTACCCTACCAATGAGCGAAGCAGAGTTATGAAAACATATTTCTTCAGATGTCATTGCCCAGCACTTACTGGCAGCTCTCTAAAACTCACTTAAACTTTGAGGAGTGATTTCCTCCTATCAGAAGATTACATTTACACAGCTCTGCTTCGCTCATTGATGTACAGTGCAGTAATAACGCTTTTGAGTATTGGCATCAAAACAAATCTTTTAATTTTATAATTAAATGAAGAGGATATTGGGGGAGGAAAACATTAGCATTATGTATATTTCTTTAATTATTATTTTATAAAGTTTTTTTTATTGGAAAATTCACCAAGTGGTGCATATTAAGTAAATTTTGAGCTGTAAAATAAAAAATAAACAAAAAAGGTGGTACACATTAAAATAGATGCATTTAGAACAAAGACAAAACAGAACATAACCAAGTGATATCACAACAAAAATGTAATTGTTTAACTTGGCAGTTATTTTCTGATTTTCATCATTATTATTTTCATTTTCTCTATTATTTCTTGTTTTATTGTCACACAGATATTTAGGGTAGAAGTGGGAAAGAGAGAGGAAAAAACAGCAGCAAAAATAGCAATATTTAAAAATGCAGCCATAATCATCTTTTTTGTTTCTTGTTTCTTTTTTAGCACCAACCAGACCTGGCCATAGGAGTCCATTTAATGGATCGCTACACCTTCTACCTGCTGGAGTTCCTGGAGGACATCCACCCGGCGAGCAAAGCCAACATGAACGACCTGGTGAGGTTTTCTTTTTAATGTTTTTATGAATGTCCACAAGAAAAGTGATTTTTCTCACTTCTGAAATCTTACAGGTTTTAAAATAACATGTATAAATGCTTTCGAATAACTGGTGCTTAACCAAACCTGTACCAGCGAGTCTTTTTACAGCAACTTTTTATTCATACCCCTTGATTTGATCAACTTCCTACCACAAACTGCTATTTTTTTTAGAATAATTTCAGTGCAGAATCGGAAAGTGTAAAGAAAATACAAAAGCCACAGGGAAAAAAATTAGTATTACTGTAAAAAGTTCATCATGGAGGATGCGTGGCAGTGAATGTGAGGTCGCTGGCTGCCTCAGATGAAAGACACGCAGGTCTCCCTTGACTTGTCCAGACTTGAAAGAGAATGCGTAACAAAGCGTGGAGCCGTCTTGCGTTTGACTCCGGACTCAGGGATTGTGCGTACGCTCTCTGCGCCGCGGCTCGGCTCGGCCTCGGCGGTTTCTCTCTTTTCATATTTTGGTCTCCTGCAGAGATCCATCGAGCCATCGGGCCCGTGAGGAGTGTTATCTGTAAACGACATGGTTACTCTGTGTGCTCTGACTAATGCTAATTATACGATCCAGTTGTTCTGTTTCTATAGATGCACTCTTTGTTCTGGTGCTTTTTTTGGATTTACTGATCAATTCTATAGATTTTCTTGACAAGCCCATTAAGTTTTTAAATCCAGTCTGAAAAGCTTTGACCTTTTTAAAGAAACTGCTTTCGGATTCGCTACAAGGCTTTAGTGTGTGATTTTGTGTGTGATTTGTTTGACTAACAGAGATTATGCTCAGGTCAGGCTAATGATTTCTTTTTTCTTAAATAAATTGCTCAAATTACTAATGGAAAAGTTTTTAGGATGTTTTTTTTTCTAACTCTAACAATCCAAGCACCAAAAATACCTGCAGAATAAACTTAAATCTTGTGAGTATAATCACACTTGCTTCTCCACAGTGCAGTAAATTGTTGGCTGAACTAAATTTTCCCATAAATTACTATGAAAGTAGGGGAGACTGTAAAATACTGTAAAAGTTACTCCATTTAGTTGTTGTTTTCTGTTCGGACTTTAAATTCAAATTTAGGACTAAAAATGATTGCATCACTGAACAGTTTCAGGAAATATGGATAATCAAAACTACTAATTTCTTGTACCATTTTTAAACTAGTTAATACTTTTAGATGTCTTTATTATGGATGTGACTTTTTATTTTAGCTGTATATTGAAATTTGACATAAATCACAAGTCATGAATGTTGCTATGCATGTTAATTGTAATCTTTTTAAATCCTTTCCATCAACTTATTATGGGACTGCAGATGAAAATGAGCCTCTCTGTCTAAATCTGGCATATTTACGTGATATATTCACGTTAACATGCATTATTATCCCCTTTATGAAATAAATACAATTCTGAATGCACAGATTTCTTCTGTTTTTTTTTGTTACACTTAAATATTTCTGATAATCAAACAAATATTAATATTGAATAAACATGTGCTAAGTAAATACAAAAAGCTGCGTCTGAATGCCAGTTTCATCCATGACAGAAGGGCAGTCTTATGTATTCGGTAATCTAAAACATATCTGGAACGTTGCTTTGATTCTTTCATGCATGTTTAATCTTGACAAGAAAGTAAAACAGGTGCACATTCATAACTCTTAAGTGCAAACATATCTTAGATTACATTTTGTCTTGTTTTATTCAGTTGATTCCACTATGTAGCTATTTTGAAGTTTGTAGTTGCTTCTTAATTTAGTATTCTCTTCTCCTTAGTTCAAAGTTTGTCCCAAGAGTCAGTGCGTGTCCACTCCGGGTCATCGGACCGACCTTTTCCAGAGGGATCCGGGAAGCGTCCTCATCACAGACTTCTTCGGCAGCGTCCGCAAAGTCGAGATCACCACTGAAGTTGTAAACTTAACGAACCCCATCGAGCAAGTGGACGAGAGGTAAGCTGAGCTCATTACATTAGTTCCACTTAAATAGTAATGTTTATACATGTATACGTTTATTTTCATCTATGTTCGCTCTAGGTTCATCTAGGTTGTTTTTGTGAATTTTTTCAATGACTTATTACATTTTTCTAGGGTGAAATCAATATGCAATAAAAACAAGCTCTTGATGTGCAAGTTAAAGGTTTTCTTTTCCAGACTGGGTCACCATCATCCAAATTGTGTCAAAATTATACAAACAGGATCAAATATGTAGCTACTCGTTTTTTTGTCCATTTAAAGATGGCAAAGTCTGCCCATATTTTTTTGAAAAGACACATGTCTCTAGTTAATATTTTGGTATGATAGCCCTTCCAAGATGGTAGCGCATTCATTATTATCATGTCATGAAGTTAACAACCTCTTTGGATAAATTCTCTTTTTCGAGACTGGTGCATGTCTGGTTTAGGCTCATGTTATCGGCATTTGTCAAAGGCCTATAATGTAGTGTTCAGTATCATCTTAAAGGGGACATTCTTGACTCTTTGAGTCTCTCTGATCAACACAGAGGTCACTAGAGCTTCTTAAACCAGAAATAATACACATTCTCCCACACCCTTTGACTAAACCAGATGCATATTTTTCTATCCCAGTGGTATGCAGGGACATCAGGGACACAAGAGTTGACAACTAAAATACTCAGCAGACTCTAAGGATTGAGAAAATGTATAATATACCCATGATGTCTTTCTGTGGGGGGCAAATCTGAGCTGTTAGTTATAAAAACGTTAATCAGAAATAGTTGAAATTTACACTTGCATACATTTTAGGATGCTGTACATTGGCCTATTTATCAGATTTTGTGAGTTTTTCCATCCTGGGCTACCATTATGTAGCCCATGATGATCACATAGAAACATGATGGCCTGGTAGGCTCTGTGGGCGGATACCACCCTCACTAAATTACAAATTATGAGGTGAAAATAATCAGATGATTAGGCTACTATTGACAGCATGCACCCATAATGTTAGTTTAAATCCCTCCTTTAGCTGTTTACACCTTGATTTTAGCATCCCTGCAAACAGATGTCGTAATGTGATCAGCTTAATTCATTAGCACTGTTGAAGACTCAAATGTGCATATGAATTTTTCATATATAGACATAAAACAGCTTTATGAGGAAAGAACAATTTAAATAGATGATTAAAAGCCCAAAATAAACTTCTGGCCACATAATTGAGTTTATAGGATGAATAAAAATAGTCGATGGAAAAAACTTTCTGCTACACCAACTTTCTGGAAGTGGGACAACCTGGATAAAAGCCTCATTAAGGCCAACCTGCCTGTGCTTTAATTGAAGTGCCGTGGGCCAAATTCATTCATTGTTTCTCTCCAAGCTTAATGAGACTTTGATTTTAGTTCAGAACGCGTTTTATTGGTGTATAGATTTCTCCACTAGTAATGTGTTGAGTGGCCTGTTTTCAGAAGAGTAAGCTTCTCATTAAGGTCAAGTGTTTCTACTGGATGGACGATCCAACTCTTTACTGTCAGACTGACTAGCAGTAGGAGTTTGTGAGGTAATTATCCAGGTTATTCAGATCAACAAAAGCACTCTAAAGCATTAGTTCAGACCAGAATAAAGCTCATAATGAGACAGTTTCTCTTGTCTGTCTCAAGCTGTAAATCTGTCTACTTCAGGTGGTTTGATTGATGGGGTTTGGCGCCCTCTGCTGGTTAATTTGCCTTATTTTCTGATTCATTTTAGCAGCTGTGATTGACAAACCCCGCCACTAGGTGGCTGTAGAGAGCTTTTACTAGTGACATACTGTTTTCTCCCTCATAAACACAAACTTCTCTTAAATTAATCTCAGTTCACACAGAAAGCCTTAAGATAATCCATATACTTTTATATTAAAACACACTAACCTCCACACTAGTTTGGAGGTTTTATATTTCTAAATAAAAATAAACAGCAATAATACACACAAAAACACACACTCTTAATAATTTCATTAAACAGGGTTTAATTAGACCACCAGAAGGAATTAAGGATGATATTTTTTTGCTGAGCTACTAATCAAAGGCACATTTCAATGGAAGTTTTGGTCAGTGACCATTTTGGCCCTAGGCCTGGTAGCCATTGCACGCAAATCTCCCCTATTACTTTATTATTGATTAAGCCTGACGCATTAGGTCTGCCACGCCACAGAATCATAGCACAGTTTGTTATTGAGCTGGCAGCTGGCCTGATTCAGTCACACAGAGACACACTTCTTCCTTTCTGATGCAAGATTCCAGCAACCCCCTCATTCATTTGATGCTCGACGGAGCAAAGTTTGCAGAAGCGCCTGAGGACCAGCAGGCGCTGCCCCGCCTCTGCTTCCAAGAATCGGTACTTTTCATGCAACAAGAACTTCACCGTTTTTTAAACACCTGGACTTAATCTGCTCAAGTGTCAAATTGTAGAGTTGTGTGTGAGAATATTCTGAACTGGAGACCTGATTAATTTTTAAAGTCAGATTTGATCTCTAAAATCAGCATTATTAAGTCATCTTCTGGGGGTTGATGTATTTGCCTCAGAAGTTGCAGATTAAGCAAATGAGAATTTGTTTTCGACATGTGAAATGTTAGGTGTGATGCTAATTAGGCTCTAAAAATGCATGTTTGGCAGAAACAGAGCTGAATCTGATTAAACCTGAGATGTTTCCCTTCATTGCATCAGGCAGTAAACAGCAGTTTGCTTCTTTTGGTATTGAATTTGTTTGTCGTTGGCCATCAGCAGCTAATCCACCTTTTTTCCAGGTACATCAATAAATCAGACAATTACTGATTGCAGTTACTTAGCACTCAGCCGAACAATTACAAGTGGAAGCTAAATCTCCGAATTGAAAGTACAGTGAAGCCCAACATTACACACACTTTTACAGATTTAGACTTATTCATTCAGCAAAGGAGTTTGTTTCTGATGGCTTTCTCTATAAAAGATAATGAAAAATGAGTCCTGGATTTGAAGAAAAGTTGCATGTCCAACTATTTAATTGTCAGTAATCAATGGACAATTATCTATTGGCATTAAAGTGTAATATTGCAATTACTGACCAATTAGTTTGTTTCCACTGGTACCACTGATATTGAGATGTTTTGCTTTCAGTTTGGAATACCTCGTTGTGCAGAAGTCATGTTAACTGAATATTTTACACTTTTGGCCATTTTTAAAAACGGTATCTGAAAAATCTGAAGGCCTTCTGTCATTTTGACAGATTTCAGTTCACACACCTGACCACTTGGTGGGGATGTGCAGACATTTTCATTTTCATTGTGGAGGTAACTAAAAAATAAGATTCACATAGGAGTATCTGAGCATTATCTCCTTTCTGGACACTGGAACTATTTCATGCATCTCACTATCCAGCATCTGACAGTGTTGGAGACTTTGGAGTGTGTGTAACCATTAAAAATCACAAACTGGTGCAGCTGAACCACTGGTACAGAAGGAGCACATACTGCGGAATCAGAAAACCCTTAATTCAGGCAATCTTGCAAACTTCTGATCACTTAAGTTGGAGAAATGTTCCCTGATTTCAAAACTTTGGCTGTACAGTAGTGGTGGTTGTAATTCCAGGCTCCGATGTGGCAGCAGAGCACATATTCAGTTGTTATGATGATTTTATGGGAGTTTTTCTTCTAAACACTGAGGCTCTGATGCATCCCAACATAAAACATCCAATTTAATTATTCAAAAATAATCAAAAAATTGAGAATAAGTTTTAGTTAAAAGGCATCATATTCCTCCATGTAAACCTTTCCTGGTCATCTTAACCCTCTTAAAACTCCTTCACTGCATCCTTGATACTTTGTCATTTTTTTAGTTTCCCAGGTAGTTTAATCATTTTCTGTCCAATATATCCTACAGCCCTCCTTCACATGGGTCCAAACTACCTCAGCTTTCCGTCTACAACTTTGTCTCCACCTGAGGCTGTCCCTCTGCTGAACACTGAACCAAATCTGTCCTGACACACAGTAGAACAGATCCTCTCCTCTGAGGCCATAATCACTGAAATAAATGGCTGTGGTTTATTTAGCAGAAATGCTTCTTCGGTTATGACCAGAATGTGACTTAGAAAGTCTCTCCAAGGCCTTACAGTGGCAGCATTTTGTCCATCATTTTCTCATTCAAGTGAACTGTGGTTGGGTGTTTTGCTGCCACATTTTGAAAAGGATAAAACAGTAAATGTACCTTCCAGGATCCTGGTGAGGATGTAGAGTTGGTCCACTCTTGTTCCTGAACCTGACCATTGGGCAGACTCTCCACTCTAGTAATAGATCTCACCAGGCAGGCTAAGTAGTGTGATTCACCCTCTACTTGGGCTCCCCCCATTCTGACAATAAAGGGGAACTGCCCCCAGTGTCTACATGATGTAGCAGAAGTGTGTCATTTAGCAACCCTACAAAGCACAGACCCTTAAAGGGGACCCATTATTTATGCAAAATTAACATTTTGTACTTTTTTATATTTTTGTTTGAGTCTCTACTGCTTCTAAAAACAACTCAAGCGCTTTAAAAGGCAATTAGATTTGGTCTGGAAAAAGAGCAGTTTTAAAAACCTCCCGATAAAGTCACAATGTACCATTTCCTAGCAACCCAAGCAGAGCTCCAACACGTTTGGTCAGCTGGTTTTACTGCTGTATTTGCACTACAATGGCTGCTGGAAAAGTGTTTTGTTGTTGACTTACCATCTAGAAACCACTTGTTGCATTCTTGTTGGTTGTGCAGGAGGCTCTATTAATGCTTTTCAATGATGTGTACTTTTATAATTGTGCATCTGTTTGCAGCCGTTTTCATGTGCGAATGTAAACGTTGAGTTGGAGGCTTGGCCAGCAGCAGCTTATTTGGATTTAAAATAACGAGACCCTAAAACAGGTACCCTTCATCTTCTTCCAGGAAGTAATTTTTTGCTTGTTTTATATCAAATAGAGGTATTGTTCAATCTTCTATTGACGCTTAACAGGATACGCTAAAGCAATTCCAAAACCCAGATTTTTTTTCCCCCTTTTTATTTATTCAATATTTATCAGCATTAGTAAAGAAAGCTGGGTTGTAACCTCTGTCAACAGAAGAGGACGATCTCTTTTGGTAATCAACAAGAGATTGCTGACAGGATTCTTCCTGTGACCGTCTGAACAGAGGCTATTATTGCTACTAAAACACATTGTTTCATAAGTCCAGAAAATGGGTTGAAGAGTACTCTGAGTGTCCCCACAGAGAGAAGATTACATACAGCTCGCACAGCCTCGTTTTTAATAAATGTAGTGCTGCTTTAGTCCACTTTTGTCAGCCTGTTCAACCACATAGGCAAGCAGACGAGTTCACTGGAACTCATTTTCTAGCCGGGACACATTTCTGGATCCTTTTACTCAACTGAATGGCACTTAGTGGTATTAAGCGTAGATCCATTTAAACACCCTCTCCACCACTTTTCACTTCAAGCTGCAGGAGATATTTGACTGCAACACATTTTGCTACAGGTTACACAGTTCCCAGAGTAATTATAAGTATCGAATAACAACTAAATTCAGTCTCCATTGAGTCATAATGTAAGTCTAATATAATTTGTGACCTGCAGCTCCGGATCGAGTGTACAAACATCGCTTCGGCTTTTAGCGGGGCAGATGGCACAAAGAAATTAGTTGGGCCTAAAGATGGCAGCTGGAGACAGCAGCAGGAGCAAAGCTGGAGGCGGCCACATCTATTAGGATCATTTACAAGGATGGAGGAAAACTCTCCAGAAATATCTTCATGGAGAATAAAATGGACAATAGCATTCACTGAGTTAGAGCTAAAATCTTGCAGCTAAGTTGAAAGGGGAGGGGTGGAGCAGCTGCGATGCTTTTAAAGGCAGAAAGCGCTTTGAGCTCATGGAGGGCTCAGCAGGGGATTGCCGCCCTGCTTGCCGGCTCATCCCGTTTTCTCTGTCTATCAGAGAATGCACTAACATGCAGAGAGGGAGGCATCAAACGGGAATGAATGGAGGAGGAGGGCAAGAGGGCAAAATCCTGAAAGAAAGTTGTTGGGGGATAATAACTTAGGAGTAAAGAAAGAAACAAAAGTGGACATAAACAGGTTGCTCCACTCTGCGAGTGGTCAGAGGAGAGTCAGGGCAGCTCACGGGAGCTTTTGGCCCACTTTGTCAGAGGCTTGCTGGCTTGAACTTTCAATGAAAGACAGTCAGTCATTTGAACCTCCACTCGACTGTGACATTTAGCTGGGACTGCTGCGCCTGGCTCGGTTTCAAAGAGAGAAAGAGGCTTTCAAAAAAACAGTGGTACTGGTGGAAGGTTTTAAACCTCTATTGTGGTTTTTGGTCACTTGAGCTAAAATATCTGTTAGATTTCTTAGCATTTTGCATACATTCATGTTTGATATAATAATATTCCAATAAAAATTGGAATATTATTGAGAAATTTACTAAGTGAAACACATATAGATGTTTTTTTTTATTATTAATTTTTTTGTATATATGTTCTGTATACTTGTTGTTGTGCAGGAGGCTCTACTAATGTTTTTCAAAGATTTATGCATCTGTTTTCAGCCATTTTTCAGTGCTAGTGTAAATGCTGATTTGGGGGTATATATATATATATATATATATAGTTTGGTCTGCTCTTGACCAAACTAGTTTTTAACATATCTCATATGTTTTCTGCATATTTAAAGTCCAGTAGAAGTTCGTCAGATTGTTTTGTTTTTTTTTTCTCCAAATTTTCTCTTCCAGAACCAAAAAATTCAAATACATCACCATATTTACAACAACAAATGTTAGGATTTAATGTTATAATTTGATTTATATTTGAGTTTGATGTTTTGTATGTGCTGTCATCACTTTTCAGCAATTTTTTACTCTTTGCTGCCTTTTGTGTTCTGCTTTTTCACATATTTCTTGACTTCATGTAGTGAAAGGTTTTGGGAGGAATCTGGAGGTGAAATAGGGGCCAAGTATTTAAACATTTAACTGGGTATCAGTCCAAACTGTGCTTTAAAGTCAGAACAGTGTATTTTTTATTTTACCAGGTGATTTTCAACAACGATCTGGCCAAGAAGGATGAAAAATCACACAGTTTATTCATCACAAATGAGGAGAATTCAGTTGAATTGAGGAGGTTCAGCACATGCAGTGAGTTGAAGTAATCCAGGTTAGATTACTGATACTGCTGCAGAGCAGAGTTATTCTACAAGGATGATAATTCGTTGTGGCTTTGGTATGGTTAACAAATCCCATGAAAGAAAAACAACCATCTTAGCCTGTTCCTCAAATCCTTTTCCACTTTTCAATTGCTCTCATCCCTAAGCCTATTTGTTCTTACTCACCATGGAAATCTTTCCCAGAGAGAAATCGGGTCACGTTATTTTGTTTTCCTTTGTGTTTGGCGTTCGGCAAACATCACTGCTACTATAAAAGGACTGCCATTGTTGGGGAGCTTTTTCTTATGTGAATTTTGTGAATGCTTATGCTAATAACAGTTGTGTAAGCTTGTATTTAAATTTAGCATTACATTTTTTTTAGCAAAAGATGTTCCTGCAGGAAAATGAAACAGCATGTTGATTATATGTAGTTCCATAATTGTTCAGGGATTTTTTTTGTCTAGTGAAATGTTTGCTGAATGTGTACAGCATCACTTGCAACCCAAAATTGGAATAGTTCAGTATTTTTACATGGTTCCAGATGCCCACAGAGGCAATCATGACACTTTAGAAAACAAGCAAGTCCAATTCTTATCCAGTTATTTAAAGAATCCAGTTTGAGCCAAATTAAATTAACATACAGTCAGATTCGGGCGTGCCGTGGTGGCGTAGGGGTTAGCGCGACCCATGTTTGGAGGACTTGAGTCCTCGACGCGGCCGGCGTGGGTTCGACTCCCGGACCTGGCGACATTTGCCGCATGTCTTCCCTCCTCTTCTTCCCCTTTCCTGTCAGCCTTTGCACTAGAGCCCACAAAAAGACCCCCTGGAGGGATAAAAAAACAACTCCCCCACCAAAAAACATACAGTCGGATTCAAACTCAATACGGCCTAAAACTACTAACCGAGATGTTCAATATTAGTTTAGCTTTCATTTCGATTGGTAAATATTTAACACTGGTCAACAGCCAAAAATTGTCTGGGGCTTTTCAACTGTTTTAGGATAGTTTTGATATGCTGAATCTAAAAATCACATTGGTTTTGCACAATCAGGTCAATTTTCTGAACTATGGTTGCAACGAGCATCAAAATGCACAAATTGTTCTGACATATGGATCAGTTCCCTGAGAATCTGGGATTGACGAGTGATGAGCAGCGGGAGAGAGACTCCATCAGGACATAAGAGAAATGGAGAATTATTCACAATAAAGACGTAATGTTCAATTTACATGTACTTATCCTTATCAGTGTTTATTATTACATTTACAGAAATACAAGTACAATATAAATATTAGTTTGTAACATGTAATTAATACTTTCTGTGAGAAAACATGTTTTTTTTTTCTCCTAGAACCTTTTTTAGATGAGAAACATTAACGGAAATGAACTGATAACGTCACAAAAATGTTATAGATTTAGTCAGAAGATCGGCTTTCTCTAAATCAAATTAGAATAAAAACCTGACCTGATTGAGAAAAATGGATGTCATTTTTGGATTTAGCTGTGCAAAATAGACCTAATTCAGTTGAGAAAACATAGACAACTTCCAAAAAATATTTTTTTGTAACCCAGTGTAATTATCTGTCAGTTGCTTTGAAAATTTGCAGCAATCCCTCCTGATTAAGCTGATAACTGTAGATGAGAAGCTTCCCTTTTTTAGGAAGAATGTGCCTCTGTAGCAGTTCCAGTCTTAAACCATCTGGGCATTAAAAATACATGAAGGAAGCAGAAATATAGACGCACTAATAAGGAGGGCTTTTTATAGGAAACAAAGTCAAAGAGTACACAAATATAATGCAGCAATATCTTAGTTAATGGCCGTGTCCAGAAAAAAAACACTATTCTAATTGCAGAAGCAGTGGGCCAGGTGCATCTTCTGTGTAGAGAAAAAATAGAGATGTTGCGCATGGGTAACGGCAGCAATAACTATAAATGATGTATAAATTGAGTGTGAGGAGAAAAAATAGAGTGAGGGAAAAAATGGCCATCATATCCTCCAGCAGGCTAAGCTTATATTGGTTCATAACTACAAATATATCCCAAGTGCCTGAGCTTTAAACTTTGTCACAAAGGAAACCTTTAAGCCGAATCCTAAAAACAGGTGGTGTTTGTTCTTCACGGACAAAAACTGGCAGCTGGTTCTTCTAAAAGAGCCTGATAACTGAAAGAACTGCCTCCTATTCTGCGTGTGTTCATCTGTTTATGTCTTTAAAGGCACTGATAAGACAAAAGTCTCATGTAAGCATACATTTTGTTGCCAATATTTAAAAAAGGATACATTTTTGCTTGAATATATATGTAGATCCATTGTTGGAGATTTAAAGTGACACAGTTTAAAATCTCTCAAAAACAAATACTTACATTTCCAATGTAAGTTTGGCTCTTGTACACAACGTCTGAATAAAAATTTATATTTTCATCAATTCGTTTTAAAAATATTGTACACCTGGGATCGGATTCAGAAAAGTTTTTAACTTCTTAACCAGCACAAATATGCCACTCGGTATTGTTTTAAACATGCCAAACCCATAGAGGGCAGTGCAGCACAAAACTGAAACCTGTCAGCCAATCAGATTGCTTCAAAACAACCAAAGCTTCCTGTTAGGATCAGATTAGATGACGTTTATTGCCCTCCAAGGGGCAATTTTCTTTGCAGACAGCAGGACAACCACAGACAAATGCATAACAAAGAGAAAAAGAGCAATAATAAAAACACACCACAACATCCGTACAGCACATTGAACAGTTATGTACAGTTTGTTTAGGCTCATCTCAAATTAATAATGAGATCGACACGAACAGGGATAAGTGAACATTTATACATTTGTCTATCCACGAGCTGAAGACAACAACCTGTAATGGCGATGGGTTGTTGAATTAAACACGGCACCATGAGGTTAATTTGTGTGAACTGATATATAGGTTTAATTACATTTAAGTAGTGTATTAGAATATAAAGTCAATCAAACAGAAGATGATGTCTGTTGGAAATAATGTCAAAGCATGTGGGTGAACGTATTGACGAATTATTTATCCCGGACTATAATTGTCGAGACCCTATATCTGAATTGTTCCATCTACAGACGCAAAAACTAAGTTTTCTCAAATCTTCACTTTGGATTGCGTTTTTATAAATCACTTATGTTGAGATTAAATAGATTTTTTTGTGTGGATAAGAGGCCAAAATGCATAAAAACATATTTGTTGGCCTTTAAAAGATATGGTCATTGCATAAATACACTCACCTTCTGCTTAATTAGGTTCACACAATGCCAGATTGGGTTGGACCGCCTGTTGTTTTCAGAAAGTCCTTATTTCTCCATGGTGTAAATTCAACAAGGTTTCTGACACATTCATCAGAGATTTTGGTCCACATTTACATGAAGGCATCACATTAGATGAAGCATCTAAACCCAAATGTGTTTAGTTGGATTAAAATCTGGTGACTGTGGATGCCATTAGGATACAGAAAACCAAAATGTCAGGTTCAGGAAACCAGTTTGAGATGACTTGAGTTTTGTGACTTGGAGCATTATCCTGCTAAAGATAACCATCATAAAACTGGATTATTGTTGATGACCATCAGCTAAACTTGGGTAGAACCTCAAGGTGACTCAAAAAATATTCTCCACAGCATCATAGCACCACCACCATCCTGAACAGTATATCCCAGTCAGAGTCAATCAATTCTTTCACATAAACCAGATACATTTTTCTAAAATCTGAATGTTTCCGCTGAACAGTGATTCATTAAACCAACCAGTGTTTTCCCAACTGTTGTCCAACTCTGGTGAGGCTGTGCAGCCTCAGTTTCCTGTTCTTAGCTGCCATAGCCCATCTGCTTCAAGGTTTGACATGTGCATTCAGGGATGGTATTCTGCATACCTTGGTCATAACGAATGGTTAGTTGATGCCTTTCTGTCGTCTTGAATTAGTCCGCCTGCCTGACCTCTTAACATCAGCAAAGCATTTTCGTCCACATGACTTCAGTAAAACCAGGAAGACGGTTGTGCATGAAAATCCTAGGAAATCATCAGCTTCTGAAATACTCAGACCAGATTCAGAGCCGCTTAAATCCTCCTCATTCTGATGCTCAGTTGGTTTGAACCTCTGAGACGCCTAAAGGCATTGAACTGATTTGCTATTAGTGTTAACAAGCAATTGAAGAGGTTTATGTACCTAATAAACTGGCTGGTGATTGAGTGTATAAATACTTCCAGGTTCAAGTCCTGATTATGATCGCTTCTCTGGCATTCAGAGGAGAGAAAAAGTACTTCAGATGCACATTGTGTGAGTTTAGCATTTATCGTAGGTGGTATTCTCCCCATTCTGAAATGTTGAAGCTTAATAAAAAAATTTTTGGCATTTTTTGAGGTGGAGCTAGTCATCAAAACATGTCTTTAAGTCAAGGACTTAAATCGGCCAAAATTGGGAAATCAAAAGTACTCGTGAGCCAAAAAAAAAAGATTAATAGAAATCTTAAAATGAAATAAAACAATTCAAGTTGTCTGATTTGTTTTTGTAGAAAATGGATGTTATTCATTGTAGATCCAAAACTTTAAAATTATTTTGCAAATTCTTTGTATTAAAATTTAGTTTTCACATTATTTTGCACTTGATTGAACAAATTTACTCCGCAAGACAAAGATTTGAGTCGGTTTAGCCAAATTCAATAAATTAGATAAAAGCTAACTTAGGTGCAGCAAAGTCGACTTTTCACTAAAAGTTGCTACATAGATGTAGCTCTGCTTATTATAAAAGAGACAAATACTTTGTTGTAGATCACATAAAAAGTTTGCATCTGGCCAAATTTGTATCATTCTTGATTTGCAGTTGGGGGGCTGCACAAAATCACTCCAGCGGCCACAAATAGCCCTGGGGCCTCACTTTTGACAACCCATGCGGATTATAAATGTCCCTACATATGAGGATGGTTATGGGACATGTTTGCTTTAAATACTGTGCAATTTGCTGTTTAATTAAAGTTTATTATTAGCTTCTACTGTATTTTAATCCTGTGAAGGGGATGAGAGCTGCGGCTCTTTATAACAGATAAAGATAGAAGCTTAAGCTGCACGAGAGCAATTTTAATCATGCAATGCCATGTCATTAGCATCACTTATCGCCTGCGCTAATCAGTAAATTTGGCTCCCTGCGACAAACTTCTTCAAGATAAAACTCACCCTAAATCGTCTTCATAGGGAGACAGTGGGGAAGGATTAATAATCCATTAATTATTTTAGTTTAATTTTCTTCACATTATAAACTGAAGGACTTTTGCCTGCATGTTGAAAATCCTACTTTTAAGTTGAAAATGTCCAACCTTTTAACCACTGAGCAAAGGGGAAAATTAGTTTCAGTTTTAATTTATTAAAAAAAAAAAAAAGTAAAGCTAGTATTTGAATCTTACAAGTAGGGCAACATGAGGAACATCTAATATCCTATATATATATAATATTTTTTTTGCTATATCATACACAATATATATTGGCAATATTTTTAGCTATTTTAAACTACAAAACATAAAATGGCAGTGTTGTACTCTATTCAATTGAACAATTCCTGGGGTTTTTTATTTGAGTACAAAACCAGAATAAATTTTAATATTTTATTGTGACCGCACGGATGTTTTCACTAATTAAATTACTATCACTGTCTTTTTCTGTGGTCAACACTAGACGTTTAATAAACAAGACCATAAAAGCAAAAAATAAAAATCATACACGAAGAAAGAAACCATGAGGAAAAATAAAACATTTGAAACTAAATTGATAAAATAAAAAAATCTAATGAGTCCAGATTACAAAAAGAAAAGTTTAAATAGTGACTTTAAAACCGACTGACCCAGAACAAGCCACAGGTGTCGGAGCTTCTCTAAACTATTTACAAATGCTGGGAATTTTGAACAATAAACCACAGAAAGTGCCCAGTTCAGGTAATGTCTGCAACACACCTGTAAACAACAGTTTTATCACAGGTATTAGAACACCTCAAAACCATTTAAATAACCAATGCTTTTTGTGTGCCTGATTTTAAACACACATCCCACAAAGTGGTAACAAAGGAAATGATGCTGTTATTAAATGGTGCTGTTAACTCCCCTAAATAAGTCTCATCTAGGCAAAAGGTTCATGGGGTTCCAGAGATTCTGTGCCAAAAACACAAACCTGTGCATCTCTTCTTATACGGTCATCCATAAACCATACAAGTCTGAATTTGTGAGATAAGTTCGTACTACTGCTAACTTTTGTTGCAATAATTTTACAACACGTTTTTAGTTTCTAGTTCATCGGACTCCTCTTCAGTTACCGTCTCACCTGAAACTTTTTTTTATTGAAATTTATACACGGACAGCATGCTGGGCAGAAAATTTTCAGGCAGTGATGCATCAAATAAACAACACTTGCATTAGTGAATTTGATGAAGAAAGCTAATTTAACCCTTATAGGCACAAAGGTGTCACATAATGACACATTTTTACAAGCCAGCTTTGCGGCACCGTAACTGCGCTCCTTTGCGCTACCTGAAAAATTCCATTGGTTTCTGAAAGGGGAGACGTTGCGCGTTACAGCCAATGTTGGGTTATTACGGTAATTTCACTCCCGCCATTGCAGAGAGCATGTTTTACTTTAGTTTAATCTTTAATAGACAGAAAATTGTAAATAACTGCTGAAAGTTCCAGTTCAGTTGTTGTGGAGAAAAGGGCAAATATATTTACTCACAGGACATTTAAAGGACTTCGTACAATTAAAATAAGCAAAAATACACAGGTGGAGATTTTAAACTTTGGAAGGCTACTGTAGTTATTTCTGAAGCTGCTGTCTTTTGGATTCTGGATCAGTCTTTTTTTGTAAGTTCTCTGTGTGAACATCAGTGGCGTTTAGAAGCTAAGTGCTTCTCCAGCACTTTTAAGCTACATTAAAAACATATCGAGCATGTTGCTGTATAGATTGTTGTGCTGTGCCACAAAACTCCTTATTTTTTTCTGATTTCATTGATGATTTATCATTGTTTTCGCTTCCAGGGCTGACTGGCTGCTGCTGTAGATGCATTCTGATTATACATGGGTTGTGAAGTTGATTTGTGCTGGGGGGAATCTGATTGCACGTAAAGGCAGTGATCAGAACTCCTGTTTGTTTTCACCTTTTCTTCCTTCTTACCTTCTTTTTTGCATAAATGCTGACAGCATTCTCTCTCTCGCAGCCCTGCGAATGGAGAGGCGCGTGAAGAGATGTACTCGTACATGGACCAGCTGCCGGTGTCTGAGATCATCCATCAGGTAAGAGGAGGTGCAAACAAGCGGGGGTCGGGTCACTCAAACCCACACACGTCGAGGAGGCATCATGCGTTGGCAGGCTGGTTTGTTTCCGCAGCATGTTGGCTTTTTTTTTTTTTTCTCTTATTTGAAGTGTGCCAACTCTTGACCTTAACTTGGACACAGAGCAGAAAAGTTACGTGCAACATCTGCCAACAGATGTCTTTGTGTCGTCTCCATGGCGACGGCTGGAAGTGTGAAATGCGGCCTCCGCGTGGAGGGCGGCCACCGTGAAATCCAGCAGAACGGCTGGGCGGGATTGCAGGGAAGAATTGTGCATTCACCTCATTCCCAAATGGATTGGGGCTTTCAGTCGGGTCGACCTTCACAAATGAACACCTCTACCTCCTCAATCCATCTTTTGAACGCACACACTGCATTCAGAGCAGCTGGCCTTTGGTCCTGTATCACCCTTGTGAGATTTTCCATTATGAGGCCATTAAAAATACAATTTCTGCTCTCCCACTTCAGAAACGTAAAGAAGCAGCATTAATCTTCAGCAGAGGCAAGTCAACAGCTGACACAGTTGATGTTTGCTCACATGTCTCGTTTGAAATGCAGAGCAAATATGGTATTATTGCCAAGCACATATGCTTTTCATAGGTTTATATTGCTAAACACAAATACATCAGCTTCTACAGCTCTGGAAAAATTAAGAGACCTCTTAAAATGATCAGTTTCGCTGATTTTACTATTTATAGGTATATGTTTGAGTAAAATGAACATTGTTCTTTTATTCTATGAACTGCTGGCATCATGTCTCTGATATTCCAAGCACAAATTCTTTATTTATTTGCAGAAAATGAGAAATGGTCAAAATAATGAAAAGATGCAGAGCTTTCAGACCTCAAATAATGCCAAAAAACAAGTTCATATTCATTTAGAAACAACAATACTAATGTTTTAACTCAGGAAGAGTTCAGAAATCAATATTTGGTGGAATGTCCATGAGGTTTTCAACGGGGTTCAGTGCAGTGGGCTCTTAGGTTTTACCGAGCTGTATATCATTCTCACCTGGATCAGATCAACCTAAAATTATGTTTGATTGTCCTGGTAGGATTTTTCTGAGCCTTGCTGCTTTCTTAAATGTGAGGTCAGCTAAAGCATCCAGTGAGTTTTCAAAATGCATTTGAACAAAAGTATCAGCCAGGAGAAGAGTATCAACAACTGCACCTCCTATTTGCAGTTCTGTGTTGACAGATTAAGCTGACTGTGGATTTATTTTGTTGAACAAATGTAAAATGCACCTTTGGAAACTGAAATACTTGACATGCTATTGTCTGGTGTTTTCAAGGCAGTCAGTCCAGGAGCTACATTTAATGTCCTTGATTGGCTGTATCCTCTGGCAGAAATAAGGAAGACCATGGATGTTAGCTTCTGCTATAGTGCTAAGATGGTTTCCACTGTGCGATCTGATGCATAATAAGGTATATTTGGTGTTTGAACTTATTAAAATAGTCAGTTATATTTTTTAGGGGTATTCATTGTCAAGAAAATCCGAGCTCATCCCACTTCCCCATGCCGGAGATTTTAGTTTAACAGTAAACTAAAATCTCAACGTACCCGTTAGACGGAGAGCTGGTAGCACATCTCCCCTCTCAGAAGAGGAAGTACGAGAGTGAGAGAGTAGAGACAGAAAGGAGGGGGGGGGTGTTGCGCAACAACATCATAGATTTGTTGCATTCACGGGCGGTTGTGGTGCTTAAAGGGAACCTATTATGCAAAATTAACATTTTGCACATTTTTATCCTTCGACCTGCTTCTAAAAGCAGAGCAAGAGCTTAATAAAATCACCTAGCACCAATAAAAACAGCTGGGTCTCTATTGGTGTCTGGAAAATAAGCCTTCTCAAAAACCTCCCGATTGTTGAGTCACAATTGACATTCACTGCCCGTTACCTAGCAACCCAAGCTGTTCTCCAGCCTTGTTTGGTCAGCTGGTTTTACCACTGTATGAAATATACAATGGCGGCTGGAAAAGACAATTGTTTTGTTGTTGACTTATAATCCAGAAACCACTTGCTGCATTCTTGTTGGTTGTGCAGGAGGCTCTACTTCGGCTTTTCAAAGATGCACGGTTGTATAATTGTGCATGTTTTTGCAAAATGAACGAAACGGAAGGGTGTCGAGAGCTGAATGGCAACCGTGAACAAGTTGCAGGAATTTCTTGTAAGCACAGGTTTTACATGCAGCAGCAATCTCCTGTGTTCTCCACATATCTGGATTAAGAAAGAAAGAGGGTTGCAAAAAATACTTTGTTGCAAAGAAAATACCCAGGCCATGCTAAAGAATGTTAAAATATGGAGAAATCTGTTAAACATGGGGCTAAAATTGGAGGATCACCAAAACAGAACATGATGCAGTGTTAAAAATGGTGGTGGGAGCATGATGCTGTGGGGTTACTATGTTTGGATGCAGTTCCAGATGATTAGATTTTGATCCAAAACCTTCAGGATAATTAATCTTTTCATGCATTCCAGTGAATCTCAACATAAAGTTAATAAAGTTTTCTGGTTTGGTTTGACGGTTTACAGTGCTAACATTGACTCTGGTACATTTAGTGTTGGCAGTTTTCTTAATCTAAAAATCCAAATGGTGCAACATATAAAGTTTAACTACACACAGTTTTTGTCACATTGCCATTTTAATGACTGCTGTCTAAATGTTCCACATTTTATGCCGTCTAAACTTAATGCGCATTATGTCTCCAGGGGATTATGACTTAAATTTGAATGCTGGCAGACTATCTTTAATGTACTGTAATTACATTTTTTTAGTGGTCTGAGATGTGACAGCTGAGCAGTTGTTTTCCTCACTTTAAATACATAAACACACAGCGGCTAATCTCGGTCGCTGAATTAAAGCCAAGTGTCAAATCTGGCTTTTCAATTTTTAAAGCCTGAGCGCAGTCATTCGGGGGGAGCGTAGAAACGAAGCTGACCGGGGGTCTGAGCCGGCCAGCGGCTTACTGTCATCATGACGGGAAGCAGGAGGGGTCTCCACACCCAGCAGCAGCAGCAGCAAAATGTTTAGGATCAGCCCTTCTGCCTGCTGTTCACATAAAAGCTCCTCATAAACTGTTTTTTTGCTTCATTGGAAAACTTTCACGACCGCACAAACAGACCCCATAAACTCTTCTCCATCTGCTTCTTATATTGCCTTACTTCGTCTTTCAATTACTGTTTTTTTTTTTTTTTTGCACTCATATTTCTGCTCAACACTTCACTGTTTTGTATCTTTTTTGTAAATTCACCTTTACCCACATCTCACAAACTCACTCTGAAACCCAGTGACTCCTGGCTGAGATTTCGATTATTGGCTGGCGCTCCTGCTGGGGTTGAGATGGGGGTCCTGACAGGCAGAGTCATCTCTCTCCCCTTCCCTGTGGCCCAGCTGCACTGCAGCAGAATGACCAATGTCCACCAAGCACATCGACAGCCCTCCTGTTTTTGATTAGCTGTTAAATAGAGTGCACCACTCTACTATCTCTTTGTTTTTGTTCTGCAATTGCTTTGGTTTTCTATGGATGCTAATCAGAGATTCTCACGAGAATGAAAGGGTAAAGTTTTCCTCGGACAGGTTAAGATGGATCTATGGGCGATACAAAACATGCTCATTACATTCTTTGCTCAAAATCATTCTTGGATAAGGAGATTTTAGTCTGCTCAGTTCTGCCTATTTCGAACTCCTATTTTAGGGCGTCTTGTTACTTTAAATCCAAGTAAACTGCTGCTGGCCACGCCCTCCAACTTCACGTTTACACTTGCATGTGAAAATGGCTTCAAACAGATGTGCTATTATACAACCACACCTCTTAGAAAAGCAGAAGTGGAGCCTCCTGCACAACCAACAAGAATACAATGACTGAATGACATAATACAAATGTTTTTCAGCAAAACATTTGTCCAGCAGCCCTTGTACAGCACATACAGTACAAGGGCTGCTATATGCGCAGCCCTTGTACTGTGTATCAGGGCTATATACATGACTCGCACCACTGTGCCTCGTAACATCACAGCTGATCAAATGTGCTGGAGCTCGACTTCGGTTGCTAGGTGACAGACTGTGGTTCCTAGGTGATGGCACAAGTTCCGTTGGGAGATTTTTGAAATGACTAATTTTCCAGTCACCAGAAAACATAAATTTATTGCCCAATTTATTGACTGGCTGCTTTTTTTTTCTCAAAGAGTTTGGGTTGTTTTTAGAAACAGTTGAGACCCAAATGGAAATGCAAAAAGGTACAAAATGTTAATGTTAAAACATTAAAACAGGCAGATATATGACCTGTAACAAATGGATGTCCAAAATGTAGCTTTGCATATAACTCAAATGTTAGGACATGCTAATAAAAAGTTTATATTTATATACAGAAATGTGATCAGTTTTCACCAAGTGTTTGCAAACTTTACAAACTAAAGAAAAATGTTGCTCTCAGGCCAGCCAAATGAGCTGAAAACTGCGATTTAAGCAACTCGTGCTTCGACTATACCTCAGAAGAACCACAGGCTGATTCCCTCCATGCTACGCCGCATTGATGCAGTAATTCATACAAAGGGAAGAAAACTGTCCAGTTCATAAACATAATTCTAATGTAACATTCTGTCTTCTAAAGTTTAACTTTGTATTATTTTTGTGGAGCTTCACTTTTTTAAATTGAAATAATTAACTATCAATCTAAAAAAAATGCTTCATTTCTTTTCTAGTAGATCAGACAGTGGCTTGAAATAGAAAAATTATCAGATTGACATACAGTCGATATGTAAAAGTTGTGTGTTGTGTAAACAAACTTCTCATTGCGTGTGTGTTGGGTGTGAGCTGGGTTGATTAATGTCCTGTCATTGAAGGTAGTGCCACTGTCTCTGTCAGTTTTCACACTTCTCCTGTTGCCAGCATCTAATCACATTATGTTCAGTCCTGGAAATAACTCAACTTCTCTCTTATCCTTCATTTCCCTTCCCTTTCTCTCCCGTGTATTGTACTTTTTTTCCCCACTCTATCCGTCGCTGTGAGCTCTGGTCTCTGGCGTCAAATTGTTATTTGTTCCTTTGCCAGCTTGACGCCACCCCATATGGCTCGGGAGAATTGAAAATGGAAACAGTGAAAATTAATGCTTCGCCCACCCTCCCCGTTCCTCTCAAATCCTCATGTCCTCAAATCGGCCTGCAACAATGACGCTCTTTCAAAACGCGGATGTAGGGATTTAGATCACAGGCCAAACCCTGTCTCCCTGTCTGTTTCATCAAATATCTGCAGGAATTTATTTTTGATGCTCTGAAATTTCCATTAACGTTCTCCAGAAAAGCAAGACATGCTTCATGAGAAAATAATACACCCACTACTTTGACTGTCTCAGCACTTGCTGGGGGCGTAAATAACAAGGCAATACAGTGAAGTGTCTCAGCGGCGCGCAGAGCCGGCTGTTCCTTTATTCTGATCCGCACAACATAATTTCCTTCGGTTTTGTCCTTGGACTGCAAATGTTTGACGAGACGTGTCAGACTTCCCTCGACGGCTATTGGCATCATGTTAATTAGCACCAATCAGTCAGATGAGAAACTGTTAATTGATTTTATTGGTGAATTAAACACACAACATGGCACATATATAATCCCAGAATGTAGGTCCTTGCCATTCAGTTGCTCCGTCAGTGAAGGTCATTGAACACTTAACACTTTTTTTTTTTTTATCTCCAGTCTCAATGCAGTTTATAGTTTCATTACCTGCCTTATGTTTTCATTTCCTTTTCACCCAGTTACACACCTTTTATACATTGAGATACAAAGATCAGTAGGCAAGTTGGCATTAAATGCCTTCAATCAATCAATCAATCAATCAATCATATTTGTATATCACATTTCAGCAACAAAGCAGTTCAAAGTGATTTACATCATAAAAACACAAAGTCAACAATTGAAACATTATATTTAGTCAAGTTCCATTGTTACACATCAAAATATTCATTAATGTTTCATTGATTATTGTTCAATAGCAACTCTAATCAGTCGGGTGTTTAGTCTAGATTTAAAGAAACTCAGTGTTTCAGCTGCCTTACAGTTTTCCCAACGTTTATTAGAGATTTGTGGTGCATAGAAGCTGAATGATGCTTCTCCATGTTTGGAGGAGGAATGAAGGAAAGAGTAAGCTGGAATCAAACTCAAAACATTCAAAGTGAAAGATACTGTTTCTACTCTGCCACAGTCGTCTCAAAAGCCTCTCACAATAGTTTGCTGTGGTTTTGGCCCATTTCTCCAGTCAGAACTGGAATAAGTGAGTCAGGATTGTAGGAAAGTGTTTATCAGACTGAGATTGGGGCTTTGTGATGGACACTCTAACACAGGGGTGTCCAGAGTACGGCTGATTTTGTGCGGCCATGAATGACATAAATTTATCTCATTAGATGGTTGATGAAGATGGAGACTTTTTTTATTTAACTAGGACAAAACTATTCAAACTTTTTAAAATAGAGTGACCTAAATCATGTTTTTATTGCCTAGAAAAGACTAAATCTTTCACTTTACTTCAGTTGAGTCTAAAATAAATTAGTAAAATGGTTGCTTTTCTTTCATTGAAGAAATCATGCAAAACTGTTGGGAGGTTTTATATCTAAAGTTTTATATCTCCAGAATACAGCTCTGGAGAAAATTAAGAGACCACTTAAAGTGATCAGTTTCTCTGATTTTACTTTTTATACTTGTGTTTGAGTAAAATGAACATTGTTTTTATGAACTACTGACATGTCTCTGAAATTCCAAGCAAAAATGTTGTATTTATTTGCAGAAAATGAGAAATGACCAAAATAAAGAAAATATCAGGTGCTTTCATCCTCAAATAACAACAATATTAATGTTTTAACTCAGAAAAAGTTCTGAAATCAATATTTGGTGGAATAATCATGAGGTTTTTTAACGTGGTTCAGTGCAGTGGGCTCTTAGTTTATTTACAGAGCCGTACATTTCTTACAAAAAATCAGACTATTTTTTTGTTTAATTAAAATATTTAATGCTTAGTTGTTGAAGAGTGGGACCAAATTCTTAATAAAACCTTTAGTGTTTTAGTTAAAAAAAACAAACAGAAAAAAATTTTTTTTTGACCCACAAGAATCCTTGAGTTAATGATTTTGGTCCATGTAGCAAAAATTGTGGACACCTTGAATCTAAAACATTGACTTTGTTGTCATTAATGACAATTTACAACATTTTGCAGACATATGGCTGGACAATAAATTATGTAATTGGTATTAATAGATAATACATCTGACAGAATATTCAATATATAGACTATTCATTGAACTCCGGTCCAGAACCGCACAGCATTCTGGGAGATGTAAGCAGAGGAAATACTTTAGCTGCTTAACCTCTCATAGCTAGCAAAGCAAGGTTGGGGAATCCACTAACTCTCTCACTCTGTGGTTACCTAGCAACTCACTCACTCTTTGGTTACCTAGCAACAACTTGAGTAACTGGCACAGCAGCAGTTTAAGGTTTCGCCACTGTGCCTCATAACTGCTTAAAAATAAAAAGAACGGTGTCGAGTGGAAACTGCAGATAAAACAGGAAGGGTCACACCACCAGTTTAGCATCCTTTCGGATATTTAAAACAAAAAAACGATCAATAATTATCAATACTGACTGATATGAAACGCTTATATCGCGATATGTTTTACAGCCATATGGTTCAGCCCTTCAGAGATTTTTTTCTTTCTTTCTTCACGTTTTATCTGAATTTTCCCTTCCTCTTTGTTTACCAGATGACATATTGTCCTCTCCTTGTTGGGTTCGCTGATGTGGCGACCTGTCACACTTGATCCATCTCCTTTTGCTCTTCTTTACCCCGAGGACATCCTCTTATATAAACACTCACACACACACGTATACATTTACACAAATAACAGACTCGCACACACCTCTAGCTACATTGTTCCTGCAGTTATCTGCCCCCGATGGCCACATGTTCACAATCCTCTCACAAACGTCCATGGCCAGTTGTTGTTTAGTCTGTGTAATTCCTCATTGCTGCTTTTCTCTTCCCCCCGGTCGCTCTGCCGCCTCACCTGTGAATCACACGTTAGAAACAAACAGCAGGAAAGCCCAGCATGTTTCCCCCTATATTTATGCTCTTTGACGTTAGTCACTGTTTGAACTAGCTGCCAATCATATTTCAGGTGGTTTTTGTCAAAGTCTCAGTAGGGAAGATCACTTTTGTTTGGTATGTGCCCGTTTGTACCAGAATTAAATATTGGGAAACGGTTAAAGCTTTCTGAAAAGGCGGCTTGGGATTCACTAAAATGCTCCTTTAAAAAAAACAACAAAGAAAAAGAAAACAAAAAACGTTGAAACTTATAAAAGTTCAAAAAGAGTCAGTCGTTCAGGGTCAGCACGAACAAAAGGAAACGTCACATAGTCGTCCTCATGTGACTTCACACTGCCGGGAACTTTGTAACTGACAGCCATCTTGGCAGGCAGTTGCTATGGAGTTGCTATGACAACAATAAAAAAGTTACAACCTTAGAACTAACTCTCGCCTTGTTCTTATCTAACTTATAAACATAAGTACATTACAACTTTTACTCAGTTACAATTTTTGAGTACTCTACCCACCTCTGCATAATACTAAGGTAAATATTAGTGATATTTACTGTAGCGCCTAGCTTACTGCCAAACTATGAAAATTAGCTTAGCTAATGTAGATTTTATCTGCTAGCTAAGAGAGACATGTGGCCTACGTTTATGTTAGTATATGTACTTACTCTGCCAGTCAACAGGACCTTGTTATTCATGCGAAGAGTTCGTAGTTTCTTTACAAATCCGTTTAAGCATTGATTGTATGCCTCCATAGATTTCAGGCCGCGAAGCTCCTCCGGGGTGTAAACACTCTTCCTGTTCACTAGGTAGTGAACAGGAAGCTGCCTCTGATCTGTAATATAAGATCAGAGGCGGCTTGTCATTGTCTGGCATGTTTCCATTCTCCGTCTCATATTGGTCAATGTTCACAGCAGCCATTTTGTTAATTTATACTTCTCTTGCACATTGGTTAAGAGTGTCCACATATTTTCTTCACGCTAGTCTTAAAGCCACGATTCAGCCACGAATAATTGTTTCAATCATGTCCTGAAAATTTTAAAGATTTACTTTACTTTTACTGAAGCTCTATGTTGATGTGTTTAAATTTGGCAGAATTAATAAGACTGACTGTAAAGCTGGGTTCATCTCATGTTTTTTTTTCCATGTAATGTTAGCAGCACATTTATTTGATTTTTTTTTTTATTCATGTAGAATAAACAGGTCTCAGTTTTCAGTACTGTTAAGTTTTTTTTCGCAGATTGTAATCCTTTGTCATAGATAATCAGACAGCTCTAATTACATCAATTTAAAACGAGTAGAAAAGCATCCACTTTCTAAATAAACTTCCTCTCAGTTTGACTCTTTCAGACACAGACACTCGTCCTCCGTCACAAAAGACTCCCTTACCTTTAGTTGGAAATAAGCCTTTCTCTACTGGCTAATTCAGGATATTTTTGGACTAAACACCCACTCTCGTATCTGTTAGACAAACAAGACCACATTTGTTCTCGTCTGAGATGTTTCCTGCAGTTTCTGTCAATCTCTAACAAAAGCAGCATTGATTGTGATGCTAAAAGCATCCGTTTTTAGTTTGAGCTTCATTATTTCTGCTTTTCTGAAGCTGTGAGCTTTTGGTTTGCTAGATAATTTCTACAGAGGATACAGTGCTGACAGAAAAGTTTCAGACCCTTTCAAGTGTTTAAAACTCATCCTAAAAATGTATTATTTTTTGTTCTCAATGGCCCAAACAGTTCTGACAGCAGTGGATAATGAAAATTTCCTTTTTATTTAATAGAAATTAAAGCCTGCTGTATCCCAAACCGTCGATGTCTCACAGAGTTCAGTTGAATCACTTTTGACAACCTTAAATATTCTTTATACTAAAAGGTTTGCGGGCTTTCCACTTCTCAATGGCAGATCCTTTCAAGCTCAGCAAAGTTAACTGGAACTGTCTGAAAAAAGACAAAGCCAAAAGAATATTTGATGTTTCTGTGAATTAAGGCATGTCTGTTGTCTGCACCATCATATTTTTATGTCAGAAAAACTAAACCTCATGAAAAACTTAGTCTGCTTTTCTCTTTCTTTTCAAAGCGTAGAAGAAGTTTCGACTTGAATGTTTTTAAGATGGTGCCATATATAATGGAAATCTCTTACTGGAAACACAAATTATTTGGGGGTTTTACTTTTAAGAAAAAACCTTTTCATTGGGACTACACTGGATTCCCTGACTTTTCAGTAGGTTAGAATATTTTTCTCTGGAACACAAATCCAAATTATTAACACAAAATCTGGCTATTTGTATTCCTATCACCATAAAAAATTGTGCTGGACGATATATTGTCCTAGTAATTATTGTGATAAACGATAATATTGTTCTTTTGAGAGTATTTTCAAATAATATATTGACAATGTAATTATAATGAAAGTTCACTCCCTCAAAGACCAATAAACTTGTAAAAAATACTCTTGAACTGAAAGATGTTTTGACTTTCTAAAATAAAACCCAACAACCAAAAACAGTTAAATGGAAATAAAAAATCACCAAACCAAAGCCATCAATGAAATGGATTATGAAATATCTCTAAACATAATCGCCCTTAAAAAAATATTAATCATCAGAATGGAAATTATCGCTCTCATTTGAATTTATCATGCGATTAATTACTTATTGCGACAGATTTTTCTGTGGACCGTATTTAAAATACTTGAACAAAAATTCACCTTATGAAGCTGAAATACTTTGGAGCAACAAACAGCCAATCCAGGAGCAGCGTTTGTTTCCCTTGATGCTGATTGGCTGAACCCCCCACAGCAGAATTAAGAGACTGTAGATGTTGCCTTCTTCAGTAGTGCTAAAATGATTTCCACTTTGCATAATAATGCATGTTAAGGCATATTTCTTGTTTAAAGCTCTAAAATATTATAAATATTATAAATAAAATAATTTATAAGCACTTTTCAAGGAGCTCTCAATTAAAATTTGTTTTTTAGCCCCACAAATATTGCTGATCCACAATGAAATAATGAAGTTACACTTAAAAATCACAGAATCTTATCAAGTATTTTGTCTAGTTTGTGAAGCAAATATCTTAGTACACATGAAGTAAAACAAAACCTGCAAGTAACTTTTCAGCAAGATATAAAAGCTTGTTTTAAGTAAATAATTCCTTAGTGTCAATTAAAAACTTAGTGCTCCCACTTGAAGATTATTTCACTGCAGACATTTTTCTTATAAGTGAAATAATCTGCCAGTGGAACTAGTACTTTTTTATTAATATTAAAAAAATTATTGACTTAAAACAAGCTCCTATATATTGATGAAAAATTACTTGTAAGTTAGTTCTCTTATTTCAAGTGTACTAAGATACACCTCTGGAAAAAATTAAAAGACCACTTAAAATGATCAATTTCTCTATAACTTTTTCTAAGTTTATGTTTGAGTAAAATGAACATTGTTCTTTTATTCTATGAACTACTGACAACATGTCTCCGAAATTCAAAGCAGAAATGCAGTATTTATGCAGAAAATGAAAAATGGTCAAGATGACGAAAAAAATGCAGAGCTTTCAGACCTCAAATAATAAATAAAACAAACTTCATATTAATTTAGAAACAACAATACTAATGTTTTAACTCAGGAAGAGTTCAGGAATCAATATTTGGTGGAACAACCAGAAGTTTTTCAGTGGGGTTCAGTGCAGTGGGCTTTTGATTGTGGCCAGAGCTGAATTTGCACTAGAAACTTGTGTTTTGTGTGTGTTTGCAGTGCCGCACTTTTGCTGGAAATATAATCTGCACTGGGAATGTCGTGAAACAGTTGAAGACGATGGATTTCTTAACCAAAAAATAAAAGAAGGAATAACTCAAAGCTGAGGGAAAGTTCAGGTCACATTTATGACAGACTGGCTTGGAGCTACAGTTACGACTTGACTGCAGCTGTTCACATCTCAAGTGTTCCTAACAAGGTGACAGCAGCTCAGCAAATGAGATGCATATTCTGCAAATCCCTGATCAAATCTCTATAAAATACATAATATGAGGAAATATTTTTCTCTAGGAGCAACTTTTAATTAGCAGCTTTAACAGCTTCCAGCCATCACTTTCTCCAACATTATTCTCTCCTTATAAAAGCACGTCTAGCGTGGGCCACAATTACTTCCCAGTTGCTGCTTTAGCATTCCTGGATGGCAGCGGAGCTCTATTGATTTGACTTGATTGAGCTGTTAAATAAATTTGGACCCAGACGTAATCCAATTTTGCTGCTGTCCTCAGCCTCTCTTGGCTGGAAATTGGCAGCGTTGTCACACAACCTGAAGTTTGGGTTAAAGTGACGGCCTTGAACACACACACACACACACACGCATACACACACACACAGAGAGAGAGAGCCATGGGCCAACTCGCCACACACAACGAGAAATTAACGCTTGGCCTTGCCAACAACTGCTCATGTGAAAGGAATTTGAAATCCCTTTGAACGTATCAAGCAAGAGAAAATCATTATTTGAAATTATTTAATCACAGTAATTTCAAATGCTCACCTTGTGTAATTTTTTTAGAAATGTTTTTATGGTTCTGCAAGGTCAAGCTCATCATGCCCCCTTTTCTGCTCACTGAAATTCGCCGTTCTTACTCCCCAGTCGCATCCTGAAAAGCCTTTCTGAGTCTTTGTTTATCTCTTGTTGATTGGTAGACGTACAGGCAGTGAGAAGATTAAACCTGAATATAACCCCAGTCTTCAAATGTTAGCGTCAGCTGGTGCCAAAGGCTGATTTTACTCGTATTCGATGCTCAGCGGGCGGTAATTTCAGACACTGGACATTCGGCGCATGCTTCAGCACTCGGTGTGCCAGGCACTCATTTGTATGTGCACACAAATAGAGCAGAGGAATCCACTCTACATATGCCAATTCAGCAGTACTTGCCTCTTGGGTGAAGGAGAAATTCAGCAAATATACGAGACTGCCTACTTGAGTGAAATTGGAAGGCAATTGGACTCTTTCACAAACTGAAATACTACCAGGGAGTCATCAAGATTAGATGAAATATTCTGTCTGCATGGCAATTTCGCTTGTTACCCTTATATGCCGCGTATAATGCATTGATTGCTGGGTATATTCACAACCATGAAATGTTTGGAGGTTTGAAGTACACTGCTTATTTCTGGGATTTCATGTAGGAGCTCAGAATCGTTTCTGTCCATGAACTCTGAATATTTTTGCATGTAAAGTTGCTTGATAAAACTCGACCGTTCATAGCAAAAATACATGCAGATCCTCTTTTACAATGAAACTAGCTGTAGATTGTTCTGGAATCACTTATGACTGAATACAGATTTCTATTGGAGTTAGACATGCTTCTATAAATGCATTTTTTAAATAGATGTCTTGTTTATAAAAGTACAAACCTTTACACCAAATGTCCAATATTTGAGTTTACACTTACCTCACCAGATAGTCACATGACTCCCATCTGGGCTGTGATTTGTCAGGTTTCTTCCCTTTAAATGGAAATATGGTGCAATTTATTTCCAAAATCCCAGTGAGAAATTCAAGAAAATCTCCTGAAGTTGGAATTCAAACTGGGAAAGTGAAAGCTCACCAAGACATCCAGAGTTCAGAATCCAAAATGGCCGCTTCAGATACAACACAAAGTGGAAACTTCAGGTATACTGTAAACATTTTGGGGGTTTTTTTTTGTGCATTTTTTATTTATTTGTGTCATATTAAACTGGTAGTAAGATTTTAAACCAACCTAATATTTAAAAATATAGATGTAGCTTCAGATTCTAATATTTTAAAGACTAAAATTAAAAAAAATTAAGACAAATGTTTGATTTTACAAAATTACAAATTCAGGCAAAAGAAACACTATCAAATTATTATTTTCGACATTAAGCTTATGAAACCAATACTTACAATAAATTTGCGTAAATATGTCAGAACAAAGGAAAATGCTTAAAATAACAATATTTAGTGTTTGCGATTTATTCACTTGATCTCCACATGGCATAAAACAAAGCTTGTGTATAAACAAGAGGTCTCACTTTGACATAAGCTGTAAGTGTGCCTGTGTGTTGACCATTCATTGAAGTTACTCGCATTGGGAATACAGAAATTTTACTCAAAGCTTGTGATAGTTTATAATTACTCAAAAGGAAAAAGTATAAAAATAAGTATATTTTTTCTGAAAATTTACTCAAGTAAATGTAACGTTGCATATCTGTGTTACGACGCAGATATGTTGGAAAACGTTCAAGTTGTTCTTCAAAACTGAGTATTTTTCACCACAAAGCTTCTTATTTTGTCTGTTTAATTTTATTGTTTTAGTTTTTATCTGGATAAAATCGGTTCAGGACTCATGTGAGTGCCTTGATAATCTCCAAGAAACACAACAAATTCATATTTTTGATTGTTCGTATCATCTAATCATGTCTACATGTGATTAAAACCTCGTCTTCCTTTCAACTCAGCTGGTTTTTGACACCAAAGTTTATTTCTGGAGTCCCGCTGATGGTCTCCGCTCCAGCCTGGTACTTATAGTTCTCCTCAGCTCCCTACAGTTGTAGGTACAGTAAAATTTATGCCTACTAGGTGCTGCTGGGTCTGACTGGTGCCGCTCTGATTGGACAACAGCAGCAGGCGGAAATCTCCTGCGTACATCCTCAAAGCGCATCTGTAGCTTTGTCACTGGCAGAGGAATTTGGAAGATGTTTTTAGAGGTTAAATCTCATCTCTCTGCAGAATATTGCAGCCACATTAGCATATAAATGTGCTACTTGTGAGCTGCATGTTTAATATGAGCGGGATTTAAAAGTATAATCGTACACAAAGTGATGATGTGGCAGTGAATGGGACAAACACAAGACGGGGGAAGTGTACTGATGAGCTGCACCACCTGCCTTTCTGCGTTGAACCTGAGTGTGTGCGCATGCCGAATGTTCGAAGAGATAAAGTAAATGTGTGTGAGTCTTTACCTGCTTGCCTGCCTGTGTGAATGACAGAACAATCAGAGGTTGGCTCAACAGGAGATATATACACACCATAACAAAACTTCATTCTCACCCCAATCTCCTCTGCCTCCCCCGCCTCCACCAGAAACCAAAGCAGAAAGACTGGCATCCTCCTGATGGCTTCATCCTGGGCCTGTGGACTTTAATCCTGCTGGTGTTTTTCAAGACCTACGGTGTTAAACATCTAAAGCACATCTTCTAAGGATCCGGCGCAGACGCAGCTGGACATCCCAGGACCCAGGGAGTCTTTCCTGAAGGGGTATTTGGGAAGAAGCTGCAGTTTGTGATGGGTTTTTATACCTGAATGTGGGAAGATGAGCAACAGAAACTACTGATTTGTATAAAGCTCCATAAACTATTGGTGCCTTTTTTTATGTTTTAAAGCTGCAGTATGTAACTTTTATAAAAATATGTTGTTTTTGTTACCATCTTTAATAAAACTGTCACCATGTCGTGACGGTGTAAGACAGATAATCTGTGAAAAAAATGTAGCTCTTCCACTTCCTACATGAGCTATTACTGTGGTCTGCAAAAATGCACAAAACAACCAATCAGAGGCAGGAGGCGGGTCTTAGGGATGTCAATCAATGTGCTAATGGCGGAAATTGTTTTTTATTTGTTTTTCTGTTATGCATGTTGTTTTCTATTCTTATTGATATTTGTTTACTTTGGTGATTAGGTTGTAAAATGTGAATCTTATATAAATTTTTTACCATTTTTTTGGTATTATACAAAAAAAATTGCAGCATTCGTGGCAGGTTATGTGTGTTTTACTAAGGTTCAGGTTGGCAAAAAAACAAGTGGGAGTGGTGAATATGAGTGATTGACAGCGCTAAGACCCGCCCCCTGGCTCTGATTGGTTGTTTTTGACTGAGCGTTGTATTTCTGCATTTCTTTTTTTTTTTTTTTGGAGATTATCCGTTTGATTTTGACGTTTCCAGTGGAGAGAATAAAAAACAGCATCTGTTCCTGGTTTTCTACTCTTAAAGAAAACATGTATTTATGTCCTGTTATTAATTGTCAATGACATTGCAGAGCTGACTAAGCGCTTTTGGAAATTTTTGAAAATCGGGATCTTGCTATTGTCTTGTAAAAGTAACTGAGGATCTTATGTGAGCAACATGAAGTAACTCATAACAGAGGAGTGGATGGAGTACAAAAGAATGTTAAGTACAAGAATAAAATTATAATATTAGCAGAGTAAAGTTTGTTAATGAGAATAACTGTTTACTGTACGACTTTATTCTTGTCATTACATTTTTTTCTTAGCCCGGCCCTTTCGCTCTGTGGTAGAAAGAAAATGGTGGAAAGTTGTGTTAATTTTTTTCCCCAGGTTTTCTAAAATTTCTACCTCTTCTTCTCTACAAAAATAGCTTGAGGTCAGTCGGATATGACCCAGAGGGATTCTGAACATTAGTTTTCGAGTTTTCTTTTACATTGACATTAGGATTAAGGCCTGGACTTTGACTGAGCCATTCCATAGTAGGTTTTTGCTGTATATTTAGTTCAGCTGGACATCCGCCACAGCCTCCGGTCTTCTGTTCGTTCATCTCTTTCCATTTTTAAATGATGGAATGAATGTTTAGGATTTTATTTTCTAACTTTACTTGAAACGACTCCATAAGTTCTCTGACCCATCTGCTGTGTTCCTTCATGATGCTGTTTGCTCGCTAACGTTGTCCATCTAGATTATTTGATCGAATAGTTTTTGAACATAAATGGTTGCATTTTATTTATTTTGAGGTTTTAGAGTAAAAGGGGCTGGACACCAACTCACTATTTGCATTTTTATTAATAAGACATTTTAGAAAAACATATTCACTACTTTTTGTTGCTCTGTCACATAAAATCCCCATAAAATATGTACATGTTTTGTTACATGAGGTGAAAAAGTTTAAGGTGTATGAACAATTTCTCCAAAACTGTACATATTAAGAAGTTTGCTTTTGTTTTATTTTGGGAAATGGTTAAATGTTCAGCCGTTTTTCTTCTATTTCACTTGTTCTGTTCCTCCATATATTTTTGTGTCGCAAGCAGAGTTTTGATCCTCTGTTGCACCGACATGCTTTATAATGCACTGAACTGAGTCTGCAGATAATTAAATTTATTTGGAGAGCACGTTGCCCCGCATATTTCAGCTGCAGCAGCCTATTTGTTTAAGTGCTACTCTGACTGTGGGTCACAGAAGGAAAAACACGCTGATTGGTTGTGAGTGGGCTGTGGAGAGATTACTGCAGGGGTGTCCAAAGTGTGGCCCCGAGGCCGGTTTGCGGCTGGTGGAATGATTCTGTGTGGCCGTTGTCCACAGTTCAGGAATATCAGCTTTATTTCAGCGTATTGGTAACTTTGATATGCTTAGAGCAAACTAAAGTAAAATGCTGCAGACAAATTAGAATAATTGTAAAGTTGCTCAAATTTTCTACTTTATCAACCAAATGTTCTGCTTTCATTTTAATTTGACAGCATATAACTCCACAATCAACCAGCCACTTTTACTCAAAAGTAGAATTGGAGCACATCCCTTCATTAGAGATTTAAAGCTGCAGTATGAAGCTTCTTTAAAAATATATTTATATATATATTTTTTTACATTTGTTGAAACTGTAACTGTCGTAACAGTTTAGAAACAGATCATCTGTGAAAAAAACTGAGCTTGTCCACCTTCTCCCACTGCTAACTAGTAACTACCAATCACAGCCAGGAGGCGGGTCTTAGTGCTGTCAATCAACCTCTCCATCGCCCACTTGCGCTCTGCTACACTGCAGCTAGCATAGCATGTTGTGAATGCTCAGGCTAGTTAGCATGTGACCAATAACAGCAGATAAACGGTTTTCTTGTAATAAGTTGTTTCTCCACCATTAGCACATTTAGCAGGACTACATGAGGTTGATTGACAGTGATAAACCCGCCTCCTGGCTCTGATTGGTTGTTTTTGGTTCATTTCTTTACATGGCAATAGAAACTCATGCTGAAGATGGACAGATCAATCTTTTCACGGATTATCTGCCTCATAACAAACTGTCACGGCATCGTGATAATTTCAACAAATATGTAAAAAAACATTTTTTTATATAGGTTACATACTGCAGATTTAAGAAGGTTTTAAAAAGAAAAAGAGGGACTTGCATCTTGTTCTTGTAGCTTAGAATACATCTAAAATAAACAGATTCTTTCTGTATAGACATCAGATTGTTTTGCATTTTCCATAACAGATATACATTTTTGCGTCCCACCGCTACTTTTGACTTTAGTTCAAACACTCCTGGATTTTATCGTCACCCTGGTTCGTTTACGCTCTATTGCACTCCATAAGTGTTTAATCACACTTATGGAGGATAACAATCCGACGCCTCACTGCCCTGCAAAAACACAAAATATTCAACTTTCTAGTGCAAACATCTTAGTACATTTGAAAAAGACAAAACTAACTTACAAGTAACTTCAGCAAGATATAGGCGCTTGTTTTAAATTAATAAATACTTAATATTGATTTTGAAAAAAAATACTAGTTCCAATACTTGTCACTTATGACAAGGGACAAAATGTCTTGTGAAACAATCTGGCAGTGGAATTAGTAAATTTTCATAATTATTAAGAAATTATTGACTTTAAACAATCCGCTATACCTTTCTGAAAACTTTCTTCTAAGTTAGTTTTGTCTTATTTGAAGTGAACTAAGATATTTGCACTAGAATCTAGACTAAAAATGCTTGCTAAGATATAGTGTTTTTGCAGTGGTCTGACCCGTCCTGGTTTCCATTCACTAAACTTGTGTCCGTGTTGGAGCATTCATTATCTCCTCTGCTGCTGATTGTGTTTTTGGTGATGCTTTCCTCCAGCCAGTCTGCATCCCAGTGAATCCCCCAGACACCAACCGGCTCTCCCGAATGAATCTTCACTCCGTGACGTTTATTCTTTGGCCTTTTTCCCCCGCTGTAACCACTCTGCATTAGGATCGTTGTTTGGCAGAGGGACTGAAGGCGGATAGATTGAACCGGAGGTAGTTTATCTTCTCTCTTTGGCTCGCGCTCCACCCATTGGCTGCGCGCTGCCACTCTTCCTCGGGGCTGAAATGGAAAATGGATGAAGCTGGAAATGAAACTGTATGTACGGAAAGGCAGCTGCTGCGTCAGCCTCACTGTGTACCTTTTTTTTCTTATGCATTATTTATACAACACTTATTTCTTCTCCTTTTTCTTATTTCCTGTAATCCTTTTTAGTCTTTCTTCCCTAGTTGATGGGAGAACATAGTGTGTAAAGCCCTGGTTAAAAAAACAAAACTAAAAATCTGAATAAATAAAGTACATTTTTAAAAACGAATTTATTTTTAAACTAATTTGTTTGATGCTCTTTAATGACTTCTACTGGCCTTTTGAAAGCCTTTCAGCCGTTTTTATTGCTCCTTTTGACAACGTGAAAGTTGGATGAAATGTTTGAGCTCCAGCAGACATTTTTAAATCATCACAGTGTGATGAATCTGCACATTTTAGTTAAAATCATAGACTTGTTTTTGCTGTTCCTCATTGTCAAACTCACAGCTGAATGTTTTCTCCTACATATAATGTTGTTTTTAAGTTAAGTGCCAATGGTCTGTATTATTATTATTGTTGTTTTATGTCATAAAAGAGCATCAAACAAATTAGTTTTTAAAAATCTGAATAAATAAAGTTCATTTTTAAAAACTAATTTGTTTGATGCTCTTTAATGACTTTTACTGCACAGTGTTCAGGATACCAAAAAAAACAAACAACAAAAAACAACCAAAACATTAAATTATTGCTAAAAAAAATGTCTGGACTCTTTTAGAAGCAGTTGAAATCCAGATTAAGAATAAAAACGTTCAAAAAGTGGATTTTGTGTTATGGTTCCCCTTTAAAAAAAAATAAAAATCCACACTTTGTACACTAGTTATACACTAATTTAGACCAAAGCAAACAAAATAAATCAGTTTTCAGATGAGTATTTTTGCAATGACTTTACAAAATGTCACCATACCCCATGCTGGAGGACAAACGGTGAGCGTAACCATGGTTACAGATTCTGTAATACTGGAGAAAATGATTATCAAAAGCAGAAATTATGGAAAGAATGGGGTTTTTAAATAGGAAATATAATTGAAGGATTAGACCAATACCAGAAGCCAAAGAGTTGTTGTAGTCTGTTTATGGTTCAGAACATCTAATAACTATAAATATATAGAACTAAGCATGATTTTCTTTTTCTTTTTTAACTATTGGCAAGTACTGCCCACAAGCTTTTAATGTGAAAATCTTCAACTCATCCACAGGCTGCACTACAGCGAGCCTAAATTAAACATGCAGCCAGCAGCGTCCGTGATCTAAGACATTATTTACAAGCAGCTGGGATAGACCTTACGTCTGTAAAAGTTTTATGATGTCCAAAAAACAACAAGCCAATCTTTTGTCAGGAACTGTAGCAGAAACAGAGACTTGCTGGCTGTGAAATGATCTGAGCTGATGCTGACATGGGGAAGCGTTAAATCATGTAAACTCTCCAACCTTATCGTCTTTGTCTTGTAATTCTTGTTCAATCAAACTGATTTGTGGCGGTAAATGACAAAATGTTTCATCTTTTGTCTCTGATTGCCACATTTTGCTGCAGCCTAGAAACGTTATTTTGGATTAAAACGTCTTTCAGGCGTTGCTATGGATGTCCCTCAGAGAAGATAGCTGAACTACTATTGCAATCACTGCACTATAAAATGAACATAAATATTTAGATTTTACTCTCTATAAATTGCTTTGGGGACTTGAACACAACTTTTTCTTTTTACCATAAATACTAAGATTTTATAAGTCTTGAAATCAGCGGTGACCAAACTGTGGCTCTGGGGCTTATTGCGTCTCTTGTGAGGTTTGTGTGTGGTCATAATCTCAATTAAAGAACGAGACAAATTTGACCAGACATTTGACACAGAAAGACAGAATTTACATCTTTTGTAGGCGAAAACTTTTGCTGAAATTTTTAAATTTTCTTAAAGTGGAAAATATTCTATTCTTTATATTCTAATATTCTTTATTTAAGTTAATATAAAGTGGGACCACAAACATCCAGCAACATTTACTAAAGTGAAGACTTATCTCATTCATTCATTAATGTTGCCAAAATATTACATTTTTGCAGAAGATGTCACTCAATAATTCATTCTAGAGAAAAGACAATTTTTGAAAGAAAAAAGAAACAATATAATATTATAAAAATACAGACTTTTCTTTAGGAAAATAAAGAAAAAAGCCCACAAACAAGTGACAGCATTTTTTTGTGTCAGATCTTCAGATGTACAATGATAAACAAAAATCTAAATTGGTGGTTTGTTTTATTAAAATATATCAAGCTTAATTTATTACTAACCAAGTAAAAACAAAACAATAGTAAAAAGCTATCTAAAAAGAAAACACTGAATTATTTTTGTATTTTTATCCTGCCAGTACTTTGAACTTGGGAAATTGGCCAAAAGTTTAGACATTAGTCAAAAAAACTTTAATAAAAATTCTGAGATGTATTCCCTGTCCTTCACTCTAAGGTCGCTTCTTTTCAGGGATTATCCTTCACATCTTTGTAAAATACAGACACATTTTCACTGCAGAACTCTGAGCTTCAGTCCTCAGCTGTATTATGACTTATGAGATCGGATCGTGTCCTCAGTCTGAAGAGAAACTGTGACGTTAAACGCTCTCTCATGGTGTGAGCACCTCCATCACTCTGCTGCTGCTCACAGCCTTCATATTCAGTGATGAGGTCAGCCATGTTGTAGAGGGAACATTATAACTTAGAGGTTACCTCTACAGGAAAAACCCAAAGATGATGCAAAGGTACCAGATTAGACTGAAAAGACTCGTTATGAGCTGATAGGTGGTAGAAAAATGCGACCTTTGGAGTAATTTTGCAGCTGCATGTTACAAATTTAACTCTCCAGCAACTGGAGCCGATGCAGATGGAAAGTTTTATAATATCTGGGATTAAATTGTAAATTATCAAACCACATATTGTTTAAACAGAAAATATTTTGTACAACAAAAGGGATTTTTTTTTTCTTTATAGCTTTTAGTAATCATAGTAATTGTGCCCACAAATACATAATTGGAGAAGCACATTCATTAAATTTGGCTTTGTACAGTAAAGCTTTTCGGATAAAGCTGTCAGACTAAAACATTCTCTACACCAACGAGAGAAAATATCTTTTTCAAACCTACAATAGTTTATTTCTTCTATAGTTTGTTTTACTAAAATATTGCATGTCTAATTTATTGCCAGAAGAGTTTAAAAAAAAAAAATTCCCTTTCTCTATTGATGTAGAAAACATGGTGTACTTTCAACTTCCTGGGTGCACAAGTGCTTGAAGATGAAATTGTGATTTTGTAAGGAGCGCTACCTGTAAGTAATATGAAGGTATCACTGTTTTAAAACTAATTTTAACAAGCTTCTTGAGCGTGGAGCCTTCCTAAATAGCCAGCCAAAATCAAGTTATTAATCCCAAAAATGTAACAAACGCAACAAAAAAGTGTAATATGCTTCACTTTTATAAGACGTGAATCTGGAAAGTTTTATTCTATATTTAATTTTTGCTCAAGTCTGTGTCAAAATCTAAATAACAATGAATAGATGTAATATACAACATTTTTATATACCTCAAATACACATAAATAGGCATCGGAGAAAGTTTGCCTGTTTACGGAGTTGTTTTGTAGAGCAAAGTAGGAAAGAAAATTGCAGCTTCAGAAGCAAAAATATCAACAAAAATGTGAGCTAACACGCTATTGGTTGTTCTTTGCAAAGTAACCAATGGAAGAACGCAATTTATTTTCCTTCCCGCTGATTGGTCGTGCAACCAAGGGCGGAAGTAAACAAGACTGAAGACGTTAGCTTGTCTGGTAAGGCTAAAACGATTTCCATTTTGCGTTTAAACTATTAAAATATGCATTTACACCTGTTTTTAGAGGGGCACTAAAGTATTTGGGCATTTCAGTTGTTAGCTAGGTGCTACCCGAGATCCACTTTACATAATAACTGATCAGAAGTACAGAAATTATTTTTGGCTTTTAAAAAAAGCTGTTAATGTTATGTTATTATTTTAAATATATGTTAAAATCGTTTAAATCAAGGCTGTCCCACCTCGCCTAGAGAAGACCCCGGTCATGTCTGTAAAACTTCCCAGCAGAAATTAGCATTTTCGGCAGCCTGGTACACGGCAACAGTTTTAATCTCCGTGGTTAATTTGTCCCAATCCACGATACCTGGTCTGGTTGGATTTGCATGTTAATCTCAGCAGAACCCAATTTAGCAGTGATTAATTTTCAGGATGCAGGCTTTATTTATTCAGCTTTGCCTGAGGTGTGCAGCCTCGGACTGTTTTTGTTTTACACCTCGCTTGATTAAAATATTTTCAGAGTAAAAATTATGTTTCATTATTTGTGGCTCAGCTGTGACTGGCAGGTGGGTTAATCTTCTTAGTGTGCTCTTTGCATACTAACAAACACATTGTGCATGGAATTGCACATGCATTTGCTCACTGGATTAACTGGGAATCTCATCATTTTTCAGGAAACTTCTAATTATTTTTACCTGTATTTAGCCTTTTCGTCTCTTATGTGGGTCAGGTTAATTTAGGCAATTATATCATTAGGATTGTAGATAAATACTGCTGGGATGTACATTTTCTAGGCCACGTTCTCACTTGTCCTCATAAAACGTTTGAAACAATTCAAAGCAGATATTAAAAACCTCGTAATGTGATCTGATAATTGTGTAGCCCTTATTTCAACATGTATGTGACTTTTAAAAGATTAAGAGGGCAGCGATTATTTTTTTTTTGTCATTTTTCTAGCTCAGTAGGAAACCCTAAATCATCCTAAATGCTAATGAGGACATTTTATTGATCGAGTGAAGGCTCTACGACCTCATAATCGAGGTGAGGTGTCCCTCTGCTGTGCTTGATTACCCTTTGTTACCTTGATCTATGTGCCTTACATTCAGGCGGAAAGGCAGTTTGCTGCCATTTTTAAGCACAAAAACCGCTCACACACTGGGTTATGAACACGCTGGAGGATCTATTTGCAGCTCTTGGGAATAATGAGCGAACCTTGTAGCTGGTGCCTGTCTTTCATTATTATTTCAGCATGACACAGCCCCATGTCACAACCAGATGGAAGGAGCAAGATTGAAAAGTAAAAATGGCAGCTGTCGTCAGCCGAGGGTGAAGCTGAGTCACTGGTTTCCTGTCCTGCTGATGAGAAAACGTTTCATAACTGAAAAAAATCACAGGTAATACTTTATTTTTCCAACAATTATTCTTTCTAAGTTAAGGCAATTTTTATGGATTGAAGAAAAATTAGACTAGCATACGTACTTTCTTTGTATCACTTCACTGCCTTCTCCAGCTTTTATTCTGTACTATGTGTTAAAAATGTCCTTGGATATAGAAGCAGAAAATGGCTCCGAATTACTGGAATCCAGCTGAAAAACCTTTCATCCAGCGCTCAAAAAAGAATTAAAATACACAAGTGTTGATATAACCTTAAACTGTATCATGTTTTATTGAGATTTTATGTAACAGATTAACACTGGGGGAATGATGCTTGGTTCACTGCAAAAATAAAAAAATCTTACCAAGTATTTTTGGCCTAGTTTATAGTACAAATGTATTAGTGTACTTGAAATGAGACGGAACTAACTCATAAATAACCTTTCAGCAATATATAGGAGCTTGTTTCAAGTAAATAATCCCTTAATTATGATGAAAAAAATTGTAGTTCCACTGGCAGATTTTTCCACTTATAACATGGGAAAAATGTATTGTTATAAGTTAAATAATCTGCCAATGGAACCAGTACTTTTTCATTATTATTAAGGAATTTTTGACTTAAAACAAATCCTTATGTTTTGGTAAGAAGTTACTTTTGAGTTAGTTTTGTTGAGATATTTTCTCTACAAACTAAATCACGATTACTTGATAGGATTTTGTGTTTTTACATGTTTTTACAAATGAAAATCTAAATTAGTTTTTATTCAGCCTCTTTTATCCAGATACCCAAAATAAAATTCAGTTCCTAACAAAATCACCCAGCTATTCTGCAAAGTTTTTAAGACAAACATTGGGTTTCTCAACCTTGCCATTCAGAAATGTGGGCTTTATGGAATAGAAATTGCAGATACAGATAGTACAGGTCCTTTAATTATCAAATTAAAGGAAACAGCAAACATGTAGAATCAGAGTCTCTGGTCAAATGAGACCAAAATATCACTTTTTGGTCTCAAAACATTATGCATGGAAGAAAACCTAACTTTACACATTAACTTCAGCACTCAATCAATGCGCATGGTGAAGCATGGTGGTGGCAGCATGTTGGAGTAGTTCTGTTCTGATTTGTTCTTTTTCTAAATCTTTGGTTAATTTTATTGATTGTGGCTTTGCAGTTTGGACAATTGTTCCCTAAATGTCACAATTTCAAACAAAATATTTAGTTAACAAGCAATTTAGCTTCAAACTAAATTGTTTAGCATATAAAATAAATATTCTGTTTCAAGCTAAATATTTAAGGTACTAACTAAGTATTTAGTTTGAAGCTACATATTCAGCATGCTAACTAAATATTTACCTTCAAATTAAATACTTGTGAAATAAATATTTAGATTCAAACTTAATATTTAGCTTGCTAACTAAATATTGGACTTCAGACTAAATATTTAACTTGTGAAATATTTAGATTTCTAAATAAATATTGCTTGAATCTAAATATTTAGCTTATTTACTACTTATTTACTTTGAATCTGAATATTTGCTTGTTAACTAAATGCTTATTTTGAAGCCCGATGTTTAGCTTTCTAACTAAATATTTGGGTTCACACTAAATATTTGATTTGTGAAATAAATACTGAGCTTGAAACTACATTTTTAGTTCCCTAACAAAATATTTACCTTCAAATTAAACACTTCACTTGAAGGTAAATGTTTAGTTGCTGAATAACCCAAATCATTGCTGTTTTATTTTGACTGTGTAACTTTATAAACGCCACCCAAAGGATTCAGCACCAGCATTAAAATAATGTCTAGTTTTTCCTGACTGACAACCGAGTTTTATTCATGAAGGAGAGGAGACGAGAAAAATCGGGAGGAGTTCACATGTAACTCATAAAAAATCAATCCAGAGCAAGAGATTGACAAAACCCACGCTTAGTTTAACAAAAAAAAAAAAAAAAAAAAAAAGAGTAAAGCTGGTGTTTCTCCACCTGTCACACCTCTGTGAGGTGATTCAGGCTGCAGTGGACCAATGCTGCTGCACCTCTGCTCTCCATCTTTATCTCCTGCTTGTTTGGTGCCTCCTGGCTGAGCGTTTACATGGAAATCCGGCTTGTAGTTAAATAAATTGCACTATTAACTGGCAACTGGAGCCAACAAAAGACCCGCGATATAAACATACAGGAGAAGTGAGAGAAAACATCCCAGCCACTGTTCCACACCTGTCAGTCATCCCAGATACGCAGCGGCGATGAGTTTGACTCGGCTGTGTGTGTGTGTGTGTGTGTGTGTGTGTGTTCACCAGAGGGATCACAGAAGACGCAAACTGGAGGATAATTTCCCAGATGAAAGACCCGAACAGGACAGAGATGAAATTTTCATTCCCCTCAAACCACAAACATCAACGCACTTCCTTGAGATTTTATTTGATGAACTACAGTAATTGGTGGTGCACAATTTGTAAATTTTTGACATTTTAATGTCTAAATTTCAAAAGTCAATATTTCCAAAAAAAAATTCTTGAAAATGTTTGAGTTTAATCTCAAAATTTAAGTTTTTCCAAATCTTCAAACTCAAACTTTCTAGCAAAAAAAGTGGAAATTTCTGAGTATGAAAAGTCAAAAATTTGCTAGAAAAAATTCTAATTTTGAGTTTAATGTCAGAAATTTTCTGGAAATAAATTTGGACATTTTTAAGATTAATCCCAAAATTAGATTATTTGCTAGCAAATTTTCGACTTTTCAAAATCTGAGTTTTGTCAAGCAATTTTCTGAGTTTTTTTTGGCTAAAATGTACTTATTTGTTCCTATCCACAATGGCCCTAACACACCGTCATAGAAATGGGATGAGCAAGTTATGAGTGTATAAATACTTTTGCAAGGTGACTTCAATGTTACCGACAGTGAACTATCTGGCTAACCTGCCAAGAGGAGACTTCTGTTTCTGGTCATTTGAAAAAGCAAAAACCCAATATAAAATTTACTTTTAAGCCCAGTTGTCATAATATATCTTCAAATTTCACTTTTAATCATTTAAGAAATAATGCCAACAGGGGTCCTGGATATCTGGGCTTTAGTGTTATTATTTAAATAAGTGTTTTCAATACAAATATCCTCAAAAAAAGAAATGATGGCCACATTTGAAAATGAATATTGTTCCGAATGCCATTTAATGGCGGCATGAATTAATATCAAGGTCTGCAGCATGAGCAAAAATGTATATTTTAAATTAGCTTAAATATAAGTATTTTTTGTCACTTAATATGGATACGTTGCTCCTCTGACTCTAATGATTCGTAGTGGTTCTGCTTCTGTCGTTCTTAGCAGTCAAAGAGAGCAAAAGGGAAATGCTCTAGACAGCACACAGTATGTGTCTCTACTTTTGCGGGGACTTTCCATTGACTTCCATTCATTTCTAACCATCACATACCTAACCCTAACCAAAACTCCATTCACACCTTAGTCTTAAACCTAACCCTAGCACAAAAACAACATTTCTCCTTGTGGGGACCAGACTTTCATCCCCACAGAAGCGATGGGTCCCCACAATGGAATATGTGTCAGGAAAATGGTCCCCACAATACATCAAATACATGGCACACACACATATACACACATACACACCCCCCTTCAGAGAGTTTGATGATTCTGCCTTTCAGGTTTTCAAACAGCTCTGAGCCGCATCATGTCCCTCCATGAATAAAACTCTGGCTGCAGCAAAGGCACTCCTCATCCATGCAGCGCTGTCTGTTTTTCCAGTTGTCCATCGGAGCTATTGGATCTCTAAAAGCGCATCCCAGCTCCACTGGCAGTCACGTATTCTGCAGAACGATGGCGGCGGCGGCGGCGGCCGTTCCGGCAGTGTCCGGTTCTCTGGGAGAGGCGGGGGGCTCCAGTCCGGCTGGAAGAAGTGGATGTCAAACGTCCTTGCCCAGTTGGCAAAGGCGCGCTTCTCCGTGATGAAGCGGTGGTGGCTGCCGCGTTTGCCGCGCTCATGGGAGATGTACATGGCGCACTCGTCGGGCCCCCGCGGCTCGTAGTAGTGGTAGGGGACGGACTGGTGCTGAGGCTCCCTGCGGAGACAGAACCGGGCGACATTTAGGAGAATTTTAATGAGTTTCATTAGATACCATGAAGCATTTTTCATTTCAAGGTGAAGGAGGATGGTTGGCTTTAATTTATCATTTGCTGAGCAGATGAGTTTAATTAGATTCATATTTAAAAGTGGCACTTTCATCCAAGCCTGAAATTAGAAAATTAAAAAAGTTTCACAGTTTAAACTTGATTATTAAAATGTTAAAGGTGCACTGCTCACTTTTATAGCAGTTTTGACAACCTATTTTTTTTGGCATTTTTACCAATTCAGTTCAGTTTTGTTTACACTGCAAAAAACACAAAATATTACCAAATATTTTTGGTCTAGTTTCTAGTGCAAATATATTAATACACTTGAAATAAGACAAAACTATCACGAACTAGACTAAACTAGTTTATGATAGGAACTATTGAGCATAATTAATGATGTGAAAGTTATTTTTAATATGTTTTTAGCCTTGATTTAGGGTGTTTCAGCAGTTTTGCAGTTCTCTGGAAGTTTTTTTTCCAGGTTAGATGAATATAAGAACTGAATGCTAGTTCTCTGTGTTTGTTTCCCTTTGCGTTACAATATGAATACATTTACTTTGGCCTAAATTTTAAGTCCAATATTCATGTTTGAAATAATTGTGAGGATTTTTCAGTTCAGCTTGCTAGCTAAGCAAGTTTCTCAAGTGATTTTTCCATCATTTAGTTGATTTCACTGTTGTTTTCTGAAAACACTTCATTTGGGTTCTTATTAAATATTCATGAGACATTTCACCAATTTCTAAATTTCAGCATTTTCACCAACATCAGTCATTCCCACAGTCATTTATCATCATATATTCATCTGTCTCCTGACATCTAATATTGACATTACATATTCATATAGTCATCATTTTTTCTCTTATCTGATCGTGTCTCTGAGTTTACAAGCTACTTTGGGCCTGAAGCTCGACCTAATCCCTCAAAACTGAGTTTCTACGTGTTTTAAACTGCAGGCCTGATCAAGCTGTCAAGATAACTACAATCACATCTCAAAATGCAGCAGCAGCAAGTAAAGGAGTGTGCTTCTGTTTGTGTGTTGAGAAAAGGAAGGTTTGTTATAACATTCAAGGTTTTATTTTGCCCTCTATGCTCTCCACTTATAGTGAGTGCATCACTCTGGAGACTTTGTGGTGAATTATGTTTTAAATTAAGAAAACTATTTTTCACTCCTTCCTTTTTCTTTGCAGAGTCTGCTTCTGTTTTCTTATGAATCAGGCTGGATTAAGATTAAACCTGTGGTTAAAAATGACTGACACGTCACATTACCCTAACCCTTTTGTTTTTAGTCTCCAATCTCATTGTCACACTGCAAAAACACAAGAAAGTATTTTTATCTGATTTCTAGCGCAAGTGTTTTAGCACATTTGAATTAAGAGTAGACTAACATAAAAGTAGCTTTTCAGCAAAAGAAATAAGCTTGTTTTATGTCAATATAGATACAAGCTGTACTTGTTCCACTGGCACATAAACAGGAACATAATCTGCCAGTGGAGCTTGTACTTTTTAAACTATAGTAAGAGGTTATTTACTTCAAACAAGATAAAATTTCTTGCTGAAAAGTTACTTTTAACTTAGTTTTATGTGCTAAGATATTTGCACGAGAAACCAGACCAAAAATACTTGGTAAAATTAAGATTTTTTGCAATGCAGTGATTGTAATTTAAGGAAATGAACTGCAATAATGAGCCTGAACTGATTATGAGATAAACCTACAATTCATCCCAAAATTAGATTCAGTTTTTAACTAATCTTTTAATTTTACAAAAATGTTCCTTCTAACTGGAAGTAATGTTTACATCAACTATCTCACTCACTCTTTGGTTACCTAGCAACGACCTGTTGAGTAACTGCCGCAGCAGCAGTTTAAGGTTTCACCACTTGCTTCATGATTGCTTAGAAATAAAAAAACAAAAAACAACAGAGTGGAGTGAAAACTGTGGATAAAATATGAAAAGTCACACAACCAGTTTGGCTGTAACTCAGATATTTAAAACAAAACTAATCAATAATTATCAATAGACTAATATGAAAAGATTATCTTGTGACATTTTTTAGCCATATTGTCCAGCCCCATCACCAACTGTACAGATTTTAGCAAACGTAAATAACACAAGATAACCTTTTTTTAATGCGACACCTTTTACATCTGTTGTTACCTTTGTGAGATGAGAGTTTCATTTCCTATCAAACAAACTCCTTAATAATTTTAAAGGGGGAGTATTATGGATTTTCCAGGCACATAGTGCCATTTTATAGCACAATCAAGTAACCATGTTACTTTCAGTTGTTATAAAAACTCTGTAGATATAAAAAATAACTTAAAAGAAACTTGACTTTGAATAGGCCTCTGTCTCTTTAAGAACCTCCTACCCTTTCCGACACGTCCCTTTTATCTAGTTACAAGCAACAATTCTCAACCATCGATGCCATTTAAAGCTGTTTTTAGGAGCTTGGAGGTCGTACAGTTCTGCCAGCTGTTTGCACATTGTTGCTGCCACTAGTCTAGAGGAGTTTGGGGTAAATAGTCACAGAAATTCAAATCAGAACCACCAAACTTCTCCTCCCAGCTTTGTCGCTCAAGCTGTTAAAGTGCTGCACTGCTGTTAAGATAATGCTCTATTGTAATTGCTTTGCAGGAACATTTCATTAAATCAGTTTGATTTAATGTATCAGTGGAAAAGCTGTTTGAAAAACATACTTTAAATGCACAGACTGCTGACTTTCAGTAAAATCTGCACACCTCAGTTGTCATGAGAACTACAATGGACTGCTGAGAATCAGCAAGCAATTTCTGGAAGAAATGAAGCAGCATTCCTTCTTCATATCTGTTGGGATTGAATTTGGACCTTAAATAAACAAAAAATATAAAAAAAGACTTTAACCGACCTGCGCCGGGATCGAGGATATGCTGAACATTGAACGGTTTGTTCTCTTCTATTGAGAAATCTAATAAGGTTTGTTGCTTGTTCAATGAAACGGTCCAATTAAAGTACTGGCTGAGATGAATGAGACGTGAGCTGTAAATTTAATCAATAAACTCTGCTAACGAGATTGGTTGCCAGGACTGAACCTGAGTTTGTGATCCAAATGAAGTCCAGAGTTTTTGTGACATGGAAACATTTTTGGAAGAATAAAAACTGTCTGCAGTGAAAATGCTCCATATTTCATTTTAGATATGTTCTACAAATAAATCTGTAAATTAGGGAAATGATTTACAAAACCTTTTTTTAAAAAATCCACAAGGACTGAACCACGAATTAAAGTGTCAAATAATTGACATTTATTTTCTTTTGGCTTCTTTTAAAAGTAATTTTAAAATAAATTTATCATACCTTTTTTCATTCTAAACAATAAATTAAATATGCAAATTTTTAGGCAGATGACAGAAAAACAGTAGATATTTGTGAAAAAGTGAGCTGCAAATGACTGTTCTTGCATGATTGAGTAAATGTAAGAAAGGAATACAATGTTTTTGTTGTTTTATTCAAAGATCAACAACAACAGGAAATCACTCTTGTTGTGTTAATCAGTGGCCTGGAGATCTGTTGGATGTTAGTGGTTATATTTACTAGAAAAAGTAAAATTTATGCAAAAACCTGGTTAATAAATTAAAACTGCAATTTTGTTGCATTACTAACATTTTAACATGTGACATTTTTTGTGTTTTTTTTTTCTGTAAAAAACTGAGTGGATTTTCTCTAGTGCAGAATTGTGATCGCAGGACCCATAAAACCATCAAGAGGACCTTAAATGGCCCCCGGGCCACACTTTGTACACCCCCACAGCAACAAAACCATAGCAATGCTGCGTATTACATCTCTATCTAAATCTGTTCTTAAAGAAATATTTTGTCATGAAACAATATTCCACTTTTATGCTGTAAAACACAACTCTTTATATTTCAAATCCACATTAGGAAAAGAACAGAAATGCGTCTATAATGTTTTTCTGAATTAAGATTCTCGGCCACCGCGCCTTTTGTCTCCTTATCAGCCGACGATCCATCGAGTGGCAGCCAATAACCGGGTCGTTTAATCGACGTCACGCTGCAGACAAGGAAACATTTTAAACTGTTGTGGCTGATGATGCTGAGTGGCTCAGAAATCAACTAACCGTAACGCACAAAAGCTTCGAGTCAAGTGAAACAAAGAAAGAAAGAACAGAAGAGAGTTCATCCAGGTGAAATGGAAAGTTTTATCTCAAACAGAAAATGCAGGTTTTCATTTGCATCTGTTTGGGTTTTTGGTTTAAATTCTCAAAGTATTATCTTTCAACGTCTTCAAAAACGTTCATCCAACTTCAATAATTTTGAATCACTGGGAAGTGAAAGAACATGTTTTCATATTTATACATGTGCATAAATAAATTACATTAAATTAACAGTGGTATCAACTGATGTTAGTCATTGTTTAATATTGATATTAGTCCATGTTTTACTATGGACCTCTTTTGTGTCTGAAATAAAGATTGATTGAGTCCAATAAGTAAAACCGGGCCGATATTAGCAACCGATATTTATATCATTTTTATGTGCTTTGAGAGTCGAGGGATTGATCAGTACGACAGCTCGGGGGAAAAAAGGAAGAATACAAATTATAATATAATAGAAAATTTCAGAGATTAACCTAAATATTTCTGAGATTTCTCCAGCAAATTTTCAAACTCAAACATTTTTTTTGTTTTTTATAGAAATTTTTGGAGATCAATCTTAAAAATGTATGAGTTTTCTCTAGCAAATGTGTGGCTTTTCAAACTCAGAACCTTTCATGCTTTTTCTAGAAAATATCTGAGATTAATCAATATTTTTCTAGCAAGTATTTCACCTTTCAAACTCAGAAATTCTCTTGTCTTTTGTAGAAGATTTCTGAGATTAATCTAAAAATTTCAGGTTTTTCTCTAGCAAATTTTTGACTTTTGGAGCTTCAAGAAGAGACAAGGAAAAATGTCCTCTTTTGTCTGTCAACAATGGCCCTAATACATCATCTTCACATGATATTTGTTTGACCATATTTCTTTTCAGTGTCAAAAGGGGGCTAAGTTCAAAGGCACATCAAAGTTTGAGGATTATCTGGTAAAAAATTATTTAAAGCTGTATATCTTTTTACTTCCACTATTATGCACAATTTTGTGTTAAGCTAGAACTCAACTCCTCCTCCCCCCCCAAAAAAGGTAAATGTGAGGTTTAAATGTGACAAAAATATATTAAACCTGCAACACATATTTACACATGGACATGCAATTATGGGTATCAGCTTTCCACAAATACCTGCTGTCACAAAATCCATTATCAGCTGTTTCTTCTTCGTTTTTGGAAACTATTAAAACGTTTCTTATCAAGCGCTGCGGTGCAGCTCGGCCTGGAAACCCGTCAGTCGGTTCTTGTCTGGGAATTTGTCGTTAACATTCAGCTCCACCTTCGGCTCTCACCTGCAGAAGTCGGGGGCCACCATGCCGTACACGTTGATCCTATCGCAGAGCTCCAGAGCGATGGTCATGGTGAACCAGCCGGTGCTCAGCCACGAGTTGGAAATCTTCCTGCAGACATAGGAAGACCACATTTCAGATCACTTTGATACGCTTTGAATGCTCTTTATTAACTAAAACGGATAACCAAGGATCCCATGTCAATGAATAAAGATTTATCTTGATGCACAGGTCGATTCATCTGACGCCTCCCAGCATCATCAAACTATAAATCCAGACGGATACAAATGAAATCTGTCAAATAATCAAATTCTCAATCAGCTTCGCTCTTCGTTAAAACCCCATTTTCCAGCTGCAGTGGTCCGTCTGCTTTTCCACCACAAAGAGATGAGATCCGATGAAATAAATATGAAGTGATATTTACAATGCATTAAGAAATCTCTTTCCATCTAAATGTTCATCAGCTCTGAAGCAGAATTTCTCCCGCATTAAAAATACATCTCACCACTCAAAGGAATAAAAAAAAAGATAGAAAGTTAACTTGGTTTTGAAGTCGTGAACTAGTTCTCTTGGTCTAGTTTATGTTTTTTATGTTTTGTTTATGCATATTTTTTTAAATTTGTATTTTTCTCACTCACAGAGAAAAAACTATTGAAACAAACAATAGTTTTTATATTATATCTGTAAATGTTTGGATGGAATCATGAGAATCATGATTGTTTATCATGTTAAAGGTAAATTAAAGGTCCAGTTGGTCCAGTGACGGGCTGAGGTTGCTAGGTAATGAGTGCCTGTCAAATGCAATTTTACATTTTCCAGACACCAAAATCTTTGACTCATTGCCAAAAAATAAGCAGTGGAGTGAGTTTTTTAAGCAGATGGTCTGTTTTTAGAAGCAGCTGAAACCCAAATGGAAGCATAAAAACGCACAAAATGTGAATTTTAATCAATGAGAATCTGATCATCGCCCACCAGGTTGAAGGAGTTCATGTTTTATTTGGGTCGTTTAACCAGTAGCTGTGAACATCTCAGGCTAAAACCTTCAGTAAACGTCCAGACTCCTGATATCTGGTTGCTGTCCTTTAGACTCAGCTGTAATCTCTGCCAGGCACAGCCGTGCAGACGGCTTTCGCTGCCGTCATCAGAACACGTCTGGAACAATTAGTGGTTCTGCAAACTGGCTCATGAATATTTCAGTGAAGAAATGCATCACAACTGCTCTTGTTCCCTCATTCGGAGTGTGAAGATATTCATCTTTGAGCTGATGCAACATGTAACTAGGATCCTTCAGCTGCATCTCACACAGCTGTGCTTTTCATCATGCCGGCTCAGTCTAATCCTGACCAAGATCAGAACAGGTGCATATGTTTATGCATCAGAATCTGATGGGCTGTTCTTCCAGATTACCCTATTAGCACAAAATGTTGCATGTCTGAAAGTAAGCCTTGAAACTATTTGTCACTCTGAGTCATTAGATGGTTTTATTCACTAATAACAAGCCGCTCACCATATGTGTAGATTTATGAGAGAAAATGAACCAAGCTGAGAACAGGAGGAAAAGCAATATTTCTGCTTAATGCACTGAATTCAGTAATTAACTACGCAGCAGTGCCATCTGTATTATTCTACCAACAGTAAACGTATGTATAGAACACAAACTGTTCGCAAAGAACAGAAATAGTGAAATTGAGCAAAAAATTTGTTTTTTCTCTGCAGGATAAATACATGGAAAACATGTGTTTGAGTCTGGGAACGTGGCTCATTTCCATAATAATTTAGAAAAATTAATGTTGCATATAGAGACTAAAATGTATCTTCAAATATCCCTATGATCAACGTTTTTTTTTTTTTTTAAGTGAAGTAATGATAGGACTTTTAATGATAGTGGGTTTTTTTATATTAATTTGTTAATTATTAATAGTACAACTGTGGACAAAATCCAATATATTTGTGGTTCATTTGTTTATAAGTCCAGTTCATTTGGGAAGGTGTGAATGAATTCTGATGCCGACCAAAAAAGCAAACATTAATCCGTCTAAAAACCTCAATCTCAGTTTGGTTGAATTGAACTCTGGTGCGGTTTGAATGCCAAGCGGACCGGATACCGCTCCACAAGCAGGAAGTGGACTATAGTGCAGGGCATTCTGGGTAAATACAACCAAAATGCTAGCAGTAGAAATGGGTCAGGGTGTTTTTACCAAAGACAAAAGAGAAATCCTAACCGCTAAAATATGACGCGACTCCATTTCTGTTTACATTTAGTGAAGGAGGAAGTTGTGCTCATGTCTTCTTCTGAGGGTTTTATGTTTTCTTCAGTAGTTCTTAGTGCAGCGCCCCCACAGGCGAAGAGGTTTTTCAATTAGCTGGTTCGTTTGACAGTGCAGTGAGAAAGCAAATCGCAGGGGCTAAAAATGTAACAAATGTTGCAAATTTGTTTCTCAGTCGAACCGAGTCTACTGGACTATCAGGAGTGAAAACAAACAACCTAAGAAAGCAAAACACATAATCTGCTCCTCCTGTAACAGAAGGATTGACAATGGCAGCAAAAGTTAGGTTGAAATAACCTTTTCGGATGAAACGTATTTGCTCCAGGTGGTAATTTGTTTGGTGTGGGTGGTGAAGGATGCAGAGTAGATTTCAGTCTTGCTTTTCCATGGGAAGAGAGGGAAAAGCTGCACCATGTCTGCGCCTACGGCCATGTTGTTTCATAATCCATCCAAGACTACAGCTGAGGCCGACTCATTCTGTCGTATTGGACTTTCTAAAATGTAGTATTGATCTTTACCTCATTTTAAGCCGAGGCAGTTTCAGTTAATATGATCAGCAGCGGAACTGGGTCCAATAAACCGGATATCGTTTTGTATTTTTTACCCCTGGGAACTGTTTGAGCACTTGTTTTTGACTTTTTCAAGACACAGTATGATATTTCTCTGATAATCTTCAAAACCAAACAAAAGGAAACTTATAAAAATAACTTGATAAAAATCAGTATTTTTACTGGTTTTCAATTTCAAAGACATTTTCTCTGACTAAACACATTTATAGTCAAAACTCAAACCTGGACTTCCATATATTTATAACAAAGTTACTTATGTAATGGTTCTGTCAAACGAAAATGCTAAATGTTTTTATGAAAAAAGCTATTTAGCTTACCGAATTTTACTGCCTATTTAAAAAGCCGGGAAGATGATGAATTTTTCTGTGCAAACTCTGCTGTAAAAAATGTTTGCTTCATGATTATAGAACAATTTGAATCTTAGATTTAAGAGGAAGTTGACACAACTGCAAAAATACTAAAGCAGGGACGTCTAACATGGAGTCAACAGTAAGACGACTCATGTAGCTCCGCAGGTGTTGTTTGTGAGCCTGAAGTTGATCACATAAGAAAGTAACACTGCTGCTTTTACCTTTTAGTGTCCAAAAGTACATGTGTCAAACTCAAGGCCTGAGGGCCAAATCCGGTCCACCATAACTTTTTATGTGGTCTTCTAGATTCTAGATATCTAAACACTAAGTGTTTAAATATTATGTTATCAATCAAATCAATGCGATTTTATCTGCTTATTGCCAAATTATATCAATCAGTCCCTCCAGTTTCTTGAGAATTATTGTGGAAATTCACACAAAATCAACAAATACACCCTGGCACTACTGGCCCTTTAAGAGCATTCATGATCTTGATTGGGGCCAAAATGGAAATGAGTTTGACTCCCCTGGTTGTTTTCAGATTAGTGTTGTTGAAAGATATAGTGCAGTTTTACCCTTGTAAATAAAACAAAAACTGTTTATGTCCAGAACAATGAGACTCACACAATCACTGCCCTGCTTGGTAAAATAAAGTCTTTTTTGTCCAGATATATAGCTTTTAAATACATGGGTGTGGTGTCAGTTTGTTAAGTCTCTCAGAAAACATTTCAGCTTTTTTTTCCTCTTTACTGGACAAATCTTCAATTTTAAGCTTCCAATTTTACAACTACTTGTGATTTTTTAAATGAAAATGAGTATTTTAGAGTTCCAGTTGTAAAGAAAGCATTGCAAGAGTGATATGTGCCCTTTAAAGAAAGTCTGTGGAAATCAGGTTTATGTGATTTCTTAAGATCAGTTTGACAAGTTTTCTTCTTTATCTCCCAACCTGCCTCATACATCTGCTGCTTTTCAAAGGTGGTTACAAACTCTTTAGAAACAACCAGGAAAAAAAAGAAAAACACTCCCGTTGGGGGATGAGACCTAAGCAAGGTAAGGCTAAGAAGAAAATCCCACTCGCTTGCTGCTGAATGAGGTGACACTTTGGGAAAAGAGGGCTTATATGTTTGAAAAGGTCTTCAGTCGTTGCTTTATAGCCCAACAGAGAAGAAGGTGTACAGGGATGCGTCAGGCAAAGAAATGCTGAAATAAAAGATCTTCACAGGTGTTTAGATCTTGCTTGTAGAAGCTGTGAGGCAATGAGAAAATGTTTCCTGACAGAGGAAGAGATTTTAAAGAGTGACTAAAATCTTATTGAATATTACTGAATTATTTCCATGATTGCAAAAAAACCAAAGCTGTGGCACTGAAAAAAGGATCCCAAATCAACAGTTGCTTTCAAAAACAAAGTCAGGGATTAGAAAAATCAACCGACAGAGACAATTTTAAATTTTCTGTTTGGCCACGATTCAAAATATTGAAAAATGAGCACAAATAAAAGCATATTATTCAAAAATACTTCAGTTAGTGGGCAAATTAAAACAAACTAATAAACCTTACAAATAATTGCGCCACTCAGGTTGGCAATACAGAGAAGGAAACAAAATATTTTTTTCTTTTGGTTAACCGTTCCTTATTGTTTTGGATGCTGTGTAGTTGGACAGATTTTTGGCAATATTTTCCATACTTTGCTACTTTACTATGATGTGTAACCATAGCAACAGTTTACAACAGGGAGCCGCTGATTGGAAAAGCTGAAATGCAAAATATCTTTTCCTGCCAACAGCAATCATCACCGTCTACAATAACTCTTTGAAGAATTTGAATTAATATGAGTTAAAACAACATTTAATTTCCTTTTGGGATCAATAAAGTATTTTCACTTTTGAATTTGAATAAGCATGCATGAAAAAATGCTGTATGTTTGCTACCACACCATGCTAGCAAGCTAAATGTTAACTTGTTGAGAGTGCTAGCAAACTAAATGCTAGCACTTAGCATTTAAATTGCTAGCTAAATTTTGCTATCTAAAGCTATCATTTAGATACACACTCATAAACCTTCTCAGAAGAAATGAAGATCTTCCAGCTACAAATCCTGAGCTGGGAACAAATTAAACCTGTGGAGTTCATAAGTCTCAGCGTTACATTCATGTCTCATCAACTACAGCTGCCATGCTTTCAACCGAGGGTATAAATGGTTGCCAGGTAACAGAATTACAGATGCTCTAACAGTGCATTTAATCTTTTTAGATAAATATGACTCACTAACGTCTTTTATCAAGAGGCCAAAAGTTGTTGGCAAAGCATCCTTCCATCTGGAAAGAGTGAGTCTGTTGGCTAAAAGAAAAGAAAATGGAGTCACATTTACCTCATGCTAAGAGAAATAAGTTGAGGACTAATCCCATAAGCACGCAGGAACATGTCTAAACCCAGTTATTTAAAAACACTTTTTTAAAAAGCATTTACTTGAGTAATATTTTCTATTAACTGTCAACAACTATTACAACATTAATGTTAAGCTTTGACACAAAAGTGGAAGCCGCTAGCCAAAATGTTTGTAGTGCTAGCCCTAAAAGCTAAATTAAATATAAGAGCATGAATATAAGTGTGTAATTTATAACCAAAATTTCAAACCAGATGTTAAACCTTATTCAACTGAAAGTTTATAAAACATCCAATTACATTTGCACTTTAGCATTTATCTGGAAAAATTTATCTAATTGAAAAAAAGTGCAGTAAATGTTTTCAAAATTTGCAAAAATGCTAAACTCTACACAAAAAAATTAGCTAGAACAAAACCTACAACAATGTATTGTTCAAAGAAAAAAAGAAGTGAATATCCAAAAAAACCTCAGGAATTTTGAGGTCAATTTGAGAAATTTTCTAGAAAAAACCTGTGAAAAGTCAAAAATTTATTAGAAAAAAACTCCAATGTTGTTTTTTTTTTTTTTTGATTAATCATAGAAATTTGAGGGAAAAAAACTTGGAATTTATGAGATTCAAAAGTCAACAATTTTTACATTTCAAACTAAGAAATTTTCTTCAGGAAATGTTAAAATTTCAGAGATTTTTTACTGGAAGTTTACTCTTTTTTTTGTTGTTTGCTTTCGACAATGGCCCCGTTGTAAATGTTTACACTTAAGACAGCAGTACATAAATCCGTACATGTCTTTGTGTCCCAACTCATCATCTAAATTACTAGCAGTCTGTTAAAACATGAAAACTCTGCCCTGATTTCAGATTTATGATCTATGAACTTTATTCTGTTAATGAAATCCTCATTTTATTCTTGGGAACCTTTTTTGAGGCATCGCCTTGTCTAGAGAACTGGATGTATTTCTACACCAATAATTCAAATAGCTACAAGAGTAAAATTACTTTTATTTAATATTAATCATATAATCCAGCGATAAAAAGCTGTTTATTGTGAGTTATAAATAGAGCCCAGAAAGAACTGTCTGTCTTTGTCTTCCTTGTGTGTCTCTACTGGTCCTGTGATTGACTATTTTAGATCCTTTAACAGCTTTTTTAGCCTCCAGCCAAAACACTAAACTGGGTAAAGCTGAAAAAATGAAATATACTGATAATTAGAGCAACATTTCATGTTTTGCACTTCTGAACAGTGATTTATACCAAGTCTTCACTTCCACTCCTATAAATCATGCAGAGTCTGTTATCCTTTTACATGTTTGCCTGGTTTCGCCCTGGTTCTTCCATCGCTGTGCTCCCAGGAAAAATCCACCAACAATTTATCACAACCTGTGTGGGGGAAGCGACCCACTCCCACTGAATCAAGCGGCGAACAGCGCCTGAGCGACAGCATAATGAGCGGTGACAACGCGTTTTTTCTGTCCGGCTGTCGTCGTTATTAGAGTCAGGTTGACTCAGAGCGATGCTATCGCAGCTGAAGCACCAACTTCTCATTTTCATTTAATTACGACTGGATCCAGGTTGTCCTGTCTGGAACATGTTGATTTGTTCTGGTGGGTAAACAACAAAACAGGGCCTCTGGGCTTTAATATCACAACATCCCTGCGTGTGCACCCTAATTTTGCAAATTAGAAAACTTCAAAGCACGGCGTCTTGTCATAAAGCAATCTGCTACGGATGCATGGAGGCCCTAATCAGGAGCCGTGCGGCTAATCTCACTTAAGAAGTCTTCCTCATTTCCTTGTTTGTGAGCATGCTGGTGAATAATGTGGTGTGAAATGTCAAGCTCTTGGCTTCAATGGCTGTATTTTAAAGAGACAGGAGGGTGGCAGCGAGTGGGATGTCACATTTATCCCTGAGAAGGAGCGACGTGATGTTTGCACAGTTTGGCATTGCAAATGTAGCTAGAGCACCTATTTAATGGGGAGTTTAATCTGGATCCCTGAGACTTAAAATCTTATTTTTATCAAAACACGGTTCACATGACAACAAAAGATTTACACTTTTAATTAATCAAGAAAGCAAACTGAAAAATAGCAGGTTCGTTGACAGTTCCTTTAACTCGCAGGTGTCAAACTCAAGGCCCCGGGGCCAAATCTGGTCCACCAGAGTTTTTTATGTGGCCCTTTTATACTAAAAATTACATCAATAAGTCCCTCCAGTTTTTCACAAATCTGCAAAATTCACAAAAAATCAATACATTTCCAAATTTTTTCTGATTTTATTGCACATTTTGTCAAAAACATTGAGTTTAAGTGGCTGCTGTTTCAGCTATACTTAATTTTACAGTCTGTAATTGATGCGAATAATAAAAAGTCATAATCGATCATACATTGGCGCAAGCATCGTAAAAATTCCTTACAAACATTTCTAAATCGACACTACAAAATCTGTAAATTTGATTGCAAAAAATCACTAAACCAATCACAAAAACAGCTAGTTAGTGATATTTTAACCTTTTAATTGGTTTTATCAACATTTATTGGCACAACCGGCCCTTTAAGAGCATTCAGGTTTCTGATATGACTCAAGATGAAAATGAGTTTAACACCTTTGTTTTAATTCTTTACGATGGTTAACAAGTTACAAAACAGTGTAGGGTTTAAGATTGGAAAATAGAAAATAGAAAAATAAAATTACAAGAATAAAGCGAAAAAGTTAAAAGAACAAAGTCATAGTATGACAAGAATTGTCATAATTTTACAAAAAATAAACTCTTAGGAGAATAAAACAATAATATTTTGAGAATAAAGTTGTACAAGACACAAAGTTAAGATAATACAAGAATAAAGTCAATAGGAGAATAAATTCATAGTATTATGAGAATAAAGCTGTAGTAATGTGAGAATAAGGTCATAATATTAAATTTGCATGAGAATTTTCTCAGGATATTATTATAACAAAATTGTAGTAAACACATCAGATTATTATCAGTAGCAGGACACAGACACCTATCAGATTATTGGTAATAATCTGATGCTGATGTGTTAATAGATTATGGATTTATTTATTTGTAAAACCAAACTGAAAGTATAACTTCACAACATATTGACTTTATTCTTGTAATTAAATTATTTGTATCCTAATCTCCTACCATGTGAGTGGCGGCAGACGAAGGTTATTTAAAAGTGTGATTGGGTGTGAATACTGTAAAAATGCCTTTCCTCTCCAACAATATGAACCCAAAAATCTCCTCTATAAAATGTGAGCTCAAAGTTTTTCTTTGGTTTCGGCCATTTTCCACTACATGCATGTAAATTAAGGCTGGTTCTTGCCCAGTCAGTTTGACCCAAATGTCAGAAATGATTACGGTCGTGTTAAGGGTTGATTACTCCTTCATTTCTCTCTCCCTTTTCAAACTGTACTCGACTTGCAGCGAGCTTTCCGTCTGATCACAGCTTCTGTTTCTGCAGCGTGTTTCTCTCCACAGGGGCAATAATAGCACCATTAGCAAGTGGTTTTTGTGTATGCGGAGCTTTTTCAGTCTCTTAACATCCCTCGTCTTGATTCTGCTCATTATTTGCAGCAATTTTCTTTTGTTCCTGCTTTTTATTTCATTTCGCTCTGCTGAGTCGCAGGAGAGTTATTAAAAATCTAAATCTGGAGGGTCTGTGGAGCTCACCATAGAGACACAGGCAGATCCAAAATAAAGCCCTTACTGATGCTGATTGCAGCCCAGTAACCCTGGTTACTCCCTCTGAAAATCTCAGCATCAGCATAAGCCGCCTTCATCTCCACCTCATACATCATACCACGAATCTCTACTGTCCTAAAGACTTTCTCCTTCAGTTTGGATATTTCCTTCTGTCCAACACACTCTGCTGTTTTTAATGGTTGACCCTGGTGATTAAAATCAGCCAGTTTCACTATTTCTACTCCTTCCAGCTTCACCTTTGCACCTGACTCAAGCTCATTCACCCACATGTATTCTGTTTAGCTTCTAAGGATGTTTTGACACCTGATAATCCAGTAGATTTGGTTCAATTTGGGACCAAAGATGCAACATTTGTTACATTTTCAGCTGCTGTGGCTCGCTTTCACACTGTATTGAGTCCTAAAAACAAACTTATGGAACAACAATCAACAATAGACAAAAATTCGTTTAAATATTTCAGTAAAGTATACTCCATATTTCTAGGTGCCATTTAATTGCTGATGAGTTAAAGCCACTGTGGAAGCAAAGGGGATGGGAGAGCCCAATAATAAGGTCACACAGTGGGTTTTTTTTAAGTTATCCTCTATTTATTCTTTGTTCAGACATACACTTTTATTTACTTATTTTCTACTTGTTTGCTTTCTTTACCTTCCTTTGTTTTCCACTTTTTCCCCAAAATATCTTTGATGCTAAGTTAATCAATTAGAGAACAGAAAAATAATGTAGGAATCTGTGTTTCGTTTTTGTTTTGAATGTATTCATTTTAATGTATACCTCCTTATTTGTTTGCTTGTTTTTTTCTGTTTGGTTGGTTATTTTATTTTTATTGCTGTTACTCACTCTATTATGTGGTTAATTATTTTGTAGGTAAATCCCCCGTCTTGCTTTTTGTCAGTCTTTAATGTTTGTTCCTTACACACTAATTAGTGAATAGTAGAAAAAACTAAACTTGTTTAAAAGCCTGTTCCCCTCCTCACCTGTGGGGGCACTGTAGCAAGAATGACTGAAAGAAACAACATAAAAACTTTTAAAGAAGACATAAGCACAACTTCCTTCTTCACACAATGTAAACAAAAGTGGAGTTGCGTCAAATGTGAGCACTTTTTGTCTTTGGTAAAAGACGATGAACCATTTCTCTCCCCAGCGTTTGTTTTGGATGCATTTACCCAGAATGCTTTGCGCTGTAATCCACTTCCTGCTCATGGAGCGCTCTACAGTCCGCTTGGCATTCAAACCGCCACAGAGTTCACTTCAATCAAACCAAAACCAAGGTTTGTAGGCGGACCAGAGAAGACGTAGATGCAACTTCCTTTTTCACAAAACGTAAACAAAAATGGAGTAGCATCAGATTTTAGTGATTACAGGATTTCTGCTTTTTCTGTAGTAAAATCATTATGAATTTTCAAATTCAATCAAATCATGAGATGGTAAAAGATTCCCACCCCTACTATTCACCCTGATTTTCCTTTAGATGTAATCATGAATAACTCGTGTTGCATCGCTCCTTTAATGAAAACACGTCTTTGGTTAGTAAACTCTCATCATTTCTATTACATGTACATTTCCTGTCTCTCAGCTTGCCCACCATCAAACTGAGAAGGAGACTTATCAGTCAAAAATGCTTAAAACGTGTGTGTGTGTGTGTGTGTGTGTGTGTGTGTGTGTGTGTGTGGCCATTTAAAGGTCACCTTCCATTTGATTGAAGTCAGAGTGAGTTTTCTTTAGAAAGAGTCCAATTATGTACATTTAATTCAGAGCTTTTTTTAAACCTGTGGACTGTTTCAGGTGTGTTTTAAACAGGATCCATTTTGCTAAATTCACATTTTGCACATTTTTGTTTTTCTATTTGGGTTACAACAAAAAACAAAAGTCGGTTTTTGTCAATAAATTTAGGTCTTTTGGTGCCTGGTAAATGAAACGTTACAAAAACCTTCCAAATGTAACATTACATTGCATCGTTACCTATCAACCACAGCAAAGCCCAGCCCGTTATCTAGCAACCCAGGCTGAGCTCAAGCTCAGACAAGTGTTTTGTTGTTCACATATCATCCAGAAACCACTTCCTGCATTCTTGTAGGTTGTGCAGAAAGCTCCACTTCTGCTTTTCAAAGGTGTATGGATGTATAAATGCGTACCTGTCTGCAGGTATTTTCACATGCAAGTGTAAACGTTGAGTTGGGGGGCGTGGCCAGCAGCAGCTTATTTGGATTTAAAGAGACAAGTTGCCCAAAAACAGCTCAAAATAGGCAGAACTGAGCAGAATAAAATCTGATTTTCTAAGAATGATTTTATGCAAAAACTTTAATGAACACGTTTTGTTTTGCCCATAGACTTATCCTAACCTGTTCAAGGAAGAATAACAGGTCACATTTAAGTGTACGGCTACAAAAACTTTACTTTGGATACTAAACACATCCATTTCTGTCTGCTGTGGCCGGCTGTCTTCCTTGTTTCCAACCTTTCCTCATAAACCACAACATCTTTATTTTTATGGATTCAGTTTTGCTTCAAAATCATCCAGACCCGACGTGTTTTGAGTGACTGAACACTCCTGAGATCCTCCAGTGGACCGCGTCACATCAATGCTGTTCGTTATGAACCATTATGGCCACATAAATCACCAGCGGAGGGAGGAAAATAGCACATATTTTAAAAGCTAATTTGCCTTTAATTACCAGTTGAGTCTCATACTGTCTTGGCAATTTAGCACAAAGGCAGCAGAGAGACACCTGCTTTTCTGCGCCACTCTGGCTTTGTTATAAGAACCGGGGGAATGTGGCATCGTCCCACATTATTATAATTACCCTTACTCAAAAGGCATAACCAATAATTACAATTACAAGCTTGCAGAGTTGCTGATCGCTCTGGTGATTGTTCAGAAAATCTGCTATCGATGCTGCTCTTAGTGGGAATATTTTCCACTTTGTAAAGCAAGTTACAATGTGGATTTTAAAAAATATACATGCATATAAATTGATTCCTCTGAATGTAGCAATACATTAGAGGTGATTTAACACGCCACAGAGCAGAGATGACCAATGCTAAGCCTCACAGATGTTAAAGTCTAAAAATACGAAGAGTAAAAGCAGTAAATAACAGTAACACAAGCTGCCTTCTCACTGTAAGCTGCTCCTATAATTGCAGGCACAGATTCTAAGGGATGGATGTCTGAATCAGTCTCTAAATCCTCCGCTTGGCATGTTCCTCCCCTGGCATCTGTCTTAAGCCCAACTCAGATCCAATCTCCAATGATACTCCAGACAAAAGCTGGGATAAAGACAGGAAGAGACTAACACAGCCTGTGTTCGGTTGGGGATTCATTAAGCATTAATGGCCACCAGACAAAGAACTCAGCTTGGACTCATTAAATCGGAGACCTTTAATGCCTTTTCAGCTTTAAATAAAGCGTTGCAGATACTGAAATGCAGAACCGGGCAGACATCACACCGTTTCTTTTGTGTGACTTGCATTAATTTTTTACCACTCAACCACAACTCTCAACAAAAGGGCAAAAAATAAAATAAAATAAAATAAAATGAATAAATCACCCCGTGAAGACGAGCTTACATCACAAGAAATTAGAGGTGATTGATCGATACTTAGATGTGAAGCCGATCTTATCTACCCCAGCAAAGATAATCAAACACTGTCCTCTCCTGTAGGTCTGACTGACGGACCGGATCACCGGGTCATGTTTGAACGTTTGCAGTTTCAGACCAAAATAAATTGGTATTGACCAAAATGGGAATCGGCAGGTCAGGCTTTTTAAAAAACAGTAATTGCAATCAGGGCACCCCTACCTGAAATAAAATTTTTCTCGCCAACCTTGACTAGAAAATCCAATAAGTTGTTGTGACATTATTTCCAGATTTCTAAAGATAAACAAAGTTGACCTGAAGAACATTTCCTGGAATAGAGGACTAATATCCTAGCAAGATCTAGAGAAACTCATCCATGTTTTTATCTTTAGTCGCATTGATTACAGCAACAGTGTCTTTACAGGTCTGTCTAAGCTGATCCAGAACGCTGCTGCTGGAGATCTGACTAAAACCAGGTAGATACAGCACATCAGCCAGTTCTAAAGTCCTACACTGGCTCCCTGCAGCTCAGAGAATAGACTTTAAAATACTGTTGCTAGTTTATAAATCACTGAACGGCTTAGCACCATGATACATTAAAGATCTGCTGGTGTTGTCATAGCAACCTTCCAGACCCCTCAGGTCATCTGGTTCTGGTTCTGCTCTGCATCCACAGAACCAGAACCAAACATGGAGAAGCAGCATTCAGCATCTATGCAGCACAAATCTGGAACAAATACAAAACTAACTTGCAAGTAACTTTTCAGCAAGAAATCAGAGTTTGTCTTAAGGCAGAAATTTGTTCAGATTCAGGAAACTGCAGGTGAGTGTCTGTCTGGTGAAAAACGTTTGTTTTTCATTCAGTGGGGAGAAAATCCAGAAATTTTACTAAAGAGTAGAAATACTTCATAATACAAGTACAGTATAGTAAAAATACTCCTAAAAGTAAATTCTTTCAAAAATGTTACTCAAGTAAATGTAATCGAGTAAATGTAACTAGTTACTATCCAAATCTGAATTTGTAAATTTTAATATTGGCAGATTTTTTCTACTCATAAAATGGAAAAAATATTTAGTTGTCTAAATATTTGGACAGATGTGTTTCTGCTTATTATAAAAGTTTAGTTGTAAAAACATGAATACTTAACGTCTTCCATAAAAATTATGTTGCAAAAAAATTATTTGCAAAAGGACTCGACACGTGACAAAATTATTTATGTCAATGACTATCCTTCAACTTGTTAATTAGCATAATAAATTAATACTTTAACTGTTGACTTCTCTTTCCAGTTTGCATCTTAATGTGTTGCAGAAAAATGAACTGTCACTGAAACTCTCTGGGTCTCCAGTTTGAGTTCCAGAGGGAGAAAAAAAGAGACTATTTGGATCATATTCAACCGTGTAATCCCTGAAGCTCATAGTTAGATAAATATGTGTTTGGAGAAGGAATAAGTCAGGTCACAGCACACCAGCAGCTTGCACAGCGGGCGCAGATGAGCTGGCGTAAATGATGGCATTAGAGTTATAAAAGTTCCAGTGTGTAACATTTAGGATGATCTATGATGATCAGAGAAGCACATTGATATTTTCAGCTGAGATTTCATTAATGTGGAATCATGGGACAAACTGAGCGATTAAAACCCAGCGAAAACGCAAGGGTGAGCGATATGGACTTATAACTATCACAATATTTGGTGGCACTGTTATGATAATGATGGAAATAATAACAAAAATCTATTTATTGTTTATTTTTTAGGTAACTGTTAATGAATGGCACAGCAAACAAATACTGCTTTTAAAAACATTCCCATTTGAAATCCAGTTTTGTTTTGTTTTTTTCAAATTTACTGATATTAACTGATGGTTTTGTGGAAGAAACAGTGGAGAAAATAGTACAAATAATATTTAGTATGTCAGTTTAATTTTTTAAACGTCATTAAGAGGATAAAAATCAACATTTTCACAATACATGCCCAGCCCTGTTTGCAGTTATCTCACTGTAAAAACCCAAATTAAAACAGAAGTGTTTTGTGAATTTAATTGTTTGAAATCTCGTCCAGATATTGAATATCCAGGTGATGTTTTTGGTAATAGGTGCACTAACGTATGTGATGCTGACTAAAGTAATACGGGGTTGGCCATAAGTTTCCATACATAGAAAGAATAAACATTTTATATTGGACAACCGTTTTTTTTTTTGTGGGACTATGTGTAATCACTGCACATCTTGCACCACTTCGTGGTTGATCTGCAACATTTCCAGTTTTCTAAAACCTGCAAATAGGTTTTGCCACAGTGTCGTGTGTGATGCTCGTTCCATGTTTTCTGTTAAAGTTTTGTACTTCCCGATCCAGCCATCAATTTCAATTCTATAATAATTTCAATTCTTTTGTCAAATTCATCTTCTTGGGTATCTGAAATATAAAAGAAATATACATTTTACATTCTACTATGTATGGAAACTTATGGCCCACCCTGTATTAATAAAAAATCTGAAAATAATTAAGATTTTAGTTTCAGGAATACAAAAGCTGTTTTGTAAAGCTTTAGACTGTCGTTTTTAAATTGGACCGTTGTTTACATGGAGGTCCTTTAAACAACAAAGCACACACACTCAGTCCTAAAGGAAATGTAAATTAAAACTGAGGAGCTTCTGGCTGCAAGGAAAGAACTTCATCACTTTGCATTCAACCATATAAAAAAACGAATCATTCGCTAAAGGCGATCGCTCCTCCCATCCAGCGCTTTAATTGCTATTAATTAAGTGCCATCTGGACAAGGCTTAATTACACCCTACAAAGCTGCTCCATCTACTTTCACAAGTGAAATTAACTTATTAGGAGAAAAACAAAAGTAATATATTCATTTATTACAACTTTATATGAACTGTAGCTGGATCCATTTTTGGTTTGGACAACAAACAAGCAGATTTAAAATCTTTTAGTTGAGATTCTACAGAAACTACGGAGTGAACGGACATTTCTCTGGTTTTATCTGCTGCTAAACTGCTTCTGTGCACTGCCAGTCAGCTGGCTGAATGAAGATAAGTATTTCCGTTAGTGCTGCTGCTAACAATTATTTTAGTATTTGATTATTCTGAAGATTAATTGGATAAAAAAAACCGTCGCATTCTGCAAATATTTCATTTACACATTTAAGCTTATTTATGCAATATTATAAATACATTACAAAATGCAAATAAATAATTCAATAGGTTATTTAAAAATAAATTCACCTATAGTGAGATAACAGCATTTCTTTGCTTGATGCTTGATCATCTGCAGCCAGAGATATTTCTAACATCTGCATGTGAAAAGCAAAGGCCATCCTATTTTATGTAACATCAGTGCAGATCTGCTATTATTTTTTTCTACAAACTGATGAACAATTTGACAGCAAAAGGTTCTTAAAGGTTCTTCATTTTCAGACTTTGAACCAGGTGAAGCTAAAACTGCCACTTGAGGAGTTTTGGGCGAAACATTTACAAACTGAGTAGGTTTTTCCATCAGAAAAATGAATGCAGAATGTATGTAGTTCTGTGCAGTTTTGTTATTCTTACTGTTTTCAAAAGTTGAAAATTTTTTACTTTTGAAAGTCAAAACATTTGGAAGTTTTTTCCAGAAAATGTCGACGGTTTTAGACATTTTTATTATTTATAGTAGATAAGTTATTTATTATTTATAAGTTAGACAGGAACGAGGCGAGAGCTAGTTCTAAGCTTGTGGTTTGTTCATTGTTGTCATAGCAACTCCATAGCAACTGCCTGCCAAGATGGCTGTCACATACAAAGTTCACAGAAGCGTGACGTCACACCAGAACTATGTACTAACTGCGGTGAAAGACTCACCTGTCCTTGCCCGTCTCCTTCTTGAACAACTCGTCAAACTGCAGCATCTTCTGCCAGGAGATGATGTAGACCTTGAGCTTGGGCAGCACCTGGTTCATCAGTCGCAGGTTGTTGTACACCAGGCCCTTCCCGTCCCGCCTCATGTAGTTGCTGGGGCCCCAGAAGATGAACACCGTGTCCTGGCTGGCGTTGAGCAGCTCGTGGCGGCTGCGCAGCACCCGCTGCATGCTGGAGTGGGCGATGACTCGCAGGGAGGTGCGGCGGCCGACGTCCTGGCCGTACGCGCCGGCGGTGGGGGCGTCGTTCATGCGGATGACGCACTCGGCCCGGTCGATCTCCTTTCCCCGGCGTCCGCCGATGAGATGGCCGGAGCTGGTGATCAGAGAGCAGGTGTGGCAGTGCATCCTGAGAGGCTGCAGGAAAAAAGAGAAATTCCCTTAAATATAAAGGCAGGTTTGATCACAGACTCATAAAATCACATAAAAGGACAATCAGTAATAAAAGAAAGATAACAATACATAAAAAACAAGAACGCCTAACCGTTTAGGAGGCAGTCATACCGATGTTTCCAAAATACATATCTTACAAGAATATAGTCAGAAGTGACATATTATGAATCTTTCAACAGTTTCGGATGAATTTATGGGATATATGAAACATGTTTGTTACATTTTGTTTTACGTAAAATCATTCTTAATCAGATTTCAGTTCTGCCTTTTTAAAGCTGTTTTTGGGCCTCTGTCATTTTAAATCCAAATCCAACGTTTACACTTTCACATAAAAATGGCTCCAAACAGATGTGCAATTCTATAACGGTACATCTTTGAAAAGCAGAAGTAGAGCCTCCTGCACAACCAACAAGAATACAGCAAGTGGTTTCTGGATGGTAAGTCAACAACAAAACACAGCGATTAAACCAGTTGACCAAAGGAGTTGGAGCTTGGGCTGCTAGGAAACGGACTGGGCTTTGCTGGGGTTGCTAGGTAACGGGCAGGGCTTTGCTGGATTTGCTAGGTAACGGTGCAGTGCCTTCTGATTTGTGACGTTACCTTTGGAAGGTTATTGAAACGGTTCATTTTACAAAAAACAACAAAAAACATTAAGTTACTGCTAAAAACAAGATGGTTAGTGTTTTTTTTAAACGCTTCGACTGTTTTTAGAAGCAGTTGAGACCCAAATAAAAGTACAAAAACGTCCGAAATGTAAGTTTTGCATAATACGTCCTCTATAATGATTCCATTATCGGACTTGTTTACTCTGCAAATAAATTTATAGACAAGATTTCTTAAAGCGGTCATCATAGAACTGAGACCAGCAGACAAACAGTTCTCTGGTTCTGGTTCATTTGGAGGTTTTTAAATTACAAAAGTCTTGGCATATAAGCCACTTTCAATCTCTAAAGTTTAGCTTTTTTAAAATCGTACCGTAAATTTTCCGTATGTAGTGAGGTACAACATGATCCAAAAAATTTCAATTTAACTTCAGAACAATAAACAAACTTCCATATGATATTCAAACAATAAATCAAAGAAATGGGGTTTTTATTTAGTTTTTTCTCTACTTTCAAATAAAAATCCACCCTTTTTACTGGTTTTTGTGTAAGTTAAACATGTTGTGAGTTTGTGAGGAACGCAGATTAAAAAAAAACAACACTTTGGAGAACTTTGGCGAATTGCCTCGCTGCGGTTTGAAGCAGAAATGCTTTGCTGACAAACAGATAGCGACACAGCCTCCAGGGCATATGTAGCTTGTCATATTGCTTTGCGAGTGGTGGAGGCCCCGGGGTCTTACAGAGGATTCACCTTAAATCGCGCTGCCTCTCACACACAGAGGAGGAATGTGTGTGTTTACCCCAAAACCTTCTCATCCTGGTGCTGATTTAAATATGAAGAGAGCAGTTTTCAACACAGAAAACATCCAGCGCAGGAAAGTCACGCTGCTGAATTTAAATTATTACATGTTTGACGGCACAGTTTGAATAAAGAAAAAACACTGCAACAAACATTTATTTAGTGAAAAGCACAAACAAAAATACATTTAGCATATTTTGTGTACCAGATTCAGCTACAATTTATTTTTAAATGTTCTTTTCAGATGTTGTGTGTAATGTTTTAAAAAACATTACACACATTATAATGATCATTAAGCCTGTATTATATTTATGTCAACATTTTCCAAAGCTTTAATAAATTACAGCTGAACAATGACGAAGCATGGATTCATGACGTTATTGTTGAATCCTTCGGTGATGATAGTTGGCAGAACAAACATTTTTCCATGTTGACTTTGGCTTTTTTATCACTAAATTTGTAAAGTTTATGGGACATAAGGAGGTGAAAGTCGTTTCAACTGGCTAAAGTTGTATTTTACCAACGGTGTGCGAGTACCTGGCATTTAAAACATCATAATCTACAACGTTCTGTACCCAAGAAGTCCTGCTGTGAAATTGATATCGCACCGTAATTATTATATTGAAATGTTTTTGCAGTAGGATGAGGAGGTTTTTCATCCATCCATCCATCCATCCATCTTCTTCCGCTTATCCGAGGTCGGGTCGCGGGGGTAGCAGCTTCAGAAGGGAGGCCCAGACTTCCCTCTCCCCAGCCACTTCTTCCAGCTCCTCCGGGGGAATCCCGAGGCGTTCCCAGGCCAGCCGAGAGACATAGTCTCTCCAGCGTGTCCTGGGTCTTCCCCGGGGCCTCCTCCCGGTGGGACGTGCCCGGAACACCTCACCAGGGAGGCGTCCAGGAGGCATCCTGACCAGATGCCCAAGCCACCTCAACTGGCTCCTCTCGATGTGAAGGAGCAGCGGCTCTACTCTGAGTCCCTCCCGGATGACTGAGCTTCTCACCCTATCTCTAAGGGAGAGCCCAGCCACCCTACGGAGAAAACCCATTTCGGCCGCTTGTATCCGCGATCTCGTTCTTTCGGTCATGACCCAAAGCTCATGACCATAGATGAGGGTGGGAACGTAGATCGACCGGTAAATCGAGAGCTTCGCTTTTTGGCTCAGCTCTCTCTTCACCACGACGGACCGGTACAGCGCCCGCTTGACAGCAGACGCTGCGCCAATCCGCCTGTCGATCTCCCGCTCCCTTCTTCCCCCATTCGTGAACAAGATCCCGAGATACTTAAACTCCTCCACTTGGGGCAGGACACCCCCCCTGACCCGGAGAAGGCACTCTACCCTTTTCCGGCTCAAGACCATGGCCTCGGATTTGGAGGCACTGATCCCCATCCCGGCCGCTTCACACTCGGCTGCGAACCGATCCAGCGAGAGCTGCAGATCACGATCTGATGAAGCCAAAAGGACCACATCGTCTGCGAAAAGCAGAGATGAGATCCTGAGGCCACCAAATCGGATCCCCTCAACACCTTGGCTGCGCCTAGAAATTCTGTCCATGAAAGTGATGAACAGAATCGGTGACAAAGGGCAGCCCTGGCGGAGTCCAACTCTCACCGGAAACGAGCCCGACTTACTGCCGGCAATGCGGACCAGACTCTGACACCGGTCATACAGGGACCTGACAGCCCGTATCAAAGGGCCCGGTACCCCATACTCCCGGAGAACCCCCCACAGGGCTCCCCGAGGGACACGGTCGAACGCCTTCTCCAAGTCCACAAAACACATGTAGACTGGTTGGGCGAACTCCCATGCACCCTCCAGGACCCTGCTGAGGGTGTAGAGCTGGTCCAGTGTTCCACGACCAGGACGAAAACCACGCTGCTCTTCCTGAATCCGAGGTTCGACTATCCGACGGACCCTCCTCTCCAGGACCCCTGAATAGACCTTGCCAGGGAGGCTTAAGAGTGTGACCCCTCTATAATTGGAGCACACCCTCCGGTCCCCCTTTTTGAACAGGGGGACCACCACCCCAGTCTGCCAATCCAGGGGAACTGCCCCCGATGTCCATGCGATATTGCAGAGTCGCGTCAACCAACACAACCCTACAACATCCAGAGCCTTAAGGAACTCCGGGCGGATCTCATCCACCCCCGGGGCCTTGCCACCGAGGAGCTTTTTAACCACCTCGGCGACCTCGCCCCCAGAGATTGGAGAGCCCAACCCAGAGTCCCCAGGCTCCGCTTCCTCAGTGGAAGGCATGTTGGTGGGATTGAGGAGGTCTTCGAAGTACTCTGCCCACCGGCCCACAACGTCCCGAGTAGAGGTCAGCAGCACACCATCCCCACTATAAACAGTGTTGGTGCTGCACCGCTTCCCCCTACTGAGACGCCGGATGGTGGACCAGAATCGCCTCGAAGCCGTGCGGAAGTCTTTCTCCATGGCCTCTCCAAACTCCTCCCACACCCGAGTTTTTGCCTCAGCAACTGCCCGAGCCGCATGCCGCTTCGCCCGCCGGTACCCATCAGCTGCTTCCGGAGTCCCACAGGCCAAAAAGGCTCGATAGGACTCCTTCTTCAGCCTGACGGCATCCCTCACCGAAGGTGTCCACCAACGGGTTCGAGGGTTGCCGCCGCGACAGGCACCGACAACATTGCGGCCACAGCTCCGATCGGCCGCCTCGACAATGGAGGCACGGAACACGGTCCACTCAGACTCCATGTCCCCCACCTCCCCCGGGACGTGTTCGAAGTTTTGCCGGAGATGGGAGTTAAAGCTCCGTCTCACAGGGGATTCCGCCAGACGTTCCCAGCAGACCCTCACAACACGTTTGGGCCTGCCAGGTCTGACCGGCTTTCGCCCCCGCCACCGGAGCCAACTCACCACCAGGTAGTGGTCAGTGGACAGCTCCGCACCTCTCTTCACCCGAGTGTCCAAGACATACGGCCGCAGATCCGATGAAACGATGACAAAGTCGATCATCGAACTGCGGCCTAGGGTGTCCTAGTGCCAAGTGCACATATGGACACCCTTATGCTTGAACATGGTGTTCGTTATGGACAATCCATGGCGAGCACAGAAGTCCAGCAACAGAACACCGCTCGAGTTCAGGTCGGGTGGGCCGTTCCTCCCAACCACGCCCCTCCAGGTCTCACTGTCGTTGCCCACGTGAGCGTTGAAGTCCCCCAGCAGAACAAGGAGGTTTTTCAGCGTTATTAAAAATAGTGTATTTTGCAAAATACTATTTTTCGCATCACACGAGTCACATGATCAACAAAAGGACGATACCACTGACGGATGGTTAGCACATCTAAGAATATTAAGTGTAACTGTTTGTGTTTGGATAATTTGGTTGTTGTTCTTTTATGTTCAATTGTACAACAGCGTATTCAGGCCACACTTTAAAGATAAAAAACATGAATTTACAATTAATTTATTTTGGTAATACCATGACTTTATTCCTATATTATTTACATTTTATTCTAGTAGTATTATGATTTTATTCTTGTAATTAAATTTTTTTATAGTACAGCTCTAGTACTCTGTTGTGCGATATTCAGATGATTTTTCTGTGTTTATTATTGCTCGTAATGTGTTGCCATATAAGTTCATTTCTTTGTGTTTAGTTTCTTAGTTTATTTTTGTGTTCTGTTCTTTGCACATTTATTTCTTTTAGATCCATTTTAGCCTTTTCCTCTGGGTTTGTAGATAATTTTAATAATTAGTTTTGAGTTGTTTAGTCTTTCTCCCTCAGTTTACCTCCCTTTATTCTGCCACAGCTGTTCCACATCTCCTCCACATCCTGGTTCCTTTCTCATTTGCTTCAGTATTTAAGCTCCAGTTTTTCATATTTCTTTGCTGATTCTGTTTCACTACTCCACGTCTCATTCAGCTTGTAAATTTCCTGTTTTTTCTTTAAACCTGCAACATGCTAATCCTAAGTTACATTACATGACCACACGTAAACAGACTCCTGTGTTTAAGTCGTTGTCGTCATTTTAAAAACGAAATTTTTGGTTTTTTAAGACCAAATATTATTTTTTTGTGTGTATTGTCTTTCATAGAGTCTCGGCTGCAGAGTGAGTTTTATTCTTTTATGTTTCAGAGAACTAAATGTCCTTCACACCCTCTGATGCGTCGCAGAAAGTTTCCGCTGATTGCCGCTCTGTTCCTCAGATTGTGAAAGCCGCTCGCTGCCGGTTGAGTCACCTGATTAATGGACCTGTGGTTCTGTCTGCACAGCCCAATTACTGATGCAGCTGCTGCTTTTTAGTTGGTCTGTAATCTTCCTGTTTGCATTTGAACATTTGGACTTTGACCTAAACAAAAAGGAAATTAACCTTTACCTGGAATGACCTTTGAATTTCTGGTTTATACACGTGTTAAAGCTATAATGGCACATTGGGACCACACTAAGGAAAATATAAAAAATTAATCAACAAAATAATGAGAACAAAGTGATAATATATTTTTTTAAAAAGTTAGTATGAGAATAAAGAAATAATATTAGAATTAAGTCATGATTTTAGGAGAATAAAGTTGAACTACTGCAAGAATAAAATTAAAATAATATGAGAATGAAGTCAGAATGTTTCACAAAGAGAATAAAGATAATATTACGCAAATTAAGCCAAAATATTATGAGAACTGAGTCGTGATATTAGGAGAATGAAGTCGAAATATTGCAAGAATAAAATTGTAATATGATAGTAAAGTCATAATATTTCAAAAATAAAGTTAGCCTGAGGATAAAGACATAATATTATGAGAATTAAGTCATTAGATTATTAGAATAAAGTGTAAATATTGCCAGAATAAAGTTGTAAAGAATTATGTGAGAGTAAAGTCATAATCTTTTGAGAATAAAATACTAAGATTATGCAATCATAATATGAGAATAAAGTCCTAATTATACCAGAATAAAGTCCTAATGTTATGAGAGAAAATTTTTTATATTACAACAATAAAGTCGCATGAGAAAAAGTATAAATACAATACTCATAATATTTACAAAAAAAATGTATATTATGACAATTTTTCTCCTAAATTTTATTTATTTATTTTTAGTTTGTCCCTAATACTCCGTCATATAAAGCCGTTGCTACTTTAGCTATTAGCGTTTTATTATAAGCAACACGTCATTGTTTAAGAATAGTTTTATTATCAGTGTTTTACAGTTTGTTTTTTATTTTGAATGTGATCTAATTTGACATTTTGCTCGCTTTGTTCTTTTTACACCCACTTTTTCCCTCCGATTCCGTCTTGCATGTTTTTACATGAAATTTTCATAAAGTGTGTGGCCTGTTTCTCTCCTCTGCATGCACATAAATCATTATGCCGGCCCTATTTATGTATGTCAAGCTGCTCTACATTGTGTTGGTATGTTTGAGGCTACCACAGGTTCTGCTTAGCATGAGTGCACATGTCTGGGGGTGGTTTTCTTTCACCTCCTGCTTCTGCTCAGACCTCCACCCTGAAAAGCAATTATATGCAAGCCGGAGCTTTTTAATGTGCCCTGAAATATCACCCTACCAGAAACTCGGCAGCTATTTACATTCCTACACCTCCACCAATTTCCATTTCCTTGGCATTAACAAAAACAAATGATTATGGCGCCAGCAGATGTACAATACGGGGGATGTGCCATTATCGTTTTCATGCCCCGACTTTGACGTGGGGGAAGATTAGCAGACCCGTGTTGTTAATGAAACCTGAGAGGAAGGCAGAGGTAAGAAAGAAGTGATGAAAGAAAGGAAATGAAAAGAAGGGCAGAGGAGAAAGAGGCATGGGGAGGAAGTGAGAGCGACCCTGCTGCTGTGATGTTTGATGAAACGTGGAGCTAATGAGGTCCTGGTGGTCTCCATCATCACCGGCAGCAGCAGACGTGCCGCCTCCCTCGCGCCCTTCCCTCCCTCGCCTCCCGGCTTCTTGACAGTCAATCAGGGCGCCGCGCCGTGACATCACTGCAGCAGGTCAGAAATCCCATTTTTACCCCAGAGCCTTTAAGTGGCTCTGCACACCTCATTCCTGGCTCCTTTGTTTCAGGGAGAATTAAAGCCGCATCACTGCCTCGTCCAGCTCCAGTCTCTTCAGAGAGGTTTGATCAGCCTGAGAGTGGAGGAGGAATTTCAGCCGCAAGGAAAGAGCCGTACGAACGTTTTCAAACCTCTACGTCTACATTTGGTTACAAACTCCACAGGATTTGATGTAGTCAAAAGATTGGGTGAAAAACTGTGGCGTGCATCACAAAAACAAACAAAGTAACGCAAACTGAAACAGGGAAAATCTTTTTGCTAAATGAAATGAATAAAAACAGTAATTAATGGGAAAAACTACAAGTAACCGGAACTATATTGTGTTTGTATAAAATTAACTAAAACATGCTGAAATTATAAATTAAATACTCGTTTTTGTGTTTCTGAATCTATTTATTACCCTTTTGAACTGATGTGAAATTGATTTTATTTCCCAAACACAACCAGTTCACGTCTTCACTCCACATTCCTCTTGGCAGCGCAAAGTTTAATCCAGACTGTCAGTTGTTCAACAATAATTTAATCCATTTTTTTAAAATCATTATTTTCCGTTGAAAATAAAGTAAACACAATAAGAAATGTTGACGTTTTTGAATTCTGCACACAAAAATTAAATAAAGTTATTAGTTACTAATATAACTAATAAAATGTAAAACTAAAATAATCTAACTACTAATAGCTAATAAAAGTAACTCGTTCTAAAAGCTAAAACTAACTGAATTAGCCCAACAAAGTCACAACGAAATAAAACTGTAATGATAAACTACTATAACCCTGGTTTACACCTGCATTCACTGCAAAAACTCAAAACCTTACCAAGTATTTTTGGTCTAGTTTCTAATGCAAATATCTTATTTCAATACAAGTTATTGTATTGAAATAAGACAACTTACAAGTAACTTTTCAGCAAGATACAAAAACTTGTTTAAAGTAAATAATTCCCTAATATTGAAGTGCTAGTTCTACTTTCACTTAGGCTGTTATTTGGACAAATATAGTTTACCACATGAGTGGATGAATGGCTGTAATGTAAAATGCTCTGGAGTCCTCAGACTTGGTCAAGTCTGTGAAGAACATTTACTATTTGCATATTAAATACTAAAGCACAAGGAATCATCGTCTTAATCCTAAAAACGATAATAAATCCAAATCCAGCAGGACAACCAAACTCAAAGCATAAAGGATGTGTAATAATGGCCTAGTCAAAGTCCTAAGTAGAGCCAACAGTTCAGTTGTGAAGAAAATGTAAAATGTTTTCAGTTTTGTCCAGATATAAGTCAAATATCTTGCAGCTGTAACTGCAGTGAAAGTTGGTTCAACAACCAACGTCTCAGTGGAAATCCAAACTAAATTTCTCTGATTTTGATTTGTTAAAAACAAACGTTATTTGTTATAACAAACTTTTTTTTAAACAAATGCTGCACTTTTCCTCAGTTTATCGCCATGTTGGCTGTGTGGTGTATCCAGTGACTTTGTATTTCTGTGTTTTTATGACTAACTTAATTGATCAAATCCAAACAAAAACACTTTTACACATTGTTTGGAGACAGTGGGAGTGTTAAAACTTTTGTGAAGCGCTGTAAGTCGATACAGAACTCCTTCGAGTCGGGTTAGTCAGAACCAGAACCAGATTCCCTCTCACTCTTTTTAACCGAACGTACAACTCAAATCGAATTTATTCTCAAAATCCCCTGATGAAAACAGCTCTGTTTAATAATTCATACAATAAATGGTTTATAATTCAAGACACATTTATCATTTATGTATTCAATATCACCGGCTTTGTTCCTCCTTACTGAGCAAAATACCTTTGCTCATAATTAAAAGATCTGCTGCATTTAAAGTTTTCTCCCCCCCATGAACCGTGTCTGGTTGTTCCCTGATCAAAGCCGTGATTATCAATGCAACCCCGGCCTAAATAATGGATTCTGATTACGGCTGGCTTCTTTTGTCTTACTGGAGGTTAAAATCCACACGGGAGAGAAGAAATCCAGGAAAACGAAAAGTAGTGGAGCTGCTCTACTTTAAACCTCTGCAGGAAAGAATAATCTAAAGCCTGAAACATCCATCTGATATCCACTCACACATTAGTTTAATTCTTATCACGCGCCATCCTCTCTCTGCTATTCACAGATATATTTTAGATTTTAACAACCCTGCATTTATCTGAGCAATATTCTGACTTTAAGATCAGTATCCAACATTAAACTGTATGATAAAAAGCGTGAAAAGCATTTTAACAGATTCCATCTGCATCTCTCAGCCTGTGCCTCTTGTTAGATGTTTATCGGCGTAAACAGTTTCCCTGTTTGAACATCTGACAGGATTTTAGTTCAAGAACTTTTTCAAGCTAGAATAAATACACATTCTTTCTTTTATTTAACATTTATAAGGCAGAACATTTTTTTTTAAATCTCATTTCGAACCTCATTAATCTTTCCGGGAAAGTTTTGAGTCTAACTTTTTTATCCGAATGTCCTTCTATTTAACTAACTTACAGAAAGTCCATATTGGACATTTTCTACTTAATAGGGATTTTAAATTAAGCTGCTTCTGCTGATGGAGATGTTATATACATAATTTGGTTTGAAATATAGTTATTTTTCTTAATATTCCTACAAACCAATCAGAACCATGATGATAAACTGATTCAATTAACTGATCTGCACTTTATTATAAAAACACCCAGCCTGTCCTTAAAACATAGATTAGTTACAATGATCTATACTTTCACAAAAGTACATTAAAAGTAGCACTTTTTAGAGTGTCCTGCCCATTCATAGTTGATTTTTATCTTGATAATAATGTTTTTTTTTTTTTTTTTACCAGATTAAAGTGTATTCAAACAATTAGCAACATAAATTTGAAACAATACAGACATTTCTCTGCTTCAGGTAAGAATCTAGTTGTTAGATGTGTGTGTGATTTGCATAATCAGGCATTTACACATAAGTAAAAATATATACACATAGGAAGAGAAGTGACAGGGGAGGCACATCAGTTATCATGACAAGTAAAATACGAGAAAAAACCCTGCATTTCCTGTGAAAGTGCAGAGTGAATGCTGAACGCTGAATGTTTCTGGTGAAAACTGCAGAAACATTTGAAGTCAGAAATGTGAGAAATAGGCAGAAACAGCATGAAAAAAGAAGCTAAACATGTATTTGAAAACTGTTAAAGATGAATGAGAAACCTTCAAGTCAATGTGAAAATATCAAAAATTGTTGCAGAACTCTGCTTAGAGCTAAGCTGTAAGACAGCACAGAGCAGTGTGTGGGTTTTGGTTAGATAGTGTTTTTTAGCTAATGTGCAAAAGGTTGCGGGTTCCTAATCGTCATGTTTCAAAATGAGTTACTGTTAAGTCACAACTGACAGGCGTTACCTAGCAACCCCAGCCCATCAAGTAGCAACCCCAGCGAGGTTTGGTCAACTGGTTTTACTGCTGTACAATGGCTGCTGGAAAAGACAAGTGTTTTGTTGTTGACTTAACATCCAGAAACCACTTGCTGCGTTCTTGTTGGTTGTGCAGGAGGCTCTGTTAATGCTTTTCAGAGATGTATAATTGTATAATCGCATATCTTTTTGCAGCCATCTTCATGTGCGAGTGTAAACGCTGAGTTTGCTGGACGTGGCCAGCAGCAGATTATCTGAAACGCCTCAAAATAAGCAGAACTGACCAAACTAAAATCTCATAATCCAAGAATGATTTTGTGCAAAAAAATGTAATGAACATGTTTTGTATAGACCTGTTCTAACCTGTTCAAGGAATCATAATGGTCATACATGGACTTCGTATCCAGACAAACCTGAAAGCTGCAAACATTGACTGTTTGCTGTGTGCTAGTAGCAGAACGTGACGCCTCTCAGGAGTTTAAAAACGGTGATGAAAACACCAAACATCATCCTCACTTTAGTGCTGGAGGGACATTTTAGCCGCATCCTGACCTTTAATGAAACATAAATAATTAACTCAGCGCCTGCATATATTAAACCCATATGTGTCAAGAGTCACATTTAAGAGAAATTTTAGGGTTTTTATGGTATTTTTCACAAACAGTGAATGCTGTAGGGCTGCAGTGTTAAAGGTTTTTACTTTATCAGTAACCCTATATATTCACCAGTATATTTAACCTTTCCATGTAGCCTTAGATAATGACACTCCTCCTCCTGGAGGCGCCACTTCACATTGCTATGAAGGGTTTGCCTTAACTTTAAGGATGTGTTGCATTTCCCTCAAATCTTCTAGCACTGCAGAAAGCAAACACCTATGATCTTAAGTCATCAAAATGTAGAAAACATCTTGTTTTTTTTGTTTGCTTTTCATTTGGTAAACTGCATTAAGACCTTTAATGCTTTAACTACTTGATCTCTTAGCAAAAGCATCTCTTAACAGCTAAGAAATGGAAGATATTGGGATCATTTTCAGACTTTTAGCATAAAGAATTAATTAAAAACTAGCATATAAGTAGCCAACAAGAGTCTGAATTATTTTTTTCTTTAGAAATAAGTCAAAGAATAATAAAACCCGAATGAAAAACTGCATTTCTTAAACCCCTTTTACTATTTCAATTGGAATTCAATAGAAATATATGTTATTTGTAACTAATTAACCAATTAGTGCACACAAAACAAACAACATGTAGACTATCAAACAGAGGTATTGATCTACAAAATAACAAATAATCAATTAAACAAAACAAAAAAACCACCAAAAAAAGGAAGCACACATTAAAACAAATATATTTAGGACAAAACAAACTACATAACCAAATGGTGTCACAACAAAAATTAATTAATTTTTGTTATAATGTTATAATTAACATATGTGGGTGAGGAAACTTTTTTTAAAAAATTTTGACAGTTCTTTTCTGATTTTTATTAATTGTTTTCTCTTCTTCAACATTCCTTTTTTAAATTAAATAAGTAAATAACTTAAGGATAACTAAAGAACATGTTTTGTGACCATATTAGTAGATTAGAAATTATGAATATTTATTCAAATATTCAAATACTTGAAAAAACAAAATCAAAAGTAACTTTCAGCAAGATATTGATAGTTGTTTTAACTCAATAATTCCTTAATATTTATGAAAAAGTCAAAATTTTACTAGCTGATTATTTAACTTCTAACAAGGAAAACATAATTGTAAGTTAGTTTTGTCTTATTTCAAGTGTACTAAGATATTTGAAATGGAAACTAGATAAAAATACTTGGTGAGATTTTGTGTTTTTGCAGTACTGTAATCAATGAGTTCTGGGAGAAATAAATGAATTTGTGATGAGGAAAATCAAATATGAAAGGTGGTATTTACAGATAATTGGAGTAAAAGTAGAAGAAGTTTTTCAGTAAAATTCTGGCATTTAGGAAATAGAAATAATTTAAATAATTGTAGATGACCTAAAACCAGAGAAGTTTGGTCTTTTTTGTGTTTCACAGACTAAAAATAAAAGTATAGATATCGTCGCAGCGTCATGTAGCATTACTCCAGCCGTTAGTGTAGAGTGAAGTTTTCCGGGACAGATGATGGGTGACCTTGTCCCACTTGTCCCTCCCTCTGTGTTCCTGCCCTGGTTTCACTAAAAGCCAATCCATCCATCAGCTGCGGCCTATAAAGACGTAAAGTCCCCAAAACAAAATGCAGACCAGCAACAAGAAGCCACATCTTTTATCTTATCCTGCTGCTGGAGCAGAGACCCCGACAGCCTCCCCTCCTCTCCGTCTGCTGTTTCTTTATTCTGTTGGCATCTGAACCCTTATCTGCTTCCTCTGGGCTTGTCCTTCACAGCGCCGCAGGAGCCATCACTGTCTGACTTCCCACCTGACTTCCTGACCGCTTTCTGAGCTGGATGGATTAACCTTAAGAGACAGAGAAGGAGATGGAAGCGAGAGGAAACTCGGCCCAGACCACCTGAGGAGGCGGTGAGATGGAGACGGAGCAGGTTTGGTGTTTTGGGAACAATAAAGGCGACATGAAGACAGAGACTGTTTATCGATTAACAGAATTAAACACGATGTTCACGATAGAAAATGTTCGTTTTATCGCAGACGTCCCAGCTTTAGCAGCCAGACCTTCTTAGTCAGGGGTGCACAACGTGTGGCCCGGGGGCCATTTGTGGTCCTTTAAATGATTTTGTTCTGCATCCCCAGAACCAAACAAGGAGAAGCAGCAATCAGTTGAAAAACAGCAGAAATTCTGACCTGAACATTCAGAGCCACATAAAGACGGTTACAAAGTCGGCCTTCTATCACCTGAAGAACATTTCCAGGATCACAGGACTAATAACTCAGCAAGATCTAGAGAAACTCATCCAGGCGCTTACAAAATAGACATATTTCATAAAAACAGTTTATTGTTGAGCAGGTAAAACTGAAATAATAATAATTTTTGCATTTTTAATTTGATGAACTTTGATGAAGTTTGTTTGGACACCACAGTCCAAAGTGTTACCTTTTCTGTAACCCTTTGGCTACATTTGTTTTACCTAAAGTCATAAAAAGAGAGGCGTATTGACATCACAGAACCCGATAGCCACTGCTTACACACAAAATGCCCAACAGGGGCGGTTCTAGACGGGGGGGCCAACAAAGGCCAGGGCCCTATTGGGTCATTGCATGTGATGTCAGAACGCGACACACTCCGCCATGATGGACGTCAAAACAACCGATGCGCCTCTTTGGTTGTCAAAAACCAAAGAAGCCTGATATCACTTTTATTTAGTTGATTTCACTTTAAAAACGGTCACAGGGTACAAACCAAACTTAGCTTATAACTTTTAATTAGAAAAGCTACAGCGCTTTCAAAAGCAGGAAGTGGACTAAAGTGCAGAGAATTCTGGGTAAATACAACCAAAAAACATTCGCCTTTAGTGCTAGCAACAAAGACAACAAACACAAAAAAGAAATCCTACAACGGCTAAAATTTGGCGCTAGTCCATGTTTGCGCTGTTAGTAAGTGGAACATCATTATCTTATGCTCGTCCATTTTTAACCCAACCAGGATTTCTTGCATTCTTGTTTCCATTTTGTTGAAAATAAAAGCTGGATTTCTTTAAAAAGTAAAGCAGTCCAAAGAAAAGAAACATTTAAATTTTACTGTTCCTCTTGTCAGAACAGAAACGGAAGTTTTTTGCTTTTCTGCTCCAAACTCATGGAGCAGTTTGCAATCAGAGCTTAAACTAATGTCATCTGAAGGCATTTAAGATGTTTGGTTTGAGTGTATTTGTATGTTTATTGGGACAAAATGTTGTAACTGAATATTTCTGTTTGCTATTGGCCAGATATTTTGATTTCAATGTGGCAAATGAGGTTAAATTAAAGTTATTTCTAGCATTATTGCTAACCAAGATTTCTTTAAGAGTCTGGATCTTTGGAAAGTCTTGAAGGTCATTGAAAGCTCGGGTTTGTAGCTTAATATACGGGTTGTTATGACTCATACTGCTGGCATTATTGAGTGACATTTAGACTCTGAGTATAGGAGTTGGTAATTAAACAACAGGGAGGAATAAAATCCTTGGAGAAATTGTAGAATCACAGATTAGCACTGCGTGATTTGTACATAAAAAAAAAAATAAAAAAAAGAGTGTGCAGCTCTGATTATCTTCATGGTCGGAGTCATCTGGTGCCCAATGGTAACACGGGTAATAATTGGTGGTTAAAACTCACATGGGTCTTCAGGGGGAATGAAATCAGCTTTAATTCCTCAGCCGAGTCGCCGTCCCCCCTCCGCTCGTCTGCGCTCCGACCCCGGAGGGACAGACGCTCTGACTGCAGTGAAACATTTCGCCTGACGTTCCCCCTCAGAGCAGAGAAATAGCATTCGAGTGTTATTGATTTTATGTGGGTAAATGCTGTCGAGCGAGGGCTTTGCAAAGGATGCTGGGTCTTGGAGGATGTGAGATGGAGGATCCGGCCTGCAAATGTGAGCATTGAGAGGCAGCGATCATCATCCTTCCCAGCGGGAGACAGCGTCTGGCTGTCTGGCATCGCCCTGAGACGCAACGGAGGAGAAAAGTGTTTCCAGCCTCCTCAGAGCTGACCTTTAGGCTCATCAATGGAGGCTTTGTTTTCTGCCCTCTCCTCAGGTGGTTTCTAACATCTACGAGCTCAATACAAAATAAAAAACAAAACGTTTTTAGAGAAATAAATAAAACAGGGAGACATTTTTATTACCGTATTTTCCGCACTATAAGGCGCACCGCATTATAAGGCGCACCTTCAATGAATGGCCTATTTTAAAACTTTTTTCATATATAAGGCGCACCGCATTATAAGGCGCATAGAATAGACGCTACAGTAGAGGCTGGGGTTAGTTATGCATCCATTAGATGGAACTGCGATAAAGGGAATGTCGACAAAATAGTCAGATAGGTCAGTCAAACTTTATTAATAGATTACAAACCAGCGTTCTGAAAACTCGTTCATTCCCAAAATGAACAGCTGTTGCTTCCTCCACTTCAGCACCATTGATTCGTTCATGTTAAATTCTCTCTCTGCTGCTCTATGGGCTCTTTGCACCTCAGCTTAATGATGTACATCTAGCCGAAGCCCCGACAATAATCTGGAGAAAGGTTTTAAGATGTTCGCCTCGTTATACACAGATACGAAGGTGAGTTTTACTTTCTTTAAACTTTGTAGCTAACATTAGCTTTAGCTTATGCCGGACATTTTTCTTGTAAAAATGTGCTATCTAAGTATCTAAACATTTTTCATCATTCATTAACGGACAATGTTTTTACCTTATGTTCAAGTATATTACGTGGTTTATTGTCGTTAGTGTCAGAGACCAAGTAACGGGGATTTTACGGTTCAGGCTTTTTGCTTCTGAAGCACAACTATAGCTTAGCATTAGCTCTGGTGTTGGAGTTCTAGTTCAGGTTCAAAGTTGTTGCTTTTAGAAAAATATAACCGTGTTCCTTAAGGTCTCCGTGTTATTTCGCTTTATTAGTTTAGCATGCTTCTTGTGAAGCAGGACGGTGTTTACAGCGGTTTGTACAGGCGGATCAGTAGCTCGGCTGTCAGGCTCTGGTCTGCTCTCTCGTTCCCATAAACTCTTTCAGGCTGAATACAGAAGTGATTCCATGGAAATAACACAGAAAGCTCCTTTACCTTCTTCTTTAGGCTGAAGAAGCTGATCCGGAGTGACGTGAAGGCTGTAAACTTTGCTGTGCGGCGTTAGCTTTAACTGGTAGCGAGGAATATTTACAAGCCACCGTCTTCTTAATTCAGGATCGTTTGGAAATCCATGAAAACTTAAAAGCCCATTATATTAGGAAGACAGCAATGTTCATAGTATTGTTTTATTTGCGTCTGAAATAAGACTTTGTCTTTTCTACTTGTCATGGTAACTCAAAGCAAAAAAAGAGAGCCGCATTTGCGCTTGCGGTTGTGACGTCAGCGCGGCAGGTGCAAAGAGCCCATTCCCGTGTTCTACTGTGTGACTGATCGCCTTGAGCTTAAACTCTGCGTTGTAAGCGTGTCTCTTAATAGGAGCCATTTTGGGGTCTTTACACAAAACCCAGCTTGCACCGCTGGCTGCATCGGCGTCTGCTTTCCCCCATTTCTTCTTCTACGGGGAAAATGAAGTTGGCGTCTGCTTTCCCGTTTCTTCTTCTACAGGGAAATGAAGTTGGCGTCTGCTTTCCTCCGTTTCTTCCTCTACGGGGAAAATAAAGTCGGCGTCTGCTTTCCCGTTTCTTCTTCTACGGGGGAAATGAAGTTGGCGTCTGCTTTTCCGTTTCTTCTTCTACGGGGAAAATGAAGTTGGCGTCTGCTTTCCCGTTTCTTCTTCTACAGGGAAATGAAGTCGGCGTCTGCTTTCCCGTTTCTTCTTCTACGGGGAAAATGAAGTTGGCGTCTGCTTTCCCGTTTCTTCTTCTACGGGGAAAATGAAGTTGGCGTCTGCTTTCCCGTTTCTTCTTCTACGGGGGAAATGAAGTTAGCGTCTGCTTTCCTCCGTTTCTTCCTCTACGGGGAAAATAAAGTCGGCGTCTGCTTTCCCGTTTCTTCTTCCACGGGGGAAAATGAAGTCGGCGGCTGCTTACCGTAGTTGCGAGACCTGTTGTGGCTCAATATTGGTCCATATATAAGGCGCACCGGATTATAAGGCGCACTGTCGGCTTTTGAGAAAATTGAAGGTTTTTAGGTGCGCCTTATAGTGCGGAAAATACGGTACTTTCTGCAAAGTCAAAAGTTCACAAACGGAAAGATTACGATGCCTTTGAAGTGGCGGTGTCGTGTTTTCACAGCGCATTGTGTAATAAAATGTTACTATCAACACATTTGTTTTGGTTTTATTTACCCAGAATACCATGCGCTATAGTCCACTTACTGTTTTTGAAGCGGTCTCCGGTCCGCTTGGAGTTCACATATTCAAACCGCACCAGAATTCACTTCAACTGAACCGAGACCGGAGTTTGTAGCCAGAGTTTGTTTTTTCGGTCCGCATCAGAGTTCAATTGTGTATTCACATCTCCCCAAATGAACTGGACTTTCTAGACAATCGGACCAGTTCGATTAAGGTGGACTAAACAGGGCCGGCACCTTAAGACTGCTCTACAAATATTTTCATTGCAAAACTTTCCTTTCTTGCAGTTTATAACAGAAGATGAGCAGAAAGTGAGAGGGAATAAATGTAGAAAACAAAAGCTACCAAAGGCGGGAGGTGGAACGACATCAGCGACCAATTAGGGGTAAAATCCAAACATCTGCTGGGGAAGCCGCAGATATTACAGTAAGCCGAGTATTTGAGCTTAAAGTGGCGAGAGTCAGACCTTAACCCGTTGTGCTGACACACTCCGGCAGGTTGAACGCTGCAGGGCAGAGTCAGCGGAGCAGGGCTTGTTTGGAGCTGTTTGTCTGGGATGTACGTTTGACCAGTCATTAGGGAGAGCCGAGTGGGAAGTAAGCCGAGAGCTAATGAAGACGAGGAGAGGAGGAGGACGAAGAGGAGGGAGTGAATATCAAAACTGAGGCAATTAGGGATTCTGGTGGTCAGCAGTCATACTCCAGGTTGACAGCTCCTGCCGCTCCGGCGCTCCGGTCTTAATTAGGGCCCAGTTTTCCGCGAGGATCCTGCCGGCAGACATCTTTGATGGAGGGCAATTATCTCCTTCAGGGGGAGAAAAACAACAACGACTGACTTAAAAAAATAATGAAAACTCACTGATAAAGAGTGGAGCTTTTGATAGGCGACATGGCTGATGATCTTGTTAAGGGGGACTGGTTAAAGTAAAAGCTAATATCATCCCAAGCGTTTGAAGCAGAGGAGTCGGCGGCGCTCTGATCTTCAAAGCTAGCAGCATTGTAAAGGGAGTCCTTCAGTGCAAGTGTGTGAGGACAAAGAAGTTCAGCAAAGCTGCAGAGTGGATATCTAATGGTGAACCTGTGTGAAAAAAGCCTCCAAACTCAGCTGGAAGACGCAACCTCAAAACACTTTATAACAACATTTTTGCTCATTTAATTTTAAATAAATTATTCTCAGTTGTGTAAACGAGCAACTGTTGCTGTTTTAATTGGTAAAACGGCAAAAAACAGAGCAAAGGTGGACCCTGAGATAAAAATGCAGATTTGAGTGGAGCTTTGAACGGATTTCTTTTTCATCAGCCTTAAATATAAACAAACCAAAGGTCTGATCAAATGAAAACAAGATAAGAAGGAGCGCTTTCTACTTTTAAAGCAGCATAAAGCTACAGCATAATTTCAACTAGGAGTAAACAGTCAAAGAAATCGGTTTTCTAAGTAAACAAAATGTTGCCGAGGATAAAAGCTGGTCTAAAGCCAGGAAATAGCACTATATGACCACTGGGCCTCATGCTCACCCAAAACGTGAACCGCGTCGCCATCTGTCAGGTGCGGGTAATTCTGTTCAATGCTGCGTTTGATTTGCCTTGCCTGCAGAAAAATCCTGGCTTAAAAGTTAATCACAGCTGATCTCAGGGGCGCGTTTGAGGAGAAAAGTCTCAGTGAGGCAGTTCTGGTCGCTGCAGTAGCTTCAAACTCTAGAGACAAGCTGTACTGCTGTGACTGCCGTGACTTGGACCTGCATGAAGTAGGCAGGAGGTTTAAGTTCGACAGTTATGGTCAGGATAATTAGGGTTCGAAGTATTCACACCTCTCATGAATTTACAGCATAATGGCTGCTAGATTTAGGCTGTTTCATTCCTGATAGTCTGGTTGGTTCAGTTTGATTGGGACCAAAATTTAAACATTTGTTGAATTTTCAGCTGGAAAGGTTCACTTTCACACTGCACACTCCAAAAACACAAAATCTTAAAGTTTTCTTTGTCTAGCTTCTAGTGCAAATATGTTACTTACAGGCAACTTTTCAGCAAGATATAGGAGCTTATTTTAAGTAAATAATTCCTTAATATTAATGAAAAAGTTGTACCAGTTGCAGATTATTTCACTTATAACTAGTACTTTCTTTTTAATCAATATTAAGGAATTGATTAAATAAGCTTCCTGAAGTTAGTTTTCTCTTATTTCAAGTGTATTGAGATATTTGCAGTAGAAACTAGACCAAAAATACTTATTAAAACTGTGTTTTTGCAGCGAATGCATGTGCAAACCAGGGTTGTAATAGTTTTGACTTTTTCATTACAGATTAGGTATATCTCCAAAGAATCTGTGAAGATATATCTGTTACATTTGTAAAGGGTACTTGTTTTTTTGTGGCTAATTCAGCTTATGCTCTTAGAATGCGTTTTTGGTAGTAGTTTTAGTTTTTTCATAAAAGGTGCTGAGTTCACAAAGTGAAAGTATTGTGATTTTGTATACAGAGATTGGATAAATAATACTCAACAGAAGATACAATTTAAAAAAAACGTTTTCAATTGTTGTTGAAAAACCAAACTGACTGAATAACTTCTGCTGTCGCTATTTTGCGGACTAACGTAAGCGCTGCCAGGACAAAAATGGAGTGAAGACGTAAACTGCTTGTGTGGAGGGAAAAAAAAATGTTTGCACTAGAAACTATACCTAAAACACCTGATAATATTTTGTGTTTTTGAAGTGTCAAATGATAAAAACCTTTTAAAAAGTCTGTTCCCCTCCTCGCCTGTGGCGGCGCTGCATCAAAATCACTGAAGGAAATGACATAAAAACCTTTGAAGAAGACCTGCTCACAACTTCCTTCTTCACAAAATGTAAACAAAAATGTAGTAGTGTCAGATTTCAGTGGTTGTAGGATTTCGCTTTTGTTTTTGTTTAGACTCATATATTAGTTTTGGTTGTATTTACCCAGAATGCCATGTGCTACAGTTCACTTCCTGTTTTCAGAGTGATCTCCGGTCCTTCTTGGGGATCTTAAATCTACCAGTGGTATGAATAATTTTGGGGTTGACCATATTTACTATTCCTCCTCAGTTCGTTTAGGTTCTGGTTGGGTTTAACATTTTCAGATGGAGTTTTACAGAAACTACAGATTGGATGTTTTTCCGACTTTGCTTCCCTTGACATTATCTAAAAATAACCTCCTATTCGCATGAATGAACAAAATGGCTCCATTTATGCCAAAATTGTAGCTTTTATAATCAAAAGCTACAATAACAATCTTTAGCTCTTTTTTTTCAACAAATCTCCTGTAGATGAGTGTTGAATGTTTCTACATTAAATATTATTAACTTTGTGTTAGCAATAATCCTGCAACATTTGCTGAAAAAAATATCACAGAGTTGAGTTGCAATAATAAAACATAACTAGAGAGGCACATTGATCCATTAGTTTGGAAGATTATAACAGCCCACACTGCAAATATTATTCAAAGCAGCGAATTTATCTCCCAGCCTGACGATCAGAGGCACAACACTGAGGCTAACCTGCTCATTTTTCAAACTAATCTAACAAAATTGTGTGCTTGCAGCCAGGCTGAAGTGTTGTTTTTTTTGCCAAGGCCCTTGAGAACTGAATGATGTTTTATTTTCCTGCTCTGAATATTTCGACACTTTCTGAAAAGCATAAAGAAAAGCGCGACACTGAAAACTAAACTCCCACAAGAGGAAAGTTCAAATTAAATTCTTTGAAACACAAAAATGAAAAAGAATCGAGGTATTCGGCACATTTTTGCTTAGATTAGCTGAAAATATTCTTAAAATGTTCAAATCATCAAAGGACAAAATGATAACATATTAGTGCCATTCTAAGAAGGCGTTTATATTAAAATGACATAAAGGATATCATGTTCCCACTCATTGTTAAGGTAAAAATTAAAGCAATTCATCTGAAATAGTAATAGGTTTTCACTGTCTTTAAGGTATGGAATGACACAGCTTTGTTGTACCTTACTGGACCTGGCAGTGAGGAGATATTTTTAGCCTTTAGTTACTGACCCTCACCAAACAAATTGAACAGCAAGGTCAGTTTCTGTGTTTTTGCCGTCCCAGATCTGCCATAAAGATCTTGACCTCAGAAGATAGGATTGTTTGTAATGGAGCACGATTCTTTTCTCCTTTTTAGCAAAAAATAGAAGAAGAAAAGATAAACCTAAAATGCATAAAAAGGTGAAACTCCTGAGCTGAGCCTGCAGCAAAATGAAAGGACAAAATGATTGTCATTTAAAGAACGTGTTTGTCCACACAATTTTTACAGAGTTCTGGACATTTGGGAACAAAAGACGCACCTTTGTTACTTCTGATTGTATTATATTATAACAAGTACTAGGATTAGTTAGAATGATCAGCTCTGCATAACAAAGTCACCAGGTGACTCTAAATCCATCCAAACCCTGAACAGGATGTACCATAATCTTCTCCAGCTGAGAAAACTTTAAATGACAAAGAAAGAATAAAATGTTCCCTTCTTGATTGTCTGTACTGCAAAAACACAAATCTTAAAAAAGTAGTTTGGTTTCATTTCTAGTGTTTGTATTTTAGTACCCTTGAAATAAGACAAAACTAACTTAGAAGTAACTTTCCAGTAAGACATAGGAGCTTGTTTTAAGTCAATAATATTGATGCAAAACTACTAGTCAAACTGCCAGATTATTTCATTTATAACAAGAGATTTTTCAAATGTTATAAGGAAAATAATCTGCTGATGGTACAAGTACTTATTCATCAATGTTATTGATTTAAATCAAGCTAAGTTAGTTCTGACTTATTTCAACTGAATATATTTGCAGTAGAAACTAGACCAAAAATACTTGGTAATATTTTGTGTTTTTGCAGTGTTATAATCGTGCTTTCTCAGTTGGAAACTCAAACAATAAAACTAAAAAATTATTTAGTTTTTAGGGAGGGGAGGTTTTAATTTGTGATGAATCATATATAAAAGATGGCGTTTAAATATAGTTAGTGTAAAGAGTTACTAAGTTTTCTGGCATTTAGGAAATAGAAATAATTTGGGTAATTCTAACTGATCTAAAACAAGAGAAGTTTAGTCTGATTTAATTTCAGACAATGAGAAAAAAAGTGTATTTTTATTCGGTGAAGGTAAATACACTCTGTCCAGGCTGTTGCCTCCTTCCCTTTGAGTTACGATTTACAGATAAGTTTGGTTGTTAGCGTCGTCCACGCTCTCTATAGGCCCTGCGAAGTCCTTTACTTAGAAACACCCTTGAACTTAAAAAACACCTTTGAAGCTCACGTGCAGCTGGGTTATGCCCTGAAGGCAGGACTCTGTGTCATTAAACCCAACTCTCCTCCGAGCCGCTGCAGAAAGGTGAAAAGAACAAAGTGTCGGCTTGTTTCTGCTCCTTTTTTCCACCAGATAAAACCCAAACTGCCTCCCGTTTCTCCACCCCATACCAGGCAGGCAATCATAAAGACAGCAAACGCCTCCCCCCACTGTGAGTTCATATTCTAATCTACTGGAAGGAGAGGACCCAGGCTTCCTGCTGGAGTGTGCAGGCTTGCACTCGGTTGCAACACACACTCCCTCTGCCTTAATTGACTCCATATCAGCCAGCTAGCCACTGGTGCAGACTGTACGATGATGCAGACACTGCTTATCCCTATAACTTCCACCCAGATGGAGGAGCGGAGAGATAACTGCAGCAAGGACCACACAGACACTGAGAAAAAAAAAAAAAAAGATTGCCTTGGCATGAATACAAAAGATGAGCTTCAGTTTACCAGGTCAGAGAACCTCTTCCGGTTTTCCTGCTCAGAAATTGCAGCAGTAGGTGGCAGGCGGAGAGAGAAAAGTTAGAGGGACTTTAGAGGGAGAGTGGTTACAGGCGGAGGCGGGTTGAGGAGGGGGAAGAGAATGAAAGGCAATCTGATAGATGAAAAAGAGGAGTGGCTGCTGGAGACAGAAGCACTTTGGAGACCGGGGAAATGTAGGGCAGCAGAAACACGGAGGGAATCCAGGAGCGATCAGTGATGAGCAAAAGTTGGAAATGAAGAGATTTCTGTATCACTGCAAACTGGAATGGAGCGACGGAGCCGAACTGAATCAGGAATTAAAACAATGACTAAGAATCAACCGGGTTGAAATTAAATACATAATATTCACAAAGTACAGGGAAGAAGAGGATCAACACAAATATGTCCAAGCATGAGTTTTATCTTTCCTTCTGTGTTATTATTACCATCATTAGTAGATTATTGTTGTTAATTTACAATCTTTAGTTTTTTTAATTGTGTTTGTTTGACATATTATGATTCAGTATTAGGGCCAGTTGTGATATTACAACTTTATTCTCAAAATATGACTTTATTATTTTTTATTTTATGACTTCATTCTTTAAATATTATGATTTTATTCTCGTAATACTGACTTATTCTCAAAATATTATGACTTTATTCTAGAAATATGATTTTATTTTCACACAAGTTTATTCTTCTAATTTTATGACTTTATTCTCCTAAATGTATCTGTTTATTAGCATGCCCCTAATACTCCATTATCCAATTCTGTAATATTGTAAATACCGTAGATGTATTTGTATATTGGCAAGGAGTTGGTAATTATTCTTATACTGTATGTCTGATTATTATTTACAGTTGTCATCATTACTATTATTTTAAGAGTTGGCCAATTTTCTTGTTCCGTTATGAGAGACAGTTTGCAGCCATTTAGTTTTAATGTAATATAATTCATTATTGTCTTTTTCGGCACAGTAGTTGTATGAATACCTCAACATGTGTTGGTAGGTGATATATTTCATTAAAATTATATAAATGTTTGCTTCTTCCTTTTCAAACAGAAAATTAGCAGTAAGCTAATTATTTTGTTCTTGGTTATGTTTGCATGTCTTCTCTTGTCCTACTGGTTACTTGTTTTCCTTGTTTTTAAAAACCTGTTTGAAATAAATGAATAAATAAATTAAATGCACCCTCACTTTCTTCGCACTGCCTTGAAAATTATAATATCACATGAGGTCATTATGCAAAGCAGCAGGCAGACATCATTAAAACATCTGCAGGACTTCCTGAAATCAGGATGCGAGTTGCAGGCGCCTTCTTCTCATTATTGTTTATTCCAGAGTCGGAGTGACATGTCTTCTATAATCTCCTCCGATCGGTAAATAGGGAATGATCGGGATGGTTATTTTCCTGCGCTGCGTGGTAAACAATGAATCAATAGCCATGAGATGATCGTGTTGTTAGGAGAAGTCTGCTCGCATCTCTGTCTCTCTTACACTTTCCAAATCATATCTTTCTCCAAAGTGTAAAACCTGCTTCTTCCTGCGCCAGACACAGCCAGCTGGAAAAGAAACCAAGAAGATAAAAGAAGCCGAATTTGACAGCGATGATGGGAGGAAATCTGGCCCTCAAAACAAACTGCTAAGCATCAAGCTCAAGATGACAAACAATTTTCACACCGACCCAAAACATCTTCCTCCAGTCTGTGAAATGGCGTGTTAAAGAACTAAATCATGTTGGACAGAATCCCAGAGAAGCAATTTGTGATGCGCTCTTACAAGAACAACAAAGAGATATCAATAAAACATTCCCAACACATCAGCTGCCGAGCAGGAAAAGCTCTGCTGCCCCTCTGAAATATTTTCATTGCTAAATGTTCTTGCTGGAGTGTGTCCATTATGTGCTGGAATGGAGGATAATGAGCGCCAGTAACTGAAAAAGGAGTGTGTGGATGATTGTGTGTGCATAAAACACCAGCTGCCGGTGACAACACCCGTCAAGCAGGAGGAATCTCGAGGGAGGCAACAGATTTTAAATTGACAGGCGGAGCACGTGAGTGTGGCTTCAATTCCACCCGTGCTTCTGTGTCGGAGTTTGTGTGCACGCTTTGCTAAGCGCTCACAACGCCTTGAAAACGTCGTAATGCCACTTGAACTTCTGGTTAGACCGCTATTGAGAAACCACAAACGTAACACAAATTAAAGTGTAATTATAGAGAGGAAGAAAAATGTGGCGTTGTCATTTCCAGCAGGGTTGGTCAAAGCCTTTTTGGGGTCCTAAGCAAATTTTCATTTGGGGCTCCAACATGTCACCAGATGTTTTATCATTCCTGAGCTACTCTGTGTGTAACGTATCTGCTATCATTGGCATCGTTTGTAATTAGCGTACATCATCCCAGTATTGGTTGCCGCTATTGATTTCAACCTTACAGGGGTAGCAAACTAAAAAAAAGTAAAATCATTTGGATTTTAAGCTGTAAAGTGGTATTTAAGTGCCACATTATTGAAATTATTTGAAAGTAACATCAGCTGATACAGCAAATTTTCATACACTAGTTAGCAAGTTTGATATCTCACATTTCCATAAAGGTGGCAGCAGCTAACACCAGGAAGAGATTAAACTTTTATTTGTTGAGCAAAAAAAACAACAACTATAATTGTAGCGATGAAGAGGAACTGACCCAAATTTAATTTACATGTGTAATAGGATTAGTTAGTATGATTCAACGTTATTTTATTTTATATAAATAAGATTTATTATATAAATTTATTTTATATATATATATATATATATATATATATATATATATATAATCATGCTAGCTCAGTGCTCTTGGGAGCCCCCTGGTGGTGTGGGGGACCTAAGCAGCTGCTTAATTTGCCCTTGAATCACCAGTCCACATTGATGTAAACTTCCATATGTGATCTAAAACCTGAGATCTGAGTGTTTGCGACTCCTGTGTGCATTTTGGTAATTGTCAAATTGAGTGTGAAAAATGACCGAATACACATTTTTACACCCATTTGATACATGAAGGATGTGGTGTGTTTATTTTCAATCATTTAGATCCAATTTGCAGGCAGATCTTCTCAAGACAAATTCAGAAGTAGTATTTGTAAAAGCAAAATGATCAGATGTTTACTGTTCATTAGCTTTTGACAGCTTGAGCATAAAAAGCTGAAAAAAGTAATTATATATATATATAAAATCAGCAGAGGTAGAAAACTGAATCAACAGTTTTACAATGAAGCTTTTTGGGTACAGACTTGAGAAAAAACTAACACCATTAATGACAATCAGATTTCTTAGAACCTGTTAATGGATCTCAAACCACTGGACGAAATGTTTTTAAAACCTTGAAAAGCTTTGAAGTGGAAAATTAGCACCCGGTTCCTATTGTTGCGCCTCAGAGTGCATTTAGAGCTGCAGCTGAAGGTGAAATTTACAGCAAAGCCTCCTTCACACCAGATGAAGTCCACCTTAAATCATTAATATCCAGTCAGAACGTGGGAGGTCGTTGCAGGGTCATGACAGGTCGTCTAGCCCACACAGGCTAGCAGCGGTAGAATTTCTCTGCTGTTATTAGCTTGAACAAAACTTTTGTAGTGGTTGTGGTTCATTGTTTATCCATATTGGTAGCATATCTGGGACACTGAGGCAGCAGTAACAGCATATGGACTCTGTCCTACTAATAAATACAATGGGCTGCCACCAATCCTGAAAGTTATAATAGCATTTTTTGTGTGGAACATCTACTAGTTTATTGTATACTACCACTCCTCTTAAATAAGAAGAGGAGGGTAAAAAAGCATTTGATAGAGCAATTTGTGCTCTCTAAGCCAGTAAATACTCTGTATGTTCAGACACTATAAGAATCTAGCTGGGATAGAGGGCACACACCTCCAAATTGCACCAACTCCTGTCTCTGCTGGTTTCTGGGAGATCAAGCACACCCAAACTCTTGAGTTTTTCAACAAACAGGACCCCTCTAAGCTAACAGTCAACACTCTCCATGTCATAGAATACAATATGCTTTATTGGTCTCCAAAGGGAAACTGCTTATAGGTTTATATCATCAAATACTGCACCACACTCAGCTGAACTCAGCTGAGGAGAAGGACACACACCTCTAAATTGTTCTGAAATTCGGCTTAATTCATCAGTTGCTGAATCAAACAATATGTTTGATATAATAATATCAGGCTTCAAAATGTAATAAAACATTAGTAAAACCGCATTAATCAATAATCAATTCAAAATGTAAATGTAATCCTTGAACACATTTCTAATACTTTCTGCCGCATTATGTAGCAACAATATTGCATTTTGCGCCAACGTTTACAAAATGTGGCAGCAACTCTTCTTTTAGAAATAATGTAATAATGTGATGCGTTATGGAATAAACCATCTCTAACTATTTGTGTTCATCAAGTCGTACATCCTATACGACAGCTGGATAATATAATATAATATAATATAATATAATATAATATAATATAATATGACACATGATCAATGTCAATAGATAATATGTTTGATAGAATATTAACTGAACTCCGATTCAAAACCGCACAGCATTCTGGGGGATGTACGCAAAGGAAAGGCTTTAGCCACTCAACCTGTCACAGCTAGCTAAGCAAAGTTGGTGGGATCAACTAACTCAATCACTCTTTGGTTACCTAGCAACAACTTGTTGAGTAACTTGTGGTTACCTAGCAATGATCTGTTGAGTAACTGACGCAGCAGCAGTTTCAGGCTTTGCCACTGTGCCTCATAACTGCTTAAAAATAAAGAACGCCTAGGAGTAAAAACTGGATAAAACAAGAAAGGTAACACCACCATTCTGGCAGTATTTCAGATCTTTAAGACAAAACTGAATCAGTAATTACTGATATTAACTGATATGAAATGCTCATATCGTGATGAGTTTTCAGCCATATCATCTAGCCCTATCCTATACACATCTAAAGTCAGAATTATTGACTCTAGTCAATAAATGCTGAATTTTTGGTCAGTTAGTTGCTTTTTCAGACTCGTAGCCAGAACCCTCAATATTAACCTAGATATTGTTCAAGGGCTTTGACTTGGGAAGCTGGGAACACACTTCTTGCCATATTTGTAGCATAAAGGTGTAAAATTTAGAAATTTAATGAGAAAATACAAAAAAAAAAAAAAGACTTACATGAGGAAATGCAGGTAAGGCAGGAAATGGAAAGTTGCAGCAAACAGATCAGTTAACAGATGGATCCAGTGAAGAACAATGAAAATTGAGGAGCTTATATACAAGACTGGGTGGAAATGGAGAAAGACCCAAGTGAACTAATTAGAGGCAAATGAGGAACAGCTGAGGCAGAATGCAGGCAGGGGTAGATTAACACAGGGAAGCAAAATAAAGACTCCTACCCATTACATATCAAAGGAAAAAAACTAATAATGATCAAAGAGAAATAAATCCAATGAATAAAGATCAGAACAAGAATAAATCAAATTAATATGGACAAGGAAGTGATCAAAATACAAACACGGAAGGAAACCAAAAGCCAAACACCTCAGGATCATGACACGTCTAAACCATGATTGGCTGTGCTGGTTGCTGGGAGACCGAAGGAAGTTACAATCTTTTCAGGCCGCAAGAGTCGATAAACCTTCTAGTGGCAGCAGGATGTAGCAATTATGAAGCATTTTAATAACAGCAGCTGGAAAGTGGTCTTAATCTAGCCTAAAAGTATGGACTGTTGAAGTTGATTAATTTGAGAATCTAAAGCAAAAGATGAGTGTTGACATCACACAGCAGCAAATTGTTTACAAAAGTAATAATGGATGGAGCCAACTGGAGCCAGGAGATTATGGCAAGACAAAGAAAGCTAATAAAAACAAAGCACAGCTGATAGCAATGGAGCATTGACTGCAACTTCTGCAAATTAGTCTTTTTAGCTGTCTAGTCAGAACCAGGAGTGGCGGGATGTATTTCAGTGACACAGGCTTATTACATAAGTTCATTATTATAATTTTCAACTATTGTTTACATCTGATTTACTACATCTGGCTTATTCTGATGCAGAATTATGCCGCATGTTTCGGATTTAATACAATGTGACCGTTTAGACTGCAGATGCTTTGAAAACAATCAGATATAAATCCACATTAGTATCACATATGAAAGTCCACAGGTCTTTTTCAGAATTACACTCTTTAGACAGGTGTGAAAGAGTCGGATATAAGTCGGATATGGGCAGAAAAAAAGCGGATTTGTTTTCCATTTGCTTGCTGTGTGATTGAAGCCTAAGATCTCCAAGTTTAGATGTTATATTATGCATGAAAAAACTAACGGCTATGCAGTATTTTTTAAATCTTTTGAAGTTTTCAAACTATATACTTCCAAGTAGTAATATCAAAGTTTCCCCTGTGAGCTGCAGGAACTTAAAGGAGAGCTTTTTATCTCCCCAAAGACATTTTTAAAAGCAGCGTGCTAATGAAATGAATCATAAAGCTGGTGTTTATTACCGAGGTAATGCCTTTTCATTTAGTTAATGAAAACATGTCTGAGGTGTTATAATTGTCAACCTGATGATTAGGAACACACAAATGAGATGCATTCGCTCAGGTTGATCTTCAGCATGAAGGTAATGATTCCTGCCAGCAACTCTAGAATGGACTCACATCAGTGAAGAGCATTTTTTCTTGTTCTTTTCCCCTTGTTTTTACCATGGTGATGAGCCTCCTCCGTAAACAGAAGGCTCATTAGTTTAATCCCGAGTGTATTCAGCTTAGCAGGAATTCATAAAGACCCAAACAATGCATCGGTGCATGCTAACAGCTTTCTGTCGGGACGACTCTCCCACAGCATTTTATCCTTTAATGAGCCCTGATCAGCCGCTGAGGAAAAGGTGGAAAACACAGAGCCGCAGCAGAGGAACAACTCTTCAATGCATTCAGGTGATTCAGCTACGTAAATATGAACTCCTGCAGAAAAGAGGTTGCCTTAATCCATCATTTTGTTTTTGTTTCATTCCTTTTTGTATTCCTTTTTGTGATGTACTTGAATTTGAAAACAGCTAAAATAAATGTGTTCTTCTGCTTTCAGACAGGTGGCTGAAAGTTCACGCTGCAGGTCCTGATGCTCAGTTGCTGACATCCAATGTTTTATTTTTCTGCCTGGTCGTTCATATAACTTATTCAATGTGACTGCAATCAGACATTTGTGTGAACAGTTTATGACCCCAAAGTGACCCGTATGCAGCAGAAGAAGAATGTTGACGACACACAGCAGCGCATTGTTTAAGTAATAATGGATGGAGCTGTTTATGGATCAACTTTATTCAGCCATGGAAGCTGAATAGGAACTTGTCACAAGATCATAACAAGACAAAGAACGATAATAAAAAGAAAGAACAACACAGCGTTGTCTGCAACTTCTGGAGGGAAGTTTGTTTGGATGTCTAGTCGGAATCAGAAGGATTGGGATTCTGATGTGATACATTTCAGTAAACCAGATTTCTTTCATATGTTTATAATTATAGTTTTCAGTCACTGTTTACCTCCAGATTTGCAGCACCTGTTTTTCTGAATTATGATACATGTCTGACATCAATGATGTAAAAGTAAAAAAAAAAAATTGCAGACGCTTTGAGAACAGATACAGTACATATCCAATGTAGTTCCACATATGAAAGTGGCACAGATCAGACTTTTTTGGAATTTGGAAAGATCTGAATGGGACCGTTGAGACTGCAGTGAAAAGCCAGACAAAGGTCGCATAGGGGTCGCAATCGCCTGCTGTGTGAACATAGCCAAAGAAAATTCAACAGCTCATCTTTGGGATGTCTGTGGTTTCCGCCCGTCTCACCCTAGATCTGTTCCTGGATAACCTTAACTGGTAAGCTGTGGCTACAACTAGTGATTATTTTAGTGATCAATTATTTTATTTATTATTCGGCCAATTAATTGATTAATCAGATTTTAAAAATTGGCACATTCTGCTGATTTTTTTGGTTAACCATTTTTTTATAGAATATTAGAAATATATTATAAGCTGCAAATAAACAAATAATTAGTTTTTTAAATAAGAAATAAATTTTTTTTTGCCTAAAATGCAATAAGTCATAGTGAACTTTTTTCATTTGCAGCTAAAATCATATTGCATCAGCATGTGAAAACTTCAGCCATTTCTCCTCAACTTTTCAATTAACCAATTAATAACTGGACACCCTTAATGCTGCACATTCAAAGAATGACCGTTTGCAGTTTTTTATAATCCATAAAATGTTTAGAAAATCTGCTGTGCATAATAATTTGGAACAGTGCATTTTGAGTTTTTTATTTTGGAAAAAATACTGTTCTGGGGAGTTTTGTTCAGTAAAATTTGATTTATACTGTAATAGTTCAAGACTTGAAAATTATACTGACCATCATTTGCAATGATCATTTAGGAAAATCTGAGAAAACATCACTTGCATAATAATTTGGAGCACAGTGTACAGTTTCGGCTTAATTACTGCACTGAATCTGTTATTCTTCCAACAAATGGCCTTTTTTTTAAAACTCCCGTTAACGATTCATCGATTACTCAATTAGCTGACGATTATTTCAATAATCAATTAATCACTATTAATATAATTAATCGTTTCAGCACTAGATGAAACAGAGCTCTACTGACAAAAAGAAGAAAAAAAACTATTGTAATTCAGGCTGCAGTGAAAATAACAAGTTCCTTGTGGGCTTTATAAAGAGAGGAGGTCGATGCTGAATACCTTACGCTGTCAAAGAGCCATATAGCTGTAAAGAAGAACGGCTTCTGAACGCCTGACAACCTTTATTCAGAGCTTTATGTAGCTGTGGAGTCCTTGTCCTGTCCTTTGTTGTGCTGCTGGGAGCTGCAAATTTAACAAACATATCATCTGACAGCATCTCTATAAAACTCCTCGACGCTTGTGCATGATAATGAGATTCAAATCAACTGGGATGTGGGCTCGTTGTAAAACAGTGGGAAGGTTTCTCCTGCTGTAATAAAGTAATGTGGGGCCTTAATTGCAAGTGGCGTGAAACCCATCAAAAATAAACCCATGCTATTTTTAATAAACGCCTGCAAACGTGACTTTTGCACATTTACCGAACTTCGAACAAAAACTCAGCCTATTTCCACACTGTAGATTATTTTTAACACCAGCATAAGTGTCATTAATTTTTAATTAAAGCAGGCTAATATGATTAGTCGGAGTGAAAGCAGTCCTTGAATTCTCATATTTCCTCCAAGTTAATGCTATTCAAAGGTGACCTCAGGGAAAAGTTGTGGTGCAAAACAGAAGTCAGATTTTTACTCTGAATTATCATCTGAGACCCGACAAAGGCTGGAATAAAGACAGCTGGCCAGCGCTAATAAAATTAACAGATGCAGAGGCTCGTATCAGCGGCGCAAACGAGTATCTGTCTGTTTATGAGCAGAAGATGGCTTCATATCCTCTGCCTGCAATTACTGTGTTAATTCCTCCTTCCATCATCATCTCATCAATATTGCAGCCAATGCCCTGATGATGATGATGATGACAGCATCAGATGCTCTGCTAATAGCTGAGTGGAAATGCATCAACAGCATGGGCATTAATATCACTTATGAGGCTTCTGCAACTGCATGCAGAGAGAAACTTTATCAACGGTGCAGTCGGCTCGGTGGTGGCAGCACCAAGGTGAAAATACTGGCTCTCAAAGGCACAGACTTTTGTGGATTAAAAACCATGATGAAATTCAGCATTCAGTCTTCTTTGGCAGTCTATGCAACATGTTGACTCTACAACCCTAACCCACTCTGCCAGGCAAAACTTCTCCAAATCTAGCAGACAGCACCATGTAATTCTGCAAATTGGAATTACAAAAACAAATGATCTTATTGGAAACGTTATAAAATGTTTTAGCACTAAGGTGAGGTGATTTTCTGGCTGTATTTCACAAAACTGTAATAGAAACAGCTTTTTCACATCACACAAGTCACACCATCAACAAACGAATGTTACTACTGGTGGAAAAGACAAAGAAGTCGACAGGAAGTGGTAGGAGGATGACGGTGCAAATTGATTCATGTATGATTTTAAGTGTGTTTATTATTTACTGGGAACACCGAAATGCAAAATTGCGTTTTTGTTTTATATTAGCGGAATATCGACAAAGTTTTGTAATGAAAACTTAACTTGTGAAGACATCTCTTGTCTATAGTCCTCTTGAGGAAACTCCACAAAATACCTTGCAGGTTTAGTTTTGGACTTTTATTTTAATTTTTTTTTTTTTTCTGTTTTCATGCCACCTGCACAACCAACAAGAATGCAACACGTGGTTTCTGGACGGCAAGTCTACAACAAAACACTGGTCTTTCCCAGCAGCCATTGCACAGCACATACAGCGGTAAAACCAGCTGACCAACAGTGTTGGTGCTCTGCTTGGGTTGCTAGGAAACGGGTCTGGGCTTGGCTGAGGTTGCTAGGCAACGGTGCAGTGCCCTTTGAATGCAACTCAACATTAAATTCATTCAAAGTAAAAGGGAAATTAAACAAAATTGAATTAAATTTACTTAAATTTCATTAATTTAAAGTAGTGGAGCATTGTTTTGGATTTCCAAAAAATTTATAATAATCCCAAAAGTAGTAACATTATTTAATTAAAAATTTCAGGAGGCTTAATTTTCCAGACTGAATTTATTGCCAGAAAATTGCTGGATGGTTTTAGAAGCAGCTGAGACCCGAATGGAATTACAAAAACACACAAAATACGTCCCTTTTAATGATTAGGCTTGACATCTCATCTGGAAAGTTCACAAATTATGGCTTGACTGTTCCTACCATGCTCATTACTCACAATAAGTAGCTGAGTCCAGAGAACGGAAAAGCAAAGAAATTTGCTTTATTGTAAAAGCAGCTGCCAGGCGTTACCATTCTATTCATTACATGAGCCATAACAGATTTATCCGTTGCTTCCTTTATATTGAGAATACACAAATTCACTGGTGAATACCTAACAAGAGGATACAAAAAAGCACAAAATGTTAGATTTATCCCCTAATCGAGAGGTAGCTTCCTCTCTCCCACCCATCAGCCGTAATTGCTTTCCAGGCCTGAGCAAGAAAGAGCCCGGAGCTGTGTTGTGTTTGGCGAGAGCAGAATGCACCAGAGATAAGTGGGAATCCAAAAGTATGCTCCAATTGGGACCACTGTGGTGGAACCAAATCCCCATTCTCTCCTGTGTCAGGCGAAAGTGAGCATTTTTAGTATTCTAAAAAGAGTTCCTGTTCAAAAATAGAACAAACCGCCTCAGACGGCTCGTTGCTGTTAGCTTTGTAATGTGGGGTGGTTCAAAGGCAGCCCTCACACAGACACCAACACACAAAGTGCAGACTTCAGTGGTGGTTCGCATTAGCTGACAGAGTCATCGACCATAACGGCCTAACTGGTGAGGCTTTTTTTTGTTTCCCCATCCAGCTGCTGAAAAGATAAATCCTAATGAGCGGTGAAAAATGACTTTGCTGCTGGAGGAAAAAAAAAGAGATGTAGCTGTCAGAGATGAAATATTAAAAATCTCAGTTCTCCAGCTGTCACCTTTGCTTCGGTTTATAGAAGGATGCCTTGTCATGTCTCCTTGGCACAGATAGATTCCCACTAACGCCTTCCAGCAAAGTGTACCAAGTCAGGGAGAATTTGCAGCCTCAATATGTCTAAAAGTGACTCTAACCAAGGCTTCAGCTGAAGAATATCTCCTTTTATAAAATTCTCTATTCCATCTGAGTGGGGTTTTCAGTAGCTGCTCCCAGAAGAGGAAGCAAGGAGACATTTCAGATCTACTTTTTCTGAGGCAGCTCAGCAAAGACAGAACTTTTCCTAATTTGATAAACATTGTTAAAAAATGTTAGACTTCAAACTTCCACAGTTAGTTTACAATTTCCATCTAAAATCCATACCAATACCATCCGAAGATAAAAACATCTTTTTAGCAAAACATCACCACATTAAAAAAAAACAATGCACGTGTCTTTTACCAAATGTTATACAAATGGAGTCCTGTGTCTATTTACAAAAGTTTCCAACTTTTCAACTTCAATTTTCGAAATGTTTTCCAAGCAATTTAACCCTTCTACAATGCAGTTGGCTGACTTTTTTAGCATTTGAAGTGCAAAGGATACTGAGACGAACAGATGAGGAGAAAGCTGCCACTCCTTTTTGTGAAAATTTGACTTAATTTCCCTGACAGCAACATATTTATTTCTATTTAAGATTAAATAAAAGTTAAAGCATCACTAAATATCAACTTCAGCTTTTTCCAGACCTGTTTGTGCTAAGTGGCAAGACCTAGCATGCTAAAAATGGACATGTAGCTAACAGATGCTAACAACAAAGAGTTAACCTCTGTTTCCCTTCAAAGACAGACCATTTTAAAGGCATAATTTTTTTACTTCATGTACTTGCTGACTAAGGCATATGATATCATGTACTGTGGCTGTCTAATTTATGGAAGGCAGACAAAGTCAAAAGTTACAAATACCAAAGACACAACAAGAGCAGAACAGTCAAGAACAACAAAATATGTTCAGAAAACATTACTGCAGAGGATCTGGCAGTAGAAACTGAAAACTTACAACTAAAACAACCAACATGTGACTGGCTGATGAAGCAAATGGCAAACTGGTAGAGATTTGAAAGAGAAAACAAAACCCAGACAGTTAGGGTGTTTTCTCACCTGATAGTCCGGTAAACTCAGCTAGATTATGGACCAAAATGGGAACATTGGTTACATTTTCAGCTGCTGCAGTTCTCTTTCACACTGTACTGTGTCAAACTAACCAAATATTTTTTAGTTCCTGGGAATTGTAATAGAAAATGTACTAAAAGGCTGAACTTTGTAGGAAAAGTCAGAGGTTTCTTACCCACCTCATCCTCAAACTCCAACAACTGCCTTGTATTTAACACACACACTGCTAGGCAACTTCTTTTAGTCAACCTGTCACTAAAATATTTGAAAATACTGTAAAATTATTAGTTAAATATTCTAACAGTAGTTCTAACGTAGCACCTTAATTAGCAAAAAAAAAAAAAACTGGTTTACTAGGTTTAAGGTTTTACTGTAAATACTTGCTCCAGTTTTACTTTCATCCACTACCTGACAGTTAATTTGGTCACATTTACCTGGCAACTAATCATCAACATTGTTCTGAGCACCATAAAAGGCATTTAAAATTATGACACAGTGGTTTTAGACAAAATACAGGTTTATTTGTTGACCTTATTAAAGAAAAAACAAAAACTGGAGAAATCCTCTAGAAAGGTCATGTAGTGAATCAAAACAAGAGCCAAACTTGGAAGAAAGTTCAAAGAACTATTGATTGCAGAGCATGAATACACTACAAGAAAGTCTGAATGCTTAGACGTAAAAAATAAAGCAATTAGAGATGACAGACACTCTAATCCCCAACCGGGAATAGAAGCAGAAACGTCTGAGGAGCAAAGCTGATTCAAAGTACTGAGGATTATCGACTATGACCTGATAAAAACGTACCCAGCTCCGACGGTTACTTCTTAAACAAAGCTGTAGTTTAAAAATGAAAAGTTTTACTGTCTGTTGAGAGAAAAGTGAGTTTTCCGCAGCTTTGTCCTCTGCTTGAATTCAACATCGTGTGGGAACAACATGGCTGCCATACCAGAGCCCAAAGCAAATTAATCATCTGAGTTGTGAAACAAATTTGCGAAGCTTAAATTCCAGAAAACAATAAAGCAGAAAAACTGCAACCTCAACAGTTGCCAGAAAAAGTTCAAGGTTTTCCTTTTAATCATGTGAAAATCCTCATTGCGAGTCAGGAACAGCAAGCCACATTTGTTCGTCTCCTGCTCCACATCAAGGTGCCCCTCCTGTTTGACAAGACTCCTCCATTACTCCGACTACACCTGACTTCCCGCTCGGGAATCTGCATGACTCCGGTGTCAGGGTGGCAATCAGAGGAAGAAGCTCACACATCTCCGCTGAGAGACAGGCAGCAGCGTTTTTCTGCCCTTCTTCTCAGTGAGAAAATAAAACGCAGGATAGGTCTAAAAGAATGGAGGCCCCGCTGGGATTTCACACCATCTTTCACGTATGTGTCGGTCGGTGTCTTTCCCCTCTTTCGATCTGCTGTCTCATTCGCTCAGGCTGAACCTTTTCTGGCTCGCCTATTCTCTTTTATCACCCTCTCCTTTCCATACCCTTCCTCATCTTTGTCCTCTCATTCTCTTTGCTCTTCTTCTGAAAGAGTTTCTCCATCCCCTTCATCTCCAGCCTAACTTTTCCTACTTATCTCTCAGCAGCACAAAATGTAGAACGGCAGCACAGTAAAATTGCATTTTCATTTAAATGCACTCCAGCCCTGTTTAGTTCACTTTAATCAAACTCTAGTTCTTTTTCTAGAAAGTCTGGTTCGTTTGGGGAGGTGTGAATGTTCAATCACACATTCACACTCTGACTAACCAAAAAAGCGAACTCCGCCTAAATACTGAGGTCTCGGTTGAGTTGAAGTGAACTCTGGTGCAGGTTGAGTGCGTATGTGAACACCAAGCGGACTGGAGCAGGAAGTGGACTACAGCGCAGGGGATTCTGGGTAAATACAACCAAAACAAAAGTGCTAGTCAATTCTAGCAGAAGAAATTACTTGTGGTCTTTAACCAAAGATAAAAGAAAAATCCTCCAACCACTAAAAGCTATCATTATTACATTTCTTTTTTACATTGTGTGAGGTTTTCATGTCGTTTCCTTCAGTAGTTCTTGGTGCAGCGCCTCCACAGGCGAGGAGGGGAACAATCCAAACTAATTTTTAATTAGTTTGGATTGTTTGACACAGTGTGAAAGCAAACCACACCAACTGAAAATGTAACAAATGTTGCAATTTTGGTCTCCAATCGGACCGAGTCTACTGGACTATGAGGTGTGAAAACATTCTTAGATTATAATGAACAGTGGGCCATAACTTGAATAACAAAACTATTTATTTAACTAAACCAAACACATGGATCCATTTTGCATGTGAGAACTATTTGTTGGATCAAGCTTGTGATACAATTGGTGCATTTAAGTGAGCTGTATTAGTGCACAGTTATCAAATACATTTGTAATTCAGTACATTTAAGTAAGTGTTTAAAAATAATAAACATTTTAAATCAGTTCAGAACTGTTTTACTGTATCAGATCAGTATTGGTAATGAAAAAAGTGAATCAGAGCATCTATAGACAAAATGTTAATCTATATACGATATAAAATGAACAAACTGACAGCTTTGTTTGGGTGGCCAATCAGATTTCAAGGGTAGCTGGTCCCCTTTAGCACCCCTTGTGGCTACGCCCCTGATATCTTGTCTCTTTTCTTCACAGGCCTACCAATACTGCTCCATAAGTAGAAAGAAATTACCCTTCATTCTGACACAAATCAAACATGCAGCAGTAAAAATATTGAGCATGGAAATCTTTATGGATTTTCAGGAGCAAAAATAAGGCAGAGACGGTGGAGGAAAAAGTATTTAAAATTCCTGACGAATAGCACACAGTCTTTCCGACACTTTCTGTGTTGTGAAGGGTTTAATACTCTTGTGGAAGATAAAGTAAAGTGGTCAAAGGCTGACTGGCATCGCACCGCTGCGTGCCGGCTGGCTTATATCTCAGACAGATCAATATAGCAAAGAGGTCAGGCAGCAAAGAGGAGGAAGACAAATGGTCAAGTCGGAGGATTTTTCTAAACACTGATCATTCAGTGCTGCAGGAGAACAAAAATGAGATAAGGATGATGACTTTTACAAGCCATGTGGTATCCTACAGAGGATGCAGTCCTCAGAACTGGAAAGGGCAACGTTCTGGAGTGGAAAAACGCATCCATATCATCAAAGTATCGATTACAAGAAATATGTAGGACGATAAAACGGCTGGTGTGAAGAAGTGTAACCGATCTGCAGAGGAGTCGTGGCCCCTAATGATGTCCCCTGTCACCAAAATGCCAATAAGCTAAAAGTGGAAAGAAAGAAAAATAAATAAATAAACCTGCGGTTTACTTATGATGCTCGGCTGCTCCGGTTCACTCGAGGAAAATCAATTCTCATCCGCAGCTGCGCTCAGTGACGCATCGCAGACAAATCCTCATCCAATCAAAACACACATGGTCACCGAGTATTGGCTTTTCAGGCCGGGCAAAATGTGCTGCGTGCAATATCCTAAAATACGACATATTGCACATTCATCTAACGCGGCGTTCGATATGTGAGCGATCAGAGTGACTGAAGAGAAAAGACTAACCGCACCTCTGGAGCACAGATTACACAGATTTATTTTTCTATCAATAATCTAAAACCTATACTGATACATCAAGTCAAAGCAAAGATTTATAATAATTTGAATTACTATGAAAAAAAAAATAGAAGCACACATAGAAACCACTTTTTCCTGACTGTAACTTTAAATCAGGCTAAATGTTGTTTAGTTGGTATTAACTAAATTATTTCTATTTGTTTATGGGTGAAATAGAGAGCAAAAATCTTAAGCAACTTTTTAAATTACTTTCTTAAAAGTTAGGTTTAGTTACTTCAGGAAAGACCAGATGCAAATTATTTTAATGAAGGCAGACAGGCACACTGTGAAGCAGGGGGGTCACATTTTTTTTGTCACATTGGCCAAAATAAAAAGTACTCATGGGCCAAGAAATAAAAACTAACATCAAGCAAATAAAGTCCTCCCTTTATTTGTAGGAAAGGAATGCAATTAATTTGAGATTCAAACCTCAAAATAATTTTGCACATTTGCTGATGCTGTTTTAAAAGAAATGTATCAAGTTTTTACATTCTTTTTAGGCTCAGATTAAAGTTTTTCACTTTCTTTTTAAATGCTTTCTATATTTAGCCAAATGTTATAAATTAAATAAACCGCGCAGCAAAGTCAGCTTTTGAGTAAAAACGAGGTTCTACTTGCTATAAAAACACAAATACTGGGTCATATTTAAAATTGAGTTTGTAATAATGTCACCCTGATGGAAAAATTAATAATTTAATAAACTTTTCTTTTTTTATCATTCTTTAACTGCAGTCGGGATCACAAAAAACACATTGCTTCTTCATGGAAAAATCAGAAGAAATTATCCAGTTCCAGTGATTAATCATTTCTGGTTCTGTAGAAGAACCAGCTCACATTTCCACAACCAGAAAGCCAAGATGCAGCCACATCTTTACATCAACAAAAAGGTTTCATTCGATTAATGCATCTTCTTCTTGTTTTATTCTTTTTTTCTGAAATATTTCACCAAACAAATCATGTGATTTATCACAATATTCCTGCAGCCAAATGCCCTAATATCACCACCTTAATTTAATAACCCTGCTTGTTTAATACGATCTAATTCAGCCAATCTCTCATCTGAAACACAACTGGAGAGATTTATGAACACCAACTGGCGATCTTAAAAGATTAACAGAAGAAGGAAATAGTGTTTTATGGATTTAATGAAAAATAATTATCGGTGAGTGAAGCTGCTAATTGCAACTTCAACTACTTAAACCCCGTGATGGATGTCATCAAAATAACTTTGGAGGTGATGGGAGACGGTTATTTTTCTGCAAATTTTGTTTATTTGTTCAAGACAAAAGAAAAAGTAAAGTTTTTGGAGTTGTTTGGCCTGCTGTTCCCAGTGAGCCTGTCTACAACTTCTGATGAAACCAATTCTTTCCTGTTCCAGAACCAGAGCCTGCAGCCATAAAAACACAAAGAAATTGTACCAATATCAGCAAATTCCCCCCAATGGCAGAGGATGAAATTAGTCTGAGAAGCACAAGGAATCCATCTCAGACTCAGTTTTCTTCAAAGTTAAATTTCATTACAGGACAGCCAGAAAAGCCCTGAACAAAAAACGCCAGGAGGAAACATTTTCTCTGAAATGAATCAGATTAGTCTCTGACTGAACCAGAAGACGTCTAGATATCCGTCACACAAAGTGAAAGTAGAAATGTTCATAATGAACAGCATCAGATACTACAAATCAACTGTAAAGCATGGCGGTGGAGATGTGATGATTTACATTTGGTCTCCATTGAACCCAGTTTCTTGTGATACTCAGTCATGATCTAAACCAGTGGTGTCAAACTCATTTTTGTTTTGGGGAAAATGAAGTTCATGAATGCTCTTAAAGTGCCAGTTGTGCCAGAATGTATTGATAAAACCTGTTCACAAACTGTTAAAAATATCAATAAATTCTTAAAATTAAATAATATTATTGAACTTCTTTTCAGGCCCTCCAGGATTTTGTGTTTGTGGTGCTAATTTGGAAATATTTCCGATATCTGCGTTTATTTGTGACGGTAAATATGACTTCTTATTACTCGCTGTATAAATCATGGACAATAATCTGACATCAATTAAGGCTGAGGCAGCTGTTTAGTACAAGTAAGAAAGTTTTTGACAATTTTTGAGAAAAATCGGCAATAAACTCCCAATTATTAGCAGAAAAAAGCACACGGATTTGTTAATTTTGTGTGAATTTCCATGATAATTCTCAAGAAACTGGAGGGCCTGATTGATATAATCTGGCAGTAAACAGATAAAAACTGCATTGATTTGATTGATAACATGATATTTAAGATCACGTAGTGTTTAGTCTATAATCTAGAGGGCCACATAAACAGCGGTGGTGGGCTGGGTCAGATGAAACTTTGCCCAATCAAAATGATAAATAAAGAGGAAATAAAGCCACACACAACTAAAACCATGAATAAAATTGATTATAAAGTCTCTGTAAACAAAACTGACCTTCAAAAACTATTAACCATGAGACTGGAAATTATAAATATCATTTTAGTTTGTCACGTGATTAACTGATTAATTAGTTATTGCGACTGGCTTTTATATAATGTTGAAGTTTTACACATTCGAATGTTTCGGTTTCATTTTTCCGTTTATATCTGCAGCCAACCTCCATCAAGACTGAGTTTCAAGCTGCCTGCTGTTTAACGTAGACAGTCATTTACCCACCAGGCTATTTTTCTGATGTTCAGGAACAACATGTCAACTCCTAAATCTCTGCAGCCGACATATTTGCATGCTGTTGATTTTCTGTAATCTGTGCAGCAGCAGTCTTCTGTAAATGCACGCAGCTTGCCGTCCAATTACTCATATGCAAATGCCGTAATCTGACGATACACGCTTTCCAGAAGCCGGCAGATCTCCCCGAGACAGAGATGGCAGCAAGAATTGAGCTGCCACTCATGGTGTCCACAGTCCTGCCACGGATGGATTACAGAACGGGCCAACTAGAAACCAGACCAGGAACCCGACGCCACAGAAGTGACTTTTTATGTCCAGATCGTCAAATAGCGCCGGGGAACGCAAAATGGCAACGAGGAGAGGCAAAAATGACCACAAAAGGACACCAGGGTACAAAATTACTCTGGATACAATGATAAAAAAGAGAGTGAAGAGAAAATAGCTGCTTTAAGGATGCCTAATTATTTTAAGATGCAAGATTAAATGTGGATTGATGCAAAATTATGGAGACAAGCAAAAAACAGAACAACAGAGAACATTGTACTCATAAAATGTCAAAAACAGAAACTGAAAGGAATTCATAATGGTTACAGAAAGATGGCAAATACAAGCAGTAGAGGAAATATCAATTTTGTGTTTGAAGGAGGCACAGGATGACAAAATACGGACAAAAAATGTGTAAAAGGATCATTTATATTTAAAGAATACAAAGGAGCTACACAGAAGAGAAAATACTGCTTATAGCTGAGTGATGCAAATTAGCCAATCAAAGTAAAAAGAGAAAAGAAATGCAGAAGTTTACTGAAAGAAAGGATGCTAAACTGTAATGTTACAAAAAAAAGGAAATTCAAGGACTCTTCTTGGTCGCCAAATGGTTAAAAAGAGATACAAAATGACAGAACAGAGATGCAAAATTACTAGAAAGAAGGATAAATAAGTCTGATGAGGATGTAAATGGTTCAAAGAGATAAAACTAGAAAGAGATACATCTGAATATTAAAATAAGTGAAGGGAAATTAAGAACTACCTTTGGAAGAAGTAAAGAACCGCACAATCACAACTTCAAAGTATCATAAACAGAAAATATGAGATGCAGAATGACCAGAGATATAAAATAACAGAGAAAAAAAACTAGATTAATAACAATGTGAATTTTCCACTGTGAGATTCAACTTTTTGAATGAAGGCTAAAAAAAGAACTTAATATAGATGCAAAACAGTTACAGAAATATACAACAAAGCCAAAAGTTGTAAGAAAAGGTTACTGAAAGTTTAAGAGTAACTGTTGAGGGGTAGAAAATAATATGTTTCCAAATAGCAATGAAAAGTTATTAAAGAGGTTTTAAAAATCTGCATTTAAAAAAAATGTTTTTTTCGGAAAGTCAAATGAGTGAACAAAAACACAGAAACAGATGCATGTCTACAGTTAGAAACACAAACCAAAGATTGAAGCATCTAAAACAGAGAGAAGAAGTGTGCAAAATGCAAAATGGCAATTCAGAGACATCAAAATATATAAAACAAAAAGTAATTCTCCTCAAGGATGCAACACTTCAAAACAAAGTCATCAAATCACAACAGAGATGCCAAATGAAAAGAAATATTAAAGGCTACAGAAAAATCACAGATGTGGGGAAAAAAGCATTTAAAATATGCAAAAAATGCCATTCAGACAGTTTAAAATATTACACATGACAGATATTAGTAATTATGGATGCAAAAAGGACAAATAAAAGGCATAAAGTGACCACAAATAGATACAAAATGTTTAGAAAGATGCAAGAGTCTTTTGAAAGTTTCAAAATGACTGCAGTGAAATGGAAAAAGCATACAAAACGATCACAAAGAGATGTCAAGGTATCAACAGAGAGAAATATAAACCAAAGATTTAAACATCTAAAATAGGTACAGAGAGAAGACGTGTGCAAAATGGCAAGTCTGAGATTTTAAAATACATCAAATGGAAGGTAATTCTCCTCAGGGATGCAACACAAAGTCATCAAATCATAACAAGAAATACTAAAGGCTGCAGAAAAATCCCAAGAGAAACATAAAAAATAGCATCTAAAGGTTGAAAAGAATGCCATTAAGACACTTTAAAATATCACACAGGACAGATATTAGTAATTAGGGACACAAGACAGACAGATGAAAGGCATAAAGTGACCACAAGTAGATACAAAATGCTTAGAGATGCAAAAGACTTTTGAAAGTTGCAAAATGGCTGCAGTGAAATGGGGGAAAAAAACATGCAAAATGGGCACAGAGAGATGTCAAGGTATCACAAATGGAGGATAAGAGCTCTGAGGGATGTGGAATGGCTGCGGAGAGACGGAAAAAGACTAAAAAGCTGCAGAAGGACAATTTTTATTAAAATCAACCTGACACAAAAAGAGTGCTGCAAACCGTAAAGTAACCGCAGTGGGAGAAAAACTACTGTTCTATAGAATAAAGGAAGATTCAGCCCTTCAACAAAATGTTGCCTGAATAAGCCTTCACCTTGTGAGCAGGTAGGTCTGTTTTACTTGCAGAGCCTTTAGCTCCCTGCTACTCACATTGATTGTTTTCTCCTGGTAAACAGATGGAAGTCGATACCCGGCGGTGACATCAGGGTTCGGCTCGCTGAGGGTCTCCTGGGTTTATCAATTAGAGTGGAAGAATGCAGCCAAGGATTTCATTTGTAGCCTAAACCGTTATTAGCAACGACAGGTGGGTATCGAGTGTGGCGCAACACTGCTGGAGAAAATTGTGATAAATGGCAGAGAGGAGCTTCTCTGCCTCTAAGTAGATGAGTGGCGGACGGCAGTAAGAGAGTGCATGTGTGTGCTTTCATGTTTGAGGTGGAAAAAGAGAGCTGGACTCATAATGGAAGAAATTTGAAACCGACTTCGTCTTCAAAGGCTCCGGCTGCTACTATGCTGTGCATTAGATGCACATTCAGAGATTTTCATCCCCCTGAATTACAGAAGAGACACATCTGCCTACCTTATGGTCGATGATGCCGATGTATCCCTGGAGGGCCGGCAGGTGAGGCTTCGCAGCGCTGCCGGAGGCTTCGGGCGGCTGCTGCAGATGTTCATGCTGTCGGACGTGGGTGTCGTTAGTTTCCCTGGAGGGACTGTGGAAGCTGCCGTTGTACACGAGGAACAAGCTGGCGCACAGGAGGAGGACGAGAAGCACGGTTACCCCATGGCGCTGGAGACAGAGACGCAGAGGCAGACTGATTAGCCCTGTTGAACTTGAACTGGACCAGTGGTGTCGAAGGTCAGTCCTCAACGCGCGGGCGGTCCTTCACTCCTTTCACTTGGTTCAACACACCTGGAGCTAATGAAGGATTCGTTACCAGACCTCTGCAGAGTGATGACATGCTGAGGAGATGATTCAACCATTTAAGCTGTGTTGGCGAAGGACTGGATTTAAAGGGGACCTACTATGCAAAATTCTAATTTTTAATGTTTTTATGCTTCCATTTGGGTCTCAACTGCTTCTAAAAAACAGTCCAAGCCCTTAAAATTATTCTTAAAAACACGCAGCGGCGTGGCGGTGGCGCAGAGGAAAAGCGTGACCCATGGAGGCCTTACTCCTCGACGTGGCAGTCACAGGTTCAGGTCCCAGCCTGATCAATCAATCAAGTTTATTTGTACAGTACGTTACAGAAACAAGGCAGGTCAAAGTGATTTACCTGATAAATCACTTTATGTGATCATAAAGGACACCATGCAGTCAACAAATGAAAAAACCAGCAACAAACATTACATTTTGATGACTGACATCATCAAAATCATCAATGCACATCAAGTATGATGTGCAAATATCTTAATGCACTTGAAATACAAACCGCAAGAAAATATCCTCTCCCCACTCTCTCATATCCCACTTTCCTGTCCGACAACTGATTAATAAAGGCCACTAGAGCAGACAAAACTTTAAAAAATAACCAACAAACAAACAGCCAGAAAGATTTTAGCAATAAGTTTGTGTTTTTTGGTGTCTGGAAAATGAGCCGTTTCAAAAACGTCCAGAATGGAACGTCACCAATCAGCAGGAACTGCCCCATTACCTAGCAACCCCAGCAAAGCCCAACCCGTCACCTAGCAACCCCAGCAGAACTCCGTCTGCAAAAATCACAAAATGTTGCTAGTAAATTTGGTCTATTTTCTATTGGAAAAATGTTAAATATCTTATAACATTTGAAACATTTGATAGTAACTTACAAGCAAGACATAGCAGCTTGTTTTCGGTCAGTAATCCCTTAAGATTGATGAAAAGGCCAGATTATTTCTCTTATGACAAAACATTTTCCCATGAGAGTGAAACTAGTACTTTTTTATCATCATTAAAAAATTATTGGCTTAAAACAAGTCTGCTGAAAAGTTACTTGCATGTTAGTTTTGTCTTATTTCAAGCGCACTAAGACATTTGCAGACCAAAAATACTTGCTTAAGAGTTTTTGTTTTTGCAGTGTTTACTTCTCCTACTATAATGTCAGTGTCGCTCTTTAATGAATTCCTGATCTGTTTAAACTGAGAAAATCTTCACTTCTTTAAGTTAAAAACAACATCTGTGCTGTCATTTTGGGTGTTTTTATCTCTGCGACAGTCAGAGAGCAGAGTTGGAAATGACTGAACGGATTAGGCAGAGGCTCCATGCCTCCGTTTGTCTCGCCGGTTCCTGCCATCTTTCATTCTCTGCCTGCGTCAGTAACAGAAGGAGTGTGAGCTTTCAGCTTATATTGTTACGTTTAAAGCAAAGAGGAAGGCATTGCAGTGAAGTTTAAAGTAAGGGAACGGGAAAACATTAATAACAGGTTCCCACAGAGACAGATATGTGCGTTTGTGTCTGACTGGCTGTTATCCTGCCACCGCTTCGAGGAATTACTCACTTCCCAACAAACTCACTGCCATATAACATTTTCCACCAACAGGTAGATTCATTACCTCGGGAGGGAAACCAGAACCAAACACCAGAACACAAATTCAGGAGTTTATTTAGGTGGAGTTTAAAATTTAGGTCACATAGAAAAGTAAAATAAATACTTCTGGTATTGTTTGGATTTTTTAAACCACAAAACCTTTAAATTGATGCTTTTTAATGCTTTTCCACTGAGCAACAGACCTGATTTCAACATTCAAACAACCACATTTAGATACCAGTTCACTGGCACCTAAATGTGAACTGACAGATCTAAAAGTCTGTAAATCATGTAAAAATGGTATAAAGTATAAATAGTCAACTTGATTTGGCTTAGAATGAATTTAATCTTCTGTTTTTCTGTAACAACATCAATGTGCAGGAAAAGACTTCGAATGTTTGTTAACTTGCAGGCAGGAACTGGGGTGAGAGAGAGAAATTCAAGAAATCATATTCATATTAGTAAAAAAGCAAAGAGGCACAACATTATGACCAGCACATTATGACTTGCACATGTGTTACCCAGCATCTGCAGACTAGGCAGCAAACAGTGCAGGGGAGTCCCAGTCTTCTAACAGTTTGTCATGCATCCAACCCACCAATTTTGGAGGAAAAACATACAACATATATATATTTAACTTATTTGGCTTTTTTCCACCATGCATTCTGCATTACAAATGTACTCATGCATTTTTCAACGGAGACACCTTGTGGATGTTGTACAGCTGTGACCGATCCAACTAGAGGTAACTCAGCATCACTGCAAAAACAAACATTTAACAAGTATATTTGGTTTAGTTTCTAGTGCAAATATCTTGGTACACTTGAAATAAGACAAAACTAACTTACAAGTAACTTTTTAACAAGACATAAGAGCTTGTTTTAAGCCAATAATTCCTTAATATTGATTTTAAAATGTACTAGTTCCACTTACAATAAGACATTTTTCCCATAAGTGAAATTCTAGTGGAACTAGTACTTCTAAAAATCAATATTAACTTAAAACAAGTTCCTATATCTTGTTGAAAAGTTGCATGTATGCTAGTTCTGTCTTATTTGAAGTGTAGTAAGATATTTGCACTAGAAATGAGACCAAAAACATTTGGTAAGATTTTGTTTTTGCCATGTGTCACTGACATTCTGTGTAATATAAAGATCTACATATACGTGGGGACATAAAATGGGCTTTAACACAAGAGGTGGTGCAAAAATAACTCATTTCATGATATTTCATTATGCATTAAGTCCAAGTCCGTCTAATGGTGCTGAAGAAAAACATCTTTCCTTGGAGTCTAAAGTATCCTCCTAAAAAAATGCTCAAATGAAAATATAAATAAGTGTTGGTCGCTGTCAGAGGTCATAATGTTATGCCTGATCGGTGAAACATGAATTATGCACATTGTAAATTCATAGCGTTGTGAGGTCCCCCCCTTCTGCCTCTCTGTGGTTGCAGTGCAGATTTTAATATTTGAAGAAGTAAAAACAAAATCTCCAATCTGCTATAATTAAAAACTAATGTTTTATTCGCATGGATAAAGAAAAAAGTTATGGAAATGATATAAGCGATAATTTCATGCAGGCAATTTCAGTTTGAGTTCAAGTTAAAACAAAACACATATAACCTGCATTGCAATCCAATCTTCTCTTCCTCGTTTGTAAAATAAAATACTGCTTATATATTTACAAAAACGAAAAAAATATATATATATTTTTATTTCGCGTTTATTTTATATTGTAAACGTTAAAGTCAAATTCCTGGTTTATGTGCATCAACTTGACGAGTAAAACTCTAAAAGTTAAAACAGATCCTATGAAATCGCATCAAATCCAACTGACTTTGACTTTTACAAAATCAAAATACGCCCCTACATATCCAATAACTAGAGATTTACTGCACTTTTAAGAGATGAAAAAAATGAAATGTTAGCGTTTGGACGGTGGGAATCAGCCCGTCAGCGCGCTGAGGTCCGCGCTGTAGCGGAGCTTTGGTGCCAAACAGCGCGCACAGCTGGATGTCTGACTGTTCAGATCCTCTAATCCCCTCAGCGACATCATTCAACACAAAGCCGTGATGCAATGTGGCGACCTGATCTGGCTGCACTCGAAGAAACGAAAAGAAGAAAGAATCCTCCCGGACAGTTGAGTGTTTGAGAATGCGCGGCAGAAACATTTACCATAGGTGTCTTCATTTTGCTGCGCGCTGTCTTATCGCTGCGGCTCAGTGCGTCTGGCTCCACTTTCTGCTCTCATGGTCCGGACTCATCCGCGCACATCCTCCCCGGCCCTGGATCCGCTCCGGTCCTGATCCCAGCCCGCCTCTGAGCGTGAGTGTCTCCAGACTGGAGTCCGGGCGCGATTCATACGGAGCGGAGACCGCGGCGACAGATGTTCGCTGTACTGTACATCTGCTGGGTCTTAACGCCGCCCGGCTTCCGGTGGCGCTGGAGGAGGCGCAGCGGAGAGGAGGGAGACCCACAACTTTTACTGTTGGGTAGAAATAAATAAATAAATCATGACTGCTTTACGAATGAGGATTAGGGTCACTGAAAGAAGGAAAAATAATTCTGACTTTTCTCTCAGAATTCTTATAAAGTTTTTTTTCTTCTCCAACTTCTTCCATGCAGTTTAAGTCAATAATTCCTTAATATTGATTAAATCTGTTGGCAGATTATTTCAATTGTAACATGGAAAATGTTTTAAGTGAAATAATCTGCCAGTAGAGTTAGTATTTTTTCCATCAATATTGAAAAAGCTTGTTATTGATTTGAAAAAAGCTCCTATATCTTGCTGAAAAGTTACTTGAAGTTTTGTCTTATTTCATGTGTAGTAAGATATTTACAGTTGAAGCTAAAAATACTTGGTAAGATTTTGTGTTTTTGCAGTGCAGGTTGTGAGGATGTTTCTGGACCAAAGCCCTCTTCAGGTTACTTCTCAGATTATCTGTAACATTTAGTTTTGGACCTTGGTTCCACTATTTCAAAATTATGTTTTTAATTCAGGGGTCAGAAATCTGCAACCTTAACAGTCCAGCCAAATAAAAACCATTTTATAACTCCTTACAACATCTTTTCTTTCCCTCCCTACAAACCTTCAAATATTGCCCAAATCAAAAAGTTTTCAGTCTGTTTATAATCTTTCAAATATTTAGATGAGTTGCTAGATATGTGTTATATAAATAAATCTGACTTTGACCTACTAATTAAACTATATATAAGATACCTGCTTGATGTACCTGCACTTGATCTAAGTTTATATGAAGGGCTCATTAGATATTTGGATGACGCATAATTAGTTCATCCACTAGGAATAAAATTATCTCCCAATCTCAAGCTAAACGCATCTGCTGTGAAAAGTTGTTTACTCTGCATTAAGGGAAAATACAGCGGATGATGTTGGATAAAGATGTTTACACTATTCTAAAATAAAACACTGGCATTAAATCTGATTTGGAAAAACTAGAAGGAAAAAAAGAACCTTTCAAAGATAAACATATAAATGGATGCTTACCGGGTTAAGAAAAAAGTGCATTTTGACTTTTTAGCACTAATTTAAAAAGTAATTGACATTTTCCTATAATAAAAACTCTTACCTTTGCTTCAATATTAAAACTTGTGTTTCTTTCCTGCAACATTTTTGTAGTGTCTGACTTTCCCTTTAGTGACACGGAGCAAAGTGTTAGCAAAGCTTTTTTTTTCCTATTTATTTCATAACAATATCATCCAGTTTCTTCCTCGCTGCCGTTAATGGACCAGAATCTGGGTTTTAGCTTTTAAGCTATAAAGCTTCTAATGTTTTGAGGTTTATCTTTCAATCAATGACTCATAATTTGTTTTTTGGTTAAAAAGTAAACAATGTTGCAGTTCTTCCACCCAATTGAGGAACATTTACCATTTATGTCTTTATATTTCATGGATTTATTGTTTATTTGTGGCTAAAAGCTGCAGAGTTGACTGGCAAATTAAAAGAAAAGTACTAATATTTCTCCAAATCTTGACAATAAAAGGAGTGTTTGCCCTTTTTTCTATCACATGGGATTTTAAAAGCTTTAAAACGTTTAGCTTTAATCTCTCTTTAATCCTGGTGGATATGATTCATTTCATATCTCAAGCACCAGCAGCATCTTTTAATGCATTAATATTAATATCTTGTGTACAAATAACTTCTCAAGCCAAAGTTCAAAGAGCTGCTTGAAGAGAAAACTTGAGACAACAAAATGATGCAGCTGATTTGCAGAAAACACTTAAAATATTTGCCGTTTCTTTTACAGATAGTAGAACAAACAAACTTTATAAACTGGAAATTGTTTGCAGGTGGTTATATAACCACAACCAGATTTTCTAGAGTTTGCAAGCTACTATTTTTTAAATGCATAATAAAATAACTTAATCTGGACGGGATTACATTGTCGTCTGCTAATAAAGTAAAGAACAACTGTCATATTTTTTTACCGATATATGTCATTTAAATCCCACATTAAGCAGGTAACAAGTTTTTTCTCTCCACTGTCACTACATGCATGCTCCATATGAGGGATTGCTGTAAAGTCAATGACTCAAAGCAAGCAATTGTTTACAAACGCTATATCAAGGAGGAGCGAATGATGCAAGTGAGTGATCTTCTGGGTTTCCCAAGATAGAAAACTTTAACTATTTGAATAATTAACTCCACTTAAAGCTACAACATATAATTTTTATTTTTAAAAATAGATATGTTTATCATTACAATGTGACAGTATAACACATAATCAGGGAAAAAAATCTAGCTTCTCTGTTTTCTCCCAGTGCTAACTGCAAATGTACAACTGAGAAACAACTAATCAGAGCTGGGAGGAGGGTCTTAGCGCTGTCAATCACTCTTGTGCTCACCCTCTGCTATGCTCAGCTACCTGATCCTGCCATGAATGCTAATACTAGTTAGCATGGCCACAGTTGAGGCGGATAAACGGATTTCCTGGAACAGTAAGTTAGTTATTGATTAACAGCGCTAAGACCCGCCTCCTGGCTCTGATTGGTTGATTTTTGTGCATTTTTTCAGACGGCAATAGCAGCTCGGGGAGGAGGTGGAGATCGAGCTTTTCACAGATTATCTGTCTCCTACTACGCTGTCATGACATCTGGACAGTTTTAACAAATATATAAAAAACATTTTTGTAAAAGTTATTCACTGCAACTTTAATACACTGTCTGATAACTAGGATCAAATGACATGTATGACTAGATTAAACTGAGTTTTGCAAAATGCCTTCAAAGGACATGTTGTGAATTGGCGCTATATAAACAAAGTGAATTAAAATTCAATTAAAAAATGGAGCAGAAACAAGTGGAGTAAGCATAGAAACAAAATAACTACACCAAAAAATAAGTTTGTTCCGGCAGTCCTAGTTTTTTCCTGTTTATTTTGGTGATCAAATTAAAAGTAAAATATTACACTGCAAATAAATTACTTTAAAATTGTGTAGCTGTGAATTGCAGCTGATGGATCATCTTTATGTTTTGGTTTATCCACCTCTGGACAGTGCCGTAACAAAAATTGGGGGCTCGTCCGGGATAGTGTCATCTAATGGTGCGTTCAGACAAAACGCGCTTTGAACATCAGGCGCGTTTGGTTTACATAAGAGAATAGTCTAAATAAAAACTTTTATCAGTTTGAGATTAGTCTATAAGACAGTGTTCTTATTGCAAATTAACAGTGAGAAATGTTTGCAGTCTATCCTCAGTTCAAGATGAATTGACAGAATTATGAGGTTTAAAACAAATTTAACACTTTTCTCCTGTACATCCGATTTCAACTAAAGAAAACAAACTCTGCTGTTTTCTTAAACAAATTCAGAAAATTCAAACATGATGGATGTTTGAGTTTTTCCAAAAGCAGAAACAAAAGCAGGGATGAATTAAACAAATTAAAAACAATCCAGTCAGAGCAAAATAACACAGCTGAATGTTATTTATAGCAAATCTTTTAATTTTAATCTTTCAAAGAGTCTGGTATTAAAATAACTTCACAGCATTTTTTCCCTCACATTCTACATTTCAAAAATAAAAACAAACTAATCCTGAGAGGAGCTGCTGAACCGTTTCGCCTGTTTGCCTGAAATTGCACTCAATCGACTTGAGATTATAGACAGTCCTGAAGGAATAGCCAGACTTTCCTGAACTCACTTCAGTGTTTCCATCAGAGTCACGGGAAATAACATGAAACCTCTTAGTTTGGATCGGCTAACAATACCTTATAGAAAAGCAGTTTAACTCAAATGATTTCTTTTTTCTTTCTGTGTTTGTTGAAGGGAAGTAATGGTAAGCTGGGAGTTTCTAATCTCAAACCCAATTCTGGGAAAATTAGTAATTTTACCCTTTTACAAGTGAAAATGGTTCTTCTTCCTATTCAATTAGAGAAGTTTGGAGGTTTAAATATAAAACCAGTCCATCAATAGTTCTGTGGATCAGAAAGCAGCTTCTACCACAAAAACAAAATCTAAACATGTCACAAAAGGTTATTCAGGCGTCTTATTTTCCAGTTCCTTTCTCTTATTATTTCTCTATTGTACTTTAGATCGGCCAAATAAAATGACAATAAAAACGATGGTAGAACCAGCTGCATACCTGAACTCTGTTTAAAAATTATTTATAATTTCTGGAAAATGAAGATTTCTGACTTAATTTTTGCTACAGTGAAGGAAAACATGTCGGGCCTGACCTGTGGCTGTAACATAATATATACAGTATATGTACATATTTGGTGATGATAGCCTCAGACATTTGTATATATTTCACTGTTTATGTCAATATTTAGCAGAAATGAGGAAGTGAAAAGATCTCAGTTTTCTTGAATTAATTTAAAATAAAACAAATGTGTCCATTTTGCAGCAGAAGACATGCTTCTACTTACAAAGAAAATAAAATAGTGAAATTACGAGGATAACATAATAAAATTATGAGAATAAAGTTGAAATAACACAAGAATAGTCATAAAATTACAACAATAGTAAAGATAATACGATAATAAAGTTGGATGAGAATAAAGTCGCAATAGTATGAAAATAGAGTGATAGAATTATGAGTTTAAAATCAAAATACCAGAATAAACCTGTTGTTTCATGAAAATAAAATGACAATAAAGTCATGATTTACGAGAATAAAACTGTATTATTATGAAAACAAAATCATAATATTAAGAGAATAAAGTAATAAAGTTACAATTAAAGTTACCGTATATTTCAAAAATAAAGTTGTAATATTACAAAAATAGTCATATTACAAGAATAATCATAATAGCTACAAGAAAAAAGTCAAATAAATATGAGAATAAAGTTGCATTACAAAAATAAAGCCAGAATATTACAACTTTATTCTCATAATTTTATTCATCTATTCATTTATTTCTTATTATGGCCCTAATACTTTGTCGTATAAAACAGATTTCCTCTGAACATTAAATCAACAGGAAGACTCACTTCTTTTCCAGCTATTTTCTTTTCAACTCAATATTTGCCGCTGCTGTACTTTCTGTTTGCGTTCTCTGATTGTCTCAGTACTTGTATTTTATCTTTGTTTTATCATCTGGAAAGTTAATTGTTCGCTTTCACGTCAGGAGTCAGACTTGAACAATAAAAACAGGAAAGAACAAATCTTGGGGGGAAAAAGTGAACATGGAAATATTTTTTCCACAGGTGAAATGGCGTCTCCAAACACAGAAAACCAAAGTCACACCTGCAGGAGTGAACACAGAAAACAAATACAACAAGCCTGTTGTTTATAACATCCATATAATTCCTGCTTTCTTTTGTTCTCCAGCTGTAATTAAGATAAATTTCTACTTTTTATGCAGAGATTGATTTACCAGAGGAGAGACAAATTAGATGAGAAGCCTTTTAAATCATCCATCATCTATTCTTAGTCCAGTCAGTTGAGAAATAAGTGTGCCATGATTGCAAATAAAAGTGAGTCTATTAGTTTTCTTGTTAATATGTTAACCCTTGTATAAACATTTCTGCATCCTGTTCCCCCCATATCACACTTTTGTTACATTCACAGGTTTGTGTGCTGGTTGTGCAGCCAGTTCACAAATTAAGCAATCTACCTGCTGACCACAAACATAAACCATTAAACAATTGAAAATATTATAGGGGGTGAAAATCTGATAATCATAAGCAGCGATAGCCAAAACTGAAACAAGGTTTGGTGATAATGAAATAAGAGAAAGTACGTTATAAAGATATTTAACTCTAAGAGAATCAAAGTTTCCAATAAATTTAAGGAAGTTCACAACTTTATAACCAGATTTTTGCATCTTTTGTTTTATTATTTTTCAGCAGATTTGTTTGTTTTTTTGTGGTTAAATCATACAGAATAAAAATCACATTATGTGTGAAAGATGTTTTGAAATTAAATGTTATTTTTTCACATCTGGAAATCCTGAATTTGAATTGTTGTGCATAAACGTTTGAAAACCCTGATCTCTTTGTATCATGATGTAATTTAAGACTCAGGAGAACAATTTTGGTTTTGAATCTCCATAAAAACCTTTAAAAAAAAAACCCCATAAAAAAGAATAAGTGGTTAGATCCAGCAGAGATAAAGGCAAAAGGTTACCTATCTAACAGGTGAACAGGAATATGAATCAGTGGATCAACACCTCTGATAAGACTGACCTTTCCACCAGAGAAAGAACATTTTGTGGAACAGACGTAACAATCTCACCTTTAGGATTTCAAATGTTCTTAGTAGGAAGATTAGCAAAAGGTAGCTCTGGACTTAAACTGGAGAACAAAAACTTCTGATTTTACTAATAAAAGGTAATGTAATAATATTTTGTATCTTTTTGTGTATGTGTCGCATAATAAAAAACAAATTCTCTTCTTCTATTCAAACACTAAGAGAAAATCTATTTTCTAAAATCAGAGGATGAGTCTCCATGAAGGGTTTTTCTATGTGAAGTTTGACCTGGAGAGCTGAATCACAGTTTATGAACCACCTGATCCAGCTCTTTACCCCCAACCCAGCCACCCCTGAAACTAGATTCCCTCCTCCATCACGCCTCAGGGAGCAGCTTAATTAAAGGCCTGGTTAGAGCTAGGACTTCCTATCACCTTATTCTTCATGCACGCACAGTCATGGCAAACAAGCAAATCCCTAATGGACATTGTCCTGACCCAGTACACTAAGTGTCAATGCAGACCCTGAAAACAGGTTGTTTTTAATGATTGACTGACTGAAAAAGTAGGAAGGATTAAATATTGTTAAGACTGGGGCTGATGATTGACACAGGTTTACTGAAATTTACCCCAGGTCCAGTTTGAATGGGCTTTATTTGGTTTTGTCCCATCAACACAGTGGTGTCCAAAAGAAGAGGTCAGGGGGGCCAAGGCCCCGTCTTTAAAAATGTTGGCCACCGCACCGGTCCCCCCTGGAAAACCAAGTTTAGGTCATAGAAAAGCAGTGGGGTCATCTTCTTCAATCAAGGCAGAATACATACACTTATACATATAAATTTATCAAATCATATATATAATTTTATTAAATTCTTAATCTAATTATCAAATTAATTTAACTTATAACATTTAATTACTATAAATATATTTATTTATTCACTTTTCAAATTTTTAAAAATATATTTATAAATATCTTTAAATATTTTCTTGGAACCCCCCCCCCCGCTTACATAAGGAAGAGGAAAAGGCAAAAAATATATATATATTTCTTGATGAAAACCCATGTGTAAGAACAGAGAAACAAAATTTTTAATTATGTCAGTTTTGGTCCTCCACACTTTTTTAGCTTGCCTTTACTGGCCCAATCTTGCCACCCTAGAAATCTACAGATTTCCCAGTGTAGCTAAAGGCTATTCTTATGTCCTATATTTGGCAAAAATATATAAATAAATAAAAAATAGACAGAAAACAACAACACTGCATCTCTGGAATGAAATAGTCAAACCATAATGTTATTTTTACTCTTAGCATCACCAACTGGAAATTATTAACTTCTTTTTCATCTTAAGTATATTTAAGAGCAATACATAAATGAAGCGAAGCCACAGATAACTGTATGAAGAGATTCAAACACATTTTCCCAAGGTCCATAATATTTATTCAGTTGTTTTGCTTGGTAAAATCAAATATTTAAAGCTTTGCAAATACTCTGTCTCCTCAGACCTTGTGCAAACAATCAGCATCCTTGAGTTGCTTTCTGAATAGCATAAAAATATATATTTTTTCCCAAATAGAAGAGGAAAGAGAAGAAAAACAGCGTGTTGTTATCCTCCATTTTCAGTAGAAATTGGAAAATGAAGGTTTGAATGAAAAACAGATGTCAAAGTGCATTCCAGAAGAAAAGAAAAAGCAGAAGAGGAAATTAGAATCGAAAATATGTACAACACTGTTTAGATGTGAAAAACATTTAGAAAGTATCTCACATGGCTGGTGATGCACCGTTTCCCTCTGCAGACACTTGAACAAAACGTCAAAACTAAGCCTTTTGTTTGCATTTTGAGAATTGCTCCAACTGAGATTAACAAAAATGTAGATCTGAGAGTGAAGACGGACAAATGAATGCTGATCATTCATCCTCTGCTCGCCCCAACCTTTAACTCTGTCTTACATATAGGAGTTTGCAGGGGTGGTTAGTTTTCTTCTGTTTATTTTGGCGATAAAATTAAAAATAAAATAATACACTGCAAATAAACTTTAAATGTGTATAGCTGTGAATTGCAGCTGATGGATCATCTTTATGTTTTGGTTTATCCACCCCTGGACAGTGCCGTAACAAAATTGGGGGCTCGTCTGGGATAGTGTCATCCAATGGTGCGTTCATACCAAACGTGCTTTGAACATCAGGCGTGTCTGGTTTACATTCAAAGTCTACGTGGAGGCATGTTGAGGGTCTTCTAGGGTGCGTTTTGCACGTTTAATTCCCTATGATTGAACTGACGTGTCCGACAATTAGGAAGGCAACAGCAAACAACGACTAGAGTGATTTTGGTGCCTCTGACGCATCTCCACATAGCCTTTGAATGTAAACCAGATGCGCAAAACGTGAGGTATAGAGCAAACTGATAAGTGTAGCTGCATTTAAAGTGCACACGTGTTGAACATGAAGCGTCGGATGGGTTTTTGACGCACCATTATACATCAGCAGTGTCAAACTCATTTTGATTTTAGGCCATATCAAGATCACGTTATATGCACAAAGGTCTGATTGTGCCAGAATGTATAGGTGAAACTACCTATTAACAGGTTTAAAATAATAATAAATTGCAGTCTCTGCGTTCGATGAGTACTTCTTGAAATTGAATAATGTTTAACGTTTTTCTCAATAATGTAATTTGGAGGTTTGCAGAAAGAAAAACTGCTTTGATTTGATTGCTAAAATAATATTTAAGAACACAACTGTTGTCTTGAAAGTTATGTTAATGTAACGTAGAGTGCAGTAGGCCAGATAAAAAAATATTTTGGGCTGGATTTGGCCCCTGTGCCTTGAGTTTGGAACAAGTTATACATCATCTCCACTTGGGTAGTCAGTCTGTACTCATGCAAATATCTTAGTTCACTTGAAATAAGGCAAATTTAAAATTACAAGTAACTTTTAAGCAAGAAGATTGTTTTAAATCAAAAATTCCTTCTTATTGATGAAAAAGGTCTAGTTCCACTGGCAGATTATTTCATCTGCAACATGGAAAAAATGTCTTGTTAAATAGCTTGCTGAAAAGTTACTTATGAGTTAATACACTTGAAATAAGACAAAACTAAGATATTTTTGCTAAAAACTAGACCAAATGGCGTGCCGTGGTGGCGCAGGGGTTAGCGCGACCCACATTTGGAGGCCTCTTAAAGGGACTGTAGAGCCCACAGAAAGACCAAAAGTACTTGGTAAGAAGTTGTGTTTGTGCAGTGTATGTGAATATTATTTATTCTTTGACTTATACAGAAGCTGAAAGCTTCCTGACGTTTTGCTGCACTCTTGAACCAAATAGCTCGTGTCTGTGCTCTATGTCGTCAGAAATCCACTTAACATTTAGCATTTATGGCATTTCTCATCTCGTTTGCATGTGATGTTGCTCATTCACCCCAAACAGGACTTCCAGAAAGCCCACATTAAAACAAGTTGGCTCATCATTTGTCACAGGGCCCAGGGGTAATGAACAGGGTGAATTGGATGTACTCTCTAATTATGGAAAGGACAAAAAGCCAGTCAGAGTCCCGCGTCAAGGTCCCCCTGCAGCGCCGCAGCGGAGGAAAGCTTTCACTCATAAATCAGAGAGAGGGTCAGGATCTGCAGCCAATTACAGAAAACAAGAAAGGAAGAGAATCAAACCCAGGAAAAACAGTAACAGAGCTAACGGATTCATGCATGTTAAAGAAACTGATCAGCATCCCCCACCATGAGCGGCCTCATCATCATGATCGAGCTGGCCCTGACAATACGCCCGGAGCGCCTTAACCTTGGTGCTACAAGGGGCCATTATGATCGATCAGCATGCTCTAGAGGCTGCCCGCATGCTAGGCTGCTTACATTTTAAATCTGTGGGTCTGTTCGTGTCCTGATGGTCACGGTGAAGTTACGCTGAGCTGAGCTGCCCACACAGCGCGATCTGTTGCATACTCACACTAGGACTTGCTCCAGGAATGACCTGAGTTAAAGTTCACACAAACCAGTTGTTTTGAGATTCAGTCCACATTTATTGAACTTCTTTTTCTTCCCATTTCGATTCTGTGGGTGTCGAGGAGCAGGATTACAAGGGTAGACTTAATCAGTCGAGGAGCTGCATGCTGCAAAAACACAAAATCTTGCAGAGTTTTTCCATAATTTCTAGTGCAAATATTTGTCTACAATTGAATTAAGACAAAAATAATTTAAAAGTAATCTTTTAGCAAAATATTAGAGCCTGTTTTAAGTCAATAATTCTTGAGTAATGACTTGGAACATGATAAATGTTTTGTTACAAGTGAAATAATCTGTCAGTGTAACTAGTACTTTTTAAAATCAACATTCAAGAATTATTTACTTAAAACAAGCTTCTATAGCTTCCTGAAAAGTTACTTTTATGTTACTTTGTCTTATTTCAAGTGTACTAAAATTTGCGCAATCAATTGGTGCTGCAGATGAAGAGCATTCATTCATGTGGAATGAGAAACTTAAACATATAATCTGACAATTGATCTAAACAAAACTAGACAACGGTGACATCCATGTTTCTAACTCACAATCAAAAATTTCTGAAAATGGTCACCTGACTATGATAGACAATCATGCCTTGAACAAACTGTTAATGTTTTATTTGCTCACTGTCTGTGAGTCATTAATGTTTAGCAGAATCAAAACCATGTATGCTGTAACAACACTGCAAAAACATAAAATCTTACCAAGTATTTTTGGTCTAGTTTCTAATGCAAATACCTTAGTGCACTAGAAGTAAGTCAAAACTAACTTACGAGTAACTTCAGCAAGATATAGGAGCTGTTGAAGAGAAAGAACCAGATAATTTCCCTTGTAACATTGGAAAAATGTCTCATTACAAGTGAAATAATCTCCCAATGGAACAACTACTTTTTCATCAATATTCAGGAATTATTGACATAAAACAAGCTCATATATCTTTCTGACGTTCAGTGTACGTTAGTGTCTGTCTTATTTTAAGTGAGCTAAGATATTTGTACTAGAAACTGTAAAGGAAAATGATTATTTAAGTGCTAAAATACTTACAACATGTGTAAAGGTATAGCCAACACTTTTATTGGAACAGTTTTATGTTGAGCATGGGAGAGCTGACAATAGCAGACATTTAAACAAGCAGGGCTTTTTCCTCCCCCGCTGAAGACAGAGTAATAAATTTACATTCCGATAGGGGGCAAGAGACTTCTTGGCGCCTCTCCTCGTGCCAGACAGAGGTGAGCACGAAGTGGCCCTCTTACTGAGATAAGAACCAGACCTCTGAGCTGTATAGGGGAGTGTCCGGGGTTTCTTTGGGGCCGAAAACAGGTCTCTGATTGGTTGAACAACGGAACGCCTTCTTTGCATATATTAAAATACGGAAACTCCTCTTTGATATAAGATTACTACACGGAGCACGCGGAGAGAGTTTTTCCATCTTTTTTCCCTCTCCACGTGGGCGCCGTTGTCTGTCTATGTGTTCCGTGTTCGTTTGTCTTCCCGTTGTGTGTCTTTATTTTTATGAGAAATGCATATCTCTGTATCTCTGCAGCTTTGTTGTTCATTGCTTTGTTGATGAATTAAACTCTGTGATCTGTGACGTCAACACGCTGTGTTAGTTTCGTTTTAGCAGGACGCCGCCACTCGCCAAGGACTCGGGAGAGAAAAGAGGAAGAAGGAGCCAAATGTTTTATCCAAAGCTAGCATTAAATTAATTCTTCCTTAATAAAACTAAACATACTTGGTAAGGTTTTGTATTTTCGTAGTGAACTACTGTGGATATTTACATTTCGTACCTAAATCATTGCTGTTTTCGATCATTTAATGCCATAACTGTGTACATTTTGTTTTGTTCATGTTTTTCATTATTTTGTGCGATCTGTTCTGTTTGTTCTTTTTTCCTTCTTTCTTTATATTTGCTCCAATGTTTGTTTTTTTTAGTTAAATGAGTTGTTTCCACACTGTGATGCTTTAACCCATTTCTGCTGTTATTTCCTTCCAGTTTTTAACTCAGCGCGGATAAAGAGCGGCACTTTTCTTATTTTCTGATTTCCCCCCCCAAAATAATCTCTGCATAATGGAGCACTTCTTAAAATGTTGCTACCATTAATTTATTCTCCCACCTCTCCGGCTAATGGAAACTCAAATTTAGTCCCTCTCACAAAAAGCACCATTGTCATTTGAATCTTTGCAAATAGACGTGCTGAAATCCGAAGGAAATTCCTCCTTGATGGTTGGTTACGGTTTGTGTCAAAGGTAATTTCCAGTTTCGCTCCATCCTGAATTACCCTCTAAAAGAGAAACCTTCTGTCTGTCCAAAGCAGAAGATTGAGGGTCAGGCTCCGTCCTCTCCAGCTCCACTCGCTGGTAATTACTGGCCGCGGTTCAGAGGGCTGTCTCTATTTTTTTGGCTTCCGACTAGTTTGGCTGCAGGAGTAACAGCTAATTAACTTCCTGAGTATTGTTGTTTATCTGACTTTATGATCTGACTCCGTGCCAGTTTGTCTCTGTCTCAGAGAATGGCCTGGATTCCCCTGACATTAAATGCACCACATGGTGTGGCTGTAAGCTCGGACCCGGAGGGTTGGCAGCGTGCCGCGGCTCCTGCTTCACCGGGCTAATGTAAATGCTCTGTCTCATCATCGGGGTCCACAGGGAGCAACTCACATCCGCCCCGACATGTTCACTCTAGCAGGGGGGAAATAAAGCATCGCCAGATGCTGGGAACAGCCTCGTGGGTGAAGAGGGAGCTACTGGAGGTCAGAACTGAAGGACTAAAGAATACCAAAGTCATTTATTATTCTGTGCAGGAGAACAATAGCTGCAACGGCTTCTAAGAGTTGCTACTACTTCCAGGAATGTTTTGTCGCTCGCAGCTTTAATCCGGGGAAAATAAGTTACTTCTCAGTCCAATTAAAATTGCACAACAATGAGCCAAACTGTAACATCAAGACCAACTATGACCTAGTTAAAGTCTGACTGTGCCTTATCAAATTTATTGTTATTAATGTGCTGATTCGTTAATTAAAATAATCGTAAGCTAATAATGAAATAAGGACATATACTCAAAAAAATACCATTTTCTGAAAGAAGCAACACTCTCTGAGCAGTATTTTTTAAATTATTTATATATATTTTTCTCTTACTTGGATCACTTTTATATATTTATAGGCATACTTAGTTTTTCAGTATTTTTTTCTGCAGAAAAACAACATTTTGTTGCCAAATTCTCTGTTGCAGTGGTGGCGCCAGAGAAGCGTTAGGTGGCGCTATAGCTCCCCCTGGAGAAGTCATAGCACCCCTATAGCACCCCCAGAAAATATTAGATTTTGTTTTTCATCTGATTTAACATTACTTATATGTAGTTGTTGTGGCATTTTCATCAAAAGACACAAAATAAAAATAAATTATTATATAATGAGTTTTAAAAAAAACCTCCCACAAGAGGATTTGAACCTTGTCTATGCGTATTATCACTTCCACGAAACAACTGACATGATGCCGGCTCCGCCGCCATGCAGACGTGGAGCAATCCTCCCCCAATCATTCCAGGGTATTTGTCAGCAACTGACCAATCGGCGGTCGCAATTTGTCAGAAAGTGTACGTCCCTTATCTAGATGAACTGACTTTGACAATATTGACAGTGTTTATAATAGCAAACTACCATATCAGCACGAAGGAAGTAAGCATAACATGTTTTTTATCATAATAGTGATAGTCAAATCAAGCCCTGTAGCGGTTAATTAGGCAATTAAATAAACACAAGTTAATTTAAAAAATAAATAAATAAAAAACAAATATGACAATATGACCCTTTGTACCTGACGTCACTGTCTCCACCACGATGGATGTCCAAACCTAAGCTCTCCTGTACAAAGCCTGTCAAAATACGTACATGTGGTAGCCTAATATCGCTTTTATTAGTTGATTTCGCAGTAAAATAGTGACAAGGTGCTGCGCGGTCGGCTGCACAGACAAGGGTCTAAACCAAGCTGGTCATTTTATTTTAATGACGAAAGATGCGGCGATGGATATCAGCCGTTAATCATAATGACTGGCAGCTGTTGGTGTAACCACAGATTACCGCGAACACTTTATACATGGTAAGAAGATTAACGTTCATATACTATATAAGCAAGTATGATTAGAAAGATATCAAATATAGCATTATGGAGAAGGTAGCATCTAACCATCAGTAACCATGGAAACAGTGCTACGCCATCATGTGGCCTAGCATGTATGGAAAAAAATGATTCGCGTCTCGTCTTCTGTACGTTTTTAAGCCTGCTCCGGTTTAAGGGAAAACGCTGTTTATGACATAGTGACATAAATCATGTGGTGTGACTTCAGGCAGAGTCAGTAATTTCATCAACACGTCAGGAGGGAGGAGGTACGGGTCGGTATCTAAGCTAGCTGTTTCAAACTTTTGTAAATACTGCCGTCTATGAGCCCCAACCAGGTGTGCTAAGTTCACAGACAAATTAGCGTGATTCCAGCAAGAAGAAACCATGAATAAACTGACAAAAACGACTTGAAAAAACAACTTTAGCCGCTCAGTTTAATACTCCCGATTCTCACTTCCGATCTACATCATGGCGCTTCGAATGATTAAGTGACGTAGTTGAAAAGGGTCAATACTAGAGTATCCCCTTTGTCATGAATGCTGTTTTAACCTAAACAATGTAATATTATCTAGAAGTCAGCTGGCTAATTTCTCAAGGCTTCGTGCTGACTCTAAGCGTCAAATAAATGCAAATCAGTCTGATTAAAATAACAATACTAATGTGTGTGTTTTGACAACTATAGGAAAAAAAGATCTGTCATACCATCCTCAGTAAAATGCTTAACTCCCCCTTAGCACCTGCAGAAAAAAATTTCTGGAGCCGCCACTGCTCTGTTGTGCATGTCTTTGTGCAATGAAAATAAAGGAGTCTAAGTAAATAAGCCAAAACTATATAAAGAAGATATACATTTTGCATTTTAGATTAAAAACCTTTTCTGTCTGTACATATTTTCTACCCAGAACTTCTCACATGTCATAATAGTTTAAGGCCCTGTTTACACAACAACGATCCAACGAAAATGGAAATTTTGTTCCGTTTCTGTTAACACATTTACATGAAGACATTCTAATTACAACCTTTGTTTTTTAGACAGTAACGGTACACATCGAAAACGTGTAATGCTCTCGCCACGCCACTAGTTGGTGCTAAGTTCTTTGAAACTAAGTGCGCATGTGTTTTTAAAAAAAGTGCTACTTGAAAGCCCCTCGATTCGCGTTTCCCCCATCAGATACCGTTCCCCAGATATTGGGGGAAACACGCACTATGTGCGTCTGATTAGGGTGCAGTTGGGGAAAAAAGTGGCATAACTTCGCTGAAACACGTTGTTTGAGCTTTCACGGTGTCCGTAGTTCTCTAGATAAGAGCGCTGAACAAGCGAGTGCTTGTTACGAACCGAACAAGAACACGTGTATTTTGCCACCTGGGCGGAGCGGAGCGGTGAAGAGACGCTGTGGGAACCGCATCTGATGGGGAAACACGAACTGTAGTAACATCAGCATTGTCAGTAGTTTCTTCTTCTGTGGATTGTAAGAAGCAGCTATGTTTTGCGTCATACTATGCATGAGCTAGGGATTCCCTGACAAAAGATCCATTTACTCTGTTTACAAGACAACGGTACGTTTCAGAAACGTTGGACTCTGGAACCCGTTTTCAATCTGTGCCGTTGTCAGACAAAACATTCGGTGGTTTGATGCAAATGTACAGAACAAACACAACAAAACTTCCATTTTCACCCGAAATTGTTGTCGTGTAAACAGGGCCTCAGTTTCACCTGGTTCAAATTCTGTACATGTGACGTCACACGTCCGGGAATTTTGTAACCGACAGCCTCTTGAAAGGTACCCGTTAACTGCCATGACAGTTGCTATGACAACAATAAACAAGCCACAAGCTTAGAACTAGCTCTCGTCTTGTTCCTATCTACTTATAAACAGTGTTAGTACATTATAAATATTACTAGATTACAATTTTTGAGTACTCTATTCATCTTTATAAAAGACTAAGATAAATATCAGAGATATTTACTGTAGTACTTACTGCCGAACTAGCAACATTAGCTTAGCTAATGTATTTGAAAGCTAAAACGGACACGTAGCCTAGTAGTGTATGTTGCTACATGTACTTACTCTGCCAGTCACCAGAAGCTTGTTATTCACCTGAAGAGTTCGTAGTTCCTTTACAAATCCGTTTAAACGTTAATAGTTCAGGCCGCGAAGCTTCTCCATGGTGTAAAGACTCTTCCTGTTCACTAGGTTGTGAATGTTACCTGTATGTGATATTTTCATGACCGTCTGAACAACACAGGTCGGATTATCTTCGAATCAGACGTCCGGGAATTTTGTAACCGACCACTTGCATATCCGATACGTATCCGATTCAAATGCGACCTAACGTCCAGGTCGCATTCATCCGAATTGAACGTCACTGATACTCGACAAATGTCAATATTCTGCGCCCTGATATGCGCAAGCGGGTAGAATAACACAACCATGACGCACTATAATGAGGATGAAGTTGTTAAAGTGCTGCTCCAGTCAGACAACAACTTCAAATGTGTAAGCTATGCTCCACCATTAACATCCATATTTACTTCCGCAAACACTGAGCACTTCTTCTTTTAATGGCGGTTGGCAGAACACTGAGAACGCAGACGTTATTGGGCCCTCTACTGCGCGTAAGGCGCATTTTCAGGTTTGTCCGTTCGCACTGCAGAACACATACAGGTCGGATTTATTTGGAAGTGTGAACGGCCACGGCAATAAAATCCGATTTGACAAAAAATCGGAATTGGGTCACTTCAATCTGCAGTGTGAACGCAGTATCAGAGGCAGATTGTTCACATCTTCTGACTTGTTTCCATTCTTTGTGTCACACTGGTCGATCCCGACAGCAGATATTTTATTGATATATATTTCTCTTGACCATTGGTTAAGAGTTGATGTACTTTCTTTTTGTTGTAGTTCATCTATCAGGCTTTGCTGCACTTCTTTAACGAGATGGTGGTTCACTTCCGGTTTAGAATTCTGGAAACGATGTATTAAGAGTCACTTATTAATTGGAACAAATAATACAGGTCAGCCCTACATTGTGTTGATGTTAAGTGAATCAGAAATGGCTTATTTAAGTACTTATTTTGTATTTATTTATCTGTAGTAGCATTCTTTGCTACAAATGATCAAGAATATACTGAATAAATACAATTTTATTTTAAACAATAAAGTATATTTTCTTATAAAGAAATGGGAACTTAATTGTTTGTTTCTATGCATTTTTAGCATATTTTAATATTGCATAAAATAAGCTTATTTGGTAAATAAAAAATAAGCAGAATATTCTGCTTTTATTTACCGATTAATTGATAGAATAACCAATTTCTATAATAACATTATTTATGATCCTGTTGTGTGACCTTAAACAAGCTGATCATGTTCAGAAATCCTCTGATGTAGCTGAATTAAAATAATTCTGCACTGAAGAATGGACAAAAATAAACTTATTACCAGTCCAAGTACTGGATCCCAGTTAAAGCCACCACATAAAAAGCAGCAACTACTTTTTTATACAGGGTAAGGTTGATATAAATAGCTATTTTCCCTTAATAAATAAAATCTTTATTTGAAAACCGCATTTTGCATTTACTAGTTTATCTAGCCCAAACAAAAATATCAGAGGAAATATCTATGGAGGGAAATACTTTTTCACAGAACTGAATCTGCAAAGACAGCTGGACATCTTCTGGGTGCAGAGGGATGCAAAACCTTTCATCATATGCAGCCTTTTTTCCCTTTGAACACGTGTTGCTGTGCGACATGTGGTCACTGTGTTATGATCAGGAACCTTCTGAGAACAACCCTGGATTGAGAAACCTCCAAAGACACCAGAAAGTCTCAGAGGATTGAATCTGGTCTGTTTGTGAGGCAGGAAAGGTGGCCATGTTAAAATAGAAAATACACATGTGAGGCTGGGATGCATTTCCTTCTTTGCTAAAAAGCCACTGTCACCCTCTGCATGTTTCTTTCAATGTTAATGGATTTTGAAGACTCGTCTTGCCATTTTTCCTGACACAAGCAACCCTTTTAAGGCAGTTACATTAAAATGTCTTCTTCGACCATATCTTTTCCTCTGGTAAGATGTTTTTGTAACCTGCAAACCCTTAAAACTCGTTCAAAAAGGTACAAAATACTGAATAACAAAATACAAAAAGCATTCCTTAGATGTATGGAAATAGAAGGACTTATAAGTGTCATCACTGAAAATAATTAGATGACTGAACAAAGGAAACAAATAAAAAAAAACATACTTAGCAAAATACAAACACAGCATAATCTACAGAAGGTAACTGAAAACCTTAAAGGGTTGAAACACAGGCTATGTGTGTCAGAATGTGTCCTTTGGATTTCTATGAGAGCAGGCTGGTGTGTAAACATATTTTCTGTAACATTAATATTTGATTTTTAATCTCTCTCTCTTTCCTTATAATTTTACTTTAAAAGATGATTTAATGAAGGCACAAAATCCAAGTATTTTTGGTTGAGTTTCTAGTTCAAATATCTTAATACATTTAAAATAAGACAAACGTAACTTACAAGTAACTTTTCAGGAAGATAGGTTAAGTTAATTTTAAGTTGTGTTTTAAGTTAATTTCTTAATATTGATTAAAAAGTATTAGTTCTGCTACCACATTATTTCACTTATAACAAGATATTTTCACCATACTATAACTGAAATGATCTACCAGGGGAATTGATACTTGCATCAATATTAAGTATTTAATTAAAAGAAACTCCTATATCTTGTTGAAAAATTACATGCAAGTTAGTTCTATGTTATTTAAGATATCTGCACTAGAAACTAGACCAAAAATACTTGGTAAAATCTGACGCTACTCCACTTTTTTTTCATTTTGTGAAGAAGGAAGCTCCATTTAATGTCTTCTTCAGAGGTTTACATGTTATTTTCCTCAGCGATTCTTGTTGCAGCGCCACCACAGGCAAGAAGGGGAACAGGTTTTCAAAATGTTCGGATGTTTGACAGTGCAGTGTGAAAGCGAAACACAGCAGCAGAAAATATGTGCAAATGTTGCAATTTTGAACTGAGTCTACTGGACTATCAAGTGTGAAAGCATCCTTAAAGTTAGAATGTATGTTACAACAATGAATGCTGGGCTTTCCAATCACCAACCAATACTGTGTCAAGTAGCAAACTCTATATTTCAGCTTCCCAAGCTACGTTCATGTAAAATATTTTAGCTGTGCTCTGTGAATGAGTGAATTTTTAATGAATAATTTTGGGTTATGTTCCACAGAAAAAGCAGCAAATACTGAACTGTGAATATATCACTTTTATGTCTAAAGTGACATAAAAGTGTCTATTTATGTCACTTTTGAAAGCGACATAAATAGACCAAGATCTGTTGAATCATGGGACGTAATTAATTTTCTGTTCTGGATTCATCTTTGTTTAATAAATAATGATAGTGTGGAATAAATAACTTTACTGTTGCCCCAAATCTGTTTTAAATTTGGACAAAAAGGTAAAACCTACTTTTCTCAGTTTGAGTTTACTTTCAGATATACTTCTAAAAGAGATGACTGCATTTAATGTTTTTTGATCAGATAATTTATAGAAGTTTATTCTCCAAATGTTTTACAATAACTAGGGTTTACTTTTTAGAAAATGCATCCAGTAACAGAACGATCTTCAGCCTCCTTCAATGCAGCTGACGCTTCCTGGCATTGAATTTGACGGAGCAGTCAGTCACATTGTTCAGCTGTCACACACTCTAGGACGTCGTCGGCACAAAACTGAAAATGTATGAAAGATGCATAAAGAAAAACTGTGGCTAATGCATCAGCAGGAAAAAAGCTTAAGAATGGCTTGATGGATTGAGACGAGCCAAGGCAGACTTTTCAGGAAACAGCTCAATTTTACCCAGGCAGGCTGGAGCTGATGGGTGTAAAGTTTGATTACAATCACGGCTGCAGACAAGATGAGAGGAGATGGATGTAAACAAGGACATTAAACCGAAACATTATTGAACTTGTGGCTGTATGTTTCACAGCCTTTGCTTAAGTTCTTGCTATACTTCTGCTAATTAAGTGGTTTAATGATGGTACGGAAAATCTCAGAAGAAAGCCATGCATGACAACAGAGATTTATTTTGTCAGAGCTGCAGCTGCAATTAGTCACAGCCGAATGTTTTCTGTTCCCTCAGATAATCTCGAAATCGTTGACATTTAGTGTCAGCTCCCGTACATTTTCCTCCGAGTGTTTGGAGAAAGCGAAGGCAGGAGCCGCAGCCACCGGAGGGGAGATAGGTAGGCGTAATCAGTCTAAACACCAGCTAATTAGTGCAGCAGTCGTATTTCTTTAGTCAGGTGGGTGTAAGAACGAGGCAACCGAAGTGAAGTCAACACCAAAGCAGCTACATGGAGGTATGGTTGTAGGATTTATGAAACCTGTATGAAATTAATTAGAAAAATGACACACTGCTTTATTTTCACACATTTTCCAATTTATACATGATGTGAACTGTTAGCTTACAGAAAAGACATAAATAGACCAGGATCTGCAACACCTCAAAGCATTATTTTTAAATACTTTATTTCCCCTCACTGCCTAAATTAATATCAGACTAAACCTTTCCTGTTTGAATTCAGTTAGGAGGTCAAAATTGTTTCCACGCTGCAAAAACACAAACTTTTACCAAGTATTTTTGGTCTAGTTTCTATTGAGAATATCTTAGTACACTTGGAATCAGATAAAAATAACCAACAAGTTACTTTTCAGCAAGATATAAGAGCTTTTTTAAAGTCATTATTCCTTAATATTGATGAAAAAATGGTTGTTATGAGTGAAATAATCTGCCATTTGCTTCTGAGCTCATAATTATCTGATCTGAGGAACTCATAGGGCATTGGGATGTAATTCCCAGACAGTCAATGTATTCTTGTTTCACTATGAAAACAAACCTAGTTGGTGACATTATGTAAAGCTGAAGTACCCAAACGTGATGCAGCAGGACACTATGAATTCCACCACAACAATTTCAGCACATTAACTTTTTACAAGAGGAGCACATCAAACATACAAACCTCAAAGAAGTAACACAAACTCACCTTAACTTCCTCATGTTTAAGACTTTTTCAAAAGTGAGTTAGAAAGTTATGTTCTGCCATTATGACCAGTGTAAATTTGGAATAAAATGGTGGAAACTTGCAAGCTTGACAACATCCCAACTGTGAAGTACAGGGTTGGATCCATCGTGCTTTTTGAGCTGCAAGAGAGACTAAAATTACTCACAAAATAAACAGCAAATAGGAAGAAACATCTTGAAACAGCAACCAAAAAGTCAAAGTCTGGGCTTACGTTAATCTTCCAAATGGACAATGGCACTAAAGCCAAATTAGTTAGAAAATGGGTCAAGGTTACCAAAGTCAAATGTTTTGGTGTCCCATAAAAGTATCCACACTAGTTCTGTTAGAAAAATATTGCAACAAGCTTGTGGACGTTCAGGTAATTTTAACAAAAACTACCAAACTGTATGTAATTTTGGCATTTATTAATTTTGGTAATCCTAATTAATCTAAGTCAGGAAATTTTTAGTCTGATTTAATGCTTCAAAATGAGGGGGAAGAAAGGTTTTGTGCCATTTTACTCAGTTTATGTAAAAATCCGGTTACAGTTTAAGGAGTTTTTCAGTGTTGAAATCAGTGAAGTGCACCAATTAACAGGACATAAAAATCAGGCAAAATCCCCCAAAACACGACACGCATGTCTTGTACAGCACTGATGAAATATGCAAATGACTTGAAGCTGCAGAGAAAACAAACACAGCTGGAGATGAGCGCCCAGTGGAAGGTGATTTGTTACGCCGAGCTTTGACTTGATGTTTGTCAGACAAACCTGACTAATTGGCTGTCAACAAAGCACCAAGACGGTCGTTAATGCAACACGTCAGGAAAACAGGAAGTGATGACAGAGGAGTTTAGTAAAAATGAGATATCAGAAACATGGATAATTAGATTGAATGATTTGTCAGAAACAACTCTCAGCCTCATTAAATTTACTAAGTGTACTAAATTTATGTGATGTGAATATTGAAATGCTAGAAAACTTTCCTTTTTAATAAAGTTTTCTAAAATCTGTCAACCAGAGGAAGCACAATATTATTTGGATTTGGACTGTCTGTAAATAGTTTTAGGACATTAATTAGTCTGATAAAGATAAAATAAACCTGGAAGAAATGTAATATGCTTAAAGTATGGGGGAGGTATTTTTTAAATTAAAAATACCACCAGATCTCAGTCGAATAGAAAACCTTTGGGATGGTGGAACGGGAGATTTGATTCATGGATGTGCAGCCAAATCTGCAGCAACTGCGTGATGCTAACACGTCAATATGAAGCAGACTCTCTGAGGAATGTTTCCAGTACCTTGTTGAATCTCTGCCACAAAGTATTAATGCATTTCTGAAGGCAAAAGGGGGTCCAACCTGGTAAGGTGTACCTAATAAAGTGGCTGGTGAGTGTCCCTTAATATGCAATAATATGGTGAGTAGAAACCGGGTTAGCACTAACACAGAAGCTAATATCTACAGACTTCCTTATTTCCACTATTGGGGGCACAGCCAAAAGCCAGCCAATACCAAGTCAAGTAGCATTGAGCCTATTTGTTTCTGCCACCAACCTGCATTTTTAGAGTATCTTACAGAAAAACCTTTGAACGGGCAAATTTTCCATTAATAGTTGGGAAAAGTCCTCAAATGTTTGAATCTGTGAATACTGAACTGTGACTAGGCAGAGTTTCCATGTATAGACATAAACTGTGCAGGGAAATGCTTTTTTAAGGCACTTTAGGTCACAATGTCTTTACAACAACAAAAAACCTGAAAAGAAAAGCTTCTGTGTGTAGAAATTTAAATGTACCTAATTTTGAGTCTTCATGATGTGAGGATTACCATCCACCCCAGCCTGATTGCATTTTGGTCTTGGGTGTTTGAACGGCTTCCCAAACCATTCAAGCATCAAAGAATTTTTATGAGGCTGTTAAACAAAACGAGCTCCATTCAAATATTTTCAAAGGCAGAGCAGAAAAGGCTAATATTTGTACAGTTGGGACCTTCCACCTCTCTTTCTTCCCCTCATCTCTCAGGTTCTGCCGTTTTGCTCCTGTGCTACAGTAATTGTATATTCCGGAGCACCATCTGGCCCTGGAGAGCACATTTCTCTAGCTAACATGTTTCAGAGGTCAAACGCTCAGAACGAACAAATTTGCACACATTGAATCCATCCTGATCGTCTCATTGTCTTTGCACAGTTTCATCTGCGGATGCAACAGAAAATCCTAAAGTACACGAGCTGTTGGGAGAGGAGGAAGGGGCGAGAATGGATTAACATTCAGATTGTATTTTAATCGGTGTGAGTAAGACTGGGTTCCCACTGCAGCTCAAAGTGAATCAATTCCTATTTTTATTTCTTTATTTTTGTCCTAATGCGACCTGTATCCGATCTTTTCATGACAGTCTGAACAACACAAGTTGGATTCTTTGCGACCCAGGTCACTTGGGTTGCAATACGTATCCGATTCAAATGTGACCCAACATCCAGGTCACGTCATTGATACTCGACAAACGTCACCATTCTGCGTCCTGATACTCGCAAGTGGAAAGGAAAACAACAACCATGACGCACTATAATGAGGATGAAGTTGTTAATATGCTGCTCCGGTCAGACAACAACTTCAAAATTGTAAGCTATGCTACGTTGTTAGCATCCATGTTTAACACTGACCTCTTCTTCTTCTTCTTCTTCTTTTCATGGCAGTTGGCAAAGCACTGAGAACGCTCTCTGTGTGACGTTATTGCGCCCCCTACTGCGCATGCGGGACACTTTCGATCACGTACAGATCGCATATATTTGGAAGTGTGAACGACCATTGCAAAAATAAAAATCCAATTTGGCAAAAAAAATGGGCATTGGGTCTCTACAGGCTGCAGTGTGAACAAAGCCTCAAGTAAAGTGCCAGATTTTTGTCTTTCTTTAAAGTAAAGCGAACTAAAAACCACTCCTCCAGCAGCTCATTAGTTCTCCCGGCATTATAAATTACATCATGTCCATTACTCCTGCACAGCTCTGTGTATACAGCACTTTAGAGAAATGAATGGGCTCGGTAGCAACGCTCGCAGCCATTTGGTTATTAGTTAATACATCACCCTTGTCACTGTACCTTCTGAGACTCTCACAAAGACAGCTGGAAACGTGTGGATCCCTGACACCTTTGGTTTATTAGCTGTCACTAAGAACTACCTCGATTTAAAAATTTCTGCTGATTTCAAATCAATATTTTTATTACGTTCTGGGTTAGAGCCGCTTCTTCCCTTCTGAGCTGCCATAACTCTTTGTGGGAAAGATTCAACAAGGTGTCAGAAAAATACCGTTGAGATTTTGACTCCATAATGACATGATAACACAACACAACTATGACCACCATCTCCACAAATACACCACAACCCAAATGTGCTCTGTTGGGTTGAGATCCCAACCGTCTGGAATAATCTGTTTTTTTAAGTCCATAAATCTTTTTAAAACATGTTTATTTTTAATTTTACAGAGGTTGACCCTTTCTTAAACATGTTTTTTTTTTTTTATCTTAATGTAATTTTCATTTGTACAACTCTTTGTGGACCTTAGTTTATTTTACAGTGCTCTATAACTTCAGGTTTGGTATGGGGTTGTATGGTAGGATGTATTTTTAATTGCTTAGGACACCGCTGGGTAAATCTGATGTGTCTTAAAGGCGATGGAGTGTTAAAATATAGAGCAGTTTGTGTTATTCTCCATCTAGATGTGCAGAATCATGCCAGAATCAGAGCTCAAATAAGGCAAAATACACTGAATGAAGATGACTGCAAACAAAGTATTTGCTCTTCCATGAGACCTGATTGCATCCGAATCTAAATTTACAAGAAATTTAAATTATGTCTGAAGCTATAAGTAATTATGTTTACCTTTTATATATCTGACGCAATGTCAAATTATAAAACCATCCTTCATGTCATTATGTTTCTTTCTGATGAAGTAAAATATTTTAATGAATTTGTCCAGATCAACATGGAGATATTTCAAGATGTTTGTTCAAACCTGAATGCTTCATCACTCATTTACACTCTGATGCTCATTTAAACTATCAATTATTGTTCAGTAAATGCTTATAAAAATGAAATCTGAACAAGTAGAATAGTGAAAAAGTGTTGGGCCTAAAAATAAATACCTGTCACAGTATCTGAAAGCCATATCCTCAGTTTAAAGCTGTTGTTACAGGTACAAATATGTTTATGTGTGATTAAAATAGGAAAAAACATGGATTTTGTATCATTTGAGATGTGGCCATGTTAGTTTGTGGAAAAGACTGTAAGCTCGGCTACTTCTTGGTTTATTTCATGTTTAATCATCATCTGACCATCTTGGGCTGAAAGTTTGAGGCTCTATAATCAGTCTATGGTTTCCTTTCAGGCGAGACATAAGGATTTAAAGTTTTATCATGATAGTTTGTGGTACTGTGGTGTGGTGTATGCTCTGCTATGGTAGATATCATAATGTGTAAGGTGAAGCGTAGTACAGTACTGTTTAGTATGGTTTGGTATGCTGCCGTATGGTTTAGTATGTTTTGAATTATCTCAGGTTGCCGTTTTAGCATCTTGATCTCCATCAGACTCTGCTGCTGTGCTTCTCGGTTGTCGTTACGCAGGAATGCCTGGAGGTGTTTCTGTAAAGCTGTTTCTGTTTGTTAATGTGACTGGATGACTCTTAAGAGGACAGGAGACTCTGCTGCTGATGCTCAGCTCTGGCAGACAGCAGCTCACACTTAATAAATTAAGCTGAGGTCAGAAGCGGCGCCACAGCGTCAGACATGTTTACTTTACCTGTGCTGTGTATCATTTTGATAAATAGAACACCTGGGATCCTCTTAGGCTTTGCATGCAGAGATGGGTCTAAAAACAAGCCACGTATAATAAGGAGATACTTCATTCCTTTTTCGTTTTAATTGCCCAGTCAGAGAAAAAATCTCCACCTTGATCTAATTCAGCAAACCGGTTGTCACTGGAGAAGTACAGCAAGAATTAATGTCTTAAACCTGATTGATGCTAAATGAGACTCTTATTGCAACAAACCAACTTTGCTCTCATCAGATTCCTTTACTCCGTGGTCATAAGGCATCATTTTCACCCGTGAACCAAGTGACAAAATGCAACTGAGAAAAATGCAGACAGACTTTAACTTCATTAGAACCAAACTGTGATAAACTAGTTTAACTTTGAACATTAAATCACAAAGCAACTTTACAGGAATGACATTTGATTTAGTGTCATGTGAGTGTTTTATTGGGTTTATGATGCATTTCAGAATAAAAGAGAAAGTAGATCAATATTTTAGGGTGAACGGCAATAGGAGTCTGAAAACTGTGGCATGTAAATGTATTCCAGGTCCCTTTAGTCCTAAATTAAATGCAGTTCACTGTTGAACGCCTTAAGCTGCGTTCACACCAAACGCGGTTTGCACATCAAAAACGCGTCAAGTTGGACGCGTTTGAACTTTGAAGTGAGACGCTTGACATTTTGCTCTGGACGTACGTCCAAATCAGCCATTGTTTTCCTTTGCTGGTTTCTGTACAATGGCAGATAAAACTGAGCAAGTCGCACCAAAGTACTATGTAGTGAAAGCTTCTAGAAACATAACAGAGGCTCAAATGTCTTTGCTGAACATTTTGGATTCAGTTTCTATTTTACAAACAACGGTGACAGCTAATGGCGGCACAAAGCGCATTGGTGCCTCTTGCCTTCTTTTCTTCTCCTGGTTACTTTGAACAATGGCGGGTTAAATATTTTAAAGTCAGAGGATAAGAAAAAGAAGCCAAAAAACTCTTGAGTGCCTCAGAGGTTCACCTGTAAACATAGAGGCAGGGCAGCAGTTTGATGGATTTTATCAAAGCACATGGGTTAGAATGGCCCAGTCAAAGTTCAATTGAGGTTCTGTGGCAACAGTAGAAAGAACAATGGAAAAAATTTAGATTTTCTTAATGCTAGAAACTAAAATCAGCTGACTCAGTTGTATTTGCAATTATTCTGTGTTGTGATTTTTATCTTACAATTATGAATTTGTCTTTAAAATACATGGAAGTTTGTGATTGTCAATGTGACAAAACATGAACTAAATTCAAGCAATGTGAAGCAATTGCATAAGAACACTGCAAAAACTAGTTTTGAATGCAAATGTCTTAAAATAAGAGAAAACTAACTTACAAGTAACTTTTCAACAAGACGTAGGAATTATCTTAAATTAATAATTCCTTAATATTAATTTGAAACGTTCTGGTTCCATTTGCAGATTATTTTACTTAGAATATGTGAAAACATCCAATGAAAAAGGCACTTTTTCATCAATATTAAGGAATTATTGACAGAAAACAAGCTTTTAAAAGTTACTTGTAAGTTAGTTTGACTTATTTCAAAGATATTTGCACTCGAAACTAGACCAGAAATACTTGGTAAGTATTTAGTGTTTGCAGTGAATATATATCAGTTTGCTTATATCTTCAAAACCCATCCTCCATCCTCGTTTACTTACAAAACATTTCTGCTGTCATAAATTAGAGGGGTTGTATCAGCTAGTCTTTTAATTTCTCCTCTTCATATTTTATGGATTGCCGTGGCGGAAAGAACACAAACGGGTGCATCGATAATCAAGCTCCTGTTCATTTGTGCACAGATCACATCCAAACCGCAGCTGTCGGGAAAAGTCTGGACTCAGCACCGTCTCGGCTCGCTTTTAAAAAATCTAACGAGACGCCTGATCTGACGCGACAGCTCCGCCTGAGTCCCACATTCATGGAACGTCACTGAGTCGGGTGTATTCTCATTCTGCACACTCACTTTTGTCTTGAGATGAATTTAATCACACAAAGATTGTTTGATGGATTTCTTTAATCCCCGAAAAGAGAGTAAAACACACAGAGGACAGAAATTACATCAGAAAATCACAGTGAATCTAATTATAGCTAAAAAGCAGACAGCAAATGACAGACTAACAACATGTAATCACTTCTTAACAAAACGCACGCTTCAACAACATGCAGCGTTTCCTCCTCCAGACAGCAGGAGTGTGTTGGATGTGTTTAAAAAAATAAAAAAAACACATTCTGTGTAGCTCAAACTCCCTGTGACAATTTTACAAGGACACTTGACCTGAATGATTTAAAGGAAAGGAGTGTTGCAATGCAAAATAAAAAGCACAAGGAAGGAGGCGACAGAAATACCGTTGCGAGAAAGCACTTTGAGTAATTGGCAGCTGAATTCACGAAGGAATAAAACGCTTCAGAAAGAATTGAAATCAGACAATTAGAAGTTCTTTAAGGAGCTGCTCCTGAGTCCGAGAGGAGGAAGTAATCACCTCCCAAAACAGGAGAAATGATTCCCGTCTTCGTGCAGCTCGCTTTAATTAGAGGCCAGCAGCTTTTCAATTATTTTTATTACAAAATGACCCTCAGTTTGCTTGAACACTTGTTTCTTTTTCTTTCTTTTTTCCTGATTTACATTTAGACAGCAAAGAGGAAAAAAAGGTAGAAAAAAGACCCCCGTCAGTTTCAGGCTAGAGGAGGGATGGATCTGAACAAGTCGAGGCTGTGAATAAAAACAGGCAAAATTGAAATTGAAAAAATTAAGGGAAAAAACAATCCTTTGGATGAGTTAGATTCAAAACTAAGTAGTAGAAAATCCTGATTACAAGGAGGTGAACACCTGGGTTTCAGTATAATTAACATGGGATGGGTTGAATTCTCAAAAAATATATAAAATAAAAAATATATATTTTAATATTTCATCATGTTCCCTTAGCTTAAGAGACGGAGACACTCGTTGTTCTTGAGTCTTAAACTCTGGTTTTAAAATTCAGTGTTCTGGGTCTCAGCCAAACAGTTTTTAGGCAACATACTGACCCTGCACTGTCACTGAGGTATTTTTAATTGCTTAGGACACCGCTGGGTAAATCTAATGTGTTTTTAAGGGGATGGAGTGTTAAAATATAGAGCAGTTTGTGTTATTCTCCATCTAGATGTGCAGAATCATGCCAGAATCAGAGCTCAAATCAGGAAAAATACACTGAATGAAGATGACTGGAAACAAAGTATTTGCTCTTCCTTGAGACCTGATTGCATCCGAATCTAAATTTACAAGAAATTTAAATTATGTCTGAAGCTATAAGTAATTATGTTTACCTTTTATATATCTGATGCTGTGTCAAATTATAAAACCATCCTTCATTTCATTATGTTTCTTTCTGATGAAGTAAAATATTTTATTGAATTTGTCCTGATCAACATTTGTTCTGAAAGTATTTGTTCAAACTTGAATGCTTTACCACTCATTTACACTCTGATGCTCATTTCAGACTCTGAATTATTGTTCCATACATGCTTATAAAAATGAAATCTGAACAAATAGAATAGTGAAAAAGTGTTGGGCCTAAAAATAAACATCTGTCACAGTATCTGAAAGCCATATCCTCAGTTTAAAGCTGTTGTTACATGTAAAAATATGCTTTATGTGTGATTAAAATAGGAAAAAAAAAAAACATGGATTTTGTATCATTTGAGATGTGGCCATGTTAGTTTGTGTTAGAATGCAAAATGTAGGCTGTAAGCTCGGCTACTTCGTTGTTTATTTCATGTTTAATCATCATTTGACAATCTTGGGCTGAAAGTTTGAGGCTCTATAATCAGTCTATGTGTAACAAGGTTTTATTTTAACAATACTATAGATGTTAAGTTTGTCAAAATTTGTTTATTTGACCTTTGAATTTATTTTGTTTAGTCAACAAGTTGTTTCTTCAGACATTTATTGGTGTTTTTAGTTCGGTTACGTGGCTCTTGGCAGTTGGTGGTTACCATAGCAACCAGTAACTGACAACTCCTCCCACCTTTTTTCTGTTGCCGTTGGTAACTGTGGTATGTATTAGGATCAGCTCTGTGTTTTGTTTACAAATATCATATTGTAACATATATTTTATATAAATTTAATAATACTTTGTTTCATGAGTATTTTTTCTATGTCTTGTATGTTTTTAACTGTTATGTTAGCTATGTTTAATTTTACAAATGCTAACTGCTGTTAACTGCTCACTGGGAGTTATTGCTTTGCAGTTTGTTTAGGGTTATTTATTGTATTTTATTTAATGAATAGAACTGATGTTAACCACCAACTTGATTTCCTCTTTTGCTAGAATAAATACAGTGAACCTGAAAGTGTCTGTTGTGAATCTACTGGAGCTGAGACGAACATAGAAGTGTAGGAGATATGGACTTAAAGTTTTATCACAATATTTTGTGGTATGTTGTGATAATGAGAAAAGTGGCTATTAGATAACTATTTATTACTGTATGGCTGTAACAGCATAGTAGAACAATTATAGCTCCCAAAACAAAAATGCTGCTCTGAAAAATCTAACCCATGTGCAATACGCTTCTTTAGGTCACTAGTGATCTGTGTCACACAGTATCTGGATTTAATCATATTTTCAAAGATATTGATATTTACTGATGCTCTGATTGAAGAAATGATGGAAAAAAACAGCATAAATAACAATCCCACTGATTTTTTAAAAACATCATTAATTTGAACATATCGTGTCAACAATAAATCAGAATTCTTACCATGATAAAGAAATTTATCACGATAAATGATAAGATAAAGGCCCACTGAAGTTCTAAGTGGTTTTATATTTGATAGATAATTACATTTTAAAATTTCATTTTAAAAGGTTTAAACTCCCCTACTTCAACATGTTGAAGTGAGATAACCTTCATCACTGCAGAGAGAGTGTCTGCATGGTATAACATGAGGTTAAGGAATTTTGTTATTTTATCATTTCTATAACGTTTGTGACTTGAAAATTGCAGCAAGAAGCATAAAAGGTGAATAAAAAGAAGAAAACCGATGAGGAAGAAGTAGATCTGACAATGACTGAACACAAACATAGAGGAAGGTGATTACTGCAAAAAGGAACAAGCTAGGCTGATGTAGTGAGGAAACACAAAGATGAATGGTAACATGAATAAACACAAAGAGCTAAATAACACCATGGTTAAATTCAGAGCATTACAACCAACCACAATACAGAAACCAGGCAAATTTAACTCAAGGTCTTACAAACTGTGACAGTGGCAGTCTGAGTTAGCTTGATATAACATTGTGTGGGCAGAAAGATAACACTGAATCATTATTTACTTAATAAATGTGCCTGTGTGGCAGCATACTGGCAGCTAAATGCAAATATCTATTTGATTCCCTGTTGTTAACAAAGCCCTGATTCTTCTTTTGAGTTTAGGATCTGTTTTATGAATAAAATGTCAAAGTTAGGTGGATTCACAAGCACCTGAAGATAAGTGAAAAGCAGCCAGAGTTCACAGAAAAACCTTCAGAAATCATGTAGACCACATGTGTCAAACTGAAAGACCTGTGGGCCAAATATGGCCCGCCGTAGCTTTTTATGTAGATAGAAAATATTATGTTATCAATCAAATCAATGCAGTTTTTATCCATTTACTGCCAAATTATATCAATCAGTCCCTCCAGGTTCTTGAGAATTATCATGGAAATTCATTCAAAATCAACAAATCAAAATAATTTTTTTGAACCAATACATAATAGGGAGTTTATCGCAGATTTTTCTAAAAAATTGTCAAAATGTTTTACTTGTACAAAACAGCTGCCTCAACCTTAATTGATGTCAGATTATAGTCCATGATCTAAACAGCGAGTAATAAAAAGTTGCACTTACCATCATAAATAAGGGCAAATATTTCCAAATTAGTGCCACAAACAATTTGATTTTTATTGCAGAAATCACAAAATCCTGGAGGAACTGAAAAGATGTTCAATAATATTATTTAATTTTAAGAATTTATTGACATTTTAACAGTTTGTGAACAAGTTTCATCAATACATTCTGGCACAACCGGCCCTTTAAGAGCATTTAATATCTTGACTTGGCCCAAAATGAAAATGAGTTTGTCTCGCCCCTGTAGATGCACAAAGAGACTCTGAAGGATTAAATGGAGATGAAACAAAGTAGAAAGAACTGAGGCATCAAGAACTTTGCAGAAACCTATGTATAAAACTTTTTTAAAGGTTTTTAAATCTTACAAGTTTCACAAAAGCTGTAAGTATTTTTTGTCTAGTTTCCAATTAAAATATCTTAGTACACCTGAAGAAAGACAAAACTAATTTACAAGTAACTTTAATCATTGTCAGATCTTTTTCAGTTATGACATGAGCAAAATATTGTTTTGAATATTTTTTAACTTGTTTTCAGAAGAGTAATTTTTACAGAAACATCTTTTATGTTGAAATAACACAGAAACCAACAGAAAATGTCAGCCTGACCTTTTTGTGCTTTGCAGTTTGCACAAAGCAAGATATATGATGTTAATTAGTGAATGTTAGAGGTCCTCGCTGTTCAATTAAATTTTTTATTTTATTATCAAGCCATGTTGCTACAATTTCCCTCTAATTTCTTTTGTCAAGACAAAACTTTAAGATCATTTTAAGGTAGTAAATTCTTCTCAATCTCCAAATTCAGTCCCATTTAAACGTATGATATGACTGTAATCGACTGATAATTCAATAAAACGTATTCTTTCATGGGTTTTTGTATGTTTGCTGATCAGAAAATAAGCTACAAAAAAACCCAACTGCACACAAAATACAATAAAGGCAACTGTTATTAAAAGAAAAAAACATACAACAAAAGTCTTGGAGCAAATCTTGAACTGATGTAATAAACGTCCCGTTAAAGTCACATTAGATGATGATAAAACAGCAGAACTTTCCCCACTGAGTGAAATGCGGTTACAGTGATGCTGCAGTGAGAAGAGTGATGAAGAGCTGCCAGATGACTGTACAATCCCAGGCTGAGAGGGAAAATCCAGAAAAATGGTTGTTAATCTGGAAACATGCACCACTGTGAGGGCTGCACTGCAAAAACACAAAATCCTACCAAGTACTTTTGGTCTAATTTCTAGAGAAAACATCTTAGGACAGTTAAAATAAGACAAAACTAACTTACTAATAACTTTTAGGCATGATATATGTGCTTGTTTTAAGTAAATAATTTCTTAATATTGATAAAAAAGTTCTAGTTCCACTGGCACATTATTTAATTTACAACAAGACATGTTTCCCATGTTATATATGAAATAATCTGATCAATATGAGTGAATTATTTACTTAAAACAAACTTATATCTTGCTTAAAAGTTACTTGTAATTTAGTTTCGTCTTATTAGATATTTGCTCATTTTTTCTAGTAAGATATTTGCACTAGAAACTAAACCAAAAATTAGTGGTGCTGAAAAAAAGTCAGTATCAGTTCAAATTGCTCAAAAATAATTTTTTGTAAAATTATCATTTAAAAATATATTTCGTAAAATTATTGAATTTTATATAATAAAATAAAATAACTTAATAAATATATTTTCATAAAAAAATTTTAATTTAGTAAAAATTATTTTTAGAAAATTATTTTAGGACATAATTAATTTTGTAAAATGATTTATGAAATCTCTAAACAAAATTGTCCTTCAAAAAAGAGTCTGGTTGTCATCTAGTTTTTCATAAGAAGAGAGAGAAAAGGGAAAAACAATAAATCCTGCAAATGGAAACTATTGAGCTTATTTTAATTTATCATGTGATTAATTGATTTATTGCTTATTGTGACAGGACTACGTACTGTTTTAAATAAATGTATTTTCCTTTTGTCAGTCACAAAATTTAAAGAGAATCTCAAACATCTGAAAAGGAAAACTGGATTCTGAATAAAGAATCTAACAAATCATGACCCTAAAATCTGGAATTTAATCGCCAGACTTTTCGTCTCTACCAAAAGCACTTGGTGAGATTTTGTGGGTTTTTTGCAGTGCAGTTTCCCTCCGGAGCAAAACGAAGTCCTTGACTCGTTCAGGCTGTATCGTTTAGCAGAAACCTCAACTCCCAGCTGCTGGTGAAGCTCGGCAGGGCGGCGCTGGGAACGCTGACCCGGACCAACCCCCAAAAACCTTCAGTCCAGCTCAGGAATTTAAAACAGGACAGTTTTACATTTTTCTGATTTCCAACAAGCGGCAAGGTGATGCAGCAATGCCACGCACCTGTTGCAACTACAAATATGCCACGATTTGCAGGTAAAACTATAATCACCATTAAAGCGAAAACTGAGCTGAAAACAAGCTCCTCCTGAGCTTTTAGTCATGTTAGCCTTCATTTGCTTTATTGACTGCCAGTAGGCAGGAAGTTAATCTCTATGCATTTAGTTTCTGATAAACACTGGAATTTATTTGCCAAATTAAAACAATTAATTTAGTTTTAGCATTGTGAATTAAAGCTTATCTCTGCAGACTAAGAAGGAGCCTAAACCCATAAACAGATTAATGCATACAGCAGTTTTATGGAGCTCATCATTCGGTGCATCTCCTGGAGAAATAAGCACAATTACTGAACGGATGAATCACTGGAGCAGCTCTGATGTCTCTCAAGGACTGCTCTGGATGTTTCTAAAAGGCTGGATTTGAGTTAGAGCTTTTTAAGATACAATATCTCTATAGTGAAGTATAACAGCTACTGACAGATTAATATGCCGAACCCCATAAATTCAGCAGCTAAAAGATATAATCAACAGTTCTACTGAGGTGTGCACAGTCCGAATGTTTGCTGTGCTATTAAACTACGTAGGGATTTCCTGCAGACAAACATGTTTGAAAACTTAGGGAAGGAATGGACTAGGCGTGGCCGATGTGGTGAAAAATGCCATGATTATTTCTACAGAATAATCACGGTTATGATTTTAATACAACTTCATGGACTATAAGGGAAGGTTTAGAGTGTTTAGACCAAAAGCGTACACTGGTGCCACTCTAGATCCAAATAATCTGCTTCTGGCCACGCCCCCAGCAACGTTTACACTCGCACGGGAAAATTATACAACTGTACATCTTTGAAAAGCAGAAGTAGAGCCTCCTGCACAGCCAACAAGAATGCAGCAAGTGGTTTCTGCATGGTAAGTCAACAACAAAGCACTTATCTTTTCCAGCTGCCATTGTACAGTACATACAGTGGTAAAACCAGCTGACCAAATGTACTGGTGCTGAGCTTGTGTTGCTCGGTAACGGGGCTGGACTTGGCTGGGGTTGCTAGGTAACAGCGCAATGCCTATAGAATGTGACTCAATAATCAGGAGGATTTTGAAACACCAAAAAACATAAACATATTGCCAAAAACTAGTGTTTTTTTTTTTACCACCAGGACAGTTAAGAGCAACATGGACATAAAACTAGCAAAAAGTGAATTTTGCATAACTTTTTGAAGGACAATTAGGATTGCAGACACTTCATAATTAATTGTAATTGTTGTTTTTGTTTTTTTGTTTACTTACTTTGAATATTTAAAATGTCTTCTGGTGTTAAATGTTCATTAGAATTTAAAGTTCATTGATATTTGATCATGTTTTATTGCATTATTATGTCGTTACCATTTTATTTATGTGTTAATGATTAAAAACGCAACCCACTTTTTTTTTAGATGACTTCCTCAAGCTGATAAATTCTGAAATATTCTGCATTTTGCAGAGATTTCTGTCTGGTTTGTTGATTTGTGAGTTTATATCTGCAGTATAAAAATCCTAATGTAACATGTTGTTATACTTTAAAGTCTAATATTACCCACTTCTGTTTTAAAAACAAAACAGATCAAATTTCTATAATGACTTTATAAGCAGTGAGAAAGATTATCTCCTGGATTATGTGGTGCTGAATTTGTGTTTTTTATTGTGGCTCTGCAGGCATTTCTGTGGTTATTTCTGTGGTTTAAAGGCAGCTGAAAAAGGTCTTAAAGCAGTTTAATTAAAGGCTGAACACAACTTAACAGAACGCATTTTGACTGAATGTGACTGAAGCTGCTGTTTGTTTGCAGGGAAACTCCACAGGGGTCCCTTTAACTTGAGGCACATTAACGCTGGTTTGTTTTCCAACAGGCTTTCAGCTCCATCTTAATGTTTTTATCCACGGCTGAGGAAGAAAATCCATTACAAGCCTTTTTTCTTTTTTAATAATCTATCTCATTTGTTCTTGGAAAAGCAGATATTTCATACCTTGAAATAACTTTATTACTGTGGTTCAATGTTTAGCTGCTTGTTTTTTTCCTACATTTAGAGTTACGTTCACACAGAAGCCAAATGCAACCCGAATCAGATTTTTTCGGTCCAACTCCAATATTTTCGCCTGGACAAAAATCCAATTTCTGAGCCCTTAATATGTGGTACTAAATCAGATACGTATCTGATATGTGTCTACAGTCACATTTTATCCAACTTTTACGTTATCGACATGAGACATGCGTCGAAATCGGCACAAGAAGAAACCAAACACGGTAAATCCGGATGTAAACAGTGGCTGAAGCAAAAAGAGCCGACACTTCATTCTTGTTATGATCTTGTGACAATACTGTCGGCTCTGATTGCTTAACAATTTATCGATCCAAAGACGGCGGCGTCCATTATTACTTCTGTAAACATTGCGCTGCTTTGTGACGTCTAAGTGGAAATAGGCATCATCCCGTATCCACTATTTATACAAAAACAGCTGGAAAAAAATTATATTGTGAAAGAGTTCAATATTTTTTTAACTTCTTTCAGAAAGTGAAACTCATCATACATAGGGTTCATTCACACCAGTCCTGTTTAGTCACTTTATTGAAACATTAGTTGATTTGTCTAGATCACATGTGTCAAACTCAAGGCCCGTGGGCCAAATCTGGGCCACTATAGCTTTTTATGTGGCCCTCTAGACGCTAGACTAAACGCTAAGTCTGCTTGAATATTATGTTATCAATGAAATCAACGCAGTTTATATCTGTTTACTACCAAGATATATCAGTCCCTCCAGTTTCTTGGGAATTATCGTGGAAATTTACGCAAGATCAACAAATCCCTGCATTTTTTTGTGCTAATAATTGGAAGTTTATTGCAAATTTTTCTAAAAAATTGTCAAACAATTTCTTACTTGTACTAAACAGCTGCCTCAACCTTAATTGATGTCAAATTATAGTCCATGATCTAAACAGCGAGTAATAAATAAGCGCAAATATTTCCAAATTGGTACAACAAACACTTTGATTTTTATTGCAAAAAATCACAAAAGAAATCACGAAATCCTGGAGGGACTGAAAAGATGTTCAATAATATTTAATTTTAAGAAATCGTTGATATTTGAACAGTTTGTGAACAGGTTTTATTAATACATTCTGGCACAACCGGCCATTTAAGAACGAAAGTGAGTTTGACTCCCCTGATTTAGAAAGTCGGATTTGTTTGGGGAAATGTGAATACGTAATCAAACTCTGCAAATTCTGGTCCGCCTAAAAACCTCGGTCTCTATTCGATTAAAGTGAGCTATGGTGCTGTTTGAATACATATGTGAACATTAAGAAGACCGAGACATTAAGAAACGAAGTCCACTTCCTGCTTTTAGAGCAGAAAGTGGACTGCGCAGCTGCCATTGTACAGTAAATGCCCTGCGCAGGGCATTCTGGGTAAATACAACCAAAACAAACGCAACAGTTAACGATAGCGAGAGAAATGACAAAAGAGAAATCCTACAACCACTAAAATCTGACGTCACTCCATTTTTGTTTACATTTCCTGACAAAGGAAATTGCACTCAGTGTCTTCTTCTGAGGTTTTTGAGTCTTTTACTTCAGTGGTTCTTGGTGCAGCGCTCCCACAGGTGAGGAGGGGAACAGGTTTTTCAATTATTTTGATTGTTGAAGTGTGAAAGCGAACCGCAGCAGTTGAAAATGTAACAAATCTCTTGCAATTTTGGTCTCCAATTTGACTGAATCTACCAGACTATCAGGTGTGAAAACACCCTTTGAGTATTTCAGCCTGTAGTTCTTGCAGGTTTGATGATTATGGTTTAAAAAAGCCATAAAAAGCAGTGTACTTGTGTACTGAATTGTGTCACTTTTGGTCCTTATTAGCTAAGCATTATACATTATAATAGCGATTTTGTCCAGCAGCTCTAAAGGCTAACAATGCACATTTTGTTCCAAACTTTCAGCCCAGTTTTCACATGTGACTACAGCCGACCTGCAAACCACGACAATCCTGTCCGCTTACGCTGGAGCAGAAGTATCTCACTGTCCTCTGAGTTGCCTAAATTAGAAGTCTTTGACTCTTTTCAGTTGTCATCGCTGGTCCCACAGGCCCCAGCAGAGACCCACTGGTTATTCTTCACCGTCCTGTAACAGATGCGATGAGAAGTTACTGAGCGCGAGTCGAGTGCGCTGCACCCAGAGACAAAAGGGATAAAGTCCACACGGAGATGTGTTACACAAAGAGGCACAAAGCTGGAGGAGAAGATGAGAGAAAGAGAGCAAATGCATCTTCTTCTTTGTCTATACAATGAACTGCAAAGTATATGGCAGGCACAAAATGATAATGGGATACAATTAACTTCAAATGGTTTCACTGCACACATAAATCTTCTCCTCTGTAGGGACACAAACTGCATCCAGAGAGATGGACTCTAATTGCACCTCGCTCTCTGTGCTGTGCTGCTTACATTGTCATTGGCGCAGTAAATCAGCAAACCCTCCAGAGACTAAAACCAAAACCACAAGGAAATTTAGCTTCACTGGATTATAGCAAGAAAAAGGAGCCGACATCTTCAGGTTGAAACACAACGATGCTGATTTACATCTTTACCTACAACCTGATTTTTGATCGCTTTGTGAAACAATCTTGTTTGCTGAAGATTTTTTAAACGGATCGATGCAAATTGAAACTGACAAAGCATCTGCCTTCAGCAGATGAAAGCCTGAACGAAGCTTGTTACAGGAGGCAAACTCCAAGGGGAAACAGCAGAGAAGCTGATGAGACGTCCAAGCCGACACAAATCGTCCAGTTGGCGTTCTTCCCCCCAAATCCAAAACGAGTTAACACCAGATAATGTCTTTTCCTATCAAGGCGGCATTCTTTGCTGGACTCACAGAGCCGCAAATGTTTGGTTCTGCCAGTGCAGAGCAGGGAGCGTTCCACATTCGTCTGCTGAAAACGTACAATCCAAGAAGCCGAAGGTATGAAAGATGCACGTCCACGTTTAGTCTTCAGATTTCACTTAATTCTGAAGAACCAAATGGGAACGAAATAACAGAAATGGGGAGAAATCTGAAAACTGATGTGTGTGTTTGTTTTAGTGTGAATTTTGTCAGAGTCGGCCGGGTCACGACAGCTGCCACGGAGGGTTGAAGAACTTGATGGAGTGGGTTTTGGCCCACTTGGCGAAAACTGACTTCTCTGTGATGAAGCGGTGTCCGCCGTAGGGGGCGCTCTCATGCAGATGGTACTCTGCACACTCGTCCCGGCTGCCCGCCTCGTAGTAGTGGTAGGGAACCTGCCTGTAGCCCTCAGTCCTAAAGGGAGGAGGAGAGAAAAGTTATCAGACAAAATCTTTCTCTACTGAAGAGGAAGAGAAGGTCGTTACACATGAATTAGGTGATATAACCTTTTATTTTGAAGGAAGAGTTCATCCAGTTATCAGGTCTGGACACCAAATAGTTGGACGGTTAAGTCTTGCAAAAACATTCACACAACTAAAACTTTTCACATTTAATTTTTTTCTATTTAGTGGTGAGATGTGATTAAAATTTAATTACAAGTTCTGTATATAAATGCTCCAATTCTAACGTTAACATTGGGGGCGACTGTTAGCTGCTGCAACATGTTTAGCATTGAGATGCTACTTCAGACTAGAATAGCTTCACTGAGAGGCTAACTCTTATTAGCATAACTTTAACACATTTATAGTTTTTCTAGCGTTCCTTTACATTGTTTTTTTGAAGAAAGAATTCAACCCCAATGGACCAAAAGACGCAGTTTCGTCATCTATTGCTGTTTTTTCAAACAGTGCTTGTGCGTCACATTTACAGATGTACCAGAAACACAACACGAAGGTTCCTACTCTAGATTTTTGTATTGAAAAAACAAAAATGTGCTTAACTGCTTTAAAATATTGATGTAATTAATTAATCAAAATTAACAGCTTAAAGTTCCAACCTTTAATTAATTGATAGATCCAAACTAAGTAGAGTTTAACATCTATATGCTGCCATTTTTACAGAATGTGTCTTTTTAAAATAGCTCAAGCTGAGTCAGATTGGATGAAGAACATCAATGAAGATCGGTTTTCAAGTCAAAATATGGTCAATGGGATTTAAAAAAGGACTTTAAATGGGCCAATGTAACATGTATGGTTTTTATAAAAATTAAAATTAAAATTAAAAATGAGTGAATTTTACATTTAAACAGTTGTGGACTTAATAAAGACATAGTAATTGATGGCAGTTGGCTTGAAATTTTGCACAGCTGAACTTTAGCAGGATAACATTTTGTTCCATAATGAAACTACCAATTAAAATTACGCCTGATTTCAGAGTGAACGCCAGGATTTTGCCTCACTTTGGGCGCTGGCTTCAATGCTTCTGAGTGACCCGTTACCGTCTTCAGCTGGGATAAACCGATACGTTCAAGCAGCAGCCAAGTGCTCTCTCTGAGCACTTATTCGTTTCCAAACACTTTCCTGCAACAACCGCTCCCAGTTGGTTGTGTGTAACACGCCGCGTGGGGAATGAGGTTCCCCCGTCCTGCAGCACTGGGATGAACTGCAGCTCCATCTGTGAGCGAAGGGTTCATCAGCCAAAATCTTACAAATGCTGTTCAATCCCAACTAGGTTTACACAAAAGCTTTTCAGAGAATAAAACACGGTTAAATCTCAACAAGGTTTCAACCAGCTGTGTTTTTATTTTAACAAGAACTATATGCAAAGGTTTTAGACTGCATTTTATTACATTCAAGCAGCTATTCGTTCTTTTGATCATGTAGCGTTCTCTAGTTCCTCAGGTTTTTCTTTTTACTGGACTTTCACTTTCTTTTTCTCTCATTTTCTGTCCAGGATGTGGATAAATGACTTAAGTTTTAATTATTTACCTAGAAGCAGATTCATTGTTAAACTCGGAGTGACAGGATTTAACCTTCACAAAATTTTATCGATATTTGTTGAAGAAATACTTACTAATTTAAAAAAAATAGCATTTAATATGTCTTTATTGTGTTATATTAATGATTAGTAGAGGTGCATAACATCAGGAAAGCAAAAATACAACAACTATTTAGGACTGGGCAATAAAAAAAAACCAATCATATCACAATACCACAATAAAATTAACACTAGCCAATACTGATATCACGATATGCAATAATTCAGATTGTTTGTTTTGTTTTGATGCTTCTGATTGTTTTAAGAACAGTATAAAACTCATTTATACAGAATGACTTCTCTGTTTTCTGTCTTTATTAGTTTTTTATGTTGTTATTATTTGTATTTTTAACATTTGTTTCCACTGGTATAGCACTTTGTGTTATTCTGACCTATAAAAGGTGCTGCATAAATAAAACAGACTCACTTACTATCTCTAATGTCCCCTGGCACTATTAAATAAGATTTGAAGATTTTAGAAGGTTAGTTTTGATTTCAAGATTTATTTTCAAAAACTAAACATGCCGACTGTCCTTTAATCGCCCAGCTCAAGGCAATTAAACCATTTAATATTACAATTACATTCATAATGTTTTATTCACTGAGTGTATTTGCAGATGCTAATTGTTTAAAAAACTGAGTTTTAATGTACAATTTATCCCCAGCAAAACAATACAGTTGAGTTTTTAAGTTAACTCAGAGCTGCAGAAACTCCTGCTGGGATGAAATATGTCACAGGTAAGTGAGTGAAATAAGACACAATAACAACACTAATGTAGACCATGGCATATCGATGAAATGTAGTGTGTTAGTTGAAGGGCTTTGAATTTATTGCAGCATGAGACATACAAAATAACCAGTAGAGTAAATCTGAAAACATGCAGCAAATGTCTCACTGCAGAGTAAAGAAAGTTATTGTGTTTTGTCCTAAATTTCCTGTGTATAGCATTCATTAAAAATAATATGATCTCAACCACCAATAAGCAACAGCACAACGCAGCGGATCAGGTTCACTGTGTCCTCTGGTGTCTGTTTTTAATGGCGTCTGACAGCTTTATGAGCGGATGACTTGTGTAACAACTGCATTGGGAGGAAGAACGAGACAGAAGAGAAACAGTCGTAACAGCAGCAGCAGCAAGAGAGCGACTGTGGCTTTCTGCCAGTTCCCTGTAACACACAGCTGCTTCTCCTCTGTGTCACACGGCGGGCGCGTCGGGTTTAACAAATAACTTCAGTTTCACCAAAGCTGGAGAAAATATTCAAATCCTACACGAGTGCTGGACAGTGAAGATAGTCACATGATCAGTATAAACAGATGGGATCGCACTCACGAACGCTGAAGCATGCTAAACGAAACATTAGCTTCACTATCAGCGCGTTAGCAGACGTGTGCCCACCATTGTTGATTAAAAGCCATTGAAAACCTGTATCAACATTGCGGCTGGACAATAAATCAATAACAATATGTATCGCGACAGAATTGTGATCAATATCAATACATAATACAGCTGAAATAATATCCAATAATTTCACTGAACTCCAATCCAGAACAGCACAGCATTCTGGGAAATGTAGAGGAAAGACTTTTACCGTTGAACCTCTCATGGCCAGCTAACCAAAACTGGTGGAATCAACTGACTCACTCACTCTTTGGTAACCTAGCAACTCACTCTTTGGTTACCTAGCAACAACCTGTTGGGTAACTTAAGCAGCAGCAGTTAAAGATTTCCTTATAATTGCTTAAAAATAATTTTAAAAAACAACATGGAGTGAAAATTGTTTGGAAAATAAGATAAGTCACTTGAGCAGTTTGGCATAATTTCAGATATTTAAAACAAAAAATAATTAATTATTCGACAAATATGAAATGCTTAAGTTGAGTTATTCAGCCATATTTTCCCAGCCTTATACGGCACACAAGAAAAGGTCCAAATAAAGAGACAAAATTGTAGTAGCCTGTCATGGTAACACATTTTGCTGGATGATCAACTGTCCCAGAAATAATTGAAATAAACAATAATATTGTTGTTTAGAGACCATTTTCAAGTAATATAATGACAACAATGACATAAAAATGCAAGAACATATTCTCAAAGATCAATAAACTTTACATTCTAATGAACATTTGACACTGGAGCTGGAAGACGTTTTAAAAGATTAATAAATAAATAAACAAAACAACAGGAACAACAAATAAAATGAATTATGAAATTTCTGTAAACAAAACTGTCCTTCAAAAAAAGGGCAAAACACCAGACTGAAGACTTTTGTTGAGATTTTAGTACAATGAGAGACAAACGAGAAAAACAATAAATCATGCAAATGTTGAGCCTGTTTTAATTTATCAGGAGATCAGTTGATTATGTATTGCTTATTGCTACAGGTCTAAGTACAGGTACATTAAAAATATACTTCAGTATACAAAGTACTTGTACTTTGCTCCATCCTGCCACTGATTTCACCATCTCTGCAGCTTTAAATCTGAAAACCTGGAACCGCTTCATGCAAACATGGAAGTTGTCAGATCGGAAACTTGGAAAAACACAACATCTGCAGGCATCAATGAGGACGGGGGGGAAATAAACGATGCACATGCAGAGAGGGGGAGAAGTATCCAGTAACTGCCTCGCTAAATCATCAAATCTCCTCTGTGCCGGTTGAATTACGCGCGCCTCTCTGCCATGTGTCTGCGGCTCTTATCTCAGCTCCCGCTGCGCACCGGGGAACGCACGGAGGATGAAGAGCTGGATTTCCAGCATGCATTTGGGAAGCGAGTTTGAGGTTCAGGAGAAGGAGGAGGTTCAGGTGGATGATGAGTTCATCGAGAATGCGACGCGTTTAGAGAGAGAGAGAGAGTAAGAAAGAGAGCAGCCGAACCCAGAGCGCCGTGTTTGTCATCCCTCCTACGGCCTCGCAGCGCGACGGTAATCACTCAGCCGGGAGTCAGGGAAAAGACGACAGGCGCGTTCACAGGAGAGACGCAAAGCAGAGAGGACAGCAAGAGACACGGCAGGCAGAGACAGACCCAGTAACGCCACAAAAAAATCCAGTATGGATGCCAGAATGAAAATGTAACCGTTAAATCCAACAGCCTGGCTTCGAAATGGACAGTGGTGGGATGTGGCGAGGTATTTATTTATTCCAAACAAGTTTTTAAAAACAAGAAAACAAGCAATCAGTAGGACAGAGAAAACATGTGCATACAAAATAACTGAACAAAAATAATTAGCTTACCACCACTTTTCTGTTTGAAAAAGAGTAGGAAGACATGAACACTTATTTAATCCTACATCTTATCTCAAGTTAAAGAAATATATCACTTACTGACGCACTAATTATCAAAAATGTTCAATTAAAACACAAAAACCATGTTATTGACCTCTAGCGTTGAGTGCATGTGCAAAATGTCCGGATATAAACAATAACATGCAAAGGGTCCATGTTTTGAATGTATTTGTTATTTATTTAATTAGATTTAATCATGGATACTTTCAGCTTTTATATGAAGTATCTGTACTTTTATATGAAGTTTCTGTACTTTCTACTCCACTACAGTTTGCTACACTGCAAAAACACAAAATTTTACCAAAAACATTTGCTCTCATTATCTTAATACACTTGAAATTAGATAAAGCTGACTCAAAAGTAACTTTTCAGCCTGACATAGCAGCTTGCTTTAAGTAAATAACTCCTTAAAATTTATGTAAAAGTACTAGTTCACTTATAACAAGACATTTTTCCCACATTACAAGTGGAAAAATCTGCTGATGGAGCAAGAGTTTTCTCATCAATATTAAGAAATTATTTACTTAAAATAAGCCAAAATGTTACTGTTGAGTTAGTTTTGACTCATTTCACGTTTACTAAGATATTTCAGTATAATTTGTTTTTGTTTTTGCAGTGTAATGTGTTGTGTTACAAGTTACATTGAGTTTTTTTATTTGTTTATTTGTTTTACAGTAATCCATGACTTATTTGAGTTAAATGGTTCAAAATGTTTTAAAAATGATGTCAGAAAATTAAGATACTGTTCACTATTGACCCTATTTCAATACGAAATATTAAGTATTTTTAATTATAGAGTTATTTTGTTAGGTGTGTCTAAAGATAAGATAAGATAAGATTGAATTGATACAGGGACATTTGTTTGTCCAAGCGTAGCCTGCAACGAAAATTAAAAACAAGTAGATGAATAAATAATTAATAACAAAGAAAACATAACAATAAATAGCAATTAGCAGTGATATCGCTCAGTATATTGGTAAAAATATATTAATTTAAAACTATAAAAATGTAATTAAGCATGTTGGTTGTGCTTTGCGTTAAAAACTTTCACAGATATAACCACTTCTCTTTCTTATTTTTCTTGCTGGCTTTTAACTCGACTGATGCACAGAACCACAAGTCCAAGTGTAAACTGTAACACAATAAAACCACATTATTTGCATCCTTGTCAACTAAAATGATGTATTAAAGAAAATAATGATATTGTAGACCATTGCATTAAGGAATACATTCAGCAAGTACTTTTACTTTCAATACTTTAAGTATTTTACAAGGAAGTTAAGAGAAAATAGTACTTTTACTTGTACTAGTCTATAATTTTGTCTGTTTATTTGTGTTTCTCCACTGCTGGAAATGAAACGGTGTGCAGTTAAAGATGTGGATTTCATTTATCAGTTTTATAAAATCTGATGTTTTTATTTCCATAAGTGCTCAGAGGAAGTAGCAGGTGGTGAGGAGGCAGTGAGGTGTGTCGTCACTGGTGTCTTACTTGCAGTAGGTGTCGTTTATCATGCCGTAGATATGGATCTCTTTGCACATGTCCATGGCCAGGATGAGCGTGAACCAGCCGGTGCTCAGGTAAGAGCCGGACTGAATCCTGCAAACGCAGAAAAAAATAAAATAAATCTTGGTAATAATAATATGCATCACAATTCAAATATTGATAATTTGCAATTACAGAGTTTCATTAACACTGTACCAGCGACCTTTGCACCTTTTGCTGATGCATTACAGCTCAACCGAGTCGTTAAATTATTCCAACAAATGCTTCCACTGAGAGCTTGTCCTCAGCTCAAACATAAATTTGAATGTAACGGTAATAGCAGATCAGCAGAAACACCATCCTCTCCTTGAACAGATGCCCAGTTCAATGTGATTTTTTATTTAACACTCAAGTTTTGGAGCTTTTACACTTGACTGGAGATGATAAAAAAAAACTACTGAAAGGCTGAGAAACAACAGGCAGCTCTTCAATTATTCAAGCACCCGGTGGGCAAATCAATACCAACATGTATAATCTTTTCATGAGCCCGAGACTATTAATGTTTGATTTGTGGATGTTCAAAGTTAAGACATGTCAGCTTTGATCATTTTTATCCAGACAACATGGAGTTGGAGTTTTATCTTGGCTGGAGGTTGAGAAGAAAGTCTAAAGCCTGAGTCTGCAGGTCGGACTGGGCAGGGGGCCACGGACTCCCCGAGGCCACTCAGCAAGCCAAAATATACTGAAAACAGAAATATATGAAGATATATTTAATATTTATTTTATTTAAAAAACACCTGTGGCTCTCTGGACTCTCCAGAGACACAATAGACTGAAAATCTAAGCTATTATTTCATAAAAGAAAGAAATGTCAGAACAAATCTACACCAGATTCCAAAATTCATGACTTTGGTTTGATTGATCTCTATACCAATAAATATATATTCATTTATATAGAGCTCACTGCACTGACCATTCAACCAAATATTGATTTCTGAACTCTTCCTGAGTTAAAACATTAGTATTGTTGTTTCAAAATGAATATGAACTTGTTTTCTTTGCATTATTTGAGGTCTGAAAGCTCTGCATCTTTTTAGTGTTTTGACCATTTCTCATTTTCTGCAAATAAATAAAACATTTTTTGCTTGGAACATCAGAGACATGCTGTCAATAGTTCATAGAATAAAATAACAATGTTCATTTTACTCAAACATAAACCAATAAAAAGTAAAATCTGAGAAACTGATCTCTTAATTTTATCTAGAGCTGTATACTGAACTCTATTCAACTGAAAGTTTACATAACAGCCTAGTAAATTAGCGCTTCATAATTTAACTGGAATTAAACTCAAGGCCCGTGGGCCAAATCTGGCCCGCCACAGCTTTTTATGTGGCCTGCTAGATTCTTGACTAAACTCTTAAAAGTGTTCTTAAATATTATGTTATCGTTCAAATAATGCAATTTTTATCTGTTTACTACCAAATTATATCAATCAGTCCCCCCAGTTCCTTAAGAATTATTGTGAAAATTCACACAAAATCAATGAATCTCTGCAGTTTTTTGCACAAATAATTGGGAGTTTATTGCAGATTTTTCCTCAAAAATTGTCAAAAACTTTCTTACTTTTACTAAACAGCTGCCTCAGCCTTAATTGATGTCAGATTATAGTCTATGAGCTATACAGCGAGTATTTAAAAGACTCCCCTGTTCTAGGGGAAACTACTGGACTAAAGTTAGAAAAAGTGTTCAGTGAACACTATTAACTACTAATCTCTCCATGAAAATGACCTCTAACCAGACAAATAATGTACTTCTCTTCCAAGACCTCAAGCCGAGCAGAAGCGTCACTCGGCTTTCACTCTAAATGTTTAAAAACAGTTTGCAAACTCATTAAATGTTCATTAAATTAAGTGAAATCAAATAAGACCACAGGAGAGAGATTTCTACTATGTTTGTTTTACAGTGCTTATAGCTCTGAAAAAGATGGAAGCTCAAAGTAAATAAGTTTAGAAATAAACACATTTTGGGGAATAGTAACGATTGTGTCTCCGGTCTCACGCTGCTCAGTAATGATGTCTCTGCTCTGAACTCCACAGCGCAAATAATGGGAGCAACAGTTCACCTCTGTGCCTTTCATGCCCAAACTGGAGAGGACAAAGACTTCATGAAGACTTTTAGTGTATTTATTCCTGTTTCCTATTGAAACTAGTGTCAAGAAAATTGGTGTCAAGAAAAGCAAAAGTAAAAGACTGATGCTAACTCTGGAGGAGCTGCAGAGATCCTCAGGTCAGGCAGGATGATGTTAGGAAAACATAATTCAGCTGAATCATAGTGGTGAATATCGCAAGAAAGATAAGATATGATGCATAAGTAAAAATGTTACTGGGTTCAAAGCAACTTGGTTAAAAAGAAACAAATGTCTTTGATTTTTCTCAACAAGGTTTAATTGGAAAAGAGACGCCACTCTGTTGCTGTGAAGTTGCTACTGAAGTTTGCTGTGATTTTTCAACTGCTGTGGTTTATACCTCAGATTTATGTCCGGGTGTTTGAAATGGCTACTGTACATTTTGTACGAGCCGCAGACATTTTGACTTTTGACTGGAGTCCAAAATTAAAACTCTATGGCGTGCTTTCTGACATGGAAGCTGCAAATTTGGATTTTCACAACAACAATCAAGTAAATCTAACAAAGAAACGCTCACCGTTCCCTGTATTTATTTATTTATTTAATAAAAAGAGTACCATCCCCCTATTCTGCTACTATTAATCCTCCTTGTGACACTTCTTGGCATTATTCTCACTCACTCTTGGAAACTTTAAACATCGATTTGAGAAGTGCAAAAAGGAAAAAAAAAAAAACAATGCAAGAGAGAATAAAGAGACCGCTTAAAATGATCAGTTTCTCTGATTTTACTTTTTATAAGTTTATGTTTGAGTAAAATGAACATTGTTATTTTTTTCTATGAACTACTGACAACATGTTTCCGAAATTCCAAGCAAAAATGTAGTATTTAATTTGCAGAAAATAAGGAAAAAGATGCAGAGCTTTCAGACCTCAAACAATGCAAAGGAAACAAGTTCATATTAATTTAGAAACAACAACACTAATGTTTTAACTCAAGAAGAGTTCAGAAATCAATATTTGGTGGAGTAACCATGAGGGGGTTTTCAATTCTTTCCAGCGCTGCATAAAACACTATTTATTTTTAAACAATTTCTGGTGTGATATGGATAAAAACTGTCTGGAGAAACTCTGTGAATAAATAATGAGGAGCCACTGTGTTAGTCAGAGATACCAATCCAATCCAGAAATGTAAGCAAGAGGAATCAATTTAGAAACCAATCAGCTGCTAACTTTCAGCTGCATTATTCAAAATGTTTGGATTTTGAACCCGACAAACTCCTTCAAACACTGATACACACAAACATGCATGCGCTGGAGGTGTAGGGGAGGAGAAATTACAAATATATATATATATGCAATTTGTCGTAATAAAAGGGTGGAACAGCGTGGAAGGGAAATGGGACATTATCACCGATACGCGGCTCGGCAGCTCTCAGCCGTCTGAGCTGTCAACACATCACCATCACCCTGCATTATTCATTAGCAGTTTGCCACTTCGGCAGCAGACAAACAGGCTAGCACGCAAACACGGGCCGGCACATGCACCACATCCCCGACGGAGAGCTGGATGTTCTGGAATAAATGAAGGGGGAGGGATCTGCTGCACTGATAACTAACATTTCAAAGCTTGACGTCTGCTGGATGCGGAGGCCCAGAGAGAGAACGCCTGATAGCATTCGAGGCCTGAAACAGGCTGCAGTGTTTACCTGTGACGGTTTTAATGGGACAAGTTTGCGGAGAGGCGGCTGTTATTGTGTGGTCAATTTAAAAGATAAGGCAGGCTGTGAAGTCGCTTCGGCAGGCGACAAATAACATCCACAGCCCGGGGACACGGAGAATGCAATTTGCCTGTTTGGTTACAGCAGAAGAATCTCCTTTTACTCAAAGGCGGCAGACAAAATGTGTCATAAGGTCTGACTCGACGGCGCTTTGCTTTTAAGAGAATCCCTTTTAGTCTCCACTGAACCTCTTGTCTTGCAAAATGAAATAAGCAGAGCTTGGGCGAAAACAAAGCAGGAAAGAAAGTGCATAAAGAAATTTTCTTTCAATAACCGAGGAGAGGTGAGGTGGGAGTTACTAGAACAGGCAGGATCGAAACAAACAACCCCCTAAATCTGAGCTGCAGCTCGCTGAGCTTTACATCTGGAGAACAAGAAGCTAAGCCGGCGTGGAGAACTGCCCGGGATCCGCCAGACACTCATCTGCCTCCGATTCCACTCAATAACTCGCTCTTGACATTCGCGGCAGGAGGGCTGTCCATTTGTGTGAGATAATCTGCAATGACGGGCGATTCAGCTGAACCGTGCCTCGTGATGGCTCTGCATGTTGCTCCGATACGATCTGTCACCTGTCAGAAACACTCAGAGGAAAATACCTCAGCGCCATTGTGGCAAGCTGATCGCTCAGAGAGGACGTCATGCTTACACGGAATTCAGGGAAACAGCTTTTCAGGGAGATTTTTGTTTTCTTGCCCAAAGTTCAGCAAGATGATTGATACACCTTTCATAGATATTCCTCTTCCTTCTCTGGCCTGCAAGCAAACCTCCTGTGGATTTTTCTTTAAGCTTTTACAGGTTTAGACAACAATAACTCAGGTCAGGGGTGTCCAAACTTTTTGTCACACAAGCCAAAACTGTCGAATCAAAAGTAGTAGTGGTCCCAAAAAAAACAAAAAACAAACAAGAAACGTAAAGTCAAGCAAATAAAGTAACAAGATTTTTAAATTTTTCTCAAAATTGATTTTTATTGTGGATCCAAAACTTGAGAGGGATTTTATCAGCGGTGGGCCATTGCAGATATGAAACACAAAAAGGAGTAAATTTCCAGCAAAAATCTCAGAAAGATTTTAGAACAAAATTGGAAATCTCAGAGTTTCAAAAGTAAAAATCTTTTGACTTTAGGAATTTTTCTCAGTTTCAAAACTCAAAAATATCCAATGAGTTTTCTTTGCTGGAAATGATTGATGACTGTTTGTGCAATTCAACTCAAAAATGACACAAATTTGTCCCATAAATGGAGAGTTTTAATTTGTAAACCGGATAAAATTATCAGCAACAAAATGTTCTTACAAAGTATTCACCTTTTTATAACCAAGTTAAACCTTGTTTATCCAGAGACTTTTACTGAAAAACCAGCTTTTATTCTTTCTTAAAAATGTGAAAAAAGTTTTTTGGAAATAAATTTATTCAATTGAGCCCAAAAGAAACTAAAAACTACTTTCATTTAATACAGCAAAATCTGCTAGAGCATTTCAGATCCGAATACGGCGTTGTTAAAATCTCTTTCAAGTTGTGGATCTAACATAAATATCCATTTTGAAAAATAACAATAAAATAAAAAAACTTTATCTTTATTTATTTATTTTTTGGCCTACGTAATAAAACGTTTGTAGACCTCTGATCTTTATTCGAGTTTATCTCCATTTGGATCAATGATCACTTGGTTAAAAAGGCAAAGAAAATAACCAGTTATCTCTCCAAACTTATTTCTTCATTATGACTTAAGGTCAATATGCAAAAGCACTTCTTTTATTCCTTCTGGCCCTAAAACACCTTCTATAGATAAATAAAAATTGTTAAGAACATTTTGGTCGTATTTCACTGTGATTAAGAATCACGGTCTGATGGTGATATAACCAAGATAAAATGCAGCTTCAGTTACTTAACAGTAAAGTAAGTTTACAGAAATGACTATTTGACTGGAATTTAACTTTATCTAAGTATGTACAGTATATACTGTATATAAAAGTGTAGTCCCTGGTTTTGCTTTGACGAGAGAAGAGCAAGGTGAGGGGGTGTAAAGACAAGAGCTGAATACGTGAGACGCACTTTTCAGAATTTATGATTTATGGAAGGACGTCTCATTAAAACATTTCATGCTTGCCTGAAATGAATTATAAAATAGATAGATTGCATGAAACAGCATAATGGAGATGTGTGGTACGTGATAATTTGGGTCCAACTCAAAGCAAGGACTTTTTCATCAAGCTAAATATACGATACCTTCACTTGAACAAAACTTTGTTATTCTGTCAGAAGATTTTTCACTTTTCCCACAAATTTTTTAAACCTATTTTGTGACTTTACTGTATCACAGCCAATCATTCTGGACTTTGTCTTACGTTGGACCTTTTGGTTTTCCTGTGATAAGATCACTTTTCAAAAGCATCGACAGAATTGTAGCAAACAAAGACAATGTCATCAGCATACAGCCGGATTTTTAGTCTTTGAATTTGGGAGACATTGAATGTTCTGATTTTTACCAAGTCAGAAAGTTGAACCTGAATGATAACAAAAACAATCACAAATAATAAATAATCTCATCAGTATTTTTTAATGCTTGTCAAACTCAACTAAAACATGTTTATATTTGAACAGCTGAAACATCAGCCTTTATAAAGATCAGCAATCGGCAAGAAAACTGTAATCTGTGCATCCCTATTTTTTTCTTATACTTTTATTACAGATATATTATAGTTACTGGGCTGCATTCAGCCCATTAAGATGTTCCTGTGGAGTCAAATAAATCATCTGGCTTGGAATAGCTGATATTTTATGGGGTCTGCCACTGAATATTTTATACCCAGCCCATTAAGGATCCCTATTATGCTTCATTCAACAGGTTAGAATATGGTTAATACAAAACACATACATACATTTTTTTCTCCACAAAATCATTCTTACATAACTAAATTTTTGTCTGCTCAGTTCTGCTTATTAACTGTTCTAGCGTCGCTTGTCTGCTTTAAGTATAATTGCTGCTGATGCGCAATTATACGACTGTTATATGCTGTTAATTATACAACAGCAGTAAAACCAGCTGACCAAACATGCTGGGCTCGGTTGCGGTTGCTAGGAAACAGTGCAGTACCTGACTCAATTTCCAGACACCAAAAATATTAACTTGTTGACAAAAACAGCTGAATGTTTTTTTTAAAAGGAAAAACAAACATTTTGGTGTTTTTAGAAGCAGAGGAGAGACAAATAGAAGTACAAAAATGTGCACATTTTGAATAATAAGGTCTCCTTAAAAGACTTTTTTATTTCAATCAACCTTTCCAGCAATGGAGCTTTGTGAGGTCACTAATCCTGCCACGTTCAATATCAGAAAGCAATCCAGACAATGTGAAGGGCCGATAGGAAAAGAGGAATTTATCCATATTCAAGGCCAAGTTGATCTGTTTATTTTGTCTCTGGCTCCTGTTACTTTGTTTTGTATTTGAAGCTCTATTATAATCTACTTATGATCCACCAACACACACTGTGAATACTTGTAATTTCCTTCCAGGTCTTCAGGTTTTATTGAAAACCCTTTTCAGCTGCAGAGCATTGATCCATGCACATAACAACCTGGTTAAACCATTTCATCCATCCTCTTTCATTCTGAGAGCATGTCAAGCATCTATTTCCCTTTGCATCTTATTTGAGTCTTTCTGTGTTACTTTAAACAAATTCCCATTCAATCACAGCCTTCAGGTTGTAAACAATAAGGTCTCTGGTTGTACAAGAACGTTTTCACTGCTTTTTCACTAGACAGGTTCTGATATTTTTCTTCTTCCTCATCAGCATGTGAGCTTTCACTCATGTCAGGACGCTGCCTGATGCAGCCGAGTTTGTTACTAGTTGCTTCCTTCACTCAGCAGTAAGCTGTGAGACAGGTTTTTGCCTGTGGGCGGTTCTGCGTAGAAGAACATCACACAACATCTTCCAGTGTGGAAAACTAAACTGCGATGTGTCCCCTCCCCCAATCCCACCGCACCGGGAACAAATAGTAACAAAAACGGGAGGCTTTTATTGGTGGAACGTTTTTCCCTTAGGAAGACCGCGGAGCAGAGTAATTTATTGTAATGATAAAACGAAGGAGGCAGCTGTGTGGGCTTGCTGAGCCGGTCTTTATTTCTGCCGGGAGGCGACGTGAAGCATGGCGAACGACTTCCACAACCTGCATTATGAAAAGAAATTTTGCTCTTTTTTGAAAAGGCCTGGTTTTGTTTACTTTCATACACAGAGCCATTAATAAGGCAGAGAAAGGAAGCCGGCCCACGGAGGAATAGCCGTCTGCTGATGAAGGGGAAGCTCAGTCGTTTGTTTGAGGGTGATTTTGTCTTTGACTCCCATGATTCGCTACAGTAAAGTACACTGACTTTCTTTTCATGCATATTAAGCAGGTTAGAGGGTGAATTTGATGTGATGAAAGAATATTTGGAGTGTTTCATGCATGCAGATGAAGAACTGGTCAAACGTTTTCCTTCAGCTCCTGTTTCTGTTGTTTTCTGTCCTGCAGCTACTGCAAACAGGAAACTGAGGCTCTTCTCCTACTGAACGGGCTGCAAGTCCTTGAATATTTTTTCTAACATTCAGTTGCTTTTATATTCAACATGAGAATGCACTAAGGTAACAATGCAGCAGAGCAGCAAACAATGTCTGCCGATTAACTTTGGCATCTTCAATCTCTTCAGGAGACATCCTGTCTTAAAATGACAGTTTTCTAGTCTTTACTTCAGCCTCACACTTTTAAATTTTACATTTTCTGCAGAGAAATAGATATTAATTAACCTTTTTAGTAATTTAAACTATCACTACCACTTTTTTATTTGTATAGGTGGCTTATTATGCTTCCTTGAACAGGTTAGAATACACAAAACATGTTGATTACATGCTTGAAATTTTATTTCACACAAAATTATTCTTATGTAATAAGATTTTAGTCTGAGCAGTTCTGTGCATTTTGAGCTCTTTTCAGAATGAGGTGTATTAAGGCGTCTTGTCACTTTAAATCCAAAACCCTTTACTGGCCACGCCCCCAACTAAACATTCACGCTCGCATGGGAAAATGGCGGCAAACAGATGCGCAATTATACAACCGTACATCTTTGAAAATCAGAAGTAGAGCCTCCTGCACAACAAATAGGAATGCAGCAAGTGGTTTCTGAATGTTGAGTCATCAAGAAAATAGTTAGTTACAATGGCTGCTGGTTTTTCCAGCAGCCATTGTAACGGCGCCGTGTGATGCCGGGTAAAATGAGCTGTTTTCAAAATGGCTCATTTTCCAGACACCAAAAAACATGATTCAGTGCCACAAAATGTCTCGTTCTGTTCTGTCGTGTTGGTTCTGGTGTCAGCAGAAAACATTCTGGACCTTTTACTTCCACGCTCTATTTAGAGTTAACTATGGGGACTCAGGAAACAAGCCAACAAACCTCTATAATTAAACTCTAGAGAGACCAATGAATGATTGATGACTGCTAGACTTTATTAAATCTAATAATTTTTATAAACTTCATTACTTATTTATTATTTGATGTGTTTCATTTCACGTAATTAAATCGCAGAAGTTTAAGTGATTAAAGATTAAAGAAACTTAATATATGATGATGGTGTATTCAGTGATGGTAAATCCTTCTTTTAGAAATATGCATCATCTAAATTTGTAATTAAATTGTTTCATAGTAAAGTCAAGATTACTGATATAGCACATTTCAGCAATAAGGCAGTTCAAAGAGCTTTACAACATACAAATATTATAAAGTCACCAATTTATGAACCAAGCAATAAACATCACGTTTTGTTCAATGGCATCATCAAAATTATCAAGCACATCAAATATAATATTGATCCAGCTACTATTAATCAAAGCCAACTCTAAACAGGTCGGTTTTTAGCCTTGATTTAAAGGAACTCAGTGTTTCAGCAGTTTTGCAGTTTTCTGGAAGCTGGTTGTATATTTGTAGCCCCTAGAAAACGTTGTAAATCGTCCTCCATGTCTCTCGTTTTGACTCCAGTACATCGCAGCATCGCAGAAACGGACTAAACATGCCTTTTCACCCAAAAAAGGAGCTTGCGATTTTTCAAACATATGTCTTGATCTGGAGAAAGTAAGGTGGGATGGCTATTCTCTTATTTTTTTCTCAAAGTCCCCTTATGGCAGTCTTCCTCAAACTGTGGTCCCCAGACTACTGTTGGTCCCCAAGTTACTGCATGTAAACAGCCGTTTATTTGCCGTGACGTGAGCTCAAAGTGCGATGCTCAGCTAGCTTACCAAAGGATTGTGTTTAAAAATAATAATGGACAAGTAGCTTAAGATTGGGTCACTAAAAAGAAAACCTGAAGACACAGATGGAAAGTTTCTCAGGGTTACCTGCAGAACTTTTGTTTTTGAACATTATTTTGATACACACATATGCAGTTCTAGGTTTGTGTCTGGGCTGAATGCGACATGATGGTGACGAGGCGGCGAACAGCGCTGCGCCCCGCGCTGACTAACTGCATCACCTAAAATAAAATTATTTAAGGGCTACCTACTTCCTGAAAGAAAATGTCTGTTTTTACTAAAGCAACTCAAGTCTATTGTTCTTTTATTATACTACTAAATTACAAATAGCTCTAAAACATTATTAATGCAACACAACACTTGTAGTAAAGAACTGCTTTCATCGGAAAGCGTAGAATCCATACTTTTAGAATCTATAAATAACTTAAAACATCTGAGTAGTCGTGTCCATTAGGATAAACAAAGACAATAAGTTAAGAGACTAATATTTTCATTCCAGGTTGTATATATTAAGGTGTTGTTGAGTTAGGTGGTCTGTGAATGTTTGTTAATTGGGGTAAGTGATCCCCAGCCTTGAAAACTTTGAGTAACACTCCCTGAAAGGTAAGAGATTAATCATTTTAATTAATGGTCATTGACATAGTTTAGAGTTGAACATCGTTTTTAGACCAGGCATTGTTTTGAACATTACTTAAAAGTCTTTCAGTTCTGTAAAGGAAACAAGATCCAGCCTAAAGCGGGTATAGTTTATTTCTGTTTTATGATACTTTGTGTTGTTTTTTTGATTGTTTTGAAGTGTTTACTAAAAGCTGTAAGTGAAACTTTCATCCTCAAACATTTCAGCTGCACTGAGTTTATTCTAGACGCCGGTGGGAAGGTTGTTCTGTTGTTTTCCTTTGTTTAGTCCTTTGATATGCATTAAATTTTTTTACAGGGATTAGTCTGTCATGCTGCAGTTCCTTAGGGGATAGAGATATTGAATTTTTACTCCCTTGAGTTCTTCTTTGTTTTTGGTTCAATATTCTGCACCATTTTCAAATCTCCTGTCTCTCAGGGGATTCCCCTTTCTATCACTATTTTCTGTGGCACTCCATCTTTGCTGCTGGTTTTTATCAACCCTATCAACCATTTTCCGCTCTGACCCTTTAAACCTTCCCCATTGCTCTGTTCGTCTCTCTCTCAGAAAGAGTTAATGACCTTGTATTCCTCCTGAAGCACCTCCAGTGAAGACACAGAGCAGTGGTGCTAAAAAGAAAGAAATAAAGCACACAGGGTCTCTTTTCCACAGTAAATTCAAGCTATTTTAAAGCATTTTCAGGGTAAGTTTTCAAACTTTTCAGCAACACACTTAGACAAAAATGAAAGAGTTTCAAATCACTTCGACTATTAATAGTCTTGTGACAGGATCCAGGTAAAGTAAAATATAACAAAGATTATGTTTGAAATGTCCCCTAAATACCTGAGTGGTTCAAGAACAAAACACTAATTTAACAAAAATAAAATCCTATATATCCATATATATATGCCAACCTTTATCTCAATTACACAGATCAATAAGTAATTTATTTGGTTTTGTTTCAAACAATCGAAACAAATGGTGTTAGGGTAAATGACCTTTCTGCATTAATTAAATGCTTGAACACAAAATACAAAGAAAGTTACAAAAAAAACCCATCTCAATTTCTGTAATTTAGCAAACAGAAATAAATCTGATGATTCTAATTGACCTTAATCAAGAAAAGTTTAGTCTGATTTAACTTCAGACGGTGAGAAAAAAATGTGTCTTTGTCTTTTTATTGGGTTTATGAAAATATCTGGTTTCTACTGTAAAGAACATTTTCCAAATTGAAGCTTTTAGTCAAACGTTCGATTCCACCTTATTACAAAACAGCAGATTGAATATCAACCACGTTCAAGGACTTTTTTCAAGGATTTCAAGCACCTTTACAAACCCTGAATATGATTTTCCAGCTGAACTGACTTGATAATCTGGGATACAATGAGTTTCTGACGCTCAGAGTCGCATTAAGCTCCGTTTAGGTGATGATGAGCAAAGAGAGAGAAGACAATATCACTGCACACAGGAAGAAATTCATTACCCTTGAGAGCTGCAGGAAATGTCAGGGCCACAAAGCGTGGTGGTGTCGCTGCTGCCCATGATGTCGACACATTTTATTCCGCCTCTCTGTCATCATTATTCAGCCTTTTCTGTTGTGATGTCTCTGTGGAGACTTGACAACTTTGACGTCTGAGACTATTGTGAAATAAGACAATTATAACCTTTTAAGACAGTTATTCATGGAGCGCTAAATACAGAGAGAGTTTGAAACAGGATCTAAACGTAACATTAATCTGAGAATAATCTGAGAGATTAACTAAATATTTAGAGTCTGAGTTGTTGAATTTGCAGTCATGGGGAAAAAGAAAGATGTTGCCAATCAAAATGTTCTTGGTTAATTTAAAATCAGCAAGTCTCATCACTTTTATTAAAGCAAGTTTTTGCAGCTTGCTGGCTTAAATTTACATTCTAGAGTTTAATCATTACTGGAAAACATTTAAGAGTGTTGATAATCTTTCCAGGAGTGGATGTCAACTTCACCCCAGTTTTGTTTAGTCAAAAAAATTTCAAAATAAATTCAAAAGCTACATCTCAGATCCAGCCACAATTTTAGGAGAATTAGACTGAAGTTGAGCTTCAAGGTTTCTGGAAGAATTACGTTTAGACAGATGAGACCAAAGTACAAATGTTTGTCTCTAATCCACAGAACTATATTTGTGGAAAGCCAAACATCATGTCAGCAAAAATACGTCATCACAACTGTTAAGCATGTTTGATGATGTGGGCTTTGATTTTTATTGAGTTGTTACTAGAGCTTTAGAATATTTTAAATTGCGGTAATCTTCACAATATCAGAGCTAAATGTTTTCAAAGTTAGCAAAAATGCTAAGGCGCTATGTGAAGCATTAGCTCCGCTATTAGCACATAAGCGGAACTGCGCCCACCACTGAAGATTACTAATTAAAACTTATTAGAACATTAGTGGTGGGCAATAAATCAGGACATGATCAATATCAGTACCAATATTCAATAGTTTCACTGAACTCCGATCCATAACCGCACTGCATTCTGGGGGATGTAGGCACAGGAAAGGCTTTAGCCATTCAACCTCTCGCAGCTAGCTTCGCAAAGTTGGTGGAATCAACTCACTCTCTCTTTGGTTACCTAGCAACAACCTGTTGCGTAACTGCCACCAGTATTTCAGATTTCTAAAACAAAAAACGAATCAATAATTATCGATATCGACTGATATGAAGCCTTTGTATCGTGTTTTTCAGCCATACCGTCCAGGCCTAATTAGCATGTCTAAAGTAATAATACTTCAGTTACGTTTATTTTAAAAGAATTGCTAGGTCTAGCACTAAGTGTAACTTATTAAAAAGAAAACAATAATAACATTTTTGAAGTATTTTTGAAGATTATTAAACAAAAGATTAAAAAGTCAGTGTCACATTATTATTTCTACATGGTCAAAAGCGTTACATTTAATAAAAATGAACAGAGAAAGCAGATGAAGACTCCTATTAAAAGGATAACATTTTAATGATGAGCGGTACGGTATCTTATTTTTCCTGACTTGTCCTCCCCTGCTGCGCCCTGCTTGATCTTGGCTGCTCTGTTTACCGACACTTTGCATGCAGAGAGCATCTATCATCCTATCTTGCTTCACACCCGCTGCATTTGTCCCCCTGTCAAGTTTACAGGGGAGGAAAAAAAAGCAAACACAAACACCCAAATGACCGAGCAGATGGTGCTAAATGACGGGAGCCAAAACAGAACATATTTTCCTGCTCTCGGCCTCCCTTCTGACGCGCGCCGAGCCCGGCTTCCACTGATCTCCTCGTCTCCGCCTGGCAACCGGCACTTTAATAATTCTCTCAGAGCAGAAGACGTTGTCTGTTGCTTTCATGCCCACCGCTTCCCCAGCAGTTTTCTCTCATTAATTCTGCATCCCTCCAGTGAGTCTGAGGCAAAGACTTTGAGGAGAAGACAGATGGTAATCTGTGTCCTTTAAAGTCTAAGGTAAATGTGTGTGAGGTGTTTGTTTTACAGGCAACCTTACATCCTTTGTGCCCTGAGCGGGACTGCCCAGTACCGATACAGTATACTCCTTTTCTGTTTTGTACTTCATTTTGGGGGAGAAATCTGGTCTGTACTGAAAAGATGACATCCATCTCACTTTGAATGTTGCAGCGCCAGCATCTAGATCTATGGATAGATTTATTAGTCATCAAAAAGCATGACACTCCACAGCTGAGAACATAAAGCAGGGTGGCAATGTTTATTGCTTTTATGTGGGATTTTCACTGCTGCCAGGCCTCTAAGCGAGTTTTCACACCTGATAGTCCGGTAGACTCGGTTCGATTGGGGACCAAAAATGCAACATTTGTTACATTTTCAGCTGCTGTGGTTCCCTTTAATACTGCAGTCCAAGCACTTTGAACACTCTGTTCCCCCTACTCACCTGTGGTGGCGCTGCACCAAGAACCACTGAAGGAAATGACACACAAACCTCTGAAGAAGACATGAACGCAACTTGCTTCTTCATGAAATGTAAACAAAAATGAAGTGATGTCAGATTTTAGTGATTGTAGGATTTCTCTTCTGTCTTTGGTAAAAAACCAGGAGCCATTTCTTCCGAGACTACTGCATTTGTCTAGGTTGTATTTACCCAGAATGCACTGTGCTACGGACACCTTCCTGCTTTTGGAGCGGCCTCCGGTCCACTTGGTATTCACATACGGATTCAAATCGCACCAGAGTTCACTTCTACCGAACCGAGACCGATGTTTTTAGGAGTTCGATTCAGAGTTCTGTCTGCATCAGAGTTTGATTACACGTTCCCACCTCCAGAAACAAACTGGACTTTCTAGACAAACGAACTAGAATTGGATTAAAGCGGAGTAAACATGACCGGAAGAAACAAATACGGCAAATATGTGACAATAAACTGCGATTTTAATTATTTAGAGTACACTTATGGTTTGATACGTAGCGCTCATCAATGCTGGACGATATTGAAAACCATGAAAAAAAATCCAAGCTTTCAGGACTACTTTGAAGATAAAAATATATTTTTATCTGATTTTTCGTGTTTTTTATGGTTCTATGAAAATGTTGTGATACTAAATAAAAAATAGAACATGCTCTATTTTCATTTTGTACAAATGTTAGACAAAAATTACATATGTAAGTATAATGATTTCCTGAAAAATCTGAAAATATATTTTACTTTTTGGTTGCTCTGGTACAGTTAGTCACAGAGATTTAATTCATCCAAGTTTTTTCAAGTTGTTTTGTGAAGATTTGTTGGTACTTAGATGCAAATGTCTTATCCAGAAGCACTGATGAGGTTCAATCTGTAATGCTTGGGTGAAAAAGCTGAAGAAAAGTCAACGTTTGTAAATTTTTTTGTTTGAAATAAAAATTTTGTAATATTACAAGGATAAATAGAAAATCAGAGATCTGGAATATCAAGCAAAACTGATCCCCAAATTGATCAGATCCATAATAGAGTGGTAGAAAATAGGGCTTAACTAAATTAAATTACATTGCATCAACTCTGCAATATAAAAGAAAAGAAAAAGAAACAAAAGCAGGAACTGTTTATGAGGATGAAATACGTTGAAAAAAATTGAGAAATTAGCAAAGGGATGAATTGATCTGTAATCATAAATTTTACTTTTTGTTTTGTTTTGAAGAGATTTTCTTGCTTGGTTTCATAATTTGCTTTTACTCAATTTACCTAAGCTGTGATCAGCACAGGAACACTTCATGTTTGATTTACTCTTTCAGTGGAAATCTTCCATGTCTAATTTTTGGATTTTGGTCCCATTTTAAGCCTTAGCTGTCAGGATTTTCATGAATCAGCAGCAATTTTACCTCAGGTTTAGCTCATGAAGTATTTCTAGTCTGCATATTTATTTTAACTCTTTAATAAATCTATATGTTTTACTGCATTTATATGATGCTGTATCATTCATATCTGATCATAAATCATAATTATGCTTACACCCGAAGTAGGCTATTTCTAGAAAAAAAATTAAACTAAGCGACAGTCTAATTTGTTTAACTTTTTACATCCCAGAGGAAAAAATACAATATCTGTACAGTAGAAAGAAAGGTGTGTGTGTGGGCGTGTGTGTGTGTGTGTGTAACATTGTAGCCATTTAAGCTGTTAATTGAGGTCAACTGGCTGCACTCTAATGCCTGGAAAGTGAATCACAGTCAAACGCAGCCTTTCTCTCTGATAGTCATTTCAAACAATTACAGCCCACAGACGGTGTCATCCTCTCAGTCACACTCCGCTATAGCTTCAACGCTACTTTCCCCTCCGCCCCTTCTCTTTTGAAACAAGCAGGCAGATTTTTCAAAAGGATTGTGCAAGCTCGTTTCTCATTTCAAAAGACAAAACTAGATCCGTCAACGGCCCTGGACGTGAATCAAAGGCGACCAAACACAATTTTTGGCTATATCTTAGGAAATTCAGCAGCCGTGATAATCCTCAGCGACACCATCAGCGGGATGACGTGATGCTTGGAGTTATTGTCGCCTTTTCTCGCTTATGTTGTTTCCCAGCATTTGATTAATAAATTATCTTTCAGTAAAACACAATGAAGTCCTACAAGTATGTACCTTTAGAAGCTATTTAAGGGTGCCTTCACACCAACCCTGTTTAGTCTGACTTAACTTAAAGACAAAAGAGAAATACTACAACCGCTGAAATCTGATGCCACTCTGTTTACACTTTAAGAAGAAGCTCATGTCTTCTGCAGAGGTTTTTGTGTAGTTTCCTTCAGTGGTTCTTGGTGCAGCGCCCCCACAGGCGAGGAATGGGAACCACACCAACTGAAAATGTAGAAAAATGTTCTTATTTCCTTTTTATTTATTGTTTTTGGTTGTTGTGTTTTATTTTGGATATTTAAAATGTCTTCCAGTTCCACTGTGGAGTAAATTAATCTTTATTATTCTATGAGAGGGCAAACCTGCATTTCTATGCCATTATCTTTATATTGGATTAAAATGTTCTCTGGACATTTCAGGGACAATTTATCATCCAGCAAAATCTGTTATTGTGAAAGACCTAACTGATGTTACCGTGTCCAGTTTTTAGCAGCCTGCACTAAAAATTTACTTTGTTATTTATGCATGGATGAAAGAAAAATATAATTTTTATCTGTTGTAAATGAAAAACATACAACAGGTCTTCCCGTTATTTGTTAGATTACTTTTGTGCCAAAGAGGTTCAGTGACCTTCACTCTGATGCAGAGAGCTATGTTGGTAACATCTATTTCACAAGGACTCTGCTTGCCGTATCTCACCCCAACCAAACCCAAAAACCCAAAATGAGATCCAGTTTGATCACCTTGATATCAGCAGGTGTGCCAGACGTAATGTATGCATTCTGCACATGAGTTGGTAATGACCCATGGAAACAGACTGCCTGTCAGATGTTCACAGCCTCACTATTTATGTTTCAGTAAAGCAAATATTAGGATGGTAAATATCAGACGTTTGACGTCTGAAAGTGAAAATAAAAACCTTAAACAATTACGTTTTTGAACCACATGTAAGCTGAATGTGGAAAAATGAGTAAAACCTGTTATGTGGACTTTTATTCTGCAATACCAGCTACAGAACTGGACTGGATGAATCCGAGCAAGTGCGCTTCTGTATTTCTCTTGTGAATAAAAGTAGTAGTTGACTGCATAATTTATGTTCAGAATGAAGGAGAAAGAAAAATTACTGTACAGATAGAGTTCATCCAGAGTCCAAGAGATGACTTTTGGCCAATCTGGTGGAGCAGCATTGATTACAAAGCTTTGTGTAATCAAATATGGAACAAGAATTAATTAAAGGTGTCCAGTTATGCTTCCTTGAACAGGTTAGTAAGCATATGAGCTATAAAAAACATGTTCATTACATTTTTAGATGATGAGAATTCAGTTGTTTAGTTCTGTGTATGATCTGTTTTAAGGCTTCTTGTCACTTTAACTCCAAATAAGCTGTTGCTGGCCACACCACCCAACTCAACGTTTACACTCGCACGTGAAAATAGCTGCAGAAAGATGCACAATCATATAACCATACATCTTTGAAAAGCAAAAGCGGAGTCTCCTGCACAGCCAACATGAGTGCAACAAGTAGTTTCTGGATAGTAAGTCAACAACAAAACACTTGTCTTTTCCAGCAGCCATTGTACAGTGCATATAACGGTAAAACCAGCTGACCAAACAATCTGGAACTCCTCTTGGGTTGCTAGGTAATGGACTGAGCTGGGCTGGGGTTGCTAGGCAATGGTGCAGTGTGACTCAACCATCGGGAGGTTTTTGATTCGGCTCATTTTCCCAATAACCATTAACTTAGTGAGGAAAAAATAATTACTAGTTGTTTTTTTAGAAGAACTTAAATCTAAGCACTTGAATATAATTTCTGAAGTCTACCTAAGAGAACTCCAAAATATGGCTCAACACCTAACACTGCCTCAATTAGTAGCCAGATTCTGCAGGTGTGGAAAATGGATGAACGAATCTCCTGTTGTTTTGATTAAACTATATTTCCCCCTGGATTTTATGAAATCTTGATTTTTGAATTCTTGATTCCAAGATGAGAAAAGAATCCCACAATTATTCCAAACGGTGGCCAAGACAAGAGAAAGCTGCATGTCTTTTGGTAAAACAGGTGAGTCTGATCTATGCATTATTCAAGGTGAGTCTGAAGTGTCTTGGTAGTCAAAGCCTAGTGCCAGCTGAGAGGCTTTTTCAACCAATGCCGCATAACAGATTATTGGCTTTGCCCTCGCAGAGGAGCAAAGTGTAGCAGGGTTGGTACCAGCAACAACACGGTGCTGTTACCTTCATGCACAACACCCATAAACCATTTAATTTGCATAAAATCAGACCTTGGTGTGTTTGAAGGTCTGAGAAGGTTGGCAGGGGTCTGAATACATTTGTCATAAGTGCAACTTTTCCACTCAAAAACGAGAGTGGAAAACAGCATGAGGTAAACTTGGAAATCTCTTCAACCTTTTCAGCATAATAATAAGAAGCCAATCTAAGACGGGCGAGTAAAAACTGAGGATTAGTGAATCTCATGAGGACCAATTTCAGAGATTTCTCCAGAGGCAGAGATCAAGACAAAGACCTAAGACCACCTATTACACACAGAACCGCTGATTATCATTGATTTAGAGCTCAATAATCAATTAATCTCACCTGGTTTGTTGAATAATTTAGAGCCGCTTTGAAACTGGAGCTATACCTTTTCAAAAACCGACAATAGGGAGTAATCCCACTAACCGTGGCGCCAGTAAGCTCTCCCTCGCTGCTCTTAAGCCACACCGGGTCCCCTCTCATACAGTAAAGGAGATTTATGGAGGCTCACATATAAATGTGCTTTGAATTCAATATGTAACACCCTCTCGCTCCTGGTTTTACAGGAGGCTTAGAGAGCACACTGTCGTGACTTTACATTTTTATTTTGGTCACGTCGATGGTAAATAATGCTCCACACAAATCAAAAACCCTAACCAGGGTGACAGATGGAATAATGAAGTGATTATTCTTCCTTTAAAGAGATATATTCTCATCTGTTTGGCACTTTTACTAAACACAGAGCTGCCTTTTCAGTTTTTATTATTTAAATATTTCCTTATTAAAACATTTTATGCATCTATAATATGTTTAATCCAGAAATGTTGTAACTTTATGGGGAATGAGAGGCAGATACAGCGTGGGAGGTAAGAGTGGCTGATGCAACCAAAACTGGAAGACTTTCATGATGAGAATATATTTACTGAGGTTTTGCAGTGAGATTTTTATTTATTATTTTGAATATTAGTGTAATGCTTTTTGAGTCTGACAGGAATGGATAAGGGGAAGCTTTCTACTAACGATTATTTTTTTTAATCAATTATTCTGATGATTCACTGGATAAAAACAATTGCCACATTCTGCAGATTTAAAAAAAAAATAACATAAGCCTTTTTTAAATATAATATTAGAAATGCATTACAGAAAATAAACAAATAATTAATTTTTTAACAAGAAAGTAGACATTTTATTGCCTAAAATGTAATAAAATTTGTTTAGAAAACGCTAGGGCTGGACGATATGGCTGAAAAACATCACGTTGTTATCAATAATTATTGATTATTGTTTTTTGTTTTAATTATATAAAATTCTGCCAAATTAGTGTCATGATCTTTCCTGCTTTATCTACAGTTTTCACTCCAAACCGTTGCATATTTTTAAGCTGTTATGAGGCACAGTGGAAAAAACTGAAACTTCTGCTGCGCTATATACACAACAGGTCGTTGCTAGGTAACCAAAATTTGGGCGGGAATTTGTAACTGCTTGTTACCCAGGAGGTTGTTGCTAGGTAACCAAAGAATTAGTAAGCTAGCTGAGGCCACCAACCTACATTAGCTCTACTAGATTGAGAAGCTAAAACCTTTCCCCTGCCTACATCTCCCAGAATGCTGTGCAGTTCTGATTGGAGTTTAGTGAATAATCTATACATTGAATATTCTATCAAATGTACTATCTATTGATCACATATCTAAAGCGATATATTGTTATTGATTTATTGTCCAGCCCCATAAACACTTGATCATTTGTATCAACATGTGAGAAGCTCAGTCGTTTCTGCGCGACTTATAATCAATACGGCGTAGGGATGATCTGCTGACAATATTTTTTATTAATAATAATTGGATAGCAAAAAGTGCTTAACAGACTTTTTTGCTGAATTTAAACCAGGTGAAGTTAAATCTACACCACTTGAGGAGCTCTGCGTAGAACATTTAAAAAAAAAAATTTAATCTTGAATTCAAAATGTGTTCAATTTTTTGTACAGTTTTGGTTTATGTTTTTCTATGAATTTGTCATTCTTTCAGCAAATGGCCTTTTTTGACTCTGTATACTCCAGATTAATTGATTAGTAATCGATTACTCACAATAAACCTTTCACTATAAAACTACAAGTACTTTGACTGTATAATTTTAAAATATGTATCAGTGGTGAAATGAAGGCGGTTGTTCCAGCTGCATTTCAAAAAGTTTATAATTATTAGCTGGGCATTTGGGCTAAGACACTGGAAACAAGAATGTACAATGTCTAATTTGGCCTTTAAGTCTTTGCTGGAATTAGTATAATTTAAAAATCAAAGTTGCAGGAAAGTGCCAGCCCCACTTTAGAGTTAAAATTGACTCATGGAAGGTGGTATTTATCAGGGGAAACCCGCAGCGGAAACATGACTTATCAGTGGTGGAGAAGCTCTGGTTTTGGGGATTTCAACACTGTAGCCAGGAGGTGACTGCCGCACATTTCACACAGCGTTGTGTTTAATTGGAAGCGAATAGTTCACTTTCAATTTAAAGTTGAACATATAACACTGACAGGATGCATTACGACTGATGGGGCACAGAGCATTATGGGCGCACTCATTTTTCTTGCTTAGGACACAAATTTGAGATCCATCTTTGTCTGGACTGCGACCGTAAATGCATTATCTGACATGACGGAGTGACTGTTGCCTCGCATTAAGCAGCAAGCAGCATTTTATATCAAAATGTCCTCTGCAGATTTATCGATAGTGTCTCCAAAAAAACAGCACACCAGAGAACAAACACCAGAAACAGTGTTTGAGATTCAAGATATGCAGCAGTTTGCAAAGTATCCCGTCCAACTCAACATTTTAAACCGCACAGTTTGATGGGTTTCATTGGGATTTTGTATGATAGACCAACACAAAGTAAAATAAATCAGTAGAAAAAGGCAGCAGAGTGAATGGGAAGATGGGTGGAGCTAAATACACAACAACTGTGCAGCAGGAAGAAGTTGTCCAAACTCTTCTGATGCAGGCAAAATAAACTATTTTGCCAAAGTGGGCCAGCCATGAACCTCCCTCTGTTTCTATATGGAAGTCAATGCTAATGGCCATTTCTGTTTTGATAAAACTTGGGTATTACGCTGATAGTACGATGGTAATTTTTCAGCAGAAATGCTAGGGGGCAAAAAGCTGCTCACTGACAATGACTACCATTGATTTTAGTTGTTAAGTTAACAATATAACACACTAAATCTTAAATATGCTATATAAAATAATTGTTCACAGTATCACAACTAGTAGCAAAACCTGCGAGGGAAAGGGAAGTAGTTCAGTTATGCTAGCTTGACTTTGACAAGCATAGCATGTAGATGTGATGTGGAATTACGTAGGTGTGTTTCGATTCAGTTACAAATTAAAAAAACGTAACCCGCACTCCATCTCTGACGGATCATCAGTAGCGCAGGTGTTTAAATTAGCTAATCAGCCACCGCTGAGTTAGATAGTTAATAGCAGCGGTAGCTAATCTACCACAGCAATTACTTATTAATAATAGCAAATTAAACATCAAACCTAAAAACATAATACTGTAACGGACTAAATGTTCTGTTGTGTGCGGGAAACGTTTTAGTGTTTTATGATGTTGAATCCTGATACATTAGTGGTGTTGTGGTCCGTTGCTATGGATATGTGTGTAGCGTAGCAGACATAGAGAGCGAGAAAAAAAATGGTTAAGAGTTGTTCTTTAACAATTTTTCGGCGTTATTTTTCCCTTTGCTGTGACGCACTGCACTAAATTAATAATACCTACATGTCTAGTTAACAGGATTGTTCTACCGTGGCAGTGCAGCTATGGATGGCACATATGAGAATCGTCCAGCGTTGTGCGCTTGCACAAAATTTCTGGATGTAAACAATAACATCGAAGGGACCCATACTGATGTCTAGTGCTGATGTATATCACCATGTGACCGACCAGCTATTTATGTATTATAAAAGAAATAAACAAGTTGAAAAATTGTTGCATATAATTTCAATAAAGTACAAAGAATCAAGTGAGAAAAAATATAAAAGCTTTGAACACCTGCTGGTATGGGTCGGCACCAACTGCTCGGATGAAACGGTTCTCACCTACATTAGCTGAAATGGGAACCGCCGAGGTGGGAAAAGATTTTTTTAAAAAGTGGACAAGAAACAGCAGCAGAAGGTGGGCAAGTGGTAAAATTTTACAACATGAAAATCTGGGAAATATCTCACACCGTACGTGATGGCACACCACTCTTCACAAGTTCTCACCTTCACACAGAAACACCTTGTTCCCACACAGCAAAGCGCCAAAAACCAAGGCCAGTTAGCTGCTCTATTTTCTACATCAATCACACACACAGAGCAAAAATACTCTTAACCCTTAGCTTCTTTAAGACACGATTACAGCAGTAAAACAAGCTGACCAAACATTCTGTAACTCAGCTTGGGTTGCTAGGTAACGGGCGGAACTCCACATTGGTTGCTAGGTAATGGGCTGGGCTTTCCTGAGGTTACTAGGTGAACCTTCTTCAAATCTAACCAAATTGATATCAAATGTTTGTGCAGTAAAAATATTAATTTTGTTGCCATCATTTTAGACATATTAATAAAATACATTTTTAATTGTGTTTTTTTTTTTTTTACCCCTCTAGCATTTATTCATATTTCAGTTTTTAAAAGTTATAAGGGAAGATGTGAGTTTATTCATTCAATCTGCCCAGATGGCACCATGGGAAGAAATTAAATTTGAGTTCAGGAAAGTGGATGAAATAGATATTAGATAGGATGAAGGACAAGGACTTGCTAAATTGATTTGTTGCTGATAAACTGAATTTGAATGTGACAATAGACTGACTCAATTTGACAATGTGGAAATGTATCCGTGTTGGATAACTCTACTTTATGTTCTAGGATTTAAAAAAACCCAACAGATTAACACGAACAGAAACCAAGAACATGATGTGTAGAAGAATAATGAGGATGAAAAGGAGCCAAGGTTGGATGAAAAAGGGCAATACGGCTGATAAGAGTGAAGAAAAAAAGATTGGAAATAGGAAAAACGACCATGAGTGAAGGGAAACAGGCTTGAAATGATGCAAAGTTGGATGAAAACAGGTTTAAAAAGAGGAGAAAGAAGAAAGAATGTCTAAAAGACAGATAAGGAGGATGGAATGGACAAATAAAGGGTCAGAAAATGGGTCAAAGGGAAACTGAATCACATGAGAATAGTCATGAATACCTTGAAAACGCTAAGAACTTCCTATTTTAACAGTTCAAACACCAATTATACATTAAAACGCATTAATACAGACAGAGGAAACCGTATTAGCATTACCACAGTAGCTAACCTCTACCGCAGGGGTCACCAACCTTTTTGAGGCTGGGAGCAATTCACGGGTCCAGAGTAACACGAAGCGCTACTTGTTTGATACAGACATAAATTTTCTTGGCTCAGCCTTTATAACAATAATACATATACAGTATGTATATATGATTACATCCTGCCTGATCATATTAATGTTAGGGACTACTGACAATAGTTATCAGTAATAATTTACCATGACAACTATGGTTAATTGCTATTATGTGATCAGATGTTGTTAGCTCAGAGTTTTAAGTTTGATTCCCTTCTGGAGATTTTCTGTGTGATTCTAAATTACCCACAAGTGACTGAGAGTCTGGATTGTTGCAGCTGCTGCTGTACAGCTGGACGCACTGAGATTTTCCTTTAAATAAAAAAAAGAAAAGTTATTATATTATTTTATTATCAAACCCTCTTTACTATTAACAAAATTGTGGAGAGAAGAAAAATATCTAAGATACTAGGATTTATTATTTTAGGATGAACTAAGATATTTGCACTATAATCTAGAAGCAAATATGTTTTTGCAGTGAATGCCCTTCAAAGCACTTACAATTATTCCAATACCATGTATTGGATTTAAAATTTTCAGTAAACTCTGAGCAAAAGTTTTTCTTCTGTGGGTTAGCAAATTGATTAAAAAAAAAGAAAACCTGAAAGCCCAAAAGTTGTATTAATATGTATTTTATAATATATTTCATATTTATTTAAATCGTTTTGGCCAACTCATATCTTCCAAAAAATAATGGAAAATAGTAAATACATTTCAAATAAATCATCAACATGAAACAAGAATACTATTTTTAATTAGCTAATCATAAAAATTAAACATTGTACAAGACATTACCTTAGCTTAAGGTCTTATAATGTCTTCCTCTTTCAAAAATGTAATTTATTTTGCTATTCCTGCTATTAAAGTTTAATTCAGTTCTTGATGTTAGACTAAAACATGACGTTGAATAAAAGCCAACGGAGCTGTAAGTAAGTGAGGATCTAAGCAGTGACAGACTGCTGGTGGAGCTTTGTGTCACAAGGCTATTTCATCTGTTTACGTTGGTATTTTTTAAAGCAACAGCGTTTGATCTAATTAAGCTTTTAGACGAGGCTGACCTGCGACATGACTGGTGGAGCAGAAGCGTGTCGTTTTGCTGCTGTGGGGTTTATTCAGGTGCAGTTTATTCAGGTGCAGTAGATCAGAGCAGAAAATGCATTTACAGCTTTAGAGTCTGGAGGCTAACCGTGTCTCCTACCTGCTTCCCTGCCCAGCTGCTGCTCCAACGAGCGATTCGTGTGAGCTGAATGCGATTATGTTCGGATAAGAAGATGCAGCAGTTTCTGCCAAAGCCAGTAAGACAAATGTCTGCCGGATTCGTAACAAAATTATTGGGAGTAAAAAGGCAGAAAGTAAATCTAATCTGGTATAAATATGGGAGTGAAAGCCACAAAGTAAACACAGCATGTTGAGCTGGACTCAAAGAAAACTGTTGGTGTTTTAACTAAAACATTGAATAAAAGTTTTATTTTATCAGAAAACTGGTACAACCCAAACCCTAACCCTTCTGACAAATCTGGAGTAACTGAGTCAGTTTGTAGACCATCCTGCTTGCAAACACATTTTCCAACTTTGGAACTAAACGTATTTGTATTAGTATATACAAATTTAAAAGAACAAAAAATGATTAATTTTCCCTTTTATAAATATATATTAGGGCTGAAATGATTATTCAGATCAGTTATCATGAATCGGCTATTGAAATAATCATTAACTGAAGTATACAGACTCAAAAATGTGAAATAACAACACTCAGAGCAGGAATGAAGATGAACCTTTACAAACAAAAAACTATATACATTTTGGATTTAAAATAAAAAATATATTTTTTCCGTAAATCTGTTTTACACAAAACTCCTCAAATGTCATAGTTTTAGCTTCAGCCAGTTTATATTATCATTAAACATCTTTTCTATCCAATTATTAATCGGTTAATGCAAAAATTAATCAGCGCTAAACTGTATTAATGTTCAGTTAAGCAGAAAGTGCTGAGTTTTCCACACGTTGATGTTATAATTCTTTTTTTTGGTTGCAGATGCGTCCTTTGCTACAGATAATCAAATGTTCTCAAAAGAAATGCTAAATGCTTTTTCTTCTTGATTAAAAAAGTATTTAATTATTTGTTTATTTACATCTTTTAATGTATTTCTAATATTGGATAAAATAAGCAGAAGTGGTTAAACAAAACATCTGCAGTTGTTACTATTTTTTTTATCCAGTTAATCAATAGAATAATCGATTACTAAAATAATTTTGTTTCCTGCTCATATTGTGCGAAGTGCACCAGTCCCTCCTGAAGCAAAACACCCTCACAAGATGAATAAAACCAACATATTACATTATAATAAATGTCTTCAGATCAATACCATGAATTGTTGTACTACTTCAAACCTTCTTATTTCATATCTGTACATTTAAAAGAACAAACAAGCTTTTAATATTTTTTATTTCACCATTTTTATATATATCTATATTTTAAATGTTTTCATTGATCGCAGAAGGGGGATCAAAGTCAATTTCCTTGTTTGAGTTTGCAAACTTGGTGAAAAAAGCTGCTTGTGATTTAATTTTACCTTTAATTGATCTCAGAAAACAATGTATTTTTCCCTGAGCTGATTTGAAAATGATTATCTGCTTTTTTATGTTGATTTCGGACTCGTTTTACTAATGACACTTTCAACTTAAAATTTCTTAAAATAGATTTACAAGTGCATTTTTATAGTAACATAGAAACCTTGAAAATCTTCTTTGCAGAATTTCTATTGCAAATATCCTGTTTTTAGTAAATATGAATAACTTTGGCGATCCTCTCTGACTGAAAATAGAAAAGGTTTAGTGAAAAAAACGGCTGGTTTTATACCGTATGTTTAAACACCTGGTTTTATGTAAGAAATAAATGGTGAAATGATTTCATTTTCATTACAATGCCGGCTTTTTAGATCCACCACGTCTGAAACAGAAACTTCAACACTGACCAAAGGAAACTGTTAAATGACTTGCATCTAATTTGTGACGGTAATAAAAGTGAAGGGAGCGAAGAGTCACGCGGCATTGTGAGCTAAAGTCCTGAATCACAGAGGATAAGAGCTATTTCAGACATTTAATAACAGAAATCTGCTGACCAGCTCAGTGTCGCGTTCCCTGCTAATAAATTTGCTGGTATCATCTGAGAGTCATTATATTATTAAACCATAAATGCAAATGGCCTTTAGGGAAGACTGCACCCTGCCTTTATGTGATAGGTTGCTTTTCTCCCTCTGATGGGGTCACACGAAACGCAGGAAGGAAAAAATCTTCCTCCTGTTTGGGAGCGGCCAGTTCAACAACTTTTCCATTTGTCTGAATTGACCGCCTTTGACCCAGTGAACCCCCAAGAATTAGTTATTCAAGCCTAAGAGTTTCCAGTGGCTTCATTTAATAAGATAATTTCACACCAATTACAAGCGCTCAGCGCACAGAAGTAATGTCATTACACGCTTGCTTGGTGACAAATTCTTGGCCGGGACGAAGCGAGACGTGCCTGAAAATCATAGCTACACGACGGGAAACGGTACAATAACTCCTCCTCCTGCTCTCTGTTCTCCTTAAAGAGGTCATAGTGATAAACATAAAATTACAGCTAGAAATAACGCGCTTACGCCTCCCACTCGACAAATCCTGACGCCGGCTGTTTGTTGTCTTGTCAGGGAAAACACAAGGCAATTCCAGATACAGTCGGGCAGGACGCAGAGGAGCTGCTGGGGACTTATTTGACTCCAGTTCACCGGCTCAGTCGCACAGCGATGCCGACTGAATCACCGAAGTTTTCCGATTGTTTTTTAGCACATTAATTTGTTTTTGGTTGAGACACTTCAAGGTCTGCAATCAGTTTTTCTTTTTGTTTGACTCGTTTTAACGGCGGTGAAGCAAACGTTTCTTTTCAATAAAAAGCCAGTTGCTTTGTCAGAGAGTTAACAGCTTGAACTCCAATTAATCCCAAACAATCGGTTATTTTGACCTGTTAATAATGATTTGCATAGAACTACAAACAGCATGGAAAGTTCTTGTTCACTACCTGAGTGGTAAAACACTAAATCTTTGATTTAGTTTCTAGTGCAAATAACATGGTACACTTAAATAAAGGAACTTTTCAGAAAGATATAAGAGTTTGCTTTGACTAAATAATTCATTAATATTGATGAAAAAGTATCACTTAATACATGGGGAAAATTTTTTGTTATAAGTGAAAGAATCGAATTAGGCCTGTCGCAATAAGCAATAATTAATTAACTGCATAATCAATTAAAAGAAGTTAAATAATTTATTGTTTTTCTCTATTTCTACCAAAAACTGGATGATAAAAATCTTCAGTCTGGTGAATTAGCTCTAGTTCTGTTTACAGAGACTTCATAATTAATTTTATGTGTTGTTTTATTTTAAATATTTAAAATGTCTTCCAGTTCCAGTGTTAAATGTTCATTACAATTTAAAGTTTATTGATCTGTGATAATGTGTTCTTGGATTATTATGCCATTATTACTATTATATTGCCTCGAAAAATTGCAATAATTTCTGGGATAATTCATCGTCCAGTAAAATTAGTTATTGTGGCAGACCTACATGGAACTACAACCTTTTCACTAATATTCTGCAATTATTTACTTAAAACCAGCTCCTATATCTTGCTGAAAAGTTATGTATAAGTTAGTTTTGTCTTATTTTAAGTTTACTAAGATGTTTGCACTAGAAACTAAACCAAAATTACTTGCTAAGGTTTTGTGGTTTTGCAGTGAAAATGGCTTGAATTAGAGAAGATGATGAAACCGAACTACACAGGTGATCTGTTTGTCAAATTTAACATTTTTACTTTAGACCCAGTCACTAATAGATGACGGGAAAAAAGAGACACTAAAGAGAAAGTAACTTTCTATGATCAGAGATCTATTCTGAAAAATATATATAATAATTTTAAAGTGGATGTATTTAAATACACTGGTTTTATTTTAAATACCTATTCAGACCTCCAAAATACCCGGATTAAATTACATACCTTTCTAATTTTTCAAGACTGAATCTAAAACAGATGTTAGATTTTATTAGTTCATGTCTAGAAAAGTGAAAATCACTGTAGAAAAAAAGAAACACAATCAATGGTGTTGAATTTAGTCCTGTCATGATAACGATACATTGTCCCAGTAATTATTGCGATAAACGATAATATTGTTGTTTTTAGACCATTTACAAGTAACATAATGGTAATAATAATGAAGAAACGCATTCTCAAAGAGCAACAACGAGCATTTAAAACTGGAACTGGAAGACATTTTAAATATCCAAAATAAATAAACAAAACAGAAACAACAAATAAAGTAAATTATAAAGTCTTTGTAAAATAAAAAAAAGGGTTAAATGAGACCAAAACACCAGACTGAAGACTTTAATCATCCAGATTTTGGTAAAAAAAAAGAGAAAAACTATAAATCATGCAAATGGAAATTATTCAGCTTGTTTTAATTTATTATGTGATTAATTGAATTATTGCTTATTGCAACAGGTCCAGTTAAATAACTTTCTACTTTTACTTGTTTATCCTCATATCATGTTTAGAAAGTTTCATCTCAAAAACATCTCAACAAAGATATAAATGCTTTATCACTTGTTTTGATTAAACTGTGTTATCCAATAGGTAAAATTGAAGCCCTTTGAAGATTGTGTTATTGATCCTGACAGTAAAACCTTTAAAAACGGTTAAACCAAAACCTCGTTTGGAGGAATTGGATTTTTTAGTTGTTTTTTTTGTTTGTTTTTTTTGTGGGGGTTCATTTTCCTTCACGTTCAGCAGAATATCAAAGCTGGAAAAATATGAGCTATTAAACTGGGAAGCGAACAAAAGAAGTATTTATATTCTCACTTGTACCAGAACGTTTCTGAACACACAAAACCCCCGCACAGATAGTTAATTTAAACAGCTGAAAAGAACAAAAGCATGCAGCTGTTAAAAGGCTGTTCATGAAAAAATAAATAAAAAAAACAGGCTGAATCTCTGAGCCGGCGACTATAACAAAGATGAGAAGCGGTTCAGTTGCATGGCGTTTCTTTTGAAGCTATTTTAGGATGAGAAAGCGGCGACTGCCAGGGGCGCATACAGTTATATGAAGTGGACAGCTGGAGATTATGGAGCGTGATTACGCAGTCCAGACATTCACAGCAGAATGTGACTAATTTGTGATTACAAAATGCTGATTCTTAATTTGGTGCTTCTTCAACGCGGACGTTACTTAAAAAAAGGTCTGTTTTTGTTCCATTGGTGTTGACTTTTCTCGTCCAGTGTTAACGCTTCTCATCTTTTCATGATCCCTTTTGCTAACTTTAACTTTGGAAAGTGTCTTCAGGTTTTATTGCTCGTATTTAAGCATTCATATTTAATCACAGCTGGAATATCTGCAGCAGATTCTGCTTTTTATGCTTCAACAAACAGAAAAAAAGCCTCATCAGAAGTAAATTCAGCTTGTCATCTAAGATTGTATTACTGCCATTCTGCCTCCTATCCCATTATAACATCTCAGTAGGAGTTAAAGTTGAATGAAATGGATGCTGTAAAATAAGAAAAAAGAAAAAAAGTCATGTAATTTCATGCTTTCTGCATTTCAGGGTGATTTCTATTACACAGAGATAAATGAGCCATGACTAAATGACACCTGTGTTGCCAAGAAGTTTTCTACTTAGGGATGTTTTTTTTTTTACTTCCCTCAAACTTTTCTGTCATTTTTAATTTTAAATTCATAACTCATCAACTCACTTACTTTTAAACGTGTAAAAAAAATTTAATCAGTTGGGTTGTTTTTTTTAATTGTTGGCGATAAAACGTCTCATCAGGAAAATCCCTTTAAAATTTGTCAGTAGCACAAATGTGAGCAAAGCTTTGTAGATATGCCACTAATGTTGAAAAAACACAATTTCGCAATTGCAGTGTTTCCATTAAATAAGAAAAAATTAAAATCACGTGTGAATAAGCTTGATCACACAATAAACATTCTGTGCCTTCATCTTCCAACTACTTCCTGTTGACTTCTTCGTGGTTTCCAGCAGTAGTAACATCCGGGTTGTTGATCATGTGACGCAAAAAAAAGTTTCCATTGCAGTTTTGTGAAATACGCGCAAAATTGGTGTTTCCATTAAGCAAATTTAAGTCAGTATTTCTAATTTGCACAGTTATATGGTGTTTGTTTTTTGAGTTAATTGAAATAAATATACAACCAGTTGAATACAACAACGTTGCAGTTTTTCCTGATAAAACCCTAGAATTGAAACTGGATGTACTTTTCCTTTTTACTGTGACTTTATTTTAATGAGTCTACATTTTCTGTCCCCTTGAGCTTCTTGAAGCAACTCTATTGTTGGTGTGTCAAAACCAACTTTTATCACAAAACCTGAGTGTTTCTCAAACTTGCCGTTTTTCCATTAAGCTAATTTATTTTCCTAAACCCCATTTGCGTAATTTTACGGTCAATGGAAATGCAGCTAGTTCAACTTTCTGCGGATTCATCTAAGTTTTAAACTATCATTACTTTACTTTTGGTTTTTGTGGTGAAAACTGCTGCAGTTTGAGGAATTATCCATGAAATGATCCTGTTTTGGGAAATTTTCACACTAGTAAACAAAAGTTCTGGGAAAATTGGTTCTTATGGAAAGATGTGCTGAATCTCATAGTTGGAAAAATTATTGCAAAAGTAATTTCTTCACTTTTTCACAATTTGTAGCATTTATAACAGCAAGTCTGAGAACAATTTTCAAACTCTTATAAACTTTTAAAAAAATCATATTTTTTGTCTTCAAACAGAAACAAGCAGCAGGAAACCATCAGAATCTGATTTGCTTCCAAGAGAGCCAATCAGGAGCCTTCAGGGTACTTCAAAGAGACTACCATGACCAATCAGGTGACAGAGTTTTCTTCCAAAACATTTCTCTCTGCTCAGGTCCGTAACAGATGCGATGTGAGGGAAGTTTAAACGATTTGTAATGTTATGGAGCTCAGTGTCAGCTTAGCTGCGCTGGCACACTCTGAAGCTTTAACCCTTCATTATGACGATTCACTGGGTTTTACATCGGTTTAATAACAGGAATGCTCAGGTTCCTGTTATTTTGGGATGCTCAGGTTAACGCAGAGCATCTCAGACCGTAATGTCCAGACTGATCTGACAGTGAGCCTTAAAATTTTTATTACGGGCTCCGATTTTTATGGGCTGATCAATAAAAGGCAATAAACAGGAGTGGTTGCTGCAAAATATATGAAATGTGAGGCATCAAATATCTCATTTAAGCTGTTAGCATCACTGGAAGCCTGATCAGCATTAGCTATAGTTTAAAGAGGAAACATTACGCAAAATTCACTTCTTTCACGTTTTTAGACTTTCATTTGGGTTTCAACTGCTTCTAAAAACACCCCACATGCTTAAAAAATATCCTGAGGTTTTTTTTTTAGCAATTAGTTAATGTTTCTTGGTGTCTGGTAATGGCTGGCACCGTTACCTAGCAACCCAGACAAAGCACCGCCCGTTACCTAGCAATAAAAGTAGAGCTTCAACACGTTTGGTCAGCTGGTTTTGCCGCTGTATGCACTGCACAATGGCTGCTGGAAAAGTCAATGAGTTTTGTTACTATTCAGGTGCTACTTGCTGTATTATTGTTAGTTGTGCAGGAGACTCAACTTCTGCTTTTCAAAGCTGTATGGTTGCAACCATTTTCATGTGCGAGTGTAAACGTTGAGTTGGAAGGCGTGGCCACATTGCAAAAACACAAAATCTAAAGCCAATATCTTAGCACACTTAAAATAAGACAAAACTAACTCATCATACATTTTCAGCAAGAAATTGTAGCTTCTTTAGCGTCAATAATTCCTTATTATTGGTGAAAAGTGACGTCCATTTCCAGATTATTTAAAAATGTTTTGTTAGAATCTGCCAATTAAACTTGTACTCTTTTTTTTATTACAAATATTAAGTTATTATTGACTTGTAAGATCCTGTATTTTGCTGAAAAGTTACTTGTAAGTAAGCCTTGTCTTACTTTAAGTGAAATATGACATTTGCTCTAGAAACTAGATCAAGAATACTTGCTAAGATTTTGTGTTTTTGCAGTGCAACAGCAGCTTATTTGGATATAAAGTGACAAGAGGCCGTAAAATTGCTCACAATAGGCTAAACTACGCAGACTGAAATCTCATCATTCAAGAATATTTTGTGGAAAAAAAATATAATGAACAAGTTTTGCATCGCTCATAGATCCTATCTTTTCCCCTTTTAAGACTAAACCTTAATTGCCCTGGCAGGTATTAAGACTGTAGAAACAAACAGGAGGATGTGTAACAGATGTCAATAATTTAAAAGTGATCAAAGCTGAATCAACTTAAAGCTGCTGGAAACAGCAAAGCCCCGGTTTGAGCGTCTGCTGTTGGTAATGGAGAAGTGGGCGGATGGGAGACGGAGACCCCGGCCACACAGCCGCTGTAAAGTGACAACGTGATTTAAGTGCTGTGTCTTCATAAGGTCCCTTATCTGCCGCCGCTAACGGGAGCGCGCCGATACGCTCCGACAACCACAGGAGGCAGAGCTGATAACGGAGCGGCCCGGCCTGCGCGACATCCGGCCGCAGCCCACACTCACATGAATCACAGGAAGAGGCGGCTGTCACACACATTTACAGCCACAACTTTTCATTATTATCTGTTACACTGAATTTCCTCCTTATTGCTTGGAGAGAATCGGGATGAACAGAGGCAACAAACAGAGGCATCGTTAAGATGTTTCATCTCAGTCATCAACGTGGTTTTCCTCTAAACTTAAAGATACTTTCTATACCTGACATGATTCTCAGCGTAAATGTCAAAATAAATGACCTGGTGTAACAATAAAAAAATTACACAATAATTAGATTCTTTAGAATAGTTTGTGATCTGTGGTTTTTCTTTGCAAAACCAAACAAAAAAGATAGGGGTGCACCAATTGATTGTTTCTGGACGATCGCTGATTACCGATCTTTTAAAAGCCTGACCTGCCGATTCCGATACCAATTTGTCTGAAATGTCGAATTTATTATTTCCATGCTTAAATCACTCCACAGCTTCACCCATAAAGGCTTTTTCTAGTGGTTTAAACTTTTAAATTCACATTTTTCTCTTTAATTATGAAGTTGTTCCTTTTTAAGAAGAACTCTTGTGATATTTTGTGTTTTCTTTTTATAATCTTGACATTTTAATAACCCTTTCCCTCTCTTTCCCAAACACAGGAGTGAACTTATCAATTAAAATTTGTTGTTTTTGTACGTACAAAACGTCTAGTTTAAAGGATTTTTAATTTCCTCTCCATCATGAGGAACTCGTCTTTCTTTCTGTACTTCATAAAGACACAGTTTCGGTTCAATTTCTCAGCTCTCTGCAGAAACGACTGAGTTTCCTGACAAACCATAGGATCTTCTGGAGAATTACACTGCAAAAACACAAAATCATATCAAATCTTAGTCCACTTCAAATATGAAAAACTATCTTATAAGTAACCTTTAAGAAAAATTTGGAGCTTGTTTTAAGTCAGCAACTCCTTAATATTCATGAAAAAAAGTTCAAGTTCCAGATTATTTCACCTGTAACATGGAAAAATGTCTTGTTAAAAGTAGGGGTGCACCAATTTATGGGCGTCAAATTCTTTAATTTAGTAAAATCAGCTATCGGCCGATACTTATTCACCGATATTATCTATTTCATCAAAGGTCTAAAAATCAACCACTCTCCTCTTTTACTTTGACAGGCTTGCCTGACGGACCGGCCCACCAGGTAATATCTGCACGTTTACAGTTTACAGTTAACTAATTAACAATAGTTGTTACCAACTTAGTGACTTCCTTGCTATATTTAGCAATAATTCAGACAAAATACAATTGGTTTCAGCCAAAATCGGAATCAGCAGGTCAGGCTTGTAAAAGATCGTAATCGGCAATCGACCAGAAAACTGCAATCAATGCACAACTAGTTGTAAATGAGTGGAACTAGAATTTTTTTCACTAATATGCTGCAATTATTTACATAAAACCAGCTCCTATATCTTGCTGAAAAGTTATGTATTAGTTAATTTTGTCTTATTTCAAGCGCACTAAGATATGTACACTAGAAACTAGACCAAAATTACTTGGTAAGGTTTTGTATTTTTGCAGCGTGTCCAGCTCTGACACGGCGTTCGTCTTGATCAGGCATGCAAGAGGAAGCCGAGACGCCGCATCTTCTCATCTGCTGGCGGCAATGTGGATAATTAGAAGTGGTGTTGATCACTGTTCCATCTTTTTTTTCTTTTACCAGGCTGATTATTATCCATGCACCAGCAGGGAGGCACTGACAGTACGCCACTGCATGCACAAATACAAATTACAGAGGAGCTGCTGCAGTAATGCGCTCTTAGGAGGGTTTTTTCTGGACTCGGGTCTGAAGTTAGCTAAGAGAGCAACAAAGAGCTGCAGGGTTGGATCAGTTTGAATTAGCTCCAGCTAATGAGAGCAGTTATTCCCTTCTGATTACAGTGAGCTACACGCCGTATAACCCAATTTGAAAACTGTTTCCGCGGATATTCATTGTGTCAGAGCGCTGAAGTGTTTGCAGCCAAAATTGTGACAAGACAGGCACAGGCATGTAGAGAAACTTCTCATTACATATTCATTCAAAGTGCCTCATTGTTGCTCCTCGAGTTGGGTCTGTGTTACCAATCAGCATCGATTGACGGGTCGCGTCTTCCCCGGGAGCGTAACGTCCCGTAATGAGATTCCTCTCCCTGAGCATCCATCCCTAATCCCGCACCTCTAGCTGCGCTCTCTGGGTTTCTGCACAGCTGAGCCGCACTCAAACCGGGACGGCGAACATGAAATTCAGTGTTATTGCTGCCATCCTGAATGAGAACCGCACAATGGAGCTGAAATGAAATGGATGCTACGCCTATTACCGAACATGTTAATCCTCTTAAGAAGTTAAGAGAGGTCTTGATGACATAAGGGAGCGGCAGGAGAGCGGCGCTCTGTGGGGATGAGCAGGAAGAAATGAGGTTTGTCCTCAACAATGGCACGCCTGCTGCCGCCTTCCCGCAGTCATTAACCTGCAATTCTCTCAGGCGGATCAGCAGACAAAGAGGAACAACATGAGCAGCTTTTAAAGGGCAAATACTGTATATCCCAACCTAAAAATACTGAAAGTATGAAATATGCTTCAATAAACTATTTAAAATGTATCTAATAGGAATGCACCGATTGCAAGATCGATTACCAATCTGTAAAAAGCCTGACCTGCCGATTATGATTTATTTTTGACTGAAATGTTGAAAAATATCGCCGGAAAGCTGCAGAGTTGGCAACAGTGGGGCAACTATTGTTAGCTGCAGACATTCAGACATGAAACCAAAAAACAACAAGTTGACTATCTTGGTCAAACGTGTAAAAAATAAACTGCAATAAACCTGTTAGATTTTTCAAAAAGTGTGATTAGGAATTCTAAATATAATGTAAAATAAATAATAAAGCATGATATGAAAATATAGAATTAGACTGAATAGATCCGCCCCTATAGATCAGGCATATTGTCACTGATGCCCAATCTAGAATTTTTTAAAATATCGGGACCGCTACAGATATTGATGTCAGATCAGTGCATCTCTGATCATCAGCTGGTCTTAAAAGGGCAAATATAATTTAGATCCAGACAATCTAGAAATACTAGAAGTAACTATTTAAAGTGAATCTAACTCCCAAATTAACTTTAAGTTTGCTGATAATCTGTCTAAATAATGTGTTAAGAGTTCAATCTTTATGTTTCTGTGCAGACTTTGACATTTTCATGGAAATTTGTTTAGTTCACCAATATTTTTTAGGCAAAAATATACATAAGAAATACAAGATTACAAATTATACATATAAATACTTGAATATCCGCGTCTGAATATGTTAGAGAAACAAATACGCTGTTGTTCTTTTTTAGATTAATGTAATTATCATGAGCTAAATAACAATCCTGAACACAAGTAAAGTAAGTATGAAGCCTTGTAAAAAATTAGTTCACTTTAAGGTGGAACATTGCACACGTTGAGGTCAACTGTTCATAAAAATTATTATTTATCTCACAGAAAACTGACCTGTAGCTTTAATTCTGCATTTTTTATTTATTTTACTGAAAATAGAACGAGTCAATCTGTTAGGGCAGCTGGATCTCAGAAGGAGTGCCAAACCCGAGCTGCCTAATTAACCAGCGTTTCCCCAGACCAACATTTTTGGATCATCTCCTTCCCTCTGCGGCTGCTCTGCACAGCTACTTCTTAAACGGCCTCATGTGTCACTTTGAACCTCTTTACAAGTAAATCTAACGCTGATGAAAGATCAGAGGGAGGATCAGAGGCGAGACGAACTAAACTGCAAAATTTAGAGGAGTTCCTGGCAAAACAAGCAGAAATCAGGAGTAGTGCTGCAGCTAGTGATTATTTTACTAATCAATTATTCTGACCAGTAGTCGGATTTAAAAAAACAGCTGATTCTGCTGATTTTACATTGAACTGCTTAAGCTTATTTTATACAATATAGAGAGTATGTAAATAATGCAAATAAACAAATAACTGAACTTCAAATAATGGAGAGTTGACACTTTTAATGCAACTTTTAATGACACTTTTAGTTTTTAAGTTCCATTAAATGTTGCTTTAAAAATGTTATTATTCACCAAATATTTCAAAATTTATACTTTTAATGCAACTTTTAGTGTAAGTTGCATTAAATTCTCATTATTTACCAAACAATGAAAAGTTGACATGCCAGTTTTAATAAAACTTTAAATTAAAAGTATCATTATTTACCAAATATTTCTAAATTGATGCTTTTAATGCAACTTTTAGTGCAACTTTGCCAAACATTATTTACTGAATGAAAACAGTTGTGAACATTTATGAAGACTCCTTCATGTTTAAGTCATGTCAGTCTTATCCACACCCCTTCAAATAAAGTGTTACCAAAATGTGCTGCACAAATAAACTTAAAACTTTATTGATTCAATTAGTTGCTGATTATTTCAATACTTAATCTTAATTCATTTGTGCCGAGCGAACAGGAAGTGCTGTTGGTCTCACCTGTCTTTCCCCGTCTCCTTCTTGAACACCATGTCGCAGTAGTTCATCCGGTCCTCTGTGGTGGCGTAGATGCGAGCGTGCGGGTAGTTCTCCGACGCCTGCCGCAGCATGTTGTACACGATGCCCTTCCCGTCCTTCCTCATGTTCCGCAGCGGCCCCCACACCACGTACACGGTGTCGTTGCCCTGGCCGAAGAAGTGCTGCGGCTTCTGCAGCAGCAGCGGCACGCTGGTGTGAGAGACGACCCTGAGCGTGGTCCGTCGCCCGACGTCGTTGTCAAACCCTCGCGTGGGAGCGTTGTTCATGCGCCAGATGCAGGGAGAGCGGTCGATCTGCGCGCCGGCAGCCTGGCCCAACATCTGACCGGAGCTGGACACGATGCTGCACAGCTCGCAGTTCAGCTTCAATGGCTGGAAAAAAAACCAAGAAAAATATGTTTTAAGATTATTTTCTAAAGGTTAAAGATCAGGGTCAGCTACAGAGAAGCAGCCAGCTTCCTCTCATAAAAATATATGGATTTGAAGAGTGAAAGTTTGGTGGATTTTATTTTTTATAAATGATTTGCAGAGAAACCAAGTCAAAACTTCAGGCAAAAAGAAATAAACTCTCAAGTTTTCTAAGAGATAGAGTTCAAAACTGAAGGATCTGAAGGTTCAGCTAAAAATTTAAGTTTTTCCACTAAGAAAACAAAAATAACTTCTTCCACTGTGTAAACCGACACAAAGTAGCGTCATTATCTCCACCAGCTCTGTACATCTTGACTGACATTTCATATTGATATGTGAATATCAATTTTAAACTTTTGTTTCAAGCTCTGGACTTTGACTGGTCCATTCTGACGCATAAATACAATTTGATCTAAGCCATACAAAAGCTTTGTCTGTATTTTAGAGTGGACCTATTATGAAAATGTATGTTTTTTTGTATTTTTATTTGTGTCTCAACAGCCCAAGCACTAAAAAAAACCAGACATCTTTTGGCAATAAGTTCCTGTTTTTTGGTGTCTGGAAAATGAGACATTTCAAAAACTTCCCGATTGTTGAGTCACATCCAAGGGGCACTGCACCGTTACCTAGCAACCCCTGCAAAGCCAAGCTGTTACCTAGCAACCCAAGCTAAGTTCCAGCCTGTTACCTAGCAACCCAAGCTAAGTTTCAGTGCATCTGGTCAGCTGAGTTTACCATTGTTTGCGACCCGCAATGGCAGCTACAAAACACAAGTGCTTAGTTTAGTTACAATCCACATTTAGCTGCAGCAATGCTAACGCTATTCTTACACACAACTTCATTAAATCACTCGGTCAAGAACTTGAAATAAAAAAAAAACAACAAAACGAAAAAACAACATGGAAGACAACATGTCGGAATAAATGTAATTTTATTGTTGATTTACCATCCAGAAACCACTTGCTGTATTCTTGTTGGTTGTGCAGGAGGTCCCACTTTTGCTTTTCAAAGCAGTAGTAGTAAACACTTAGTGGGGGGAGTGGGGTGGACAGCAGCAGCTTATTTGGCAGGAGGCCCAAAAAAACTCAAACTAGGCAGAACTGACCAGAATAAAATCAGATTTCTTTTAACCTGCTGAAGGAAGCATGATAGGTCACCTTTAATAAGTGCTTGGCCTGCAGCAGAGGGTCAAATGCCTTGCTCAAGGGCTTCTCCACAGGCAGCTTTGTGAGCTTTATTTCAGCGTTCCCCACTGAGCTGAGCCAATCTGTGTGCGCTGAAAGGCGTGATGGAGTTATGAGGGAGGCCTGAGATGATGGATGAGCGGCTGACAGCTCAAGGCAGCTCGACAGCTGCAGAGTGACCCGGCCAGGTGCCGAGATTATTTCATAACAATCTGATTGCATCCAGATGAGAGGGGAGAGAAAAAAGAAAACAGAAGATGGAGTAATTTACAGAAGATTGATGTCTCTTGAGAAAGGAGATGTTTTTGTTTCATTTTAGGGACTGATCTCCTGTAAGCTCGCCGTCGAGCTCAGATAAGCCAAGTGGTAATGAGAGAATCTGCTGGATTATCTACTGTGATGATGTTTACAGCCACTGTTCATCTTTAAATCAGTGACATTTCACTGATTCTCCATTAAGCGCTTGTTAAATAAACCATTGGCTTCTTTGTTTTGGTGTAAGTGAGATTAATCTCATCAAAACAAACTGAGACGCAAACAGAGAAATCTGAAGAAGAAGGCAGGAGATTTTATAGACCGCTGGAAAATGGAGGAAAATAAAACATTTGATCTATGAAACATGTCTGAGTGTCCATCCAACCAACCATCCAACCAACCATCTGTTCATCCAACCATCTGTATGTCCCTCCATCTAACCAACATACCATCCAACCAACCATCCATCCAACCATCCAACAACCATCCATCCATCCATCCATCCATCCATCCATCCATCCAACCAACCATCTGTTCATCCAACCAACCATCCAAAGAACCAAGTAACCAACCATCCATCCAACCAGCCGGGTCACTCTGCAGCCGTCAAGCTGCCTTGAGCTGTCAGCCGCTCATCTATCATCGCAGGCTGCCCTCATAACTCCATCACGCCTTCCATCCAACCCTAACCATCCATCCTACCACCCAACTATCCAACCATCCATCCATTCATCCATCCAACCATCCATCCAACCACACATCTAGTCAGCCATTCATCCAGCCATCCATCCAACCATCCATCCAACAGTACCATAAAACATCATGATAATGCATCTCATCTCTTCAGTCCTTTCATAAAAATAATTGAAAAAGTCGCCTTATTTCTGCCTTCAAATTAAACGATTGACTGAACTTCATATAAATTAGTAATTCTATATTTTTCTGGCAGTAATGTCCTTTAAAGGTCTTCAGAAATTCTACAAGTCAAATACTTCCAAATCAAGAAAGAAAATCCTCCTATATTGGAGCAAACTGAACATTGTACCAATCAGTTTGTGATTGGCTGGTTGGTATTATCTCTCTGAATTTCTTTCCATTTAAATGATGAATGTTCTGTATTTGCATCATCACCCTTTCACAAGCCCGTTATCATCTACCCCTTGTTAACCTATTGTGTCTTTCCTTGTCTTTGGTGAGGTCAAGATATATACAGAAGGCGAACATTTCCAGCAAGTTTTCTGCACTTTCAGCTCTTCAGTGATAGAAAACGTGCACACATTGTTCTAAAGCTGTAAAACCCAGAGATAAGGCTCAGCAGCGTTTCACAATGTGATAAATTTAGGTCCTCTTGGGTCTCTGTTCTAATTAACTGCCTTTCCCAGGGCTGCATTTTATGAACTGTAGTACATCCCTGCAGAGGCTGCACCGATAGACACTAAAGGAAGTCATAAAGTGCTTGATCTTTAATTAGAACTGTAAACTTTGGATTTAGGTAGAACCAACTGACAAATCGCAACTCCTCAGTTAACTTTGAAGCAATAACACACACACATACACACGCAATCATTTTCTTCATAATCATTTGTCGACTGTCACAATATTTATAACTGAATAAAACTTTAAAAAGCTTCACTTTCAAACAAGCGTCTGTGATTTATTTTCCCTGACATTTAATCAGTTGACTTTTTGACGCCTCACCGAGCTCTTAATCTGAAATGACTTGAGGCTTTAGGTTGATTTGACTCAAGCCTGATCTTAAACTTTTTTTTTTATCAGCACACAGCTTCACATATTACAGCTAGAAACCAGTGACCAGGCCTGAAATCTGACCTGAACCTTCAGAGGCATATAAAGACGATTACAAAGTCGGCTTTTTATCACCTGAAGAACATTTCCGAGATTAAAAAAACCAATATCTCAGCAAGATCTAGAGAAACTCATCCAAGGCATTTTTTCCTTGTTATAAGTGAAATAATCTGCCAGTGGAACTGGAACATTTTCATCAATATTAAGGAATTATTGACTTAAAACAAGCTCCTTTATCTTGCTGAAAAGTTTCAGTTAGTTTTCTCTTATGTGAGGTTTACTGACATACTTACACTACAAGCTAAACCAAAGATTTTGGTAAAATTTTGTGTTTTTGAAGTGTAGCATCACTTAGACCCAATGTTTTTGACAATTTTTGTGGAAAAAATTGCAATAAACGTAAAATCCTGCAGTAGCGCAAATGAAAGGGGTGAATCTGTTGATTTTGCATGAATTTCTCAGATTACAGAATTGCAATAATGTTGTTTTGGAACTTTACTGAATGCTTCTTCTGCATAGCCAGTTAACCTTTGGAGAACCAACCAACATTTAGCTTTATACTTTTAATATTGGAGCAATAGAGAAACTGCTTTTAGTTTACTTAGTAACCCAGAACAAGAATCAAATCTGGAGAACAAACATTTACATTTATACTGTCCGTTATCCTGCAATAGCTAGCCCCGCCCACTTCATCACAACCCTCCGGGGCTGACTACTGACCAGTTCTCTGTCTAACAGGTCCGGAAAATCTCTAAGACCTGGGTATTACCCTAAATGAGATCTATAAGAGATAATCTATTCAAACTGGTGTCGAAAGCGATTCGTCTAGCTCTAACTACCTCCAATCCAGAAGTTACGACCCTTTTCAGTTAAGAAACAGTCAGCTGAGTAGCCCTCACAGCTGCATAATTCCAATAACCACTCCTGTTAACGGTAGCTCGCTTTCTAAAATATAACTAGCTCTTGGAACCGACTAGACTAGATTTAGTGACTTGGATGTAAGTCCCTGGGTCATTATTTTACTCTCACCAAAGGAAATTATGAAGCCTCCTCTTTACTAGAACCATGTACATTAGTTTTACCTTTATTAAAAGAACTGAAAAATGATTAAACGACTCAATTAATTCCAATGTCCACCAACCTCATTAGAATTTTAGAGTATGAATTTATTAAGCAAGCTTAAGCATGGATATGTGACATACAAATCAATAATCAATTGTATATAATTCAAGAGCAGTGTAATAAAATCAACATGTATAATCATACCATCCTGTCTCTTTTCCCTAACCTATGTCGCAGATTCTGAGATAGCTTTTTAGGAAGCAAGTTCAACTCATACCCAGTTGGTGGTGGATCTTTAGCAACAGGAACGTCCGAAAACCTTGGTCTGAGTCTTTGTCCTTTGTGTGGAAAAATCCTCTTTAGAATAGAAGCAAAGTAGAGAGGGTTCAATTGCTTTGAAAGCCCAACTCCTTATCCCTCCGGAACCTTTGTCTTTTCTCCAAGTCTGTTGCAATGTTTGGGTTGAGATAAGACCGACGATCGAATCAGGAACCCGGGTTGGACGATTGGAACTTGTCTCCCTTTGGCGGCACGAAGCATCAGCTTTTCCCGTGGCTCCAGGGTGTGGTCTGCTGTTGTTTCCTCGATCTGCTTCTTCGTGTTAGCTCTACTTCGGTGCCGCAGACAAAGAACAAGAACTTCTCCTTTTCCGTCTGCTTTTATACAGTTCTCTGCCATGTATGTGTATGGGGAGTGTTAGTTTACGTGGTTTCCTGAACATCTGCTGATTTCACGGAAACCACCCTTCGGCCCCTCCTGTCTGCTGGCTGGGATGGAAAGTCCCGTCCTTTCCTCAGCGTGTTGTTCTTAGCCAACCATACTGCCCCACCCATCCTGTGCGTCTGGCCATCTGTTCAGAACTGCTTGCGACAGCAGGAACTCACAAGTTCCCCTTCTCTTTTCACTCACCCTTTTCTCTGATTAACTATTAAACACAGTCAAATATTAAAAACTATGTGCTGATTTCCATTAAGCATTAATCATAAGCATTAATCACCTCTTTCACTTATTATAAATCATCAAACCTTAATCATTTCACTTCACTTATTATAAATCATCAAACCTAATCATTTCATTGTTGTTATGTCATTACAGATCATGATTCGTACACTTCAGAATCATTCAGTGATTACTTACACACAGTCATTTTACCTATTGTATTCATACATGTCCAACTTAATCATTATAAATCAAAACACTCAATCATTATAAATCAAAACACAAGATTGCGTTATTTCTTTCAGGCCTTCATGCACCTTTTTCTGCGTGTACCTGGATAGATCTCAAACCCCATACCAGTTTTCTTGACAATACAAATCCAGCACTCAACCAAGAACAACTGGAACCAACATTTGTTTTTATACTTAACCAACATTTAGTTTTATACTAAAACAACATTTAATTATATACTTAACCAACATTTAGTTTTATACTTAACCAACATTTAGTTTTATACTTAACCAACATTTAGTTTTATACTTAACCAACATTTAGTTTTATACTTAACCAACATTTAGTTTTATACTTAACCAACATTTAGTTTTATACTTAACCAACATTTAGCTTTCTCCCCATCTAATCCAGAAAAAACACATTTAAGATCAAGAGAAAGCCTCAGTAGTTTTTTACATGGGGAACCAACATTTAGATTTGTACTTTTAGCTTTTTGTTGTTCTTTTGGTTTTGTTGTTTGGTTTGTATTTCCTTCTAATTCGTGTATAAATTAAATTACCCTACTTGACCCACAAGTGGATGTAAATTTTTAACTGTGAAGAAATTAGATAACAAATAATTTTGATAATCCAAACTGAGCCAGAACAGAGAAAGTTTTCTTTTTATAAAGTGAATGTAAACATCTGGCTTCAGTTGGAAATAGATGTATAAAATCTGGTCTAATGAGAACAAATCCTGGAATCTAGTTACCAACAAATCTTTGTGATTCAATAAAATGTAAAGTACCAGTAATCCCAACAAAGTGCATTTTTATAATCCCACTAATCCCAGCACTCAGCAGAGCCTCTGATATGAAGGCATGAGTGTGGTAAATATAAAGTGGGTTATTTAAAAATAAAAGCTGCAGACAAAGCCGTCGTTAAATTAAAGCGCTGGTCTGTGAACTGAACCTTGACGTCCGTTAAGTTGCTTTAAACTCAATTAATTAATAAGTAATAATGATTGCCTTAACAAGCTGCAAATCGCAGCGTCTCTGTGGGAATTTAAAGTCCTTCTTACAAAAATAACGTCTGTGCGGAGATCCAATTCTGCTGCCGTCAAATAATTATTTTTGGTGCTTATTTCTTATTTCTGAGCAAATAAATCTTCCAAATTAAGTTGGATAAAATAAAAGGGCAAAAAATGACTGAATTCTTGAAACAATTTGGGTAAAAAATACCAGATGAATCTTCCACAAAATCTCAACTTAAATGAAAAGTTAATAGATCAGACGACTCCCTGACGCATCTCTAGCTAAACAATCTTGGTTTTAATGGTCAAAGGTGGGCAAAATAAAATCAAGCTAGAAACGCTGAGAAATGCAATTAAACCCGACTTCTGATTTAACATCAAAACGCACGTCATAAAATCTGCAACTTGCAAAAACCAACAACTTTAATTAACTAATAACTAAGACTGAAAGTAAATTGGTCAGAAGCTAATAAAACAGCTTGTCCTTTCATTTTAATCTCAGAGGTCTTTAGACATCCAGAAGCCCTGATTTTAATTCAACTCAGAGAAAGATGTCGAGTCTCTCCACTAACTGATTAATAAATAATTACTTTGCTAATTAGGAGAACAACTTTGGATTGGGCAATCCAGTTTAGTCAATCTCTTGTTTGAATTAAGAGCTTGGCCATTAATGACAGAGGATAAACGTTTTTCTGTAACTGTAAGTTGTTTCTCGGCCATCAGCACATTTAGCAGCAAGTACAGGAGGACGATTGACAGCGCTAAGACCTGACTCTGATTGGTTGTTTTTGGTCAGAAGTAATGCATTTCTACAAACAGCAATAGTAGCTCAGGAAAGAGGTGGAACAGATCGATCTTTTCACAGATTATCTGTCTCATATTAAACTGCAAGGACATGGTGAAAATTATAACACAGAAAACCTTTTTTTAAAGTTACATACTGCAGCTTTAACAGGAAGCATGCAGAATAACTTTGCTTAACATTTCAGTCATTTGCCAAAGCAAACAGACAAAAATCAGGATGCAAAAGTTTCTGCTCGGCGTGAGACGAACCGGAGGGCATTAATGCAAAGTGCTGCAAGACAAATGTTCTGTATTTCTCTGAGAAAGCAGAACAGGAACAATAAATCACACCTGCAGACAGACTCAATCAAATGAGGAAAATAAGGCCGGGAGCTAAAGCATCTTCCGCTTCTGCCAGGTTATGCATAATACATGCCAGGGAAATGACACTGTTCGGTGGATCAGGTAACACCATCAAACAGAAACATCTCTTCCTCTCCAGCCTGGTTTGTTGCTCAAAAGCTACCACAGACATTAAAGCCCATCGCTTCCCGTTAAAGTTCACAGCAAAGAACCAGTCGGAGAAGAGCGAGAGAAGCAAAAAGAGGCGTAATTCTGCAGAGGCTGCCTTTCTTTTCCAATGACTTCCCTAAATCTCCACAGGGAGAGGCCGGTGATTTAAGCAGGCTCGTCTGAAGGCTGGAGGAGGCGCAGACGTAGAGATTGGTGTAATGCATGATTGCCTCTGGGTCCGTGTTTTGTGGACGAAAGTCTCCAGAGGCAGAGGAAGATGCCGCGCATTAATCTGCCAATATCAGCCCTTTTTTATTTTCCCCCAAACGCGAGAGATCCACTTCTCACGAAGGACGAAGCGTCTTCTGCAACTCTGAAACCAGCCTCCAAACTAAAACCTTCATCTCCTTTATCATCATCCTCCTTCACCTTTTGCTCCACAGATCTTTTATTTATTTGTGTGGCTATTTAACACCTAGAACACTAAACAGGATTTGATGTTTCAATTTACATAAATTACAACGTTAAGATAATAAGAAGCAGTTTGAAGGCAGTTTGTGTTTACAAAGAAATACGGCCAGAGTTGGGTAGTGTTACATTTACTCAATTACATTTACTAAAGTAACCTTTTTTGAAAAAATTTACTTTTAGAAGTATTTTTATTACGCTGTACTTTTTACTTTTACTTTAGTAATTTTATTATGAAATATCGATAATTTTACCCAAGTAAAATTTCTGGATTTTCTACCCACTGAATGAAAATCAAACATGTTTTAACCAAAAATGTACCAGACTTAGACACACACCTGCAGTTTTTGTTAAAATTTCATAAGTTTTTTATGGAAAGAAACTGAATTGAAAAACTTTTCTGTTGCCTGATTTTGTTAAGTTTTTTGGGTCCTTATATGAATTATTGTCGTTTTCGTCCTTTAAATAGTAACATTTACACTTAACTTTATATTTTGGTCCATGTGATGATGTAATTTTTAAATATTAGATGGTTGATAATTTGATCAGTTACTAAATACTTTTTGATTAAAAATACTTTTTACCAAATACTTTTTTTTACTTCTACTTGAGTAATTTTATTTTAAAGTATTTCTACTTACCTGAGTAAAATCTCTGGATTTTCTGTCCACTGAATGAAAATCAAACATGTTTTAACCAAAAATGCACCAGACACACACCTGCAGTTTTTATAAAGTTTCATCAGATTTTTTATTGAAAAAAACTTAACTGAAAAATTTCATGTTGACTTATTTTGTTATTTATGTGAATTATTGTCATTTTTGTCCTTGAAAATCAAACCTTTCCACTTAAATTTATATTTTTAAACATCAAATGATTGGTGTTTTGATCTGTTATGCAGTACTTGAGTAGACTTTTTTAATCAAATACCTTTTTACTTTTACTTGAGTAAAATTTTTGGCTACTCATATTGCACACAAACAACATCAGACGAGACATTTTGGGATCCGTTGCACAGTTACAGTGAATTAAGGAAATCTTTACGAAGATGCTGTGTTTGCATTTCATAATCTCTTACTGTGGATCAGAGATGAGATGATAAGTTAATGCCAATAGATGCTTGAAGAATAAGAAATGAAATATTAAAATTAGAGAAATATAAAAAAGCTTCCAATAAAAATAAGGTGATTTCGTTTTATTGTAAAGTAATAAAATCCAAAGCATAGGGGAAAAAAACCAGCAAAGAAATCCTGTTAAAGTTTGAGACATAAAATTGAAAAAGTTCCAGTAATCTTGCTCTGGAACATCAGTCAGCCTGAACATCTCATTTTCCTTCATCTTTAAAATGTGTCATCCTTTCCTCCGTCTTGTTTTCTCTACATATTTCTAACTTCTGCTGAAACACAGTTAATAAATCTGCCTCAGCATCTGTTGGCGCCACATATGAAGATACTCAAAAAGCAGAAGTTACAGTAGCATAATGTTACTCTGAAAATATCCAAATAAAACTTATTCTATTCTATTCTATGCATTCCTAAGTCACACATTAAGAAAATACCTTTATGAAATAACCATGTGTATGAATACAAAATAAACAATAAGGTTGTAAACAGTGACATGTATAAAATGTTCAGTAATTATGCTCAAAGTTGATGAATGAACAAGAACTGGTTCTTTCTGTATGTTTGGTTCAAAATGTTGAAGCAGTGAACTATAAACATGAATCTATTCAGTTTTTATGTGAACTGAAGATTTTGACCAGGAAAATAAAACTAAAAGTGAGAAAAGGATGCAGTCTCTGCAGCTGTCATCCAGAAAGCAGCTCCAAAGGCCATTTTACTCAAAACGGGGAAATAATTTATTTAAATTTACAAAATGGGCATCAAGCTGAACTGAAGATTGGAAATAAGATTGCTGTCTGGACTAAAATAAGTCAAAAGTTTCAAATCTGCTCACGGGAAACATCAAGTTGAGATTAATGTGCTTAAACTGACGCAATGGAGGAGAATTCGTGGAAATGGGATGGACAAACTGTGTCTTTGAGAAGACTTCTTAATAGTGGGGTTAATTTACATACAAGGCTTCTGATGGGAACACATTAACCTTTACTTAGCGCGATGGACGCCTCACATCATGCCTCAATCCCTCACAGTGCAAGATGAAAATTTAATGGTCAAAAATGACAAAAAGACATTTTAAAAATAAATCTGCTCAATAGAAACATGCCAATTTAGAGAAAAATCTGTTTTTCGTTGGGTTTTTTGCATTAACAGGATGTTACTACTGGTGGAAACTACAAAGAAAACAACAGAAAAGTTTAGGATGATGATGTTTTTTAATGACTTATCACATGAACAAACATATTCATGTGTAATTTTAATTTCAATTTTTTATTTAAAGGAAACACCTTTATTGTGTTTTTTCAACATTTTTAATATTGACAAAGTGTATGAAACTGATTAAGAATGTTTTGACACCTGGTAGTCTGGTAGACTATTGCAACCTTTGTTACATTTTCAGCTGCTGTGGTTCTGTTTCACACGCATTGTGTCAAATGAACCAAATCCTTAGGAAAACCTGTTCCCCTCTTCACCCTGGGGGGGCGCTGCACCAAGAACCACTGAAGGAAACAACATGAAAACCTCTGAAGAAGACATGACCGCAACTTTATTCACAAAATGTAAACAAAAATGGAGTAGCAGTTGTAGGTTTTCGCTTTTGTTTTTGGTTTTAAAAAAAGTGCTGGACTGTCACATTTGTTTTGGTTGCATTTACCCAGAATGCACTGTGATTTATTCCACTTCCTGCTTTTACAGCAGTCTCAGGTGCACTTATGCATCCAAACCGCATCAGAGTTCACTTCAACCGAACAAAAACGCAGGTTTTTCGGTGGACCAGAGTTGACTTGTTTTGGTCCGCATCAGTTTGATCAGCTTTCACAAACCAACTGAACTTTCTTAGATAAAAGATATAGAGTTAGACTAAACAGGGCTGGTGTGAATGAACACTAAATGTCGAAAAAAAATAATTTCAGCTGTAGATTTTCATCACATGTGTCGATGCTGTCTCTCACCTCCTGTTTTGGGATGCTGACGTAGCCCAGGTGAGGCTTGAAAGCCTTGTATGACTGCTTGGAGAACATCCAGTGGTTGCTGAACGTCTGACCGAAGTCTGGCATCTGAGAGAAGTTCACCACGACCACAAAGAGCGAAACCACCACAATCAGGCTGGTGGCGATAAGAGACTTCCTCTGCGGAGAGAAAGGAAGCAATAAGCAAAACCTGGAGCTAATATTTCACGTGATTCACTGGCTGTAAATCCAAATGTTGACATAGAAGGACAAATCTGAGGCCAGACTGTGTCTCTGTAAAACCAGGGTTTCTGCAGGTTCCACCAACTCAGATTTAAGACTTATTAAGACCATTATGAACATAATTTAAGACCTGTAACACAACAGAAATGTACCAAATAAAATGCAAATAAATAAATCATATGGGTTCACAACAGAAATGACCCAATAGTGAATGTGAACATCATTCAACCAACTGGTGATAAATCTGAACTTACCCAGGAAGGATGTAAAAAAGCTAACCAGCTAGCAACGGGATATTAGCAGCTAGCTACCAAGACCTGCAACCGCCTCGGGTCACAGAACGCAACTCAAACTTTTGCGTAGCAGTAAAGTCACATGAAAAAAAAGAAAGTTACATATAATATATGAGATTAAATAAATATTCTTTCCATAAAAGATTTTAACATATTTAAGAACAACTTTTTAAAATAATTTAAAGACATTTTAAGGTCTTGATTATAGATATATGAAATTAAGACTTTTTAAGGATGTGCAGACACCTTGTAAAGTTTTTAATTTTGAAAAACAAAACAAAATTTTTCATACAGCAAAGCAATGCCTGGTGGTGGATTTTGGAATATGGGCAATTGCCCAGGGCGGCATTAATAAGGGGGTGCATGAACACAGAAATAAATATATATATATATATAAACAAGTGTTTTAATGCTTTGTGAATGTGAAGTGAAGTCATTGGAGTAGTTTACCAAATGAGACTATAACATGTTTTAACATTTGGCTAAAATATGGCTGCTAAATACGCAGATTTGTACTAAATATTAATGAAGGTATAAAAATTGTTTCATTAATTGTCTGTTGGTTTGTAGTTTTTGTTTGGTTTTAGTGATCTGATTTGAAAAATAAAACATGCATGTAATTAATTACTAAACTGGCTTTTCACCAAATCGTGACCTATAAAATCAGACTTCAACCTGTCCAGGTGGAAATTAGCATATTTTGCTACAACCTGGTGCCATGTATCTCTCCTTCTAAAAGGTTAATGAAATGATGTACGTTGCCCCTGTATAAATAAATAAACAGTACAAGCAGGAGAAATCTCATTTACTTCCCTTAATTGGTTGGTGGCCTGCAGAAAAAGGGTCTTGTCTCTCTGAGACATTTCACAGCCACTTTTTACTTTTTAAATAACAGCCATTAGATACCAAAGAAAATTCTCTATCAAAAGAATAACGCGGCCCATTCAAAGTCTACAGAGCAAAGACTTTAATTTCACCATCTAAAGATGCAAAGTCTTAATAACCTTTTAAGATGAAGCTCATTTGGAACAAATTACGAGTGGATTTGAGGAAAGCTACATCAAAAATGTCTGAGAAGAAGCGAGCTTCGCTCCCCATGAGAAGATGTTTTCAAAGCAGCAGAGGGACTTTGAAGAAAGCGTTAAACTCAATCTTTGCCTTTTTGATTCAAGGCTAATGACTCAGTGTAACATCTTCCCTTAAGATCCGAGTATACGAAGGCCTCTCCTCCTCCTTCTGCAGTCAATTTGCAGAGATTACCTCTTAATCTCCGCTCACTGAAGCGCACCATTTCATCCCGGATGTGAGGGAGAAGATATACCGGTACTTTTAAAAAGCCAGCTCAGCTTTTTCAGATGTTTTATAGGTGTGTGTGTGTGATGGAAAAGTAACGAGTGGATGTTGGTCCACCAGCTGAGGTAGATACGAATTCACATCATCTATTCAATAAAGTCTGCAGAGACAAACCAACAATAGATTCCCTTCAGGAAGATCAATGGGACTTTAATAAAACACTGAAATGGTCGACTCGTTCAAACACAGCCACGGCAAAAAAGAAAAGTACATTCACTTTCCATTCTAGGGTTTTATCAGGAAATACTACAATGTTCTCGTTTTCAAGAAACTCACAAAACAAACATCAGATTTCACACGAGCTGCGTTTTCATTCACCATATAATTGTGCAAGTTGTAAATTCACTTAATGGAAATGCCACTTTTGAAAAATTTCAATGTTTTTGCATTAGAATTAAGTGTTTTTACCAAAAACCAGAAGTTACTACTGGCAGAAATGACAAAGAAGATGACAGGAAGTGGTAGAAGGATGATGGCATGGCATGTTTTTTAATGATTTATCGTGACAACAAACTTAATCATGAGTGAATTTAATTGTGTTTCTTATTTAGTGGAAATACCTCAATTGCAAAATTTCGTTTTTTTCTAAATTAGTGGAACATCAACAAAGTTTTGCAATATTTGCATTGGAAACTCAGCCACAGCTTTTATTTAATGTATGAAATAAAAGACTAAATGGGGGGGAACAAATCAATACTTTGCAGAATTACATAGTTTTTTCATCTTTGTTTAGTTTTATTGATGTTTGCAGACATTGGTAAAAATAGTTTTAACCAATTTGAAAGTTTAGGCAACCAAAGTCCAAAAAGAAAAGCTTACAAAAAGGTGTGGAAAACTACTAATAAAGACCACTTCAAATGTTTGCAAAAGATATAGAAACTTTAATTTCAAACCTTTGCACATCACTGACATTTGGCTCCAACAACAATAAAGCAAAATGGACGCCAAACTCAAATATAAGCTTCCCCCATATGAATAAAACTTCTGCACCTGTTATATGAGGCAAGAAAGAAGTTCTTTATTTTTCCATATTTTCTCCATGTTTCCTCAGCTGACTCACCCGTGGGATCTGCATTGCAGTGCCACAGCAAAAATAAAACTCGCTATAAGATTCAAGGTCCAGAGATTCATAATATAAACCTGAACTGACTTGTTATTGCAGCACAGCGATTGACCAGCGGGACAAACTGGCAGTAACATATAAATGTACCTGTGCAAACTCCAAGTGTTTTGCTAAAGGATTATGAGCCATGTTCACTTTGCATAATCTGCTTTCTCCCAGTTTCCTCCAAATAAAGCAGCAGCTGGGGCGACATTGTTTTACAGATGGCAGAATCTGCAGGTAATGGGTATTATGGTCCAGCAGAAAGAGCTGATGAATAATGAATAAGCGATTCAGGAGGAGGAAAGGTTTCACAGAGGAGAAGCAGAACTGGAGATCAATGCACAGAACACACAAGAACTCAGGATATGGTAAAAAAAAATAAATTAAATAAATTATCTGATTGCTACAACATCTCAGAGCCTGAGGCTGATGATACAAGAGGTTTCATTTTAACTTGCGTTTACTGCAGGAAACTGCTAATCCAAACAAACAACAACTCCAGCTTTTGGAAAGTTGGTGTTTTTCTTTGAAGTGATCTGATGGTGAAATGATCGGATGCAGTGGAACAGCAAAAACCGTGGCTGCGAGCTCTGAACTCCGATATCAAACATCCTAAAGGAGGAGGCGGCGGAGGCTTTGCATCATCAAGACGAGATCAAACAGCTGTGGTGCAGCAGGGGTGAAACTAAAAAAATAAAAATGGTGGCTGCTAAGATGGCCTGGAAAGTCAACCTCCATTAAGCAGATGTATGCAGAGCACCAAGCAAAGGCATTGATTCTGTCACTTTTAGTTACCTTACAACTAAAAAGCTTCAAGATTTTTTTACAGGGATCTTATGTGACATTTTTCACCCACTTTGAAACAAACTGCACTGAAAAAAAACTAAAGATTTTACCAGGTATTTTTGTCCAGCTTCTAGTGCAAATATTTTATATCAACTTGAAATAAGTCAAAACTAACTTACAAGTAATTTTTCAGGAAGAAATGTGAGCTTGTAATTCTTTATATTGTTGTAAAAACACTAGCTCCACTGGCAGATTATTTTAATTATATTATAGTAAAAGGTGAAGTAATCCTCCAATGGAATAAGTTACTTTTACATCAAAATGAATGAATCATTGATTTAAACTAAGCTCCTATAACTTCCTGAAGTTACGTGTAAGTTAGTTTCATCTTATTTTAAGTGAACTAACATATTTCCACTAGAAACTAAACTAAAATACTTGGTAAGATTTTGTGTTTTTGCAGTGTGCATACAGAAATAAATGAATTATTGTTGGAAAAAAGTCACACAAATGAATTTTTTTAGTAATTTTACTGATACTTGGAAACGGGAGTCCTGTCCTGAATGTGACTCAGAATCTGTGAGCGGATGTAAAGATTAGGGTGATGGCAATGAGGTCTTCCAACCTAAAATATTTGTAGCACATCTCCAAATAAAATCACTAAAATGCCAGTAAAAATGTACAAAAAGTTGGTCAATTATGAGAAGAGTTCGATTTCTATAATAATCAATTAATCATTAAAAAACGTAAAAATCGTTTTCAACACGCAACATTTTGATGAAATGTAAATAAAAACCTATTTTTTCCTGAAAATTGTTCCTCCTTTCACTCCTTTTGTCTCATTTTTTATTAAACAAACTTCTCAGTTAAATTAAAATTATTTAAAGGGGACCTATTATAAAGTTTTTATTATTTTATTTGGGTTCTGCTTCTAAAAACAAACCAAGCACTTTAAAAAAAAAACAGTTTTTTGCAATAAATTAATATTTTTTGATGTCCAGAAAAAGAGCTGTTTCAAAATCCTCTGGAATGTAACATCACAGTTAAGCCCACCCAGTTACCTAGCAACCCAAGCTGAGCTCCAGCATGTTTGGTCAGCTGGTTCTACCGCTGTACAATGACTGCTGGGAAAGACGAGAGTTTTGCTGTTGACTTGCAATGCAGATACCACTTGCTGCGTTTGTGCTGGAGGCTCCACTTCTGCTTTTCAAAGACGTACGGTTGTACAATTGTGCATCTGTTTGCAGCCATTTTCACATACGATTGTAAACGTTGAGTTGGGGGAGGCGTGGCCAGCAGCTCAAAATAGGCAGAACTGATCAGGCTAACATATCATTATCTGAGAATGATTTTGTGCAAAAATATGCAGTGAACATGTTTTGAATAGACCACACACGCATCATAACCTGTTTAAGGAAGCATAATAGGTCACCTCTAAGTACAGGAAGAAAATGTCTTGGAGGCTGATGAAGACATGAGGCTGTTTGAGGCCCTAAACCTACAGCTAGACTCTTCGGGATTTAAAATAAAAGCATGCCACACTTTTCAGATTATTATTTTACGCTATGCACATAAAATTACAGTAAAACACATTAAAGTTTGTGGTTGTAATGTGACGAAATTGAAAACAGGGTTCAAAGTGTGTGAATAGAGCTGTACTCTTTCATGGCACGCTGAGATAATTTGATGCAAAAAGATTCTCTACGAGGAGTAATTCTGCCTTTTTCCAGTTTCTCCTTCCACTTTTATATAAAAGCTGCATATTACAAAGGGGCACAGCCAGTCTGTCCTATTTTATTAAAAAAATGCAGGTCATTTTCTGAAAATGGGCTGTAATAGCCTATCATCAGGCCTCCATTACGGGGCTTGAAACCAATTCCTTGCAGGATGTTTCTCCAAGGGAGGCTAGAAACAACCTTCGGCTCAGCCTGCAGAGCTGAAAAACCTCGGCCTGCACTCGGGAGGACAGAAAATTTCCTCGTCTCCATCAACCTCGACCTCCTTGTCACAAATCACGGGGGAAACGATGTGTCAGAGTCTGGAGGCGACCGGAGGCCTCGGCGTGGGCGTCAAGGGGCGCTGAACCTCAGTCGGTGGAGAAACTCTAAACTGGCGTCTGTTCATCCATCAGGGGGATGTTAAGTCAGATCATCGAGCCGTGAGACGCCGCAGCGAGGAGCGGCTCGGCAGAAGTGCAGTACAGTGGGAGAGAGGAGCCATTATCGCCATCAGAGAGGCGGCAGATGGCTATAAAGTCCGAGCATTAAAGCTTTTGGTCAATGTTAAAACATTTTCCTTGAAGATGGCGGCCCCGTATGCGACTGCGTTGACCTTGTTTGGCACCATCGGATCGGCCGATGATGGCCGCTAACTGCAGCGCTATTTACAGCCGCAGCCTGGGGACGTTTTATTTAATCTACCCCGGCTGAAAGCTTCGAGGGGGCCATTTCTGAAGGTGCTAAAGCTTGTACTCTGATGGACTATTGATCTCGGTTCTCCGAGTGTGCCGGATTACTGGGACCTGCGACACAAGAGAGCCATAACTTTCCTTCAATCTCTCCTGCAGCGCGTCAGAGGGACCACATTACATCCAGGATGAACCAACGGTGAGGCGTTGAGCCAACGATCTGCAATGGGATTAAATTAAGGAACTGAGGGAGTTGTGCATCAGAATGGAGAACATTTACCAAAATTGAGGAAATGTCATTTCAGAACATGTCTGAGCAGGAGATCGATTTGAGTTCGCAGCAGTTACAGTTGTCAGAAGTGACTGAGTCGGGTTTCTAGGCCGCCTCGCCCACAACTTTCCCAAAGGATTGAGACGGAAACACCAAAACATTCACGTTGTTGGCATTAACCCTGGTGTGCAGCGGTGGGGGCGTATCAGATCCCGCTTGGCATAACCCGCCCTGCTGCCATGCTGTTATGGGTCATGGTGGTGATGTTGATTCATAACAACAAGGATCGGGTTGGAGTCCTCTGTGTTACAGCCAGAACGATGGAGCTAGCTAACTGTGTTCAGTCAGCTGCATGCCGGCATAGAGTTAGCGAGGGTGTTTGTGTTTTGTCACCGTAGCGGCGCCAAGTTTGCTTTGTGTTACAGGTTGTTACAGGGTTGAACAGAACCGGAACAACGTGATTAAAAAGTGCCATTTTATATAAATAATTCATGTATTTTTCTCATATTTCTTGTATTTAGGTTAAAGTATATCAAACATGTTTATATTAGTAGAAATAACTTGCAGTTAATGGCTATTTTTATTTGCTTTATATTCAGTGAAAACATTGATCAGTGGGGACTTGCTCATTTGGCTGACCTCCAGAAAAAGGTTAAGAACATGTAGTACATATTTTTGTTGTTTGCAATGTGCAAGCTTCTCCTTTTCGCCTCGGCAGCGTTCACTCGGACCCCCGCCGGCTACCACCCCTAGCGTTAGCGTCAACTGTGTCGTTTTTGCCTCGGCGGGGTCCAGACCCCAAGTCGGCATCAACCGTATCGCTTCAGGCTGATACAAACAAAGGTTAAGCCACTTTTGGTTGTTTGCTTAGCGTTGGTGTCCATTTGGAAAACCAATCTCCAAGCTTTAACTTCCTGATTGATGTTGCTTCCATGGTTTTACCTCATCCATCTATGTAATGAAGTGCACCAGTTCCTCCTGCAGCAAAATAACCCCACAACATGGGGTTGTTTTGGGGCTAACACCCCCCATTTTTCACAGTTAGGTTGGTGCAACCATCCAGTTTTTCTCCCAAATGTAAGGATGGTCACTTTGGCCAAACAGTTCCACTTTAGTTTCATCAGACCAAATGATGTAAGGTTTTTATTCCTGTCTCCATTCCCAAACTCTAATCTGTTTTATGTCGCTGGCTTCCTCCTCCTCATCCAGGATTTATTGGTTTAAATAAAACTATAAAATTACACAAATTGGAATTACAAAAAATAAACCTGCTTAATGGAAATTTTGAAAAATCCCACGTTTTTCAATAAGGTTGAAGTGTTAGTGTATTTTGCAAAAGTTTGATAGAAACACTTTATCCGAATCACATGAGTCGTGTGACCAACAGACAGAAATCACTGTTGGTGGAAAAGAGGAAGAAGGCGACAGAAGATTGTAAAAATACAATCTTGTGTTTTCTCAACATCAGAGGAATAAGTTTTGAGCTCATTTGTACAGAAAATGTAATTGGCTTTAGCCACCATTTTCACAAGGTTTTGTTTTGCTTTTGTTCTGGGGACCAGCTTTGCATTTTGGACTACGACTCGTTCATTTCTCCCATATGAACCGGTATTGTTCATTGTTCTTCCTCATAGCTGATTTATTTTGATTTATTTATACCCTCACAAAAGAAAAGTGCATGTGTGTGGTAAAATAAATCCACAACTTTGCTTCCAATTAATCAATCAATCTCACCAAGCCATGACATCATCATTAGGGCTTTCTCATTTAAGAAATAGAAATAACTTTGGTAATCGTTGCCAACAAAAAAAGAGGAAAAATTTAGTCTCATTTCTTCCAGAAATGTAGCAATTATTGCTACACTATTTTGAAAGAGTGTGAAATAAAATTACTTTAAATACATTTATTCAATTGAGCCCAAAAGAAAGTGAAAACTAATAAGAAACGGCTTATTAGGGTGGATGTCGAGGAAAATAGGAATGTATTTCCAGCAATAAAACTAACTGGAAAATTCTGATTTTCAAATGTCAAAAATTTGAAAATTTTGAAATGAGAAAATTTTTAAAAGACAAAAAGATTTTTACTTTTGAAACTCAGAAATTTCCACATTTTTTCTAGAAAATTTCTGAGATTAATCACCTCATTTCTGAGTTTTTTGCCAGAAATTTACTCCGACACCATTGTTAAAATCTCTCTCCAGTTTTGTATCTACAACAAACATCCTTTTTGAAAAAATTACAATAAAAAAATTGGGCTACTTTATTTGTTTCTACTTTTGAGTCGTGAATTTTGGCTTACTTGACAAAACGTTTGGACACCATTACATTAAATAAAACTTGGTTTAGCAGGTTATTTTTTCCAGTTGTGCTTGGCTAATAAAAAACCATTACATTCAAGTTGTTCAGTTTCATTAACATTTGTTAAAATCTAAAAAAAGAAAAAAACTGTAAACATTGTCCAAACACAATCTGCGTCTGTTTTCCTATAATGTGCACCGAGTGGGTATTAAACCTCCAAACTGAAGAGTTGCCTACAAGGAGTGCTCAGTTCACTATTGTGATGAATGGAAATTCAAGGCAAATTAGCTGTTTATTTCCTCATACATATTGTGCAATCAAAATTTCACCCCCACCAGGCTCTATCTGGGCATGAAGAGAATACAATTTCCCACCATGAATAATCCCCCCAGCTCAGTAAACAACAGGACCGCGCCGCAGTTCAATCTAAAAAGTTAATGGCAATGGGTCTTGGAATAATGAGAGGTTCAACCTGAAGAAAACAGTTTGTGTTGAAAAAAATAAAAACAACATATCTGCCAGCTATTTTTGAGTCTCCTGGGCAGCAGGCACAAAGAAAAGCTGAGATTACATTTGCAATGCAAAATCGCTGCACCTGATTCCTGCCATCACGCTTCAGCGGCCAGTTAAAACCCAATTTCAATTAAGGTGTTTAAGAAAATACATTTAGTCTCTCTCTCCCTGCGACGTTTCTCTCCGAGGTAATAAAACCCAGATAAACAAAAATCTGCTCCGGAGATTGAAAGCGTAGAGCTGTGGATGTGTGGACTTTATTCGTGCCGTGTTTTTTGAAGAACGTCTCACTTCAAAAGTCGTCCAAGTACAAGATAATAAAATATTGTTTCCCCAGAGGAGGAAGAGGCTGAGTGTTTGCTGCCAGTAACAGAATCACGAACAAGCTCCTCTCCGAGTTTCGCCCACTGGAGGTTCCACTGCGTAACTGGGAACGAGCGTTAATGCAGTTTGCATGAGTTACAGCAATCAGATTTGTACAACGGCAGATTAGGGCCATTTTAGATAGGAAGAAATTTCTAGAGAAAAGAAATTTCAGAGCCTGGAAAGTGGAAAAAATTGCTAGAAAATTTTCAGAAATATTGAGATCGATCTGAGAAATTTTCTAGAGAAAAAAAATTATTTTTTCTTGTTTCAAAAGTCAAAAATTTTCTTGTTTTTCTAGCAAATTTTAAACTTTTCAAATTCAGACATTTCCCATAATTTTCAGGGAAATTTCAGATATCAATCTCAAAATTTCTGAGATTTTTCTAGAAAATTTCCAAAATTAGTATCAAAATGTTTCAATTAAACTTTTTAACTTCTTTTTAATCTCAGAAATGGCAAATTTGTTTCTTGAAAATTTCAGAGAATAATGTCAAAATTTCTGAGTTCTTCCTGAAAATATAAAACTTTTCAAACTCTGACATTTCTTAGTATTTTCTACAAAATTTCTGAAATTAATTTCCACATTTAGGATTAAATATCTGTCCCCCAAAAAACTCACAAACTTTTTTTTTTTCTTTAATCTGAAATGGTCCTACCAGAGATTTGGGTCATTAAAGTAAAACTAATACTTTTTATGAGTTAGTGGTAAAACTCTTTTGGGTTTTAACTTTGTGAAATTCCTTTAATTCACGCAAAATCATCTTTTGTTGTTTTTTCAACACTCGATATTTGTCTAATTCTCAAAAGTTTCTGTTTGGTTTTGGATCTTTTCTAAACTACAAGCAGAAAGAAAATTACGGCAAATGTTTGAACATCAGTTGAACATTTACAACTTTAAGATAAATCAGTTAATGAAAAAAATCAATAGGAATAGAAGAGAAACTAGTGTTTTTTATTTAACATGTTGTGCTAGTAAATTTTGTATCAAATTTTAAATTGGTAGGGCTTGGCAATAAATTTATTTTGTCAATGAATTACATTTGCTGTTCATGAAGATTTAATTTTGGGAAGAAATAAATTATTATCTGGTTTATAAGAATGTTCTATAGACTGTATTTATTTGGACTTTGAATCCAGGTCATCTCTCAGAAGAGAGAAAATGAAAGCCAGTTTTTGAAAATATTTTGTATCATTTGTAATTTCCTTTAAGAAAAGAAACTGAGACAAAATAAATTGATTAGATTTCAGAAAAAATAGCATTTAGATGTGTTAACTGCGTGTTTCCTCCTTTTGGTATGCTGAGAGGTTTGTGTGTTTTTCCACCAGAAAAAGGAGCTGAAATAGAAAAATGTGACACCAATAACAACCTTGAGCACAAGACAAACCTAAACAACAAAGAATGACTCTAATTATTCCCTTGAAATACTTTTTTAGTTATTGCACACCTGAAAACAAAACAAAAAAACTCAAAATGAAGAAGAAAATCTGTGTTTTCAAATGCAAATATTTCAAGATGACGCAGTTTGTCTCGTTGCTGATCTGATGCAGGATGCTGATAGAGAACACGACCAGCAGAGGGCGCAGTCCGCTAACAGAGAGGTGACGTAGTGTCCTTGTGTTGAACGCTTTCATTCATTCATTCATTCATTCATTCATAAAAAAATGCAAAGGGGAAACAATCCATCCTATTTCTTTTTATTCTTTTCTGACTGAAACAAAAAAGAAACAAACTCACATTTTGAGGCAATGCAGGATAAAAACCAACAAAAAAATAAAGGCTTCAGGTAGTTTTATTGTACAAAAAAATTGTAGAGATGCCAATATGTTTGTAGATTTCTTATTAGATTATTTGCATTATGCAATAAAGATTCGTGTGTCTTTATGCAGTATTACACAGACCTGGAACATTTTCAGAGTAAAAAAGTGACAGATGGTTTGAGTCAGTTTTGGAAAAATCCTGCTGGTAGGAAGAAGGTGGAAGAGAGAAAATAAAATCTGGTCAAGAGCAATAATCTGAGATAAAAAATAAAAATAACAAAAACAATATTCATTAGTACGATTAACAGGTTGATGCAATAGATAAACACGTTTTATCTTTTGTTTTATTGTAAAGTGTCCTTGGATGGGACTAATAAATAAAATTCATTATTGTTATTAGAAATAGAAATAACTTTACTGTCATATGTTTGTACTTCATTATCTCCCTTCAACACAATTTTTAAAAAGTCACAAAATGAAAAGCAATAAAATCACACAAAAAAAGTGTGATTTTATTGCTTTTCTGTGCATTAAAATCACACTAAAACTTAAATTACATTGAGTTTTAAAGCCTGGGAATAAAAACTGTTTCACTGCTTTCATACTTCTGTAACGTCTACCAAAAGTAATAAGTGAATTATTATTGTTGTTAAGTTCTGATTTTCCAAATCAGTTTTTATTCTGACATTGAAGGTTTTTTGGGGGTTTTTTCTGTCAAATAGGCTAATTTTTATTTGTAAAGGGAATAAAAAGGGGGAAAACATCCAAGGGTGAGCACTTTTTATAGGTGGTGTACATGCAAAATCTGAAAAGTATGAAAAGATTTCTTATGATGTGCTTTTGTGTCAATTTTAAAAGTCTAAATACATTTATCTCCAAAAAAAACATGGAGTGGATTTGTGTCAATTATAGATTTTTAAACATATTTATATCTAAAAAAAAAAATAAAAATAGAAAGAAAGAAAGAAAGAAAACATGATGTGGATTTGTGTCCATTTAAAATTTTAAACACATCTATGTCCAAAAGAAAAAAAACATGGTTTTGTGTTAATTTTACATTTTTAAACAAATTTATCTCCAAACAAACAGTTAATTTGTGTCAATCGTTAATGTTATTCTAACATAAACCTTTCAACAAGCCATTTAATTGCTTTTATTATGAAAGATGTTCTTCCTGTTAGTCACCATCTGCAGTCATGAAAGATTCAGCAGGAAAAAATCAGATGAAAGTGACATTAAAGCCTCTATGGCGGCTTTTCGTGGTCCAGATGCCCACGTTGGCCAACGTCACTTTCTCCTCATCTGTGCAGAGCAAAATGTCCTGATGTTGTTCCCTCAGTGGTATCACACTTATCAGCCGTGACATATGAAAAGCAAATCCTTCAATCCAGGTCAAATGAACGCTAATCTGTTCTGCTGGCGTCAAACTGGATCATTATAGACCCTGAAGCGAAACGCAGCGTCTCAATCAGGAACGAAAAGGAAGAAGTTGGATTTTTATGCAGCTTACACAAACAAAAGGTACAAAAAATATTTTAAATACAAATAAACCAGCATTAGTGAGAGTGAATGTAAATCTGCAACAGAGAAACCAATTGGACTAATGCATATCTGATATCAAATGGAAATAAATCCCCACAAGTACAGAGGATTAAATTCCCGACAGCATTCACCTCCCCATCTGGAGAGCAGGAAGGAAACTTTTGCATCTAGGTGAGTAAAAAAACAAAACAACGCACCATATGTTCAGAGACAGTTTGGTGATTCTCTACGGTCCGATGCGTAGGCCGACGCTTCAGAAAGTGCAAAAAAATTCTCAAAGTGACAGAAGGAAGAAGCTGTTCGTCATGGTAGAGTAAAGTTTTATACGACGGTTTTCAGTAGATCTGAAGGTTTTCCCAGTAAAAGCTGCTGCTTCTACCTGAGTACATGTTTGGACTATGCCGAGTTCATAAAGGTGACCTGTTATGCTTCCTTTTGACAGGTTAGGATAAGTTTATGGGCTATAAAAAAACACGTCTATCATAATTTTTGCTCAAAATCAATTTTAGAAAATGAGATTTTATTCTGCTCTGTTCTGCCTGAAGAGATTGATCTCCTCTAGCTCCTCCCTGAGCAACTATTGAAGAAACGCACACAAAATAACCAATCAGAGCCAGGAGGCGGGGCTTAGCGCTGTCAATCATCCCCATGTATGGTCTGGAAATGTGCTAATGGTGGAGAAAGAACTTATAGTTGCAGGAAAACTGTTTATCCACTGTCATTGGTGGCTAAGCTAACTAGCCTTAGCATTGCCAACATGCTATGCTAGCTGCATTGTAGCAGAAAGGAAGAGGCTGAAACGTCTTTGAAAAATAAACAAAATCAGCAAACGAGTCTATGTACTGGACGATTAGGCCTGTTATTATCACAAATTTTGCTGGATGAAAAATTGTCCCAGAAGTTATTGAGATAAACAATAATATTGGTTTTTTTGAGAAAATCTTCAAGCAATATGATGGTAAAAAATGGCAGAATAATGCAATAACACATTCTCAAATATCAATCAACTTTAAATTCTAATGAACATTTAACAGCATAACTGGAAAACATATGAAATATCTAAAATAAATAAAGAAAAACAACGAAATAGCCAATAAAATTAATTATGAAGTCTCCGTAAACAGAATAATCCTTCAAAAATAAAGGGCTAGTTGAGACCAAAACACCAGACTGAAGAGTTTTATTATTCGGTTTTTGATATAAACTGAGAAACAATAAATTATGCAAATGGAAATTGTTGAGTTTGATCGTTCAATGCAATTAACTGTTCCAGTAAATGAGGGTTCATCCTTTGAGTTCAGGAACCTTTCCTCCAAAGAAACCTTGAGAAAATCAGTAAATTTACTGCTCACTTTAAAGAAATCTATTGATTCTTCAGAGAAAAATATAAAGAAATGAATAATTTCTCATATATTTTAAGTTTCTTAACCCGTTTAAAGTTTTGCTTTCTCTGAAAAGCACTTTGGGCTACACTTGTACTTGAAAAGCTGCATAAAAATATAAAAATGAATCTGAAAGAGAAAAAGAGCCAACCTGGCCTGCAGAAAGAGGCTGCTGCAAAGATTAAACGGCCCTTTGAGTTGCAGGTCGAGCCAGAATATCTCGAGGCATTCAGCCAGAACCAGAAAACGGCCTCAGCTGCTCACTTATAACAAGAGCCCCTCTAGCTTTATTCTTCTGTGATATCTTAGGGTCAGAGGCTCTGTGCTCACGGCTGCAGATGGCCGGCAGGCGGGAAAGACCTCGCTGCCGGCCAAGGACAAAGCTACTGTACTGTAAAGCATCAGCTGCTCTCTATCTGCCGCAGATGTCCTGACGTTGGGCCAGATGTCATCTCTGAACATGAAGCCTGGAGTTTCTCTGCAGCAGAATCACAAGAAGGAGAGGGCGGGAATCCGTTTGTTGTGAAAAACACAGACTAGGGAAAATCTATTTCAATTTGCCAAATGCCAGAGCAGGATTACTGACATTTAGCGACTGATATTTTCCGCGAAACTCAATGAAATCCCTACGTAACTCCATAACAGAGGCTCATCTCACCGACGGTGATTACACGCAGCAGGACTGCCGCTCGGAGAAATCTGAGCAGATATGTGAAAAGCTGAAAAGCACACAGACATCTGAGAGGGTGGAAGGGTTGGACAGGCAGACGAGGCGAATTACAGAGCATAATTCAAGGCGGAGAAGCAAACACGCTTCTTCTTCACTTCAGAGGTTTTAGACAGGTGTTATTTGTTAAAGAAAAGTTTCAGAGAAAAAAGAAAAGCCTTTCCTGAAGGCAGGAGAGGTTTTAAAGCAATAAATGGGATTTGCTGTGTTTGGAGTTCAGCCTTCGGAAGGATGACGACTGAAAACCCAAAACAAGCATTAGCTTTGTCAGCTTTACTTCCAAAACATAATCTCTGCATAAAAAAAAACCTAACAACTTTTTTAAACAGGTTATAAAATCAGTTTTATTTTTCTTAATTTTTCTCAATTCATTTTAACCATATTTACTATCAGAGGTGCAGCGATTGTAATTTTCTGGCCGATTACTGATCTTCAACCCTTCCAAACCGAACGCGTCGGCGACGACGCAGCCAAATTTGTCGTACCGTAATTCTGCAACGCTTTACGTTATCTGAAAAATTCCAACGGTTTCTGAAAGGGGAGATGTTGCACTTAATATGAGAGATGGTTGATCGGCCAATGCTTACATGTGAAGCTGATTTTATCTGCCAATCTTATCAACCTGGGCACAGATCTGAAAATCGTCCAATGTTCTCTTCTGCAGGTTTGACTGTCCCACCAGGTCATGCATGCAGTAACAATATTCTAACATTTTCTTGCTATATTGAGAAACATTTCAGACAAAAAACATTTATATGGGCCAACCTTGGAATCGGCAGGTCAGGCTTTTCATAGATCGAAAACTGCATTCGTTGCACCTCTAATAATTTCCATTTGCATGATTTATTGTTTTTGACTTTTCTCTCTTTCTACCAAAAACTGGATGATAAAACTCTACAGTCGGGTGTTTTGGTCTCAACTAGCCATCATTTTGAAGGACAATTTTGTTTACAAAGATTTCATAATTCATTTTATTTGTTGTTTTGTTTATTTATTTTGGATATTTAAAATGCCTTCCAGTGTTAAATGTTCATCAGAATTCAAAGTTTATTGATCTCTAAGATAATGTGTTCCTGCATTATTATGCCATTACTATTATATTACTTCAAAATGGTCTCAAAACAACAATATTTTCATTTATTGCAATAACTTCTGGGACAAGTTATCATCCAGCAAAAGTTGTTATCGTGTCAGGACTATGTATTGGCTTAAGTAGGTCATTTATTCTTTAAAACCCTCGAATGATTCTGCAAAGAAGAGTGGGTTAAAATTCCTCAACAGTGATGCTTGCCATTCGAAAGGAGTACAACCGGTTAGCTGTGACGAAAAACAAAAACAGAAAATGCATGTAGGAGTAGAAACCTAAATACGCCTGCAGCAGAAATTTCACTGACTTTTCCGTCAACGGAGGCATTCAGATGATTAGCAAGCTAAGTGCTTTGATTTCCATTAATCCGCTGCTTCTGAATTTGCACAAAGAGCTTCAGCAGCAGCATTGTCATGGAGCTGGAGCAGCTGTTGGATATAATAAACAAACCATCCAGGTGCATCGAAGGCCACCGGGTCCCGCTTTGTGGTAAACACACGGCGGGTGTTTGGGCTGCAAAACAACAATAAAGCTCACAGAGTCAGAGTGTGTTGTGTGAAAAAGCCCTGCGGCTCTGCTGCGCCACGCTGACAGATCCGAAGGTGGGAGACCGGTGGCATTCAGCGTGTGAGGGGTGGAGTCGTGTCAACAGCAAACACGAAAACAGCAGCAAGTGCTTGCAGTTTGTCAAGGAGATCAATACGAAGGAAATGAAGAAGGGGGAAGAAAAACAATGACGAAGCAGAATCAGTTCATCTAAAGAGCATTTGGAATCGTTTCCACTTCTTTTTAATCAAAATCACCGCCACAGATGAAGGTTCATGGTCCCAGCAGATTATATTTCATCAAAAATATTGCCTCCCTGACTAATTCCCTCATTTAACCGCCTGTTGACCTCTTCAGCTGACAGAGGCAATCAGCCTCCCAGTGGCGGCGCCCAGAGCTCTCCCAGCTTCCAACTGGGGATAATAACAGAGAACCCACAACCTTTTATTATCCTGGTTTGCACAAGAGCCCTCAGGAAACAGGACTCTAATATCAGCAGCTGGCCATCTACCAGAGAGGACAGCTCCGACTTTACACCCCAACCTGACAATTTCAGCAGGAGACGGGGATTCACGCTGGGTATCTGATGCTGTGTGTTATCTGCAGCTCTGCAGCAGCGGGAAAAAACTCCAGCAAACATGTCAGGGTGATAAATTCAACCAAAAAGCCGATGTGGAGGGAGCGGGACTGGCCGAAGCTTTAAGTTGGACCACACTAATGCAATTACAGAGATTTTCTGCTTACTCAGAGGCTCGGTTGAAGGGCGAACTGAAATCTGGAGCCAAGTTGCATAAAATCAGACGTTACTCAGGGCTTGAGCCAAGCCAAATCTCGCCATCTCGCTGTCTGGGAAAGACAATGAGGAAATGTATACAGGATTAAAGCCGGATCAGAGGTCCGTTCTGCAGCAAACTTAGCTTTACGTAGTATACCTTAATCGAATAAAAGATGAAAATAGAAAATTTTACAACACGACCAAAGACAGTCTGACTCGATCTTTGCTACCACCTCAAGTCCTAAAGCTCATCTGTTTCACTGAGATCTTATTTCTTTTTGTGGTTCACATCAAAACCTCAAAGGTGGCCTACTATGCTTCTTTGAAAAGGTCAGGATAACTCTAAGGGCTACACACTTTTGTTTCACAAAATCATTCTTAGACAACAAAATTTAAGTCTGATCAGTTCTTCCCATCTTGAGCTCTTTTATCTTGTCTCCTTAAATCAAAATAAGCTGCTGCTGCTGCTGCTGGCCACCCCCTAAACCCCGCCCCCGCCCGAACTCTTACATGAAAATGGCTGCAAACAGAAGCACAATTATGCAACCATACATCTTTGAAAAGCAGAAGTGGAGCCTCCTGCACAATCTACAAGAATGCAGCAAGTGGTTTCTGGTCGGTAAGTCAGCAACAAAACTCTTGTCTTTTCCAGCAGCCATTGTACATCACTACAGCTGTAAAACCAGCTGACCAAACATGCTGGAGCTCTGATTGGGTTGCTAGGTAACGGGCTGTGCCTGCTGATTCGTGACGTTACATTCAAAAGGATTTTGGAACAGCTCATTTTCCAGTCACTGAAAAGAATTTATTTATTGCCAAAAACTAGTTGGTGGGTTTTCTTAAGCATTTCTTCTGTTTTTAGTAGCAGTTAAGACAATGTCTCCATCCATTGTTTCAGCTTCTCTAAGATGGTTTTGTTGTCATAAATTTTAATCAGTTCAATAAATTTTTAAAAATACAGCCTCTTTCACCCGAGTGAAGAGGCTGAACTCCTAAACAACCAGCCTCAACCCTTGACCTCCTCAGCACCAAACTTTAAACTTGACTCAATGCCCAGTGGACGCACTGGTCCATCGGTTTGCAGACAGAGTCATTGTGGTCTGCAACATTCTCCACTTATCACACAGAAAAACTATGTTTTATAGTATTGATTGGAGTGTATTTTTCTGTAATGTCAACTCGAATAATTTCAGAAATATGGCTTCACTCCCTTCAGTATGATTTCCTCTGTGAGCTCCAGCTCAGGGATAATTAAAGTGTGAAACTTCAGCATCGACATTACATCTCCTTTGTGAAAGCTTGTACAGTAATAATAGGGGTTATGGCCCAGAGGTTCGCAGTGAGTGACATCTAATTTTAGGCTGCTGACCGTGGCTACAACTAAAGAGCAGAACTTAATTTCCAGGCTGCCATATCAACTCTTTCATTAAACCCCGGATGTCTTTTCTTTGTGTTTTTGCCCAACAAGAGAGAGAAAAAAGAAGTTATGCTCTGGCAGTTCCTGTCAGCAAAGTTCAAGCAAGCTGAACTTTCAGAGTGGCACTCGATTAAACACTGCAGGATTAGAGAGCACCTGTACAACAAGACCGACTGCACAAAGTCCGATCCAGCAAATCCTTCCTGGATGCTGATATGATCTCCCTGTGTGAGCACGGTGTTGGCTGCTGTGACTGCTGCTCTGCAGGATTAGACAGCAAGAAAGTTATCACCGCTGGTGAGTAAAGCTAATCTTACTCTGCAGCAGCATGTCAATGTGTGTGTGTTTGCACAACAGATGTAGGTTACATTTCCATAATAAAGCAGCCGCACGCTTAAATGCGCCTCTGTTGGTTCAGAGGATGGACGGCGACAGCAGAGCGCGAGATAAAGACCGTCGTTCAGGACAGGAAGAAGATTCAGCTACAGTTGGACTGAAATCTGATTCCTCCTCTTTTTTTCTCAAAAAATGCATAATTTATTTTGAGTTTCGTTAATAATAGGTGCAAACATTTCTACTTAAATGACGTTAAGTCGGCCTGTTGCTACAGAAGAAAATTCATCCTACTTTCTTGATTTTTACCTGAGATGAAAGTGAGAATTCTGAGATTAAAGTCAGAATTTTTGGGTTAAAATCAAAATTCTGAGATAAAAAAAAGTTGGAATTCTGAGATTAAAGTCAGAATTTTGAGAATAAAATCTAAATTCTGAGAAAAAACAGAATTCTGAGACTAAATTCAAAATTCTAAGGTAAAAGTCACAATTTTTTCTGCATGTCCCTAATCCTCTTCCATATTTTTCTTTCAATGCAAAAAAAATCAAATCTTACCAAGTATTTTTTATCTAGTTTCTAGTACAAATATCTTAGCCCACTTGAAATAAGAGAAAACAAACTGAAGTTTGTTTTTTTGCAAAATATAGGAAACATCTACAGGATATGAGATTTTAACCTGTAATAAGGGAAAACGTCCAATTATTTGATTTATAACAAGTAGTTTTTCCATTAACATTAAGGAATTATTGACTTTAAAAAAGCTGCTACATTGTGCTGAAAAGCTGCTAATTAGTTAGTTTTGTCTAACTTAACTTTCCTCAACTGGACTAAGATATCTGCTCTAGAAACTACACCAAAAATACTTGCTAAGATTTTTGTGTTTTTGCAGTGTTGCTAAAATTAAAATAAAATCTGTTCTGCAGTTTAATTAGTACAAACTGATACATCAATAACACAGAAGGATATTTATAGAAGAAATTATACAAAACAAGAAACTGGAAATAAAATGTTAATTTCTAAAAAACTCCTGAAAAGAGGAGGCTGAAACCTCCTTTGCTGACAAAGACAGTCTGAAGTCTTCAACTCGTGGAAATCACCGGATGCTGCAGGGATTTCCTCATTTTTGACGCTCTGCCCGGCTTTTACTGCTGCAGCTTTCAGTTTATGTTTGTTATCCAAACTTTAGTCTTTAATAAATAAATATTAGCTCAATTTAAGTAGGGCTGTTTGCAGACGAAGTAGTAATTTCCAAAGGAAGGAGTTTCTGAAGGAGAACACCTGATTGGACGGAAACACCTCCAATCAGGTGGTGCTATTTGAATATTTTTTATTTATTTAGTTTCACTAGTTTACTGTTATATCAGAAGATCTTAGATATAATTACGGTGGACAGGTTGGGACAGCTGGTCCAACTTTAGCACCGTCTCCTCCTGCCTTTCATAACACAGATCTACTGGTTACATTTCAAAATAAGAGCATCAACGTTCACGTCCCACTGTTTTAATAACTAACAGAAGTGATTTTTCAGAGATGTTTATAAGTAAGGAGAGATAAATATTAATACTGGCTTGTTTTAGTTGTATGGTTTGTGACAGTAGCTTCATTTCCATTAACCATTTAACTGAACAAATTGAATTGTAAAAAATTAATTATTCATTTATTTTCATAAATAAATTACAAAAATAATTTATTTATAAAATAAATTATTCTACATCATAAATAACATCTGAAACAAAAATTTTATTTCATTTTGTATTTAAATATGAAATAAATTACATTTTTAATTACATTTTTTTAACAAACAATTACATTTAAAATAATTACTGGTATTTATTTTATTCGCTTTTTTTAAAAGTGGAATTTAAGAAAACTTCACATTTTTTAATAAAACATTTTTGCGCTAAAGATGGTGTAATATATTTTCGAAAACTGCAATGGAAACACTTGATCAACCACAGGATGTTGCTACTGGTGGAAACGACAAATAAAGATGACAGGAAGTGGTAGGACGATGAAGCCATGCCATGTTATTTTATAACTTATCACATGAACAAACTTATCCATATGTGATTTTAACTGTGTTTCTTATTTAATAGAAACACTGAAATTGCAAAATTGTGTATATTGACAAAGTTTTGTGCACATTTGTAATGAAACACAGCTATCATTCCTTTATTAGCAGTATTTCTTCTATAAAAGGATATTTTTCAAGAACTGTGTTGACTTTTTTGGATGTTTTTAACAACGTTTAACCTAGCTTTTAAATTCCTTACTCTTATAAGTGGCCAGCATCTTGGACATCCAGGGGTTTTTTGCATGTCTGAGTCCACCAGTCTTTTCTTTCTTTCTGAATCAAATTGTAGTTTCTGCCACTGCTAATATTGTGGCAGCTAATACAGCAACTTTTCTGTTTCTGAAAAATCTTCCACATACAATCACCACCCATCAAACCAACTCCATGTCTTTTATCTGCTTAACTTATAAAGACAAAACAAATGAAATTCCCATTGATTTAGTTCATGTATTTACTTTCACAAATTACGTAGTTATTATTTTATGAAGAGACCTACTTAAATACAAAGGAGATGTTTTTAACTGTTAAGGTTTTGTGCAGGATTCTTAGAGCTTCAGCGTCCAAAATGAGGAAAAAGGACAAAAGTGTGAAACGTCTCAAGGGAAAAGAAGACAAAAATCTGAACCAGAGCTCCAGCTCCATTCAGCCTCTCACTAGAGGGCTTTATTTAAAACTATGAGAGAGGCCTATTTATTAGGTTTTTATGTAGTTACACAAGAGGAACTCTGTAAAAAGCTCCATTCATCCCTGGTAAGAACTGGGCCACTCACAAAAAGCTTCAACAAAGTCTCTCAACACATGCAAACGAGAGCCTGTTTGCATGTTAACCCATTAATTAATGAAAATCTTCAAATTGTCTTTGTGGTGCACACACACATGCATTGCAAAAACACAAAATCTTAACAGATATTTCTGATCTAGAGCAAAAATCTGAGTACAAGACTGTTGCTGGATGATAAATTGTCCCAGTAATTATTGCGATAAATGATAATATTGTTGTTTTGAGACCATTTGCAAGTATTTTATTGATAATGGTATAATGCAAGTTATCTCATTTTAATTTTGTAAAGAACACTTAAAACTGGAAGGTATTTTAAATATCAAAAATAAAACACCAGAACTGAAAACAATAAATAAAACTGCAATAAAAAAACACATACAACTGAAACCAGAAATAAAACAGATTATTAAGTCTCTGTAAACAAAATTGCACTTCAAAAAATATTAATAATCCGAATGGAAATTACTGAGTTCACTTTAATTTATCATGCGATTTATTGAGTAATTGCTTACTACAACAATCAGCAATTAATTGTCACAGTACACGCTTACTTAGTGCACTAGAAATAAGACAAAACTGACTTACAAGTATCTTTTCAGCAAGATACAGCAGCTTGTTTTAAGTCAATAATTTTAATATTGATGAAAACGTTCAAGTTCCAGTACTAGGAAAGTATTACCATGTTACAAGTGAAATAATCTGCTGGTATAAATAGTAGTTTTTCATCAATATTAAGAAATTATTTACTTAAAATAAGCTCCTACATCTTCCAGAAAAGTTACTTGTAATTTAGTTTTGCGTTATTTCAATAGAAACGAGACAGAAATACTTGGATATACTTTGTGTTTTTGCAGTGTGACCACTGAAACCTGTTCCTCTGAACTCGTCCTGCCTGAAGTTGTGAGCAGCAGCAGCAGCTCTGCTTTGATGGGAAGAGATGCAGAGCTGAACTCTTTGCTGCTGGGACAGAGCAGTCAGCTTTCAGCTGCTCTTCATGGATGAACTCTCCTCAATTAAAACACAACCTAACAACAGTGGGAACTCTGCATGCACCACCGCGCTCAGCAGGTATCCTGCACATAAAACCGCAGGAATGGAGAATCACACAGAGGCGTAGCAGAGAGATTAAGAACTGCGTTCGCTCGCGTCATTATGAATGGATGTTTCTGCACAGATCACACCAAAACATGGCAACCTACTAATTATATAACGTGGCTTATCTGTCCAAACAGCTCCTACAGACTACGATTCAATTAAGGCTGCAGCTAATGATTGTTTTAGTAATCGACTACGCTGACAATTAATCAATCAATTGGAAAAAATTGTACAGATTTATAATTTAACCACTTAAATCTTTTTTATATTAGAAATACATTAAGAGATGCAAAAAAAAAACTTTTAAATAAGAAAATAAACATTTTATTACCTAAAATGCAATCATTCCTTGAGTGAATTTGATTCAGATGAAGCTAAAACACCAGTTGAGGATAAAACATATTGACAGATGAAGGTGTTTTATATTAAATGTAAAATAAATACAGCTCTGTAAAAAACTAAGAGTCCACTGCACTGAGCCCCATTGTAAACCTCCTGGTTATTCCACCAAATATTGATTCCTGAACTCTTAAAACTTTAGTGTTGTTGTTTCTAAATGAATATTAACTTGTTTTCTTTGCATTATTTGAGGTCTGAAAGCTCTGCATCTCTTCATTATTTTGACCATTTCTCATTTTCTGCAAATAAAAACTTTTTTTTGCTTGGAATGTCAGAGACATGCTGCCAGTAGTTCATAGAATAAAAGAACAATGTTCTTTTTACTCAAACAAAGACCTATAAAGAGTAAAATCAGATAAATTGATCATTTTAAGTGGTTTCTTAATTTTTTACAAAGCTGAATCTTGTACAATTTGGGCTTAATTACTGCTTTGAATATGTTGTTTTCTCAAATCTGGCCCGCCGTAGCTCGTTATGTGGACATATAGACTCCAGACGCCAAATTACAAGAATCAGTCTGTTGTGGCCATTTATGCAAAATTTTGTGAATTGTAATTTCTACCAATTTAGTTTTCTTCTTTGGGCAGTTAGGACATATTTAAGTTAGTTTAGAACCAAAATTTGTCATTTTTATATTTGGAACTGTTTAGATTACGTTGTTAATTGTTGGACCCTCCCATTAATTTGAGTGATTAAGAAAATACCCGGCGCTTGGTGGAGGTCTGCTGTTGGGTAAATGTCTGGTTGATGGAAGATTTCGTAAAGGATTTTTTGACCACTTTTTAGAGCTTGAAACATCAAATTAAGATTATTTTCGTTTTCGACTAAGTTGTAAGACATTTTTAGTAATTATTTGTCTCTTTTTTTTTTCTTTTTTTTTTACAAGAAATAAATCATATATATTTTTTCAAAACAACCAAGTTGGAAGTGCGTGCAAATCAAACCACCTGTGACCACCCACGGCCTTTGTTGGAAATTTTGGTTTTGGAAAATAGAAGAGAAGGCAGCAACACAGTCCCTCCAGTTTTTAGCTGTTTTTCTACCTTGGAAATTCATGTAAAATGAACAGATTCCCACATTCTTTTCCTGTTAAAGCATAACAGTGATTTTATTGCAAATTTTCAGTAAAAATGGTCAAAAGCTTTGGTTGTAAGTGAGGCTAACTCCCACCTGCAGGTGGCAGTATTTCTTACTTGTACTACTCTGCTGTCTTGCCCTCTGGATGTGACCTTATAGGTCACATTTACCATCATACATAAGCACAAATATGGTAAACTTTCTAACATATAACCGATAAATCTGTTATTTTGATTCCAAAGAAATCACAAAAACAAAAGCAGAATCCTGTAAGGACTGATCAGTCTGAAAAGATTGATTATTTCATCTGCTATTTGTTAATATTTTAGCAGCATAATAAGTTTTATCAATACATTCTGGCCCTTACAAAATGTATTTTTGATCTTTATTATGATTAATTTAAATGATATTGATTTTTTTCACATAGATTTAATTTGAACAGCACCCATCTGCTCTCTTGACTGTTTCGGATTCATAATGTGATGTATAAGGACATCTACCGAGCCAGTAACAGAACAATCCAGGTTCTCCCTAAACTTCTTCATAAAACTTTGCATCTGAACTCAACTTAAACGGAAACCATAACAATTGAGATTTAATTTAAAGCCACACCTCATTTCCTGCTGTCCACCTCCAGATTATACTTCCTTCAGTCACTCAGCGCTTTGTGCAGTGTAATTATTTTTCCTTTGTTCCCTGTTTTTGAAATATATTAACACACTATGCAGCCAAATCCGGTGTGAAATTAAGCGCCGTCTGCGATAACGAGGGGAACCAGCAGGACGCGGTGAAGCTTTTGAAGTAAAACACTGAGGGAAAACCGTTTCCCGACGAGGAAGAGGAGGAGGAGGGTATTAGATGACTGACAGCTCAGAAAGTTAAGAAATCTCGTAGGTGGCTTGTATGTCAAGATTTACCCAGCAGAGTTGTTTCAAAACATGAAGTAAAAGCTGGAAATAAAAACCTCAACACAGTGAGATCAATGGCATCGAGCGACTCTGCTGTGGATCGGAGAGGGCGATAATTCAATATCGCCACTTAATGAGCTTTGGCGGAGTTAAACTGTGCTGCATGCCTATTGTATTCCGCTTCTGAATTTTTTTATTGATCTTTGGTTGTAAACAAGCTGATTTTTTCAATTATTTTGACACCAAACTACCAGAGGCTTACTACAGTTAAAATCCTTTTAAATTTCTCCCAGAACTCAAGTTAAATATGTCGACAAAGCAATTAGTTTTAATAATTACAGATGAAAACGTTTGGTATGCTTTATCTCAAATACATAATACTTGTAGACTGAAAATAGTGGTTTGTCTTGCTGCTTATGAATGAATAAAAACTGAAAATCCAAATTTTTTCAGTATGAAAACTAGAGGTGTGCTGATCGATCGGTCACTGATCATAATCGTCCGATTTCCGTGAAAAAGTGTATGATCGGTGATCGCCGATCACGGCCTCTTGTTGCCGATCACCAAAACCTGTAAGCCTGCGTGTTCAGATCTTCTCGTCTTTCCTTCTCACTGCAAAAGCGCAGCAACAAATCCTGTCGTGTGGAACCTTAACGCTCAGAGTAAACGGGGAAGTTTGCGTGTTGCGGTGGAAAATTAACTCAGGTGAAACAGGTCACAATGCATCAACACAACAAATCTAATATGACATTTAAAAAACAAACTTTTGACAGAGTTTAGCTACATCAAGGCTCACTGCAGGAAAAAAAGACATCCGGAGCAATCAGACAGCAGATAAAGCAGCGCACAACTACCAACACTCAGCTGGATGAGCATGACGGTCAGAAAGCCAAACAAATAACCCGAAAAATTATTTAATTCATCGAGCTGGCGGTGTAAGACGCTGGTTCTGCTCTCGATGTTGGACCGCCGCTACGCGATACTGGGACGTAATTACACTCACGAGTTCTTCTTCAGTTTTGGCAACTGTATTTGCCCCACGCTGTGTGTATCTTTTTGTAATTGTTCTCTCAGAAGCAGCCGGGCACCGACGCACAGAAACAAAACCGTCACAAAGTTTCTTCACCCAGAGCTACACCGTTACAACTGACCAGGCGCAGCTCAGTCTCTCTAAAACTTCTGCAGCTAAACAAAAATAACTAGGCAAATAAAATATACTAAATAAATGAATAAAAGAGTGCTTTATTCATAACTTAAAAAACAGTAACATTTTAAATAAAATACTTCTAGGATGCAACATAATATTTTCACAGACGTTCAACCTCCAACCGCAGTGAACTCTCACACCGAACGTCTGCTTAAAGCTGCAACTTAAACAAACAAAAGATTTTATATATGTACTAAAACTTTCACTGTCCTAACATAAGACAGATAATCAATCTCCTCTGCCTCCTCCTGGTTCTGCAGAATTACTCCGCTTATCAGAACCAACCAATCAGAACCAGCATTACTCAGCTGGCTTTGCTCTCAGGAAGTTTTGATTCAGTAACTCAGGATTGTTTATTTTCATGCAACTTGCATTTGACTTAGAATGAATGTTTCCTTTTTTCTTGACATTATTTGATATAGGCAGTGTTGTGAGATTTATTTGACTCATGTATAATTAGGGTGCAGATCCTTACTGTTAAATATTATTTCACTGATTGCAGGTTTTTCAGTCCTTTAGTCTTCTCTCATGTCGTTGGTTCGTTATTTTTGGCAACAGAAACTAACACTAACATTGCCAAAGTTTACTCTGGAGGAGCTGCAAAGGTTAACCTGAGCTGTGTGCTACAATCCAAAAATCTGGTCTTTACTGAAGAGTGGCAAGAAAGAAGCCATTGAGATAAAAGCGTTAAAAGAAAGTACTTAGCAAATCAGATTAACCAGCAAAGTCGACAGAAAATTTTGACATGCAATATTTCCTAATCATTCTCCCAGCACAGAAGACTGCGAGATCAAATTTCATGATTTATTTGTGACGATTTAGGCACATTTTTACATTTTAAGACAAACATTAATAGTAAATGAACTCAAAAATAACACAAACTTGTGCCTGACCACTGTTGCCACATGCATGTTCGGCTGGGTATCCCTTGATAGAAACTTAATTTCTACTAAAATGGTTTAATCATGTAAATGAATCTGAATCTGGACTATGTATAGAAATTGGATTCATCATTTGCTCTGAATTGGTGCTGCAAACAAAAACTGGAATTTAAACAGTCTGATGCTGCAGGTAATGTGTTTATATTGTGGAGATGGAGGTTGTGATGATTTGCAGTTTGAAATGCAGTGTTTGTTAAATATGAGAGTTTCCAGAGTGAAGGTAGGGCTCGTTTGTTTACTTCCTTTCAGCTCAACATGTAAACACCTGGACCTGAAGGATGTTGTTCTCACAGCCTGGCTGGCCTTCACCAGCCTGGCAGCAGGCCAGGTGGAGATAAAATAAAAACAAAACACAAACAACACAACCCGAGTGTCTGCACACACCCCAAAATCACCAAGCAATAAGAAAAAAACCCGGAAACCCACATCTGATATAAACCGGGGGGGTTAATTACCTCTTATGGAGCATCATTCCCTGCAACACTTGCTGCTTCTTCTGCTAGTATTTCACCATCCGTCAGCTAAAATACTCCCAGACGAAGACCTACCCACGTCTCGGGCTCCACATGTCCACTCGTTTTGATTATTTTGAGCAGGAATGAGAGGGAGAAAGCAGCTCTTACCTTCCACATCCAGGCCATTCTTCCAATTTCTGCGCACACACAATGGTGGGCCGCTGCCGTCCCTCGGCTTTTAAAACGCGCTCGCCGCGTCCGTCCGCTCAGATGTGAACATCACAGGAAGCGGGTTGGAGGCGGGACGGTTTACATGCGGGCTCCAGGTATGCTGCAGTGTACCGTTATTTGGGTTTCTCCGTCTCTCTCGGGTCGGGCTCCTCTTCCCCATCCACGCGCACCACAGAACCGCTGCTGCTGGAGCCTGCTCGCGTTCTGCGCTGCTATTGGTCGATGGCGTAGAAGTCCCGCCCACCCGGCTTGGTCACGTGATCTGACTACTTTAACATCAACATGAGGAGAGGAGCCAAGAGAAACAAAAAGTCGCTGTTAAATGATATGTTAAATGATTTAACACATCATGTTAATGTAACATGATGTGTTAAATGAGCATATATGTGTTAAATGAACATATCTTCATTTAACATGAAGATATAAAATGTACGGAGGCATGTTAGGGCCGCAGATAGTGAAAATAGAGAAGACAATTTCTGCCAAAACACTCAGAAAAATATTTAGATTAATTTAAGAAATTTTCAAGAAAAACAGGGATGTTTCTAAGTTTGAAAAGTAGATTTTGAAAGAAAAATTTCAGGAATTTTGAGATTAATCTCAGATATTCTCTAGAAAGAAACAATAAACTTTCTCTTCTGTTTTGGCAGCTTTATTTGTCCCCACGTTGTGTGTATCTTTTTGTAAATGTTCTTCTCAGAAGCAGCCAGGCACCGACGCACAGAAACAAAACCTTTACAAAGTTTCTTCTCCCAGAACTACAACATTACAACTGACACTACACTACCAAACAAACAAACAAACACGGCGCGCAGCTCAGACTCTCCAAAACATCTGTGGCTGAACAAAAACAACTAGGCAAATAAAATATATTGAGTAAATTAATAAAAGAGTGTTTTATCCATAACTTTAAAAACACAGCAATAATTTAAATAAAATACTTCTAGGATGCAACATTTGGTCAGCTGGTTTAATCTGCTGTACAAAAGCGACGGGGCTTTGTTGGTTTACCATTAGTCACTGCAGGAGTATGGAGTGAAAATAGTCTGCACAGGTGTTTTGAGACTATTTTCACTCCATACAGGAGGCTCTACTTCTGCGTTTGTGTCTGAGTCCGGGTCAAGATGTTGGTATGGTTGTATAATTGTGCATCTGCTTGTGTGAAGGTTGACTTGGGGGCCTGGCAACTTACAGTTTATCTGGATTTAAAGTGACAAGACGCCCTAAAACATCTCATTCTGAAAGGAGGATGTAATTTACACAAAGAAAAACTGACTTGATTTGACTGATAAAATAATATTTAAGCACACAACTGTTATCTTGAAATTCTATTTGTGTGGAGCCTCGAGGGCCACATAAATAGCTGTGGCGGTCCAGATTCGGCCCGGGAGCCTGGAGTTTACCTCTGGTGTTGACTGATGAGGTAGGGAGGCCATGTTTGTGATTCACATATTTGATTTGGCTTATGTTTTATGTTGGATCGGCTTTCTGACACCAACCTGTGTAATTTATCCTCACGATTCCCATAAATGAGTTGGGTCTGTATTTTGCAGAAAACCAACTAATATATATATTTTAAAAAAGTAAACACATAATGTGGTAAACAGTAAATGGAGTACTATGACTTGTTTTACAGTCTCTGTTATAAACAAGATGTTTTGATTAATGTTTGTTTTTGTGCGATTTTACGCAGTTTGTCAACATCTAACTAATAATCTCGCTCTAAAATACATATAAAATACAAAACAGCACTGTAGTCCATCTTACACTGAGAGTTGAAATATTGCATTGCGCTGCATTATGTAAATTTGATCCTTTAAAAACATTAAAATTATTCTGCAGCAGTGACATTTTGAAGATAAATTACACCGAGGTTCATGTTGGAAGTGGAGTTGGATTATTGCACCGCACAACAAAGTTTCTCTGTGCAACACAACATTTGCATCGACTGCAAAGTGCAGAATGAGTAAAAAGCTGCAGGAAAACAAACAGTTGAAAAGGTTGTTGAAATAACCAATCAGTGTTCAATACAAGTATTACAGCAGTGGAAAAAATGTTTTTGAGTTTACTTGTTTTGAATTTGATCCAGATGAATTAATTGTTAACCACAGATGCTAAAAGAAATAATCTTTGATCAATTTAGATAATTTGAAAATGACAGCCAACTATAAGGTTTTTCTTAATAACATAAGATAAAGAGAAATGTTCTTAAAAACGCCTTGAAATGGTAAAAATAGAAAAGAATGGGAACTTTAATAATTTCATTAATTTCTGTCATCAGGTGAAAGTCTTTGTTCTGAGAGTCACTTTATTAAAGTTTATTTTCTTCGAAGTCGTTCAATTAAATTCTAAAATACTTTATTTATCCAAAAGAAAAATTAAATGTTATTGTTAATCTTGTTAATTGAGCAGAAAGGATCTCCTGTAGCAGTCTGTTTTACAGCCAATTTGAAGACGCCTCTGACTGGAGACACAGATGAGATGATTTTTTTTTACATAATATTTTCTTTAAACCTTTAGAGACTAAACAAATCATATTATTGTATTTTATTAAGCTGGAATATCCCATTGAGATGCCATAATATACGTTTAATACATAAATTCATAAATTGGAAGAACAGCAAAACCAAAAACTTAAAGAGGAAATTTTTTTAATAAATCAGAACCCAAAGACCTTTTTAATGTTCAGATTTAAGAACATTACACACAAGCAACTTTCACACACTAATGGACAAGAGAAAAAAATCTATTATAGAATATGATTTATATTTAAACATCATGAAAGACGTTAAATCAGAGAGTTTGCACGCAAACTACAGACCAATTTTAAGTCATAATAATAATAATAATCTGCTAAATCTGCTTTTCAAAGTTGCTTAAAATCACAGAATGAGGGTAATCAATCCAAGGTTCAGGAAACTGTTTCACAATGAAAAGTTGTGATGTCCAGCTGCCAAACTCAACTAATCTACAGACCCGAGTCTTTGGTTTCATGACACGCTAGAGACAGAAATTCAACTGGAAAACATCAAGAGTTTATTTTCTGTTGTTTTTTCGCAACGTTTCCTTTGTGCTTCATTGTGTTTAAGTTCAGAAAGTGACCTTTGGTTGCTAGGTAACAGGATATTGACTTAATAATCAGGAGGGGTCTTTTTGTGGCTCATGTAATTAATCCATATAAAATATTTCACTTTGAAAACCAAGTTGCCAGGATGACATCATAATAAACTGTTTAGCACACGTGTCAAACTGAAGGTCCAGGGGCCAAATCTGGTCCGCCATAAGTTTTATGTGGCCCTGTAGACTCTAGAACAATCTGCAGCTTGCAAACCTCAGTCCAAAGAAATAAAACTTGCTTAGATGCTATTAGACCTTTTTGGGGGGGGTAATTTCTACTATAGATATTTTGCTGTCATTTTTAAAGAACCGTTGTTCTATTTCTATTTTTAGTTATGTAAACCTTTGTAAAAAAGAAAAAAAAGTATAGATACAATTTCTTCTGTGGGATGTTGGCATTTGTAGAAAAGTACGTAAAAAAATGAAAACCCACACAGTTAAAAACCTAAACATCAAAAAATGCCTGAAAAAATACATCTAATATTGTATTTTGTTGTGGAAATTCAGTGGAATTTTTTTGTTTTAAATATTATTTTATCAATCAAATCAAAACTGTTTTTATATCTGTTATACATCAATATGAAAATACCTTCAATATTATTTAAGACAAACTCATCACACACAGAAACAGCCATTTATTTGTATTTTAAGTTTGTTAAAATTGTTTGGTTTAGCATTTCAGCAGCAACATGATGCATGCAGCTTTCTGCAGCAGAAGTTACAATCTAAACAGAGAGATAAACAAAGCAGACGAGCTGTTTGTTTTTGTCCATGAAGATGAATCATCTCTGACAGATTCGTCTCTCTCGCTGCTGAGAAGAAGCAGAAATTAAAATCTAATCACCATATGGCCCTTTGAATGCCGTGTCCTGATAATCTGCAAATGACTCGAACACGACGCAAATCAACAACCGGATGACTGAGAGGGAATCGGTCTGAGGGCGACTGATTAGATCTCCACCTCTTCATCTGCTGCAGGTTATCTTTATTTCTGCTCTCAAGGATTTTATTAATCAACAGTTTGAAGGTAATATTACTTAGACTTAGACTTAGACTGACTTTATTGTCATTTTGCATGCACAGGGTGTATACAGAACGAAATGTCGTTGCATACGGCTCAGGACAATGTTTTGAGCTTTCAATGTTGTGAGGTTACTCCAGAATAAAATAAAATACAGTATAAAATATGAATATAAATATAAATATAGAATATAAAGTGCAGGAATGACAGTAAAATAGAAGTTATTTAGCTCTGTACATGTGCAAGGTATAAAGTGGAGACCAGATTTTAAGTGCAGTCCAGTTAAGAGTTCAGCAATCTGATGGCAAGTGGGAAAAAGCTGTTTCGGAACCTGGTGGACCTGCACCGGATGCTGCGGAACCTCTTTCCAGAGGGCAGCAGGGAGAACAGTCCCTGGTGGGAGTGTGAGGGGTCACTGATGATGTTTCGGCCTCGGGACACGCAGCGCTGGGATGAAATGTCCTGAATGGAGGGAAGGGAGGCCCCGATGATCCTTTCTGCTGTCTGCACCACTCTCCTCACGTTCTTCCAGTCGGAGGCGCTGCAGCCTCCACACCACACAGAGAGGCAGCTGGTCAGAATGCTCTCTATGGTGCTTCTGTAGAACGTCTTGAGGATGGGCGGGGGCAGGTGTGCTCTTCTCATCCTCCGCAGGAAATACAAACGTTTCTGTGCCCTCTTGACCAGAGACGTGTTGTTCACAGTCCAAGTGAGGTCGTTAGTGATGTGCACCCCCAGGAATTTGGTGCTGCTGACCACCTCCACAGCCGAGCTGTTGATGAGCAGTGGAGCGTGGCTGGGCCGGTTCTTCCTGAAGTCGACAATCATCTTCTTCGTCTTGTCGACGTTCAGGATCAGGCTGTTGTCTCTGCACCAGTCCACCAGCTGCTCCACCTCCTCTCTGTAGTCCAGGTCGTTGTCGTCTCTGATGAGGCCCACCACCGTTGTGTCGTCCGCGAACTTCACGATGTGGTTGGTGGCGAACCTGGGGGCGCAGTCGTGTGTCATCAGAGTGAACAGCAGAGGGCTCAGGACGCATCCCTGAGGGGAGCCTGTGCTGAGGGTGATGACATCGGAGGTGTGTTGTCCGATCCGGACTGACTGAGGTCTGTCGGTGAGGAAGTCTAGCAGCCAGTTGCGCAGGGGGGTGCTGAAGCCCAGGTGTCCCAGTTTTCCTGCCAGATGCTGTGGGATGATTGTGTTGAACGCTGAGCTGAAGTCCAGGAACAACATCCGCACATGAGTGTTCTTCTCCTCCAGGTGAGCCAGGCTCAGGTGTAGGGCAGAGGAGATAGCGTCCTCAGTGGAGCGGTTTCGGCGGTAGGCAAACTGGAACGGGTCGCATGTGGAGGGGAGTCTGGAGACGATGTGTTCTTTTACCAGCCTTTCAAAGCACTTCATCATGATGGGAGTCAGTGCCACAGGCCGGTAATCGTTGAAAGAGGTGACTTGAGGTATCTACTTTACGCTTCAAAAACACAAAATCTTACCAAGAATTTTAGTCTAGTTGGTGCAAAAATCTTAATACGCTTGAAATAAAACAAAATTAACTCTTTAAGATGGACAGAAATAGAAAGCTAAGTGGAAATCTTTGGTATTTTAAACACCAAAACAACAATAACTCATATAAATAACAAGAAATGAACAAAGTCAGGCAAAAGAAAATGTTTCCAAATCAGTTTCTTTCATTAAAAAACTGCAGGTGTGTGTCTGGTGAATTTTGGGTTAAAACATGTTTGCTTTTCATTCAGTGGGTAGAGAAGCAGAAATTTTACTCAAGTAATAAAATTGCTCAAGTAAAAGTAAAGCATAGTAAAAAATACTCCTAAAAGTACATTTTTAAAAAAAGTTACTCAAACATTTTGGGGGGATACGGACATTTCACAAGCTGTGGACAAGAGGGCAAAAACCTGCACTTCACATCCTGATGTGAGATCACTTGATTTTGGCTCTTTAAGAGTGATTTAATATATATTTTTTAAAATTACATTTAAACAGCTTAGATAAGACATGAAATGTCTTATACCACTAGTTTAAACGTTCCCAGTGAGGGGTACAAAAGAGGAATAGTAACTCTTAAATTTATAGATGTTCACTATTTAAATACATCTTAAGCTTTATTTTACCCTCAAAGGTGGATAATTTTAATTTATTGTGTATTATATATGTATTCAAGGTATTTCTATGCAGCGCTTCCACAGGTAGTGGCAGACGGACGCTTGCAGTGAGTCTGGTTCTGGTTCTGCTGCAGGTTTCTTCCTGTTAAAGGGGAGTTTTTCCTTTCCACTGTCGCCTCATGAATGATTGGGTTAAAAATTTTTTAATTTTATTTTACTGACTTGAGACATTCGTTAATTCCTGCTACATAAAATGAATTGATTCTGATTTGGTTTTTTTTTGTTTATTAAACTGCAAAACATACAACGACAGGATAGATTCATTGCTTACAATATTATAAAATTTGTTTAATAACTCATTAGAAACATTAAAAGAGTTTATACCTGAAATGGGCAATGTATCCTGGGGGATACAAACCCTACGTTTACAAATAAAGATCCTATATTTAAGAAAATTATTAAAATGTGTCATGAAAATAATTTTCAAATATATACAGCTCTGGAAAAAATTAAGACACATTGATCAGTTTCTCTGACTTTACTCTTGGTAGGTATATGTTTGAGTAAAATGAACATCGTTCTTTTATTCTATTAACTACTGACAACATGTCACTGAATTTCCAAGCAAAAATTTTGTTTTTATTTGCAGAAAATTAAAAATTATCATAATGACAAAGAAGCAGAGCTTTCAGACCTCAAATAATGCAAAGAAATCAGGTTCATATTCATTTGGGAGCAACAATACTAATGTTTTAACTCAGGAATCAGTATTTGGTGGAGGAACCATGAGGTTTTCCGTGGTTCCTCACTCAGTTTTTCCAGAGCTGTAAGTAGATTAAATTAACCCATTTAAGGGTTAATGTCAGGTGAATTGTGAAATAAATGTAAACAAAACAACCGTGTCTGATTTATTTCAGAACAGAAAGTCAGTCCTTGGTTTCAGATGGTGGTGGAGAATAGCAACAAGACGGTACTAACAGCAATCTGTATCCAAGGTTACCAACAAGCTGCATGTGTTGCTGTGGATGTCGGTTGCGCCTGCGGACTAATCCGCGGTAGTTTGTGCTGAGAGATAGCGCAAGTTTGACAGGACCCGGAGGAAGACAGGGAGGAGACTGCGCTGCTGCTTTCTATGCAAACAAGCATGACTGAGAGTCGAGGGCTGTGATCCATCCATCTGTCTCCCTGCTTCTTTTCCTCACGCTTCCTTCCCCGCGTCGTCCTCTTCATCTGTCTCTTCCTCGCTAATGAGCGCCGGTGGGTTTTCTCGGTAGCCTAACAACCAGGAAGTTTTGTCTCCGTGTCCAGAAACGGAGGGGCCACGCAGATTCCTGCTGCCCGTCAATAAATACTGAAATTCAAACAGGCAGGTTCGCTTTGCAGCAGGGAAATCCCATGTAGCAAGAGAAGCTACATACATGCTAGCTGTATGTAGCATAAAATACGTGATTAGCATGCTAATTGCAGCTAATAACTGCTTCCAGCGAACATTGAACTTGTTGATGGTCTTCTGACATGCAGAGTTGGATAGTAACTAGTTACATTTACTTCTAGGAGTATTTTTACTACTTTTTAAAATAAGTTCATAATTATAATTTTCAGCCATTGTTCCCATCCTGATTAACTGCGTCTGGTTTCTACTGGTGCAGAATTATGACTCATGTCTCACATTAATGACGTAAAAGCCAGCAAGTACGCGGCATGGCCGTTGAAAACAGATAACTATCCGATTTAATATATACGAAGGTGACACAAATCAGATTTTCTTTTTCTTTTCATGAGTAAAAAGATTGGAATTGTATTGTTCAGACTACCGTGAAAAAGTCGGATACACACAACACACAAAAATCGGATTGGGTTGTTGTATCCTAGAGGTATTTAATTCAATTATAATAATTAATATAATTATAATTTAAACCCAGAAGTAGAAACATTACAACTTCTGAGTGTTAGTCAAGTCAAAGCAGCACTTTTACATCACAGGCAGAAAAATTATAAAACAAAAAATAAACTTTAGTTAGGTAAAAATAAGACAATTCTAAAGTTTTCAGGAAATACCAAAATAATATTAATAGAAATCAAAACATATTTTATTTCAGCTGCAGTGATTTTCCAAAAACTTGAATCAGTGAAGTACTAATAGCCGCCTTTTAGTTTTTTACTGGTTTTGAAGGGAAATTAAACGTGTTTTCAGTGTGGAGTTAAACTGAGAGATCTTAACAAACTGAGGGAGACTATTTGTGCATTTTAAACTTAAAAGTTGGACTTTCTGATTGAAAAAGGAGACAAATTACAATAACAAATGCAAACCAAAAACAAGAAAATCTGTCTTTTCAAGATATCTGCCATATGAGAACATTACAGACTTCTCGCCGTCATCCCATTAGTGACTGGTGATAATGATTTTCCGTACAGCTTCTGCTATCACTTCATAATTTGTCTGACAATATGAAGCCAACTGTTAGAAGTTGTTCCTGGGAAAGTGTCACTCTCTTATCTCGGCTGCACTGCAGGGGGCCGTCCTCACCTCCATCACGAGGAGGAAACATGTGGAGGAAAGAATAGCCTCCCTCTAATTACTCAGACGGAGCTGTGAAATAAAAACCGACTCATAAAACCAGCAGCAGTGGCATTTCCAGACTGCCAGACCCTTTTCTGCATAAATAGATTAAATAATAAATAATCGTTTATTGCTACTGGCTTTACACCCAGCTACTCTTCTTTTAAAAACACACATCATACAATAGAAATCATTAAAATGATTGAAATATATGGCAGATTTAGCCGGCACATAAAAAAAATAATTCTGGTCAATACAAAATGTTGATAAACATATAATAAACTATAAGATGTGAGTTAATGGTATTTATACTTGTCCTGTAAGAAGGATTCAATGCTTATTGAGCTGCTTTTTTCTGTTTCAATTTCAGTTTAAGTGTTTTTTATTTTTCCCTTTGCTCATTGTCTGACGATATTGAAGCTCAGAAATAATTAAAGTTCTTACTGCAGGCTTAATCAAATGAAATAAGGGCAAAACCAGGACAGTTTGTTATCCAAACAGACCCCAAGTAGCTCAGCGACTTGATTTATGAGTGTCTAATTTATTGACGAAAATAGCTTTGGATCATGTTTGCGCTTTTCTAAAAACTTAAAGACACGTTACAGGAATCAAGCAAAATTATAAACAAAACACTTAGATACATCTAACAAAATTATTTTTAAAATATTATTTAACATATTGAAGAGACTTGAATTCTGATTTTAATCTCAGAATTAAATTTTTTTCTCAAAGATTCAGACATTAATCTCACAATTCTGACTTCTCAAAATTTTGACTTGTTTTCAAAGAATTCTGACATTAATCTCAAAATTCTGATGGTTTTTCTCAAAATTCTGACATTATTCGCAGAATTTTTAATTTTTTTCTCAAAATTTAGATTTTTTTTTTCCTCACATTTGACATTAATCCCAGCATTCTGACCTTTTTCCTCAGAATTTTTACTCTTTTCTCAGAATTTAGAATTTTTTCTAAAAATTCGGACTTTAATCTCAGCATTCTGACTGTTTTGCTCAAAATTCTGACATTATTCGCAGAATTTTCAATTTTTTTCTCAAAATTCTGATTTTTCCCCCCCCTCACGTTTAACATTAATCTCAGCATTCTGACCTTTTTCTCAGAATTTTTACTTTTTTCTCAGAATTTTGATTTTAATCTTCTTGGGAAGAAAAAGTCTGGATTCTTTTTCTGTTTCTTTTTCCAGTGGCCCCCATCCTTTTCTGTATGCTTGTTTGAACCAAGTACTAGCTTTTTGTCTTTAAAATATGTCATATTAATTTGTTACCCAAAACCCATAGACTGCACTTTCATTTATAATTTATTGTTTAACATTAGAATTCTTAAACAAGAATATAATAAATAAATATTCTATATAATTTAAAAAGTTTCCCGTCCAGTGTTTGGTTTTGGGATCTGGGCAGCAGAATGCAGAAACTCTCCCAGAGCATGACTGGGATCCCTCTGACAGGCTGCCACTGAGAGCCGAACAGAAACTCCTCCATCATGCCGTTCCAGCCCCACAGGGACGGTGATGCACGCCGCGCAGCAGATCACTGAGCTGCCAGTCCGTTGGGCCCCAGGAGGCCCCCGAGAGCCACGGAGGAGTCGATGCATCCACACCACAGCCTGCCACACCGATTCCTCCTGGCAGCCGAGACACGAGTCACAAATCACACGCCAGCAGATGGAGATGCAGCCATGATGACTTCCTGCCAAATCACTACAGAGGAAATAAATCTGCATATAAACACTGCAAAAAAAATTCAACAAGTATTTTTGGTTTAGTTTCTACACTGAAAACAGACAACAGAGCTCAAACTTTTAAAAATTGAGCTAATTTGTTAGATTTAATCAAATTAAGTTTGTGAAACTGATTTAAGACACTTAGTATTTTTACTCGGATAAACTTAATTTGATTAATTGTAACAAAGGATCACCTGTTTTCTTTTTTCAGTGTAGTTCAAATATTGTAATACATTTGAAATAGGATAAAACTGACTTACAGGCAACATTTCAGCAAGATATAAGTTTGAGTAAATTATTCCTTAATATTGATGAAAAAGTTCCAGTTCCAAAAGCCGACATGTTATGTATTGGCCAGTATAACTAGAACTTTTACATCCATATTAAGGAGTTAGCTGTTATATCTTGCTGAAAAGTTACATGTAAGTTAGTTTTGTCTTATTTCAAACATAAGAAATTAGCAGTGGAAAATAGAACAAAAATACTCAGTAAGATTTTGTGTTTTTTCAGTGCAGAAGCAGCTTCACTCCGTCGTTCAATAATACCAAATATTATATATTGATTTAATATTAATAATATAAATTTTTTTGGTTAATATGCTAGAATTTTAAAAACATTACTGTATTAAACAGATCTCCAGATTAAGATCATTATTCCAACAACATACAGGTTTCATTCCGTATTTTAGGTCAAAATGGGATATTTTTGTGCTATGAGACAAACAATAAATTTGATGGATGATTACGCATATTAAATTAACCAAAAGTCTGTTTAAAAGGGTGATGCTGCCATCTAGTGGTAATCAGCAGCTAGAACCTTTAATATGAAGTATCTGAAGATGCAGGGTTTTTTTTCCACACTCAAAATTTCAATTATCTGATTCATGGAGATAATTTTCTGCCAAAACGTTGCAAGCAAATAAAAGCCGATTTTTTTCTTTATTTTTTTATTCTCCTTCCAGAGAATAAAACTACATGTTTTAGTTTGTAGTTTGCTACAAACTAAAACAGCAAACAGTTTTTAGTTTGCTTAAGTTTTAGTTTGTTTGGCACATGACAAAATGATGATTTTGTCATGATGTTTAAATCATCATGACAAAATGATGATTTTGTCATGATGTTTAAATCATCATGACAAAATGTTTAAATGCTTAATAAAGTGTAACTGTAATTATTTACTCAGGAACAACCAATCAAAATCGACTTTAAAAGTTAAAAAAAATATCAAGGAACTAAAAATTAAATGAAATGATTCAATTTCAAAAACTGCACAATAAAAATCCTTCTAATTGTACATTTTATTAAGTGACAATTTGAATTGTTTTGATTCAATCAGGGGTTTATATTCTTTTTTTTAGAATAAAAACAAAGATTAAAAATAAACAGAATGGAAATAGTTTGACATTACTCAGCAATCAGTGCACACTTTATAAGCTGTTCTAAAATATTCTGTAAACTTAAATATATTTTAAAGGAAGGAGTGAGAAACAAAAATATCTTCTTAATTATCTGATTTTAATTTGTTAAAACATAGAAACCCTTCTTGTAAACAAACTATTTCTATAGTAACTGTGTTAATTTAGCAAATCATCATTTTTAGTTTGGATTCAAACATTAAAACACTGATATACGTTCATAAAGCTTTATAACAAAACACACTAACCGGTTATTTTCTGACAGTAAGAGACGAGGAGATTTAGGGATGTGGAGCGAAACTGGAGAATCTGTTCAGGGTTGAGTAAATATTTCCTGCAGAGCGACAGATTTCAATAAATAGTTGGAATATTAAACATAACATTTACAGAAGAAATGAAAACTCCCCCCGTTTAAGCAGCTTCGCTCACGTTGGTGTGATGGAGACATAAACCAGTTTGCAGTGACTCCTGTGGCTCCTCTCCAGCTGAGTGGACCATTATCGCAGCGGGCTGCGAGTGCTGGCGAGCCACAAACGCGCTCTTACTTTAAATAGGCCGTCACCGTTTCATTACTGACTGAGCACAACAAACTGAATTTTCTGACATTTTTCCTTTTCCTGTAAAGAAACTTGAGTTCTTTTACAATAAAATTGGAAAAGCTTTTTGGTTTGGGGCTGACGAAGGCAGAAAATAAGGCTGAAACGATTGATCGATTATTTAAATGATCGATTGTTATTGAAAAAAATCAATTAATTGTGATTAGTCTATTACTGAGACAATTAATCATGATCAATTGAACTGACTAATCACAATAATTGATTGTTGGAATAATCAATTGTCATTAATCTATCATTTAAATAAACATTACTAGTGATTAATCATGATCAATAATGATTTATATCGATTATAAGCATTATAAAACACTTAAATAAAAATTCTGCAGAATGTGGCAGTTTTAATAACCGATAAATCACCAGAACAATCGATTAATCGATAACTAAAATAATCGTTGCAGCCTATCAGAAGCCCCTCAAAATATGTTCACCATATTTTTACATTTCAGCCAAAAACTACAAAGCATTTTATTGAGATTTTGTGTGTTTTGTGATACAAAGTAAGATATAATTGTGAAACTTTAAAATATTTTTCACAAATAAAAACCTAAAAATAGCATCATTTAGTGCATCCATAAATAACCTCTAGGCTGACAAAATGATGAATACATCAACTTTGTATATTTTTAATTTATTTGTAAAAATGTAACATTTTCCTTCTACTTCACAACTGTGGAGTACTTCCAGTGGATCCATCACAAAAATCCCAATAAACTACAGTGAAGTTTGTGGTTGTATGTGAGGAAAAGTGTAAAATTTCCAGGTTTTTCTCCTAAAAACAACTTGAGAAACGAAGGAATGTCATTTTCTGATGGTTCTTCCAAACACAGATTGATGAAAAGCAGAGGAGCGATCCTCTAACTGCATCCAGGGTGCAGCTGTAGTGGTTATAACTCAGACTGGGGGCCGGTGTGAGGAGCGGAGCAGCGTTTTAGTTCGTCAAGATGATGATGATGTGTTAGCTAAGGGGCGCTAGCTGAGGAGGTCGGGCTGCAGGCCGACCCTCTGCAGGACGTCCTCCGGCATACACAGGACGGGATTCACCGGTTTGATCGCCTCGTCGCCGAGAAGCGAGAGGCCCGCCACACCGAACAGAGTGTGGAATGGATCCACCTGCAGAGGAGGGGTCAAGAGGTCAAACTGGTGCATAATGAAATCCTGGAATATTGCCTATCAACAATGTCTTATATTTTTGTCACTGTTTTAAAAGTTTCAGTTGATTTTGATGGTTTGAGGAAACATAAAATGCAGTTTTTTGGAGGGGAAAAAGAATCTATCCAAACTCAAAATGGCTGCACAATCTATCAACAGGTTGTGGTTAACATCATGTGGAGGAGTTTAGGACCAGTTCTGAGTGTAGAGATGGATCACATGACCAGCAGATCAGCCCTAAACTGTATTTGTACTGTACTTTTCTACGAATAATCAAGCAAACACTAAATGAATGTTATGTTATTGAATTTTAGACAATAAAATATTCATTTTCTTATTTAAAATTAATTTAATTATTTGTTTATTTGTATTTTAATGTATTTCTAATATTGCATAAAAAGATTTAAGTGGTTAAATTAAAAAATCTTCAAAATATGTCAATGTCGTTATCCGATTAATCAATTATTCTGACGATTAATCAATTAATCGTCAGAATAATTGATAAAATATTCAAATATTCAAATAATCACTAGTCGCAGCCCAAGTATTCAGTAAAACTGATCTAATTCTGGTGCCTAGTTGCAGTTTATTCATGATTTAATGGGCGACATAAATCTTGTTCTCACACAGGTGAAGTTAGTTTAACGTTTTTCAACTGAAAAACTGCATTTTGTGTTTATTCAGGTTATTTTATGTGACAAGAAAGTAAAAATAAAGAAGAAACCTTTAAAGGGGGCAATACTTGCAAAAAGTGCGGCATTAAGAAGTCAGCAGGAAGTCACAGCGTTTCTTTTCTCACCATGTCTCCCGGTCGGTCAGCGAATCCTCCCGTCTCCTCATCCTGGCAGGCCAGAATGAAGCGCTGCAGCTTGGCTTTGTCAATCCAGTGAATCCTGCCGATGATTTTCAGAGACGCCAGGACCCACCAGGAGTAGCAAACATCTGGAAGCTGAGAGAGACGGAGGTTTGTCTGCGACTCTGAGCATCCAGCTGTGATCTCAGGCTCAAATCAAACATCTGAACTGATCCTTCGTTACAGGAAATATCACTTTAGATCAACACTCCTCTTGATTGATGCAGAAAAAAAGACCATAAAGAGAAATCGGGTTCTTCAATCGCTCCGTTTTTAATCCTTAAGGAGGGAAAAATATTTTTAAATTTGTTCATTTTTAACCTTTTTTTTTACTAATGTGAACTGGGAATTTACTGTAAGTAAGAGATGTTGAAGTATAAATTTATACATCTAGAATTTAGCAGCTTGTTGGAGTAAATCTACTTGATTACATCTCATTTGTTCTGTTTATAAATTTTTGTTAATTTTTTAGGGTTTGGACAATAATTCCCACTGGTTTTAGACACTTTGCAGCTGGGAGCATTTCTGTTCTTACTTTTTTATTTTCAGGCAGTTATAAGGTGTAACCATAGCAACAATGTATTATTCTTAAAACTGGAAGAAGCTGATTAGCATCTTAAATAATAAACTTTACTTACAAATTAACACATCTTGCCTGAGATTAGGAAAAAAAGGGAAGATATCAAAAATACTGATAGCTTGACAGTTATATTGACTTTGTTTTTAATTAAAAAAAGGACTAATTTCTACATTTTCTTTTAATTTGATGCAAGATATCTGACTAATCCTGGATGCAAACTCAAAAACCTTAGGAAACATTCAAGAACAACAACAAATCTGCAGTAATCCCCTCATTTAAATCTGTTCAGCCACATTTCAATGCAGCTTTCTTACCTTATGAATCTAACGAGCAGAGAAACTTCATGTGAAGTGCACAAACCTTCTCGGGTCGCCCGTTGAGGCCTCCGGACGGCAGCTGCCTCTCGCAGAGCCACCAGCCCAGCAGGTCGGCGTTGAGCTGGTGCAGCTGACCGGTGAGCGACAGGAAACCGGTGCAGCAGTAAATCTGATGGACGAACACGGCTGAATGGATTCATTCTGCGACCAACCGCCTCTTAGTTCTCACTCAAATGTTTACATTTTATTCTAAAGACATTTATTAGGACGTAAAGAACCTGTTGGGTTTTGTTTATAAAGAGTAAAGTTTTAAAAACATCCAGGTGTGAACTCACCTGGCCAGCGTGAGACTCTGAGCCCGGCCTGCAGCCGAAACCTCCGTCGAAATTCATGCAAGACAAGACGAACTCCACGGCTTTGTCAACGTTTATGGTGTCCATCTTTCCCTGAGCGAGGACGGAGGAAGACAGAGACGGATCAGGACAAGCTAACGCTAACTAGCATGCTCATGTTCAGCTATCATATAAAACTACAAATTTATAACGTTTCTGCTTCTTCTTTTGTCACACTTAAAATTTTCTGAACAAATTAAATGTCAAAGGTAACCTGAGTAAATAAAGAATGTTGTTAATAAATTATTTTGTTTAATAATTGATGAAAATATAAACCTGAGAATTAATTGGTGGCACCTTTAGCAGCAAAAACCATCAGATTTTTAACAGGTGGATGAATTTTGACCAAACCACATGGAAGATTTTTAAGCATGAAAAGTCAGTTTAAGTTCATGCCACAACATTTAAGTCTAGACTTTGACTAGGCAACTTCAAAACATTTGAATATTTTTCTTTTCAAGGATCCAGAGGTGGACAAAACGTCACAGTTCCATTGAAGCAGCTAAACAAGCCCAGAGCATCATCCTGCCACCACCATGTTAGACAGAATGTAGACTGAAGTGTGTAAATGATTGTGATTTAATTAGAAACAATGTTTGGTGTGAATGGCCACATTTGGATGCATTTTGCTGGAAATACAAATGGAAAGTAGCATTTCTTCCTTTAGTAAAGATTAATTTGTTTACACAGATGGTAAAAACAAACAATGTGGACAATTAATAAAATTAGTTTTCAAGGTTGTTTTTGCATAAATTGACAAAAAAAATTACAAATCTAAATTTATTCAGGTTTCCATTAATCATCAGAAAACATTTAAGTTTGACCAGAAAGGAGCGAAACAAGAAGGAATACTTTTCCTGTACTTCATTTCTAGAAACATTTAACTGTTTAGTTTTTAAATGTTTATTTCTTTAAAAATAAAACAGAACTGCCTGACAAACTGAGATTATTTTAATAAATACAGAACCTTCATAACTTTACGACACAGCTATTATATGTTGGCTGCAGTTTTTGACATGATTATGAAGTTTTATCTTTAACAAACTTGTAGGGAAATAAAACCAAACATACCAGCAATGCCAGCGTAGCAACAGCACAGAAAGAAAACCGTGTGTCGATTTCTCCTGAAAAGACAGAAAACTAAAGTTAAAACTAACGTTCATGTAATGAAAACTTTGATACCTTAATTACTTAATTTTTTTAGTTCAAACTTTAAAGTCTACAGCTTTTTAGTTATTATTTTTTGCTTATTTCTCCCCACAAAATACAAAAAAAATATGTGAACATTTTTAAACCAAAAAGCAATCATAAAAACATCACACAAAAACATATTTATTTGAAAAAAACAACTACAAAGCAATCAGACAAAACAATTGGAGGAAATCCAGCAGTTTAATCATTCAAGTTTCTAAAGCAAAATTTATAATTACATTATATTACAATTTATAAAGACTAAAATACAAACTGATCACGATCTGAATAATAACTTAGATTAAAGATTTGTTACCCCATTTGTCTCCTGCAAACGAGCCGTCCTCCTGCTGAAGCCCCTTAACGTATTCCACCACTTTGTCCACATTGATGGCGTCCAAACTGTCATACAGGCACAAGATCTGAGACGGACAGAGGACAGTCAGTCTGAGACGGACAGAGGACACTCAGTCTGAGACACACAGAGGACAGTCAGTCTGAGACACACAGAGGACAGTCAGTCTGAGACACACAGAGGACAGTCAGTCTGAGACGGACAGAAGACAGTCAGTCTGAGACGGACAGAAGACAGTCAGTCTGAGACACACAGAGGACAGTCAGTCTGAGACACACAGAGGACAGTCAGTCTGAACCAGGGGTTCAAACTTTTTATCCAGAGGGTCAAAACTGGTCCAATTACTGACAGGACACAAAATTCACTAAATTAAAAATTCACAAGTTGGTTTGTGATCTTTTTTTTGTTTTCTTTCTCAACAATAAACATTTTTTAATTAAATGAGTAAATCAATAAAGATCTAAAACATAAAAAGGGCTTCAGACTGCTGCCTTATTAAAAGAAAAACAGCTCATTTCCAAATTCTTGGGGTCATTAATTGTTTTCTATTTTGTTGGCCAAATTTTTACCATTCTTGACTTGTGATCAGGGGCCACATAAAACCATTTTCAAGGTGGTTTTCAAGGTGTTCAAACTTTGAACACCTCTGGTCTAAACCACAAGAAAAACCTGATCAAACAGCTCTGTGTTACAACGAAATGGAAAAATTATCACAAAAGATCTAAACAGATCAACAAATACGATTAAAGTTTAGGATGCAGCGAAAGTCCAATAGGATTCACCTGGACGGCACTGAGGGTGTAGAGCAGGTGAGGGTCGTGTCCGATGCTGGCGCTGATGCCTCCACACTCGTGCTGACAGGCTTTGATGAAATCGACGATCTCCTGGCGGTTCATCCGCTGCAGCTGGTCCATCAGGTCCATCACCGTCAGCCCCCAGTAGATGCCGCTCATCCTCAGGTACTCTGACAGCGTGTACTCCTGGTTAGTTCAACACAGAGTTAGTTCAAATGAAACGTCTTTAAAATATCAGAAGACCAGGGTTTGATCTGATATGTGGTTATATAATATGACTTCCAATAAGAGGCTGTTGTTTTTTTCACCATTTTGAACTAATCAGTCAATCATGTTCATTGTATAGCTCAGTTTCTTTCAATAAAAAACTTAGAAAACTGAAACAAAAACTGCAGATGTGTCTGTGTCTGGTGAATTTTTGGTTAAAACATGTTTGTTTTTTATTCAGTGGGCAGAAAATCCAGAAATTTTACTCAGGTAAGAGTAGAAATACTTCATAATAAAATTACTCAAGTAAAAGTAAAGAGTGCAGCGTAGTAGAAATACTCCTAAAAGTAGTTTTCTTTTCCATAAAATTACTCAAGTAAATGTAATTGAGTAAATGTAACTAGTTAATACTCAAATCTAATCAATGTACATCAAAATGTTGGTAAATGTTTCATTCATTATGGTTCAAAAGCAACTCTAACCAGGTGGGTTTTAGTCTAGATTTAAAGGAGCTCAATGTTTCAGCAGTTTTTCAGTTTTCTGGCAGTTTGTTCCAGGTTTGTGATGCATAGAAGCTGAATGCTGCTTCATGTTTGGTTCTGGGGATGAAAAACCATTGCTAGGAGATCTTTAGGGTAACAATTTAAACCTTTTTAAAGTTTGCCTAGAGCAGGTAGTTAATGATCCCTGTCCGACCTTGGATGACATGAAATTTGAAAAATAGACTTAAAAACAATGAATCTAAACTTATATGAATGTGACTGGGTGTAAACTGGTTCTGTTTACAGCCAGACCCAGTTGTGATCTGGGTGCAAACGAGGCTTTACTCACATAGTCATCCTTCTTGGAGCCGTAGGCTGCGATGTAGTCTGCATGTTTGTCCAGCAGCAGAGAGCTGGGAGCGTCAGGTTTGATAATGACATCTTTCAGTTGAGCACTCTGACATAAAAACACAAAACAAGACGGCTTCAACAACCCGCAAAGAGGCCACGGCAACACGAAACACAGCAACCTAAAGCATAGGATCTTCAATTCAGTCGTTTATTGGCGTTGTGTAATGTAGAAAAACGAATGAATGTAAATATGAGGAGGATTCTTGTTGACAAGCCGCTAAATGCTAACATTGATGCTAGCGGCTTTCACAGAGAAACGGTCAGGTTTACGGTAAGATTTAAACAGGACACGGACAAAATAACAATCAAGCACATTAATATTGTACTATTATATTCTAAAACACAACGTTAACGTTAAAAAAAAAGTCATCGTTTACCATCATTGAACACTATTAGCTTCGTGTCATTATCGGATTCCTTTCGTCTTCTTCTTGGGATTAATGGTGGCTGGCCAACCAACTCAAAAGGTGCGTTATCGCCATCTACTGGATCCTTGTGAGACTGACAGAGGAAAATATATAATTCCTCCCAGTAAAGTTGCTGTGTGTAACCTTAATAATAAATAAATAACTTTTTTAACATATTGTTGAAACTGTCACTAAGTCGTGACAGTATGTTATAAGACATAACTGTATAGCTTGTTGTGAATGCTAACGCTTGTTAGCATAGCCACCGATTATGGAGGATAAACAGCTTTCCTGTTGGTAGGTTGTTTCTCCACCACTAGCAGATTTAGCAGTTGCATAGTAGAGCGTTTGACAGCTCTGGTATTGACAGCGGTTCAGCGGAAAGACATTTCTCCTGGCTCTGATTGGTTGCTTTATTAAGGAGAGGAGCATTTCTGCAGATGGAGCTCCGGGAGGTTCATTTTTTCATACAGAGACAGATAATCAATGTCACATGTTGCGACATGGTGACAGTTTTCACAAATATGTAAACAAAACTAATAATAATGAAACAATTTTTATAGACAAAATAGTTCAAGAGATGTCCTGTAACAGCATCTTTTCTCTGTGTTTCTGCACATGATCAAAAAAAAAAAACAACAACTTGGTTTTTATGTTTGATATGCATTTATTTTGTAATGTGCTGCAAAGCTATTCAAGTATAGGACAGATTACAACACTCTGCATGATGACTGCAGCCTTCAGGGAGGGAAAACCCCCAAAGTGGTTCGACTTTAAAATGGATATTGATCCATAATAGAAGATTAATTACGAGAAGCTTTATATAGTTTTTCTGAGTTGCCTTATTGGTGAGTTTCTCTGATTAAATAAAAATGATCATAGCTGTCAGGTAAATTTTCACTATATTTTATATTAGAATGCGATTTACCAGAAAACCTACACTCGTCTTTTCAGGAAGGAAACCTAATTTTTAATGTCTAGTGATCTTCCATCCTCTTATATCAGCAATAAAAAATACGCACTATGTGTTTACATAACAGTGTTTGGTAGCTGACTGATTTCTGTTGCAGGCCAGTTTTTTAGCAAACAGTTCAATGTTTAAACTGATATTTAGCACTTTTGGTGTAAACTTTACCTTCAGTTCAATTGTCAGTTAAATTTAGTCTATTTATATTTATATACACTGCTCAAAAAAATAAAGGGAACACTCAAATAACACATCCTAGATCTGAATGAAAGAAATATTCTCATTGAATACTTTGTTCTGTACAAAGTTGAATGTGCTGACAACAAAATCACACAAAAATCATCAATGGAAATCAAATTTATTAACCAATGGAGGCCTGGATTTGGAGCCACACACAAAATTAAAGTGAAATAACACTACACGCTGATCCAACTTTAATGTAATGTCCTTAAAACAAGTCAAAATGAGGCTCAGTATTGTGTGTGGCCTCCACGTGCCTGTATGACCTCCCTACAACGCCTGGGCATGCTCCTGATGAGGTGGCGGATGGTCTCCTGAGGGATCTCCTCCCAGACCTGGACTAAAGCATCCGCCAACTCCTGGACAGTCTGTGGTGCACCGTGACGTTGGTGGATGGAGCGAGACATGATGTCCCAGATGTGCTCAATCGGATTCAGGTCTGGGGAACGGGCTGGCCAGTCCATAGCTTCAATGCCTTCATCTTGCAGGAACTGCTGACACACTCCAGCCACATGAGGTCTAGCATTGTCCTGCATTAGGAGGAACCCAGGGCCAACCGCACCAGCATATGGTCTCACAAGGGGTCTGAGGATCTCATCTCGGTACCTAATGGCAGTCAGGCTACCTCAGGTGAGCACATGGAGGGCTGTGCGGCCCTCCAAAGAAATGCCACCCCACACCATTACTGACCCACTGCCAAACCGGTCATGCTGAAGGATGTTGCAGGCAGCAGACCGCTCTCCACGGCGTCTCCAGACTCTGTCACGTCTGTCACATGTGCTCAGTGTGAACCTGCTTTCATCTGTGAAGAGCACAAGGCGCCAGTGGCGAATTTGCCAATCCTGGTGTTCTCTGGCAAATGCCAAGCGTCCTGCACGGTGTTGGGCTGTGAGCCCAACACAACCCCCATCTGTGGACGTCGGGCCCTCATACCATCCTCATGGAGTCGGTTTCTAACCGTTTGTGCAGACACATGCACATTTGTGGCCTGCTGGAGGTCATTTTGCAGGGCTCTGGCAGTGCTCCTCCTGTTCTTCTTGCACAAAGGCGGAGGTAGCGGTCCTGCTGCTGGGTTGTTGCCCTCCTACGGCCTCCTCCACGTCTCCTGGTGTACTGGCCTGTCTCCTGGTAGCGCCTCCAGCCTCTGGACACTACGCTGACAGACACAGCAAACCTTCTTGCCACAGCTCGCATTGATGTGCCATCCTGGATGAGCTGCACTACCTGAGCCACTTGTGTGGGTTGTGGAGTCCGTCTCATGCTACCACGAGTGTGAAAGCACCACCAACATTCAAAACTGACCAAAACATCAGCCAGACAGCATAGGTACTGAGAAGTGGTCTGTGGTCCCAACTGCAGAACCACTCCTTTATTGAGTGTGTCTTGCTTATTGCCAATAATTTCCACTTGTTGTCTATTCCATTTGCACAACAGCAGGTGAAATTGATTGTCAATCAGTGTTGCTTCCTAAGTGGACAGTTTGATTTCACAGAAGTTTGATTTACTTGGAGTTATATTGTGTTGTTTAAGTGTTCCCTTTATTTTTTTGAGCAGTATATATATATATATATATATATATATATATATATATAAACACCCCTCAAAATAATCACAGTACCACATGCTGTAAATATTTGAAACACTAAACTATTATTTATTACCTCTTGCAACAGGTTGTCCAGTTTTCTAATTATTCTGAAGACAGAAGGTCCAATGAGGCCCAGTGTTGTTTCCATCCAGCCATGGGAGAACTGTAGAGCACAGACAGATTTCAGCATAAAGATTTCAGGTGTCAACGTTCCCCAACCAGGTTTTCTGCTCTGAACTCACCTGACAGGAAACCTTGGACCCAGATCCGAACAGATCCATGGATCAGATCCAATCCGATGTTTCCAGCAGCGGAACAGAAACGGAGAACAACCCCAAGTTCCTGAAGGTTGATGCCTGAATGAAACAGAAATCAACAAAATCCAAAGTAAATATTTTATTGGGACAAGAAAAACTCAACTATCTCAGCATTCACAGCTCAGTGTGCATCAAGACAGAAATAGATTTATTTATTCTTGAATCATGATTTAATTCTGCATATGGAGAAAAGAAATAAAACACCACAGAGACAAGGTAAACCAGAGCTCACCCAGCTCATCTCCACGGATCATGTAACGACCAGGTACACGGATCAGGTCCAGTTCAAAGTAACCCACAGTGGGACCAAGATGGAGGGGAATCCCATAGTGCAGGAGGTTTGGGTCTGAACAGAAACAAATAAACAGAACCCATATAAATATAACATTTCAATAAACTAAAGCACAGAAAACCTCAAGTTGTAACGAGTTTGTTTGGTTAATGTTGTAGCTGTTAGAAAGTTTATCCCTGCAGCAGAGGATAGACAACAGAACTGTTCTGAAAGTTATCAAAGAATTTATTCCCCAAAGATTTAGTACAAACGTACTAAAGTAAGACTAAAAATACTTCAACATATTTTTACTCAAGTAAAAGGAAAAAGTAGTCATCCAAGAAATTATTCAATAAGACTAACAAAGTATTTGGTAAAGATCAAATTACTCTGATCAAATTATCAATCATTTAATATTTAGAAATTACATTGTCAGATGGATCAAAATGTAAAGTTCAGTGTAAATTCTGGTGTTTTAAGGCCCAAAATGGCAATAATTTATATAAGTAACAAAAATAACAAAATCAGGCAAAAAAAGATTTTTCCAAATCAGTTTCTTTCAATAACAAACTAATAAAACTTTAACAAAAACTTCAGTTGTGTGTCCGTGTCTGGTGGATTTTTTGTTTAAAACGTATTTGTTTTTCATTCAGTAGGTAGAAAATCCATAAATTTTACCTAGGTAAGCTAAACTTTTTTAACTTTTCCAATTCTCTGTGGTGCTTCTTAACATGTAAGGCACCTTTTGACCACAAGGGTGAGCTGTTTGCCTCATTTTCATAAAGACAAAGAGCATTGTGAGTGGCAGGAAGCAACAAAGAGACCTGAAAAGAAGCCAAAATGGTGGAATCAATCTATATTTTATTTACAACTCCACCACCACTCATGTAAGACTCATGTTTTACTTATGTAAAACAATGAACACGTAAGTATGAATTAAATTTTGGAAGTAGTTTTTGTGATTTAATAACTAGTAGGGAGAGATACTTTTAAAAAGTTATATACTTTTTATATGTGTTTTATATGTGTTCAGGTGCAAAGATGCACCAGAACACAAACTGAATGGTACACAATATTTTATTTCTTTAAAACATTTCTGTTTTTAAAAAACATGGCTTCAGGTCTACTACTCGGTTCCTGAAAAGAAAAGGGAGCATGTGAAGACAATTTCAGTTATTCCAAAAAATATATAAAAAAAACAAAACACACAATGCAGGAGGTTAAATACTGTGAAGTTGAATGGAAACAAAATCAATCAATCAATCAATCAAATTTTATTTGTATAGCACATTACAGCAACAAGGCATTTCAAAGTGCTTTACATCATATCAAACACAGAAACACAATGCAACATAGAATCAACAATCAAAACATGACATTAAGTCAGGTTCCATCAATACATTTGTAATTGATTACGTTTCAAATACAATCCTAAACAGGCGGGTTTTTAGTCGAGTTTGCATCCATAAAAGGTTTACCTGTTACACTCCTACTGTGTTATATGGAACAAAATACCTGCTGTAATTGTGACGCCTATTTATTTTTAAGAGCTGGCTTAAATCTCGACTAAAAATCCACCTGTTTAGAATAGTATTTGAAACATAATCAATTACGAATTTAAAGATGACACTTGACTTAATGTCATGTTTTGATTGTTGATTCTGTGCTGCACAACTTTGTGTTTTTGTGTTTATTATGATGTGAAGCACTTTGAAATGCCTTGCTGCTGAAATGTGCTACAGAAATACAATTTGACTGAACAGAATCAATTATTGCAACATATGAAGTTAATTTTAAGTATGCAGTTTAAATATTGCAAACCTAAAATAACTTGACACATTTAGTTTAGCTGTAAACTAAATACCAAAGACATCTTGACATGCAAAGTAACTTACTAAAAGTGAGTGTTGATAACAATTTGATGAAAACTGATTTAAGTCAACTTATAGTTTTTAATTAAATACAATTTTGCATTTGCAGTATATTTACATCTCCATTTGAAAGAGTACATGTTTTAATACAGACCATTTTATTTATTCTGATGTTTTTCATAAATGTTTGCATTAAGCATTTGCAAATAAAGCAACAAAAGAATCTCAGACAAATACTATGTTAAAAAAGGAAATTGCTTTTTTAAGTTTTAAGCTCAAATAAACCCTTAAAATGCATCTAGTGTTATTAAATAATTAAAAAACAACCATGGACGAACTTAAACTTGAAATCAAGTTGTTTGAAAATAACAGCAGCAACAACCATTAATACTTAACATTTCTCTGATGTGTTTAAACTGACATGCAGTCTCAAGAACAACAGTGAACAGTAACAACATGGGGCTGCTTCAGCTATGAGTTCCTCATTATAACATGCACCAAGTAACGCACCAAAAATCTCAACATCGGCTGAACTAATAACAAAACTCACCTCCAGTGAATCCAAACAAATAAAAGAACATCATTATCCAAGAAAAACCACGGAAACTCCAAGTCGCTTGGATGAGTCGGAATGAAAGGTCCCAAAAGAAAGAAATGCCAGTGAGCGATAACATGGGCCTATCAGGTCGAGCGGTCCTTGGCTCGCTATGGGAGGGGGAATTTTTTTTACTACTGTCTGATTCTACGACAACCATTTTTCAACAGAGCAAACAGATTTGACCAAACAGCAGCTTCAACATTCAGAGCACTTTTTTCAGCTCATTACAAAATGATTGAAGAAAAAAGTTGTTTTATTATTGAATTCACTACAGAGCCCTGCAGTAAATATTTCACTTAAACTAGTAAAAACAAAATAAGAAGCTTTTACAGGAACTTTAACTGTAAACATCCAAATCAAAATGTGTTTAAAAAGATTCCAATCAGCGTGAAGACGATTCTGGAAGAGGTGGCTTCACTGAACGTTGGGTTCCTGAGAAAAAAACAACATTTCTAGGAAAACACACCCAGATACTTTGGAGGGTTTTAACTAACTTTGTGTTATTAACATTATCTATTCTCCTCCTAAAACATCAAGTTGTTCCTCCAGTACATTTCCAGGAGGACAATCCCAAAAGAGTTCAGCAGAATCATGCTATGCTTAGCTTGACTATGAAGAGGAATAAACCTGTACAAACTCCAACATGGACTCTGACTTCTTTGTTCTGACCATGAAAGAAGCAAAGCAGACTGAGATGTCTGGCCACTCAGTGGGACAATTAACTGAGTGCCTGGATGCTAATTATTTAATTATTTAGTGTCTTGGTTGATGATTCAGGCAAACTTGATTCACGCAACATGTTTTTGTCATTACCAAGATGTGAAATTTTCAACAAAGATTTAACTCCACTTGGACTGACAAATATTTATTTTACCATCACATCCTAATTCAAAACTGCTATGCTTTATTTACAATGAGAGAGTTGTGCTGTTTGATTTTTTTTTTTAAAAGAGCACCTGGTCTATTATTTACATTCAACATACAATTGCAACATTGTTTGAAAAACGGCTTGAAAGAGAAATAATCAGAAATAACTCTAAACTCACCTCATGATCAATGTTAATGACTCTCTGCAAGAGTCAGCCTGGGATCTGAGCTCCTCAGCGATCTCCCCGCTTTTAAATGTGAATCCCCATTACCCGCCCCCCTAACCAACCAGCTGTGCCCCGTCCCAGCGTCTTCAAGACATGGGCCCACATATATGTACATCACTACTGTGGTGTCACGCAGAGAGCGCCGTTGACTGATTTCACTTTAGAGGAGCTAAAATGTGTTTCTCATTATCTGGCTTCTTAAGTTGCTTATCTAATTTGATCTCGTTTATGAGTGTACAGTATGTTTGCTGTTACTGTTTCAGGTTTTTTTTTTGTTTCAGTTTAGAATTTCTTTTTGGATGGTTATTATTGATCAAAAGTATTTTCACGTTTTTGTTTTGTTTGGGGAAGGTGAGTTTCTATTGTCTGTTCCCTCTGGTCTGTTTTAAAAAGGGACCCATGCTGTCCCTGGGTCCCTATAGCTCTTTTATTTAGAATGAAGAAACTAGTGGAAGGGGAGTTTTGTGTCAATGTGTTTTTGTTGGGAAGCACTTAAGTTCATTTATTATATTTGTGTTTTCTTTGTTATTATTCCTCCCCCAAGCGGTCTAAATTTATTTAATTGGGTTTTAAGTTTTTGGGGGGTTTTTTAGCTATAAGGTTCCCAGAGCCAGCATAGACTCCTACTTTTAATGTGGTCATTTTGTTATTGTACATTAAAATAAACTAAGATTTTTACTTAAACAAATAAAATTAAAAAAATAATTTGCCTTACATTAAGACTTTTGCTACCAAGGAACTTTAAAAGTAAACATCCAATTCTGCAAGAGGCAAGTTGCAGAACTGCAGAGCATTTATGTTTTCCTCCACTTCTGCCACACACAGAGTGTCGGTATGTGGGGAGTTTATCCACAGAAACAGAAAAGATTCCCGTCGAAAGTCGTTTGAACTGCTTTCTTGCAGTTTTCTGAGAAAGTGGGCCGTATGTACGTTAGTGACTCAGAACTTTTGAAAATGTTCCTTTTGGCAAGATTGCTCACCTTTATCCCTGCAATGAGGTCTTCATTACAGGGATGGAAACACTTAAAATGTGGGTTGAATGATAAAAGAAACAGATACAGATTGAAGTATTTTATTGATTTTGTGTTTTTATGCAGTAGCATCTCAGCTGGAACTGATGGCGTCCTGTTAAAATAAAACAAACAAAAGGATGTAAGTAGTGATGGGTCCGGAAACATCGATGCGTCGGCGCATGGGTCAAGCGCATAGACAAAACCCCGTGTCGGTGCGCGTATTGCTTTCAGTTTCGAAATGACACTGGCGCACCAAACTGTGTTTATAAGGAAGCGATTCTGTGAGCGGGATGCATTTGCCAAAATGATCTTTTTTACGGTACAGCGTCAACTATGGAGCCTCAAGGCAAACGAAAGGTTTCATAGTTTGGGACCATTTTGATCTACATCAGAAAATAAATTTAATCCAACATCAACTTTCATGTCTGAACTTTCATGCGTCTCTCAGCTGCTCCTCTGTGAGGGCAGCCAGTAAATGCAGGGAGCCGCTTTAGTGACGCCAAACATGTCGTCCAGCAGCTTTGCAGAAGAATCCTCGACTATTTGGAGAGGGGGGAAAAAAAACAGGAAAAAAAAGACAGAAGTTCAACAATAATTTATCAGCGATCACACCGTATGCAGGTGAAAGGGTCTAACATGAGCCGTTGTTCCGACCACCTGTGCCGCCTCGTCGTTTCCTACTGTAGCTCGGATAAATAGCTGAGTCGGTGTAAGTCAGTAGCTGTCGGCGCTACGCGTCTAAAACTTTCACCGCGATGTTTACAAACCGAAAACTATAGCAGGCTGTGTTAATATTAAATATTATCATTTCTTATCACTCATTTCTTTATGTGAGTGATACTGAAGTGGAAGCTTAGAGGTTGTGCTTAGCATAGCACTGGAACAATTTACACGACAAAAACACAAAAATATCCTTTCATCAAAATATCCGACCCGTTTAAAATGAAAAGCTATTGCAGATGTTTGCACTAATCATTTTATATATTCAAGAAAGAATTTGATGTAAATTGTACGTTTTGTGATTCATATCCTTAAACTGTTGTCCACTTGTTTTGTCCCTTTGTTGATGCTTTTTGGCAGAATTGGTGTGACTTTATCCACAACAACATAGAAGCTCAATTTGTGCTGTTATGGGAAGATGTCTTACTTGGCCTCACTAAAAGCTCAACAATTCAGAGTTTCTCATAAATCCTTTATTGTCACTAGCTAAATATCATATTCATTGTTCCAGGTAGGGGAAGCCATGCCTTGCTGCATTTTACAATGAAGTTAAGTTTTATATCCAGACTATCAAAGACTCTGACAAAAACCACAGCTATTAAAACAATTGAAATCTGTACTGCTTTGAATGAACAGTTGGGAACCGAAGCCCCTTTGCTTTTTCTTTATCTTGAATATGTTCATATGTATTTGTTTTTTGTTGAGGCAGAACAAATGTTTCACTCTGCCGTTACACAGTGTGTCTGTGAATACCTTTGTATTCCCAGATTTAATTAAATGCTAAGGAATAAAATGAGTTTTAAGAAGCGATTTAAAATGATCCAGGCTGTGGGCAGATCTAATTTGGAAAGGAAGATTGTTCCATAGAAGAGGAGCAACAACAGAAAAGGCCCGATCTCCTTTCCTCTGAAGTCGGGTCCAAGGAACTGTCAGTAAAAGCTGATTATTTGAACGTAGGGTTCTGGGCACGGACTGAAATTTGAAAAGGTCCCGAAGATAAGGGGGAGCTAATCCATTTAAAACTTTATAAGTTAATAAAAGAATCTTAAAATCTATTCGATAAAAAACAGGCAGCCAGTGTAACGAGGCCAGTATGGGCCTTATATGGTCACGCTTCCTGGTTCCTGTAAGAAGTCGTGCTGCTGCGTTCTGGATGATTTGAAGTCGCTGCATCTGTGATTTATCCATGCCTCTATATAATGAAATGCAATAATCCAAACGAGATGTAATGAAGGCATGGGTAAGTCCTTCAATGAGAAACAAAAGGAAGTGATTTGTATTAAAGCTTGCTGCTATGTTGATAAGTCGTCGGAGCGCCGACTCAGTCTCTCATCACTTGAAATGTTGCAATCTGGAAGATTGTAGGGAATAAAATAAAATAAGAAAAAAAACAACTAAATATTAGATGGATATGTGAGTTGGACAGTTAATTTGTTAAATTCCCTTAATATAAGGGTGTAGTCATGGTCATAGGGGGTAATTGGCTAATTAATTGTGTACTAAACTTAATATAGTGTAACAATAATTACATTACTTCAGCACTGTATGGTAGAAATGACTTGCATAATGGTGTAAACAAGCTACTAGTTATAGCACTGAATTGGACTAAAGGTTGTCCAACGTACCTGAACAAGCAATGCATCTACATATGCAAAAATAAATTTCAATGTTACTAAATGTCTTATTTGAAACAACACAGAACAAAAATAAAAAGCTAGAACCTAAAAGTGCAGATGGCAGTCTTCCAGAGGTAACAGGGGTTACTGGCCCTATTGTTGTCTGTCTGTCTGTCTGGATGGATGGAAAGGAGATTTAGGAGCGCGAGGACAGGATAGGAGTAGGATGGAGCCGGCGAGAAAGAGGAGGATTTCCCCTATGTGGGAACATTTTGATTTGATAAGCCCTAACAAGGTAAGGTGAACTGAACATTTGCAGATGCATTAGGTTTGCTTATGAGGAACTGTATTTTTCACTGTTTCTTATTTACTGTAAAGGTGAGGTGTTTATTGTGCTCCAAGGAGTTGGGGTACAATAATAACACCTCATCCATGTAGTGTCAAAAAAGAGAAATTGTTTGAAACCAAAAACTGTGGAGAAATTGCATGAGAAGGAATGTCTGGCTATAAAGTGGGCGTTGGACTCACTTCGCTACTATCTCTTGGGAAGATCGTTTGTATTGGAAACTGACCACAAAGCTTTGAAATGGCTGGAGAAAATGAAGGACACCAATAGTCGAATAACCCGCTGGTACCTTGCTATGCAGCCCTACAAGTTTGAGGTGCATCACATCCCTGGCAGACAAAACATTACTGCTGACTACTTGTCCCGCTGTGCCAGCGAGCCTTCAGAGGAGGGGGAGTGTGTGGTGGATGCTCCTCCCACCACCACATCGTGTTAGTATTTTTTCTTTATATTACATTACAGTTTGTATGTTTAAGTTAGTTATTTCATTTAGACATATATTTTCTAATGGGTGCACACTTTATTTAATGTCTGTTTGAATGGTTTATTTACACTTGTTTTTTGTTTGAGGTGCTGCTGAGACAAACCAGCTGGAGGAGGAAACCTGGAGCAAACCATTTGTTTTTGAAAGACTGAAGGGGGAAGACTTGTTTCAAGTTGTTTTTATTTAGTTAATTTTGTCACTTAAATATTCACTTATTGTTTCTGCTAAGTAAGAGTTAGTTTTGCTTTATGTATTTCATAGAATGCTTTAGTTAATTTTGTATTTATTTGTTCTTTTGTTGCCCTGCGACAGACTGGCGACCTGTCCAGGGCGTACCCCGCCTCTCGCCCGGAACGTAGCTGGAGATAGGCACCAGCGACCCTCCCGACCCCATTAGGGACAAGGGTGAACAGAAAATGGATGGATGGATGGATGGATGTTCTTTTGTTATGTCGTGCCTCCTTCATGTGGTAGATTTAGGTTACTCCACCCCTATTTAAGCCTTTTGTTCTTTGTTGGCAGGTCAGTTTTGTTTGTGTTCAGTTAGAATTGACCTCAGTTGACCTCAGTTAAATTGGGCCCAAAATTGTTATTTATTCCATCCATCCATCCATTTTCTGTTCACCCTTGTCCCTAATGGGGTCGGGAGGGTTGCTGGTGCCCATCCCCAGCTACGTTCCGGGCGAGAGGCGGGGTACACCCTGGACAGGTCGCCAGTCTGTCGCAGGGCATTGTTATTTATTCTTTGACTTATTTTTGCATTAAATATTGTGTGTTACACTGCACTGCAGAATTTCTGCACTGCAGAATTACTTGATGAAGCTACTTATGTAGTAAAAAGGGGAATTTTGTATCAGTGTAAAGGGGATGTAGAGGCCTTAGCATTACCACAACAGTTTAGAGAAAGAGTAATGGATCTGGGACACAGATTCATGTGGGATTTCAGAAAACACTGTAGAATTGCCATAAGATTTGTGTGGCCAGTGTCAAGAAAATCCGAGCTCATCCCACTTCCCCATGCTGGAGATTTTAGTTTAACAGTAATAATAAATAAAGTTATCTTTAAAATGAATCACTCAAGTGACATCAAGGCCCAGCAGTAGACTTAAGTGTCAATAAAGTTAGTTTAACAGTAATAATAAATAAAGTTATCTTTATAATGAATCACTCAAGTGACATCAAGGCCCAGCAGTAGACTTAAGTGTCAATAAAGTTAGTTTAACAGTAATAATAAATAAAGTTATCTTTATAATGAATCACTCAAGTGACATCAAGGCCCAACAGTAGACTTAAGTGTCAATAAAATAAATCTAGTTGTGTGTGTTGTTTTTGTCTCATGCAAACTTTGCTTTAATTCTACTTTTTTCTATCTAATCATAAGAAATCATAGTCAGTCAGAGAGATTCATGAAACAGGAAAAGCAGGTTTCCTGGAAAAAGAGGAAGTAAGTTTCCAGCCTGCAGATTTATAAAAATAGCTGAGACTATTCCTTAGTTTAAAGCATGAAAGTTTTAAAAAATTAAATCTAAACATTTTGAGTAATTTGATAAGATTCAAAGTAAAATACTTATATTAATATTGATTTACTTGTAATAATACTTACACTTATATTTGTGAGAACACTTATAAGAAAAACAAGCAAATGTAACTTTGGTATCAAATAATTAGAATAATAGATTATTCTTGGTTTCTTTTCAGAAAAACATCTGTAATAACTCACATTAAGATCATAATAAGAGTAACTAATAAGTTATGGTTATAAAATTATAAATGAATGCTAAATCAGAGAAGCTAAAGAAAATAAATGTGATATAAATGTGATTTTGACATTGAACTTGAAATGGTGTAAAAGGTTGTAAAACTGCAATTAAACATCACTGATATGTTGGAGGTAGATGGTAGGTGAAAGGTGACAGGAAGGGAAAAAGGGGAACTAACAGGAGAGCAGAGATGATCAGCACCTTATATGGAAACAGGAGGTTGAGCAACCCTGAGACATTGGCACAGACATCATGACATGATGTCTCTTAAGACAGTGACGGATATGAGATCATCTGTCTAAGCAGACAGATGAACCCTATATAAGGTGGGTGCAAAAGAGGAACCGTTCGTTGGATCCTCCGGGCAGCTTCGAGCCAAGATCGAGATGGACAAAGAACTCTGCAGCTGAAGAAGAGCCGGGGCCACGGAGCCGGAGACTGTCCTGCTCATGGAGACCAACCCGTCAGCCCCACAATCTGTGGCTTCGAATCGCACTTCTCTCATCGGCTGGGTTCTGACACCAAAGACAAAGATGAAGACAAAGGCAAAGACAAAGAAGAAGAACTGGTGCCTTTTTTCCTGCCAGCACCAAGTCCTGTGTGACCTCACCATCCATGCGGAGAGGAGGCTCATCAGACCTGCGGAGATCCTGGCCTTCGCCGATCAACTTCCTCCTCCTGCTGCAGCACCTTCTTCATCATCAGGCCAGGTCTGGGGTTCGAAACACCAAACTCTGTCCGTCTCTCTCTAAGGTTCCTTTTTTAGTTCTCAGTATCAGCAGTAGGGAAAGATAGACTAGATGATTGATTTTACTTATTTGATTATTTCTGCTACTGAATTAAGCTGTACTGACCCTTGCAAAAATGCCTTACTAATAAAATATTTAGCATAAAGAAAATCTAAAGATGTTGTGGACATTCAGTTAATGAGTCACCTTAAAGTTCTTTGATGGTTGTAAAATAGCTGTGATGTTTGATTCTGGAGAGGAAAAAGTGGAAAATGTTTTTAGGTTGCTGGTAGCCCATATTTAAAACATCATCCTTGGGACTCGACCGAGTCACTAAAACCTACCTGGTTCAATAACAAATGCAAGTTGCAAAATAGAGAACGAGCGACCGTTAACAGGTGTGCTCTGTGAAACTAGTTGGCTGTAGGCTGCTCAGTCTGGCTAATTCACAGGGGGAAGAAGGGTGGGACACCTGGATGTAGGCCGTCAGATAACCAGGCGAATCGTTTCTCGAAACCAGCTTAAACAGAGTTTACTTCAGTTCTGGACAGGGTAAATCCCAGCAGATTTAGGAAACTCAACGGACCCGTTAGACGGAGAGCTGGTAGCACATCTCCCCTCTCAGAAGAGGAAGTACGAGAGTGAGAGAGTAGAGACAGAAAGGAGGGGGGGGGTGTTGCGCAACAACACCAGGAATGTATAGTCAAACATCACACTTCTGTAAGTCCTGTGTTAAATGTCAACTCACTTCAGGAAAGAAGATTTCTCTGGCCCATCTGCAGCCCCTACCAATTATTGGTACTCCTTTTGAGAGAATAGGGATGGATGTAGTGGGTCCCTTAGAGAGAAGCTCAGCAGGCAACAAGTACATCCTAGTTATATGCGATTATGCAACTCGGTATCCTGAAGTTTTTCCCCTGAGGTGTGTGAAAGCCAGAAATATTGCTAACTGTCTGATACAATTGTTCTCTGGAGTATGGATCCTGAAAGAGGTTTTGACAGACTGTGGAACAAACTTAATGTCTAAGCTGTTACAGCAAGTCTACAAGTTGCTAGGAGTGAAGGGAATTAAGACCACCCCCTATCATCCTCAAACGGACGGGCTTGTTGAGATATACAACCAGACTTTAAAGAACATGCTGCGCAACTTTGTTTCCACTACAGGAGCAGATTGGGACCAGTTGTTGCCCTATTTGCTTTTTGCATACAGAGATCCCACAGGCTTCGACGGGATTTTCGCCATTTGAACTGCTCTATGGACGTCAAGTGGACCATTGGACCTCCTGAAGGTTACTGGGAACATCCTGAATCAGCGGAGGACATTGTGGCATATGTGGTCAAGATGCGACAGAGCTTGGAGGAAATGACAGCTCTGGCACAGGAGAGCATGAAGACAGCACAACAGAACCAGAAGGATGGTATGACCAGAAATCTAAAGAAAAGGTCCTGAAACCAGGCCAGCAGGTCCTATTGCTGCTACCAACCTCAGATAACAAGCTGCTTGCCAAGTGGCATGACCCATATGAAGTGACTCGACAAGTGAGTAAGGTCACATATGAACTGTTTATGCCTGACAGAGTGAAAAAACAGACATTTCATGTGAATTTGCTGAAAGAATTCCAGGTGCGTCAGAGACCAGTGCAGCAGCTCTTGATTTGTGAGGTTCAAGATGAAAAGGTGATGACGTTTTTGCCTTCTAATGAAACACAGCTCAGTGTGGCTGCTGCTGAGACCTTAGACCTTTGTAAGCAGGGTGTGTTAAATATTGGTGAATAAACACGAAGTGGGTCTGCACCGTTTCTCTGCCTCAAGACTCCTACTTACTCCAGCCGCTAAGGGCCATTCTAACATCTCCAGTCAATATAGATGCATCAGTATTGCACGTGTGCATGTGTGTGGTAAAATAGGGTTCATAGCTGCAAGGAAACGTATACAATTGGACTTTTTTTTAACCTTCAACCTGACTGCTGGGTCAAATTGACCCGAACAGAATCAGATTGAAAATGAACCATTTTCAATTTATATGTAGAGTGCACCTATTAAGACAAATAGAAAAAGTTTCATGCAGAAAAAATACTTCCAATTATTTAAAAAAATAAATTTTACTGTAAAACGGGTCAATTTGACCCGCAACATAACAGGAGGATTAAGGGAAAAGAAACAGACTAATTGTTATTTTCTTAAAATGAATTTGCAGAAATAAAAAAAGTCAAAGATCCTTTTGAACAGAAGTGTAATAATGTAGTTGATGGCAAACAGGCTCAGAAAACACTGTTACAGTACAGAATTACATCCTGGTTAAGTCTGAAGAAATCTGACTGTAAAACTGTTTTAATCTCATTTTAAATTTAAAAACAGGCAAAATATTATTGACAAGATAAAAAAGCTGCATTTTAGACATGCAAAACAGACTTCTAAACATCTTTCTACACATTCTGTTCAAACTGAAAGTTATTTTACAAATTTGATCTTAAAGTCAGACGGATGTTCAAGGCAAAATATGGCAAAAATATTGAGCAAGATTATTATTAAAAGGCTGAAGATGTGAGCGACAATAAATCTTTACAGAAAACTGGATCTGAGTCACTGATGCACAAGATTAACAGCAGCTTTAGTTCAATAACTGATCAATGCTTAAAGATGCATTTCTGATAAAAACTATAAGCAGTTAAACTGTTCGCTGGAGAAATTATATTTTTTACAGTCTTGTGTTATTTTGGGCTTGGAAACGAGTTTTAATCGTCACATTTAAAGTGGTTTTCATCGTTTGAATCAGCAGAATCAGGACCTGGTGACTCAGATTAATGATCCGAATTGTTCGTTAAGGCAGAAAACACTGGAGCTGCATCCCAGGTCAGCGGCCGGGTCCGTTTTACAGAAACGCGTTATGTACAGGAGCTGCAGGCTAACGGCAAATCACTGAGGATGAGGACGGATGATCTTCTTCACTTCTTGAATCTTCCCAGGTGTTCTCTGGCGATAATGAGCCTCTGGATTTGAGCCGTGCCTTCATAGATCTACAGATAAAATAAATCAGAGCTGTTTTAGACTGTTGGTAGTGAATAAATCAATCAATTAACTTTATTTATATTGAACATTTCAGCAACAAGGCAGTTCAAAGTGCCTTACATTATAAAAACGCAAAAATACAAAGAAACAAAAGAAGCCAGACAGTAAACCAGTAAAAGGAACTCAGTGTTTTGTCAGTTTTGATCTAAATGAAGCGATCTTCCTCACCTGGTAAATCTTGGCGTCCCTCATCAGCTTCTCCACCGGGTATTCGCTGTTGAAGCCGTTTCCTCCAAAGATCTGGACGGCGTCGGCGGCCACCTGGTTGGCGATGTCTCCGGCGAAGGCCTTGGCGATGGAGGCGTAGTAGGTGTTCTTGCGGCCCTGGTCCACTTCCCAGGCGGATCGCTGGTACCCCATCCGGGCCAGCTCCACCTTCATGGCCATCTCAGCCAGGAGGAACGACACGGCCTGGTGCTGCCGAACAAAAACACAGACACCATAACCATCCTGGTAGAAAGGCTTCAGCAGAAATACAACCCAAGTTTATTAGCCATTTGCTTTAGTTAATGTACTGTTACGGAAGAGGATTAGGGCCAAAAAGCTGACTTCTTCCTCAGTTTCAGAATATTTCACATTGTTTATGCATCATCAGACAAATCTAGTCTTAAAACTTAAATCAACCAAACAAATTTGGGACAATATTTCGATGTAGATAAAGTGCAGATTTACAAATCCTATAACAAGGAGGAAACGTAATTATCTTTATATGCAAACAACATAACAGATATAAATCAAAGAATATTTGCTTATTAATTTGGATTTTGATATAGATTCACACAGAATCTGGGGGAAAAAATTTGGAAAGAAAAAAAAAAAAAAAAACAGGTCAATTCTGGAAAAAAAAGTCCACATTCTGAGATTAAAGTCAGAATTCTTAGGAAAAAATCCATCAAAATTCTGGTAAAACAAAAATTATTCTGAGAAAAAATAAAAAATAAACCAAAATCACAGGAAAAAAGGAATTCAGAGATAAAAAGTCTAAATTCTGAGATTAAAATCATATAAAATGTAAAAAAAAATGTGTTTGTCCTAATCTTCTTCCATAAACAACTTATTAGTTCCCAAGTTCAATTTCTTTAGTTTTATGTTCAAGGCGCCACCTACTGGTGGAAAAGGAAACTAAAAGTGAGGCCTGGGCTTTATCCAATAAAACTACGATTCATCTTTTCCATGAGACTCGGCACAGCAAAAGGTCAGATTCTACGCTGTGGTTTATGTTTCGGATCACAGCTGCATCCTTTCAGAGGGATAGTTACATCACAAACTGCATTTTTTTAAGCGAACATTATTTATTTTTTCTGGTGTGCCATATTCATTTACTCTCCCTCAGTAACAGAAGAGTTTTGTTTTGTTTTTTTTAACTAGAATATTCTCTGGAGTCTTGGCTTTATTTTGATAAATAATCCAAATAATTTCATTTTGGGGAGGTTATTTCAAGCAGAAATGTTGTAAAAGGAGTTAAATATACCGTTGTGTTATAGTTTGAATTGACGGCATTGTAGCTAAAAATGATGCGACACATTAACACCCCATTCTGGACGTTCAAACTAACCTCAGCAATAACTTTGCCAAAGGTTTTCCTCTCCAAGGCGTAGTTGGTGGCTTCATCCAGAGCCCTCTGGGCCAGGCCTGTTGCTCCGGCTGCCACCTGAAATAAAGTCACTTTAATTAACAGAACAAAACATAAATACATTTAAATCTGGAATATTTGAGACAGAACATGGGAAACATTTGATCACTTCAATTATTATGTACTGCGGACATTTACTCATTGGATTTAATGGTACCGTTTTGACAAAAGCAAACATAACGCAAAACAAAAAGTTTTTTGTGACACAAAGGAAAGTTATGTAAATTTCATATAAAGTGAATGCTAGAGAACATGCTGTTTATTCAAATATTGAAACTAAAGGACTTGATTTATTTTAAAATGCTATTACGTATGTTTAAAACTAGAAAATATTATTGACAATTAGTTTAGAAAAGTTATTTTTCTCAAGCTCAAGAGATAAAAATAAGAAATAAATTTAAAGGTAAAACTGTGAACTAGTTTAAAACAAATGTGCATTTCGATGGACGGAGTAAAATTATGGAGCAATTTAGATGAAGAGATGAAAAAATGCTTTACTGTGAATCAAATCAAACCATTTTACAAGAAAAATTATTAAGTCTTATAGATTTCTATGAGTAGATTATGAGGAGAATGATAGATTGTTTGCAACTTAGATTGTTGATTTAATGTTTACGGCTCAGAAAATGTATTTTATTATTGAAGAGGCAGATTTTTTACAAGATTTATTTCTTCTTCCTGCTCTCTTTTCACTTGTTTGCAGTAAATGTTGTAAGAGAATGTTTGTGAATTAATGATAAAATTTGTTAAATATAATGAATAAACTGATTAATGTCCCAGCAAGATCTAGAAAAACATATCCATGCATTTATTGTCTGTATTGTGTTTTTATGGTGAGAAGCTGTCATATCTCCATTCTTCAAAATAAACCTGATTTGCTGTGATATTTTTGCAATGCTGGAAACATCTGGAGCTCTTACTGGTGGTCTGGTGTTGTCAAAGGCACCCATAGCGATTTTGAACCCGGCTCCCTCTCCGATCAGAACGTTCTCCTTCGGTATCCTGACGTCCTCGAACGTGATGCCTCTGGTGTCCGAGCATTTCTGACCCATATTCATCTCCTGGAAGGACAAGACGGGTCAGACGGGTATTTACTGTTTATCGTTAACATCGCTAAATTAATGTAGTTTTATTTACAGAGACGCTCACAGCTTTATTAAGATTCCCTGCTTACCAGGGTATCTGCAGGTTTCACCAACTCAGGTTTAGGAATTTTTAAGACCATAATGAATGAAATTTAAAACTTGCATCACGAGAGAAATGTACAAAAGAAAATCGTATATTTTACATAGTAGTAGTGCCAAGATTTATGCACACAATGAATGTAGCATCTTATGGATTAGAAATAGAAGTGAGCTTTTAAGACCTTAATTACATGAATTAAAGAGATTTTAAGGCCTTAATTTGAGATAGATTCATTTATGATTTTCAAGGTTTTAATTTTAGATACATTTAAGACTTTAAAATATGTTTGAACACCCTGCTTACCTTCCTTCCAATCTGAATCCCTGGAGTATCCGCTTCCACGATGAAGCCAGTGAAAGCTTTGCTGGTTGAACATTTGGGATCAGGATTGGTGCGAGCAAGGAGGAAGTACCTGAGGACAGAAGAGACAAATAACATGTTGTCTACCAATACTGCAGCCACATAACCCCCAATGAGCGAAGGAAGACAGCAGCTGGGCGTAGATACACACCAGTTAGCTTTCCCTCCGTTGGTAATCCACATCTTCTGGCCGTTAACGACGTACTCGTCTCCCACCTTCTCGGCTCGGGTCTTTAGTCCGGCCACATCAGAACCGGCTCCGGGTTCAGTGACGCAGTACGCCTGTGGAGGAGAAACGAGAAGCGTCACAACTCTGAACGACAAACAGAAAAAAAATTCATTTTTTTTATGTTGCCTAAATTAAAAAGCCATAACTTAGATTTTTTTTAAAACCGCAGGAAGTGGAAGAAAATGGTCACATTTCTGTATGTTGTGAAAATTACCTCCTTATATTTACTTTTAAATTGTACTAAATTTTGACTTTGTTTTAACTCCTCGATTAACTTGTTCCATAATTTTACACCATGAATTGAAATATAAAAGCTCTTTCTTGCATATACTCCAAATCCTTCGGGTTGAGTAAACCCATGAGTTAAATCCCCTTCTCTTTCAAAAAAACATCTCTGTTTGTGCTCAGGTAACGGCTTATTTAATAAACATAATTTGAACAATTTTGAATTCCACCAGATCTTCAAAGCTTAAAAATAAACAGTGTGGAGTCAAAATGGTGGATGAAACAGGAATGATTGTCAGTATTTCAGATATTACAGAAAACTAATCAATAATTATCTATAAGCCACATCGTCCAGAATGTATTAAAAACATTCTTTTAATACTAATTTGCTCTAATTTGAAATGTCGTGTATTAAAAAAATCATCATAATTAACAGGAATAAATTCTTTCAAACATTTAGTGTGTAATAATTTGTTTCACTTGGTGATAAACGTTTCTGAAATAAATGGACTTTTCAGTAATATTCCAAACTATTCAATGTTTAGACTAAAACTAGCAGTTTGTCTTGTACTGAACTTACACACATCAGCGGCTCCTCTGTCATCCTTCCCAGGTATTTCTTCTTCTGCTCCTCATTTCCAGCAAGAATTACAGGCATTTGCTGCAAAGTACAAACAATAAGTTGATTAATACGGAGCTTCTCCTTATGATTGATGAGGTGGAAAAACTATCAGGAAGGAAGTTAGGAGACATAAAATCTGTTTTGAAGCAATAAACTTAAATCTCTTAAATAATATTTGAATAAAATTCATTAAATAAATAATTTCTGCTCTGTCACTAGCTGCTCTCCTGTCCTGATGACGTCGTTATGGATGCGTTACTTTACTTACTCCCAGAGAGTTTGCCTCGATGGCCGTCTGCATCCCAGTGCAGGCGTAGGCCAGCTCCTCTGTGATCAGGCAGGCGTCAAAGATCGACAGGCCCATTCCACCTTAAAGGAAAAGCTCAACATTTAAGAGAAACGGAAGAAGAAACCTCACATTTAGATTTGGGTCAATAATCAGAATATACATTATTGATCCCCAAGGGAAAGTGATTATTTGCTGACAATCTACTCCCATCCAAATAGTTATACATTAGCAAATACAAACCATTAGTGATATGAAATTTATAACATGTGAAATTATAAGTAATTTAAATATGACCTAAATGTGAAATAAATAAAAAAGAGAAGTGAATATGTCATAAATGTTGCTGTGCATCTACTGATTTATTAGGAGTTTATTAAGATATATTTGACACTATAACTGGCCTAATTAAAAACCAACTAATTATTTCACCCAGGAGCCTTTTATGAATAAAAATAAGTCTTAAAAAAAGACTACATTTGATCTGTTTTATTTATGTTTTTAACATTTTTGTTCATTTATCTGTAAAACAGAGATTTGCCTACAAATCTTGCATTCAGAGAACAATCAAATATTTCATATCAAACTATTCATGCTCTTTATGAAGCGTTAAAATGGGACAAAATTCATTAAATAAACAGATTATTAAATCATCAAATGTACCATAAAATAATTTATTTAATAGCCCATTATTGAATCACCATTAAATCACTAAATTTAAAACAGGTTTTACAGATAATTAAATGTGCATTTATTTAATTATCTGCATCTGTTATTATAAGATCCTGACAATTAAAAAAAGATTGGATATTATAGAAATGCATTAAATTAGTAATGGCTTACCGTACTGCTGTGGGATGTGACTGTTGATCAGGCCGAGCTCCCAGGCCTTCTTGATGATGGGGACTGGATACTGGGAGAAAAAATGAAGGTCAATTAAACATTAAACTTAAACATTTGGCTTCCTAAGACCTACATTTGATTAGATTTAAATCCATTTTCTATTTCCAAATAATAAAGCTATGTTTTATAATACTAAACCAACCACTATTATACCATTGGTATTTAAATTCGGCTTCATATCTTTAGGAAATTTGAACAACTGAAGGGTATAAAGATTAAAGTTTTTCTGTAAAACTACACTTTAAAAGAAAGTATTCAGCCGTATATTTGAGCCTCTTGTTTTCTGAACATACTTCACCACTTCTGTCATAAGCAGCTGCCACAGGAATCATCTCTTCTCGAGCGAAGCGCCTCGCCAGCTGCTGGAACTCCTTCTGCTGATCCGTCAGCTCTGTTCAAAAAACAACAGAAAAAAATTTAAGACAGAATTCACTCATTCACTACAAATAGATACACTTTTATTGATTTCCAAAACATGTTGGTATGACTCAAAAAAAACCTCATTTATAAAGGAGCCTAGCAAGGACAAATGTTTATGAGTGAATCTTTCAGGAGGAAATTAGGTTTTGTTCTAATATCTGATTCTTGGGCAAAGCCACTAAAAAACAAGGCTGCAGTTTGTTTCTGAAGAAAATTAGTTTTATTTATAATAAATAAATAATGAAAACAGCTTTCTTTCAGCATTTATGTCCATCAGTGTGTGTAAAAAAGCATTGGAGGGGTGGCGAAAGAGGTCAGAAACCACAGAGATGACCGATCCAATATTATATCTGTATTGGTCCTGTAGTAAAAAAATAATTCTAGATTGGGTATCTGTGACGATGATCCCAATAGATGAGGGCAGATCTATTCAGTATAATTCTATGCTTTATTAGTTATTTCACATTATATTTAGAATTCCTAATTGCACTTTCTGAACCACTTGAAAGACGATTTGTTGTAGTTTGTTTTTACAGGTTTGACCAAAGTAGTCAACCTGTTTTTGTCAGTGTCAGTTTCTTTGTTATTTACTTTATAGTGGCTGTTATACTCTAATTGCACTTACTGGAAAATGTTAAGTTGTTTTTATATGTTTGTCCAAACTTGTGAAACTATTAGTGTATTTAAATGTGCTGTGCTGGTGAAGAATTATCATTTAAATGTGTAATCGACTACACTGATGAATATGTTTAAAAAAGGAAAAGTCAATAAGGCACAATTTTCTGTATTCACATATTGCTTATCGTCTTGATTTCCTCTGACTCACCAAATGAGTAGCCAGGAGCTCCTGCATGGCTGCTGGAAGCTGCAGCGGCTGCAGCAGCACCGGAGCTCTGCAGACGAATCCCAGAGCGAAGGCTGGCTCTGAACACCTGCATGGAGGGCAAAGGTCATCATGGCACCTTTCAGCAACAAGGCATTTCAAAGTGCTTTACATCATAAAAAACACAAAATGCAAAGTCGTAGAAACACAGTGAACAATTGAAACATTACACTTTGCTGATTAATATTGTTGATTAATGTTTCATTGATTACGTTTCAAAAGCAACTCTAGACAGTTAGGTTTTTAGTCTAGATCTAAAGGAAGTCATTGTTTTGGCTGTTTTGTAGTTTTCTGGAAGTTTGTTCCAAATTTGCATGAATATTATACATATATAATATTCACAGAACCTTTGTCATCATCTTATTGTGTCTACTTACTGTTTGGCAGAATAATAGTTAGGTAAACATTGTGTTTACATATTATATGCTCTGGATTCAGATAAAATTGTTCTCCTTTGAATAAAATATAAGAAAAAATCATTTATTGCCCAGCAGAGGGGAAATTCAGGCGTACCAGCAGCAAGTTAGAGGAAAATAGAAGAACGTAGTTACACCAAGGAAAAAAATCTAAAGACACTGAAAGTTTAGAGCAAGTTTATAAGAAAAATAATACTGTAGTTATTAAAAACAACATACTGAAAAGGGGTTATGAACAACAAAAACCATCCAAATACATTGAACAGAAACTAAAAGGTATTCCAGTCTGTTTACTCAGACCAGGTTTCAGTTTAAGTCGGTTACTCTTTTCTAATATTTCTCCTGCTCCTTGAAATGGACCTTTAGATTACAGATATTTGCACAGGATGCTAAAGCTAATGCTAGAAACTCAGGCACGGATTCGGGTCTGCTGTTAAAGATCCAGGAGATGCTGAAAATCATTCAAATAGTGACTAAAACATACTTGCAAAAACTCGATGGAAAACTATTTCTGTGTTTTAGCCGTTATAGCAACTTGCTAACTAACATTAGCATGTGACGTAACGGTCCAACTAGCCTCGTTTCCATATACAAACGCACTAATTTAAAGCTTACATTCACAAATTAACTGGAACTGAATACATAGAAATGTGTCTGTAAATAGCAATTAGAGGAAACAAACGCACCTTGTTGAGCAGCATTGTTGATCCTTCAGCATAAACTGAACCGACTGGACGTTAGCTACCTCTGCTGCAGCAAGTTAGCGTCCTCTCGACCAATCACAGCGACGGGAAAATGTGACGTGTACAACCTGGCACCTCCACTGTGACTTTTGTCCCAGTTTTTCCAGCTTATATAATGCAGTTCACCTCTACTGTTTATAGCAGTTTGTTTAACGTAACGGAACATTAAAACTGTCTCAGAAGACGTCCTGTAACACAAGTTAAATACAGCAACAGCTCAGAACCTGTTCCGATGAAAACTAAGGCAGGTTGGATGGCATTCAGATCAAATACACCAAAATGGAAAACTGAAATATGCCAGACATATAGTGTTGAAAAAGAGGTTTAATATTGCAAAAATACCAAAAGAAGGCTCCAATATTTCTGGTAAATAAACCCTTCAAATTTCTCAAAAAAGAAAACTGCGATGATTCACAAAACAAGGCAAAAATAATAGTCAATATGATCAAAATTAATCTCATTATTTATGGTAGTTGGTTTTAAATATGACCTTACCTGTGTAGGGGGAACAAATATTTTTTGTAATGAAATAAGATTGCATCTGATGTATCGTCTTTGCTGGAAAAAAAAATTATAATTAAGCTCATCAGTTTTTATATCAAGTTCATGAGATTTTTATCAGAAAACATTCACTGTGAAAATAAAACTAGGTCAGGTTTTAATTAAAAGTTCACAATTTTTCCAGCTTCTGCACCAATTAAACAGATTTTATAGGAATTGCTCCCATTTCAAAGAACAAAGAGGGCAGAGATCAGATCAGGTGTGGGACATTTGAGTTTTATTGTTGTATCAAACAGCTGTACATCTATTTGCCTTTCTTGGCCTTGATCTTCCTCAGGTAGAACTCCAGCTCTTTGCCCTCCAGCAGATATCCGTCTGCCCTGCCGCACTGGCCGGGCCTGGAGGCGATGCAAGCTGCAGGAAAACAAGAAAAAACTAAACTGTTAGGAAGAACTAAAGCAAAAATCAGGTAATAGAAATATAAATATGGATTAAAAAATAAATTAAAGATATGTTAATTTACAGTTTTAAAGTTCTAAAAAATATATACTAAAGCAGTGTAACTTGAACAACGGAGCACTAGAGATAATTAGAACAAATAAAAATAAAGCTATGAGAATAAAGTAATACAAGGACAGTCATATTACAAAAAGTAGGATGTTACAAGAAGTCGTACGAGAATAAAATCATTACAAAAATAAAGTTATACAAGAAAAGTCGGAATATTACAAAGTCATAAAATAATAAAATCGGAAAATTACAAAAAGTTGTAATGCTACGAGACATTGTACGAGAATATTACAAAGTTGTACATTAATAAAATTATAAAATTACAAAAAGTTGTATTACTAGAATGTAAGGTAACATTACAAAGTCGTATCATGAGAAGTCGTACAAGAATACAGTCGCACAGAAATAAAGTGATATTACAACTTTATTACGTTGTACGAAGTAATACTACAAAAAGTTATAACAGAATACAACTTTTATACAAGTTGTATGAGAATAAAGTCGCAACATTACGAGTATAAAATTGTACAAGACATAATATTACGACTCTTAAGACTTCACTCTCAAAATATTACAACTTTATTGCAATAAAGTTGTATTACTTTATTAGTTTATCCTGGTAATGAAACTTTCTTCTTGTAACTTTATGACGAGAAATTAAGGTAAAGTTGTGATGTTACAACTTTCTTCCCGTAATATTATTTTTTTTTAGATTTTCATAATATAACCCTTAGACGCCATTGTGAATTTGCTTTAGAGAACATTAAACCCCGGAAAATTGTTTTTTTCTGACGGTTTTACCGACCAGTACTATCAATGTGACTCGCCTATATGCCAAACTAAAAGCAGAATTTCCAAAACAAAGAACATTTCTGACCAAACTATCAGTTTGAAGATGCACAAACATTGAGCACAACTTTAAGAGTGAGTTCTTTATTGAGATTTACAGAATTGTTCCCTTTTTAAAACTTTAATATCATGAAATTCTGTTTTCAGGCTCCTTGTTTAGCTTTTGTAGTGGATGAGGATGTTTGACCTACCCAGAAGTTTTCCCTGCAGGAACTGCTCCTCCAGGAGAGTGCTGATCTTGGCTGTCTTTTTACGCTCTTCGTACTTCTTCTGGATCTTTTTGGACCTTTTCTTGTTCAGGATCTCCTCCTCCTCAGGAGTCTGCAGCAGGACAGGAAACAACTTATTAGAATAAGAAATAATCTCTGTAAAAATGAACTCTGCTGATTGTTTTTGGTGCTGCTCTCTCGTCTTTCTCAGAGACTCTGATGTCACCACTTCCATTCAGTAGCAGAACTGGTCAAAGTTATCATCACGGAAAGACTTGATGGAGATTAAAAATACAAATATTATATAAAGCTGAGGTTTTAACAATCCTGATTATCGCTTGTAAACACCTCAAAATGTCATCTCTTAAAAATGTTTCCATTTCAAAAACTTTTCCAGATGCAAAGTTCAAAATTTCCCAGCAGTTTTAATTAAATCATGAAAACAGTATCAGATGAAGGACAGTTTCATTTTTTCCTGACCAATTCAGAGTTCTGTTCAAATGCTAGAAAAACAGACTGAGTTGTATTAAGAATAAATTCTTCAATTCACATTTTGTGAACATTTGCTTCAGTAGTTTGTTTGCAAAATTTAGACAAATGAGGGGCATAAATGAGCCACATATCTTTAACTAAAATGTGGATTCATCTTTGTCACGTTAAATTAAAATTTTTACTTGTTATTTGGATCGTTAATTTTACCACTCTCTCAACTGGAATGAAAGTATTAATAAATAATACTTTTGACTAGACGCAGTTACTGTGTGCAATTTAATGATGCAAATCACACTTCTTTATGGGACTTGAAAAAAATGAAAAAATAAATGAGAATTTTTGAGTTTGTGCAGCTGATTGCTTTGTTATGCAGTCAGACATACAGCTGGCTGAAAAGGTAGTAATAAATAGTTCTTATTGTCACTTTAATCATAATCACAACAGTACCACAAAATATTGTGATAAAACGTTAAGTCCAGATCTCCCAATCCTATCAAAATGTGAAGTTGGCATCAATTTGCATCTTACACGTTGAACACCATCTTTAAATATAGTTTAAAGGCATGAAATGTACCAGCTTGGCTCCCTTCTTGCGTCCCAGAGGAGTGGCGTAGTGCGCCTCATACCACTGTCTGAAGGGAAGGCTGTCGACCAGGACGATGCAGTTTTTCACCAGGGTCTTGGTTCTGACCAGCTCGTTGTTGGAGGCGTTGTAGACCACATCGATGATCCTGGTCTTGCGTGTGCAGCCTGAACACACAAAGCGAAGCAAAAATCAGACCAAGAAAATCTCACTCTTTGACATAAAAAACTAGTTTTATAGGACTTTGATTTTTTTCTCAGAGTCTTTGGTTTCACCACTTGCACTCAGCAGCAGAACTGACAAAGTTCTCATCATGGAAAGAGGAATTACAGGAAATTTAAAGAAACACTCACCCTCAGAGCCCCATGAAAAGTTTCCAACATCCAACCTCAGAGCACGGTACTTCTTGTTCCCACCACGGACCCTCACTGTGTGGATGCGGCGAGCTCCGAGCTGCAACGATTAAACGCTCCGTTAAAGCAAACATAATTTCTACAGCAGCAGCAAAACCAAATGTTTATCTCTTCAGCGTGTCAGTGTAACTATGACAAGTCCTACCATTGGTAAGCCCAAAGCTTTGAACCAAAACGGCTCAAACAGGAGCCTACCTAAGGGCAAGTTTTCATCTCTCACGCTGCTCCACATTTAACACAAAATTGTCTCTTCTCTTACCTTTGTGTTTGCAGGTGGACGACCGAGCTCATACTTCCTTTTCTTGTGGTATGGCTTGCGTTTACCGCCGGTCTTGCGGCGTTTGTGCCAGTTGTCCCTTGAGATACCTGGAAAAATGTTTACAAAAATGCGTCACATCACAGTTTCTACCACGATACTGATTGAAAATGATCTTATGCTTGAGTGATCAGTTCTCCAAGGTAAGGTTTGTCCGCATTCTGAATTTGGAATCCGCTTATAAGAGTTTCATCACGTCACTCAAGCAATTTCAGGTGAACTTAAGATACAGAAACATAAAAACACATTTTGATTCAAATTCTACTTCCTTGAGCACTTTAAGTCTTTGCTGTTAATTGAGACTGAACATATCACATAAAATATCTAAACGTGCATCAGCAAAAAATTTCTAACCAGTTAGCCACTAAATAAAAACAATAAAATGTGCATTATCTGCTTTTAAGATCATCATAAGCAGCATGACATGATCTCTGCCAGCGCGCTAGCTTATGCTAACAGCTTTCACTTCACTTTACAATGTTTACACATTTAAAGATCAACTTTCACGAACTAAATGAGCATCATAACTCACACTACCATCTAATAAAGTATGTAAACCAAATTTAGCAGCTCTCTAAACCGTTTACGAGACACACTGCAGCTGCAAGAGCTAGCTAGAAATGGGTGATGCGAGCAGCCATCTTGGAGCATTTCACACAGCTACTGAAAATTACATTATAAAACATCATCTATTGCATTTATGAATCAAAGTTCGAGCTAGAAACATTTTAAAATTATTAAGCAGCATTAAGGCGAACCATTTCGATAATATTCCACCGATAAAAAACGAGATGGACAAGGATTCGGTCTTCGAGCAATGCATGAAAACACGTACCCATTCTCAGGCGCCGGCTAGAAAGAGGAATCGCAAAGGCTCATGGGTAGGTTTGAAGCTTCGACCTCTCGCGATAATTTACGCACTTAGTCCCACGCGTTTAAACGCGGTTAAAAGGTTGTTAAAACGTATCAGTTAAACTATTTCGAAGTAAGCCACCGCACACTTTTACGGAAGAGAAATACGGCGACCGAGGGAAATAATTCTAGCTAATCTCAGATTTTTTAAAGATTTTAATTCAGACTTTCCCGACTTTTCAGAAGTCAGGCCTTTTCTGGCTGAAAAAAAGTCATTCTGACTTTTCTTTAAACTCATATTTAGTTTTTTTTTTTTTTAATTCAAACACTGTATTCCCAAGAGAAAATTAAATGTTATAACTTATATCATCCGAACATCTTCAAAAAGTTGTTGTGGCTGATGATGCTATGGGCAGGAAGAATCTCCAGTAGCAGTCAGTCCTGCAGCTGCTTTTGGAGGTACCGAGATCAAGAAGGAAGCTCTGAGGGGACAGGGCTTTCTCTGTCATGGGCCCCAAATTATGGAACAACTTGCCTTTGCAGGTCAGGGAGGCCCCTTCACTGTCCACTTTTAAAGCTCGTCTTAAAACCCATCTATTTTATTTGGCTTTCAACTCTAGCGGGATCTAGTTTTAAATTGGATGTTTTTGTTTTTAAATTGTAAGTTTTTATTTTATGCTTTTTATTTTTATGTTGTGTGTTGATGTACAGCACTTTGTATCAGCCGTGGTTGTTTTAAAGTGCTTTATAAATAAAGTTGGTATGGTATGGAATGGTAAATCTGAAAAGGCCTCTTGACTGAAGACTGTTGCTGTACTTCAGTCTCATGACTGTCACGACATACTAACAGCTAACACCATCAGTTGCTATCAAGCATTGCTAATCTCTACTCGTATATAAATCTCTGGTCATTTGTTCAGGGTGAAGAGTCTGGAATACGATCCTTGCCTATGGACATTATGATGGCTGTAAAACACGTGTGCCAAACAAGATGGCCGCCCAAGATTCACTGGATGATTCTGGACTATGAAAACCCATGGAGCGTATTCGTGAAAAGATTTTCCAAACATTAAATCTTCAAATATTAAATATTTGATTAATCGATCAACTTGATTTATCGCCCAGCCATACCTGAAAATATAATTGATAATCTACCATCTGTATTATGATTTGTGAAATTTAGGCTTTTACTCACAAAACTAAAGTTTCAGATATAAAATACCTACACAAACTGGATATAACCCATAATACCTAAACAAGTTTTAATCATGTTAACAAGTTTTAACTGCTTGGATGAGAAATGGTTTAAAACATTTTCAAAGAACTTTATTAAAACTATTATTATTTGAAGATAAGACATGTTAAACCAACATTAATGAGTCAGGTTTGTGTTTTCTCATAGTTGTTTAATATATACAGCTATTACTGTTAACTGGCAGTTGTACAGATGTGGTTATAAACATGGCGGTGTGCATGTTTCCGCATAGTGAGCAGCATTCAGTGAGGCGGCGCAGAGAGGTCACTCTTCCCAGGGGCTCATGTCGGTGTCGATGGCCACACAGTTGTACGCAGCGTAGCGCAGCTTTTCCTCACAGACCTTGGCACTGAAGAAGAGAGCAGGGAGAGTTTTAGTGTTCAGCCATTTTGTATTTACAGTTCAGGCGAGAAATCAGCACAAAAACAGTCATCATAGCCCCATGACCAAATCCTGCAACTAACAATTATTTTTGTAATGGCTGCTTATTTGTTGAAGTTAAAGCCACAATAACGTTCAAAGAAGTCCGTTTCTTCTTGTTTATGTTCAAGTGCTTCCACTAGATGGCGCTTTTACACAAAAACATACTAAAAGAAGATCTTTCTGAGGAAATATCTAAATGTACATCCAATAATTAGAGATAATAATAAAAGAAATATCTTTGGCTTTAATAATTATATAAATCTATTATTCTGATGATTAATTTTTTCAGTTAATCACATAGACAAAATTTGTTTTTGGCAAGAAAATAAAAATTTTATTGCCAAAAATGCAACAACATAGCATTATTTTAATCATTTGTAGCAGCAAAATAATACTTATAAGTTCAATATGTGAAAAGCTCAGTTCTTTCTGTATAGCGTATGGATGGTCTGTTGACTATGTTTTGGATTAACCAATTAAAGCAAAAGGTGCTTAGTATGATTTTTTTTATATACAGAATTTGGACCAGGTGAAGCAAAAGGTGTTAAAAACTTGTCAACTTGTAAAAATGAAGCTCTGGTATGACCCTTAACCTGGTCATACCTTGGATAGTTGGGTAGATACAAGGTGCTGGAACACGTGGACGACTGTGGAAGTGCGTCAGTCGTGTCCGATCTGAATTTGAAAACAAAAACAAGCTGGGATTATTCTGTTTTTCCACCATTGCTAAGAAATAACTCCTAAACATAGCAGTCGTGCTCACCCTAGTTTGTCAGGGAAGACATAGATTGGTGCAGGAAGACGACTTCTACCCGTCACAAACCTCAGAAACCTGCTGCGATCCTCTAGAAATTAAAAAAGCAATGTGTTTAATTCATTTCTGTCTTGTTAAACTCTAAAGAATTATCTTCATGTTTCATATATAAGCAGGAAACGTTACAGGGAACAAACCATTGGTGAAGTTTGTCAGTGCCTCCCATAGGTACTGCACTCTGACGTCACTTTGCTCCAGGTCTTCGTAGCGCGCTGGTTGATAAATAAAAAACATTATTTTCATCATGTTAATGAAATGTTGAGTTTTGCTACTGAAACATCCCTGATCTGTGCAGGTTTTGACGCTTTTTACATGCAAAACATTTATTGTTCAAGTAGAACAATAAATGTATAAACAAGTGCCAATAGAATAAGTCAATCTATGCTTTTCATCTCAAAATATCTATTTATTAAAAAACAAAACACTCCATTTATGTAAGTATACAGAGACATCATGGATGTACGGTATATTTCTCTGCCTCTCAACACTCCTGAAGGTTACGCCTGTCATGATGACAAACTTGGCTGGATGATAAATTGTCCCAGATGTTATGATAAATGATAATATTGTTGATTTATTACTTGTTACGGCAGGCCTACCTGAAGTTGCTGTATCATTTTATAAATTTCAGTTTAAAGGCTTAATAATAATGTTATTATTAATGGTGAGTGAAACGTACTGAGCCGTTTCAGGGCTTCCACTGTGATCTCCGGGTCTCCACACACTTTCTTCTCCACTTCCTGCCATGTGAGCAGGTCCAGTACGGCCTGTGGAACCACCTTCAGCAGCCCTGCCTGCATGGCTGCAATCTGCAGCAAACAGAGAAAAACAGAAATCAATAATGAAACAAAGGAAACAATGAGCAATAATAAAGTAAGAGGAGTTTGTCTCCAACCTGCTGCCTGCTCTCCTCCAGCCGAACTTTCTGCACTAGGCGGATGAACTCCTTGCGGTCTTCGTATCGAACCGGCACGTTGCTGCCACCCGGGATCAGGTCCATCATGTGGCCGTCGGTCAGCGGCGTCGTGTAGACCAGCTCCTCCCCGAACCTGAACTCAAACGTCTCCTTGTCCATGTTCTCCATGGCTTCCAGCAAGTTCACCTGATCGCAGATTTAAGCCAAAGTTACAGCACCCAACAAATTATCTGCAAAATTTACAGTCAGGCATGGGAAAGCAAATCTGCACTGCTTAGATGTCTCACCAGAACCGAGTCGACTGCTGGGAAGTCTTTTGTCCAGCTGACCGTCTCCCCTGTCAGCTGCTTCCACACCAGACCAGGCAGAGCCAGAACCTGCAGCAGGAATTTGGGATTTTAAATTAAAATATGGTCCAAAGTAGGGCTGCAAGACATCATTTGAATCGATTAATTACATTTTTGGTTTCTCAAGATTTAGTCTTTGGAAAATCTGGATTTGCAGTCCTTGGGTTTCCATAGTTTCAAGGCAGCCATCTTGTTTGACATGCGTGCTGTAAGCTTCTATTTATTTGGACTTTGAATTCAGGTCAACTCTACGACTGAACTTTAGAGTCAGGCAACTATTTTTAAATCCGAGAGTAAACTCATAGTATTACCAACAATAGTGCAGGGCATTCTGGGTAAATACAACCAAAGTAAACATGCAAGCCTAGTGCCAATTGGAGAAACGGATCATGGTCTTTTTCCCAACGACAAGAGAAATCCTACAACTCTACTCCATTTTTGTTTACATTTTGTGAAGAAAATGTAAACAAAAACGTCTCTCCTGGTAGAGAGGAAGGAGACAGTGGTTGATTTTTAGACCTTTGCCAAGTTAGATGAGATCGGCTGCACATGTAAGAATCAACTGATCACCAATCTCCCAAAATTAAGAAAATTGGTGCAGATTTACCGATGGACCCAATATCCTACAATTGGATTGTAGGTTGACTCACCAGGAAGTCTTTCCCCCTGAGAGCTGCACCCATCAGCTGACCGATCCACTCGTATTTATGGAAGTCCTTACAGGACGGGTTGGGGACGTAGTAATCTCTGGCCTCAAAGTCTCCCTGATGGACAAAAGACGGTTTCAGAAAGGCGAGGCTCACTGACGTTTGGCAGCAGTAATGAGGTCGGATCTGCTACCTGGTTGGACGTCCGGGTGAAGAACGGCAGAGGCATGGGACACTCGGCAGAGCTGGGGCAAAGCTCCTCCGACATGTCTGCCAGGCTGTCCCGAAAGCCTCCGCCCTGGTCGATGATTCCCTCGGCGATGAACTTACATTCCCACCACTGATCGTAGCGAGCCGGCCATCTGATGAGGCGAAAAGAACATCTTGGTTTGTGATCAAACTTTACTTTGACTTCAGAGTAGAGTTGCTAACAAATGATCATAATATATATATTTTTAAATATCTCGATAATGATAGCAAACACGATATTCCACATTTTCTGCTTTTTAATATTTGATGCGGCCAAACAAATATGCAACTAGGGTTGTCACAATAATCAATTAATCACATTACAAATTAAAACAAAACACAATAAATTCTCATTTCTATCGTTTTCTTTTCTTTTCTCTCTTTCTACCAAAATATGGATGACAAACTTCTACATTGGTCCTATTTTTGAAGGATAAATAATTTTATTTACAAAGACTTCATTATTCATTTTATTTGTCGTTTTGTTTATTTATTTTGGATATTTAGAATGTCTCCCAGTTCGAATGTTTAAATGTTAATTAGAATATAAAGTTTATTTATCTTTGAGAATGTGTTCTTGCATAATTATGCCATTATTACCATTTTGCTACTTGAAAATGGTCTCAAAACAATATAATCATTTATCACGATAACTTCTGGGACAGTTTATTGTCCAGCAAAATTAGTTTTTGTGACAAACCTATATGTCACCAGAATATAAAATATATTGATACAGAAATATTTACAAAAATCAGACAAAAAAATACAGAATTAATTTTTTTCACCATTATTACCGTATACGAGACAACATGAAGCACTCCTACTTGAGAGTAACACGAGGCCAAGAAGACGTACCTGTAATCTAAAGTCTTTTCGTGTTTGTCGGACGGCTTGAGACCTTCATACACCTTCAGGAGCAGAGAAAGCAAAGATGAAACCATGGCAACAACGTCTGACTGAGCCGAACCTCTGAGTTTAGAGACGGACCTGGCTGAACACGGCGTTCTTGCAGCTCGGGTCCAGAGACGGGTTGTCTCTGTGCTCCATGGCCAGGCGTCTGTTGATGTAGAGGCGAGGCATGAAGTTTGGCTTGCTGGTCTCTGAGTCCTTCAGGCACTGGATGATGAGGGCGGAGCGCCGCTTGGACAGCAGCAGGAACTGCTTTATGCTCTAGAGGGCGCCAGAGAACACACACAGAGATGAAAAAGCACAAAAAAGGAAAGAGAAAACATTTGTTTGACACATTTATTAAAAAAACATTAAAAAAACACCCAGTCGATATGTGGCAATGACTTAATGTTTTTTGATGTCTGGAAAATGAGACGTTTCAAAAACCTTCTGATTATTGAGTCACATTCCACTGCGCCGTTACCTAGCAACCACAACCAGCTCAGCCCATAACTTAGCAACCCCAGCCCATCACTTAGCAACTCAAGCCAGGCCAAGTCCCGTTACCTAGCAACCCATCCATCCATCCATCCATCCATTTTCTGTTCACCCTTGTCCCTAATGGGGTCGGGAGGTGCTGGTGTCTATCTCCAGCTACGTTCCGGGCGAGAGGCGGGGTACACCCTGGACAGGTCGCCAGTCTGTCGCAGGGCAACACAGAGACATACAGGACAAACAACCATGCACACACACACTCACACCTAGGGAGAATTTAGAGAAACCAATTGACCTGATAGTCATGTTTTTGGACTGTGGGAGGAAGCCGGAGTACCCGGAGAGAACCCACGCATGCACAGGGAGAACATGCAAACTCCATGCAGAAAGACCCCGGCCGGGAATCGAACCCAGGACCTTCTTGCTGCAAGGCAACAGTGCTACCAACTGCGCCACTGTGCCACCTAGCAACCCAAGTAGATTAATACTTCAAGCTAGAGACTAAAGTGAAATTAGACTTCTGCTGCATTTTAGGCAATAAAATGTTTTCTTATTGAAAAAAATACACTGAATTGTGTTTAATACCTACTTTTACTAGCTTAAGTCGCTACTACAGAACAAGACAATGTTTTTTTTTTCTTCTTCATTGGTACGTTAAAGTCTGCTGCTTAAACGTACATTTCCAGTTTCTGAGTTTCAATTTTGTTTCTTTCAGATTTAGGTTTTTAGATTAAAACTAGCAGCAGAAAAATAATTTGGACTCTTCTGCTGTTGATAATGGAGGAAGAAGCATTTTGAAAAGAGGAGCTTTATTCCCATTGATGGTGTTCTGAGTTTTGATCTCTTGGACTTTCTGTGTGCAGAAGAAGAGATCATGTTTACTAAACTTAAAAAATATATTCTAGGGGCGTGCCGTGGTGGGGTAGTGGTTAGCGCGACCCATATTTGGAGGCCTTGAGTTCTCGACACGGCCGTCGCGGGTTCGACTCCCGGACCCGACGACATTTGCTACATGTCTTCCCCGCTCTCATTCCCAGTTTCCTGTCAGCCCACTGTCACATAAGGGACACTAGAGCCCACAAAAAAGACCCCCTGGAGGGGTTAAAAAAAATATATATATATATATTCTAACTTATGTTTACATTATTATTTTTGGAAAAAAATCCAGTAAGTGATCCGTTTCTGACACAACCTGTTAAACTGTCTATTATTCCTATGTTTGCTTGTTGGGTTTATCAGAACCGGGTCTCACCACACGGTTTTGTTTTGGTTGCTTTTCACCACATAAACACCTATAACCTGACTCACTTTGATCTGGTTAAACGTTCCCAGGCTGTAGTCCCAGGCTGGCACCAGGTGTGGCAGCACATTGTCCATAAGGCTGATGAACCTGCAGCAGACCGAACATAAAACCAAACTGACGCGTCACGGACTGATCCAGCTGAAGAAAGCAGAACGGAAACCGCAGCGGTCTTACCTCTGGATCACCAGCGCTCTGCGGTACAGGATGTCGGGCGGCGTGCCCTGCAGGCGGGGGTAACGGACCAGATTGGAGGAGTGAAAAACATCGGCGTTCAGACCCAGATCCCTTTCACACGACGACTTGATCTTTAAACCCCGAATTCGGACGTCGATCCCCTCATCTGTGAAACAGTTGGAAAGCTTTATTTAGGTTCCACTAAAACAGATACTTTCTTCTTACCTCTAATGAAGAAAGAAATCATTTTAAAATTTGGTTTAAATTCTGGAAATCATTTTTATCATCATTATCTCCAAACTTTACAGCCAGATTTTAGGCCCAAATACACAAGTTACCTTTCAAACAGAACAGAGTTCATTTGGATTTAAAAGGAGTTCCGCAAGGCAAATTTTTTGGCCCATTTTTGTTTTCTATTTTTACTCATAACTCAGGACAAAAACGTCTATATTTATGCAGATGAAACCATCTTTAGACAGATATGTTGGGCATTTAGCTGGATGGCAGAAGCATTTAGAAAGGTTAAACTGGGTTTTCATCATCAAAATATGGCCAATTTTAACTTCACAGTCACCAAAAATCTCATTCAGGCTACATTTCTGAACATTACTGATTATGGTGTCACTTTATACGCATTCTGCTTCCTCTAAACTTCTCTTTTTAAACTCTGTATCACTGATTTTAACATGTCCTACAAAGTTATTCACAGAGTTCTTCATAAATACCTTTCTTGACTCTCGTTAAGTCTAAGAAGTAAACAGCAGTGGTTTATTTTCATATACACACATTTAATTACATAGTTGTATTTGATTTGAGTATGTTTCTAGGGGATTGTTGTGATTTACAATCTTTGAATTTGTTTATCTTTTTATATCTTCTCAATTTAACAGAACAATATTGTGAATAATCTTCATATTACTCTAAAGTCTTCTGTAATTGTCCAACTGCTGTTCTTAATTTGGACTTCTATGTGTCATGATGACTCCAACTTCTTTGATTTTCTTTATGTTTTTCTTCTTTAATGCCAAACTTTAATGTGTAACTTGGAAAACAACTGGTAATATCTGGGACTTTCTGGACAAATAAAGGTAAAAAACAAAAAAAAAGACTGACCTCTACATTCCTCGATTCGGACTTCAATAACAGGGAGATGAGAAGTCATGTCCTCCAGAACGCACACCTCTCCAATCAGATTGCTACAAGAAAAATGAGAACAGAACGCTATGAGATATATAAAACAAAAGACTTTCTGGTGTATTAATGGAGAAAGTCTTCACCGTCCCATAAATAAAACTCATAAAGCACCAATAATTCAGCCGTTATAATGCTAATTCATGCAGGTAAAGAAAGTTTATTGGTTGAAACTCACTCGTCTATGGTGACATCACTCAGCTTCTTCAAATTGTCTCCTTCTCCTCCATAAACCGTCACTCTCTTGGGCATGTAGTTGTCGTCCGTTGAGTCCACAGTTAATATCAGTTTACTGTTGGAAGAAAAAAGAAACAATAAACCCTTTGACAGAAAAAAGGATTCACTGCTTCTTGGGTTGTTGTTAAGGTTTAAGTTGTAGGAATCCATTAAAGCAAGAAACAAGTGACCTGAACCTACAGAGACACGTAAAGATAGTTACTAAGTCGGCCTTCTATCACCTGAAGAACATTTTCAGGACTGAAAATGACAAATTTTCAGCAAAATCTAGAGAAACTCCTCCACGCATTATCTTTAGTTGTATTAGTTTGCAATAGTGTATTTACATGTCTGCCTAAAAAGAAAAATCAGACTAATGCAGCACTAAAACCAGGAAACAATAGAAAAACACCCAAGTCCCAATACACTGACTGCCTGTAGTTCGGAGAATAGACGTTAAAATACTGTAGCTAGTTTATAAATCAACAAAATCAATTAAAGTCCTTTTGTTAATGTGTGACGACGCACTTGACAATCGTTGACTGTGTTTTACAACTTTGTATTTTTGTGTTTTTATGATACTGTGAATTGCCTCGTTGCTGAAATGTGCTGTAAATTTAAACTTGATTGATTGAACTTGATTAATGTATCACATTTTGTTAACGTATCAACAGGGCTTCTGGTTCTGGTCGGCTCTGTATCCCCAGAACCAAACATGGAGAAGTAGCATTCAGCTTCTATGCTCCACAAATCTGGAACAAACTTCCAGAAAACTGCAAAACAGCCGAAAAATTGGGACTAAAAATCCAGCTGCATACAATTGCCTTTATAATAACTGAAAAATAGATTAATTCCCATCTGAATTACAACTTTTCATTACTTCTCTTCATTCTGCTCCATAATTAAATGTTTTTTTCTGTTTGTTTATTGTGTTAGTTTAAAGGCAAATCCATTTGCCTTCGCAAATGGATTTGCAAAGGCAAATGGATTTGTAAAGGCATGTCTATTTTAATGCTCTGGTGAGAAGCTATTTCCCTTTGCTCAACAATGGACCTATCATAACTGAAACGTCGTCAGTTTTATTCAGGATTGCAACTTTTCATTACTTCTCCTTACTTTATGAGTCATATGATGTTTCTGTTAATTGTTTTATGTTTTTATTGTGCCTTGTTGCTGAAATGTGGTATACTAATAAACATTGTTGGTCCTCTGTATGCTGCAGATTGTGTGTTTGCATGTTTAATTATACTATCAAATTGTTCCTGAGTAAATGAGTAATTTGTTTGTTTGTTTTTTTCTTTTGAGGGGAAGGACTAAAAATGCAAAACTCCTGGTAGGAAACCAGACAGTGAAGCTTAATAACACAAACAGCTGCAGGAGTTCCTGGTACTTGCTGAGTCTTAGTTAAAGACATGCTGGAAAGTCAGTGACTATTCTTAAAAAAATAAATAAGATGCAGAAATATTATTTATTTTATATACAATTGGAATAAGAGTTTGAATGACTTTTAAAAGCAACTAAAACATGGATCTAGGTCACAATAACAAATTCTCCTGGACAGTAAATTGCCCCAGACGTTTTTGAGATAAATGATCAAATTGTTGTTTTGAGACCATTTTAAAATAATCTAATGGCATAGTAATGTAAATTATTACATTCTCAAAAATCAATAGACTTTAAAATATAATGAACATTTAACACTGGAACTGGAAGACATTTTAAAAATCCAAAACAAATAAACAAAACAACAGAAACCACAAATATAATTATGAAGTCTCTGTAAACAAAATTGTTTCTACAAAACACAGGGCTGGTTGAGACCAAAGAACCAGACTGAAGAATTTTATCATCCAGTTTTTGGTAGAAAGAGATAAAACTAAAAATTATGCAAATGGAAATTTTTGAGTTTGTTTTAATTTATCATGCATTTAATTGATTTATTGCAACAGGTCTACATGCATAAAATCAATAAGTTTAGGATTAAACATGAAAAAATATAAGAAAATGAACCAAAAATAAACTTTCTAAATGTTGTGAGTGAGCAGATACTGAGCTGCGCAGTATCAAATAGATCATCATCAGAATATCAGGAATTTATAACAACAGATATCAATATTGTGAGAATTCCTAATATTGCTCAGCCTTTGCTGAGGCCTTATGAAGACGCCACCAGCTGAGCTTCAAACATAAATAACCCGACAAACAGCAGATTCCTACTTGACCACAGTGCCTCTCTTCATGAGCAGGCGGATCCAGTGCTGCCCCTGCATGCCGTCGCTCTCCCAGTAGGTTTCGGTGTCGCCATCAGTCAGACAGGTCACCCCGCCGCTGGGATCCTCCTGTCGTTAAACATCAGTTTGATTCAGGCACAGCAGGAAAATGCAATCAGATTTTTTCCACTTATTCGACCTATGTTCAGATTTTTCCACCCAAATAAAAAATGTGATCTGTTCCGCTTGTATTTATGGAAGTAATCCGAATTGTTTTGAAAGCGTCTGCGATCTGAACAGTTACGTTACATTTTTATGTTCTGGTTCTGACTGCACACTCTAACAGACTTCTCTAAAGAAGAAGGCTCAATTGAAAACAATTGAATCAGATTTCTTTTTGGGTGAAGAGATCGGAGTTGAACCGTTCAGACTGCGGTGAAGAAGTCGCGTATGGGTTGGCATGTCACGATACATTTTGCTTGACGTTTAATTGTCCCAGAGATTATTGCGATAAACAATAATATTGTTAAATGAGACCATTCTCAGTTAACATTTTAAATAACTGAGAAAAACAAGAACCAGGCTGCAGTCTTTTCTCATTGAGTTTTTAGTAGAAATAGAAAAACAATGAATCATGCAAATAGAAATTATTGAGTTAGTTTTAAACGATCATAATTAATGGATTTACTGCGAGAGCCCTACGCTTTTGCCTGCTGTTTGAATGCAACCTAAATGAAGAAGCAATTAAACATCTGCGTGTCGCTCACCGAGCTTGAAGACACTTCGATGCCGGTGACGCACTGCTTCACGCTGCCCAGGTTCTCGTCCTCCTTTCCTATGTGGTCGTAGAAGTAGTGCACCAGATCCTCGTCGCATTCGTACGTCCAGGTGGGAGGAACATACCTGAAATGTGCAGGTAGCGTTTAAACTCATCACTCCGTTAACAGTCAGCAGTCACTTTACACGGCCGTGCTCACCTCAGCTTCTGGACAGCTACCGAGTCGCACTCCGCGATTTTGGGCTTGGAGCCGATGTAGAGTGCGTTCTCCACGTCCACCACCTGCTCCCACCTGTAGCAGGGTTTGTGGTCGTAGCCGAAGAGCTGCTGCTGCCGACTGATTGTCTCTGGCGACTCCACGGGAACCAGCCTGTCGCCTCCCTCCGTGTGCTTACACACCAGGATCCAGCCCTCCTCCAGGTCCTGGCCGGGCCGCAGCTCCTCCAGCTGCTCCTGGGAACCGAAGGCCGTCGTTGGGTCGTCAAAAACATCAGCAAAATATTTCTCTGACTATCATAACTTTGATATCATACAGAATGAAATTGCAAACACTTCCTTCTAAAATGTGCTGCACTGGTGCAGATTTGTCAAATAAATGTGTAATTCAGTGCATTTATGCCTGTGTTTAAAATAAGAAATGTCAATTCAGCACTGTTTTCGTGTATCGGATCAGTATTTACTGATACTAAACCTCAGATATCGGTATTGAAAGTGACTGAACAAATTAAAACTGTTGTTTTTACATGTCTGTCCAAGCTCGTGAAGCTATTGGTGTATTTAAATGTGCTGTGCTGGAGCAGAGTTATCAAATAAATTTGTAATTTATCTATATAGTTTATGTCTGTTCAGTTTTCTTTGAAAAAAATAAACATTTTACACCAATTTAACACTGTTTTCTGTATCAAATCGGTATTGGCCGATACTAAACCTCTGATATCTGCATTGGAAATGAAAAAAGTGGATCGGTGCATCTCTAATTGTGGGACAATAAAGGATATTTCTATTCTTTTTTTTAACTAATGAAGAGGGATGATGAGCTCACCTTGTTGATTTTGACCCAGAGACCCTGGCTGTTGCAGTACTCCTCCCCTGTGGTTCTGATGCAGGTCCCTTTCTTCGGCTCTACGCTGTACTTGCATGACTTCTTACTGTGTGGAACCTGATGAGGGCTTTCAAAGATAGCCAGGAGGGTCTTCCCCACCGTGGATCCTCCTGCAGCAGCACCAGCAGCAGCAGAGCAGCTGGAGGATGAATCCTTGCAGATTTTGTAGCAGACCTCTTTGGGAACATAACACAAACTCTCAGGGACCGGCTCACTCCTCCTGAAGCTCTCGATGCACCTGTTCAAGAAGCGGATCCTGCCCAGGAGGAGGTGAGGGTTGTTTCCCAGAGCCATGGCGGAGAGGATGAACAGAGGATCAACAGCCCGGCAGCAACAGGGGGAGGACAGCTGACATTACACCTCTGCCCTGCTGTGTTTTCCAGCCTGGATGCAGGGATGCTGCTGCAAACAACACAGAACATTCCGCCTCAAAACACGATTTACAAAACTCTCAAAAGTCAGACATTACCTAATTAGAGGGCGAAGTTCACTCACTCTGAATCAAGAGTCGCCTAATTTCTGGAGGTAAAAGTCACTGTGCTAATGCTAACATGGTAGGTGTGCTGTAATGACTGGGACTCTTTATCAACAAAAACTAATGAAAGATCCAGCTAAATATATAAAATACTAAATTAGACAAACGTCACACAGTTTAAGAACAAGCCCGGAAGCTGTCTTCAGGAACAATAAATGTCAACATACCTGCTGAGGAGAGTTTAGATGGAGAAAGTAGTCTATTCGAGTCTTGATTTCTCACAACGCGGAAGTGCAGAAAACATCCGTTTGGTGTCCCTTTCAAAACAAAAGCGCGAAACCGTTTAATTTTTAACGCTCCGTGTTGTTCAAAGTTGTGACTTAAAATAACCAGAGCTGGGTAGAGAAGACAAAACTTGTATTTAAGTAAAAGTAGCACAACTTAAATACACTGCTCAAAAAAAATAAAGGGAACACCTAAACAACACAATATAACTCCAAGTAAATCAAACTTCTGTGAAATCAAACTGTCCACTTAGGAAGCAACACTGATTGACAATCAATTTCACCTGCTGTTGTGCAAATGGAACTTTGTACAGAACAAAGTATTCAATGAGAATATTTCTTTCATTCAGATCTAGGATGTGTTATTTGAGTGTTCCCCTTATTTTTTTGAGCAGTATATATTTTTACTCAAGTAAATGTAAGAAGTAGCCATCCAAGAATTTACTCAAGAGTTAAAAAGTATCACTAAATGAGGCAAACAGACTTATAATATCTGATTATTTCGCAGATATGTCATCAGACATATATAGAGTTGTGTGTACCTTCTGGAATTTAAAGACTAAAATAAAGAAAAACAACAACAAATAAATAGCATAGTTACAAAATAAAAAATGCAGAAGGAAGAAATAGTTTTCCAAATTGATTTTTTTAATGTCAGACACTTGATTTGTTCATTCAGTGAAATTACTTGCAGTGGGTAGATTATATGGAAATTTTACTCAAGAAAAAATTAAAGTATGTTTAATAGTACTACCTTTAAAAGAACATTTTCCCCAAAAGTTACTGAAGACTGATAGAAAAGGGATCTCAAGGTCCAAACACTCTTCCGTATCTCATATTCATGAAAATAGCTAAATGTAACGTGTTCTCTGAAACTTCATTTTAGTAAAGTGAAATTTGGCCAAACATTATAAATAAGTTAATGTGATGCTCATAAATATTAGTAGCGACCGACTGACTTCTTTTGTTCACTATAAAATTTAACTTGGACAATCAAGTCAAGCCCAAACTGTATGTCAATGTAGATGTATTTATATTCTGCTTTACAACTCAGCCAAACAAAACAATTAAACAGTATAAACAGTAAAACAAGAAAAGAAAGTGGTTAAAAATCAATTTAATGTCACGTCAGGCAGGCACTGCCCGTCACCTAGCAACCCCCATGGCGCTCTATTCCCCCCCCCCCCCCCCCCCCCCCCCCCCGTCTCCTAGCAACCCAAGTGAAGCTCCGCCCACTTCACTGTGCCTCTGGTTTAATGTTATATAATCAACTTGTATGTTTGTGGTATGATTGCATATATTTCTCTGTACTTCATGTTTTCAAACACAAGATGTTCATATTTTTCTTTCAACAAAATTTTAATTTAATTCAGTTCAGTTTATTCAGCAGCAATTCAAAACGAATGTTTTTACAAACGTGTCAGTTCAATTCCAATCGATGCTAATTATCAAACAATGCTTTCGTTTCATTATTCAAATTAGTTTAAAGTTTTCCATCTAAGAAAACTCATCTGATTAAAGTGCTCGAAGGCAGCCTTACTTATTAATATTTATTTTAATAAATACAAAACCTTGATAAAAGCTCCTTAAATATATCTGAGAGATATAAAGTTTACTTCTTTTTCATAAATAGTGGCGTGATAAGCACCAGGATGTTACTGATCTATATTTTATGCCTGAACACATGCATCCACTCACACCAGGAATGACTCAGTGAATTGTTAACTTACATAATATAATAATACATAATACATACTTACACTGAACAAGCTGTAGTCTAGGATGAAGGTGTGTAAATATGAGCAAGCTAAAACAAGGCATTTGTTATTTACACATAATAAACCTCTCAATGTCTGATGTTCCAGTGTAATAAAGTATTAAACTAAGCTGACTGGGCGTTTATGTGCTTAACATAAAACAGGTCATATAAAGACCTCACAAATCAACATAATAACTTATCAAACCTCTCATTTCTATTTCTCAGCATTCATGTTTTTTGTGTTGTATGTTTTATTTGACAGATTTCTTTAGTCTTACATGTAAAGGCAGCTGAACAGTCACCAGTATTTCACTTCATTAATTTCTCATCACAGATTAAACCGCTGCCGTGTTATTGGTTGCATCTGTTTTGGTTTCAACGGCCTCGTCTTCCTCATTGTGATGAGTCAAAACGTCCATCAGGTGCGGGAGGCTCCCGCTGCGCAGGATGCCTTTGGTTTTCTGCTGGAGACCGTCCAGTCCGTCCCCCAGGGAGCTGCGTGGAAGTAAATACTGCTTGTTCACCGGCACATCGGCCGGCTGATGAATCTCAAGATCTTCAGCGCTCATCCTGGAAATAATGGAGTTTTTTTTTTTAAGGTCAAACATAAATACATTATTATAAATTTTAAAAGGGGCTCAGAAAATAATTTGCTTTATTCTACAATTGGATTGTGTCTGATTTGAACACTTTGCCTTTGTTTTGGCTTCAAAGAGATTTTTAGACAGGACAGTGACAAAGAAACATTTTAAAATTTTCATTATGTTACATAATTGATTGCAAATCTAATAATACAGGTGATCTGCTTCCACAAATATAAAGCTCTACCTTGCATGAACATTGTTGCCTTTGCTTGGCTGAACTGCAAAGATACTCAACTCCCGTCTTTTATCCAGTGGTTGATGGACATACTGATGTGCTTACAGACGGAAAAACTATGATACAGCCTACAAGAAGAAAGTATGATGAAACCTGTTCAACCTTTCTTGAATATTTAAATACATGATCATTCACAAAGTGGTGCTATAATATGCTCTAGCTACAGGATAAGGTTGCGATTATATGTGTACACTGGGATATGTATATTGTGTTTTTAGAAATTGTAGCTTTTTTTGGTCCCACATATTTGGTTTCGTCTTCGTTGAAAGTCCGTATGATGTAACACTGGACGTATGTACAGTTTTGTATAAGTTCAAAATCTGAAAATAAAGCGTTAACAGCTCTACTATGCACTATGAAAACTGCAATTACTGTATTTATCCTAATTTCTGAAATGTACATTTCTTTTCTTATGGTTCTTTACTCAACTGTCTAAAATTATAACTACATCGCAGTTACCTTTGACAAGCAATATGAGATATTAAAGCGTTTTTAACTAAAAAAGGCCTTCTGCTGACTTTGATTCAACCTAGTTATGGGGAATCAACATCCTAAGACATCAATGACACTGTTAGAAGACATTATTTGAAGTTTTTTGTCATGATGTAATGTCTGCTGAGGTGCTAAAATATGCATACTGTGACTCAGACTGGCACTCGCCACCTACAGCACTTGGATGTTCCCCTAAAGACAGAAGATAAGTGAATAATTCAATACATCTGATGTTAAAGGAAAGAGCCAACATTTTTTTCTTACAGAGGTAGAGCTCTCAGAAATACCTGCATTACAAATCAAGTCTGGAATTATAGGATCAAAATTTAAATCCATCTTTTCCTATAGTTTAACTGCTACAGATTAAAATTTGTAGAAAATCATAAGCAAACACTTTGGCTAATTTGCATAGCATTAGCATAATTGTGTATAAGAAGCAGAGAGAGAGAAAGAAAGACTTTCAGACAGACTAAAATTAAAAGTTGGCATCTATTGTGGGAATGAGGAAAACACACAAGTCATACAAAAGAAAATGGCTGCCATTGTCATCATCATTGGTATGATGACGTCATACCAATGATGACTGTCTCACCTGACCACATCTTACTCAATGTACCTGTATATTTAGCCATTAGGAGGGTGAAACACTTCCTTTTGCCATTGGTACTAGAACCGAAAAGGTATGTAGTCTTCCTGCTTTTATAGTTATTGTTGTGATTGTGAAGATTATTACAAAATATATGTATAATTGGTGTAAAAACAGAGTTAAGTTTCAGAGTGGCAGTTTTATTTAACCTAAAACTGAAGGTTGATTAATTAGGAAAGGGTTTTCTTCAGTAAGATGGTACCATAGATGTGTAATTGATATGAATAATAAATCATTTCTAAATTCTTAATATGTAAATGTTATTCAGTCATCCTTTTGTCTTGATATTTAAAGTTGTTTTACATGTAAAAGACACAAACAGTTTTGATATTTGCAACAAATGTTAGTTCCTGTAAGGCGTTGGCCAAATATTTTTGGACACGGTGCCACGTGGCAAGCAACTTCTCACAGGTTTGTCTTCTCTTGTATTCTATCAGGATTCAAGTTTAACTCCACCATTCAACACTAAAAGAAAAGTCTCACCTGGCGACATCTTATTCAACATTAGGACGTGTTTTTAAGGAGAGCATAACATTTCCTGTTGCCATTGGTACTAGTGCTGAAAGGTATGTGTTCTTCTACTGCTATAGTTATTGTTGTGATTGTGAAGATTATTACAAAATATATGTATAATTGGTGTAAAAACAGAGTTAAGTTTCAGAGTGGCATTTTTATTTAAAATTTGATTAATCAGGAAAAGGTTTTCTTCAGTAAGATGGTACCACAGATGTGTAATTGATATGAATAATAAATCATTTATAAATGATTATAATTATAAAAATAATTATTCATATAATTGAAAGTTACCCCTTTGTCTTGGCACTTAAAGTTGTTTTACAACATTTGCAATACTAATGACTGTTCCTGTAAGAGGCGCCAGCCAATTTTAAGCACAGTGCCACGTCAGCAAGTTAGTCTTTATTCTCGAAGCTTCCTCATTCTTGTGTTGTCTGTAAGCGCCTACTAGTGGACAAGGAACATATGAGATGTAATTAAATTTTGTTTTATACCTTTTAATATTTTAAATTAAGGTCAGCAAGCTTTAGATGTGTTCTCAGGTTTTGTTATAGAAATCTAGAAAACCAAGCAATGAACATATTTTTTTAACATATTTTTTAACATTTAGGTTTCTTACCATTTTAATTGTTCTCAACTCTCTCTTTAGCTAAAATATGATTAAAAATAATATTAATAATACCACAATAAAAGCTTAATGGACATGTTCATCAGAGCAGGAGAAACAAGTGTAGAGGCGTTATGTCTCCTCAGCATTGATTTTCTAATAATGATGATTTCACTGTATAAATACAGATTTCAACTGGCCAGAAAAAACTAATTTAATTGATACATAGGGCACACGCAGGTATATTAAAGCTACATTATTGCTGGTTAAAAAAATCATAAGATTCAACGCAATTCTCACAGTTTTCAAGCAAATGTATAGTAATATATTACTGACAATAATGTCACATTGCAGGACTCTGAACACTAGAGGAACTTCGAGGAAGTTCACCAGGATAACTTCTTCACTTCATCCTTTTTTCAGCTGATGTGTCCCGACTTCGTGAGACTCTGATCAGCAAAACTTGACCTGCTTTTTTTTTGTTAACCTACTAAATTATAAGTTGGCTATTTTTAGATACTTTCCTTTAGATACTCTATTTACTCTCTTGTTTTTACCACAAGCATAATGGCAAGATTCAGTTCAAGTTTGCAACCTAGACACAATTTCAGGTATTTTAATGAAAACAACTTTATGTTTGATCTTTTCTTTGGTGGCACATATAACACTTTAAACATTTTAGATGTTGAAGGAGCTTTATATCATTTCAGAAAATCTTTCAATGCAGTGGTTAATAAGCATGCTCCTATAGTAGGTTACATATATAAGAATATATCTGGGGATCGATCCTTTCCTAAGAAGGTCAATACAGATGAAGGCCAAATATCAGATCCTAAACAAATCTGTGAAGCTTTCAATAAGTATTTTACAGATATAGGTAATCTGTTTGAAAGAAACAATAAAGGACCACCTGTCTTAACAAATGAGGTTGATGACAGGATTACATCGAGTTGTTGCTTCGAGTTAAAAGAATTTACTTGTCAAGAAGTTTATGAGGCTATGCTAGATATGGATCCGAGAAGTGCCATTGGGGCAGACGGTCTTGAACCTGACCTTTTGCGGTTCACTTCTCCATTAACAGCGATCTACATAACACACATTTTTAACCTCTCAGTTTCAACTGGAACCATCCCTGAAGTCTGGAAGGCCTCTTATGTAAAAACCACGTATAAAGATGGTGAAACATCTGACCTTAATAATTACAGGCCGATCTCTAAATTTTCATGTTTAGCAAAGATTCTTGAAAAACTGGTTAGCAAACAGCTAAAATCATTTCTAACAGAAAACCAGATTTTACATGAACGGCAGTCTGCTTATCGAAAAAACCACAACCCTGTGACAGCTGCTACTGTTGTTTTAAATGATATTATAACTGCTTTGGACAATAACAAACACTGTACAGTGCTTTTTACTGACCTCTCTAAAGCTTTCGATACGGTGGATCAAGCTGTGCTTCTCAAAAAACTTTGGAGGATTGGATTTGATGAAAAGGCCTTTAAATGGTTCAAAAATTATTTCCAAGACAGACGTCAGAGCGTTACCAATGGAAATGTTGACTCACAATTTCGACATGTTGGAAACGGTGTTCCTCAAGGCTCTGTTCTAGCTCCTGTTTTGTTCAACATCTACATGGCGGATATTGCTTCATCTGTAACAGGCTGTAATGTTCACATGTTTGCTGATGATACTGTTCTGTACTGCAGTGCAGGTGATGCTCAATCTGCCATCACAACCCTTCAGCAAAGCTTTAATGATTTGCAAAATGAATTCAGGAAACACAAACTTCTTCTCAATGCAAATAAATCAAAGTACATGATTTTTAGATCAGACAGAAATGTTGATGATGGACTTGTCCTCTTCAGTTTGGATGGCACAAATATCAAAAGAGTCAAAAAGTGCAAATATCTGAGTCTGGGGATTGATGAGGGTCTGAGCTTCACTGATCATGTGACAACATTGGCCAGTGATTTGAGAGAAAGAATTGATTCTTTTCATAGAGAAAACTCACACTTAGACATGAAGAGCAAAAAAGACTTGATTAGAAACAAATTTTTGTTCAAATTTCATTATGGTGACATTTTGTACATGCATGCCTCGTGTGAAGTACTCATGCAGTTGGATGATGTTTATCATTCTGCTTTAAAATTTATCCAAGGGCATGGTGATGATGCTGATCATCATAAGCTGTATCATGAAATGGGATTGCTTTGTCCCTCTCTGATCCGTAAGGGCCACTTGTTACTATTTATTTATAAAGCTCTGAAAGGCTTTTTACCCCCTTACATTAAATCAATGCTTGTCATAGAGGAAGCAAGATCCAGCAGGGATTGCATTTTGCTGCATGAGCCAACGGCCTCTACTGAAGTTGGTAAAACCAGATTTAGTTACTTTGGACCCAAAACCTGGAATAAAATGCAGGAAACACACAAACTTGATCCTTCTGTATCATTCTGGAAAGCTAAGTCTTTAATTTTGTCTTATCTGACTTCCAAATGTTCTTGTCGTTGCTCAGACTTGAGAAAAGCTAAATGGGGACTGTAAGTGTTATTTTCTTTGCTGACACTTATTTTTCTGTGAAACACAAATACTAAGATACGTGTGTGTTCATAATATGATCAAAGGTTGAGAATAAAAATCATGAAAACCACACATTTGTTTTGTTTGTTTTAAGAATGATACTATAATAAAGTTCTAATGTAGTTTAAAAAATATACATGATTAATTCAGCAACTAAATGAATGAATGAATGTTAGCTTGATTGTTTCTAAACTGTAACTTTGCATTTTATTTCTTAATATTGTTACGGCCCAAGGCCTTTCCTGTGGGTCTCTAACATCCCTGCTTTAGAGCTTCTAATTGGTGCTGATTGGAAGTAGAGGCAGCTGGCCAGTGTCTCCAGAATGACATCAGATCCAGCTTAAGATTGGTTGGACAATGAGAGAACGCGTTTTTTTTCCCTTTTTTGTTTGAAAGTGAAAGCGATTAAACGTTATCTGGCGAGTAATAAGTTGAATTGAAAGGTGGGTTTGGCATAATCTGGATTGTGAGTGGATCAAGAAGATGGCTAGTTGTAGTGGGGGGGTTTCGGAAGATGAAAATATGGACATAGGATGGTCTATGGTAGAAAATAGAAGAGGGGGAGGGGAAAAAAATAAGGTTATAAAGGGACTAAACGCTGGTAAAAGATCTCTTGAGGATGAAGAAGAAAGAGTTGAAATAAGAAAGAAAATAATGATGGATTTGCGTTTTTCTTCCTTGGTTCTAATGATGCTTTCCTTCCATCCAGTAACTTACACACTTGTCTTAAGTTTGTTCAGTAACCAAATATAGTACACCTGTAGTTGTTGACGGTTCCATTACTAAAGCTTATAAATGATCAATGTGAAGCATCATTATGTATTACAATGTTTAATACAATTAGTATTATTTATTTAGATTTGATGTTTTGATATGTGCAGTTGGATTTCTATTGATTCTATCAAGTGATGGTCTGTAGAAATATTTATCAAATTGAATGGCCATTCAGGTTTTATGTAGTTTTTTTTTTCTTTTGGTGTTTGTTGCACAAAACAACAAACACCATAAAAATTCACTCAGTGAATTTATTTCTTAAATAGCCTTTCTCACAGAGACTTAGTTACATCTTCTATCAGTCACTGGAAATTAAAGGCAATTAATTAAGGTTATAAATCATTCCAACGATAACATTTATTTCAGCAGCGAGGCATTTCAAAGTGCTTTACATCATATCAAACACAGAAACACAATGCAACATAGAATCAACAATCAAAACACGACATTAAGTCAAGTTCCATCAATAAATTTGTAATTGATTACGTTTCAAATACAATCCTAAACAGGTGGGTTTTTAGTCGAGTTTGCATCCATAGAAGGTTTACCTGTTACACTCCTACTGTGTTATATGGAACAAAATACCTATTGCTATTTTTATTCCCTCTCACGCTCACAATCACACAGTTTAAAACGATGTAGAGGCATTTTAATGGGCTTCTGGCACAAGGCTCCATACACCTCTTTCACGGAACTTCGAGAAAGGTAAAGGTGTAGATTAAGTTTAAACTGAGGTTAGGAGTAGTTTTGTGTTCTGGTAATGTCAAGGTTTGGGGTTGTCTAATGGTGCGTTCACACCAAACGCGTTATGCGCATCAAAAACGTGTCCGACACTTCAAGTTTGACGCGTGTCCACTTTGCTGCGTTCACACATTAAAATCTTTACTCCGTGCTTACTGTGTTTAGATGAATGCTGATTGGGAGGATGGTCTGCCTTGGTTATTACTTGCAGCAAGAGAAGTAACACAGGAGAGTATGGGCTTTAGCCCTAATGAATTAGTATTTGGTCATACTGTGCGTGGTCCGTTAACAGTTTTGCGAGATGAGTGAAAGGACGCTGAACCACCACAAAACCTGTTGCATTATGTTAATGGGTTTAAGCAGAGACTCTTTACTGCTACACAGTTGGCAAAAGAGAAACCATCACAGGAAAAAAATGAAGCGTTTGTATGATAAGAAAGCTGAACATCGTGTTTTTCTTTCAGGTGACCAAGTACTGCCCTTACTTCCTGTTGTAACTTCACCATTTCAGGCCAAGTTTTCTGGCCTACACACAGTTTTGAAACAGGTGTCCGACCAAAACTATCTCATTGCAACTCCAGAAAGGCGGAAGAAACAGCAAACAGTTCATGTCAACCTCTTAAAACCTTACCATGTTCGTGCTGAGACTGTATTGGTGGATGAAATTCACCCTGTGTGCTTTGGTGAAACAGTGACATCTGCTGGAGGTGAATGGAATGGCGATGGGTTGCCTGCTCTTCTTTTACTGACTTTTTGAAATGATAAATTGTAGTTTCTACTCACCTCATGTCGAAAGTGGAGCCTTTGAACGCTGGACTGAACGCCTCTGCTGCCGTCGACTGGGTGTAAGGGACCGAGAAGAGGCCATTCTTCCAGTGTTTGTCCTTCACAACCGGAGCCAGGTTCTGGTACATGTCGTCCACAGCCAGCATTGAAACCTGCAGGAGATGAGAATAAAGTTAAAATCCATATTTTAGGTTTGGTTGTGTCACAGCAAGGCGCAGAAACGCAAACCTGAATGTTTCGGTCGATCAGCTGGTTGGTTTCAAAGTCATCATCGTCTTCACCAAAAGGGTTGATGATGAGCTCTCCTACCTACAAAACACATGCAAAAAAGCAACTTTAACTACTTTAATATGATTTTACTGAGTTAGAAGGATAACAGTCTTGATAGCATTTACTCTTAAAATTAATTTAAAAACCACTAATCTAATACAACTAAGAATGTAAATGCAGAAGCATCAAACCACACTTATTTCTAATTGGTTTAATAATTTTCTCATCATGTTGGAAAAAGTCCATTATATCATAATACAAGGTCTGATTGGTAATAGTGTTCTTTTACTTTTGGTTGCAATACAATTTTGAAAAACATCAGTTGAAATGTGTGAGAAATAACTTAAAATACAATACCACCATCATACTTCACTGTATAAATAGTGTTTTAAACATTTAATAGGTTATGGACAGTTGGGCTTTTCATAACAGAGTTTGTATTTCTGCTAAAGTAATTAACCACCATTATATTTCCACTTAAACGTTTTCCTTTCAAAACAGCAATCAAACTTTACCCTTTACCCTGTTATGTGTTTTCGACATAAAACACTGTAGACAGAAAAACTACAGCTGTGAATAAAAGATTCTTCCACTCTCAGTCTAAATTTTCTTCTCCATAGTTTTTTAACTTTTTTTTTTTATTTGTTTTTTCCCTGTCTAGCTGTGGGCTTCCTGTTCCGCAGCGCTCAGGTCGGGTTGCTAGGAAACCATGGCTCCATAGCAACCATGGAATGCTCTGAGATCGCCATAGCAGCCTGTGACTCAGCAGTTCCACCAAAAAAAAAAGAGAAGTTTAAGGTAGTTATACATTAAAGATAATACAGAATGTCCGTCCTGAAATACAGTAAAGAAGGCGTGTCAGGTCACCTTTAGCCAGCCGGTGTAGAAGAAGAACTGCAGCAGGGTGAAAACAGGAACGTACATGTCAAATCTGTGACCGCTGTAACCCTTCTCGGGATTCAGAAATTGTCGACCAATGACGCAGAAGGCGAAAAAGGAGTAAATTGCAATGGTTACCACCTGTATGAGAATGAAACAAAAACTTACAGGATAAGTACACACACTTCAGCTCCGAGTTCATCCTAAGCAAAACGTTTGTGTTGATTCTTTGGCATGTTGGACATAATAATCCCAAATTATACTTAAAGGCGTCTTTAGTTCTGAACAAGAATGGGAAGTTTGAGGCGTATAAGTTCAAAATAATCATATTAATAAGGTCACTAAGGTCACAAACAGGGACATACAATAACTGAAGAATGTTGAATTAATATGAGTTACAACAACTTTTTATTTCCCTTTAGGATTTATTAAGCATTTCTGAATTTGAATTTGAATTGAAGTGTAGCTGTTTCAACTGTTTGCCCTAATGTCTGATTGATTCAACATTTTCACTTGAAAATCCAAACGTGCCAAATGGTGAGTATTTTTGGTTGAAGGTGTGTAATACTGCATATTTTAGTATTTATCCGATCTCAGGTAAATACAGGGCCAGTATCATTGATACCAATACCAATACCAATACTGATACCGATACCGATACTGATACTTTTTATTATTTAAGCTTTTTCTAACATGACGTTCTGACGTTCATGTGTTTTTGTGGATTTTGCTTTGTATTTTATTTTTTTAACGTAGGAAAAACTTTTGACAAATTTTATGCAATTTATGTTAAGAATATATTAAGACAATAAACAGAAAGAAATAGAAAAACAAAACAAATCTGTGCTCATTCTTTCCTAAACGCACACAAACACATTAGAGAGAAAATCAAAACAAAATATGTTTTGACACCATAGAAAAACAACAACAAAAAAATTTTACAAATTCAAGAAAGAATCTGAAATTAATTTATTGACCACTCTAGTATCAATCAAATACTGATACCAACTTGGTATCAATATGATCAATATCTTCGAAGATCTTATTGGCCCTATTTATTAGACTGACTGTTTAGAACTGAAGAAACAAATTTAAGTTAAAAGTATTTCTTGCATCTTATCATTAATTTTAATTAATACCTTGTTTCTCAGTGGTTAAAATGAAAGATTTAAAAAGCCATCTTCATGCTGAATCTTTGAAAACAGTAGATTGTAAGTGATCCTTTTGGGTTTTGTGGCCTGTACCTGAGTGTAGACCAGAGGGATGCTGATCCAGTCGTAGTGGAACAACAAACTGCATTTGGCTCGGTAATTATTCAGCTCCTATTGACACAGTACAAGAAAGATGCAAACATCACACATATATGTGTTTTATTTCCCAGTTACAGTACTTTACTTCCATTTGAGTTTCTCTCAATTGATAGTTATTTCCCAATCTGAATATTTCGCGAACTGGAAATACATGTAGCTGTTTGTCTTAGCTTTTAGCTGTTTGCTCCTTATCACTTCACATTAGTTAGGAAAGTTAATTACCCTGCTTTATCCATTAGGATGCTAATTAGCAACTTTATCCACTATTGCATGAGACAAGTAAACTGGTTATATTTTATAGCTAAATAGGGATGCACCAATTTGAAACTTTGGGCCGATAACCAATTGATTATATGCATTTCCTTTTGATTATAACATTATAAAAGTGACCACACTGCCTTCATTCTCCCCTTCAGTTAAACATCCCATAAACCTAGGCTGACCTCCATGTTTTTCAGATGAGATAATAAAATACATTTTCAGTGTGTCTGCACTGGGAATTGGAAAATTAAATAATAACAATAATACATAAACATTTTCATAGGACAGCCGCCGCTTGTACGGTTTTTGTGTGAAAAAATCTGTCAAAGTCCAAAGAGAAACTCTGAATGACCTTCAGAAACCCAGAGAAAGCAAATATTCACATGTAAAAACAGAAGTGCGTTGTGCATGAAGTAGTTTGTATTTTATTTGTCGTTCATGTTAGTGGAGAAGAACCACTCACGTCCATCAGCAGCCTGAGAGCGATGTCGTCCCTGACCCGGCCCTCCTGCCGGGCCTGGGCCGCCAGGTTGGAGAACCACGTCAGCGGCATCCAGTACTTGTTGAAATCAGAGTGAAGAGACTCAAAATTCTTCAGCTCGTGTGTCGTCATGAATCCTGCACAAAAGTAAACAGGAAGTCAGTAAAACAAAATACTTTATCATCTATTTTCTATCTATTTTTAAAACTCAGTATTTCAGCTGTTTTCAGTTTTCTGGAAGTTTGTTCAGCCAGATATTATATGTAAGAGGTTCTGTTATGTCAATATTTCTTTAATATTGATAGAAACAAAATAGTTTCACTGGCAGATTATTTCACTGTAACAAGGGAAAAATGTTGCTGAAATAATCTGCCGGTTGAACTAGAACATTTTTTATCAATTTTAAGGAATAATTTACATTAAACAAGTTCCTTTATCTTGCTGCAAAGTTACTAATAAGTAAGTTTTCTCTTATTTCAAATGTAACATATTTGCACTAGAAACTAAACCAAAAATGCTTGGCAAGATTTTGTATTTTTGCAGTGTAGATCTTTCATAAGAAGTGCTTAAACATAAACACTTACTGCGATTATATTTTCCTCTGAATGTAACTGTCTATAATATGTTCTTTATAGTTTCAGATTACCCTGCCCTCATGTGGAGGATGTTGAAAATCTGTGTGCAGGAACCAGTCAGGTTATTATAAGGTGATTTATGAGAAACTTGGCTTAGTATACAAACTTTAACTGCATCTGTATTTCAATGTTATGTTTTTGCTGCATTACATAACAGCATCTTATTCAGTTATAGTTGTGGAGATGCTTTTGTTAAATTGTTTGGTTACAATTTAACAAGAGTGGAGGATTTCATGTGGCTTGTGGTTCAGTCCATCATCTGTACATGAACAAAAAAAAAATTCAAACCTGTCAACACATGACTGCTTCCCACTTAAGGTTTACACCAAGCAATGAGGGTGGGAGAGCAAACGTGAAAGAAAGTGGTCTGACTGGTAAACTGGTTACAATTGATATGAGGAAAAATGAAGTTAAATACAAGGGAATCCTGAAGAACAATATTTTTATAGGTCGTAGATACCGTACTTAATCCAGAACATTAACAACCTTAAACATACAGACAAAACCACGAATAACAATAATAATAATCAAAGAATATTTATGTGTTTGAATAGTCCAGTCAAAGTTTAAACATAGAAAATGTACATGTACAGATACTAAATGATATGCTACAAAGGTGAATTAGGCCCATAGTAGATAGAATTAAAAAGGAGTACATTTCTGCCAACAAAACTAAAATTTTTAGAATGATCTGAGAAATCTTCTAAGAAAATCTCGGAAATTTCTGAGTTTCAAAAGTCGAATTTTTGGGAAATTTTCAACTTCATCTCAAAGACGTTCATCTCTGCAGTTTTTATTTTTTAAACAAACTTTCAACTTTTCAAACTCAGAAATTTCTGAGATAAATTTTAAAATTTCTATGTTTTTATCTAGCTATTTTTTTACTTTTGGAAATCAGAAATTTCTGAGATTAATCTCAAAATTTACCCCTCTGTTTTTCCTCTCTAAAAAGAACCTAATACGACGTCATAGATTTGCAGTTACTTGTTCAGTTTCATTCCAGTTTAAAGCAGAAACATTTCTGCAGAGATACAACAGAAAATTATCAAGTAATTAAAGGACAGGAAAACAATTTCTGAAAAAATATAACAGTAAAATTACATCTAAAATGGTCAACATCAATATTCTCTTTATTTGCCCCAATAAGGGGCAGTTGTCCTCCGGTTTTGTTCCTACCTGCCTCCACGACGTGCTCCAACGTTGGGAAGCGTTTGCGGACTCTGGTGCTGATGGAGCGGAGGATCAGGACCGACGACAGGTTGGCGTACCTCATGAGGGTCCGACGCAGCAGGCGACCCCGGTCGTCGACGCCGTGCACGTTTCCCGACACCACCATCATCAGGTTGTCCGGCAGCGGGAAGCTGGTGTACTGACCCCACCAACGGGTGAAGGCCTGGTTCACGTAGAAACCTGGACAGAACAAGATAAAGAAATTCACTTCATGTTCAAATCAACAGGGAGGCTGATGATACGGAAGAGGATTAGGGACACTGAAAAAGAAAAGAATAATTTTAATCAGGATTTTTGTTTCCTGAGAATTTAGACTTTCTTTTTAGAATTCTGACTTTTTTATCTCAAAGTTCTGACTTTGATCTTAGAATTCTGACTTTTTTTCTTAGAATTCAGACTTTAATTTCAAAATTATGACTGTTTTTCTCAAAATTATGACTTTAATCTGAGTTTTCTCACTTTTCAATCTCATAATTCTGATTTTTCCAAATAAACAACCAAGCATTCCTAGGTATATGTCAACTATGATCGTTGTAGGATTTAGAAATGTACAGTTTAGCCACACTGAAAGCCTGTTTCAAATTTATTTGGTAGATTTGACTTTTAAGAGCAGATTTTACCTGAAGAAAATATTAATAAAATATTTAAACATTTCTGATTCTAAGGGGAAAAGTCAGAATTTTGAGATTAAAGTCAGAATTCTGAGAGGAAAATTCTAAATTCTTAAAGTTTTTTTCCCAGTGGCCCTTATCCTCTACTGTGCTGTGATCATATTTTACCCAGGACAAACAGAACGGGGATGAAGCTCGTGTTGGTGAACTGATCACAGTAAAGGGCGACGCGCTCGAACAGATCCTGCTGCCTCGGCGTGAGGAGGAGCCTGGATACAGAAACAACCTTCAGTGATGCTGCACCAAAGACCCACGTAAATAAATAAAAAAACATTAATTAAGCTAATTTACCTGTAAAACACACTGAAAAACAGATAGACAGCACAGAAAACCAGGAACTCCTTATACATCAGCTTGTAGATGCTTCCCTTCCACCTGAACAGCAGCCTGGAGAAGCCATGAAACCTGGCGTTGGCTACTTCTAGTGAGTACGACACAGTCATATTTAGGCTGCAAAAACACACAAAGCAGCATTTAAAATGTGCAGAACATTAGATATAAAAAGGATGGATAAAGATGAAAAAAGTGAATCTATGTCTCACCTGAGACAGTTGGCTGAGAGTGTTGGTATGGTGTCGGATCTGCACCCCGCCCTGAAGAAAGACTCTTTTCTTCCTCTGGATCTGAATTTAAAGCTCTCTGCCGAGTCGTCATAATTTACGGCTTCGGCTTTATTACCTGAGAACCTGCAGCCAGAGGCAATCACACCTGCTGAGCTTTGAAGCATTTCTCTTATCAAAGGAAAACCAGATTGTTTAGGTGGTTTGATTACGTCACAGCTTTTTATCGTCTGTTTGACTCACACAACATTTTTGATTGTTCAGTGGGAGTTCCTGAGGTGGTAGACGTCTAAAAAGCATAATTAAGCTTCAAATTAGATTTATTTTTAATAACACCATTTTATTCAAACACTAAATAAAATCCCCAAATATTTAGACCCAAGTCATCCATTTTAGGTTATCCCTGATACTGACCAAATGAATGTAAACTTTTGAATTTGAGGAAAGTTACAAAAAAATAAAAATAAAAATGTTCTTGCCAAGGTTTTTGGCATTTAACAAATAGAGATAATTGAAGTAATTCTAACTGAGCTAAAACAAGAAAAGTTTGGTCTGATTTAACTTCAGACATTTAGAAAAAAAAATGTGTGTTGTATTTTTTTATTCAGTACGTAAATATCTTGTTCAACTGTATATACCTGGGTACAATTTTTATGACTTTGCATTTTAAAGTTCACCCATAAGCATATAATTTGAGATTATCATTCAACTCTTTGTGAAATAAACAAATAATATATAGATCTGACTTTACTTTTCTCTTAAGAAAGTTCAAATATTAACAAACCTTGTAAATTATATTTATTCTCTATTAACTTAAATAATTTCTGAATTCCAAAAGGGGGATTTTAGTTAAATGCTTTATAGAAATGTACAAAACTAACTCAACAAGAAACATTTCAGCAATATATAGCAACTTATTTTAAGCTAATAATTCCTTAACATTGATGAAAATGTATTAGGTATAAGTGAAATAATCTGCCAGTGAAACTAGTACTTGTTTTAGCAATATTGATGAATTATTGACTTAAAACAAGCTCACATTTCTTGCTTTGTCTGATTTCCAGTGTACTAAGATACTTGACAAAAACAAAAGAATTCAGTTTAGACTTGAGAAAAAATAATTGTTGATTCTCAGGAAGCAGGAAAACATACACAAAGTTAGCAAAGTAGCTGCATTTCCATTGCAAATGTGCACAAAACTTTTTGGAGATTCTGCTAATATCGAAAAAAATACAATTTCGCGAATACGGTTATTAAATAAAAAACGCAATTAAAACAATACGTAAGTAAGTTTGTTCATGTGATATATAATTTTTTTAAAACAACCTAAGCCATTATCCTCCTACCACTTCCGGTTGTCTTCTTCGTCTTTTTCACTAACGTCCGGTTGTTGATCACGTGACTCGTGTGACGCCAAAGAAAGAAAAAAAAAGTGTTTCCGTTGCAGTTTTACCAAAGATTAATTTCGATACATCCTAGCCAGTCCCGGCTGCATGAGCCGAACCTGGACACAGAGTCAGCCGTGAAGCCGCGGACTGAAAGCTGTTTGTTGTTTTTACCTATAAGTGACCAACTGCCCTCTGTCACTTTTTGTTTTATCAAACTGGCAGCTAAAACTGTTTAATCCGTCGTTAACACGTCGCAACCTGTTTTTCCGAGCCGCTTTTAAACACAACATGAGCGCTAAAACGCTCGGCAGTGAAGGAGGCCTGCTGCTGCTGCTGCTGCTGCTGCTCAGGTTTGTGTTAGATTCATGGCAGCAAACCAACAAAACGCAAACAACTTTGCGCAGTTTTTTCCCTCCAAACCAACTGAATGAGTTGAGTAATGTTGTTGGATGCGGGTAATGTTTGCTAAAAGATGACTAGCTAATGCCAATACAGCACGTTAAGCTTGTTAACAAGCAGCCTATAGGTTACTGGTTAACAGCCTATAGGTTACTGGTGCTGTTGTCTATGTTCAGCTGCGTAGATTGAGTTTGACCCCCAAAATAAGCCGATTCTCACCCTGTTAAACTCGTCTGGAGCCTCGGCTGATCCCTGCGCAAAAACGTGAGTGTTTTCTAAATTGCTCGATTCTAAGCGAATGTTTTTGGGGTTTTTTTTACAATTTGCATAATTTTACAGAAACATAGTCAGTGTCTCCGAGTGTAAAGAAGTGGAGTGAGAACAAGTATGGCGGAGGAATGAAGCGAAAACTAATGATAAATGTGTCCAAACACACAAAGTTAGAAGATTTTGTCTTAAGTATTTATTTTCTTCACAAAACATTTCCACTACATTTCTCATTATTTGTCAATTACTAACAAAAATCAGCTGGGAAACTTTGAACCTCGTATCTTAAACGAACAAACACCTCAGCATAGAAAATCAAACAAAACACGCAGCCTGATTGCACTACACAGGTTTCTGGTGTTATTTACAAGTAGAAACTGTGATAAGAACGGTCCAAATGTCAGACCGGTCAGAAGGTTTTGTCCTTCTGGTCCATTTGTTTGTTTTTCACATGATTAAAGCACAGCACTGTAAATCAAACCGGGTTGCATCCGTCATACTTTGTCACTTTGAGTTGAATTACTTTAAGCTGAATGGACATTTATAGGGCCATCCGGTACCTTACATCAGCGTGGACTTCCCTCTTTCCTGCCTGAATCTGCAGACGGATTTATTACTTGATCATTCCGCCGTTAGTCGCTAGATGGCGGTGTTGCCCCGAATCTGACATGACACACATGGGTTCCGCTGTAACTTTGGCCATAAGACCTGTGTTTATCTAATAAACAAAGCTCTCTCAAGGGTCTTTAAGAGGCAGAAAACGTTCACAAGTACTTCTGACACATTAGGCTCATTAGGGTTGTTTACAGCAACTATGTGATATTATCTGTAGAGTTACAACTACTGGTTGATTTACTTGAGTAACTTTTTTGGGGGAAAAATAGAAGTATTTTTTCTACATTGTACTTTTTCTTTGATTATGAACGTCACTGCTCTTATGACCTTTTATTTTTGAACAAATTAGGACAGGACTATGGGTAGGCCTGTCATGATAAACGGTAAATCAATTAATCGTACGATAAAACTATCGACGTCATTTTAATTATCGGCATTATCGTCTCTTCCGTCCTTTTTCTCTTTCTGTTAATGACACTGAATGAAAAAAGGCTCAACTCCAGTGCTCTCCACTGACCCTCCTTCCTCATTTTCCTTAGTGTAAAGCCCAGTGCACACTACACGATTTTAGAGCTGTCGGCCGATTGTCGGCCCATTTTTAAAACCTGACAGACCACACATTAGCCGACAGAAATCCTAGGTATAACGGTTCGATCGGGTTCGTTCCTGCCGTGTGGTGTCCAACAATGGGCACAAAATAATGGCTACAAGTCCAGTGAACTAATTTTAAAACCAGGCATTAATCAATGCTTTACTACAATCTACCTGCAATGCATGTGGCTAGTGTCAGCGTAAAGTCCTGACTGAATGAAAATCATTAGAACCTATTTACGTCACGTTAACGAAGAACAGCTGAAAAGTTACCGGGTTTATCAACTGCGGTAGCAATTTCGCTCCAACTCCTCCTCTTGTCATTTCTATATTCTTTGCATGTTGAATAAACATTAATGTTGTTTCCACATATCATCTCCAATGTCCGCTGGACTTCGTCGTGTCAGCTGTTTGGGATTCCCCTCCGTAATTTCCCCTCAGAAAGCACGAGGAGAATCTGCGCTTTCTGATTGGCTACCTGTCACATTCAACAGGCTGCGTTAAGCTCCCAGTCGGGGAAAAACCCTGATTTAGATCGGAGCGGCAACGAGGATCTACCGTAACACACCACACAATCTTAGAAAGACCAACGATCTAATATTGTTGTAAGGGGAAAAATAGGAGCAATAAATCGTGTAGTGTGAATTATTGCATCAGGTAGTCGATGTGCCCATCTTCTCTATTTAAATCTAAGTATTACTGAAGGGCAACATAATATACACACTTCATAATCTGCACTCTTTTGGTTGAATGCAGTATTTATTTCCACTTTTACTTTATGTTCTTTAGGTTTTTTTTCAAGTGTGTTTTTTGTTAATGGAGACCATTTTGTTTTTGGTTGTTTTGTTTATTTTGTTCATCAGCTCCAGTGTTAAATATTCTTTTGAAAATAAAGTGTATCCATCTTTGGCAGGAAATCGCATGCATTATTACGTCATTTCCATTAAATCAGTGTAAAAAGGTCTTCAAACAATATTATCGTTTATCGCAATAATTTTTGAGACAATTAATCGTTGAGCAAAATTTGCTATCGTGACAGGCCTATATATATCCCAACTTCCTTTACAAGCAGTTATTGTTAGTAATTCTACGGTACCGCTATTATCCGCCGCTACAGTGTGCTAACCAACTAGCATCACAGCATGTTGGCTACTTCCTCTAGCCGCTGTTGGCTCCAAAACACAACAAAACTCTTCCAATATCTTTCACACATTGACGCATTTTCCTAAACATTTCTCGAACAATACCGAATAATTAAAAAAGTACTTTATTAAAATAAACTTAAAGGTTATTCTCACCTGAAAAACAGCATGATGGACAAAATCATCAGGAAAGCTGGCTCTGTACTGGGACTAAGGCTGGAGTCCCTGGAAACTGTGGTGGAGAGGAGGACACTGAAGAAGGTTCTGTCTATTATGGACAATAAACAGCACCCTCTCCACCACATAGTGGACAGACAGCGGAGCACCTTCTCACATAGGCTGCTCCAGCTCCGCTTTCGTAGGGACAGATACAGGAAATCCTTCCTGCCACATGCCATCTCACTGTACAATAAAAGCTAAATCATTGTTCTGCACTAATCAGTCCAATTTTGCACAACTGCACTGTGGCACACTTGCTGTACATATATTTACATATACATATCTGCATTTTTTAAAAATCTTTGCAAGGACTGCTCTAAGCTGCTTTTTATATTAACAGCATTTCATATTTTACAATTTATAGCATTTTATCTTTTATTTTATCTACAACTACTACTCAGTGGTAGTTGTTATTGTGTCTTGTCTCTATGCTGTAACTGCGAAGTAATTTCCCTGTTGGGATGAATAAAGTACTTCTATTCTATTCTATTCTATGTAAGACGCAGTCTGCGTTACTCCCATTTCTCTCAATTTATGAGAAACGGCAGAGCAACAGGCAGCTCAGAGTCTCCACGCGCCACCTACTGGTGAAACACCGCTACTACACCCATTGTCATTAATCCCTGTTAACAGCAAATAAAATAGCTACTTATCATAACCCCATAAACATTTAAAGAAATGCATGCTCCTTTTTTTCCTATTGTGGGCACACACCAGTGGGCATCACACTAGTTTGGAGTATTTAGCTCCAAACAAGTTCTACTTTATTCACACTCAACCATTTGTTGGGTTTCATCAGCTGTGACTTTCTGAAACCCTGTGAAAAAAAACAAACTGTAAAACTTTAAATTTCACTGAAGAACCAAAACTATAAACTTCAAAAAATAAAAACTTGTCTTCTTTCAGCAAATTAATAAGTTCAGTTCAAACTCCTGCAAAATACAACTTGGTTATGTTCATTCAGAGGGCTACGGTGCAACATGCCTTAACAGATTTTTAACATTTGATAACAAAAAATGAACCAAAACTGCATGCAACAATAAAATATATTTTATAAAATAATTAGAGAACTGGTTATGTGCCCAACTAAGGATGAGTCCTGTTAGTATTGCCCCAAACAAAGCAACAAAGGAGTGGCTAAGGAAGCACATGAAGGGCCCAAAGTGTTTAAAACGATTCTCCAGACTTCAACATCTGTGAAGGGATCTGAAACTTTTCCAGGAACCAGGAAATCCAGGAACAAATGCCAATAACCTTAGTAGCAGTCAGTCAAATATGTTAGAATATTCTGGGGTTAAATGTGTCTGCAACAAGATAGTTCTTGTGTGAACTATGTACTGACCCAAATGCAAGAAAATGTCGACTACAGTTAAAAACAGAGAAAGTGAGACTCCGGCTATAGCATCTAACCACAACAGCAGCACGTTGCAGATATTCTTCTTCTTCACCTTGTTGTTTTCTTCCCACACAACAAGTTGGTACACTACCGCCACCTGCTGGTCGGTCAGTTGATCTTGGTTTGTCTTCATCTACCATCCAAGATGGTAGATCATGGAAGAGAGGACCTAAATATGAGGGCATACAAACAAAATCATGCATTTGCATAGGTCTGAAAATGACCTAGGCTTAACATTTACTGTGGCACACACTGAGTTTGTGGTGGTCAAGCATGGTGGGATGGGTTTGAGATCCCTGGTTTTCTCATGGGTAAATCTTGCAACTTTATTTGTGCTCAGCCTCGACTAGTTCAATTGTTTTATTATTATTATTTTAATTAGTTCTTGTCATTTTCATTTTATTAAAGGATTTTATATTTATATATTTATTTCTACTCATGGCATTAACTTAGCAAAATGTTACCTCTTCCCACATCAATATATGTATATAAAGCAAAAAAAAAAAAAAAAAAAAAAACTACAAAAGCAATAAATGTTTGATAAAAGAGACAAACTTTCCAGACCTCATCTACTTATTACAAATTTTCTTTCCAACTCTCTTTTTCCAATGTTTGCTGACACAAGAACAAGAAAATAAATGTTTGACTAAACAAGCAAAATTAACTTTCTAATGAATAGATATTGAAAAATGTTCAAAAGAAATGATCACTTATGGCGGAAAAAAACAAGTGAATCAGACTATTTTGAATATAAACAAGAATAAAAAGCATGAAATTTACTGGTGAGATGATGTAACACCACCAGCAGAAGAAGATTCTGTGATGTCACTAGTGAGGCAGTCTGTGTGATGTCATCAACTAGACATATATGTACAGAACACAATTCTACATATCTTTCATTGCTTGCTATATCGCTGACCAGTTCAGACATACTCAAAGCTCTTTCAAATACCGTTCAGGTAATTTAGAAACCGACTGATTTTAGAGAACTATTTAAGGGAAAATGTTTCATCAAAACCCAAGATACCACAATGGAAAGATGGGACCCCAGATGAGAAGGGGATTCCAGCACAACTCCCAAGGCAGGTTCCCTCCTGTGCACCCGAATGTTTTACACGAGGAAATCCAAAGGCTGCGTGCTTTTTTGGAAATGGAGAGAGCCCAAAGGTTTGAAGATAACCAACGACTGGCCCACATGGAAGAAGAGCTGGAAGAAACGAAATTCCAGTTAAAAAGGCAGAAAGCTATCAAAGAAGTGTTCATCAACAAGTCCAAAGAGTCAAAGAGGGAACTCGAGAGAGTAGAGAAGCTTAGTGATCCAGCAGCTGTCAGCGCTGCGATCCTTGCTTCCAAGGTGCACAACGATGTGAGACATAAGAATAAGAAGATGCTGCAACAAGACTTTGTAGATTTAAAGACGGCCCATCTCCTCAGCCAGGAAGCATTTTCGTCAGAAATCCAGGCTGAAAAAGAGAAAGGTAAAGCCCTCCAAGAAGAACTGGACAAACTCCAGACTTCTTACGAGGAGCTTTGCTCTAAGTATGAAGCCGACATTGCTCTGGTGAGGCAGGAGGCTGAGATACAAACGTTTTGTGAAGAGAGGGATAGTGAGGTACAACAGCTCCTTGAAAATCTAAGAGCTGAAAAGGAAGATATGTTTCAAAAAATGTTGAAAGAGATCAAATTTCTGAAAAGCAGCGAAAAAAGTTTGCAGGACGAATTGGACCAGGTCAAACGTTCATATGAAGAACTCGACGGGAAGTATGATAGAGATGTTTCTGGACTTAAAGCCCAAGTAGAAACATACAAGAAAGAGATAGATCGGGAAAGAGAAGCCAGTTCAGAGAGAGCGAAGAAAGACCTTGAGGAAATAAACAAACTGAAAGCTGAGCAAGATCATCTCTATGAAACAATGACTGAAGAGTTCCAGACTCTGCAGCAGAAATTCAACGGGCTCGCAAAACATTTAAAAACTAATATAGGCCAGTATGAAACAAGCCAGTCTTCACTTCAACAGCAGGTGGAAAATCTTCAGGTGCAAATAACTGAGGAGAAAAAAGCTCACTTGGAAGACTTGGCGCTACTCCACAACATAAAAGCCATGAATGCCGTCCTCCAGGAAAACGCAGCAAAAGATATGAAATTCCTGCAAGAAAAGGAAAGGGATACGCATACTGAGTTAGAGAAGATTAAAGGTTTGTACCAGGAGCTGAATTGTAGATATGAAACGGATGTTGCTGCACTAACACAACAAGCAGAGAAATATCAGCAAGTAAGTTGTGAGAGAAATATTAAATTGGAAAGAGAAGATGAGGATCTTCAGCTTGCCAACTCTCTGAGAGACGAGAGGAAAGACCTACAACAAAAAACATCACAAGAGTTTACAGATTTTCAAGAGGAGGAGAAAGATTCAGAGAGCCAACCTGACCAGGTTGATGTTTTACATCAAGAGGTTTCTTCTGAGGAGGATTTCTCAGAAGAAACCTCATCAGGTTGTTCCACAGATTTGGAATCCACAGCAAAGACGGAGTTCGCTGTAGAAACCATCCAGGAGAATGTGGACAACCCAGATCCTAAATCTATGCAGGATGGTAAAAGGAAAAAGCCAAAGCTTTCAATTTGGAAAAAACTACGAAACATTCTGTGTTTGAAGAAACAGAAAAAAGAAGGAAAAGAGTGAACGAAAATCAAGAGCGTCTCACTTTAACTATCATGCCATGCGACGCTCCGTCATGACAAAAATTAAAAAGGCAAGTTTTTTCCCCCATTAACCAACTAGAACAAAGATCCCTTCCTAACCCAATTCAAAAAACAATCAAACGCTAAGATGAATTTGAAATAGAAAAAAAGCGGGCAGCACGGTGATGCAGTGGTTAGCACTGCAGCTTCACAGGGAGGATGTGTCAGATCTTTGCTGTGTGGAGTTTGCATGTTCTCCCCGTGCTTGCGTGGGTTTTCTCCAGGTGCTCTGGTTTCCCCCCACATCTCCTAAAACATGTAGGTTAGGTCAATTGGTCAATGTAAATTGCCCCCCAAAAGTGTTCAAGAAACTGCAAGAATTGCTTTAAAAATCACCTAAAAGTCTTGAGGCATCAGCACTAAATCTAAGACTATTCCTTACCCAACGATGGCTGCTTCCTCTACTTTAGCTCTTTTCCCTTCACTTTTTTAGTGGCAGATGGCACAGTGCCACAACACATAGCTCAATATTTATAGCAACCAATTAATTTAAGAATTAAAATTCTTCTTGTAATAGAAATGATTTCTGTTTATTTTCTCTCTGTTTTTGTAGTTTTATGGTTTGTCCTTTATTTTACCTTCTCTACTCACATTTTATGTTGCACTTGCACTTTTTCGTAGTGAAATGTGTTTAAATCCGGAATTTAAAAAAGGTTAACAGAAGGATCATGCAGTGGCTTTTTAAAAAAAGATTTCAGGGTGACTGTGGCTCAGTGGGTAGAGTGGTCGTCTTGTGATCAGAAGGTTGTAAGTTCGAGTTCAGCTTCCTCCTGCCACATGTCGAGGTCCCCTTGGGCAAGGCACTTTTGTTGCTTACCGATCTGCATATCGGTGTAAATGGGTGAATGTGACTGTAGTGTGAAGTGCTTTGAGTGGTCAAAATGATTAGCAAGGCACTACATAAGTTCAGTCCATTCATCTTTTTGTTTCTTTGATAAATCCTGTTTGTTTTTTTATACCAAACATAAGAAAGCTGATTTAACAAGTTTGGACTTCTTCAGGGTCCCCGGGTGTTAAATTAAGGTTAGAATTACATCTGTACATAATATTAGATGATAATTGTAATCATAATTTAATACTCTGGATCCCAAAGAAGCCCAAACTTGTTCTATCTGGTTTGTTTGATATAAGAAAAAACAGGCTTTATCAGAAATGAAAGGAACTGTGTGATCTTTCTGTTAGTCTTTATTTAAAAAAATGAATTCAATATAATATAACAAACTTAATAAAAAAAAAAGTGCAATTTAACATGAAAAACTGAGTAGAAAAAGTAAAAACGAAGCACAATCCATGAAACAGAGAAGATAATCAGAAATTATTACTGTTAGTGAGGAAAATCGATTCTTAAATGAATACATTGCTATAAATAGAAACCTATGTGTTGTTGAGCTAATGTGTATTCTACTGGTATAAAAGAGAAGAACGACAGGATGCTCAACATCTACAGAGGCTGTAGACCTCAACACAGTTATCCCGGGTTCAATTCCAAGTCTTGGGTAATCTGCTGCATGTCAGTCCCTTCTCTCTCCTCCAAATCTCCAGTTCAATTACTGTTTAATAAAGGCCACTAGAGAATAAAAAACTAAAAATGTGCCTGCCACCACATCGTGCTCATTTCCTCATGTTGAAAAAAAAAAGAAAAAAATACAACTCTTTCTTGCTCTCTCTGTCTCGTTCTCTCTCATTCTTAAATAATAAATGTTACATACATATACTGTACATACACACATACATAAATGCACACACACACACACCCCAACATGCACACATATACACATCCCTTCCATGGGCTGCCACCTTATCGTGGTGGAGGGGTTTGAGTGTCCCAGTGATCCTCGGAGCTATGCTGTCAGGGGCCTCATGCCTCTGGTAGGGTCACCCAATGCAGAGAGGTCCTAGGTGAGGAACCAGACCAAGTGCAGCCCAAATACCCCTTATGATGAGGACCACCAATGGAAACAGTGTTCCCTCTCCCGGACGTGGGTCAACGGGGCCCCACTCTGGAGCCAGGCCTGGAGGAGGGGCACGTTGGCAAGCGCCTGGTGGCCAGACTTTAACCCATGGAGCCCTGTCAGGCTAAACAATAAATATTTAGTTTACAAACTACATTTAGCATTAAGCTAAATATTTATTTAAGCTTAAGATTTAGTGACCAAGCTATATATTGAGCTAAATGATGAGTCTTGAGCAAGCTGAATACTTAGCTCTGAGCTAAGTATTTGGCTAACAAGGCAAATATTTGTCTCTGAACTAAATATTTAGTTCAGACTACGGTAACGGGTACCAGGATTCCGGACCCGTCAGCAGCAGATGAAGCTGAAAAACAGCATGTAAATGAGCACATGGGAGGCGCAGTCTGTGTTACTCCAATTTCTCTCAGCTTATTTATTGAACAAACCAGCTCATTTAACTATCAATACAGTCCAATTTATAGTTCAGTAACTTACTGTACACATTAGACATATTCCATCATAGACATCAACATTAGCTTTCCTTAAATCAGAAATAATCCCATAACATCATAATTTGTCACAATTCCCTCAGGTAACATGTACCTTCAATTCACTGCACTTTATATGCATATTTAATCACACACAGTGACATATTTCATGGGCATGTATCTTACAGTTGTTGTAAACTGGCATAATTATCTTAGAATTCAAACTACTTTAATTAAGTGAATGCATTAAATCACAGTTTAACCTTCCACCACTGTGTTTAGAACACAAATAAACCCTGGAGCCTGATAACAATATATCACTCTCACATCATGGATTATATGTATATCTAGGCCTGTCGCGATAAACGGTAAATCAATCAATCATACGATAAATTAAAACTATCGACGTCATTATAATTATCGGCTTTATCGTCTCTACCGGCCCTTTTCTCTTTCTGTTAATGACACTGAATGAAAAAAGGCTCAACTCCGGTGCTCTCCACTGACCCTCCTTCCTCATTTCCTTAGTGTAAAGCCCAGTGCACACCACACGATTTTAGAGCTGTCGGCCGATTGTCGGCCCATTTTCAAAACCTGACAGACCACACATTAGCCGACAGAAATCCTAGGTATAACGGTTCCACCGGGTTCGTTCCTGCCGTGTGGAGTCCAACAATGGGCACAAAATAATGGCTACAAGTTCAGTAAACTAAATTTAAAACCAGGCATTAATCAATGCTTTACTACAATCTACCTGCAATGCATGTGGCTAGTGTCAGCGTAAAGTCCTGACTGAATGAAAATCATTATAACCTATTAAGTTACCGGTTTATCAACTGCGGTAGCAATTTCGCTCCAACTCCTCCTCTTGTCATTTCTATATTCTTTGCATGTTGAATAAACATTAATGTTGTTTCCACATATCATCTCCAATGTCCGCTGGACTTCGTAGTGTCAGCTGTTTGGGATTCCCCTCCGTAATTTCCCCTCAGAAAGCGAGGAGGAGAATTCGCGCTTTCTGATTGGCTACCTGTCACATTCAACAGGCTGCATTAAAGCTCCCAGTCGGTGAAAAACCCCTGATTTAGATCGGAGCGGCATCGACGATCTACCATAACAAACCACACAATCTTAGAACGACCAACGTGCTAAGATTGTTGTAAGGGGAAAAATAGGAGCAAAAAATCATGTAGTGTGAATTATTGCATCAGGTAGTCGATGTGCCCATCTTCTCTACTTAAATCTAATTATTACTGAAGGGCAACATAATATACAGACTTCATAATCTGCACTCTTTTGCTTGAATGCAGTATTTATTTCCACTTTTACTTTATGTTCTTTAGGTTTTTTTTCAAGTGTGTTTTTTGTTAATGGAGACCATTTTGTTTTTGTTTTTGGTTGTTTTGTTTATTTTGTTTATCAGTTCCAGTGTTAAATATTCTTTTGAAAATAAAGTGTATCTATCTTTGGCAGGAAATCGCATGCATTATTACGTCATTTCCATTAAATCAGTGTAAAAAGATCTTCAAACAATATTATCGTTTATCGCAATAATTTTTGAGACAATTAATCGCTCAGCAAAATTTGCTATCGTGACAGGCCTAACTATGGGCTATAAGAAACATGTTCTTTAATTTTTTTTTTTACACAAAATTCATTGAGATTTTAGTTTTCTGCCTATTTTAAGCTGTTTTAGGGCATCTTGTCACTTTAAATCCAAATAAGCTGCTGCTTTCCTCTCCACTCATCTCAATGTTTACACTGGGGGGTGAAAATGGCTGGAAGCAGATGCACAGTTATACAACTGTACATCTTTGAAAAGCAGAAGTGGAGCCTGCTTCACAACCAACAGGAATGCAGCAAGTGGTTTCTGGATGGAAGGTCGACAATAAAGCACTTACAATGGCTGTCTTTTCCAGCAGATATTGTACGGTGCATGTAATAGGTGTTGAGGAAAAATGATTATTTTTAGTGCTTAATACAGTTAATCTTACGGCATGTGTAAAAGGTATATTCAACACGCTTATTTTGAACAAATTTCTTTATTTTGAACAGGTTTGTGTTAAGCATTGAAAATTAAACCAGATGAGCAAGCATGCAGACAAACAGGGGCCAAATGCAGATCTCTCAATGGGGCCTCCCGCTGTGTGGCCAGAGCACACGAGGCCATAAAATTAGCATATCCTGCAGGGCAGAATCACTGGAGCTTGGGGGAGAGAAGCCTGTTCTGTTCACAGCAGATCAAAAGCCTTCCAGAAACCAACATCTGGGATGGTGTGAAACTTAATACAACATAGAAGATTGAAACCGCTAACATTTAATTTCTAAGACATTTTTCTAAGTATTAATACCATGTTTTTACTGAAGATTGTATTATCTCATTTAAAACTACTAATCTAGCAAAGGATGAATGTATTTGAAAATTGTACTATCTGTGACAATATCAGAATCAAATGGAAATTGTTTGAATGAAAATGTTTTGTTTAGTATTAGAAAATTGCTCAGGATTTATGCTAAACGGGGTTTATAAAGATAACATTTCCTTAAACCAAAATTACTGGATGTAAGTCTCTTTGAGAATCTATGTAAGAAGAGATAACGGGAGAGACTTCGGATTTCACAGGTATCTGTGAAATCTTATCTCAGGTTTTTCTGTACCCAAAATGACCGTAGAACCACAGGGGGTCAGGACGCAGCTGTTGGCTCTTTTGTTTTTAGCAGAGAGCAAATGGTCTTTGATCTTTGGCGTAAATTAGGGGGAGTTCCAAGTTTCTCTGAGTGTCCAAGGTAGCTTCCAGTTGGTCAACTAGAGGAACGCCTTAAGTGCATATGTTAAAAAGAGAAGACACACCTTTAGTATAAGACTTCGTGTCAGGAGTAAAAAATTCAGAAAGCTGCCACTATTTTGCTTTTTTGCATCAGCTATCTCCAAAGACGCGTCTTTGCCTTTTCTTTGTTTTTTCTTTCTCTATTTTTCCTGTCTCAAGGTAAAAATGTATATCTCTGTCCCTCTGCAGTTCTGTTGTTAATTAATGCGTTGTATGGGATTAAACTCTGTGATTATGTGACGTCAACGCGCAGTGTTGTTGTTTCCTTGTGCCTGCACGTCGCCCGCTGAGGACCCGGAGGATTAAGGAAGAGAGAGCCAAACGTTTTGTCCAAAGTTAATTTTTTTAATTATTCTTCCTTAATACAGGCTGGGGTTGCTAGGTAACGGCACAGAACCTGCTTATTTGTGATGTTACATTCTTAAGGTTTTTGAAACGGCTCATTTTCCAGACACCAAAAAACATTAATCCTTGCCACAAACTGATTGGGTCTTTTCTTTTAAGCGTTTGACTGTTTTTAGAAGCAGTAGAAACCTAAATGGAAGAACAAAAATGTGCAAAATGTGAATTTTGCATGATACATCCTCTTTGTGTAAGATTTTTGGATGTTCTACCCACTGCGAGTAACTTCATTGAATAATGAACAAACTTGTTTTACCCCCAAACAAATAACCAGACAGACACACAACTGCTGTTTATGTTAAAGTTTCACGAGTTTAAACTCAAAAGAAACTGTTTTTTTCTCTTTTGCCTGGTTTAGTTATTTTTCATTTTTATTTTTTAACATTACAAAATTTCCTAATTTAATATTTTGCTCTGCCTGGTGATACAATTTTTAAATATCAAATGATGGATGTTTTGATTAGTTACTCAGTACTTGAATTGCCTTTTTACCAAATTCTTTTACTCTTCAGTAATTTTCTGGACGGCTACTTTTTACTTTTACTTGAGTTAAAGTATGTTTATTAGTGTTATTCGAGTACAATTTTTCTCCAGAATTTCATTGTTTTCATCTTAGAGAACCATAATAACTGGTTCAATTTAGATTGTTAGATTGTTTCTAGAACCAGCAAAATGTTTACCTCTCTGGTCTCCCTCCTGTCACTTCACACACTGGCTTACTTGTGGTCCTAATGGGACACATCCCCAAGTCCCTTTTCGATCACTTCTGTAACCCAATGCTGTAATTACAACTTCCCACGGTGAATGAAACCGGAGACGGAGGAAGAGTGGGATTTCAGGTAGACGGCGTTGGCCTGAGTCCTTGTCGGGGCTAAAAAGCCGAGGGGCCACAGGGAAAGAAAAGCTCTGCAGAGTGAAAACCTGCAGACATGCTCTGGATTTGCAGACCTGCATCCCTTTATTTATCATTTCAAAGAAGAAGGCTTCAATAATGAAAGATTTTTAAAAAAAAAGTAAAATATCTAACATGTTTTGCTAGTAAGGCAGGTTGGTAAACAATTTTGCAGTGCTCTAATTTATTTTAAGCTTTTCAAAATAAAATAAAATGACCTACTTCATGCATATTATCAACAGGTATGTTTGAGTAACTGCAATTGTTTACCTTTCATTGGCTAACATGTGACGGCAAACAATAAAAACAGGGCAAAAGCACAAAATGTTGCCAGGAATTTTGGTATTATTCCTACTGCAAATATCTCAGTACGCTTGAAATAAGACAAAACTAACTTACAAGTAACTTTTCAGCAAGACCTGGCCTGTTTTAAGTCAATAATTCTTTAATATTGTTGAAAAAATACTGGAAAGCACAGAAGAGCTACAGGAAGAAACCTTTGACACATGAATCGATTTATTTGTCAAAGGGACCCATCCCTGTATATATATATATATATATATATATATATATATAGCAAAATCTCATAATGAGCTGTTAACAGCACTTACCAGCAGGTAGCAGCAGCTAACAATTGTAAAGTTAAACATGGCTAAAAATGCATAGCAATAGAAATTTGCTGTTATATACAAAACACAGCAAAATTACTCATTCAACACTGCATATGATTACATTTATCTAAAATATGTGCGTGATGTGTCCCTGGCACTTTTGTGAATGAGGACCTTATTAATTACCTGATTAATTGTTGTGTTTTCTCCTGCAGTTGATTGGCTGGAAGGGGTTTAAAAGGATCAAGCCCCGCCCACTAGGGGCGCCAGTGAGTTTGGATGAGCAGCTGCGTGGTTGAGAGGATTTAGTGTGTGTGTGTGTGTGTGTGAGTGTTAAAGTATGTATGTTATTTTTAAGGATAGAAGATCTATAGGATAAAATACATTTCTGTATTACATCTCCGTCCAGTTGATGACGGTAATTCACTAAGAATGTAAAACTGCCAGAAAATGCTATAGAAGAATTCTGATCAAATTTTTTAAAAGACAGACATTTTTTCTCAGCTGTCCTTCAACAAAGCTTGAATGGAAAATATGTGTGAACCCGCCTGGAAAATCCTCCTCAGCTCTTTCAATTCCAGGAAGTCCCACCCTCGCTGCACCATCCGTCTCCCTCGCTCAAGCCAATTAGCTTGCAGAGGTATAAAGTGTGAGAGTCTGTTTTCCACATCGCAGATAACAATCGAGTGTCTGTGTCGTGCACTTTTACCGTGACCTGGATGTTGGGCCTTGTGTATTGTGTGGCAGCCAGGTGTGCTCTCCTGCTGACTGAAGCGACTCGGACTGATTTTGATCTCAAACCAGCATTCACGGCCACTTAAGCCCCAACATCTCTGGCCTTTTCCAGCTCTGTTGTGAGACTTTCTAAGGCTTTACTCAAAGCTGAGCAACTCTAAAAGGAAATCTATTATCTGTTGTACAGGTTGTGTATACACTTACTCAATTATACTTACTTAACTTAAAAGGAAACGGACATTTCTTTCTTTAAATGTCCTTTTAGGAGAACTTTTGCTACGTTGTACTTTTCACTTTTACTTGAGTAACTTTATTATGAAGCATTTTTATTCTTACCTGAGTAAAATTTCTGGATTTTCTACCCACTGAATGAAAATCAAACATGTTTTAACCAAAAGTCCATCGGACATAGACACACACCTGCAGTTTTGGTTAAAGTGTCATAAGTTTTTCAGTGAAAGAAACTAATTTGGAAACATCTCTATTTTGCCTGATTTTGTTATTTTTTGTTACTTGTAACAAAAATACAAAAATTACAACCAAACTTTATATTTTGGTCCGCCTAATTTTAAATATTAAATGATTGATAATTTGATCAGTTACTCAGTACTTTACCAAAAAACTTTTTACACTTACTTGAGTTTTAGACAACTACTCTTTACTTTTACTTGAGTAAAAATATGTTGAAGTAGTGCTACTCTTACTTAAGTACAATTCATGGTGACTCTATCCACCTCTGATTATACATTTAAATTTGGTGAAATAATAATAAGCTTACAAAGTATTCAGTCTGTATTGTTAGAAAAATACTTCAATTTCCCAATCAAGCACTACTTTCTCAAGGTTTCCTGCAGTAATGTGACAAACATAATGTATATAAATGCTCTTTAAAGGATTTTAAATGTAAACACAGGCATTTGTGATCTTAAAAAACATTTTTCCTTTTTATTTTTAGTTCCTCTGTTCTGTATGTCCCACAGGGAAAAGATCCAGATTAAATCATTTCCTCTTGCATTGTGATACTTCAGAGGTTGAACTACACTCAGTTTTTGTGTAACACATTCAAAAACTGTCTCTCTATTAAATAATAAAAAAGAAATGTAACATCTGAACATAGAAACAAAAATATCACAGCTCTGATCTAAGAAAGTAGAGAAACTTTCTCAATGCTTGAAATGTCTAAAAAACTAAAGTTATGAATCATTTTCAGTTTCTCAGTTTATTTTGCCCAAACATAAACAACAGAGCTGTCTGCAAAACAAAGACACTATATGAGAATTAAACGCCATTGTTGTTTTTTAAAACCCTAACCAGGGTTCTGAATGTTTTTCCCAGAATACTTATCGATCTGAATGTATTGTATAAATTAATAGCTGTAGAGCGAAAGCTGAATAATTGATGGTCCTGATCAGGTTGTAATACAGAGAATATTTTATTTTATATGTTTTTATCTGGTGCTTGTGTTTCTTGTCATGCCGCCCTGGGCTACCACCCATTTTTAAACCCTACTGGGTTAACTGGTTCCACAAAATAACTATTTAAAGTACAAAAAAGAACTTTATTCTTGAGGAAAAAAATACAATTGTAAAGCTCTATAAATATATAAAAACATGTTTTTTATTGTAAAATTAAATAATCACAGCTTTGTTTTATTTTCATGTTGAAGAAAAGCATCAAACTTTCATGAAAGGTAAAAATATTCCTCCCTATTGAGTCATTTTTAAAAATAGGGGCAAAAAATAAAGAGCCCTCCTTAAAAAAATAAAGCTCATACCTTGGAGGATTAGAATGTAGTGAAACAGGAAAATTTGTCTCTTTTAACAAAATTAAATTCAATGCATACATTTTATTAAAACAATAGAACACTTAAAAATAATTATAAAATTAACAAAAATGTTTTTATTTTATAGGGCAAATAGACCAAAATCTTTACAGCTGAGAATGTAAATCATAGAAAAACTGAGTTGTTGCACTTTAGTTTGTTTTTGGTAAACAATAATCCTTCATTGAACTTTAAACCCGCTGACAAATTAGTTGTTTATTTAATTAAGTACAAAACAACTCAAAATATTTAAATACAGCCAAAAACATGTATATCTCAGCAGACCACGATCTGAGTTAAATTACGAAAAAATAAAAATATTTACTTCTAATTCTACTTCATCAGTGTCGGATATGATCAGGATTGTAAAAAATGCACCATCTTTTCATTCTGAGTTTTTAATGGTTAAATTATATTGTTAAAGATAAAGCTCCAGTAAAAAAACAAAAAAAAACCATTTACTGCTCACTGCAACATCGATTCAGGAGCTGATATGACTTTTTTTTTTTGGTCAGTTTTCATTCTGCCATTCTTCATTCTTCCATTTAACATCAGATTACATAATAAAAAAACAGTTATTATGAAGAGTGCTGAAAACATTTACTGTTTATCTGCTCAAACACTATGAGAAACAGTTTTAAAGCAAAGGTTTTATGACTACCTGTCGCTCAGCTAGCTGTGCTGCACTGCTAATGCTAGCTGGTACATAAACAGGAATAAATAATGTACACTTTTGTTTTTATCCATCTTTATTACAGAGTTTACAACATTGATATTAGCTTCAACTAGAACAACAACATCTTCTTTGCTGTTGGAATAGCTATATGTTTAAGCTAGTGCTAATGCTAAAGCATTTTTGTTAGCTGGTATTTTTTTGAAACTAGGAATTTCCTGTAGCTACATTCAACTATATCCATGTTTAAAACTTGTAGCTGTTGATTTGAAGTTAAAGAAGTTCAAGGTAGTTTAGCTTCTTCTTTATTTATGCGATGCTGTAGCGCCGCTACCAGCTAATCAAGCATGATGCCACCACCATGACTGATGTTTCATAGTGTTGTTCGAAAAAATCTTAGGACTTTTTCTAATTCTTTTTGTTTTTTAAATTCTGTATTCATTTGATTAGGAAAGTGCACATTAATTAACTTTGCCTCAATTTACAGCCATTTAAATATGCAGAAATTAGCACGGTAGCTAAATTTCATTCTTTGTCCTAAGGCAGGTAATTACAAAAAATAACAGTAAAACACAATTGGATAATATCATTGTGATAAAAAAAAATCTGTGTTTTGAATCAAACTGTAATCTGACATATTTGCTGTGGCAAGAAACTAACCAGTGTATTAGAAATCCATAAAAAGTGTGTGATAAAGATACACACTGAGACTGAGGTATCCAAATATTAGTGAGAGGTGCATTACTGTGTTTCAATCTGTTAAAAGTACAAAGTTAATGTGGCATTAATGCCCATGATTGATTGAAAGGCCATCTGTAAACTTAAAGGGGATCTATTATGCAAAATTAACTTTTTGCACGTTTTTATAGTTCCATTTGGTCTCTACTGCTTCTAAAAACAAACATGTTTTTGGCTATAAGTTAATGTTAAAAAAATGAGCCGTTTCAAAAACCTTCCAGATGTTGAATCACAATCGACGGGAACTGCGCCGTCACTTAGCAACCCCAGTGAATCCCAGCTTGTCACCTAGTGGCCCAAAGCTGAGCTCGAGTATGTTTGGTCAGCTGGCTTTACCACAATATGTGCTGTACAATGGCTGCTGGAAATGTGTTTTTATTCCTTCACTTGAACAGTGGAGACCCAAGTGCTTAAAAAGCGCTTAAAAAAAAGAAACAGTTTTATGGCAAAAAGTTTATATTTTTTGGTGTTGGGAAAAGTAGATGTTTCAAAAACCTAACGAATGTAAAGTTACAATTTAGAAGCCACTGCCTGTTACCTAGCAACCTCAGTGAAGCCCATGTAGTTACCTAGCAACCCAAATGGAGGTCCAGCACGTCTTGGTTAGCTGGTTTTATGGCTGTATGTACAATGGCTGCTGAGGTAAAACAAGTGTTTTGTTGGCGACTTACTATCCAGAAACCACTTGTTGCCTCTTTGTTGGTAAAGCAGGAGGCTGCACTTAATGCTTTTCAAAGCCGTACGGTTGTAAAATTGTGCATCTGTTTGCAGCCATCTTCACAAGCGATTGTAAATGTTGGGTTGGTGGACCTGACTAGACTAAAATCTCAATATCTAAGAATGATTTTGGAAAAAATGTAGTGAACATGTTTGGTCCAATCCTAACCCGTTCATTGAAGCATAATAGGTCACCTTCCACCATATCTCTATGTCATGACAGGTTTATGTTCTCATATTCCCCGTGGTCCGAGTCTTCCAGCTCGATGCCCGGCACCAGGCTGTAGTACTCAGTGGACTGAGTCAGATAGACCTTTTCTCTGTCCGCCGAGTCTTTCATCACTTCTGTCACGCTGACCGTGTCCAGCTCCATCTTGCTGGCCCTGTCGGGCTCCTGGGGACCCTGCCTCCCCTCCGAGGAGCCGGGAAGAGACTCTGCTGAGCTCAGCTTGATCTCCACCTCCTCGTAGATGTCCCTGGTGCTGCCCAGGAGACCCGAAGCCGGGCGGAGCAGCAGCTGGTTCTTCAGGATCCCCTCCGTCCTGCAGTCGGCAGCTCTGCTCGGCTCGGCTCCTGGATCCTGCTGCCTGTTGTGGTGCTTGTGGTTGCTGCAGCCAAAGTTGGGGGCCCTCTTTTTGGAGGAGCTGAAAGTGAGAGTTTCCTTTTTCTTCTTCTTCCTCCCACAGCACCAGCAGAGCAGCAAGGCGGAAAGAATGAGGAGAGGCAGGACGATGAAGAGCGCCGTAAGGCCGGCCAGGCGACAGACGTCGCTGATGCGTAGCGACCACACCGTTCTGCCGGCGAGGTGTCGAGGAAAGAAGCATGTCAGGTTCCCCATGAGATCCTCCAGCCGGGCCGTCCTGTTGGCCTGCCTGCTGGCCTCCAACCCTTCCAGGAACAAACAGGAGCATTCCCACCGGTTCCCATCCAGCCCCAGTTCATGAAGACTGGGAATCTGGAATAAATCACCAGGGAGGGAGCGCAGCTGGTTCCCCTGCAGGTCCAGCCTCTGGAGGCGATCAGAGTCCTGAAGGAAGCCTTTGGGAATCTCCTGGAGTTGGTTCTGACTCAGGTCCAGCTCAGTCAGACAGGGCTGGTCCGCCAGGAAGTGCTCTGGCAACTCTCTCAGTTGGTTCCCATCAAGGAAAACTCTCCGCAGTGAAGAGGCCTGCTTTCCGCTGACAATAATAAGGCTAATGTTGCAGTTGGAGAGATCCAGAGTTTGTACGTTGGTGCCGTTGGTAAACACAGACCAGCGCACATGATTGAAGGCAGAGCCAGAGAAGTTCAAGCAGCAGGCATCAGCGGGAACCTCAGAGGGAAACTGGGACAAGACGGTAGCTGCTGGACAATTGCATCCATGAACCGGACCGGTCTTCAACAGCAAGGCCAACATCAGGAGAGTCCAGCGGAGAACCATCTCTGCAACAAAAATCACAGGGAAAATTAATTCATCAGCTCCTCCACTGCAAAAAACCATACCAACTATTTTGGGTTTAGCTTCTAGTGCAAATATCTTAGTACTGGGCCTGCTAGCTAGATGTCCGTTGCAGTACGTAACTTTTACAATTTGTTAAAACTGTCAGCATGTCATAACAGTACATAATCTGTATAAAGATTGATCTACTCCACCTCCTTCCTGAGATACTATTCCCATCTGAAGAAATGCAACACTCCTGCTCAAAAACAACCAATCAGAGCCAGGAGGAGGGTCTTAACACGGTCAATCAATGCTGCTCAATGTGCAAATGGCTGATAAATAACTTACAGTTCCAGGAAAACCATTAATCCGCAGTCAGCTGTGGTCAGGCTAACTAGTGTTAGCATTCGTGATGAACCAGCGCTAAGACCCTCCTCTTGACTCTGATTGGTTGAATCTGACTGTATGTCTGATTATTTTTATGTCACGACATAATTAGCAATTTAGCAAATATGTAAAAAAACAACAACTGTTTTTTAGTAAAAGTTACATCCTGTAGCTTTAATACTGTATTAGATTAAAATTAGTTCCAAAAGATTAACTAACAACGGCCACTTAGACCTTTTTTCAGTGTTGTAGTTTGGCCTCCACCCACCAGAGGGCGCCGCTGGTCATCCTGAAGCGAGCCAGTTTTAAGAAAAAAGATGGCGGAGGGATCGCCGAAGAGGATCACCCAAATATAGTCTGCTGAGGGACGCAAAATGCTGTTTATTCGGTTCAGTTTAATAATTTAACAGCAGTTTCTGTCCAGTTCGTTGAAACAGAGTGACAGGTGAATTCTGCCGTCCTGAACAAAACATGGGGGAATGCGTAAGTGTTCACTTATTTTAATCTTTCTTTATGTATTCAGAAGCCTGACAGCTTCCCGTTTTGTTATATTTCATAAGTATGTCGAATCTCTTGCTACAAGAGAAAACTGTTTTTTTAAGAAAATCGGCCGCTTATCAATTAATCGCTAGTCCATCAACAAAATCAATCAACGTGAGATTAACTTATTAATTGATAACTTGCATCCTAATTTACTGCACTTGAAGGCAAAACTAACTCTGAAGTAACTTTTCAGCAAGATATAGGAGCTTGTTTTAAATTAATAACTCCCTAATTTTGATGAAAAGGTACAAGTTTCACTGATATATTATTTCACTTATAACTTGGGAAATAGTCTGCCAGTGAAACCAGTACTTTTTAAAATCAATATTAAGGAATTATTGACTTAAAACAAGCTCCTATATCTTGCTGAAAAGTTACTTCAGAGTTAGTTTGTCTTATTTTATAGGTACTAAGATATTTGTACTAGAAACTAGACCAAAAGTACTTGGTAAGTTATTGTGTTTTGCAGTGTTTTATCCCTCTGCTTCTTCCTCAAGCCTACCTGCCTCCCAGTCCTCCCACAGACCAAGATGGCGGCTGATATGCTGGTAGACTCAGCAGCTTCTCTGAGGACTCCTGTTTGCTTTGAGGGTTGTAAAAGTTGGCATGGCGACTGGGATCACTGGGGAGCAGCTGCAGGAGAGGAAACAGATGCTTGGGTGAAGGTTTCGCTTGTATTAGTAGATGGGAACAATATTAAAAACACAGTTCAACTGCCTTGTCTTGGCAGTTTTTACTTTTAAGATGAGAGGCTCTTAAGACACCTAAACCTGCTTTAAACGTACAACTTCAAACTTTGTACCCTTTGTGCTTCCATTTGGGTTTCTACTGCTTCTAAAAACAGAAAAAGTGTAAGAAAAAAAAAAACACCCAGCTGTTTTTTGGTGTCTGGAAAATGAGCGGTTTTAAAACCAACAGAATGTAACATCACAAATCAGCAGGGACTGCATTGTTACCTAGCAACCCCAGCGAAGCCCAGACTGTTACCTAGCAACCCACGCTGCGCCCCAGAGCATCAGCAGGTTTTACCAATGTAAAACCTGCAGTGTCTTTTCCAGCGTCGTTTCCAGCGCTGTACAATGGCTGCTGGAAAAGACAGGTGTTTTATTGTTGACTTGCCATCCAGAAATTACTTGCTGCATTCTTGTTGGTTGTGCAGAAGGCTCTACTTCTGCCTTTCGAAGATGTACAGTTACATAATTGCGCATCTGTTTGCAGACATTTTCACGTCTTATTTTCACTGCCTGCATTCATGAAGCCTCTTTTTCAACTCCTCTGGGATTTAGAGTCATAGTTCGGAAATTATTTTAGCTTGAGATGCTAATTAGCTCTCCAATAAAAACAATACCTTGTCAGCACAAAAATGTGGACAAAAGACTTGAAAACGATTGAAAGATAGCTATGCTATGACTAGCATAGCCTAACTGTCTTCTAGGTTCTTTACTGATGTTTTAAAGAACCGCTGAACACTGGCCAACAAAATCTTCGTCCTTACGTCACTTTAGTGTCTCTTTTTGTATTTTTTAAACTTCTTTCTGCAGATACAGTGAATGAAGACAGATTAGCATAGCTTAACCTCTGCCTTTTTGTCTGCTAGCCATAGCCCTAATCTCTTTAGCATCCAGATATGCGCTTCTTCGGCTGATAAATCACATGTTTGCTGGGTCGGCCAGTTCAGCTTGCATGTCGGCCACAGCTGGACCAATAAATCCCAGACTCCCTGCAGCAAATAATTAACACTAGATTGCAGCAAGAAATGTCAATTTAGGTCTTTTTCAGCAACAGTCTGCCCAGAAACCACGTAAAGTTTCTCTACGTAGACCCTCACTTCCTGCCTTTGTTAAAGAGCCTCGCTGGACCTGCTGATATTCTCAGAAATATTTTTGCCTTTTTTATGTGGCATCTCTTGGCTTTGCGTTCAATTAAGAAAGTAAAGGTCAGATCGTGGGAAACTGAAAAACTTTACAGCGGCTCTACATCAAAGTTTTGCTTTCTTCAGCAACATGACTGACCTTTAGAGATAAAAAGAAAGCAACAAAAAAACACGTCGTTCTTTGTTTACCGATAACTTTAGCCATTATCTATATCTGTAAGGCCTCAGTGAAAATTACATGACCTTAAACAACGTGTAAAGATATTATTTAGTCGTTTATTTATCGTCAAAGATTCCCACTGGCTCCTGCAGTAAGTTTAATTCAACTCAAATTAAGTTCAAAAGTAGTTGTTGTAACTGTAATTATTCAAGATTCTTCAAAGAGTTGTTGGTAGATGGTGAGGGCTGGGGGTGGAAAGCGTCTCCTGTAGCAGTCTGGATTACAGCAAATTTGAAGAAGCTTCTGACTGAAGACACTGATGTTACAATAAGTGCAGTAATTCCAGGTTTAGTATGGAAATATTGGAGTTTACTTCTGATTCCTCATTTTTGGTCTGCTAGTAATAAAAAAATGCACATTTTTGCAAGAACAATTGATTTCTATGTTAATTTTTAAATTGAAAGTTCTTTCTGAAGGAGCAAGCACTGCAAAAACGCAAAATCTTACTAAGCATTTTTGGTCTAATTTTTTGTGAAAAAAATATCTTAGTACACTAGAAATTAGCAAAAACTAACTTATAAGTAACTTTTCAGCAAGAAATATTAGCTTGTTTTAAGTCAATAATTTCTTAATACTGTATTATGAAAAAGTACTAGTTCAGTGGCAAATTATTTAACTTTTTAAAATTTTTTCCATGTTATAAGTCAAATAATCTGCCAGTGGAACTTGTTTAACTTTGAAATTTTAAAATTTTGCTTTGAATTATACTTTTACTATTGATTAGGGCCTCCAAGAGCCTATATATATATATATATATATATATATATATATATATATATATATATATAATTTTTCAGTTTGCTGCTACTTTAAGGTTAAAATTAATTACCATAAAGTTTGTACGATGTAAGCTAATTAGAAATGATGCTAATGGTAGCATAATTAGCATAACTTCTGTTATCATTTAGCACTTGTATTTACTCAGGAATGATGAAGCATTTATTGTTGACATGTTGGTATATGGGGGCCCCAAGTGAAAATCTGCTCAGGGCCCCAAAAAGGTTCTGACCGGCCCTGTCGTTTAGCCGCCTTCATGCCGTCTGACAGATTCCGTTTCAGGGATTTCCTCATTCTGCAGGTCAGGAAGTTTTCAGGCCTGAGTTGGTGAGTAAAACTGTACAAAGCAGTGCGGATCCCCTGTAGTTAATTCTTTAAGAAACAGAATATAATCGTCTTGGTCATTATTTGAGAAACTGAATGTTGTCTCAGTTACAGGAGGCCATCTTGCATCATCACTGTTCAAACAAACAGCCTTTCCTGCTTCCTGTTTGCTTCACACACGAGTTATTCAGGGTGTTATTTAGCCTTGTTTATGTTCCCCACAGTCAGGCTGAGGCAGCCCCGCTCTGCACCTCAGGTCACCAGTAATTAGTTTATTTATGTCTCCAAATCATCGGCTTCTGCCAACTGTTTTCATCTGACTATCTCCCAAAGCAGAAATAACATTTAAGGTGACAGGAAATGGGTGTAATCATGTTATTTATTTGTGTTATTCTTTTCATTTAAGTGTTAAAAATACCACAGTTTGAACCTAAATTTATATTTTTAGTCAATCTAATGTTATTTGAAAATATTAAATCAGATTTTGTGTTCACTACTATATGGAAGAGGTAACTTTAATCTCTGAATTTAAACTTTTTCTCGGAATTGTGATTTGGATTTCAAAATTCAGACTTTAATCTCTGAATTTTGACTTTTTTCCCCTCAAAATTCAAACACCAATCTAGGAATTCTGACTATAATCTCAGAGTTTTGACTTTAATCTCAAACTTCAGACTTTATGGTAAGAATTAAGATTTTTTTTCTCCTCAAAATTCTAACTTTTTTTTTCTAATTATGATTTTTTTTTACCTCTCAGAATCAGAAGTGTTGAAATAGTCTATGTCCTATCAGACAAATATAGTCTTAAAACTCAATAAATTTATATTTGGTAGATAAATATAAAAAATTAAATAAATTATATATATATATATATAAATATGGTGCCTAAACATGCTGCAATAAATCAATTAACTGCATAATAATTTAAAACTCAATAAATTTATATTTGGTAGATAAATATAAAAAATTAAATAAATTATATATATATATATATATATATAAATATGGTGCCTAAACATGCTGCAATAAATCAATTAACTGCATAATAATTTAAAACTCAATAATTTCCATTTGCATGATTTATAGTCTTTCTCTACCAAAACAATTTTGTTTACAAAGGCTTCAAAAATCATTTTACTTGTTCTTTCTTTTGTTTTATTTATTTACTTTGGATATTTAAAATGTTTTCCAGTTCCAGTGTTGAATGTTCATTAGGATTTAAAGTTTATTGGTCTTGGAAAATGCATTTACCATTATTCTACTTGAAAATGGTCTCAAAACAACAATATTATTGTTTATTCTGCTCCTTTGTGGCTCTTTGAACATGAGTTTCATTACAGGTTGAGATTTGGTTTGGGGTGTTTTGTTGATTTTTGGGTTTTACTTTCTGTTTGGAAACTATCAGTCAGATCTGGCAACCCTATATAAGGAGAGACCAGCAGTAGATCATTGTCATCATCAACCAACAATTACTACTTACTCCATCTTCCTCCCACTGTGTTTGTAACTGGATGAACATTTACCTGCTTTTATTCAAATTCAGGAAAGCTCAGATCTTTTTCCGCTGCACATTTTTGAGGATTTTGAATTTCACCCTGTGGTTCTCCGTGTTCCTGCATGTCTTTTTCCTCTGCGGTTATTTGCATGCTGTTAGGTTTCATTTTCAGCTGATAATAATCAGACAGACGGATGCGGAACAGGAAAAGTGTTGGCGTCCAGTTGGTCATTTGCTTAAATTTGAAAGTTTTGGTTCAACACTGGGAAAATACAAAATCTCACCAAGTATTTCTGTCTACTTCCTAATGCAAATATGTTACTACACATGAAATAAAACAAAACTGTCTTACAAGTAACTTTACTGTAAGATATAGGAGCTTTATTTAATTAAAAAAGTCCTTTATATTGATGAAAACGCTCTAGTTCCACTGGGAGATTCTCACTATAACAAATTGTTCTTTAAATTATCCCAGGCATTATTGCAATAAATGATAATATTGTTGTCTCGAAACAATTTTCTAGTAATATAAAAAGGCAATAATAATTCAAGAACATATTTTTAAAGGTCAGTAAACTTTAGATTAATTTGAACATTTAATACTGGAACTGGAAAACATAAAAATATCCTAAATAAATAAATAAAACAAAAGAAACAACAAATTAAATTCATTTTGAAGTCTCTATAAACACAATTGTCCTTTAAAAAAAGGCTAGTTGAGGCCAATTAAGACTTTTATCATCCAGTTTTTGGTAGAAAAAGAAGAAAATAATAAATTATGCAAATGGAAATTATTGAACTTGTTTTTATCTATCTTGCGATTAATTGATTTATTGCGACAGACTTCCTTATTTCAAGCGTACTAAGATGTTTCCTCTGGAAACTAGAGAAAAATAGTTGGCAATATTTTGTGTTTTTGCAGAGAATCGTTCACAGCTCCGTCCAAGCGACTCTTACAACGGTTCAAAAGTCTTTGCATTCTTCAGTGAGGATAACCGAGACGTCAAACTCCGCCTAAGTCGGATAAGTGGAGGACAGGCTGCAGCTGTATCAAACCTTCGGCGTAAACACAGAAAACGACGAGGTGATTTCACCGCGGCGAACTGGATTCCACAGGCTGACCTTCTGGATGTCTGAGAGCGAGAGCGAGGGTTTAAACCAGGATGATCTCACCCTCTAACAATGTGAGCCGCTGCTTCCTCTTTGGCAGCCAAACGGATTCATGCATCCTTTCATCAGGACGAATCTGGAAACATCCAAGGCATGTCTCCTGTGCTTCTAATGTCCAAAAGGTTTGAATTTCAAGGCATAAAGACACATTTTAAGTTTGGAGAAGTGGGAATAAATTTTACTGTAAGTGGGCCAGTGGCAAAACAAGTGGATCTGCATGATATACAACTGCATATTAGGAATATTATACGGAAGAATAAAAAGGACATTTCTGACAAAATTTTGAGAATATTCTCAGAAATGTTCTTGGAAAAAACATAAAAATGTCTGAGAAGTAAAAAATTTCCTAGGACAAATTTCAGAAAAATTTAGACTAATCTGAGAAATTTTCTTGAAAAAACATTTCTGAGTTTAAAAAATTGAAAATATTTTACTTTTGAAGCTCAAAGTTTCCAAAAGTCAAAAATCCCCAAATTTAAAATTTTGAAATTTTCATGTTTTTTGTAGCAAATTTCTGAGATTAATCTAAAAAAATTTAATAAAATGGTGCCATGTTACGGCCTTTGTAAAAAAAAAAAAAAAAAAAAAGTGTATATTTAATCCAAAAAAATCTCAGAAATTTTCTAGAATATACTTGATTTTTTTATTTCAAATGTTTAAAAAAATTGACATTTGAGACTCAGAATATTTCCAACTTTTGAAAATGGTCAAATTTGCATCTTTTGGCTGTAATTTACTCCGTTTTTCCCCCCTTTCTATAATGACCCTTCATAGGGGCGTTGTGTTAGAGGGGGCGCCAAAATGAAGGTGTAACACTTATTATTTTTATTTTATTCTTATTTCTAGTCAAAGTTTTCTGTTTTTAATGTGTAAATGATGTAATCTGTAAGAAAGGCGCGCCTATAAAGTGCCCACATTCACCTCAGAAAGTAGAAAGTTTCCCCTAAAGTCCTAATTACCCGTTTTACCTCCGTGTCTCCTAAGATTTGATTTCAGTTCTTTAGCTAACATTAACCTGTAAGTCGGTGAAAGAGGTTTTAATGTATCTAATTCAAGCTGTTTATTAGGCCAAACTGGTGTGACAGGCGCATAAATCCCCATAAAATGTTTATTTATGGCGGTCAGAGTGAATAAAAGGTGAGACGTTTTCTTACCTGCTGTCTCCATCAGGTCGCAGCCTCTGAAACGGTAATGACGGCGGGTTCAATCACACCGTCCGTCTCCTCTCAGCATCCCATCGACTCCTCGCTCTGCCGCTCCGTGGGTGTGTCTCCTCCGGGCGGAAAGTGGAAACTCGGCGTCCTTTTCTGAGTGGGACTGATCATTTGTCTGGGAGGGAGCGCTGATAAGGTTTGTCCTCTAAAAGAGCCTTTACGTCGCTTTTTAACTCATTCTGCTCGACTGGTTTGATTCTGGAAGAACTCCGGGCAAAGTTTACGCAAAGTCAACGGCAGCCTAGTGGTGACGAAGCGCCACCTGGTGGATGGGAACACAACTGCAACGGTTTAAAATCACAAAATACTACAAAGTATTTTTGTTTAGTTTCCAGTGCAAATGTCTTAATACACATACACAACTTGTAATAGAATTATTACAAGTCATAATTCTATGATAGCCTAATATGACCATAAATAGGGGGAAAAGAGTAAGTTTATACCAAAACATCATATTAAAATTTCTTAATTTGAAAAATTTTAAAAATATACTTGAAAAATATCTGAAATTTTTTAGATTAATCGAAAAATTTTGGAAATTTCAGTTTGAAAAGTTTAAAAAAATAGAACATTTTTTAACTTAAAACTAAAATAAATTCCAACTTTTTTTTTTTTCCTCAAAAATTTCCGAGATTAATCTGAAAATGTCTGGGGGTTTTTCTTGAAAATTTTTGATATTTCAAAATCAGAAATTTCCAAGTTTTTCCTCAAAATGTTCTGAGATTAATCTCAAAATTTTGGTAGAAATGTACTTTATTTTTTTTCATCTACAATGATTTTAAGATGCTTTTGTGCATTACAGCAAGATCTAAGAGCTGGTTTTAAGTCTATAATTCCTTAACATTGTTTTAAAAAGTGAGTAGTTCCACTGGCAGACTTTTTCACTTGTAACACACAAAAAATGTCTTTTAAGTAAAACAAAAATCTTTTCAAATACCAAGATATTTATAAGAAGACACCAATTCAACAGGGTTATATTGTGCAAACCAAACAAACAAAATGATCCTACCCTTGCAGAACACTTTTTATAAAATTGTAAAATATAAAATTTAGAATTTTATAATTATATAAAAGCATGGACTCTAATACAGAGACTTGAGGGACACCTTGTGTCTTATTCTGATAACAGGGGGAAAGATCACTGAGTTGCTTATGGCCAGAAAGATAATTTTAAAATAATAATAAAAAAAACCCAGTTTGTTTAGATTATTAGAAAAAAATGTGAACATTTCTGAGTTTTAAAAGTTGTAAATTTGCTAGAAACAAATGTAAAAAACATTTTTAGGTTAATCAAGGAAATTCTTGAAGAAAATAGTTCAAAAGTTGGAAAATTCTTCAACCTTTGAAGATGTAAAAAAAAAAATAATGTAATTTTGAAACACTGAAATTCCCAAGTTGTTTCTCAAACTCATGAGATTAACCTTAAAGCTTCAAGATTTTTTTTCTAGCAAATTATGATTTTTCAAACTCAGAAAAAAAAAAACGTGTTCCAAATTTGAAGATTTCTCTTTAGCTAACGGTTTTTAGTATATAATAATATAAAGTGTAGATATGCTTTAAAAATTAAAGGTTTATGGAAACTTTTGGCAAAAGTTACCCTGAAAATGTAACATGTGAAAAATCGCTGAAGGTGAGATTAATCATGTAAAAATAAAATTATCTACTTTATCTTCACCGAAGGCGAATCAAATGGACATTTACATCTAATCAACGGTTCAGAGAAGGAATCGATGCCCATATTTGGGCACAAACGCTCAGTCGTTTCTGGCTTTTAAACGTTTCCGCCGCCAGATGGCGCCATCCGCTCACTAAACCGGCTGATTTGGTCTAAATATTGCAGACCTATTCAACCTGGCAGATATGATACCGATTATGACAAAATCCATAAAAATGAACAAATACAGTTTTTATTTATTTGTAAAAGACAAAATAATGTTTATACAGTTTATACAACAATCAGTGATAATGAGACACTTCTGATCTGCTACAAAATTAGTGTAAACATTTCCTGGTTGTCAGTTTTATAGAGTTTTATGTAAATGTAAAGAGTGCAGAGTTTACTGTAAACAGCTCCCACCTTTAACTGACTGTATATAAAACACATTAAAGGCAGCCTACTAAACAATGAGGAGACATATAACTTTAGAAATAAAGTTTTCTTTAGAGTAAGTTTGTTTTGTTCTCTTTAACTGCACATTTTCTTTCTTTACAGTTTAAGGAGAATTTCTGTACATTCACTCAGAGACTAGGGGGCAGCGATGACGCCTGGTGCAGTTTCAGTTCTGGACACAAGCAGGTGAGTTTTAACACGTCAACTTGGATGCTAATTCAGAAATGTATGAGGGTCATTGTAGAAAGACAGGAACAAAAGGAGGAAATTTCCACCAAAACAATATTGGACATTTTCTAGAAAGAATTAGAAAATTTCTGGGTTTCAAAATTTGAAAGTTTTCTAGAAAAACTCCAAAAATTTTAATCCCAAAAATGTTCTAGAAAAAAACTTGGAACATTTCGGTTTGAAAATTCAAAAATTTCCTGGAAGAAAATGCAGAGCTTTTGAAAAAAAATCTGATATTTTTGAGAACAAACTGGGAAATTTATGAGTTTGAAATGTTAAGTTAGAAAATTTCTAGAAAAAAACAGAAATTTTTGAGTTTTCAAACTCAGAAGTTTCATAGAAAAAGCTGGAATTTCAAGCAGAATCTCATAAATTTGATAGAAAAAAACAAACATTTCTGAGTTTGAAATGTTTGAAATCTGCTATAAAAAAATTCTGAAATTTTCCAGAAAAAACTTGGAAATTTGAAAAGTTGAACATTTTCAGCTTTTGAAACTCAGAAATTCCAATTTGTATATAGAAAATTTACTAAAACAATGTCAAAAATTATTTTATATTTTTCTAGCAAAGTCAATTTCTGAGATTTTTCTGGAAAATCTTTGACTATTTTTAGTTTTTTGTGGGAGAAATTTCCTCCTGCTTTTTTCTATATAGAAGGGTTTTATAGAAAGGCTCTTAATGCCTTTGTAGAAATGTCACTTTAAATGTGTAGGGGTTTAAATCCAACTAAACTTCTCTTTTTATCAGACCAACCAGAGACTAAAAGATCTGCAGAGTTAAAAAAAAAAGAACAGGCTTTTTACAAATTTCCACCTAAAAATTCAATACGTTTCCAGACTTCCACATTTTTTCAAATCACATTTTTTCCCTCTTTTTGGACACTTGAGTATCTTCTTTGGTTTTTATCATCTGCATGTTCTGCAAAACATTTCATTTCAAATTTCACTGCTCTTCTTGACATCAGCAACATTTTGGATCAGCTCTATTTTCTTATCTTTGGGACTCCGACATGTCAGATCTGGACTTGATCATTTCTAATGCAGAGTCTTTAAATCACAGTTTGTTATCTGTGATATCTTTATTTTCCCTGTAAAAAATCCCCCAAAGTTGGACTAACAATTCTCTGGCATTTACTTTTGGAAAAAGTTTAAGAAGCAGATCCAATTTAAAACCGCCTTGAAAAGACGCGAGGTGGTCCATTTTAATTTTTGTATGAGTCTGTCATTATCTGTAATTTCTGTCTGGTTCGATGCGGTTAAGTAAAAATAATAATCATTTTCCAGGCGTATTGAGGTTTTCTATATTTCATATTCTATCTTTTCGAAGCTCTTTAGGAATCCTGAAATACCCAAAATAAACGTGGCAAGTTTGTTTATTCATGTCTGTGTTTCTAATGCTGATCAGGTCTCACCATATTTGGCTTCATTATTATTGCTCTAAAAATACTGAAGCCAGTGTTTATTACTTTGTTTTTAGTTTCCTAGTTTATTCTTGTCTTCAGTTTCTTGTGTTTTTGTATTTATTTCTCTTACATAACTTTGTTTCTGTGTTTATTTTTAATTTTCACTCAGTATATGTTTGCCTTCTCTCATAAACCGTGTTCCCGTTAATGTCTTTCAATTTTGAATTAGAAAAGGTTGATGGAAATGGCGAAATTTGAAATAACTTCTTCAATTTAGCAGAAAAGCGTTTTTTTTCTCTCGCTCGCAGTGGTTTGTGGCTTTTCCAAAAGAAAAAACAAACGCATGAGCTAAATAAGTAGCGAACGCTCACAACCACTGATGGGTCCGTGCCGCGATTAATTTGCTTTTTTAACCACTTTTTTTTTTTTTTGCAAAATCTTAAAGGCACATCCAGGCACATAGTGCCATAAAATGGCACAACTGTTACCTTCAGTTGGCATTCAGGACAACTGAACGCCTTGAAATTGGGCCTCTGTCTCTTTAAGAAGCTCCTGCTCTTTCTGAAACTCCGCCTTCAGGAAGTCATCACGACATGGCTCCTCTATTAACCCTTTAATAACGTTTTACTGAGAAGTGGCTCGTATGATGAGCTCAGCAGATGCGCCGTTCCACCAGGTGTTCGCTAATTGCTGTTGGCTAGTCTGTAGGAGCTGAGAGGGGGAGGAGCTGCGTCTCGAAGGCGGAGCTAGGTCCACCCAGGCGTTTTGCACAGCTGAATGGTTGAAGGATTTCTCAAACATGTGTGGAAGAATTAAAGCGACAGTCCAGGTTTGTTTTTGGTGAGGGAATAAAATTATAACACGCTGTAAAGTCAAAAAAGTTGATTTTACAGGATACTGCTCCTTTAAGGAAGATATTTTTGTTTTCACCTCTCTGCCTCTTTCCTGACTTTTTTTTTTAAATTGAACTTCGATGGGAAATTTAATATTATTGATTGCTGAAGGAATGTTGTGTTTTAAATAGGCCGGTGTTTAACGTCACTGCAAAAACACAACATCGTACCAAGTATATTTGGTCTAGATTCTAGTGCAAATATCTTGGTATGTTGAAATAAGAAAAAACTAACTTGCAAGTTACTTTTCAGAAATACATAGGAGCTTGTTTTAAATAAATAATTCCTTAATATTGATGAAAACGTTATATTGTAAGTGAAATAATCTGCCAGTGGACTAAGAAAAGAAAATGAAGGTCCAATTTTAAAAAATTTGATTAATTTGTTATATGTATCCGAATTAATTTTGTCAAATTAATTCAGATACATAATTTATGTTCACAGCTTAACAAAGTTAATATATTTACTTGGATAAACTTAATTTGATTGCTTGAAACAAATCAACTCATTGTTTTGAGTTGGATCACCAGTTTTCTTTTTTCAGTGATGGAACAAAATATTTTCTCTGTATTACACATTAAAATTTCTCATTATAATTATACTTTTTAGTCAGTACTACGGAATTATTGATCATAAACAAGCTTCTATATCTTTCTGAAAAATTACTTGTCAGATAGTTTTGCTTTATTTCAACTGAATTAAGATATTTGTACTATAAACTGGACGTAAAATACTTGTTTTTTGCCGTGTATTTTAGTAATAAATTTCTCTCGTCTCCATAAATAGTCTCTATTTCCTGCTATCATCTGCTGACTGTCAGTTATTCACCCCAGCTGGAGAGAAAACTGCGCTTCTCTGCAGTTTGTTGTGCAACCAGAAACATTCACAATAGTTTGGGTTCGGCATCGTAGAGAGAGTCGGAGGACGATTACGGAGCAAGTACTCGCTTCATCCAGATCACAAACGCTTCTGTCAATACAAAGTTCACTGCTTCTTACATCTGGATGTGGTTACCAGATGTGCCGTTCCGGTCAGTTTGCCTGAAAGTTTCCTTCTGTCTCCAGTTGTGTTTGAGCCATTAAAGAAGAGCGATAATGATAAGTTCCTGCTGGAACTGCAGCACATTGTACAGTAGATTAATGATCCTTCATGCTGCGTTTCGTTCGGTCTTTACTGACGACGTGTTCGGGTTTTCATCATGAATCCAGGTAGATGGAGTAGATCTGACTGAGGCAGCGGTCCACACCTCCACTCTGAAACAGGAAGCTGTCTTCTGGACACGGAGACGAGGAGTAGTTGTCTTCGGCTTGGCCTTGCATGTCCTGCAGCAAGTCGAACCCTGAGAGAAGCAGAACAGGAAACTCTTTTTTTTTTTGTGTATGCTTTCACACCTGAGAGTCCAATATACTCGGTTCGTTTGGGCACCAAAATTGCAACATTTGTTACATTTTCAGTTGCTGCAGTTCGCTTTCACACTGCACTGAGTCAAACGATCCAAACCGAGTGGGAAAGCCGTTCCCCTCCTCGCCAGTGGAGGCGCTGCACCAAGAACTACTAAAGGAGGCAACACAAAACCTCTGAAGAAGACATTGGCGCAACTTCTTGCTTCACAAAAAGTAAACACAATGAAGTTGCGTCAGATTTTAGCGGTTGGAGGATTTTATATTACTGGTTTGGACATCGACTATTAGCCGCTAACGCTAGCGACGCGCTCCAGCAGGCGCCATTACTGTGAGTCATTGTCCGCAAAACCAGACTGCTCCAATATGAGCAGGAATCTGTCACAAAATCATCATAGCGCCCTTATTTTTACCCGATTTCCATAAACTGTGGCTTAAATCAAAGCTAATGTTTTAATGTGTAAAGTATGTATTATTCTCCCTGGATATAAATCTATAAACAGTTTGGTTTCTGTCAATAGGCAAGAGAGGACTAAGCAAATCTCTTTTATGTTGGCCAATAATTTTAATATTACATAATTCCTGCTGTTAGAATTAGCTTGATAAATTTTAACAAACTAACTAGACTTTATGAAATGTTTCATCCTTTTTGATGATTGTTATGAATATCTCCACATTCTACAAACAAACGATTGATTATGTTCATTGTTTATTGATTGAAGGTTTAATAATTACAGCGCCTGCAGTGCGCCACAGCAAGGGGGGAAATAAACTGATAAGCAATGGGTAAAATAACTTTAAACCACTTATATTCTGCTTTTCCTCGCTCTATGTCTCGGCTTTATTCTACACCCGTTGCCGTAGCAACTGACACAACACCTCCGGAAGAGATATTTTAAATATCCAAAATTAATCAAACAACAGAAAAAAGGATCTAGTTGAGTCCAAAGCACCAGATTTTAGACTTTTGTCATCCAGTTTTGTTAGAAAAAGAGAGAGAAAAAGATAAATCATGCAAATGGAAATTATTGAGGTTGCTAAACTTTATTATGCGATTAATTGATTTATTACTCGTTGCAACAGGTTCTCTCTGTGGAGAGAGGCGTTTAGGTCAACATAGTAGTTAGTTTAATTGCTAAAAACAATAAACTGTAAAGTTGTCAGATTATTTGACGTCTTACCTGCAGAGGCTGATGGGTTCGTGAAGTAGCCAGCAGTTTCAAAGGCTCCGTTGCCGATTGGTGGAACCAGTTTTCCTTCTTGATAGACACATTCTTGGAGGACCAGAGCAGCAAACCAAAGTGTTACTCCGGAGCTCAACATACTGCGTGAAGGTAAGGGAAGTTGTCCTTACCTGGTTGCTGCTGCAGGAACACCGGCTGCTGGTGGCTGTAGGTTTTCTGGAAACCTTGCAGCTGAATGTCGCATCTTTCTGAGGAGGAGCTCGCTGGCCGGAGGTCCGCTGGCCGGAGGTCCGCTGGCCGGAGGTCCGCTGGCCGGAGGTCTGCTGGCTCAAACATCGGCGTCGATCTGTGCCTGGTGAAAAACAGTGTTTACATTATTACAAATATACATGTTCGCATTGGTCCGCAACGCGCCGTCGCCACGGTAAAACATGCCAACGACGACGCTAATCATCGTTAATTAAAGCTAGTCAGAGTTGATGGAGTTAGGTACAGGAAGAGTTGAGTCAATATATTATTGAAATGATTTACAACAGCCCTAAATCCGTTATTAAGTATAAGGGGCATTTATTCTTTATATATGGGCTTGTTGGTCTGGATAACTATTTTCTTCTTTATGAAATTATCGCTTAAAAGTAGCGTTTTGTATTTCTAAGTTACATATTAAAATTAGTTTGATGTGCAGTGCAAGAGTGAGAAAAAAGAAAAAACAGCAATGGATAAATTTATTCATTCAAGATTTTCTTTCCTAAAATGGGTTAAACTGAAATGCTCTGCTCAAATTAAACCAACCTGGGATTTTAAATGACGCAGAAAGCCATTAATCATCTTTTTTTCCTCAGGACTTTTAACCTACACACAGTACAGTATGTAAAAAGTGTTTTCCACCTCAGAGAGTGTAATGTAGACACCCCTTGATGATTTGTGCAGAGCTGTATCCGTTGCTGCGGAGCAGGAATGTGCTGACTGTGCGCAAACACTCTGACTCAACATGGAAACAAATGAGTCAATGCAGCCGGTTGGACAAGAAGGAAGAAGGCAGCTGGATATCTCAAAGGAGATACGCAGCTGAACCCTCCACCCTCGGTCTGGTATTTCACTCCCGTCTCTTCAAAGAGCGCCCTCTCTCTGCGTTTCTCTCCGGGATGATGTACTGTAGCAGATTCATCCCCGGGGAGCAGAGTGGCCTTGGAGGGTTTTTAGTGGGCTTCATAAACAAGCTGGGCTTTGTCAAACACACAGATGGCCTCTGGCCCAAACGCAGTCAATATTTGCATCTGACCAGCTGCAAAAAAAAAGAGAAACTGTTTGGAGATTTCTTTTCATATCTACCATTTATCAAACCCAGAACCCTTTATTATGGATTTCCCAAGTCAAATGCTATTACGTTTAATTTAACTGCCTCTGCTTTCAGTGGAGAAACCCAATAAAAGCCCAAATTAATCAGAAGGACTTTCTGAAACCCAAACTGATATAAATCACAGATGGCTGTGGTTTCTTGAGGTAATAAAGACCAGGCTTTGTATACGATTATGTAAACAAAGTAGGCTTTGATATAGTGGGACTGTTAAATGTGCTGCGATGACTATAAGCCCCAAAAATCCAACACATTCCCCTCAGTGGCCCCTGAAACTTCAGCGCTGACCTTGGCTATAAAAGTCTGCTTCACAGCTTACATTCCTGCAGCGCTGCAGCAGCATAGCTGAGATGTTTCAGCCGCGCTGGGCTGATGCGTCGCTCCGACGCACCGGCTTCGCATGGCTGTCAGCAGGATCTCAGGGAAACGGCTCCTCTGATCATATATTACCAGCTAACCGCCTTCTTACTGCGCTTTTTTCTGTCTCTAACTGGAGCCAGCTGCAGTAAACGCTGTGCATCTAGAAGAAGAGTGGGCAACACTTTGTTTCTAATGGCTCATACTGACTTAGTTACAACTTTTGAAAGGTAACACTTGGGAGTGAATAATGGGCTCAATATGCTGTCCACTTTAATCAAATGTAAAAAATTTAAACTTGAAAATCTTGGCCAATACAACAATATATTTTAAAAAATGTTTTCAAGCTCTAATATGACAAATATTGCTGCAGTGAAAAAGTATTTGCCCCCTATAGTTGTCCCTTTGCTTTCTTCACAAATGTAAAGGGAACCTAGCATGTAAAATGAACATTTTGCACGTTTTTATACTTCCATTTTGTTTTACCTCTTTCTAAAAAACAGTTAAATTCTTTAACTTAAAAAAAGTTAAAGAATTTAACTGTTTTTTAGACCAGTAAAAATTCAGCTTAATTTTTTTTTGTGCCTGGAAAATTTCAAAAACCTCATTGTTGCATCAAACTTGACAGGCACTCCGCCGTTACCTAGCAACCTCTGCCAAGACCAGCCAAGTTACCTAGCAACCCAAGCAGAGCTCCACCACATTTGGTCAGCTGGTTTTATAAATGTATGCGCTGTACAATGGCTGCTGGAAACACAAGAGTTTTGCTGTTGACTTACCATCCAGAAATGACTTGCTGCATATTTTCTCTGGTTTTACATCAAGGACTTAATCAGAGCTTTCTGATTATTGTGATTATTTCTACCCCTGCAAGCCAGAACTCAAAGAGTAATAAATAGCCTGCTTCCTGTTTGTCATGTTGTGTTTTGGCAAAAAGTTCATGTTTTTTAGAAAGTGAGCCTTTTCAAAAACCTGCGCAGTTACCTAGCAACCAAAGCAGAGCTCCAGTACATTTGGTCAGCTGGGTTTACTGCTGTATGTGCGAGTTTTGTCGGTTAGTTGTGCAGGGGGCTCTACTTCTGCTTTTCAAACAAGTATGGTTGCATATTTATGTAGTTGAATTATTTACTAAATTAACATAAGTAGAAATAAAACCTTTCACAATTTAACATTAGCTAAAAATAGAGTTGTTTTTCTGATTTTTGTTTTTTTGAGGCATCTTTGTTGGTTGTGCAGGAGTCTCTACTTCTGCTTTTCAAAGAAGTACGGTTGGAAATGTTTGTGTGAATTAACAGTGAAGAAAAAATATGAAAGGCTTCTGCACTGAAATAATGTAACATCTAGTGGTGCGCAACAAATGCTCACAAACATTTCAAGAACGACGGCGCTGAAGTGAAACAAGCAGCGAAGAGCTTAAGAAAGCTAATTCTGTGTTGTAGTTGAGCAAACAGAAAAACATGCAAATGTGTCAAACTTAGTCATGAGTCACTTTGAGCTTCTGCAAAGTAAACTTTGTCGTCTTCTCTTTCCTCCGAGTCGTATAACAGTGTTTCTGTGTGGAGGCCGATCCGGTCACCGCCTCCATCCCTCGCTTTTTTCCTCTCCACCGCAAAACAAACAAACCCGGCTCATCACAAACACAGCGCCGCCGCTGAACCCAAAGAGTGTTAAAGGAGGTCGAAGTGGCTCGGCCCGCCCAGAGTAAACCTGGGGTTGAGGTCACACAACGTTGATTTACCTGTACGTGTTTTTAATGTGACGTAAAGTTACTTGGAGGTAAAACAAACGCTTGTCTGGCGTTGGGTTTGGAAGGTTGTTACGACTTTATTCTCTTATTATTTCAACTTCAGACTCGTGTGACAATTCTTGGAATATTGACTTTATTCTTATAATTTTATTCCTTTATTCTCATATTACTTTGACTTTATTCTTCAAATATTGACTTTATCTTCATAATTTTATTACTTTATTCTCATATTATTATGACTTTACTCTTGTATTATTTCGACTTTATATGCGTATAAATTTATTCTTGTAATTTCATGACTTTATTAAATTATGAGGAGTAATAACATCTTTCATGACTTTTTTCTGACTTTATTCTCATATTATTGATACGTTAGTCTCGTGATTTTATTTTTATTTCATAGTAAGGCCCTAATACGCCATCTGACAAGTTTCAATACTTTTTTCCTTCCACTTACTAAATTACATCATAATTCGGAGAGCACATTTTAAATTTATTCTGGTTGTCTTCCTATTATTTTAGCATTTTTTTAATTGGAAGCATTTAATTGTGACAAAAAAGCAAAAACAGACATTTTTGAGGGGATAATTAGCTTTTTATACACAAAGCCGTTTGTTGTCATTAACCGTATATCTGTTTACTCACTACACCATCTAGCTTCCATATTTACTTTAGCTTCAGCTCTGCCAATGTGTATTATTAAAATTATGTCCAAGAAATGCACCTTGTTGTTTCTTTCTTGGCAGGAGAGAAAATATTAAAAAAGCTCAGGAAAGTCTGTATACAAATAAAAAAGGCCCATGAGGATGATAAATGACGTAGGACTTCATGAACTCACTAACTTGTTACTTTTTAAGACACGGGCCATGGGCTTCTTGGATCTTACCATTTTAAAAGTGTCCAAATAATGAACAAATACTTTCTGGCTTCATACAAAAATACCCAGACAGTACAACGTGTTATTGCTTAAGTGGAAAATAAACGTTTTTCAAATGTATAAATTTAATTTTATGGAGTGACGCAGATGTTGAGCTTTAGGAAAGTTCAATCATTTGTTAACAGAAACATTTATGACTGTAAATGCGATAAATTCAGCTGCTTTTTCTTTAATTTATCTTACTATCTAGTGTTAAACACATTTGTCAAAGAAACTCCAAAGCACCATCAGAAATCAGCTGAAAAACTGCATGAAATCACAAGAAAATATCATGATTTTGTATTACTTAGGCTAGTGTTTTTCAAAGCGGACACCACCAGGTGGCGATAGCAGGGCCTCAGAATGAAAGAAAAATTTAAAAAAGACAATAATCTGTTTTCCAATCATTATTACAAAATATATTAAAACAATTTCTTTTAATGTTCATCTTTCTGATTGGCTCCCAGTCAAATTTATTGAGCTACTTTGCTTCTCCAGCTAGCATAGTCAGATTTACAATGAGATAATCAATTAAAATTAGAATTGTTTAGCAATATTAGAGCTAAATAGTTGTAAAAATGATTAAATAATGAGTAAAAATACATTTCTTAACATATTTTGCAGCACTGTCTGTGAGTTTGTTGGTCAGATGCTAATGCCGTTTGGGGATCCATAGCATGGAAAAGTTTGGGAACTCCTGTTGTTTCCCAACAACTCAACAGCCATTACTAATAATATATCGGCAATAAAAGTCGGTTTACATGCAAAGCTTCAAAACCCAAAGTTTTGAGGCCGTAATCTCCAGGAATTAAACTGAAAGTTGCGTACAGGTTTAGAAAAAAGAAGCGAGCCCAAAGTTTATTACTTTGTTTGTTCTTCTGGATCCCACATACCTGGCAGGCATTTGGCTCAAGCTTCCAGTTTTGGAGGATGGATTCAGGACAATGGGCTGCTTTAAGTGCAGACACACAGAGGAGCTATTTTTAGCTTTAGCATGAAATACCTCTGCATCTCCAATGCCAAAACAAAATCCAGTCGTCTTAGGTCTGCAAAAGAAATCCCTGCTACTTCAAACTTTGCCAGACACCACAAAGGATAAGAGGAAAACCATGTTTTTTCTTTACTTTTTGAAGATTTAAGCCTGCCTCTGGGTGCAAGATTAAATGTAATTAAAGTGCTCTGTTTTCCTGGGAAAAATCTGAGATAACAGTAGTAAAAAGTTAAAATATTGTGATGTTCACCATGTTATCCAAGAGGCTTAAACCCAGAAAAACAACAACAGTAAAAAACAAACAACAGCTATCATTGCCCACAAATGAAATGTTCAGCATCTTTACAAAATAAAAATAGTTTTTGATGTTACACTCACCCGTCCCTCATTGTGCCCAGGCTGGTCAGTGAAGATACAGGACTGTTGGCATCGAAGTTGCCCTCCAAGCCGGGGTAACGGGAGCAGCTGTCTGCAGATGGGGGCATCAGCTCTGGGTTCCTGCTGCTGTGAGACGAGCTTCGGTTTGAGTACACACCTGAAACAGAGCCACAGGTATTTTTAGAGACGTAATAAAACTGAACGCAAAGAAAACTGGTTTCTAGGTTTGGATTTGGGTTAAAGTCTAATTACACTTTAAAAACATTGAGCTGGGGGCTTAAAACTAAGTCATATCCTCCAGTCTAACTACTTCTGTAAGCTTTCAGGTAATGGATTAATCCATTATTTAATTATAAGTTTTTAATTTTTATAAGTTAGATTTCAAAAATGCGAGCAAACAACTTCTAACCTTAGCTAGAGGCAATATTACTGTTAACTTTTAATGCTTATGGTTAAATATGTGCTGCTTTGACTATTAGCAGTGCGTCCTTTAGCTTTCAACAGCTAAAACATACCCACTACGCTACATTAACAAAAAATAGTTTTTCTGTTAACTTTCCAAGATCCTTACATCTAACTAACTCATCTAATAATAGTATTTGTGTTAGGTTTCAGCAATGTTAACAGGTAACTGCTGACTTTCAACTCTGCTAGCAGTTAACAGTTAACTACTCACTATTAGCCATACTGGTGTTAGCTTTGAAACAGGCTAACAGTTTAACGACGCTGACTACTAACTACATAATCTAATTGTAGTGTTTCTGTTATGTTTCAACAATGCTAACAAATAACTGCTAACTGCTTTAGCTAAGGTAGTATTTCTATTAACTATGAGTCGACAGCTAACTATATTGACATTAACTCTAATCTGTTAGCTGTCAACTAGGCAGTTAGTCATTATCTTGCATTAACAAAAATCTGTATTTGATTTACTTTAACAATCCTAGGTGCCAACTATATTGTCCAATTCTGTTAGGTGTCAACAATTCTAACAACTGCTATCTGCTTTAGCTGAAGCAGTATTTGTATTATATTTCAACTATCCTAACAGCTAACAATTAACTGCTTCTGTTAGCCGTGTTTTTACCTTAACGATGCTAACTGCTAACTACATTATCTAAAAATAGCATTTCTGTGATGTTACAACAATATTAACAAAAATAACTGCTTTAGCTGTGTCAGCATTTCTGTTAGCTCTCAGCTATGCTAACATTAACCACATCACAATGCCGCAGCAGCAAATCCCTTTAAAAAACAGCTTATGTCAGCAAATAGAATAAAGAAAACCGATCAGATGTAATTGGGCATAATGCAAACGCAAACAGTATACGGTTTGCACAACCAAGATTTCTGCTGAAGTTTCAAGGAAATAATAAACAGTTTTGAAGAAAGAAGCAGTCTGAAGGGTTCAGAGTCACTTGTGCAGATAATGTTAATAGAAAAACATAGTTTTTCATGTTTATATGTCATAAACTGGATCCTGAACACTTTGAGTTCATGCTAAGTTTATGAAGCCAGCAAAAATCATACATAATGTATTGAGAAGAAAGGTTTCTGACTCTGTTTGTCCACTTTTGATAAGGACAAAGTCCTCCTGGGATCGTTTCTGAATTAAACACTGACACGCTTGTTTTGCCCTGAATAAACATAGCTCGCAGTGTGCTGTTTGAGGCTTTTCCCTCAAAGTCCTCAGAGTAAAACTGCAAGTAGTCTGAAGTAATAGACATGGACAGCTCTCCTGGACACACTCTCCTTTCCTTTGCCAAGTCAGCCTCAGTATCCCTGACAGCTTCTTGATCCGCGTTCAGCAATTGAAGGAGGGGAAAAAATAGAGCTTGGCGCAAAACCTGGTGTTGGAGGAGCTGGAGGAGCGGGCGCAGCGAGGGAGGGCCCACTCGCTCGTTCGCTCGCCCGCGTTCAGCGCCCGGTAATTGGACAAGGTAAACACGGGAGACGGGAGGGAGCGGAAAAGGAGCGAATGAGGCGATGGGAGAAAATGAAAGAGGCAGCTTGAACAGCCCAGGTGTTTGAGCGGCTACAACATCTCTTTGTTGGAGGGTAAACACAGACGTTTGCTACTGTTTCGTACCTGTGAAGTCATCCAAGGCTGGTAGAGGCGAGCTGTTTTCCTGGTGGGAGCAGGCCGAGCTGTGGAGATGCTGCCTCGCCAAGCAGTCGCTCAAAATGTCCGATTCCAACACGGCATGCACATGAGCCTGCGAGTAAGACAGAATACAGATGTTCGGCCTTAACTACGGAGCTGCGCTTTTATGTTGCATGTGAAGGAATGAGAGTAATTACAGCACTTCGCCAGACAGTGCTTTACCAATTTCTGTCACGTTATAACCACAAATATCAGAGCATTTTATTGAGATTTCATGTTATTGGAGTAAAAGGACAATTATACTTGTTTTCTTAAACAATTTTTACACATAAAAATCTGAAAAACATGACATTAATATTCAGGATAGGGATGAAACAATTAATTGGATTAATTGTGTTCAATCACTTATTGAAATAATCATCAACTAATTTAATTATTGGTAAATTGTTAACTGGAGTATACAGACTCTAAAAAGGCCATTTGAAGAAAGAACAACACTTTCAATTAAGCCAAAACTGCACAAAAACACATTAGAGCTGGACAATATGGCTGACAAACCACGATATAGGTGTTTTATATCAGTTTATATTGATTATTATTGATTATATTTTTCTTTAAATATTTAAAACACTGCTGAACTGATGGTGTGGCCTTTCCTCTTTCATCCACAGTTTTCTCTCCACATCATTGTTGTTTATTTATAGACAGTTATGAGGCAAAGTGGCGGAACTTGAAACTGCAACTGCAGCAGGTTGTTGCTAGGTAACCACAGAATGAGTTGCTAGGCAACCAAAGAGTGAGAAAGTCAGTTGATTCTATCAGTATTAGTATTATCTAGTGATATTTGATCACGTGTTTCTCAGTATGCATTGTTACTATTGTCCAGCCCTAAAACTTGCACACATTTTACATTTAAGTGAAAAATGAAACCGTCTTTGTCTGCAAATATCTTCTATCCAAAACTATTAAGCACCTTTTTAATCCAATTTTTAAGCAGCTTATCGGCTCTGTACACTGTACTGATATTAGGTTGAGCAGAAAGGGTTGAGTTTTCCACATATTGATGTTAGAAGTATTTTTTGTTTCAGCATTTTTTAGCATCATTTGTATGATGATCAAGCTTACACTAAAGGAATGCTGCGCTGTTGCATCTTAGGCAATAAAATGTTTATTTTCTTATTTAAAAATGAATTGAATTGTGTGGTTTTTTTGCGTTTGTTAATGTATTTCTAATTTGTATAAGATAAGCATAGGCAGTTAAATGAAAAACCTGCAGAAAGTAGCAATTATTTTTAGCCGATTAATCGGTTGATGGCTGGAATAATTGATAGAATAATCATTACTAAAATAATTGTTGGTTGCAGTCCTGTTTGGGTCTTGAACCACTGATAGTTTCTCTCTTTAGAAATAATATTTGAAAAGTCGCCTTATTATAGTCAATCTGTGGTTATTTCATTATTGCCCCAGATATGACCCACAAAGCGCTGAAGTTTAACTGTGGCGTTAGGGGGCGTGGCCAGCAGCAGCTCATTTGAATTTAAAGTGACAGAGTCCCTAAAACAACTCATTCTGAAAGGAGGTCAACAGGCAGGACTGACCAGACTAAACTCTCATTATCTAATAATTATTTTATCCAAAAAAATTAATAAACATGTTTTTTTTAGCACATAAACGTATCCTAACCTGTTCAAGGAAAAGTAATAGGTCTTATTTAAAGTTGCAACTTGGCAAAATATGTAAAACTATAAAATATAAATACTTTTACTGCCTCATAGCGGGAAAATTCAGGTATATCAGCAGCATCAAGACATGTAGATTCACACAAAAGATCAAAATGTATTATCAATATCTGTAAAAAAAAACTAGATTAGTAATACATAAAATATATAAAAAATATTGTACAGTTATCAGAAATTGAGATATCCTTTTCAATCCAATGGATGTGCAACAGAGCGTAACGACTTTTTAAAATGAATTTTATGTACATGTGTATTGACCATTAAAAAGACAGCAGGCTATTTACAATATCAGTGCAGAACAGAAAAACAGATGTGCAATAACAGCAGAAAAACTGCATGTAAAAGCTGCAGCGTCTAATTTGTGTGTTTAGGTCATGCAGTTCCCATGCAGCTCCAACTGAAAGGGACCGACTTTGATTACATACAGTCGATTAATAGAAAGCACATTTATTTTCATGTTCTACTGTTCATTTTTCCACGTATACGAGGCCTGGTTCTTGTTTCGTTTTGTGCTTCGGCCTCATGAGGAGCAAAATCCAGAAATCCTGTCGGTCCAAGATGTTTGAATAAAATAAAAGCAGGACAATTAACTTTATTATCGTCCGTTAACAGAACATCCCTGAGGACTTTCTGAGACGTTTAACTGACAGAGGAAGCTCTCAGCGACTGCCAAAGAGCTAAGCATGTATAATCAGCGGAGAAAATGCGCCCAAATCAATGTTTATGAAGATGCAAGCTTCAATAGCTCGGTCACATAAGCTTTAGGAATATTGTAACCGTGGGGCGTTTTTAAAGTGAATGTTTATGAAGTGTGTGTTTCAAAGTTTTATTTAGCCCCAGAGGGTTTACTGCAGCGCAGGGTGTGTTGGCTTTGTCATAACACTGAAGCACATGTTGTTCTGTTTAAACCAATAAGGCATCTGAAAACGCACCAAACGCAGTGTCACTCATGGTCCACGGAAAACAAACAAAGCCCAGATAACGCAGAACAATAGACCCACTATTCCGACTTCCAGAGAGTTTGGGTAATAGTTTTGTTTTATTTCATCCTACTGAATAATAAACATGTTTTCCTCGTGTTGCTGATCTCCATCTCCACAGCACGACAGAAACTCAGATCTGGAGCCTCTTGACTTTGTTTTCAATGAAAGTTACATAAAAACCAATATTTGCCAGGGGTGAGGCGGTGCAGGACTAAAGCTCGACTTTAGTCCTGAACGCGGCCGTCACAGGTCCAAATCCCGACCTGATGACCGTTACTGCATGCCTCTAAATATTTCTAAGCTGATTTCTGCAGCCTTTTCAGTTATATTGTGTGTTTCCCCTGTGGAAGATCAGGGGAGTGATGTGGGGCGACGGCGGGCACCTTGACTTCTCTCTCTTGCAGGCCTTTGGCAGAGTGAGCTTTAACGTGTTTCCTTAACGAACTGGGATCGGTGTAGCGCTTGGTGCATCCGGGGATCTGACAGGCGTACGGTTTCTGTCAACAAAAACACAACAAGAAAAAATCAGAAAACTACAACAAAACTGATTTACAGGCCACTTTGTACTGTAGCTTTGATTATTAACAGCATCATATATTAAAGAATATCCAGCTGAGCCACATCAACACATTACACATAAAGATTTAGGACGAATATGGAGAAATTTGTGCAAACTGCTCAGAAAAAGGAAACGCTATGCAGCATATTTACCTTTCATCTGAAAGCTTAAAGGGAGAAAAGCAAGAGGAGAATTCAGAAACAAACATTTATATGATCTTTTTAAAGCTTCATTTGTGTTTATGAGTAGAAAAATAAAGAAAAAATGTATATATTTAATGCTTAGTGAACAATGCACAATGGACAAACAACTCAAATAACTTAAACATCCTCCTTTTTAATTTAAAATTCAGCTGTAAATTACATTTATTCACATATACGGCTGAATAATATGTTATATCACAATATCAGTGTGTGAATGAAACAAAATAAAATGAATAATTCATGAAAAACAAACATAAGCTGCAAAAAATGTAATAAAATAGAAAAATAATCGAACATTAAACATAAAACCTTCATATTCAGTCATTATTTGATTCTTGATGCAGTAATAATTTCTGGAAGTTATACACCTAAACCAAATGGATAAATGAACTAAAAAACAAACTTTACATTCTCTTCATCTGTTTAGATTGCTATGCTTCTCAGAAAAAGAGTTGAAGTGAAATTATTATAATTTTTCATTATTTTATACTCAAAATGGATGAGTAAAGCCCCCTTCGTATTCCTATATTACTTAAAATGATTGGATTTTGTCAAGTTAATTGATGAGAACAAAACATAACAAGTGAAAAAAAACATAATTAACAAAAATGTTTACATGTCAGCTCCTTTTACTTTGAAATGTGGAAAATATAGAGAATAATTACAGCTTTAAAATGATGTGGAAGCACCAAATGTTTCAAAAAATCTAAGGAAGACGAGTTTGAATAATCCAAATTTCTCTGACTTTATGAGCGGCAGTCGTTTGTTTATTTTTACGTCTCTGAACGTCTTTAAATTATAGGGAATAAAAACTCCTTTATTATAAAATTACACCAGCACAATTCAAGTTGTTTTATTAAACTTAAAGTAAAAAAAAAAAGGATTGTTATTTTTATATCGACAATTACTTACATGCAGACATTCCTTTGCTGGGCCTCCAAAATGGAGCCAGAAGTGTCTGATTCTTGATTTGTGACGCAACCGAGAAACCGCCATTAGCGCGAAACCACAAAAGGGAGAGACCAGCTTTCTGGTCCTGCTGTAACAACAACAGAGTGCGACATCTCATCCGTGTAATAAGAGCTGTGATTCGCTGGATTACAGCTAAATCCTCATTGCTTGTCAGCAGGAGTAAAAATAACTGCGGGCTTTGGGAGTAAATCCACAGAAAGTCTGCAGAGCAACGTTTCCACCGAACTGAGACCGTATATCAGGCGGAGACAGGGAGCAAGAGGCGCAGCGGCTCTTTAAATTAAAACGGATTTATATGTGTGTCTTGGAAATGCGCTCTTAAATAATTCAATTATCATTTGGAAAATATATGAAGCCGTAAAACAAAGTTATGTGTAAGAGTATATACATTAAAGCCAAAAAACTACAGCTTGCTATCATTTACACATTGTCAGGTTTATATAATTGTTTCCTATTTGTTGTGATATTTATCTATAAAGCAGTATGTAACTTTTATTAAAAACATTTTTTTATGTATTTGTTGAAACTGTCGCTATGATGTGACAGACAATCTGTGAAAAACATTTAGCTTTTCCAACCAATCAGAGCCAGGAGGCGGGTCTTAGTGCTGTCAATCACTGCTCACCAAGTTTATTATAGTTCACTAAAATAACAGAAACTGAAATTGTGAAAACATTTTTGTTAACTGAAATAAATAAAAACTGAGACAAATGAAAAACTATAACTAATTGGAACTATATTGTTTCTTTGCAAAAAGTAACATAATCAAATTATAGATCTTATATCCTTCATTTTTGTGTTTATGAATCTATTCATTCGCCTGAAATAAATTTTCCCTCCACAAAATCAGTTTATGGTATTTAAGCCAGTCAACAAAATGATCTTTTGGTTTTTCAACAATAATTGAATAATTTTTTAAAATTATAACTTCTGTTGAGTATTCATTACCAAATGTATAAATAATCATGTGACGGCCCTGCTGTGTGGCAATGTGGTAAATTATTTGTCAATTAAGGTCCTCAATTGTGGGAGGTGCCTCTGATTACGTGGCCACCTGGATTGTATTTAAGGAGCGCCGTTCCAGGCCCAGCCGAGATCCAGGCCCGGTCGGATCCAGAGGCGGCCCCGGCAGATCGCTTGACACGTTGTGGCAGTTGGGAGCAGAGACCTGTGGGGGCCAACCGGGTCCATGACTCGGGGAGGCCCAGGTTGAGGGAGCACATCTTGGGCTGCCGCGCATTATTCCCTAGACAGTAACTTTTTTTTTTTACCCCTCCAGGGGGTCTTTTGTGGGCTCTAGTGTCCCTTATATGATAGTGGGCTGACAGGAAACGGGGAAGGAGAGGAGGGAAGACATGTGGCAAATGTCGTCGGGTCCGGGAGTCGAACCCGCGACGGCGTCGAGGACTCAAAGCCTCCAAATACGGGTCGCGCCAACCGCTACGCCACCACGGCACGCCCCCTAGACAGTAACTTTTAATAAATGCCTCTGAAGGACTGAAAAGTTATTCTGGTTGTCTTGTCCTCCCTATTTTTTGTTGCGGCCACCTGAGCCGGGCCGTAACAATCACAATACAATAATTTGACTTTTTTTTATTCTGCACCTAAAAATTAACCAAAATATGAAAAAAACTAAAACTACTGCTACTAGTAAAAAGAAAACAAGAACTAAACAGTATTTAAGTAGTGATGACTAATAAAAACTAGCAAACACTCAATAACAACTTAATCTGAGTTACAACAACATTTAATCTGCCTTTGGGATCATTAAAGTATTTCTGAATTTGCAAAATAAAATTAAAACTAGCTGGATAAGACAAACAAAAAGTTACAACGAGATAAAACCAAACAATAATGAAAAACCCAAAACCATTATAATCCTTTCTATCTCCCTCCCATTGCTTTCTGTTACGCTGCAGCTAGCATAGCCGTTTTCCTTTAACGGTAAGATGGTTTTCTGCTAGTAGCACATTTAGCAGCGCATTCACCAAGTTGACTGACAGCATTAAGACCCGCCTCTTGGCTCTGATTGGTTGTTTCTGACCAGGAGAGATGCATTTATTCAGGAAAGTTCAGGGAAGAGGTGAAGGATATCAATCTTTTCACAGATTATGTGTCTCATAACAAATATGTAAAAAACGTATTTTATATAAAAGTTGCGTACTGCAGCTTTAAGTATCAGAGCAGTTGGTGAGGCGAGTGCATGTGTTGCCTGACCGTGTCCAGGTGGGTGCGCTGGTGTTTGGCCCGGTCACTGGAGTTGCTGAAGGCCTTCATGCAGCCTGGGTGTTGGCAGATGTACGGTTTTTCTCCTGTGTGGCTCCGCAAGTGGATCTTCAGGTTCTCCAGACGTGAAAATGCCTTGGAGCAGCCTTCGAACTAAAACAAAAAAAAAAAGAAAAACGGACAATACTCAGTTGCGTTGAGTATAATAACATTGTGCAATTAAAATAGGAAAAAATAAAGTTTTTGCGCTTTATGTGCTTTGATTGTTTCAAGGAAAACAACTTGAATTGTGCTCTTGTAATTTTATGAAGAGTTTTTTATTCCCTATAATTTAAAGGCACCCAGAAAATAAGCAAAAGTTGTGGCAGACCTCTTGCATTTTATTTCCCAGCTCTCTGCTTAGCACCACCTGGTGGGACTTGCTCTGTCAGTTTGATTTCAAATGTTTTTTTCAAATTTGATCTATTTTTGAAGCTAGACAGTTTGATGAGTTGGAAAACTATTACAAAACATTCTATGCAGAATGTTTTCTATGCATTGTTTGTAAGTTGATTTCTTACTACAAGAGAAGACGGTAAGAAAACCGATTTACATTTTATTCTAAAAACTAAATAAATATTAATTCACATTAGTTGATGATATAAGCCTAAAAACAATGCCAATACAGTTAGAAAATTGTTGAAAAGTTATTTCCCATGCTGTACTAATGTTTGTGTCATTTCATTCAAGAAAATTGAGATCAGGAATCTGTTAGTAAGCCTACTCTGGGATCAATTGGCAGTGCCTCCATTCTCCAAATCCAAAATCCATCCATCCATCCATCCATTTTCTGTTCACCCTTGTCCCTAACGGGGTCGGGAGGGTTGCTGGTGTCTATCTCCAGCTACGTTCCGGGCGGGAGGCGGGGTTCACCCTGGACAGGTCGCCAGTCTGTCGCAGGGCAACACAAAGACATACAGGACAAACAACCATTCACACACACACACACACCTAGGGAGAATTTAGAGAAACCAATTGACCTGACAGTCATGTTTTTGGACTGTGGGAGGAAGCCGGAGTACCCGGAGAGAACCCACGCATGCACAGAGAGAACATGCAAACTCCATGCAGAAAGACCCCGGGCTGGGAATCGAACCCAGGACCTTCTTGCTGCAAGGCAACAGTGCTACCAACTGCGCCACTGAGCAGCCCCAAATCCAAAATAGAGCCTATAATTATATTTATCTACAGATATTCACCACAACAACCTTTATATTTATTGTTTTTTTTAAATCATACAAGTATAACTCCCTTGAATGATATTTAACATTGCTGGGTTGACCCAGAATTTGAAGATTTGTTTTATTTATCATATTATTCTTCACACAACATATCATAAAAACATAATTTTTGTTATTAAAAAAATTAAAGCACATAAAAACTCATTTGTATGACTAATGACAAATTTTACATAGGAATGATGCAAAACAAAACTACAATTTTATATGTGGCCTTAGTTTGATCCTCCCTCTGACATTATATTGTAAAATAAAAACAAACCTTAATCTCTTTGTGTTTTAAAAAGTAAACATTTCAAATGAAACAATTAATTAAGTTATTTTTTAATAGAAATGGATCAAAATTAAGTGAAATAAACCAAAAACACACACAGGTGGTGGGTTGTTCTATGGACTAAATCCAGACAAGAAGCAAACATCACCTTCAGCAGTTAATTTTTCACACTTAAGTTTATAATGAAGAACTTTGTTAAGATGACAAATTAAGCAGCAGAGCATGTTTGCTTTTGAAAACCACTGGTAATTTCTTTGAATAAGGGCTTCAAACCTCTTCAAGGTGTGAGTCTGAGGGCAGGAAGAACGGCTTTCATCTAAACTGTTTTCCTTCCAAACATTCACTCCAGGTTTTATTAGTTCCCACTAATGACTCTGTAAATGTCACTCACCTCATTTATTTGAATAAGTCTTTACGTAAAAAAATATCCCACTACATCATGATGATTAATTAATACAAGGCCTGAAACCACCTGAATATAAAAATACAGTTCAGACCGCATGTAAACAGATGAATTCCTGAGAAACTTCCAGCTTTCAAGAAGCTGCAGATTTGAGGCCCCAAAGCTGTAAAAACAAATGTGACTTTAACACATAAATTAACAAAGAAAATTTATGTTTTAAACTCTAATACTTAGAAAAGCATTTTCTTCCACCTGATGCTTTTAAAAGTGTCGCCTTTTTGAATACATTGAATTATTTCCTTAATACATAAACAACTTTTTTTTTTATTTTTTACATAAAATTAAAACACAACACTTGACTTTTTCTTTTTAAACTTTTCTACACTTTATGAAGCTTTTTCTCATGGTTCTACCTTATAAATCTAGATACAGATTGATGCTACTAGTCAAAGATTTACTGATAAACAACATTAAAAACAAGGTAAAGCTAAACGTGTTCATATTTAGAAAACTATTAAGTTTGCTTATATAGTGTCAATTTATAAAAAGAAATTACATATATAATCAATTCAGTCATGTCATTCAGATAAATTCAAGTAATTAGACTTTGCAGCTAAGTTCAGTTTAAAATTGTTAAAAGAAAAGAAAATTATCCAAGGAAACCCAGCAAGCTATATTCTAATAAAATCTAGTGTTTTAGCTGCCAAACTGGTTGATTTGACACGATTACCCTTAAAAATCTGCAGTGTAAAAAGCAAATCTAGAGCCAAATGGCAACACTGAACATATAATGTTAAGTAAAACTCAATTCCTGTAAGCAAATTATTACTTACTTATCACATAAAATTGAATGGAAGTTACAAGGTAACAGAGTAATAAGTCTCATAATTTAATTTAATGGCATGAACATAGAAACGGAAAGAAATAAACAAATGAAAATGTCTAAGTATAAACTACACATCGCCTTCTCAGTGCGTCACCTACATAAAATAATTTCATTCCTGGCGTTAACTAAATGGCAAAGGATGTAACTGCACTAGCATCCCTTTAAAAAAGGTTTAACATAATATACTGGATTAACTAGTCATATTTTAGCTAACATTATCTTCTTGTAGCAGGATTACAAAACTTACACGGTTTGGTTAGAAGAAACTGAAGTTTTTTTTACCTTTCGCTAGCTGCGGTTGGGTAACTGAACGTGTTTCTGTCAACAAATCTACCGCTGGCGATCAGCAAGCGTAACAGCGGAGTTAGCATGGGCACGCTCATGGTGCGTTTAAAGACGACTCGGAAAAACCCGTTACCGCAAATCAATAACGGATTAAGTAGTTGTAACGGAACAGAGGGCACAGTTACGAGAGGTCCGGGGGACACGAGTATATTCCCCGTCCGTTACACCTTACAGACGGACGACATGACAACGTATCACATAAACGTTTCATATAAGTAGATTATTGATTAGTTTTTTGTTTGTTTGTTTTAAATATCTGAAATTTGTTTCTTCTTGAGCTATTCTATCCATTTTCTATTTTCACTCCACGCCGTTTTGTTTTTAGGCAGTTATGAGTCATGGGGTAGCGCGACCCACGTTTGGAGTCTTAGACGCAGCCGTCGCGGGTTCGATTCCCGGACCCGGCGACATTTGCCGCATGTCTTCCCCCTTTCCTGTCAGCCTACTTTCATGTAAGGGACACTAGAGCCCACAAAAGATCCCCTGGAGGGGAGAAAAATAAATAAATAAATACTAGGCAAGTTACTTAGCAACAGGTTGTTAGCTAAGTAACAGGTTGTTGCTAGGTAACCGCAGAGCGGGTGAGTTAGCTGCAACCTTGTTTAGCTAGCCATCAGAGGTTGAGCAGCTAAAGACTTTTCTCTGCCAACGTCATTATGCGATTTTCGAACGTAGTTCAGTTAAATTATTGAACATTCTATCAGAATTATTTTCTATTGATATTGATCACATGTCTATTGATTTCTTTTGCCCAGTCATAGGTGTGCAGTGTCAAAACTTAATACTTTTCTAGACTCAAATTTCCAAAGTTCTCACTAATTTTTAGCTCCATTTTTAAAGTGTGAATACAAGAATTAACAGTGGACAGATATTTTTACATTGATCAGATTTCAGGCTTTTTCTGCTGTGTTGACCATTTTTACTTTTTAATGATTTCACTTGAAGGCACCATTCTTGAGCGTTATGTAAAAAAAATTCACAGAAATCTAACAGAGGTGTGAGCAATCTTTTCTGACCACAGAAATATAAAAGTTTCTTCCAAGGTATTTCCTGCTAATGGGATAATTGTTGGTGTACCCTCACGGTAATCTCACTGCAGTCCAATAAATCATAACAGGAACATTTTGCATTTAAAAACTCTTTGGGGACTCATGTTTACAGCCTGAATAACACCTGCCGACATTACAGGCTGGTAAATAATTTAGAATACGTTAATAAACACTGACCGCATTCAAGGGAGACATTCATTTTCCACTGCAGTACCAGTGGTGACTTCACCATCATGTCCGAGTCACAGCAGTTGATTAAAATGAAATCACATTATTCATTTAGCTCAAGCGTGACCGGTGAATAATTTTTGGTGTTGATGTAGATTTAATATTAATCCAGAGTAATACATTTATGAGCGGGCAGGGGCACAGGACACAGTAATGAAGTGATTCAGTTAAATAGAAAGCGTGTGAAACCTTTTAAATGAATTATTAATCAGGGTTTTGGGCTGATGACAGAGGGGAATAACGGAGTCGCTCTCAGAGACGGGAATTTGGTCGTCTTGGTGCAGATGTGATGAAGAGAATGACTGATGACATGATTGATGAAGAGTGACAATCTTGGCTCTGAGGCAGAAACCTTACACGTACTATTTCTAAAACATGATGCGGTCTGCTTTACTCTTCATCTCTATGCTTTTTTTAAATGTTAAAATACTCAGGCCGAACACTGACATTAATACTGAGAGCATGTATGGACCTGGTTACATATGGATAATATTTTCTTTCATATACATACAGTAAAAAAACAGAAAAACTGTTATTGTGTGGAGCACAGACTCAGACCTTGTATAGACATTACCGGGTCTTTATACAAACAAAACTCTACGCCACATTGTTTAAAAAAAATAATATTGTACACACTGGATCGGTTTCAGAAAGGTTTTCAACTACATGAATCCACACAAAGCTGGGGTGCATTCACACCAGCCTTGTTTAGTTCGCTTTATTCAAACTCTAGTTCGTTTACCTAGAAAGTCTGGTTTGTTCGGGGAGTTGTGAATGTGTAACTCTCAGGGTGTTTTGTTTCACATCTGATTCAGCTGATATGGTTTGCTTTCACACTGCACTGTGTCAAGCAAAATCCAGATTAATTGAAAAACCTGTTCCCCTCCTTGCCTGTGGTCGCGCTGCACCAAGAACAACTGTAGAAAACGACACAAAAACCTCAAAAGAAGGCACTGAGCGCAACTTCCTTTTTTCACAAAATGTAAACAAACATAGAGTGATATATTTTAGCGGTTGTAGGATTTCTCTTTTGTCTTTGGCAAGAGATCACAAGCCATTTCTCCCACCAGCACTGGACTTTTACATTTGTTTTGGTTGTATTTACCCAGAATACCCTGCGCTGTAGTTCACTTCCTGCTTTTGGTGGTCTCCTGTCCGCTAGCTGTTCGCATATGAATTCGAACTGTGCCAGTGTTTACATCACTGGCACAGTGATGTAACAGGGACCTAGATTTGTAGGCAGATCAGAGTTCAATTGCGAATTCACACCACCCCAAATGAACCAGACTTTCTAGACAAATGGACTAGAGTTCAATTAAAGTGGATTAAACATGGCCAGTGTGAATGGACCCTGATAAGAAACCAAAAAAGCTAACTCTAGTCCGCCTTCGTACTAAGGTGTAGGTTTGGTTTAAGTGAACTCCGGTGTGGTTTAAATGCATATGTGAATATCATGCAGACCGGAGACCAATCCAAAAACAGGAAGTGACCTATTGCACATTGCATTCTGGGTAAAGAGTCTAGCCAAAGACAAGAGAAATCTTACAACTACTAAAATCTGACACAACACCATTTTTATTTACATTTCATAAAGAAGAAAGTTGCACAAAGGTGTTCTTCAGAGGTTTTTGTGTTGTTTCCTTCAGTTGTTCTTAGTGCAGCGCCCCCACTGGTAAAGGACGGAAACAGGTTTTTAAAAAGGTTTGGTTTGTTTCGTAAAGTGCTGTGTGAAAGCGAACCCCACCGGCTGAAAATGTAACAAATGTTGCAATTTTGAACCAAATCTACCAAAAAACGCATGTTATGAATAACATTTCATTTAAGGTCATCGTTACGAATTCACTGGTAACAATTAGGGATGGCTTAGGGTTAAGAATAAATGAGGTTACTAAAATGAATGGAAGTCAGTAGAAAGTCATAATATGAGTAGAAATACAAACATGTTTGCATGCTGTCGGGGTGGGTTGTTATTGATTTCTCACCAGAAATTGAACATTTTATTATTTACAAAAAGCTTTACCGTTTCTTTAAGTTTTTATTGTTTATATTGCGGTAATTATTTACTGTTGCTAAAATTTATATCTAATATTTAGATATGTTGGGAAAACAGCCATTGTTAAAATGGCTAACTTTGTGTGCCATTTTAACGACGTTACAGGTCACATAGTGCCTTGATGATGAAAGTAATTCACAAGTGAACGTAAACAGGCACTCCGAAACAAAATCTCACCATTTTGACCTTTACGTCAGGTCATTTAAAAGCCCTGACAGGGCTTGACTGGTCTGAACCTGCTTTCAGTTCGCCTCCGTTTGTGTCAGACTGATCAGACTGTCTGTTAGACATGCAGATGATCAAACTGTTTCCTCTGCCATGTTTCCCTTACTCATGCATAGAGAGGAAGAAACAGGGCTTTATTGAATGAATGCATGAATGCAGGATGTGTCTGTAGCCCTGAAACAGTTAAAGACGTACAAATAATCTGTTGTTAATAGTAAAATAAAGGCAAAATTAGAGGTATTACTTTTACATACTCTATGCCAGAGTTTTAGAAAACAAACCAAATCACCCTGCAAAAATCTACTCCGCATTCTGTAGAATAAATACTTTTACATTGGCACTATATTTTTATATTTATAATTAATTCATAGAACATGTCGATACTTTCTAAAGAACTTGCTGGTATGGCAATTCTAATAGAGAATATTGATATTTTCTGTGGTATTATAGCAAGGATTTAGTTGGAGTTTTTTCGGGGGAAGGGGTTTGTCTTATATTTTGTGATTATTTATATCCCGCCTTGCTTCCTGTTTGCCATGCTGTTTTTTGAAAATAAGTCTTTTGTTTTTGAAGTCCTGAAATTAAGCCATTTCAAAAACCTGTGCCGTTACCTAGCAACCCCAGCGGAGTTTTGCCCGCTATCTAGCAACCTCAGCAGAGCTCCAGCACGTTTGGTCAGCTGGTTTTACTGCTGTATGTGCTGTACAATGGCTGCTGTAAAAGACAAGTGTTTTGTTGTTGACTTACCACCCAGAAACCACTTTCTGTATTCTTGTTAGATGTGCAGGAGGCTCTACTTCCGCTTTTCAGAGATGTACGGTTGTTTATTTGCGCATCTATTTGTAGCTATTTTCATTTTTGAGTGTAAAAATTGAGTTGGGGGATGTGGCCAGCAGCACATTATTTGGATTTAAAGTGACAAGACGCCCTAAAACGGCTTAATTTGAAAGGAGCTCAAAATGGGCAGAACTGACCAAACTAAAATCTCATTATCTAAGGATGATTTTGTACAAAAATGTAATGAACATGTTTGGTAAAGCCCATAGAGCGATCCTAACCTGTTCAATTAAGCATAATAAGCCACTTTTAAGTCTAAGAAAGACGACTCACCATGCATTTATTAGGTTTTTCTCCAGAATGGACCCTCATGTGAATGAGCAGCTTGTAGCGAGCGTTGAAGGGTTTGTGCCGTCGGACACAGCCAGTCCAGAAACATGCAAACTCCTCCCCTTTACGCTGGTCGATGTGCACCTTTTCGATGTGCCTCACCAGCTCCTCCTGGCTGCTGTACGTGGCGCTGCAGTCGATCCAATGACACGACTGCTCCTGCTGGTCCAGCATGAGGTCCGGTCCTGCTGATCTACTGAGGCTTGGGGACTGGCTTCTGTCGTGAGCATTATTACCCAGAGACAGCTGACCAAGATGGAACAGCTCCCCCTGCTGGTTGGCTATTTGAAACGGCTCCCTTTTACATGGCAAGAAATCATCTGGAGGTTCTTGTTTAATTGAACGGTAATCCTCCTGTAGATTGTGTTGTTGTGACGACACTTTGTGATGGTGGTCAGAATAAGGTACGTGTGAGGTAACAATTGAAGATGATGAAGAAGGAGAAATGGACGAAGGTAGAGATTCAAAAGATGGAGACTTGGCACAACTGGTTAACATGTATGAAATGGGAAGAGAGGGCTGAGGGTAGCAGCTGACCCTCTGAGTGTTAGTTTTTAGCTCTGTTTGACCTGTAATGACAAAATCCTCCACAGTCTTTTCTAAGTGGGGTCCTGCTGTCTTGCAGCTGAGCAGGGAGTTGGGGTTACATCCCAGCGAAGTCCTGGGAAGGGAGCACAGACCACCTGAATGCAGCGACGGCTGGTGGAGACCCCCAAAGGACAGCGGCGCCTGAAGCTCTTCAACATCCTCAAACACGCTCCCAAAGCTGGGTAGGGTGAGCTGCATGTCCGGAGGGCCGAGGTCAGGGGGCCACATACCAGACCGCCAAGAGACCCAGCCAATGAAACCACCTCAGACCGACCTTAGCAATCCACTGGAGGGAAAACCTTCCACAGCGTCCTCCAAACTTGGTGATCGAGGAGTGGACGGCATCTTCTAGAGAGATAATCTTGTCTCATTTGCTCCAAACTGCAGCTTTTGTCACCAATGCTGTGGAAAACACAACACAAAATGATTGATCAAACAAAAGCCTCAGCGGGTACTCAGAAAAAAATGAGGTGGAAAAGTGAGAATCAATAGATTATTACATCACTAACATGCATTAATTGTCAAGAAGAAGACAACTAAAGGAACTAAAACAAGGAACTGAAACAAAATAATCTGATTTGCACTACTACAACCTCCCTTTATTTTTTTTTAAAAAGAGTAAATATTACTATTTCAGCTTTTATATTTTTTCTTTAAAGTTCACATATTATTAAAAAGTTTTGTGGCTTTAGTAGCCTATAATCACTAGTAACTGGAGAGGGACAAAGTAAGAGAGAGTCTATGCATGGTGTGTCTGCGCTGAGCCAGGTGGCGCCCCCTAAAGGCCATATATTGACACTTAATGTCTGTACAGTTTGAAAGTGTGAAACCAAAGTCAAATTTCTTGCACACAAAAAATCCGATTTTACAAAGGCTTCTAGCTTTTTCCCACCACTCTTCTGTAACGGCCTTAAAGGAACAGATGTTGGTGTGATTGATCCTCTGAAGAAACATATTTGTCCACGTCGGCTAAGCTGAGTCAGGCTCTTCAGAGATGTTATGACTCAGCAGGTGTGGCAGCTTTGACTTTTATGCCTCTTATTTCCAGTTTGACTTCAGCAGCAAGTGTTATTTACAACGTCTAGCGACCGCACTGCGATTTGATTGCATGAAATCTGCTTGTTTACAGATTAGCAGTGGTGGAGAAAGTACTTAAACACTGGCCTTAAGTAAAAATACAAATAAACAAACAAAAAAAACCCAGACAAGAATATCACTAAATGTGTCTACGTATGTATTTCCTTTAATACCTCAATAGTGTGCATGTTTTTATTGTGTTTAACTTCTGTGACACAGCTGACATTTAGACTTGTGATTTTGTGCATCTTAATGGAGTTAAATCCATTAAGGAAAATAAAAAGAGGAATGACTATACCTTTGAAAGTTTTTCTTTAACTCAAAGCAAAATCAATGTTATTGCTGTGCAGTAAACACTTTGAAGTAAAAGTTGTCAGCCTAAAAAAAGGACATTAGCCACACCTAACCCAGGAATAGGCACCAGTCATTTTCAGAGATATTTCAACTCGTTATTTAAGAAAACACTGTGACAAACTGTGAACCTGTGGCATTACACAGCCAGTGTAATGTGAACAATATTTAAATTTTCAGAGTGTTGAGCCACATGGAGTCACTTTTTTAACCGGTTAACTCGAATAAGTCATTGATTACTTTCAAATTAATAAATCAAAATTGCAATGGGACATGAATGTAACGTATTACGCAACACATTATAGAAATGTAATGGAGTAGAAACTTTATACTAGAAAGAACAGATACTTAAAGGTGACCTATTATGCTTCCTTGAACAAGTTAGGATAGGTCCATGGGTTATGCAAAACATCACATTTTTTTCTGCTAAATTATTCTTAGATAATGTGATTTTAATCTCCTCGGTTCTGCATATTTTGAGAATAAGCTGTTTTAGGACCTCTTGTCACTTTAAAACCAAATAAGCAGCAGCTTATTTGCCCCCTAACTCAACGTTTACACTCACACTTAAAAATGTCCGCTAACCGCTAACAGATGTGCAATTATACAACTGTAGATCTTTGAAAAGCAAAAGTGGAGCCTCCTGCACAACCTACAATAATGCAGTAAGTGGTTTCTGAATGGTAAATCAACAACTATACACTTGTCTTTTTCAGTAGCCATTGTACAGCGGAAAAAGCAGCTAGGCACCAGTAGTGGGGCTCAGTTTCGGTTGCTAGGTAACGGGCAGAACTCCGCTGTGGTTACCGCTTACTTTCCAGACACCAAAAATTATCAATTTATTGCCATAAAACAGCATGACAAACAAAAAGCAAGCTATTTATTACCCTGTGAGTTCTGGTAGTTGTATTTTAAATACATGCTGGAGTATAAATAATCACAAGATATAAAACCCAACCCAAAAATGAAGAAAAAGAAAAAAACTCAGATTAAATGCTTTACATAATTCTGGAATGCTGCTTGGGTTGCTAGGTAACAGGGCTGGGCTTGGAATGTAATTCAGGAATTTTACATTCAGGAAGTTTTTTAAACACAAAACAAAACATTAACTTATTGCCAAAAACCGGCTAGTTGGGCTTTTTTAAGCTCTTGTGCTGTTTTTAGAAGTAATAGAAATCCAAATGTAAAATTTTTAATTTAGCCCAAAACTGAAAGTATCCGCAGTTAGATCTGCTTAAGTACAGCCCCACCACAGCAGTTTAGGATTAATTCTTCCTCACTCCTCTCACAAAAACAGTAGCTCCATTGTGTAAAAAGTCCTTCACAGGTTATTGGAGATGACTCCTTCTCCTCCATCTGCCAGATATTGATGATCTAATTTGCAGCCGGATCCCTGCCACGTGTAATTAGTCATCCAAACGCCTCAAACAGGAATCCATGCTGATGAAATCCGGTTGATTCTTTATGAGCTATAAACCGGCACGGCTAAGAGGATGAGTAAGAACACTTCTGTAGTTATATTAGCTGATGATGGAGTCCCTAAGTGTAGGTTCAGGCCCGTGTTTCCTGGTATGCTCTGGTTTAAAGTTTTATGATTCTTCCCGTAAATCGCTGGAGTTCCCCCCACCGGAGTCGTGTAGCAGACCAGTCATGGGAACTGTGGTTATATCTTAATTAGAGAGGCTGGGATGTGTCTGTGCCTCAGCGAGCTCAACGGGATTAATAGCAAAGTGGTTTGGTGTGACTGAAGAATGATAATTGCAAGCCACTACCTGCTGGCTTTGAGAGCTGGAACCAATATTAAGAGTTTTGAGAGGAAATAAAACTATCAGAAGATGAGAAAATACATAATAATCACTCAATTATTCATAATCGCATCCGATCTCTTCCAGGAATGTATCGGATTTCCAGCTGTAAGTGCAGCTGTGTCTGTTCACCAAAAAACACTTTGGTCCTGATCCAGAAAGAAGAGCCAGACAGTGAAACTAAGAAAAGTGTCCCGCAAACCCTGAAGCAAGCCAGCGAGCGCTGTAAAATAGCAACCTCATCTCATGTGGTGCCTTTTAAAGACTCACTTGCTGAGGTTAGCTAAACACAGCTGTGGCATTTCAGGACAAGCTAATGTGTACTTATCTCAACAATAAGCACAAAGGATTCTTTCATATGCTTTCTAGTTTATTTGCAACGTGGGAAGGATCAATTTTTTTGTTGTTGTTTTATTACTGAAATAAACCTAAACCCATAAGTACCAACATTTCTAATTATGATCCTCATAAATTAGAATTTATTGGAGCTAGAGTCCAATTCTGGGGATTAAAATATGGATTTTTATAGGTCTTTTTATCTCATAATAAATGCCTTCTGTAAGGGATTAATACTCCTCAAACTATTTTTTTTTTACATTTTATCACATAACCAGTGGCGTCCCCAAGTGGGGGGCCTAAGAGGGCCATGGCCCTTTTTGGAAAAAAAAAAAGAAAAAAGATGAGCAAAAGAGTGTCTCTCTCTATATATAAATATAAATATTGTACTGGCTTTTAAATGCTTTATTTATATATGCCAACAGAAATGTGTGTTTTTCTGCTCAGAATTGCCAAATATTTCTAAATACATGCACACACAAACAAATGACAAATGTTTTTTAATTCACAGCTGCAGATGATGAAATAATTCATTGCTTTAACTGATTCATTTAAAGATAAAACAGATCTGAATCTGATTATAAATTATTACATGTGGTTAAATTAAATCAGCCAAGTATTGGACTAATTTGTAATCAGTTGTCTTGATAAGGTTACATCCTGTTCAGTTTTGTTTTTTACTTTGGTTTGCAACAGCATTTTAAACAACTGAAACTATGTATTTGATTGGACAAACCCCAAGGGAGAATTTAACTTTACGAAATTCACCCAACTAAGCGTTTTGTAAAGCCAGCAGTGCAGCAGATCAATGTATTCTTTTGTCCTACATTAATTTTAGCTTCGTCTCCCACCAGATGTTATTTATTTCACCAAATCCAAATGTCACAAACAGCTGTGGTCTCTCAGAATCGAAAGGTATTTTCTCTGGCTGTAATTTACATAAATATACATGACTCTGGGTGGATTTTCACCAAAATGCACGCATAACGCCTCATTTAAATGTGGGCAAAACTGTGTGAGATGCTATTAGATTGTTGGCTCTGTTTTAGGAGCAGAACTGCCTTTGTGGGAATTAGGTCACGCAAACTGTGGTTTACACACATTTATAAGTGAAAATATACTCATGAAATTCCCCCAAAGTTTGCAGCTTGAAATTTTTCCCAGAAGCTAAACAGAAAATTAAAGCTTTCATACAACAGGAGCTCAACTCTCAACATTGTTTTTGAAATAAGCAAAAGCATGAGGAGTTATAGTGAAAATAAAAACATAAAACTAATATCTTAATAAGCAATTAACTTTATGAGCAGCAACAATTCTTCTTAGTAAAAGCAAAGTTTTATATTTTAAATTTGTGGTTTTGCTTCAATATCGGGATACTGTGAAACTGTTGATTAAAACCAAATAATTCCCAGATGGCTTATTTATTTTATTAACTTATTTCATGTTTATAACATGGTTGAAAAGTAGAAGAGTGAACCCAACAGGAAAATATAATACAGAGGACCATGAAGCCCACAAATGGCTGAAATCAGTGAATACTTGAGACCCCCATTTGTTAAAACCTTTTCAATGTTTTGACAGGATAATATGAGACAGTTAATCTCTGAAAACATCAAGCTCCTCCACCGCCACCCTGAGCTACTATTGCTGTCTGAAATAATGCTCCCGACACAAAAACAACTAATCAGAGCCGGGAGGAGGGTCTTAGTGCTGTCAATCAACCTCATGTACGCTGCTCAATTTGCTAATAGCAGAAAAATAACTTACAGTTCCAGGAAAACCATTTATCAGTGGCTGTGCTAATTGGCATTCATAGCAGGTTACGTTGTGGTGAACCAGCTGTAGCTTAGCAAAGAGCAAGGGGAGAGGGTGAGCATGAGAGTGATTGACAGCGCTAAGACCCTCCTCCCAGCTCTGTCTCATTCAGACAATTTCATTACTACACCAACCTGAGTATAACTTCCACTGTTTCCTGCTACCATAGTATGAAGACAGAGATTTAATACTTCAAAACACAAAACCAGGTAGTTTGGTCTAGTTTCTAGTGCAAATGTCTTAGTGCACTTGAAATAAAACAAAACTAATTTAAAACTAACTTTTCTGCAAGAGCTTCTTTTAAGTGAATAATTCTTAACATGGATTTAAAAAAGCACTAGTTCCACTGATACTATTTTACTTACAACATGGGAAAAATACTCAGTCTTTGGTTACCTAGCAACTCATTCACTCTTTGGTTACCTAGCAACAACGAGTTGAGTAACTCGCGCAGCAGCAGTTTAATAATTCACCACTGTGCCTCGTAACTGCTTAAAAATAAAAAACAACGGCGTGGAGTGAAAACTGTGGATAAAACTGGAAGTTATGTCACCATTTTAGCAGCATTTCAGATATCTAAAACACAAAACGAATCAATAATTTTTGATATCAACCAATATTAAATGCTTATATCGTGATACGTTTTTCAGCCATATCGTCAACTGTAGGATGGGATAAGATGCAGGTTTAAAAGTCACACTGAGTCAAACAAAGATCTAACAAACACAGTATCTCAAAGATGCATCATCCTTCACCAAATCATGTTTTCTGTTAAAAACATTGGTACTTTAATACAGTGCTCTGCTATCTTTTGAGCAAAAAATAGGTCCTAAAAATTCACCACAATGAGTAAACATTATGTCTTCTGAATCCTCATAGAAAACAGTATTATGTCCTTTAAATATTTGTTCCAGTTCATCCTCCTCATTATGTGTTTTTCACAGAAACAAGTGCTACAATAATTAGGCGCTGATCTCATATTTTGACCAAAGATGAATGTGGCGATCAGTCGTCACCACCTGAGCAGACGTGCAGAGCCAAATATTTCCAAGCAGGTGTGGATCTGTCAGAAAGTTTAGCAGCAGATGGCAGGAAATTCCCCTGGAATGACAGCGGTTCAGTCCAAACCACAAGAGAAAGGCCTGTGGACCAGAACCAGCAGCATCAGCAGCGGGGCGTCTGCTAAATCTCTCCTCTGACGGACTTAAACTGGTTTGATTAGCCTTGACTGCCTCTTCCCAATCTGTTTTTGGGTGGTATTCGATGAGAGGAAACCTTGTGAGAACGGACCGTGTTTTACATGTTCTGGATTATTAAAACCAATGTTCGGCGGATCCGTCGAGCAACACTTTCCACATGATTTCATAGACGGTAGTGAATGATGAACACAAGACGTTGTCCTGGGAGAGCCTGAAATTTAAAGTTTGTTTCCCTTCGCAGCATTAAATTATTAGCGTCATAATGTATCCGTCTGTGCTGCCTGAGTAAACAACTGAAAGTTATGATGTCACATTAAAGATGGCCTCTGTTCTGTCTCTGGCTTCCCCAGCCCTGCAAAACACAACGAATCCGGAAAGAAATACAGATTTTAGGTTTGTCAGTGGTTTTCTACAGTTATGTTTTTGACTTGGAATAAAAAAAATGATAGTGGCAGCCAGACCAGGCACAGCCAAAATAAAAAAAAAAAGAAATATAATTGTATTCATTTATTTATTTATTTTTGTGTAATAGAATTTCTATTAAATTTTTTAAGAAGGGGCCATGGCCTCCACAAGCCCCTCTCTTAGGGGCACCACTGATCAAATACTTTCAGAAACTGTTTAAGGAAATTGACTACTACATGCAGATGGAGGATCAGTTCAGATCCAGTGCCACAAAAAAGTGTTTACATCCTTCTGGATTTTTTATTTTATTTATTTTTTGCTTTTTTTGTTCCATCTAAATGATTTGGCTCATCAAACATTTTAATACACTGGAAAAACACAAAATCTTATCAAGTATTTTTGGTCTAGTTTCTAGACCAATTTTCTCAGCACACTTGAAATAAGACAAAACTAACTTATGAGTAACTTTTCAGCAAGATACAGGAGCTTGTTTTAAGTCAGTAATTTGTTAATATTAATGAAAAAGTTCTAGCTCCATTGGCAGATTATTTCATTTATGATTAGACATTGTTTCCATGTCATAAGTGAAATAGTCTGCCATTGAATCTCAAACCTTTTTTTGTCTATATTAATGAATGATTTAATTAAAACAAGCTCCTCTGTGTTGCTGAAAGATTACTTGTAAGTTTGTCTTGTCTTATTTCAAGTGTTAGAAGATACTTGACCATAAGTATTTAGTAAGATTTGTCTAGGACTGCGCTTTCCAGGTAAACAAAATAGAGTTAAAGTGAACTAACCAGGGCTGATGTGAATGCATCCTTTAACTAGGCCACTCCAAACAACATTTTTAAGGAATTCAGAGTAATTGTTCTGTTGTAAATACCATGTTTTCCTAACCTTAGAATCACAATCTGATGGCTGAATGTTCTCAGGGATTTTCCGAGCTACAGCAGGAATCCCTTTACTGGATCCATTTGCCGGGAATACCCAGAATCCACTGGAGGCACTGCATGTCCCTTCTGACCTGGAAACGTCTTAGAATCCGACCCATCTGAGCCATCCGACCCAATCTCAATGACAAGGACACATGGAGAAATTTCAAGTTGACTGCCAAAGATTACTTCAGGCAGACAACTATAGTTTTCTCTGAATGACCGTGACTCTGACGGGGTCACGTTTCAAATCTGTCCAGGGTAAAGTGAGAGAAAAGAATCAAATAAAGTCATTTAAAATAAGTAATATTGTAAAGGCACTCTTGTTTCAGGGTTTGCAGAAAGTATACAAGTTATACTCACATTCTGACCAACAATTCCTGCTCTGAATCGATGTAAGCACACATATTTATCCAAATTTTGTTTCAGCCCAACCTCTTAAAATATTAATTTTTCTGTGAGGTCCATATTAAACGTATAAGCGCTGTGCACCTCTGCTCTGCTGACTCTGCAAGGTGGTGTCATTAATCTTGACAGATTTTTATAATGTTTTACCTGCTATGTTTATTATCCTTGTATGTTAGTCTTAGGTTGGTCCCAGGAATAATATTTGAGAAGAAATCCCTCAACACCAAGTCTGGTCTTCTCATTACTGTATGTGTCCCAACATAAACTATTGGCAGAAAATAGCGCCGTGCTGCTACTGACCATTACCTCATATCTTTAAAATATTAACTTTAATTTAGTGGTAAACCTCCGGCTTGTTTTGACTTTATTAAATAATCTGCTTAATGTGATATTTTATATCCATGCAGCTCTATAAATAAAACTATTTAATGTGCCAACGTCTAACTCAGGACTTAATGGAAAATTTTTAAAAATTACATCTTCTGTGCTGTTTTGTTCCCCAGATAGTGATGTTTTCACATAAAGAAGCACATTTTTGCACTATGAAACAGAAATCCAAATAGAGGTTAATAAAATTAGAAAGATGGATGACTATTTATGGTTAAAAAATTGATATTTGATTATTTAACGCAACAGAACAGCTATCACAAATGCATAATTTTATTTTTCCAACCTTCCTGTAATCTAGGTCTGGACAACATGGCTGAGAAATGTATCACGATATAAGCATTTCATTTAAGTCGAAATCGATAATTATTTTAGTTTTTTTGTGTTAAATATCTGAAATACAACCACACTGGTGGTGTGACCTTTCCTGTTTTAGTCATAGTTTTCACTCCACGACGTTGTTTTTCATTCTTAAGCAATTATGAGGCACAAACCTTAAACTGCTGCTGCGAAAGTTACTCACCAGGTTGTTGCTAGGTAACTGCAGAGTGAGTGAGTTGCTAGGTAACCAAAGAGTGAGAGAGTCAGTTGGTCCTTTCTAAGGCAGCAGTGAGCGGTTGAGCAGCTAATGCCGTGCTGTTATGGGTTAGAGTTCAGTGAAATTATTGAATATTCTACCAGATGTAATATCTATTGATATTGATCATGTCTCTATCACAATATATATTGTTATTGATTTATTAGCCAGCCCGTCCGTAATCTATAAAATGATTTTTAGCACTGAAGGAGCTGCCTCAGTTTCTGGTTGATGCCATGTGATGATAATCTTCTGTATTCCCCGTATGTCTGGATTAAAAATCTGAGTTGAAAGAAGCATTTTTTTTTTTTTAAAGAAAACCTTCAGGCCTTAGTTTTGTGAATAAAATCTCACAAAACTAAGTTTGTTGATAAACCAAACTTGAACTTTTGAACCAAAAACCTTAATGTTTCTGCTGGGAAGCTGAAGCAGCATTTCATTTTTCAACATCACTGCAAAAACACAAAATCTTACCAAGTATTTTTGGTCTAGTTTCTACTGAAAATATCTTAGTACTTGAAATTAAACAAAACTAACATGCAAGTAACTTCAGCGAGATAAGTAGCTTGTTTTAAGTGAACAAGTGCTATTTCCGCTGACAGATCATTTCATTTATAAAATGGGAAATGACTTGTTATTAGTGAAATAATCTACCAGTTTAACTGGTGTGTTTTTTAAATCAATATTAAGGGAACTGGCTTAGATCTTTTAAAAGATAGAGGTCAAATAAAGATATGGGATGGAAAATAGCCTGAACCAAAATCTGGTTTTTATTTTTATTTAAGTTTGAGGATCTAAAGATGTTTTATATCTACTGTACAATCACTATTATTTGTTGAGAATATTACGGCTTTGGGTGACTTTATGAGCTTAGATGCCCTGAAACAACTGTAGCCTATAATTACTGCTTAAAACAGACGGTGAAGGTAATGCAGGGCGATTTACAGTTTTAGCTATTTAAACTATCATAACTCCAATAGTTATAATTGTTATTCACATGTTATTTATTTGATAAATAACATAATGTTCTATATTTTTTTAGGGCTTAAATAAATAATTGGATTAATTGTGATTAATTGATTTATTGAAATAATTAATCACACAATTCACAATTGTCAGAGTAATCAATAGAATATTCAATTACTAAAATAATCGTTCATTGGAGCCCCAATCTTTTTGATTATCTTTGATTAAACGTAATTGACCCTCAGCAGATGTTTTTTGTTTTTAATCATGCTGACCTACAAAATGCTGCCAGATGTTTGGGTTTATCTAAATTCTAATATCTTTATGTACTGACATATTCGTACTGTCATTTATCTTCCTGACATGAAAAAAATAAGAAATAGGATAAAATCTGTGTCATTAATCTTACAATCTGTTGTTTGGGACAGATTCTGAGCTTTGAAGATTTAAACCAGATTAGGTTTTATTTTTGCTCATTTGTGTACATTTTTCATAAGATTATTTTAATGTTGGCTCTCTTAAGGGTGCTTTCACACCAGCCATGATCAGTCCGCTTTATTTGGACTCTTGTTCGTTTGCATAAAAAGTCTGGTTTGTTTGGGGCAACATGAATGATACTCCAACACTTCAACCAAAACTCTCGGTTTTGGCTGAACTCTCCAAATCGAGAGTTTGAGGTGATCTCTGACGCAGTTCGAATGCATATGTGAACGCTAAGTGGACTAAAGACTGCTCCAAAAACAGGAAGAGAACCATAGCACAAGGCATTCTGGGTAAATACAACCAAATGCTGTAGCCTTTTGTGAAGAAGGATGTTGTGCTCCTGTCTTCTTCAGAGCTTTTTGTGTCGTTTTCTTCACTGGTCCTTGCTGCAGCGCCACCACAGGCGAGGAGGGGAACAGGTTTTTTAACGGGTTTGGATTGTTTGACGCAGTGCAGTGTTAAAGCAAACTGCAGCAACTGAAAATGTAACAAATGTTGCAGGTTTTGTTTTGGCTCCCAATCAAACCGAGCCTACCGGACTATCAGGTATGAAAACATGCTAAACTTGAAACATTTCAATTTACTGCACTTTTCAATCCAAGAATCAGTTTGATCTATTTCCCCTGATCAGCAATCAGTTATTAAATTACCATTTTAAATCTACATTTTAACATTAAAATAAAATACCCAAACGCATCCAAAACCGCTTTTTTTTACTGCATTGCGCAAAAGAAAACAAAAGTTCTGGGACTTTCAGTGATTTACCAAGTAAAAACAATTTATAAAAACCCTGGCTTCCAGCTATAATGCACCCCAGAAACGATGTTGAAACCGTTACCTCTGACACTGGCAGCGGGTTGAATTACCCAGCTGTGTCACCCTTGGGTGTTGCAAAAGACCCGACACCCGTAGCCAGGAATAATATTTCCGCACCAAACCAAAACGAGCTCTGCCTATGGCCAATCGCTGTTAATATCCGTGAAATGTATGTAGGAACTGGGCAGCGAAGGAAAACATGCGACAAACCATTTCAACAGTGTGGTGTGGAAACAGAATAACTCTCATAAAACATCCGTTGAAACCAGGAAGACAAGAAAAATGTGACAAATTCAGACGCCGCGCCAGGGTGTTTTTTAGTCCTGGTCACAAATATTTATATGAGCCAGCAAATCCTTTTTTTTTTTCTCTTCCAGGCAGTAATGAAAACCATATGATCAGAGTTGTTTCTCTGTGGCTTTGAAACCTTAATTAAATGCATTAGGTCATGCTGTGCTACGTAATGTAAACACAAGTAATAAAAGCAGCTTAGTAACAAAGCTGTGACAATAAATTAACTCTATTACAATAAAATCACTATTAGTATTCAGATTGGTGATATATATCCACCAATATGAATACCAATAATTATTTGTTTTTCATTTACATGTTGCTTAAAGTGAAGTTAGGCACAAATATTAATCTTTCTTATTGACATAATGTTTTATTTGCATACATTTTTCTCTGGCATGCCCTCTGCTCTTCTGTTGTCTATTAGGGCCTAAAAGAAGAGGATTAAATTTCCCAAAAAATACCTTTTGAAATTAATCTCAGAAAAACTTACATTTCGGAGTTTCAAAAATCTAAAATTTGCAAGAAAAAAACTCAGACATTTCTAGAATAATCTCAGAAATTTTCCAGAAAACATTTTCCACTTTTGGAAATTTTCTGAGTTGAAATTTCCAATTTTTTTTCCACAACATTCCTGGGAGTAATCTGAATATTCAGATTTGTTTTTTACTGGCAAACTTTCCACTTTTGGAGCCATATTTTTCTAAAACAGGACTCTTTCCTGCTCTTTGATCCCTCCACTATTTTGTTACTGTATCAACTGGCTCTGCTTAAGGATGGGCAGTATCGCCCTCTGGTGGATGGAGGCCAAACTACAACACTGAAAAAAAATGTGTTAACATTGTTAGCTAATCGATTGGAACTCATCTTAATCTAATAAACCATTAATTGACAATTAATCATAAGTCAATTAACAGTTTGCATCTCTGCAAATGACTCCTCAAAATAATTACAGGACCAACAAGCAATTTGACAAATAAATTAGTGTGGCATTAAATGCAAGAAAGTAATAAAAAGAAGAGATTTATTTAATAATTGATCAATTAATTACGTATAAATATATATTTCTTTTATGATTAAGTTTTTAATTTATTTCTGTGTTTTTATGCATATTTTTTTATTTAAACCGATAGTTTTTAGTCACTTTTATCTTTGGAATAGTATATATTGAAATGTTTTTTTTGCACATTTTTCTATGAGCTGCCTTAACAGAATATTATACAGAATATATAATATATTTTGGTGTCTCAGCTCTGTGTTTATCATACTTAGGGGTTTTCTGGTTGTACAAGTGAAAAAGAACTGTTTCTATGATAACTTTGAAGATTACTTGCCAACGCTACGTGTTCGTCCGGGAGGATTGAATGATGCAAGTCGGTGACTCGATGAAATATGTAGGGCTTCCTTAAACAGAAAACTTTCTAAACTAATTTGAATAACTAAATTAACTAATTTAGGCCTATTTTTCTAGTTGATTAGTTGTCCCACAAGTTATTGTCATAAACAATAATACTGTTGTTTTGAGACCATTTACAAGTAATTTAATAGTAATAATGACATAACAAATGCAAGAACACATCCTCAAAGATCAATAAACTTTAAATTCTGATGAACATTTAACACTGGAGCTGGAAGACATTTCAAATATCCAAAATAAATAAACAAAACAACAGAATTTACAAATATAATGAATTATGAAGTCTCTGTAAACAAAACTGTCCTTCAAAGAAAAGGCCTTGTTGGGACAAAAGCACCAGATTTAAGAATTTTACCTCTAAGATAAGAGAGAAAAGAGAAAAACAATAAATCATACAAATGGAAATGATTAAGTTTGTTCTAATTTATCATGCGATAATCGATTTGTTGCTTATTGTGACCGGCTTTTATTGTACTGTTAGGATCAACTGGAATGGCTCTGTGATTGGATTGAAATGTGTGTTTTTGTAAAGACGACCTTTGTTGTAAATTGGCGCAACATAAATAAACTGAACCGAATTGAATAAGATCTGTTGCCTAAACAACAGCTGCTTCAAATATACAAACATTGTGAATAAGACAAATAAAACATGACAATATGCCAACAAAAGCAGCTGAATTCTAGCTTTTGTTAACTGTATAGTGGTAATATACATTTCTGATAGATAGATCTTCTAGTTTATCTCTCATGAAACCATTAAATCAAATCGTATTCTCATTCTTAATAAATAAATGTTAAAATTCCAGATCTATGGTAAAATGTAAGCATTAATGGTGACCCCCTTGGTTCGTTTATGCCTTGATCTGGCTTTATGTGTTTACTCCTGTTTCGTATTCTCACTGCAAACAGGAATAAACATATTAATTTGCAGATATAATGGTCAGAAAATACTCTATTCCATCTGGTTTTGTTGATTTGTACTCGGTGCAGAGGAACCAAAACAAAGATAATCCTAACAGACGGAAATAATTTTTTAGAAGATTTTCCTCGCAGAAAGGATAAACCGCTCCAGGGTTCTCAACAGGCACCGCTCAGCTCTGCTTCTGCTTTTTTTTCCATGGTGTGAGCTGAGTGCCTCCACCTCAGGAGACGTTTCCTGCAGCTGTATGGAGCATGCAGTAATGCAGGACCCCTCCTCCACCTGTTGCTGAGCAAAGCATTTATAACCAGATTTGATATTTTGCACCATAACTGTAGTTATTTGACAACTGCGGCTCTGTTTGTTTGTTTTTTGCTTTTATTTTGTTCAAATCCATTTAAATAAATGTTACAAATAACATTATTCCAACGATGGTTATTTAAAATATAAAATTAAAATAAAAACACTGACCGTCCGCTTCATGAGACTGTCTTCAGTCAGAGACTTCTTTAAATATACTGTAACACAGACTGCTACAGGAGGTCTTTCCTGCCCATAGTCATCCCCATCTACAACAACTCTTTAATTAAATGACTTAAGTTACAATAACATTTAATTTCACTTTAGGATCAATAAAGTATTTTTAATTGAAAGTTATTTTTAATGTTTTATGTGCATACTGTTTATGTCATCAAATATTTAATTATTTATGTGTTTGTCACAACTACTGATACGTAAATTTAAATATTAATTAAAGGCAGAGAGGTGGCCAAAAACTGTACTCAAGTAAGAGTAGCTATATCTCAACTTATTTTTAGTCAGCTAAGAGTAAAAAGTGTTTGTAAAACATGAAATATTTAAATATATACTATAATATAGCATTGAAAATATAAAGTTATGTGAAAATTGTGATCTTTTTAAGGACCTTATATGAATAAGAATTCATATAAATAACATAATTACAAAATAACAAAATCAGGCAATAGAAAAATAATTCCAAATCAATTTCCTTCAATTTAAAGTGTAGAAAAACTACAGATTTGTGTCTGTGTCCGGTGAATTTTTAGTTACAAAAAAACAAGCTGTGAAGTTACTCACAGTGTGTCGAGTATCCAGAAATTTTAAACAAGTTAAAGCAAAAAGTAGTAAAAAATACTCCTAAAAGCAATTTTTCCCCTCAAGAAAATTGCTCAAGTAAATGCAACTTGTGGAAATGTGACTAGTTACTACGCAGAGCTGGAGTAATTTAATTACTTCCCATTTACAATTTAGATTTAGCTGTACAAAAATATTACAAAAAAAGTTAAACTGTACAAAAAAAATCTACATAATACACACATTTTTCCAGACTGAATTAACTGAGGTCTATAATATATAATTTCAATACCTGATGCTATCATTTGCTTTTCCTTGACAGGTTGGTTATGTTTGCAGCACTCGGGTTGCCATGTCGCAACCCAAAGACACACTTAGCTGCTTACATTTGTAAAGCTTTGCATTAGAAAAACAATCCACTTCATCTGAAAAGCTTTTGTTATTCTTTTTTCCTGGCATGAAGCTGAAGTGAACATGCAGAAGATCTGCCAATCCAAACAAATATTTCAGGTCGACACAAATCTTGGCTCGCTGCTGTTTCCCACTCCAGCTGTGCACTTGACCAAACAATTTGAGCATCTGGAGAAATAATTGGCCAGTCGCTGGTATTGATCAACAACTCAATCAACCTCTCAAAGGCATAATAGCTATATAGGGCTTTGAAAAACACTGTAAATTTAGTTTATTACTGTTTTTATTGCCACATATTTAAGATAATATGAAGTAGATAATAAAATCAAATGTGATTCAACCCTGGCTGCACACACCTCTGTGGCACAGCATTGCAATCATAAACCATAATCCCTCTGCAAAAGCTCCATGCCAGTGATATCATGAGACTAATGAATAAAACAATCCTCCTCATCTGTTGGACCCTCAGTAAGCCAGATTTCCACCCCCTGCGCAGCACTTCTCATTCCAGCTACATTACATAAATCAGTGAGATGCAGAGGAGTGGAAAGGAAGAGTCCCATAAGTAATAAGAAGAGGGGGGGGAAATATCAGACCAAATCATTTGGGGATGATCTCACCACAGTGTAGCCTACAGCACCCACTCTATTAATTTCACAAAACTTTGTTGCACAATCAAAACAAGATCTTGTGTAATTCATCATATGGAAGTAAAGTCAGACCTGAAAAGTCATTTTCCAAACCCCACTGTGGAAGTATTTTCTTCCATCCCGGGAAGATTTCTCTTTTTCCCTCATTAATCATAAAACAGACACTTTTCTGGACTTAATTCAGCTAAACGTTGCTTCATCTCTCACCTGGAGCCTATTTATAGAAACAGATGCATCCTGTTATAGTGTCACACAGAGACTGAGTCACTTTAACGCCATAAAAGTATTATTCTAACATAGCAGTGGATATAAAGTGTAAACACTGCGTGGGAAAGTCTCCCGCTGCATTATAACGCCGGTCCGGAGGCAGAAACAACAGGAAAGCTTTAAAAGGTCTCCTCTTACCGTATCACGTCCAGGCATTCAGCGGTAGTAGAGGTCTCGTCCTCGCGCTGGCTGCACGCGGACTGTAGTTCCTACTGTCACTGCAGCTCGCGCTCACAGCTCGCGTGCTGCATCAGCTTTGTGGCGCGCGCGCACACGCACCCGACCTCCTCTCCCCCTGAAGCCCCCCCCCCCAGCTCACCCCCCGCCCACACTTGTTGCTGCCAATAATAGAGCATCATTAAAGTAAACCAGCTGTGCGCAGGTATTACAACAGCAGCCCTTCATTGTCCATTCATTAAAAGGCTCCATTCATTGTTCAAAATTTAGGTTTTAAAATAAAAAAATAAATAAATAAAACAGCAGTTTAGGAAATTAAGTTAAATAAAAATAGGTTACTGTTACGTTAATGATTTAAACTCGTTATTAAACAGTAAAAACGGATTAAATTCCCACATGCGTACGCGGTCCCATATTTCCCTAGTTGGTATCCGTACCTGGCTGTCATCACGGTTGCTATGGAGTTGCTATGACAACAATAAACAAGCCAGAAACTTAGAATTACCTCTCGGCTCGTTCCTATCTAATTTCTAAACATTATAAGTACATTACAGCTTGTACTTATTTAGGATGTTAGCAGAGGTGGATAGAGTAACCAAAAAATGCTACTCAAGTAAATGTAACACTACTTCAACACATTTTCAAGTAAAAGTAAAAAGTAGCCGTTCAAGAACTCAAGTAAGATCTAAAATTTAGTAAGAAAAAAAGCTACTCAAGTACTGAGTAACTGATCAAAACATAAATCATTTAATATTTAAAAATTGCATAATTAGACGGACCAAAATATAAAGTAATGTGGAAATTTTGGTATTTTACAAACCAAAATAATTCATATAAATTGGCAAAAGAAAAACATTTTTGAAATCAATTTCTTTCAATATAAAATTTATCAAACTTTAACAAAAATACAGGTGTATGTCTGTGTCTGGTGATTTGTTGTTTGTTAAAACAAGTTTATTCTTCATTCCAGGAAGTTACTCACAGTGAGAAGAGTATCCAGAAATTTTACTGAAGTAAACATAGTGATATTTCCTAATAAAAATACCAAAGTGAAAGTAAAAAGTACTGTGTAGTAAAAATACTTTTTCCAAAACGTTACCCAAATAAATGTAACTAAGTAAATGTAACTAGTGTACTAGTTTACACAAATTATGTCAAAAAGTGAAAGTATGGAACTCAGCAAATGTCAGCTGTCAAAATTAAATTAAAACTCTTGGAAATCAGTGTTTTAGAGTTTTGCTTTTAGCTGTATCATCTGTTTAATGATTACTAAACAATATACGTATATGTCAAAATTACCTGTTATTGCAGAGTCATACTTTCATAGCACTCAGTGCCAATGGCAGAAAAGTCAGGTACAGTCTATAACAAACAAAATGTTAAATGTGATTTTGTTGACACTGCAATAAATATGGCAACTTAATGAGATGAGGAAAAACAATTTTAAATTTATTAGAGATTTTAATACTATAAATATTGGTTCATAATTTAAAGGAAAAAATGTTCCTGAGCTCTATTTTTATTTAAAAATATTGTGTTTACTGAGTTTTATAGAACTGCTGAGTTTATGTGAAATCTTTATGTATTTAAATCAGCAGCCAGTCCCATAAAATACACAAAAGATTCTGACTTTGCTTTTCTAAACTGGCTGTATTTAGTAAGCTTATTATCAAGCAAACATTTGTTTATATGAAGAATTCCAGAAATATTTTTCTATTTATTTCATAATTATTTACCTGTAACTTTTTGTACCTTGGAATTAAATTTCTATTCTGAGACAAACACAGGCTTTTTTGTTCCTTAATTTAAATTTTAAGTAGTGAAGCTGTCAGCTTGTACGCTCATAACTGCTGTTACGTAACTTTAAAATTGTTTTATTTGTCATTTAAAGGTCACAAGGAAACGTTTTTGCCATATTTTAATCAGTACCAGTTGCTATAGCTATTCTGTGTGCACAAATAACAAGCGAGTGAGTATTTTGATAATCATTTTTGTTGTATTGTATTTTCTAACTCCAAGCTGGACGATCACAGCAGGTGTCATGTTGGTGATATGATTGAAGGTTTGGCCTAATTATTAGACAGCTTCTTTAAATGGGGCAAAAGGAGATTTAAAGGGACAGTATGATGTAAAATTGACTTTTTTGAGCTTTGCATCATGTTACAATGTTATCCTCTCATCAAAAACATACCTGGAGTATTGTTTTGATTCGTTCATGCATGTTTGAGAAATCCTTTTATCTCCATGACAACCATTCAGCTGTACAAAACGCCTGGGTGGATCTGGCTCCGCCCTCGAGTCGTAGCTCCTCCTCTGAGCTGCAGTTTTCAATCTTCTGAGCTTCTGCCTCACAGAGCAGAGAGTCTCCCACTCAGCTCCTTCAGACTAGCCAGCAGCAATTAGCAAACACCTGGTGGAAATGCACATCTGCTGAACTCGTTATACAAACTTACTTCTCAGTGAAGTGGTGATAAAAACGTTGTAAAAGAGACAGCGGCCCAATTTCAAGGTGTTAAATCATGAAGTAGAATTTCTTTTAGGACATATTTGATATAAATGCAATTTTTATAACAACTGAAGGTAAATAGTTACCTGATTGCTCTGTAAAATGGCACTTTGTACCCAGAAAGCACATGATACTACCCTTTTTAAGAAGTGTAAAGTTAATCGTCAACACACACAAAAAAATTCCGACTCCATGAAAGGAAGGCTGGTCACTGTTAAAAAAAAGGAAGATTGGCTATATTGGTCACAGATTTATTTTCATAATGTCAGAAATGTTTATTGGAAAGTTTTGAGTTGTTTATAATTTTCACTTAAACAGATGAAAATAAAAAAGTGAAAAGGGAACATGTGTGTTTTTCATTTAGTTGCGTAATAATTCTGCACAACAATAGTTGCCCAGTAACTGAACACATTTAGATATTCTCTTAAGAAAGAAGGAACCTCACTTTTACTTTGGCCTGGTGTGCTTCTATTAAGAAGTTATGAAAGGTGAGGCTCAAAACCAGTTTTTGTAGGGCCTCTTGTCACTTTAAATCCATATGAGCTGCTGTTGGCCACGCCCCCAATTCAACGTTTACACTCGCACTGAAAATGTCCGCAAACAGATGCACAACTGTACGTCTTTGAAAGGCACAACCAACAAGAATGCACCGAGTGGTTTATGGGTGGTAAGTCAACAACAAAACACTTGTCTTTTCAAGCAGCGGTAAAACTAGCTGACCAAACGTTCTGGAAGTTCACTTAGGTTGCTAGGTAACGGGTTGAGCTAGGCGGGGGTTGCTAGGTAACAGGCTTAGCTTCGGTTTTCGGTTTATGAACAATTTGGATTTTACTGAGAGCGCTGTAGTTGGTGAATAATATAAAGAATCTCCCAAAAAAGAACTTGCCTAATTATTAAGGCAGATCTAAAGGCAGTCAGTTTGGCCTTTGGGCATTTTAGAAGCACGAATGGTCTAAATTCTGTTTTAAACTCTACAGTTTGATGATATCCCTATATAATAACTCCCAATTCACAGTGATTATGAGTTCACATGGCTCCTCTTCACTTTATGGTATTTTTATTTCCAGTGGTTTCCCTGCAATTTTATCTCAGTATGTTTGAGGTTGTAAGTACTGACCTCACACTGACCACGTTCTGGTTTCTGGTCTGCACAGTTTCCAATGGTTTATCTCTCTCATCATCAGCTCTGCTGTATAATCCGTAATGGACTGAAACTTAATGACACCCTTTACCCCTCCATTACTGCCAGTCCTGACATTTAGATAGCACAGGGCTTTTATTGTGCCAACATTTGAAACAATCACAATCAAAGGTTGTACAATGGCCTGTCAAATGTCCTGCTTGTCCTCTAGCTGTAAAGAATATACAAAGGAGGCCAACAACATAAAAAACATGTCATCTCTGTACAAGGCTGGATGGTAAAACCTGCAAGTCAGAGTTACATTTCTGCGTCTCGAGATGATGTTCGGAGCTGTAAACAGGTCCACTGGGACGCTGCTGTTCCAAACAAAACCAGATGGGCAAAAACAATTCACAAAAGAACATATTCTCCAGGAAAAATTGGGACATAGGGGTTTCTTCGCTAACTAGATGCAGAAAACAGCTGGTATCAGTCTGTTTTGTTTGCGGCCTTTTCTCCCTAAAGTGGCAAAGTGAAAATTTAAGCAAAGGGTCACACGAATATTTAATCCAAAAACGACACACCTCCTCCTGTGAGCTGCAGTTTATTTTCATTTTTAATGGACCAAAAGCCAAACTGGAAAAGATTTCTTGATGTTGCAATTGGTACAATGTTTTTTTTCCCCTTATTCATTATGGATTTATTGGAACTTTCTGGTGTTACATAAAAGCCAGGAAATAAAAGATTAATGTTTTTATAAAGGCAGTTCAAATGAGGTCATAAAAATTCATCATATCAATTTTAATTTGTTCAGATTGCTAAATGTATTTTGAATTATCAAGGAGAAATGTTGAAAGAAGTGCTGTTGGGCAAGAATAAGAACCAATATTTTATATTAATGTCCACCTGCATGGATCACCTGAACATTTCAACCAAAAAGTTCAGCAACATAAATTACAGCAATATAAGAATATTTAAGTACTTTATTGGGATAAGTGCTTTGGAGTCCTCTGACTTGATAAAGCAATATACAAATTAAGGTTTTTAAGCATTTGTAGTACCGGGTTGGTCCATCTCTTCCTTCAAAACAGCCTTTAATCTTTGAGGGATATGTTCAAAAAAGTGACGCAGCGATTTGGTCCAGTTCTTGTAGATTCTTGCCGTGAATCGTCCATTTCTCCACATCCCAACGGAGCTTAATGGGATTTAGATCTGGTGACTGCAGAGACCAATGAAACAGCCAGTTTGATGAGATATAACCATTTCGATATTGTAGATGGTAGCCATCAAAAGCTCTGCATTACACCAAATTTGAAGAAGCCTGCAACTGAAGACACTCGTTTTCTACGACAGAAAATGGTCCAGTCAAAGTCAACTAAAAATCTCTTTTCTTTTCCATTCTGATGCTCACTCTGATCTACAGAAAGTCATATAAAATATGTTTTTACTTATTCTTGAAAGTTAAACTGTATGTCTTCTCAAAACCACAAAGAAAACACAACTATTTAAACTTCATGGGCAACACTGAATTTCCCAAACACATAATCTTTGTGCCTGTTTTTAATTGTCTCCTGCCTATTTATGCAAACATTTTTAACATCTGGTTGTTGTTGTTTTTTTTGGACATCTGTCAAGATATGTTTATTTATAAGTCTGATGAAACAATTCCCTCTGCAGTTGTCAGCCCTCAGCAGCACCATAAATAATAAATAAATGGAAACGTCATACTTATGCATTATTAGCTTGAAGTAATTGAAAATACTGTACACAAAAATCATTTATGTATTTTCCCATGTGTTGTTGAGTTGGAAACCTTTCCTGGATTCAAACCTTTCCTGTATTTATTTGTTTAGAGTACACTGCCCTCTGCTGGCTGCGTGCGGCAGCACATAACAAGCTTTCTACATTCTTCTCCAGTAAATCCAATTTTATTGTTCTGATTTTATTAAATACATATTTTAAAACTTAACATGGGTTTATGTGGCCTACTTTATTTTATCTATAATTATTCGTGTTATTTATAATTTAATTTTTTTTATTTGTAGCCTAACTTAGCATATTTCTACTTCTTCTCCTTTACTTCAAAATAAAGGAATACATGCTTTAGATTTTAGAAAGGTACAATTTTTAATTTACAACAATGCAGATATAATTAAATCAGTTGCTGCTGAGGATGACCAACAATCAAAATATAAGTTGAATCTTCTTTATATAAGAAAATAGGCATATTATAACCTTTAAAAGATAATTAGGGTAAAATCAATTGAACATGTGCATTTAAAATTCGTTTTGAAAAATTACTGCAATTTAATTCACATAATTTACATAATACCTATCATTTATATTTTACATTCTTGAAATTTATTTTATAAATTATATTACTTTACATTATAATACTTACTTTTCAACTTATACTTTTCTATTTGCTATTTGTTTATTTTAGAATTCAGAAATACTATTTTTAAAATAAAATCTGTGTTCATAAAGTTGAAAGCAAAATAAATATAAATATTTTGCCCATAGTACACAGCCTATGATGTTTTACTCACCTGGTCACACCGCAGGTAGCCAAATTTCTAATGTCGTGCTTTTCGTAGAGACGCCGCCCCTCCAGATTGCTCCGTAAATCAAAACCAACACATCCTTCTCATCACTGCGCCATCGCCTGTTGCGTTAGCTTGCTGTTCAAAGGGGGCGAATCGCTTGTGCACCAAAAAGGACGACCTAAATTGCAATTTGACCGATTTTACGAAAAAACAAGACATTTTGCTCGTACAGGTCGTGGTGAGTATTTTGTCCCCAGACATTTTTTCATTTTTCCCTCCTTTTTCTTTTCTTTTTGGATTTTTTCCACGGTGATTTTCCATTTTGCGAGTGGACAGAATGTGCTGGCTAGCAGGGTTAGCTGGCTTAGCTAACGTGGAAATGCTCGTCCCCCTCAAAGACAAAAAACGCAGATTGTTTTTTTCTAGCGCCACAACATGTTGGAAGCATGTTAGATACACTTTGAACTATTTTTGCAAGTTTGCCTAGCTTTATATTTTTCTTTGACGGGACTGATTTGTTTTTGGCTCGCTTTTCAGACAGTCGGACAGCTAACGTTAGCTTCAGCTAACATTGTCAGAGGCAGCAAAATTTTAATCCCTTTCAGATTATTGATGGCATATTTATCAGAATTTTTCAGGTTTTGATTTTTTTTTTCACAAAAACTGGTCAGATTGGTTATTTTTTCGTGCCTTTTTTTAAGTTGGTGGTTAGCTAACGCTTGCAGCGCTAGCCGGCATGGAGCGCTACCAAGGCTAGCGCAGGCCTTGTGATTCACACTTGAGCCCAGAAGAGGGCGCTGTTGGTGTCCAGGCGGGTGTGTTGTTGATTGATTTGGGTTGTTTTTGTGAATCGTTGTCTTCGGACATTTTTTTTTCTCACTTTGTCTTCACTTTTTTTTAACGGAGTTTTCCCCAGTTTTTCCCTCGCATGGTGATTTTTTTTTTAAAGCTTTGGATTGCAAGTTTTAACACATAACATGATAAATGCACATTTAATTAAACATGATGTATGAAAAGTGTCTTCCTTTGGCTGTTATTATGTGTTTCTCTGCATTCACTTAGAGGTACATGCCCTTAAGGCTTTTACATTCCATCTTCATGTTTAGCATATAAATAAAAGGTTAAAAGTCAATTAATACGTAGAGGTTTAATGACCAGTGGGATTATTAGGGAATGGTCCTCAGTCATTATATAAAGAATATAAAATATATCAATTTACATAACTGAGAGACGCCACTAACATGGATGCTGTTGTATGAAATGTTGCTGCTTTTCTCATTGTAGTTAAAAGTAATATTGTCGGTTTATCTGCAGCTATTGTGTTATAAATGCAAAGTCTTTTATTTTTTGAAATTTTTAGATGTCTCTAAACTTTTAAATCATGCTTTGTTGGAGCGAAACACATCTAAGACCTGCAGGACACAGGCGGATCACTACCACAGTTGCCCATCCTTGATATTTTTGCAGCATCTTTACACTTTAGTGATTTAAATGTGTATGAAAAATTTAAAAAACTGTCAAATAGATGGTTTTACTAATGGTTTGCTTTGATGGAAGATATTTGAACATTTTACTGCTTGAATAAACAGATTTAGTCAAAAGTTATTAGATTTAAAGTAGTTGGTGTTATATAATGTAATATTTTTGTGTCTTAGATTGATTTCTTAACCTTTTTAATTTAGATTTAAATTGATACTGCCTCGCTGTAGCTTTAAGGCGCATTAAGCGCCTATTTGTTTGGGTGGTGTATGTTCTGGAGTTCCTGCACACACTCCGTCCAGCCCAGGTAAGATTTGGTGAACGATAACCCTGCCCAGCTTGACTGAGGATGTGTTTTCTGTCGCCTCAGTAAAAATCGCCAGGGGGCAAAGGTGAAGGTCCAGACACCAGCCCAAACTGAGCCCAGCCCACAGTGTCAAACGTCAGGCAGACGAGATCCCCGCACACAGACGCTATGGAGTGAGTGAATGTCGAATAAATCCCCCCCCACTGCGCTTTCCTTCTCTATCAGCAGGAGGGGGGCAGAGTTACTGTCCATACCACTGATGTTTTCATGGTTCTCCCCCTGCAAACAGCAAAAATCTGATCTTAAACAGGAGTGGCGAGGCCATAAAAATATACAACCAAAACACAAATGAGTGCATTTCTCACGGATAACATTTAAGCTGCTCTGCATAACTTCCTTATGTGCGTCAGCTTCACATGCATGTTACAAGAAACCGGAGCTTTATTGACTTTAAAAGCTTTGTGTTTCTCCATGCGAGGAACTGCTGCGTGTGTTCGGTTGGGTTTAGAGGAACATGAAGCGTTTAGGCTGCGTCCGCATGATAAAATATGCGCAGAGGAAGCGTTGCTATATATGGTTGTTGGTAGTTTTTGCATTAATCTAAAGAAGTCCCTGCTTCCTTTTATGAAGTCGTTTACATGTTTGATGCTTTGTATCTGTTATGTGAGAAAAACACGCTAGTGGTGCATGAATTTTATTTTTGAGTTTGTCACACACCTTCATGTGGTTTTAATTTAAGTTTCTGAGGCCTGATTATGTTTATTATTTTTTCCAGTACAATCAGTGCAGCAGGTTTAATAATGAGAATTAAGATGATTGTTTGAATGAGTGAAACAATTTAGAGCAGCTGAACAGCTAGAGATGTATCGATCAATACTTACCTACAGAGACGGATTTATTAAGAATATTTTAAGGATTATTAATTGAGGCATAGAAGATTTTTCTGGATAGTTTAGAAAGAAAAAAATATATAAACAAAGTTTGTGCTTTTGGTTTGTGTGTTTAGACCAAAACTACTGAGCGTTTTTAATTGGTAGTAAACGGGAGAAAGCATCAATTTTTGACTAATTGATCAGAAATCATGGCAAATAAAACATGAATTGTCAGATTGATTGATGCATCTCTAGAGAACTCCTGTGATTTGTAGATTTCTGCTCCACAGAAAGCTGTTTGAAGCCTAACTACTCAGACTTTCAGAGGACTGAAGCATCTCTCATCCTTCCTGAAAATCTCAAACCTTCGTATCCGTTTTGTCTGTCTGTTTCTCTCTCTCTTTCCGTCAGACGTTCATCCTCCACTTCCAGCCTCATGGCCAGCAGCAACGTCACCAACAAGACCGACCCGCGCTCCCTCAACTCCCGGGTCTTCATCGGCAACCTCAACACCCTGCTGGTCACCAAGGCGGACGTGGAGGCCATCTTCGCCAAGTATGGGAAGATTGTCGGCTGCTCCGTCCACAAGGGCTACGCCTTCGTTCAGTACGCCAACGAGAGGAACGCCCGGGCCGCCGTCACTGGCGAGGACGGGAGGATGATCGTCGGGCAAGTTCTCGGTGAGGACTTTAGCTTCTGCTAGCAACTAAACCTGGAGAATAATGTAAAATACTTCTCATTAGTACCTTAAGTTTAGCCCAACTTTATTTATCACAAAGGGAAATTAAATATTGTAACTCACATCATCAAAGTATCTTCAATGTGTTGTTACTGGCAGGAAGGATTTCCAGTAGCTGTCAGTCTTTCCACAACTCTGAAAAGGCCTCTGACTGAAGCCTGTTGTTGTGACTCATGACTTTAATGACATGCTAACAGCTAAATGTTAGCCAGCAGAGACGATACTTCAGAGTAGCATGTCCTGTTAGCAAGCAATGCTAATCCACGTCATTTGCTTTTGCCTCTCTTCTTTAAATCATTGTCTGGCTGTGTGGTTTGGACTAGGCCTAAAGCGACTAATCAATTATTGAAATAATAATCATGTAATTTAGTAATTGATCTTTAACTGTAGTAAACAGACTAAAAAAGGCAATTTGCTGAATGAAAACATATTTAGAGCTATATTGAAGCCAAAACTTTACAAAAAATATTTAATTCAAGATAATAAAAAAAGGCGTTTGTTAAAGGAATAGTAAGTTATTGCTTTTAAGGTAACAAAATATTTATTTTCTTATTTAAAAAATGAATTGAGTTATTTATTTTTCCATTTTTCTAATACTGCATTAAAAGAATCAAGTGGTTAAATGAAAAATCTGCAGAATGTGCTTTTTTTTAATCCAATAGTTAATAATAATTGATTACTAAAATAATTGAGCTTCCTCTTTCTCTCTCTGTTCTGCATCCATAAATCCGTCTTCACTTCTGCAGGGTCTTGGGGTCGTAGTTCAGATGTTATTTGAGTTTTTATTTGCTAATCAGCTGCTTCTAGTTGTAAAAACAACAGCTTGTTGCCACGGTTACGCATCTGACTCTGAAAGTTAAACAGAAACAAAAACAGCACAAGTCCTTCCAATTTCACAGAATTTAAGGTCAGAGGGAATAATTCTCCAAAATGGATCGCCTCCACCCACCTCGCTCCGACTGTGGCAGCGGACGACTGAAAGTTTCCGGTATTCTCAGATCCAAAACTTGTCCGCATTTTTACGGCCACAATTGTCCACTCCCGTGAGTTTTAAATTCTCTGAAGAAATACATCTAGTTTTGACACGTTCTGACTACGTGGCTGTGCGTCCTGTAAACAGCGTCGCGCATGAGGCTGACGTTGACGCAACATAGACACACACGTTGCGTGTGGTTACGCATGCAGCTGGTGGATTCATGTTAAAACAAACCCCAAAATGCCTTATATCCTTATGACAACACATGTTGGCTACACATCTGTGGCTTTAGATTTAGTCTCCGAGTTGACCAGTCAGAAATATTCCAGAAAGAATACAAGCATGTCAAAATGAGCTCAAGTCTCTCTCTGGATATTATTGGCTTGGGAAAAGCCATTTTATAATATTATTGGCCGAATGCGGTGTCAATCAAAAGGGGCTCTACGCTGGCCAGTAAAAGCATCATAATGGACACCGGCAGAGTTTAAAGAAGAGAAAAAGGCAGAGAATTCAGACAACCTAGATTTGTGCCATGGATGGGATGCCGCCAGTTAAGGGGTTCATAAATACCTTATTACATAAAGCTTAAATGTTTTTATTTTAATGAATTGATCGTTTCAACAAATGCAGCTATGTTTAAAATGTACTATTTAGGTGAAAGTTCTTCATGTTTTGTCTGAAGTGTTTTTATCGTCCCTGCTTAACGATCCGTTCTTTTATCTCAGACTGTAACCTCGCCGGAGAACCCAAACCACACCGGTCAAAAACCTCCAAACGCTCGGCGGGAGACATGTACAGGTCGGTGTCTGACCTACAAACGGCGCCTTCAGCTGATGCAAAGTTAGCAAACTGTTTTTAAAAGAGGCTTAGACAAACACTCTGGGAATGCGACACGCTGACATATTTTCACCGTGTTGTTTATGTTCTCCCTTTGCAGTAGCTCCTCGTTTGACCTTGACTATGATTTTCAAAGAGACTACTATGACAGGTGAGTGTAAGCCGTCTGGAAAAAAAACAATCACTGAGCGCCTCAGTCAACACCTAGTCTGATTTCTCTTTCGCTTTCTGTTTTTTTCCGTATGGTTCCAGAATGTACTCGTACCCGTCTCGCGTCCCTGCGCCGCCGCCGCTGTCGCGGGCCGTCATCCCGTCCAAACGCCCGCGGGTCAGCCTGAGCGGAGGGAGCAGCCGGCGGACCAAGAGCAGCTTCTCCTCTTCATCAAAGAGCAGCCAGAGGACTTCATCGTCCAGAACGAGTCAGTGCTCTCACCGAAAAATACCTTCAGTTCCTAAAGAACATTCAGCACTGCAGCTGGAAGACGTTTAAATGTACATAAAACAATAAGGTGACATGGATCAGGAATATAAAATCTGAAATTCTCCTTAAAATTTCTGATATTAATCTATATTTTTTTCCAAAATAGAAACCACAAATGACAGAGAATATACTCAAAAAGTGACATTTATTTGATTAAAAATAAAATCCTGATTTTTTTTTTTTTTGTCAAATCATTTCTGTTTCCAATCTTTTTCATTCTAAAATACAAATACAGAAAATATTCTCCAATAGTGAATTTTATTTGATTAAAAATTAAATCTCTTGTTTTTTTTCCATACCATTTTTGATTTTAATCTATTTTTTTATAAAATAGAAATTACAAAAAATTAGAAACAACAAAGGATATTCTCAGTGTTTTTTATTTTATTTATTTTTTGTCATACCATTTCTGATTTCAATCAGTTTTTTTCTGAAATAGAAATAAGTGACAGAAAATATTCTGGAAAAGTGACTTTTACTTCAATCATCCCTTATGTTAGTCGTTCAGCAGAGTACAGATCGGCCTGTCGCAATAAGCAATAGATCAATTAATGCATGATAACTTAAACTCAATAATTGCATTTACATGTTTGATTGTTGTTTTCGTGTCTCTTTGTACCAAAGACTGAATTCAGATCAACTCTGACAAAATATTACAGCCAGTCTAAGATTTTTTTTTTTTTTTTTTTACTTCCAGATAAAGTTTAAATCGAGACTAAAGCGTTAAAATTACCAGAATAAAGTCGTAATATTAGGAGAATAACATAGTAATTCTGAGAACTTTTACATGAAAACTAAAACATTTAAATATGGAATATTGAGTTAAGTTATGCTTTATCAGTAGTCAAGTTAGAGCAGCGATTATTCATAATAAAATTACTGAAGTAAAGGTAAAAAATACTCAAAATATTTTTTCCCAAAAAAGTTACTAAAGTAAATGTAATTGAGTAAATGTAACTAGTTACTACTCTGGCTACAAATGATCAAGGGAATAATAACGTCATGTTGCATTTTAAGCAAAAAAATGCTTGTTATGTTTTTTAATATTGTGTAAAAAGGCTTCAATGGTTAAATTAAAAACCTGCAGAATGTGCTACTTTTTTATCCTGTAAGTAGTCAGAATAATTGATCAAATATTAGTTTCTGGTTCAGACTGTAGAACAGAGGCTAATCTTTTGTTTCCGTGCAGTGAGGGTGGACGAGCTGCAGATCATCAAGCGTGAACTGTCGCAGATTAAAAGCAAAGTGGACGACCTGCTGGAAAGCCTGGAGCGAATGGAGAAGGACCACAGCAAGAAGTCTGGTACGACGGCGACAGTTTCCTGCAGAATACGGCCGTTAAGTTCATCTGATGCTGCAAGTTTTTAGTAAATTCACATTTTTGATGTTTGTTTTGTAGCAAAGAGCATAAAGCCAGAGCCGGGCGAGGTGACCTCACCGCCGCACTCCAGCAGCAAGAAGAACGACGGCATAAAGAGAGAGAGGGAGAGCCAGGACATGAACAACTCGGATGAGGAGGAAGAGGACGACGATGACGAGGAGGAGGAAGAGGATGGAGACCTCCTGGAGGAGGAAGAGGTGAGAGCGGTTGCCAAGCCGTCCAGGGTGCTGCGGCATAAAATGACTGATTTTACTTAAACTTTTTCAAAAAGTTGCTACTTTTTTCAAGCATCGTTTTTGCCATAACTTGGCATGCATGTTTCCATATTGGAGGTTCGGCTTTCCAGAAACTTCATGAAACAAGAATTTAATAGGCGTATATTACATCAGATATCACTAACTAGTGACTTCTTCTAGAATCTGGAAATTATAAAAAAGAATGAACCAGATTAATGAAGGTCCACAATTCACTTCTTAATATCTTGGCTGAGTAATTTGGATTTTTCTGTGACATTAAACAAGGAGCAGTGCAACTGAAATGTTAGTAAAATTTTATTCTTTGTTTTTCCCCACATTCTCTAAAAAGGCAAAATACTCTTTTATGTCTGTGTCAAAGTATTAGGGCTAGGCTAAAAAAAAAAACCATGACAAGAGTAGTCATTTTACAAGAAAAAGTGTCACCAGAAATCACTAATAAAAGTAAAAATACTAGGAGAAAGTTGTAATGGTAAGAGAAGAAGGTCGTAATGATATGAAAAGTCGCGATAATAGTGTGAAATAACCCCGCCACCCCCCAAATTATTAAAACATAATTTAACACAGCGTTGAGGCAGAAACATTTTTCTCGAGGAATTTTAATAATCGAGGTCCTGGAATCATTCGAGGAATCGTTTCAGCCCTAATACAAGAATCAAGTCGTAATTTTACATCTCCTACACAACAAAATATTTAAAATTAAAGTGAGGAATGTCTGAGATCTTGTGAAGTTATACTTTAGTACCAGTTTTACAAATTACTTTATTTTTTATTTTTTAATGCATCGGCGTCATCAGCAGGACTTTGAGGCAATTGTTCAAACGTCTATTTATGTGGATTTCAAAGAAAGAACCTAAAATATTACCAAGCTGATTACGTTATCGAAGCTTTTGTCGTTAAAACCACATTTTTCTTGTAATTTTACTTTTTATTTTGCTAATATTAATTTATTTTTGTATTTATAAAAACTAATGTAATACTACTGCATATATAAACTTCTGAATTTGAAAAAAAATGATCACTATTATTCTGGTGATTAGCAGAGTTTTTTTATCCTGAGTGCTAAAAAACAGGGAAAGTTTGGTCTGATTTATTGTACTTTAGTTTATGTATGTTATGATTTTTATCTTTTTAGTAGTTTTAATGTTGCAGTTCTGCTCACAAATCCGTCAGGTCAAGAGTCAGGAGAGGGAGGAAGAAGAAGAAGAGGAAGAGGAGGAAGGCGAACACGTGGAAGGAGACGAAGATGACGGCGACAGCGTGAACGGTGACGACGACTCGTAGGCGGAGACTCAGCGCGGCTTCCAGAAGGAGCTCCGACTCCTGTTTTAACACTCAACGTTGTAGATACAAACACAAGTGTGCACGAAAACACGAGCATGGTGCGCACACCTTACTGTCATGTTGTCCCTGAAGATTTCCTTTTAGTTTTCGTTTAGTTGTCCAGTATTACTGTAACAGGAATATCTAGCTGTAGGTTTGTGTTTTGTTTCTTCTCGTCTTCGTGTGGAGACGGGAACATGGACTAATAATGTTCTCAGAGACACCAACTCGACGGACATCTCTTAAAGCGAGGACGGGAACTCAGCCACAGATTAGTTTTTAGCTTCTGCGTGTTTTTCTTCCTCATCTGTGAGTTTGTGTATGTTCATGTCAGTTTTTTTACATATATAAATATATAAACACTTTTTAGTTTAACTGTAAAGAAATAAATTGCAATAAAACATTAAAATCAAATCTGAGCTTTGATTTTGCCCAAAAATCTGTTTCAATTACTGCTGAAATTAGGAAAACATTCGACTTGCAATTAAAAGTCGATTAATAGTTTGGATTTAAATTATTTTTAATCGATTACTGTAATAAGGTCAATTTAGACCGCCTTTCAGTGTTGTTTGGCCGCCATCCAGGAGGGGGCGCGGCTGATAATACTTCAGTAAGCCAATAGGAAAAACAAATATGGAGGAGAGTGAAAGAAACGGAATGATTTTTATGCGATTCTGTTTCGACATATAAACACTACAAGGTCATTAAAGACTCCGTCCATTTCAGTTTTCTTTATAAACAAACTTTTTAGTTTAACTGTAAATGAATTAATTTCAATAAAACACAAGTAAATCTTAGCCTACATGTGTTTTTCTTTAGCTTTAAACTGTTAGTAGTTAGTAAGCGGACATTAGTTAATTAGTTTCAGTGTTTGGCCCCAATCCAGCAGAGGGCGCTGCTTGTCATCCTTGAGCCAGCCAGAAGAGAAACAAAGATGGCGGAGGGCGAAAGAGAGAAGGTCCGAACAGAAATGAATGCTGTGTATGAGCGCGGTTCTGTTTAGAAATATAAGCTCCTTAAAGAATCTGTTAAGGTCAGTTTATATGTATATACAAACATACTTTTTAGCTCAACTGTTTAGAAATAGGTTGCTATGAAATTGCTGATAATGGAGGGCGCCGCTGGTCATCCTTCAGCCGTTGATACAGATACAGAAACAAAGATGGCGGAGGACACATCTAGTAACGGGTAAGAAACGATCCAAATGGCGACCGGTGTGGAATCTAAAATGTGTTTTATGCGGTTCTGTTTAAAGTTTAAACTCTCCACAAGCTCCTTAAGGAGTCCATGACATGATAAAACCAATTCTGATTATTTTTTCTTCAAAATCGCTGAATTTTCGCATTTTCCCGTTCAAATGCTCGGAAGCGCAGCTGGTGAGGCAGCAGCCAGCTGAGCCTCACCTGGGATTGATCAACCTCTCGCTAACTGCACTGCCTGCCATTCTATGGGAGCCCGTTCCTCCTCTCTGTACGTCACCAATAAAATGGCTAAAAAACATTTAGTATATTAACAGATTTTCCATAATTTAGCTTATGTATTTAATGTACAGTGTTTTTTATCACCAACTGTGTGTAACGTGCTTCGTGTGCTGAGGAGCGATCAGAAACGGCAGAGACCAGATTTGAGGTGAGGCAGGCAGTTCTCCTGCTTCATGGCAGGGGGCGCTAATGATCCCAGACCATGTGACTCCACAACTGCAGAGTAAGAGACAGTAACAGCGAGCTAGCCATACAGTAAAGTCAAGTGCAGCGATATATTTATAGTTTTCTCCTCTTACCACAGCAATCACTTATTAATTATCACAAAAACCATAACCTAAAACCATAGTACTGCAACAGAATGAATGTTCTGCTCTTTGTGTGGGAAATATTTTAGTGTTTTTTGCGGCATTGTTCTCAGTGGCGTGTAGCTGCGCTGAGACAGAGCGAGAAAGAAGTGGTTTTGAGTTGTACTTTAACAGTTTTTTCCTTTGCTGTGGAGCACAGCACAAAATTAATATCATCTACTTGTCCAAGTTTGATTGAGTTAACAGAATTATTCTACGGCGGCAGCGCGGCTAAGGATGACATGTAATCTTTTTGCCCTTCAGTGTTGTCCGCATGCGCGAAATTTCCTTATATAAACAATAACATGCAGGGGGTCTATATTTGTAAATCTGATTTTGATTAAGTCAGTTCCTCACCTGCTATGAACCTCACCGCACGTCACTGGGTTGAACAGGGTTGAAGATTTTCACTAAAAGTAGCCATAAGTCCACATCAACTAGGGTATGGAGCAACATATTATATGATGAAAACAAGAAATAAATATATTTTTCAAAGTCTGTTCTTTACTTTTTCCCAAACAACAATAAATATCATTTACGTGCGTAACAGTGTTGGAAGGTTGAGCTCGACGATGATGATCTATGAATAAAAATAATGAAATATAGGCAAGAATCTTTAATAACACTTAAATCTCTTTACAGTGTGAGCGGGAAAAGACTTAAATGATGTCACTACCCGGGTGCTGAGGAAATTGGACTGAACCATTATTTATAAAAAAAGGGGGATTGTTATGCTGTTATAGGGTTGAACAAAACTGGAGGGACATGATTAAAAAGTGCTACTTTATAAGTAATTCATGTATTTTTCTCATGAATGCTAATAAAGAATTAGCATACTTTATTTAGGTTAAAGTATGCTAAAAAATGTTTATAATAGACATAATTTGCAGTTACTGGCTATTTTTTTTGTTTTATATTCAGTGAAAAATTAACATTGGTCAGTGGGGACATGCTCATTTGGCTGACCTCTATGCTTCAACAACCCATAAAATTTTTAAAAACATAATTTTAAAAATATATTTGCATGTTATATTACCAAGACACATGTATATTTCCTTTTCTTGATTTTTCTCAAAAAATGTTGTTTGCATTATATGAGAATCTTTGAGATAAGCCGAGCGGTGACACACAAAATGCACCGAATTCAGAGAATGGCCCAAAACAGGTTTGACATGTTGATGGAACTTAACAAATGCTGAAGTACTGAAACCTGTAATAACAGAAAAGAAAGGAGACGTTTAAACATTCCCCACACTTCCTGATGTACCTGTTATATTGCCAGTAAAGGATTACAACAAATCTGTTGTTTATTCAAGTACCTATTATATGGAGGGAGGGGTAGAGAGCAGAAATTGTTTCGAAACACATCAATGAAAAGATATCATTGAACATTTTTAAAACTTGCCTTATTTTTCTCATTTGTGTTTTTTCACCTACTAAGCTAAATTACAGGTCCAGTATGACAAAATACAAGTAAACATTTCTTTTAGCTTTTATAACCAAGATAGATTGGTTGTATTAAGCCCTGAAACAAATAACACACGCAGATCAGCGAGTCAACTGGTGATTGACATGGACCTGAACATTCAGATCCACATAAAGACGGTTACAAAGTCAGCCTTTTATCACCTGGAGAACATTTAAGGAGTTAAAAGACTAATGTCTACAATGCAAGTTGTAGAGAAACTCACCCATGCAATTATCTTTAGTTGCACTGATTACTTTAAAATACTTATGTTAGTTTATAAATCACTGAGTGGCTTAGCGCTAAAATACATTAAAGTTCTGTTGTTGTATGAAATTTTCAGACGGCTCAAGTTTTCTGGTCCCCAGAAACAAACTTTTAGAATTTAGCATTGAGTTTTTATGCTCCTCTGGTCGGGAACGATAACTTAATAATAATTAGTTTTATTCATAAAAGCTGAAACATCATAAAGTGTCCTCTGGATTACAACTTTGCATTACTTCTTTTTATTTTGCTACTGTAATGTAATATTTTTGTATTTATCATGTAAAGCACTTTGAATGGCTTTGTTGCTGAAATGTTTTATACAAATTAACTTAACTAAAATGAACAACTGGGGCACCGCAGGGCTTCGTGTTCGAGCACCTGACATACTAATGAATAAAAATCAGAGACAGGTAAGACATTTTCTCCTGATTTTTCCATTGTCCTTTGCTAAATGTCTCAAGCTTTCACATTAAGTTTCTTACATATCTCGAAGCAAAGCAGAGTGCTCATTAAAATGTGCTTTGTCATTCTATCAGGGTTCAACCATCTTTCATATCGTCTCACATAACAACAAAAGGCATCAACTTGTGCCAAGTGGCTTGTTTTCTTTAGCCATACTGTGACGTCTGGAGCTTTTGACAATAAGATCCAGAATGTTGGTCGACCGCCAACGAGATTGAAATCTTGCTTTCAGTTTAGTCATTTTTCTGGTGTAGTGAGTCCTTCTGGTTTTATTGCTAACTGACAGATGGCTTTATCTAATTAATGAAAACAAGACAATCCTGAGCTGGGATGGGCTCCTTTTAAGATGACAGTCAGATTTAATAAACAGACGAGACCTGCTCACATTTCATTTCACACAGTAATAAAAACATTTAAAGACAGTAATTGTATTAATAGATATGTTTACATTATTAAAAAAAATATACCTTAAATCACCAAAACGTTTGCAGAACCTGAGCTATTAGTTTCTTCATCTCGTAAGTGTTGAGAACAACCAGTGCAATATATAATGTATACATCTCTGAATTAGTTTTGTAAAAACACTTCATAAACAGCATGACACTCAGTTTTTGCTGCGTTTTAAAGCAGCACCCTTCACTGTGTCTTTGTGGGGTTATAATAGCTTCTTCATCTCTGGGTTTGATCAGGCGAACGTCAGGATGGACAGTGTGACGAAGCTGACCAGAGGCAGCACAGCTGGAGGAGAAAAACAGAAAGACGTGTTAATTAGAGAAGGTAATGTGAAATTACAAAGAATGGCACAAAATTTAAGTAACTGAAGATAGAAAACTGTATAAACGAGAAATTTTATGTCAGTTTCGAACTCTGTTTATGGTGAAATGTGGATTTCTCTGCTCTTATCTGAGAACTTTTTTTAATCTGAATAAGAAACAATTTTCTTTTGGTTGAGCAGAAATTTTAGTAGTTTACCATTAGAGTAGAAGGGACGGTTGGCCCCTGATGGTTTTGCTGTGGTGTTTGTCGAGGGTAGGAAGTTGGAAAAGTCTGTAGCATTACTGGTTGCAGCAAGTTGGAAGTTGTTAAAATCAACTGAAAAGAAAATAATTGTTTTTAATTCATGCTTCAAACGTGCAAATTTCTATCATTTACTAAACTGGAAACAGCTAAACACATAAAAAAAAAAAAGTATACACATATGTGTTTGTGCTCTTACGTTCCGTTCCAGATCCGACGACCATACGAAAGGTGGTATCGGCGGACCTGAGTCCAGCTTCGGTGGTGACATTCAGACTAGCGACGTTAAACGTACACTTGATGTTGGTACCATTGATGATGTTTTTAACATCTGTCATAGCCTGAAAATTTGAAGTCAGATTCATAAATGCTATTCCATAAATATCTAGTAGATACATTTTAAGTTAATAAATGCAGATCACATAATATTTTGTGAGTTGTGAATACTCTTACTTTCCTTTTTACCATAAAAATTTTATTCAAGTAATTTTCCGGATGTAGGAACAACGCAATGTTAAAAGTTAATCCTTACCTTCGCAAGTGTACTGTTCGCAGTTTTACTGGTTTTGTTATAAATCGTGGACATGCTGAAGAAGGACCCGTTGTTTGAGCTGTTTTGACCACAGATAAAAAGCATGAAGTTTGCCTGTGGAGAGAAGCAATGCAACATTTCAGTCAGAAATTATGAATATTGCACAAAGTTATGACTTTGTTTAATTGTCTTCAGTTTAACTTACTGTACACCATCATTCGTCATAATATTTATGTCGCCTAATTTTATTAAGCTGAGCTAAATAATGTTAAGCTACATGCATTTAATGTAAGCTAACACTTACGTTAAGCTAAACGCAGCATAAATAAATGGAATCAAGCTAAAGTAAGCTTAGCTTAGCTAAATTTTGATGTTAGTTAAGACAGTTTGATTAACTTTGATGAGGAATATTACCGCTCAGTTCCAAAATCAATGTCATAAAGCCAGACTAAGCTAAACTAAAACTCGCTAAACTAAGCTGAGTGTCATTTAGCTAAATGGTGTGACAGCGAGCAAGTATTATAAAAATGATAAGAATCATTTTAAAATGTAAAGTTACAGTTTTAATCAAAAAGTCAAAGGTTGTCCCCATCTTGTAGCTGTTTGTTTTTTAAATAATAATTTTAATAAATATAGTTGGATTAAAAGGTTGTGACAATATTTTTAAAAATCTTTGAAGTAAATTTTTTTTGGCATATCTGTTAACAAGAATATATCAACAATAATAAAATGTTGGCACTATATTGTGTTATATCAACAAATCCTAAAGATTTTTATTGGACAGTTTTGAAAAAATCTGCCATACACTTCATTTATTCTACCTTCACACATAAGCAAACATAAATCAAAGTAATTTTTATTTTACTGAATGGATTATTTAGATAGATTTAACTATTCTACTTAATATGCTACATATAAAGCCCATAAATACCAATACGAGTACAAAATAAAGAATTGTGCTAATAGAAACAGGAAGTTGCAGAAAGGTTCGTTGTAATATTTACAACCATAAAATTTAGGCATCATTAAACCCTTCTCATATATTATGCATATTGTTCAGCTAACTTCCATTATTTTGTATCTCCATGTATTTTTTTTCCCAAACATTTATTCGGAAGTACTTTTGAAAATTTAAAATAATTACCTGAGCTTCGTTGGTGAGACCTACGGCGACGTATCCGGTAGAGTTCTCTAGGGAAGAGTTCCCTCTGGCAAAGTTCCCACTGAGCTCAAAGGCCAGGTCGATGCCATTTGGGGCCTTCAACGCTGTGGGGCGAGCAGATCCAAAAAGACAATCGGTGGTGTTGCCTGCTGGGTCGCAGTTTGCAGGATTCTGCACGCACTGTTTGGTTGTGCCACATCCTGTTTTAGAAATATCACCCTATGGAGACAGAAACAAACCCAATAAGTCAATAAACAGTCAACAGATTCTTTAACTTCTGTGTTCTGGTGGAGCTTTAACCTAAAGGTTAGATACTATTTCTGTGTTAATTTAATTTAAAAATCAGATGCTGTTTCTGTTTTCTTGCTCAGCCGCTAAAACGTCTGAGTGTTAAAGCTAATGGATAACTTTCTTCAGTTGTCCTAAGCTTCAAGTAAACCATTGGTTACAGTTTAACAAAACCAAACCAAAAGATTTTGAGCTTTTGTTTGTTTCCCCATCATCAGTCAAGTCTTTCTATTTGTCCTCTGAGTCTTTAAAGGTTATTCAAACAGCAATGCTTTGAAAATTTCCACCAAATCTAAGTAAATTTGTGTTAGTAAGTTGGATTTTAGACATTTTTGTAAGTTCGACACTGCAAAAACACAATATGTTACCACATATTATTTAATTAGTTTCCAGTGCAAATATCTTAATACACTTGAGATAAAACGAGTAACTTTTCAGCAAGAAATAAGAGATTGTTTTAAGTGAATAACTCCTTAATATTTATGAATAAAACATTCATTCCACTGGCAGATAAATTAATTTATAACAAGACATCGTTCCCATATAATTAGTGAAATAATCTTCTAATGGAACTAGAACTTTTTCTTCAATATTAAAGAATTATTTACTTAAAACAATCTCTTAAATCTTGCTGAAAGGTTTCCTATTGCTTAGTTTTGTCTTTCTTAAAATGTATCAAGATATCTGAACTAGAAACTAGACCAAAATTACATTAGGTAAGATTTTGTGTTTTTGCAGTGAGATCTCTTTATCTTGTAAGTACATCAAAGTTGTTGGTTATAAAGTAGGTTAAAGTATTATCATTACAGTAATAATAATAAATACTAACCTGTGACAGTACTGGCTGGAAACTGAGAGCCAGGAAAACCATCATTGCGGCGAAAACCTGCATCATCTTATGTTCCATTTCTGCCTGGAAAATATAAATATTTACACAAATCATGTTAAAAAAAATTTGTTTTGAGGATTTTTATTTAACAAAAAACATTAAAATGGATAATTTAATTTTACAATATGTCTTAACTTTGTATACACAATTGAAATTTGAAATGTAATCAGATACATATGATAAAAAAAGGATTTATGATTATTCTGTTCTTTTTCACAGAAATACAACAGAAAAACATAAATAAATCTTATTTAAAATGGTTTACAAAATTACTTTAACTAATTTGGTTTACTAAAAATGATCAGATTTAAAGTTTTAATCTTTAAATTAGTAGAAAAAACCCAAACCGGTTCTTGTAAAGAAACATAAAGTAAAGTCTTGACTTACTGGATGTGAAGTTTGGTTCAGGGAGGTGTTGTTGGCAGCAGGTGTTCTGGAGTTCTGTTCAGTGGGGGAAGCTGATGGAGCTTTTCTACATCCACCTGGAAAGGGGCGGGGCTTAGCAGGAATACCTGTCTGGGTACTAGGATGACACAGGTGTACTTTTGTTTTGTCTTTCTGTCAGTGGAAAAAAAGGTTTCTGTGGAACGAGTTTGACCGCTGAGGGGATTTATGAGATATATTACAGTCAGATGAGATGGTCATCTTTAGATCGTACAATGAATAGATTTTTTTAGTGTAATGTTACAGAATCTTAACTGGATTTACGTCTGGATTTAACTAGGACACTTCTAAACCTTCATTTTGCTGCTTCATCCTTCAGCAAAGCAAAAACACAAAATATTACCAAGTATTTTTGGTTTAGTTTATCGTCCAAATATCTTAGTACACTTGAAATAAGGCAAAACTCACTTATAAGAAACTTTTCAGAAAGAAATATAAATTCTTTTAAGTAAATAATTCCTTAAAATTGATTTTAAAAAATGAAATTTTTCCATGTTATAAGTGAAATAATCTGTCAGTGGAAGTAGTACTTCTTTTGTCATCAATGTCAAGGAGTTATTTACTTAAAACAAGCTCTTATGTCTTTCTGAAAAGTTCTTTCAAGTGTGCAAATTTACTTGCTCTAGAAACTACACCAGTTTTAAGACGAGCTTTTAAAGCTCGTCTTAAAACCCATCTATTTTATTTGGCTTTCAACTCTAGCGGGATCTAGTTTTAAATTGTATGTTTTGTTTTTAAATTGTAAGTTTTTATTTTATGTTTTTTATTGTTATGTTGTGTTTTGATGAACAGCACTTTGTATCAGCTGTGGTTGTTTTAAAGTGCTTTATAAATAAAGTTGGTATGGTATGGTATTTTCCACTAACAGCTAAAGAAAACAAGACATTTTGAATTAGAATATTAAGTGAAACTAATAACAAAATCTTGTTTTAAAAACAGAATTAATCTAAAAGTCATATTTTTGTATTAAATTATCTCTTGAATTGTGGTCAGAGGGCCACAACAAATCCGTCTAATGGCCACAAAACGGCCCACGCTCCCCACTTTGAACACCCTTGCTGTAAAATCTTGATACCTGCTCAGATTTTAATCTAAAAATTACAGTTTCAAAGAATGTAAATGTGGGCTAATACCTGCTAAAAGCTTATTAAGGTGAAGAGTATTTACACATAAAATAGTTGCGTTACAGCGGTGTTGAAATGTTTTTCAGGTGATGGAGCCACATGGTAATTAGTTAATAACATGTGGAATGCGACACCTGAGGCGTTTTTAAGGCTTTGACGTCATTAGGCAAAGAAAACTGGACGGTTTGGTGCCATGATGCCAAACCAGGACGGGCTGCATTCCTTCCTAGCTACGCTCTGGTTTTGCCTTTCAATTAGTCACCTTAACGCTGGAAGTTTTCCAAATTACATCGTCTGGATTTACAGCCACCAGCGCTGCAATTAAAACAAAAATATATTTAATCTATTGTTGTAGAGGTAACCTATAGATTATATTTACAGGAAAATTTGAGGTCGGTGTTTAAAACTGGATCATGTTTCTGTTGTTACCAGAAGAACTCAGGAAAACAAGTCTAATTTTAAAAAACACCGTAAAACATCAAATGTTAACATTACTGCAAAAAGAAAAAAAAACAATCTATTTCGATTAATGCCACACAGTCAGCATCTTAAATGTTTCTCATTTTTTCTGGTAAGGAAGAAAACAAACAATAATGTGGAGCTGGAAACCTTATCGACTGGATTCCGAAGATGTTTTGATTTATGGAAACTTCTCGTAAAATTGCCCAACATGAACTTCCTTGTTTGCAATAATCTGTGTTTATTCAGCTTACGGGAAGAAGGCGGTGAAAACTAATAAAGGAGAAAGACAATTTTAGAGTTGAGCTTCAAATGGGATTCATTTATTGCATTGCATTTTATTTCATCGTCACTATTTTTTTTTTTGTATAAATGCGACATAACAGCTTTTTTACTTTGGGATCTGTAAAGTATTTTTACTTTTGTTTGAAAATGTCTTTGGTTTCTGCACCTTTAAGCAACTCTACTGGCGATAAAAAAAAACATGCATTAAAGTTACCAATGATAAGAGAATTAAAGAAATAAAACAAGATTAGATCATTATTAGCCTTTTTAATACAGTTGGAGATTAACTTAATCAGTTAGTCAGACTTTTTCATTCAAACTAATAGAAAATATAAATTTAAGCTAATGCATTGAAGTAAATAATACCGTCACTTTCTTAAAATAATAGCCTATTAGACATTTTTTGCCAAAAATGTGGCCAAAAGAAAATAATTTTTGACATGAAATGATAAATTTTAGGAAGGTGACAATACGTAAACAAAACACAAAATAGATTTTTTTGGATGTAAATCAAACTTATAAAACGTAAATTAACAAAAAATAGAAATGTCATTTTTAATTGAAGTAAAAAATATTTAAACAAAACATAAAATAACTACTTTTATGGGGGGAAATAAAACAATATTAATGTTTAAATCCTCTTCATTATGCAATAAAGTGTTATTATTTATTTGTATCTCAGCGAGTTTCAGATTAAAAGTTCTTAGTTTTCCTGACAAAAGTAATGATAAAACAAACTTTTCATTATATAAAAGTTTGCAATGATAAAAACATTAAAGAGATAAAACATTATGGGATAATTATTAATCTTTTTAATTTAATTGAAGATGCAAGTAAATGCAATTATTTTTGTTTTTGAACTTAATCAGACTTTTATCATGTAAATTAACAGAAAATAGAAATTTAATGCATTGAAGTAAAGAATATTTAAACAAGACACAAAATAAACAGATTATTATTTTTTTTAAACAAAACAATAAAAAAAGTTTAACTTTAAAGCCTCTTCACTAAACAATAAACTCTTATTTATTTGTTTATTGTTGTGCTTAAGACTGAAATTTGCTGCTTTTGTTGGGGAAGCTCGTGCATCTGTTTGATCTTTTTGTGATCCTCAACCCAACAGACCGCCTTTGTTCTTTTATTTACTTTCTGGCTCAGAACTTCTCGTGGCCGAACCCGGCCCAGCTACCTTTGTTTAAAGAGCGACAGAGCAAATAATAGAATACAAGAGAGACAATGAGGCCTTTCATTGGGAGTAGGTCCATTTGAATACTGCTGCGAGCATCGCTGACCGTCGCAGAGACGTAATTTAAAGAAGAGGTAATTAACTAAACAACCTGTAGCATTGTTAGAGTTTATAAAACCATTAAAAAACCATAGAAAAGAAATTAGTTTAGACTTGAGCCTCTGCTTTGTTTTTGATTTAGGCATTTTGTGGCGAAGTGTCTGAGTGTTTGAACAGCAGGGTGGAGCCGCATATGGAGGTCAGATCAAAGGTCACCAGGTCTGTTTAATGTTCCATCATGACAGAAAGTTCATGTAAACGACTCCAAGCTTTTAACGATGCAGTCTCAGCTGGTTTTACAACCATTTTCACCCCCATGAGCTCACAGCGACCTTAAAGGTGACCTATTACGCTTCCTTGAACATGTCAGGACAGGTTTATGGGCTACACAAAACACATTCATTACATGTTTTGCTCAAAAACATTCTTACATGACAAGATTTTAGTCTGTTTTAGTGCCTCTTGTCACTCTAAATCCAAATAAGTTGCTGGCCACGCCCGCCCGACTCAACGTTTACAGTCGCACATGCAAAAGGCTGCAAACAGATGTGCAATTTTGCAACCATAGATCTTTGAAAAGCAGAAGCAGAGCCTCCTGCACAAACAACAAGAATACAGCAGGTGTTTCTGGATGGTAACTCAACAGTAATTCTTGTCTTTTCCAGCAGCCATTATACAGTGATAAAATCAGTTGACTAAACATCTTGGAGCTCAGCTGGGGTTGCTAGGAAACAGCACAGAGCCCATCGAATGTGACTTAACTTATTGTTAAACAAATCAGCCTGGTAAAAAACCAGACCTCTCTATTCGGGCTGGTGACTTGGCTGCTGAGAAACGATTTCTTCCTTTCGATTCTGTTGAAGCTTTAAATTTTACCAAATTTCTAACGCTTAGTTGTGACGTATGTAACACACCAGTTTGACCCTATGAAGCTAAGAAATTGATGTCATTGTTCTGTTCGCTGATTGGTGCGGTGGAAATTCTGCCAGAGGAATCCCAGTGAATGGGAGAAAGTCCAGACCGTCTGTGAGTCGAGTGGAATTGCACAGAAAGGTAACGGTCAGGCTGCCGGGAAAAACGCTGGGTGGATTTTTTTAAGTACTTGGGCTGGTTTTAGAAGCAGTTCAAACCCAAATAAAAGTATAAAAATATTGAAAAAGTGAATTTTGCGTAATAGGTCGCCTTTAATGGCCCAATGACTCCTAGTGTAACCCACTAGTGTAAATATCCCACAACAGGAAGCCCAGTTCTTCTAGGGCTGGGCGAGGTGGCTGAATTATCTTAAAACAAATTAAACTGATTATAACTGAATCACATGCTGCTTTTTGTAAACCGGTATTAGTAATAAAGTATTAATACTGGAGACTATTTTTGGATTCATGGGTGGAGACTCTTCTGAGAACCTTTCATTTCAGTGAAATCCTCTTTGCTGTGGTAAACTGGTTTTGTTTTTGAGAACAGTTTGATGCCGTGACTCACAATCATCTCTCACTTTGAAATGTGACGCTTTACCAAAAACCAGACACACCTGCAACTGTTACATTATTTCTGTGCAGAATTGCTTGAGGCAGTTCCAAAACATTGTGCAACTACAGTAGTTCCTTAGTTTGCCACAAATATTGGCAGACATTGTTATTTTTGAAGGAAGGGAATTTGAAGAAAGAACAAGGAAGAGGTTTTAGATTTGAATACACAGCAGCAAAACTTACAGCAGATTGTTTTTGAATGCGTTGCGTATATTTCTGAGATTAAATCTGCCATTAAATCTGTGAAGCGTCCTAAGTTTGAATAGTGCATGTATATTGGAATGAAGGATGTAAACGTTTTGTTTATTTTCCACATACTTAATGATCTCCAGACCATTTTGAACTGAGAGTTTAAAGCTCTGTACTCATCTGTGGTGTGAGCTCAATACAGTCAAAGTATTAAAAATATACACAACTCCTACGATGGCAGTTTGGCTGAATTTTTTAAATATTTACTACTTTGCAAGGGGCCTGGTGTAGATACAAAAAGAATAGTGAATATCCACCAAGACGTCTAAAAAAACAAGGACATTTTTGAGTTTAAGAAGTTGAAAATTTTCTAGAAAAAAACGTGGAAATTTCTGAGTTTGAAAAGAAAATATTGCTAGAAAAAAACCATTTTGAGATTAATCACAGGAATTATTTTTTTTCTTTAAGAGAAGAGTTTCAATCTTTTTGACTTTTGGAAATTTTCTGAATTTCAAATGTAATAAAAAAAAATTTGTAACTTTAAGAAATTTCCATGTGTTTTTCTAGAACATTTCTGAGGTTTTCAAGCAAATTTCTGAGGTTTTCAAACTCAGAAATGATCTTATTTTTTTTCTAGAAATAAACAGATTTTTCACACTTTAACCTTTTTTAATGCCTTAAAAAATCAAAACTAGTAGATTAAATTCTGACTCAAAACATCATAAATCATGCATGGAAAAATCCCCAGTAAGTTTGGTTTAAACATAAAAACACTGTGTTCTTGTTTATCTTTGTCGTCACGCTGGTTCAGTTGGAGGCCAGAACATTCGGAAACTATCTTAAATCTCACGCCTCTAACTTTTCTCCCCATTAGTCATAAATTCCTCGTCTTAGATTTGTTCTTATTCTGGGAACATTGATTTCATTCGTTGAATCTGATCATGGTGCCGGCCAGAACGGCCTGAGATTGTGAGGGAAAATTCTTTACCGCCCGAAAATGAAGTTGTGTCATCAAACACCGGTTGCATCCAGCCGCTCCGGCCTGCAGGTATGTTGTCAAAACGATCACATCTTTTTGTCGAAGGAGCTTTCCTGGAAGGAATGCATTAATAGAGAAAAAAATGTGTTTTAGCTTGCTTCAGTCGCAGGTAAACTCCTGTTTTATGTAAATACGCAGCAGCGGTAAAGGCTCTAAAACTTTTCCAGAGATAAGAAAGAAGTTAAAAAGCATCACCTTTAGTAAATAAGCCCCGACCTGAATGTAAAGAAAGTTTCCCCCGTTTGTTCCTTCAGGGCCCTTTGTCTCCATATTTACAGACTCTGATTACATATTCAGTTTTAGTGGAGGACAAACAAAATAATCTGATAAGATTATCTGGTCCCTGATCAAATGGTTGGTATGTTTATGTTTCAGAAACTTTCTTGATAAAATCCTAAAAGAGGATACACAAATGTGATTAATTATATTTTATTAAACTTGATCTGAACTTTTTTGATATGTTTTTCAGATAATTAATAAATGTAAGTAAGTTACAACATTTAAATAATTGTTTTCTTACCATTATTTTAAGTTCAAGTAAAAATAATTTTTACTCACGTTTGAAAATGATTGTGATTTGAAATGCGGGGCAGCAGCACCCTCTTATGGTGGCAGAAGGAAGTGCAACATAACGGTAATCAACAGAAGCAAGCTTTATATTGCTCTTAAGAAATAAACTCTGGGGAAAATAGTTAAAATAAAATTAATTAATTTGAGCTTTAGCATGGTTAAGATTAGGCAGAAACTTTAAAAAATTGAAAAACCCTTTATTTTACTGTTTTCAGACTAGTTTGGCATTCTTTTATTATTCTGTTGTGTGAATAGTTACTTAAAATGAGTTGTTAACCAGAAGTTTTCTACAACCTACTGGTTTTTAAACATGTAAGAATAAAATTTAACACGCAGAAAGAGGTGTAATGTTTGGCATTCTGGATGTAAAGGAGTAAATAAATACCATTTGATGCTAAACTCAGTGAATTATGAAGGATTTCAAATGTTTTTGTTTGCTAAAGCAACTCATGGGGGCACCAGAAACAGCCAACCAGGAAGAGCGCCTTAGTGCTGCCAATCAATCTTGTGTACATGCTGCTCAATGAGCTGATGGCAGAGAAACAGCTTACCTTTACACGAAAACTATTCACAACAGCCTCTGGGAGAGCAAAGCATAGCAGCACATAAAAGCATGATTGACAGCGCTAAGACCCGCCTCCTGGCTCTGATTGGTTGTTTCTGATTCAGTTGTGTATTTCTTTAGCTGGCACTGGGAGCACTGGGAGAAGGCAGAGAAAGGCTTCTCAGAGATTATCTGTCTCATACTAACCTGTCATGACAGGGTGGCAGTTTGAACAAAACTGTAAAATAAATAAATAAATAAAAGTTACAAGTCCAATATATCTTTGTTTAAGACTTTAACTTTAATCTTTGGTCAGTAACTGAGTTTCTTATAGGACCAAGTTGAACTATTAGATCCTATCGATCGAGCTAACTAGCTAGCTATCTAGTCAATTCTAAGCTTTCTGGCTCCCCCTAGTGGCCGTTTACTTTACTACTCATAGACATAAAAAACCCCTGTAACAACAATTTTTTTAAAATATATATTTTATTTGTTCAGTAAATAACCAGCATCATAGAAAACCAAGTTTATATATATGTATATATAAACAGAATAAAACATTTTAAAAAAGCAGAAATCTTGATGTCTGGTTAAAGTGCGCTGAGTGGAAGAAAGTCTGTAACAGTCACAAGTTTCAACCCGTTGAAGCTCCAGGTCGGTTTTTATAGCAACCGAATATAAAACAGCTGACAGTGAAAATAATATTTTAAAAAACTAGTAGATGAAACTATAAGCAGCATTTTGTTTACAAATAAGCACTTAAATATTTGCAGTTTTACCCCAAAAGCAGCAGCGATATAAAACAGCAACAGGCTCCATGTTTCCCACTCAAACGTTGAAAGTTTTGAAAACAATATTTTCAGAGAAAAATATAAAAAAGTTCAAAACTCAACAAACATAGTTGTGTCAGATCACGACTTTATTATTGTAAAAAAAAAAGACCTTATAGCCATTATTAAAAATGCTTTTGGTTTTTATTTGTCTCTGAAGAAGATTCATATTAAAACCTCACCGGTGCTGTTTCTTAAAACTGAAATTAAACCGTTGTTATATTATGAATTATTTAAAAAGTGATGCTTTTCACTTACAAACTGTTTATCTGAGGAACTAAAACAACTTTAAAATTTAAAGAGAGTATTAAAAAGCGTCAGTATTTCTACATTTTGTAGAAGTTCCATTATTGGTAATTTTTCTCTCAGTGTAAACACATAATGTTTAAGTCAGTTAAAAAGCCCACTGCCCTTAAAGCTGCAGTACGTAACTTTTATAAAAAAATATTTATTACATATTTGTTGAAACTGTCACCATGTCGAGACGCCAAACAGTAAAAAATGAAACAGATAATCTGGAAAAAATCAATTTCCTCTGCCTTCTCAAGCCACCAATCAGAGCCAAGAGGCGGGTCTTAGTGCCTGAAGGTTCTCCATGTTGGACCTTGAACATCTGCAGAAGCTTTTCTCCATCTTAGAGAAAATCTTGCAGAAAATCCTGTTTTTCCTCTTTTCTGTGATTTTACCACGTTAGTTTGGTTTAGTGTGATCATTTCTTCTAAACTCTGGTTTAGATGTTCAGGCCGTCGTGCCCCAGGCATCGTATTTGGACCTTGATCCGTTCCGGCTGTGCCCGTACTCCCTGCCACTTCCTCTCCTCCTCTTGTTGCTGGTTTCCTGCGGCTCTCTCGAAGCGCCTCCGGACGCTCTCCACTCTGCCGCTCCGCTCTTCGTTCTCCCTAACATGATGGCTCGTCTTCCTCTCCCTCGGAGATTCTTCGTCTCTGTGGCTTCGATGCAAGTCTTTTCTTCCCGTTTCCTCCTCTGCTCCTCCTCCAGCTGTCTCTGTCTCTGGGGTGACTTCCCCTCTCCTCCCTCCTTTCTCGTGTTTTTCTCGCTCCAGCTGCTGTGTCTCCTCGACGTCTCAGTTCTCCTCTGGGATTTCTCCTCTTTCTTTCTGCTCATTTTTAGGCTTCGTTTTGATTTCTGGGGTTTTGTTCGGTTCTTTAGACTTTTCAGGCTTTTTCTCGGGTCTCTTTCCAGGCGACGTTTGGTTCCCAGTTTCTTTCTCTTTCTTGCTTCCTTTCTCAAATTGTTCTTTTAAAACGTCTTTTTCTGCTTTCACACTCGTTTCATTTACCTTCTTCTCAGATTTGGATTCAGACATTTTCTCACCTTTGTCTTTTTCCTCCACTTCTTGTTCCTTCATACTCTTCTCTTCCTTTTTCTCTTTCTTTATTTTAAAAATGTCCAACACCGACTCTTTGCTCTTCTTTGGCTCCTCATCCTCCCTTTTTTCTTCCACATCTTTTTCCTTCATGCTCTTCTCCTCTTTTTTCTCCTTAATTTTAAAGATATCCAATGCCGTCGTCTCTTTGCTCTTCTTCGGCTCCACCTCTTCCTCCTTTTTGTCCAGTTTCTCCTCCAGGAAGTCTATCTCCTGCTCCAGCTCTGCCAGTTTCTTCGGGTCGGGCTCAAACTCGTCCTCCACCTCCACCTCCACCTCCTCGACGTCCTCGTACTCCTCCACCTCGATGCCGTCCATCGTCTTCTGCAGCTGCGTCTTCACCTTGTTCAGCTCCAGCAGGCCTTCCTGAAGGTCTTTGCACACCTGCCGGATCTTGACGGCGAACTTGGTTTTGGCTCCCTTGTGGAGTGTGTGGGAGTCTTTGGCGAGGAAGAAGATGTCCAGGGCGAGGAAGAGGGCGGACATGACGCCCGTGGTGATGCTGACGGCCTTGACGGCCTTGGCGGCGCCACCGGCTGCGCCCAGAACCTGAACGGTGCTGATGAGCTTATCGGTGTTGATCATCAGGGCTTTCCCCGCCCGGCCGCCCTCCTTCATCACGTGTTTAATGTTGTGGTTTAGAGCCTTTTTGGTGGCACTTTCTGAGTATTTCTCAAAATCCCACTCCTCCAGGGTGTTCATGCCCTCCTATAACAGGAAGCAACAAAACCAGACGATTAGCAGCTGCCTAACCATAGAACTGCACAAACTGAAATGATGAAAATGAATCATCTTAATGGAAACACTCATGTTTTTTCATAAACGGTTTGAGCGCTACACTGCAAATAGTTTTTCATCAACTAGTATTGATGAACTAGTTCAACTGGCAGATTGTTTCATTTCAATTATAGCATAGGAAAAATGTTTTAATTAATCTGCCATCAGGACTGGAACTTTTTCATCAATATTAAGGAATAATTTACTTAAAACAAGCTCCCATTTCTTGCTGAAAAGTTACTTGTAAGTTATTTCTCATGAAGTGTCAATAAACAAGCAATAAACCAATTAATCACACAATAAATTAAAACAACTCAATAATTTCCATTTGGATGATTTATAGTTTTTCTACCAAAACCTGGATGATAAAAATCTTCAGTCTGGTGTTTTGGTCTCAACCAGCCCTTTTTTGAAGGACAGTTTTGTTTGCAGAGACTTTATGATTTATTAATTTGTCATTTCTGTTTGTTTATTTTTATTTTGGATATTTAAAATGTCTTCCAGTTCCAGTTTTATTGCTTGTAAATGGTCTCAAAACAATCTAATTTATCGCAATAACTTCAATTAATCGTCAAGCAAAAATGTTTTATTGTGACAGGCCAACGAAGAAGAAAACAGGAAGTAGAGTTCTTTGTGGTTTGTAGTTAATTTCTTTGTTCGGACAACGTGCAGCTGGCTCCATCAGCGCTCTCTCAGCATCACACAGTTCATAAAAAGTTTTGTGTCATTTACAGAAAAGCGATCACTCTTCTCTAAAATTGCTGACTATAAATTTTCTCAAAACACTGCATCCAAAGCATAAACAGATTGTCGCTCCATCACCTCAATAAGATGCTTACCTCTCCTCCTATGGCTGAATAATCTTATGTAACTGTTTACATCCGTCGCTGCCATCATTTTAATGACTTATCACATCGACAATCATATTCACGTTTAATTTAATTTCTTATTTAATCAACACACTGCATTTGTGAAATTGTTTTCGTTCAACATTAGCAGAATATCGACAGAGATCTGCTCACATTTGTAATGGAAATGCAGCTAATGATGTTCGATTTTACAGAAATGCCAAACATGGGTTTTAATGTGAGTCTTAATGTGAGACTTTGGCTGTTTCTAAAGTGCTTCTAAAGGTCATGACCTCCAGTTCAGCCAGAGTATCCAAAATGGTGTGTTAATGAAATATAAAACTTTGCATTTGCCATTAAAATGTTTCTAATTTTATTTTTTATTTGTTTTCTTGTTTAGAAATCAATGAACGAACCGAACACAGATTGATTTGCTTGTGAATGCTTAAACTGGTCTCTTTTCGGTTTTCTGGAGGTCCTTTAGGAGTTTTTAATGGACTTTTTAATTGAGTTTTCCCACCATTTTCAGGGGAAAAGTTTCCGTTTTGTTGTTTTAAAATAATTTCCTCACCTGAACGAACTCCAGGCACGTCCTGATGTCCTGGATCTCCTCCTGGTAGCCCTGGATCATCTTCTCCACCTTCTTGCGGTCCATGTTGGAGTGCACGGTGTCGGTGATGTTGGCCGTCGCCGACGTGATGCTGCCGGCCGTCGCCACTCCGATCCCCACCGCCGTAACGATGACCGACGCCCCGAAGGTGAACGGAGCCAGGATGAGGCCGGTGATGGTCGCCAGGCTGCCCGCCACGCTGGCCACGCCCCCTCCCACTGCGGCCGACACCGTCTTCTTGTGGAACTCGTCTGCGGCGTCGGCAATCGCCAACAGCTCCAGGATGCGGTGCTGCAAGGACGCCCCCCGCTGGTTGAAAAGGTGAACGAAAACTCTGGCTGCCATGTAGACTCGATCGGCTGCCTGCTCCATCACACTGCAGACAGAAAATAAAAATCACAACATCAGGATGGAAATATGGAAGGAGTTTCTACAGAAACAAATCTGCAGTCTTTGATTTATTGGTTTATTGGACACATTATTTTGTTATTTTGCCAATAAAATGAACATTTTGACTTAATTTAGCTTCTTATCAAAAATATTACGCTAATTTTTATGGGGCTATTATTTGTTGCTGGAGAATGAAATTTATCTTGAAAAATAACAACAAAAACCAAATGTATTCGACTCACTGTGAATCTGTCCACACGATTGGACTGAATGAACTACTTTATGGATTTCAATAAATAAATTGAATCTGTTTTTGAAGCATCTTCAGAAATGACTGAGTATTTGGGCCATACTAAGAACTAACAAAAAATAAAACTACCAGAAGAGTCATAAGATTACGCCTTTATTCTCTTTCTTTTTTTAAACTTTATTCTCATAATATTTTGTCTTTATTTTGGTAATTTTTTTTTACTTTATTCCTGTAACTTTGTGACTTTATTCTTATCATGAGTTCATGTAATTTTATTAATTTTTTACATTTTTCTATTGTGACCCTAAAACACCACTGTGTCCAGACATGTTTTGTAAATTAAAATTATGAATGGACGGATGCACAAATGGACAGAGAAATGCAACATTTTTAAAAAGTGGAACAAGGAATAAAGTCTAGAAATATAATCCCCAATAAAATAAACCTTTTCTTTTGCAGTTCTTACATTTGTTCATCTTCCTCCTGGAAATTTGAGGTCTCGTTCCACTCGGTCCAACCTGGAAACCAGCGGCACAAATCCGTCAGGCAGAGAACAAGAAACAAGCATGAACCAAATTCATGTTAAATTTAAAACCAGTACAGTCTGATATCAACCTTCCGCCGAGTTCCACCACTCCATCAGCTCATTGTTCTCCTGAAAACAGATCCTTCTGTTAATCTGGAGTTAGTCAGTTATTTAACATTTTTTAAACACGTTTTAATCCCACCTGCTCCATCTGGGCCACGCTTTCTTCAGTGGGATATGCTGCCATCTCCACCGGCTCCACCACCACCGTTCTCTCCTGATTAACAAATAGTTCAAGTTTCTGGAGTTTTTTTTTGTTTTGGGGATTTTTTTAAATCAGAAAAACACACAAATATGTCTTATTCTTATAAAGGGAAAATATTTTAGCTGTAAAAATCTGGATTTCATTCAATCAGAGATGCTGTTTAAGTTCTGTTTCTCTAGGCCTGATAAACACTAAAACAATGCAGGAAGAAACAGTAGAACATTTTAAAGGTTTACAATGTGAAACATAAACTTTCAATTTGAAATAATTTCAGCTAAAAACTCCAACATCCTTTAATCAGTAAAGGAATAACAATGATTAAAAGTACATGTGCACTATTTAAAAAACTTCCTTTTTAGTTCTTTATTTGTTGCAATAAAATGCTGGAAAAAGAAAATAATCCTTTAAAGAAAGGCTTAGGATCTGAAGTTATATGTCAATATTATAATAAAGATAAGAAAATAAATAATTTATTTATAAATAACTTGTGGAAATTAATTTATCTTGACCTGTGGAGTGTTCAGCTCCTCCATCTCAACGCTCTCCTCAATCACAGGCATTTCACTGGATTTCTGTATAGTCAAAAATAAAATAATGTTAAATAAATGTATCTGTTTTTAATAAAGAAATAAGTCAGTTTCATATGTAAAACCCCCATTAAGCAGAAAATACCTCGTTGGACATTCTGGGAAGAGTTTTCTTGACTCGGAAAGACACAACCTGTCAAACGTAAATAAGAACAAAAGAAAACTTCAAGAAAAACTTTACATTTCGCCACTATAAATTACTCCAAACACTGTTTATTATTCTGCAACTCATAAATGACAAAGTAAAAATAACTTGCTCTTTGTTTCTTCTTTATGGTTCTCTTGCAACTCAGTCCGCGTCCAGCAGGTGGCGTCGCGTCTTCATCTTCCTGCAAACCAACAAATAAAGAAACAAAAACATCATCAGGTAACTGGAACACAAAACTGCTTAATTTAGGTTTATATTTGATTTTACTCAATATGAACTTGTTTGTATTTTATTTTCTGCAATTAAAATCAAACTCGAGACTCTCAAATTTCAACATAATCAAAGTCAAAACCTAAATCTTTTATATAGATTAATTTTGCAGAGATTTATTTCAGGTGTAAATTTATTTTAATTTGATCATTAAAGTTTACAGCTAATGAAAAAACCCAAACCCAAAAATATTGTCTAAGAGCAATAAATAATTTTAATACAAAAAAACTCTTAAATGCTTTTTTATCTTGATAAACTCTGTTTGCCACATTGCTGATGCAACTTTTTCTACCACATTTTTTCCTTCCACTCAACTTACCATAATTAGACAGAACCGATCATGAACAGCCAGTTTTTTATATTACTCCATGTGGAATGAATCTAATTAACTAATGATTTCAAACTAAAATAATTTAATTTAAAGAACTAGTTTGAAACCTAACGTTTATATTGTTACCAGCAGTAGCAGAATATTTATATTAATTGTTTTTTTTTTATAGAATCAGGTTGTTTTTACCTGCTGCTCCGTATTTCTAGGCGTTCGTCTGAAAATCCCGGACATCCTGGCTTTTTTCTCCTGTTTCATAAACATTATGAAGGTTTAATTTAAATTAAGAGGGAAAAAAGTGTTAAGACTATAGTGTAAATCTAAGGGTCTTACCTTGGTGGTACTGGAGGTGTCACAAAGATCATCTGTACTGGCTGACAGTTTTTGTTGAGAGGCGCTGTCGTCCTTTAAAAAGAAACATTTAATCATTTTAAGGAGAATTCAAACAAAATGATACAATATGGACAAAACCTTGAGATTATACCCAAATATTTGGACATTTTTAGTGAATTAACAAACGTAAAATACAGTTTTCATCAAAAAGGTCTGAAAATATTTTAATTCTGGATTAAATGTTTGGATTTTAGCTAATTTAGACCCTTAAATCTGAACAAATTAAGAAAATAAAGCTGTATGTTTTGCTCATGTTATCGGTTTTGTGATGCTCCAGTGTTTAACTCCAGAAATGACTAAAAGGATTGTTAATGTTTGCTCTAGTCAAAGGTTTTAGGTTTCAGCTCTTACGTTCCCGGCCTCAGTGAGGCTGTCCCAGCTGGACGACAGCTGCTTCGTCAGCGGATCCTGGAAAAGAGAAAAATCATTTCAACATTAAATTTCCAAATCACTTCAGCAATTCATGAGCTTTTATATAACATACTGCAACTGATGTTTGCACTGCACCAACACGAAATTATAGCAAGTAATTTTGGTTTAGTTTCTGGTGCAAATATTTTAGTAAACTTAAAACGAGAGAAAACAAACTTACAAGTAACTTTTCAGCAAGATATGGAGCTTTTTTTAAAGAAAAGTATTCCTTAATATTGATAAAAAAGTTCTAGTTCCATTGGCAGATTATTTCACTTATAACAAAATATTTTCCCATGTAATAAATGATATAATCTGCCAATAGAAATTCAATTTTTTCATCAATATTAAGGAATAATTTACTTAAAAGAAGCTCCTATATCTTCCTGAAAAGTTACTTTGTTTTCTCTTATTGTAAGTTTACTAAAATATTTGCACTAGAAACCAAAACCACCTGCTAGCATGTTGTGTTTTTGTAGTGTGGATGGATGTTTTCAGTTTTATTATCTGCCAAAGTTGATGCTAACCATCATAATATTATTACTTTATCACAACTAAACAAACTGTTGTCATAAAATGAAAATCGTTGCCTCTACCTAAAGCTTACTGAAACATCAACCGGACATGAAACTATAAATCCGACTTCAGATTGGCAGGATTTGTTCAAAGTAACATTTTCCCTCTATTTTAAAGAAGAATAAATATGTTGAACATCAGAGATGAACAGTTTAGGTTTTACAAATAAAATAAATACTTTTGATGTGTTAAATGGTGTCATCACCTCAGCAGCAACAGAGCGCGGAGACGGTTTGGGCGACTTTTTACAGAACCCTGTAAGTCCTCCTGTTTTCTCCTGCAACAGATACTCCCTTAAAAATATGCTAAATATTTGAGAAGAGAAACTAAATTAAGTCAAAATGTTAATCTCGATTAAATTTTCTTTTACTTTTGCTGGGTTTGCCTCCTGCAGATCTTCAGTGCTGCCAAACAACGTTGTGTTTTTGCCGGTCGCATTTGTCCCCTAAAGACACAACAGAGGTTAAAATCTGGATAAAGAATAAAACAGACACAAAAATGTTCAGCAGAGTTTTTATTCTACCTCCTCTGCAGGCTTCGCACTTCTCTTAAACATGCCGCTGAAAATATTTTTGCCCTAAAAATAGAAAAAAAAAAACCCAGCCAGATCTAGAAGTGTTAGACAGGAGGTGGATTCAAAGCGAAACATATTTGATTTTCAAACTTTGGAGGAAAAACACATTGATTAGTTTTAAAGGGATTAAAGAAGGAGAAGAAGGAGAAGTGAAGTTCAGGTTTTCGTTTGGCTCAGAGTGTGAAACCAACGGGACTGACCTCGTCTAGCAAGTTGTCAAAGCTTGAAGATCTTTTGAATTTTCCAGCCAGGCCTCCTTTTTTCTCCTGGAATCACACAAACATGATTAATATCTATTAATTTCATGAAAAACTGAAATTGGACTGAATATTAACCATCGAGTTATCTCTGTAGCCACATATTTAGGCTGCTGGAGAATAAACTGATCACTTTCTCCTAATACTCTCCAATTTCAACTATTTGCTGCAACTTAAACTACGGCTGAAATGATTAATTTGAATAATTTGACCCATATTCGTGTTTATGTTTATAGGAGGTGAAAGAGAAACATGAACACATTTATTAATCCACCAATACGACACTGAATAGTCTCAGGATATTAAATCAACTTTAGCAGCAGCTGGTCTGATCCACGTTACAATAATTTAGTTTATTTAGTATTTAAGGTAGCTTAGAGTTATGTCCTAATTATGAGATAAATCTCATATTTATATGGAATCAATGTGTTTTATGAGATTTAAGTCATAAATCTCATAAAACATATCAGTGTAGAAAAACGCTTGTCTAAATGTACAAAACTCAAACAACACAAAAAGCACAAACTCTTACCAAGTAATTTTTGTCTAGTTTCTAGTGCAAATATCTTAATAAACTTCAAATTAGACAAACTTACTTAAAAGTAACTTTTCAGCAAGAAATAGAGGCTTGTTTTAAGTAAATTATTCCTTAATATTTGTTAAAAAATACTAGTTGCTTTGGCAGATAAGTTAACTTAGAACGTGAACAATGTCTTTCACGTTAAGCTTTAAGCTTTACACTGCAAACATTTTTAGTTTTTGTTCAAATAACCGAATGAAGAAACGTTTTCAGCTCATCTTTGAGGGCAGATTTCAGCTCAGCTTCCCGTTAAAAAACGAGAGGAAGTGGTTTCATGAAATGAAATGGAAACCTTTGGGCCGGTCGGGTCAGTCAGGTTCTCACTGCTGGCGGACAATCGTCTTTCAGTGTCCATGTCCTGCAGTCAGAAGCAGAAAACGGTGAAGAAAAACCCAGAATCAGGAGTTTTGTTTATATCTGATGAAGCTGCAGTACCTCTGTCTCTTCTTTAGCGCCCTCTGCTGCTAGCTTCTGTGTTTTCTTAAACATGTTGCTGAAAATGTTTTTCTCCTACAAATATGACACTGAAAGTCAGTAAATGTTTTGATATGATACTGAAGGTGTTGAGATCCAGACCTTGTTATTCTCAGCCAGGTGTTCACAGCTGGCTGACAGCTCCCTCTGAGCCTCTCTGTCCTGAAACAGAAAGTCATTTATGAGCTTTTATATATGTTACATTGGACAACTGCTTACTGGAGTCTCAGTTTTTCTCCTTTGGGCGTCTTTTTGAGGAGTCCACCGAACAGACCTCCACCTTTCTCCTGATGAGACGTCAGAATAAATGCTTGAGGATAAACCAGGAGGAGAGTTTGATGTGTTTTCTGGGTTTTTCCTCACTGACCTGTTTGGTGTCAGATAAGTTCTCAGTGCTGGCCGAGTCAGAAACGGCATCCTGGAAACAAAAACCAGAGACTTTCAGACAGCCACGGTACCCTGAAGAGAATCGGTAAAAGAGGAAAAATGTTGATTTGATGGGTTAACTGTAGAAGGAAAAAGCATGGAAGAAAGAAAGAAACAGAAAAAGAAAGAAGGAAGGAAAAAGGAAAGAAGGAAAGGAAGCAAAGAGAAAAACTAAGCAAAAAAGCAAGAAGGAAGCAAAAGTAAAAAGTAACCTTCCAAGAAATTCAAGTAAAGGTAAAAATTATTTGGTAAAAAAGTCTACTCAGCAGCTGATTAGTTATAACATCTGATTTTATATGTAAAATTATGTCATCTGACAGTCAAAATTATTAGTCGTATGTAAATTCTGATATTTTAAAGATATTTTGTTATTTTTATAAAATAACAAAATACCAAATTCAAGCAGAATTGTTGTTTTCCAAATAAATGTCTTCATTATAAAACTTATAAAACTAATACTTATTATAGGTAATGTAAATATACTGTAAGTCAGAAAAGAGTAAATTACTTCCAGTGACAAGGTGTGACATCAAATGTGTATATATACAGTATATATGTGTGATTTCCAAATGGTACATCAGAATGAACATATAGAAGATAACATTACATAGATAGAACACAGATTGTGTTCAGACAGGAGGTCTCACTTCAACATAAATTGTAGATGTGCGTCTGTGTCTGGTGCATTTCTGGTTAAAACGTTCTTATTCGTCATTCAATGAAGTTACTCACAATGGATAGAGTAACCAGAAATTGTACTCAAGAGTAGTAATACTTCATAATATCTTAATCAAGTAAAACTAAAAGGTGTGTAGAACTATTCCTACTTTTGTAAAAAAAAAAAAAAAAAATGTTACTCAAGTAAATGTACCTAGTTACTACTCACTTTTAAGTAAATAATATAACTGAGTAAATGTAGTTACACACACCTATGCAAAAATGTACGTATCTATAGATATCCATCTAAAGAACAACTGAAAATTTTCTATACATCAGAAACAAAAGTTGAAGAATTGAAAGGAGCGGGTGAGGAAATAGTTTAAATTTACTGACAAAAGTTTCCTTCGTACATTAGCAGAAATTAGTTCATAAGACAAAAACCAGAATGAATGAAGCTTAAAATCCACCCGATAGCGACTGTAATAATTACACAGCGTTTTATCACACACTTTCTGTACAATTACCACCGTATTTCACTTGGACAGTGACATCTCTGAAATATAATCGTAAATTAAATATATATATATACATTAAGCTGCACCTATGAATCCTCTTTATTGAGTTGAAGTGAGCTCTGGAAATAGCCGTTGGTACGTTTTAGCTAAAGCGCTCGCGCAAACTTGGAAGCTCCATAAAGATCGTCTGTGGTCGTAACTGACGTTGGCGTTTAAAACCGTTAACCGCTCTACGACGGACGGAACTAACCGAAGTTAAATGAGGCCGATCAGCTTGAACCTACCGGAGATCCTTCGGAGATCCCTCTACGATCCTCTCCTCCAAGTTTCAACAGTGATCGATATGTATAAAAAAAAGAAAACGAAAACAAATGGGAGGCTCCTTCACTGTCATCAGAGTCTCAGGAGTTTTAAAACTTCGCACTCAAGATGCGTTCAGGAGCTGTCCTAAAACATGGAAACAACAATTATTTCACAAATCTTTTTTTTTTATTGCATACTATTTATTAATGTTCAAGGGATTTTGAACATATTAATATTCTCAGTTTATAGTATGAAAAACTTTAGTGTTTATATTTTGTGTCAATTTTCATGTGGGATTGACAGTCGGTTTTTTAATGTTGTATTTTTCCCTTCATTTTAAATTTTACACAATAAAAAGCAATGTGTTTACATTTATTTGTAGATAATTTTTTTATGCATGTTTTTAGATTACGTTAAATGCTGTGGAAGTGCTTATAAACATAAATTTTTATAAATAATGGCTATTATGTGCCGTTTGAAGTATTATAATGTACAAAAATGTATTTTTTATATATTATTTTCTTTCAAAAATAAGTTGCAGGCTATAAATTTACTAGTTCTTTTAGTGCCAGGAGTGACACTAAATAATGTAAATAATAGTGGATGTTGTGTATAAATGTCTAAAATTTGTCATTACAAATGTCTGTCAGTGAAATAATGATGCGGCTAGTCTGTTCATGCACGTTACCTGTCCATCCCATGTTCTCATGTTTCCTAAGCTGCGTTTATCTCCACGTCTGGTAATCCACAGATTCCGACACCACCCAAAGGTGACTACACCTGTGGAACAAAGCATCTTTAAACAAACCCAAACGCACCCGCAGAGCTTCTCTGCCACAAAATTATCTTGGTGAAACTTCATGTTGCATAAGAAAAACACTTCCTGACCAGCAAAAAGAGACCACTGACCAAACTTCTCTGTGTTTCAAGTTTCTCACCTTCCTTCAGGATGAAAAGATGATTAGAGAACTTTTCTCTCCTCTCTGGTTTATGGCTGTGAACTCACCTGAGACAAGGGCGTGGTCAAGTTTGGTGGCTACCTGTGTCTGCATGTAACGCATAAATTTCACAATAGTCATGATTTTCACATGTCAATAGATGTTAAAAGTGATGATCTAAAATTAGAAAAGGAGGGGGGAAAAAAAGAGGTAGAAGTTGGAGTTGAAATGCTTGATAACCAGTGTGGAAAATCACTTGCTGCTCGTGTGCGTTCAATGTCACATGAGGAATTCCCAGAAGATCATGTAGCTGAAAATCTTGTTCCACCACATTTCAGCTCCTCTACACATGTGTAACTGTCTTTGTTGTCACATGTGGAGTCCAACAAAGTTAATTAAAAACATGCAGTGAAAGTTTGTAAATTTTGTTTATTTCAATACCAAGATAAAAAGAGGATTAGAAGGCAAAATATGTTGTATTCAAACACAATATACTAAAAACGTTAAAGTGTAGCTTCATCTGAGTAGCATATAGTTGCTGCGAGAAGTTTATCACTGGCATAAATGTCATAATTTTGGTTTACCAAGTCATTTTAGTAACTGTCTCTACAGTGTGCAATAGAAAAAAACACACTAGTATTTGGCTGAATACCCTTCAGCCAAATACCAAAGAGACCTCATAATGTGACACCAAGTTCAATTTAGTGACTGTTTGGAATCATCATCCTGTTGGACGAAAGTTGAATACAGGTTTCAAAAACACTCAGCAGGAAAAAGGAAAATTTGTTCAACAGATTTAAAAAAAAACACTGATGGAAGACCTATAGTCTACAGTGAAGGATGCATTAAAAATTCACATTATTATTCTTATTGTTTGCTACTCCTGTAAAATTAAAATCAACAGTCATAATGGTGTGATGTAAGCTAATGATGCTAATGGTAGCAGGTACGCTACACACCGTAAAGTAGCTTAAGATTGATGAAGCATCTGGTGTTGACATGTTGGCAAGGGAGGTTCCAAATGAAAATATGTTTAGCTTGTACCACTGCATAAATTAAAATATATATGCATGGGCTGTAATTCCTGTAAATAATTTAAAAATCTTGGACTTTGCATGCACTTCTTCCCTCGCAAAGATCTCTATAAAACAGACTATAAGGCAGCTAATTTGGGATCAGAGATTATGGATTTATTTATATAATGAATTTATTTATTTTTATTTTCAAAGTGCTTGTTCAATAGCAAAACCTCCGAAATGTACAGAAGTGGCGCCACTAGTTGTTAGTTTTATAATAAAAATGTATTTAAACTCACATGGACAGTTTATTGCACGTAGAAGTATTTCTAATCCAGCCTTTACAGAACAAAGAAGACCAATAAATAAACATTTGCTTCCAACAGGCAACAGTGCAGCTGACACCAGAACTAAAGAAGACATTTAACTTTAAAGTAACAGTACAATTAGAGGGAAATATCATCATTTGCATACCTCACGTAGTGGATATACAATTGTCTGTTTGGTTTAAATTAACTTAGTTCAAATGTACCAGTTAATTGATATTAAACAATTCAATAAGGCTGATTTATATTTTAAAAATTCACAGGCTTGAATTTAGTGATGGAAACCAGTGACATTCATAATCATTCAGGGTGAGATTTACCAGCTAATATTTCATTTAAAAGTCTGGATTAATAAGTTTTTGCTGAGATAAAAACAACGTTCATAGATTTATCCTTGTCAAATGACAACAGAGAACAAGAAGTGGCTAAGAACATGAACTAAACTAAATAAATGGTGTAAAAACTCTAAACTCTGATTCACATTTTAACAAAGTGCGTTAAAATAAAGAATAATCTGTTTTTGACTTCTTCATCTTGAATTAGTCAACAAAGAAACAACATGTGACCTCATCTGTTAACGGTTTTGACCCTAAAATGTAACTTAAAACTGATAAAATAAGGAGGCAGATTTAAATGTTGCAAAACTCAGCAAAATGTTTAAGATTATTCAAAATATGTAGCTAGGGTTAGGGTTATTCAAGCCTGAAACAATTTCTCATCAATCCAGATTCATATCCACCAGTTTCTATTAAAAAAAATTTCACTACTGATAGTTTAAAAATTACACCCAGTGACTGCAGCCACCGTTTTAAGGCATCATTGAAAAAAAGGCACCCATCATAATGTAACGTAAAAATCCCAAATTGAGGTGACCCTATTTTAAAAAAAAAAAAGGTCTGTAAAAATCTATCGAATCAATTAAATCTTCAAATCTCACTTCTGAAACAAGACGCTACACACAATGGCACACCTTCCAGATTTTCTCTATGAACCGCAGTTTAAGGTTGGTTTCCTGCTGATGTGGTATTTTGATTAGAACGATTCAATTTGAAAGTTTCCTCAATGAGACTGGAGAGGAAACAGCAGCAGGAGGTTTTAAATAAGTTCACAATGTGTAACGTTTAAAGAGTCCTGTTAAAACTTAAACGTTTAACGCAGTCTGCGATGGGGAGCGGATTATAAAGTTAGACAGTACAAAAATTAACAGCAATATTTCGGCTTATTTAGTCTGTCATACAGAAAAAAAATGTAGTTCATTTTTCAAAGTCACATTTTCACCATATTATTCATACATTTATACATCTCATAGTTCCAAACAAAATATTTAATTCACAAGCTAAATATTTAGGACCAAAATGAATATTTATTTTCCAAACTAAACATTTAATTTCTAAACTAAATATTTCTTTTTCAAACAAAATATTTAGCCTGGACCAAAATATTTAGTCAGCAAGCTAAATAATCTTTTAGAAACCAGGCTAACGTGCCAGCTAAATATTTAGGTAGCGAGATATTTCCAAACTAAGTATTTAGCTTTCTACCTAAATATTTAGCTAGCATCCTAGCCTGACCTGCTAACAAAATATTTATCTTGCTAGCTACCATTTAGTTAGCCTGCTAACTAAAACACTTAGCTAGCAACCTGAATATTTAGTTAGCAGATCAGGCTAGAGTACTAACTAAATATTTAAGTAGCAAGCTAAATACTTTGTCAGTTTGGATAACTAAGTATTTAATTGGCATCTGATTTGTAAACTAAGTATTTAGCCTAATTCAATATTTAGTTTGTAACTATATTATTTAAATGTAGAATAACATTGACAAAATATGACTTTGAAAAATGAATCAATCCCTGATTTTTTCCCTCTATGACAGGCTCAATAAACCAAAAATTTTGTTGTTAATTTCTTACTGTAACATTTATAAGCAGCATCCCATAATAGCCTGTTGGACTCAGACATATTCCTGGTTCTCAAGGTCCTTTTTTATAGCTTTTTTAAATCCGGTCGATCTCATCCTCATCTGAACTCTCATCATGTTTCTCACTTGTCTCTTTTGCCGCCTGCGTTGCCTTCTGGTGTGGTGCTGTGCAGCTCCTCCCAGATGGTGTTCAGCTCCACCAGCCCGTCGTGCAGCTGTGTGGTCACCTCCCTGATTTTGGCTGCAAACTCTGATTTTGCCCCTTTCTTCAGCTCCTTAGAGTCTTCAGCTACGAAGTAGATGTCCATACCGACAAAGAGCCCCGTGAGGACCCCAGTGGCCATGCTGGCGATCTGGACCGCCCTGGCGGCCGTGCTGCCCGCCACGTTGGCGATCTGCACCACACGCATGATCTCGTTGGCGTTGATGAGGATGGCCTTCCCCGCCATGGCGCCGTCCTCGTAGAACTGACTGGTGAGCGCGGGGAAGTCCTGGTTGTACGCGCTTTTCTTCATCTTGATCAGGTCGAACTTGCGCAGGTTCTCTATTCCCTGCTTGATGAACTTCAGGCACTTATTGAGGTCGCCGATCTTCTCCTGGTAGTCCTTGACGATCTTCTCCACCTTCTTGCGGTCCAAAGAGTTGTTGACCTGGTTGGAGATGCCGGCCCCGGCCGAAGTCAACCCACCGGCCGTGGCGACACCTAAACCGACGGCTGTGACAATCAGGGAGGTTCCCATGGTGAACGGAGCCAGGGCGAGGCCAGTGATGGTGGTGACGCCGCCGATGGCGCTGGTGGAGCCGCCGGTGATCTGTGCGATCTTTGTCTTCTTGTTGAATTTGTCCAGGCCGTCGGCGATGGTGTTGAGGTCGATGACATGCTGCCAGAGGCTCTCGGCTCGCTCGGAGAACAGCTTGTTGAAAACTCGGATTCCCTTCTGAACCTTATCTGCAGTTACAGCGAAGGCCCTGACAAAAGAAAAAGATGATGACTAAAAACGTGACAACCAACAAATAGCACTTTCATCTAATTTCTATGAGTATTTTTTTCTATTATAGATGAGAAATTTATCAAAATCTCTTTACTTATTGTTTACTTATCCTTATTTTGTCTACTGTTTACTTATTCTTCATATTCTTTTTGTTTAGTCAGAAAGTCATTCTCTCCTGATTTTTACTGGTACAAGTTAAGTTCTGCTGCTCTTGGCAGTTGGTGGTTACCATAGCAACCAGTAACTGCCAGCTCCTCCCCCTTTTTCTGTTGCAGTTTGTAACTATGGTATGTAACGGGATTGGCTCGGTGTTTTCTAAACTACTATAATATTTTAGCATTTGTATTTTTAATTTTGCTTTATTTCATTTAACTTAAAATGAATGTTATAAATTTCATCTTTTTCATTTTACAACTGTTAGCTGTTTCTGTTAACTGTTGCTCTGTAGTTAGTTACGGGTTATTTATTCTATTTATTTAATGTGTAGGGGCGAAAGCTGCAGGACTGATGTTAACCACCAACTTGATGTTTCTCTTGTTAGAATAAATACAGCGAGCCAGAGTGGGTCTGATGTTCTATGAAGACCAGAGAATTTTTTAAAACATGTTAAGACAGATTTTTAAGTTTTGTAGAAACTACAGAAGTGATTAACTTCCACAGTGTAAATAAATTCAGGAGCAGTTTATAATACAGTTTATCAGCATGATTATAGATAATAAGTGAACAATATTTGCAAAGCGTCACTCAAAAGGTTTAATTGACGTCCATTTCTGCTTCAACTTACTTGACCTCTTCCTTTTTTGTCATGTCGTCATCTTGAGGCGTGTCCTCCCATGCTAGGAAAAAAAAAAAAGCAATAAAGAGTAATGTTATGAATCACTTCATGGGTAGCACAAAGACAACAGCATGTTGACATTGCGGTACACCCATGTGCTGCTATGACAACCATAAACTGTAGCTCCCAGTGGACTGGGTGAACATTAGCAAGGTCAGCGTTTGTTCCCGACGTTTCCAGTGACCCATGACGGTTTTATAGCAGGTTTATTAAAAGATTTTGGTTTGTTGAAGCAGGAAATAGTCTTTTTTCTAAAAATGGACATTGGTAAGGACAACTGGAAGTATTTTGATTTTACTCAAGTAAGTTAAATACTTAAATGAAAACAACACTAGGATATTAAAAACACTTTTCCTCATATTTTCAGAGAAATATTTTAAAACAAATAGAAAAAAGACTTACATTCAACATTGTTCCACCAGTCCATGAGATCCTCCACATCCTAAAAGAGACAGATTTTTATTTACATACTTGTTGCTATTGTTGACTTGTAAAGCTGGTCAGAAAACAGACAGTTGGTCTGAAGACACTGAGCGCACCTTTCATATTCACAAAAAGCAAACAAAAATGGAGTAGCGTCAGATTTTAGCGGTTGTAGAATTCCTCTTTTTTCATTGACTCATGTTTGTTTTGGGTTGTTTTTGTTTTTGGGTCTGGGTCATTTACCCAGAATGCCCTGCGCTGTAGTATGCTTCCTGCCTTTGGAGCGGTCTCCTGTCCGCTTGGTGTTCAGATATGCATTCGAAATGCATCAGAGTTCACTTCAACCGAACCGAGACCCAAGGTTTTGAAGGTTTTAAGGTGAACCAGAGTTTGATTGCGCATTCTCCCCTCCACAAACGAACCCAGAGAGACCACACATACATGGAGGGAACATAAATACACTATGCAGAAAGAGCCCAGGTGGGATTCAATCCTTCTTGCTTCAAGGCAACAGTGCTAACCACAGTTCCTCCTTGCAACCACAAAATGTTCAGTAAAATCAAAAATTACACCAATATAACAAAGATTTCAGAATCTCTTGAAACTTCAATTGTCATAATTCTTTAAACAGTTGACTGCAAATAGATATAAATCAATATACAATAACTAATTACAAGTGTAGGAATGGCTAACAGGTTTGTTTACAGATATTAAAATTATGTATTGTTGGGAAGAAACTGGAAAAGGGGCAAACAGACCCAGAGTTGTCAACATATTTAGAAACCAACCTGGCCTTCATCTGGCCTTGAGGGCTCCATACGGAAATCCTCCAGCCTGTCAAATAAAGACCTTTGAGGTTCTTCATTCTGAGAAAACAAGACAAAAACAAATTAAAACACGGGAATAAGCGTAACTTTACAAACAATTCTGCACAGAAGAACAGTGACAGGCGTATGCTAAGTAGACATTTGTAAATTTAAAAACCAGCATGTGAGAAGTCATGGCTTCTTGGTTTCGCTATTTCTGCTCAGAGAAAAGGGAGGAAGTTTGAGTGACAACGATTTTAATTCTGCAGACTGCTTTAGGCCGTTTGCAGAAGTCAAAAAAGGACCAAAAGCTTCCATGAAGCCGCTGAAAACAAGAAGTGGAGAAACAAGTCTGGGCACATTTGAGCCTAATCTTCTCATCTTCTCATGTTCATGAGCACGCACAAACACGTATGACGGTGTGGGCTGGGTTTCATGTCAGCAGTGGCAGAGGAGCAAAAAAAAAAGAAAAACATTGACAACAATAGTCTCTGTTGGGAACTGAGCGTTTACTCTGGAGGCGAAGTGTGTGATGGGAGAATAGGAGGTTGTTTTCAGGGTGGAGGAGGGTGGGAGTCAAGTGACTGAAACACAAAGAGTAAGACTGAAACAAAACATATCATGTACTTCAGATGTAGGTTTCATGCAACAGAGAGGAAAAAGAGCAACAAACAAAAGATACACCGAAAACTTTCTTTTATAAAGGAAATATTTTCCACCTCTGCTGCAGCTCCGCCTGGTCTGTTCTTCTGAATGACTTTGGCCTGAAAACAAACAAAACAAACAGAAAATCATGTCTGTCGTGATGGTGATTTTGAAGTACAAAGTTTAGATTTATGGTCAGCTAAAGGTTTTCAGACTGTGCAGACAGGTTGCAGTGAATCGTCCACAATGTGCTGGACTAACCTCACCTAAATAACCTGACAACGAAAGAGTTTACATCAACAACTAAATTAAAACTAGTCCAAACAATGCAGCAAGTTTCAAAGTTTTTATACAATCATAACCTTTGAATTTATGATTGTATAAAAATGCTCCAGGCGTCACATCACCATCTTTACAGTCATGAGATCTCATAAATACTTTTCTGATAGGCCACATAGTGGTTTCAGTCGGCAGCAGTTACTTCTTGTACAGAAACAGTTCAGAATATTTTAAGAATCAAACAGGTTGCACTGTGATTAATGCTTTTTTTTTGTTTGTTTGTTTTTACTAAATTTTACAGCGTGTCACCTGCGGTATTACCCAGAATTACAGTCATAAACATACATGCAAACATGCAGAAAAAACTTGAAAATTGTTTTCCAGTAGCAAACTACTGGAAAACAATTAAAGTAGCAAACTACTGGAATTGTTAATTGTGCAAATTACATGTAACCAAGGGACACCTGAAACATGCAAAGAACTGAAACCTGATGTGAAAAATGTAAAAGAAATCTTACAAGCACAAACTGCAAAGAACTGAACTGACAGAAAAACCGATATAAACCTTAATAAATATGTAAACTACATGGCAGAAAAGTACTGGATTCATGACATTCAAGCCACTGGAAACCTTAAACCAGACAATCTACTGGAAAGATGACATAAAAACTCCTCAAAAACATGTCACGCCACCTACTGGAAACCTAAAACACATTTTTCATAAACAAATGCTAGTTATTATAAATTTAATTACTTCTTTGTTTGGTTTTAATATTCAACTGACAACTTCTGTGAACTTTTTCTTGATTCTGAGTTATAAATGCAGCTGAAACTGAAGCATAACTGTTGTCTGTAGTTTTAAACTAAACATATCACCCAGTTTCATCAGAACTGCGTCCTACGGATGCATCGGTACAAATAGATTATCTCAAACATCTAACTGAGAAGTGTTCCCTCAGACCTCAAGATGTACTGCTAATAAGGCACGAAACGAAAGCTGCAGTGAAATCTACATGTTGCAATGCTGTGTCCTATTTTTATTTTCGATCAAATTAAGGCACGGACTAGTCAAAGAAGCTGAAAAGAAGCCATGATGATGAGTCAGCTTACTAAGGTACAGTTACCTAGAGTTGTGCAGAACGGCTTTGTAAATATAGACTCTCCAGTAATAATAATAAAAACTAAAGTGGATCATTTTTAATCAGAAATGTATGAAACTTTTGAATATGGACACAAACAGGTTTGAATAACTCCCAATTTTTTTTTCTTACCTTGATCTGAGGCATGAAAGGATTGTTCTTCTTTGGTTTATTGACTTTGGGCTAAAAACAAACAAAAACAGGATCAGGCCATGTCAATAAAATTAAAACACAAAGTTCCTTTTGCAGCTTTTAGGGTTAAATTAATATTTTACACCTAACCTTGTCCATATTCTCCTTGTCCCCATCTTTTTTAATTTCCTCTTTAATTGAAGACTCTTCTTCGTCTTTTAGTCCCTCATCATCAGATGCAGCCTGACAAAAAAAATAAATAATTAGCCACAAAATAAAACATTTGGCTATAACAGATGCATATTAGGTGTTTGTAAAATTAAGTGATAAATAATATAAAAAATAAAATAAAAAAGAACCATAATGATATGTTTGCCATTATGGCAAATTTACAGAAAAATGTTTTCTAAAAACTCTCCGAACAGAAAACAAAAATCATCTCCACCTTATTATTTGTAAAATTATTTTTAGATGGGAGAATTTGTGAGACCAAATTATACAAGTCACATTTTGATATTTACCTGAGGCCGAGGCATGAAAGGATTGTGTTTTGGCTTCTTGAATTTGGGTTAGAAGAAGAAAAAAAAAGTTTAGATTTTATTTTTAATTGAAATACAGAAACGCTCTATTTTCAGATATTAGTCAAATTAACATTTGTTCATAAGCAGCAAAAAAGGTCAAAAAACAAAACAGACCTTTTCTGGTTTTTCCTTGTCATCATTTTTAATTTCCTCTTTAGACGATGACTCATCTTCATCCTTCAGCCCTTCATCATCAGACGCTCCCTGACAATTAAAAAGACAAAAGCATGATTTTTAATGTCTGACGTTTGGCTTTTTCTACGGAAGAGGATTAGGGCCACCGAGAAAAAAAAAAGAATTCTGACTTTAATCTCAGAATTCTGACTTTCTGACTTTAATCTCAGAATTCTGACTTTAATCTCAGAATTCTGACTTTCTGACTTTAATCTCAGAATTCTGACTTTCTGACTTTAATCTCAGAATTCTGACTTCATCATCAGACCCAGCCTAAAATAAGCATTAACATTGCAAAACATGAGGCAATACAAAATACAGAGTTCCTGAGAACAAGGCTAGCTAGCTAGCTTATGCTTATGAGACAAAGATGGTTCAAATGCCAAAGAAAATGTTCTCAAACTGTATTTAAATATTCAGTTTTGGATTAATTAGTCAAAAGTATATTACATTTTAAGGTAGACATGATTAAATGACTGATAAAAAAATCTGTATGCCACTGCTTTAGTTCAAGAAGCTTTAAAGCAGATGCTAGATACTAAAGCTAGCAACAGTTAGCTAGCGGCGCTAAGCTAGCAGTGCTTTCCTTCTCTCCCTTTGATTATTTCTATAAAAATAACTAAAATCCTTCCATACAAACTTTAAAAGTGGCTGAAGATTCTTTCATAACACAGAGTTGTTAGCTTTACTACTAAATTTAAGGACTAATTACTTTCTATTTTCTAAATAAGAATCTCAAATGCAGGCGTGTCAGACCTTGATAGCCCCAAACTAATGCATAATTTTGAAAAGTTTTGCAGTAGTAGGAAAATATGTATGGTTAGTTATGGCAATAATTAGTCATAAAAATGTTCAAAGTGACTTCCTGCTGGCAGATACAGCACAGTGAAAACGTATTTACCCCCTCACAAATGATTTACTTTAAACTAATTTTAATTTCAGATAAAGATATGTGTACCAGCTATTCAAACATTTTGTTTCTACCAGATGAATAATAAAAAAAAGAAACATGCACTGCCATTATACATTGGTCTAAGTCACACAAGAAACCTGAAAAACTACATTTCACTGAAACTGCTGCTGTTTATCCTTGAATGAACGATTGCTATCTGAGTCAAACATGCTCCAGTTTTTTAGTTTGGACTGTAAACTCATCAGGAAACATCATCCACACGCAATTATGCGCCTGTTTATTCCTTCAAATGTCCTGTCCTACTTTCTGCTTTTGACTCAGATTTCCCAGTTATAAAATCCATATTGTATCCTTTAAAAATCAGCTGAAAACTCACATGTTCATGCTTGAAAAATCAAAAACAAAGAGTCCAAAGTTTTAACACAAGCAACTTAATATGAACAGATAAATCTCCCCACAAAATGTTACTAAGTATTTTGTCTTGTTTTTATTGCAAACATTTTAGTACACTGGAAATAAAACAAAACTAACTTGTGAGTAACTTTTCAGCAAAATATAGGAGCTTCATTAAGTCAATAATTCCTTAATATTGGTGTGAACACACTAGTTATTGCAGATTATTTCACTTATAACGTGGTAAAATATCTTGTAAGTGAAAAAATCTGCTAGTGGAACTGGCGTCTTTTTAAAATTCAATATAAGGAATTATTTACTCAAAACAAGCTCCGATTTCTTGCTGAAATGTTACTTGTAAGTTAATTTTTTCTTATTCCAAGTGCCCTATGACATTAGCACTAGAAATTAGACAATAATCCTCAATTAGATTTTGTTTTTGCAGTGTAACAATGAGCTTGCAGGAACTCCCTCTGACAACAGCCTGAGGAAGTCACATGTATCTTGCATGGGTTTAGCATGACGCAGGTGATAAAGAAGCAGGAGCTGGAAAAGTTGGATCATAACCCAACGGCAACGGCAAATACTCGACGTATTCATTTCATACAATGACAGCATGAACACTGCAGAAGAAAAATATATTTTATAAAGTTCATAAAAGTCTTGGATTATTTTGTTTGTTTGGGCAACAAGGTTCAAACCGAAACTGATGATTCACTCACTGGTTTGTCTTTGGTCAAACCAGTGGCTTCTTGTCCTGATTGGCTCTGCTGTAAATTTATAAAATAAAATAAAATATTTAGTTCATTTAAAAAAAATCTGGAAACAATTTTTACATGTGAAAAAAAACTACATCTCTTTCTGAAATATGGTCTCATCAGTGGAGCTTCAGCAGACATTTATTTTCTTTCCGCACATAAAACCAAAACAATTAGACGCACCTGATCAGTTTTGTATCAGATTTTGCTCTCTCTAAAGTTTTCACCTCCCTACACCAACAGTAGCCAACTCCAATTTTTGCCCTGCATTAATTTGATATTTAATATCTGCATTAATCTAGAAGATATTAAAGTATTTTTTTCTAACCTTTCTGCCATGAAATGTTGATAAAAATCTATTTTAGAAGCAGGCGTAACAAGCTGCAGGTGTGAAATACAGCAATCACTGTAAAACGTGACTTTGCAGATTTAAAAACAACTAAAATAATTTGACATTATCCATTTAAACAGTCTTTAGCATCTCATATTGAACAGAGTGATTATGTAGCTATTGGAGTTTGTGTATTTGCCAAAAAGCTTCAGATATTTCCTTATCCATCTTATTTCATGTGGTTAAAAGTTCATATGGAGAAAATTGGCTACTCTGCTGCATCGTGTTCAGCCTTCCTATTACCTGCTGAAAATCTTGTTCTCTCTTCCAGCTTGAGTAAATAAATAGTTAATATGCAGAGAAGGTAATTTAGCTTTTTGATTCAGGTGTGTTTGAGCTGGAAGGCATCCAGAGATTGCAGGGCAGAAGAACTTCACTGGAAATTTAGAATATTGTCGTAGAGCAAAGTTTCTTTTAATATCTAGACATCTATAACTACAGGTTAGCCATCTTCAAGTCAATGAAAAAGCCCCAAAATAATACAGATGAAAAAGTGTTTATTCATGTAATATAAGCACTTCATAAATTACTAATAACTATTATCCATTAATTAAGGATGAGAAGGAGACAATATGCTAAAACTTGTTTACCAATGCTTACTGTGCTTATAACGTAGTCTGAAATGTTTAGATAACTAGATAAATATATAGATGAACAGATTTGGCTCAGTATTTGGCAAGAAACTAGTAGATTTAGTCTCTTCCCCGGCCTTACTTAATGCATAATAAACAGTTATTGCTTTATAAAGTGTTCAGAGATAATTTAATAACATATCTATGAACTATTTATTATGCCTCTATAAGGGGAGCCTCATTGTAAAGTTTACCTAAAGGCTTTTGTATGAGGTTAAATGCCTACAGAATGTTAGGTAAACATAAAAAGCAGCTTGATTTTATTTTCACTAGTCAGAATGAAACTTTAATGAAACCAAAGAGAGAAATAATCAGACATTTTTACGTTCTGTACAAACCTCTTGCTTGTCTTTCTTGCGATGTCTGACAGTTTTGCTCATTTCCTGAAATGTAACCACAGCAGCTTTCTTAAACTGAGATAAGCTGTTTGAACAGATGGCACATAAAAAATAAAAATATAACTAAAGTAAGAGCAGATTTCCCACCTCCTCTGATGGTCTGGGTGGAACAACGGGAGGGTCTGAAGGTTTTTCTTTCTTCTCTCTAGGGAGTTTTTCCTTCTGCACAGAAAAATTAAACTGTTACATTATTTAAAAAAGAGCAATGCACAAGTTTAGATAGGAAACAAAAAGCACCTTCTCCTCTGGTTTTGGTTTTTCCATCTCATGCATGGATGTCGTCTTCATTGTCTGGAGTCCCAGCACAGATTTAAAGCAGAACCGAGAATGTTTTTCATAAGAACCACTTGTAAATATTTGCGGCTGCAAACAAACCTCTACTCTTGGTCTGCGTAGGACTGGAGGAGTTTCACCCTTTTCCTTCCCTTCTGTCTGGATCAAATTACTCTTGACCTGCCAAGGACAAAAACACAGAGTGAATGACTTAGTGTCCCAGAACAGGAGGTGAAGATTTAATAGCCGTCAGGAGCGAAACGAGAGTGACGCAGCAGGAAGTGTGGAGGAGGAGCTTCAGTTTGGAGGGTATTTTTGTAAGAAGTTGATCGGCTCCACATGCCTGTTTGTGGTCATCGATTAGTTGTGACCGAAGGAAAAAATAGGCTCACCAGATCCGCCTTGTTTTGCAACTGCTTCCCGTTCTCCGCAGAGGTCTGCGTGTCCTCAGTGTCCTTCTGAGCAGAGGACAAAAAGACGTTTGTTGTTTTTTTTCACTGCGTTTCACTGAAATGCTGCCATAGCTTCCATTTAAGCTGGTGATTTCTCATTTAATTTGATGTTTTTTGTTGTTTTTAATAGGAAGAAACATTTAATTTCTCTCAGCTGCAGAGAAATTGATTGGAGACTTTCTACTGATCTAAAGTGAACATAAAATCAAACGTTATATTTCCTATTTGAAGAGTTGTGGCGTAAAGTCTTTTTCTATGTACTTACTATAGAATATACATAGTAAGTAGATAATATAGTCCTTTTTAAAGGGCCAGTATTTTGTATTTTGCAGGAACATTTTGCCATTTTATAGCACAATCAAGTAACTATTTTACTTTCAGTTGTTATAAAAATGCTATATCTTTCAAATATGACTTTGTATTTTAATGCCTTGAAATTGGGCCTCTGTCTCTTTAAAAACTCCTTTTCTTTCTGAGACTCCACCTTCAGGAAGTCATCACAACATGGCTCCTCTATTAACCCTTTAACAACATTTCTACCAGCATTTCACTGAGAAGCAGCTATAATGAGCTCAGCAGATGCGCAGCTCCACCAGATGCTTGCTAATTGCTGCTGGCTAGTCTGAAGGAGCTGAGTGTGGGTTGCTCTGTGAGGCTGAAGCTTGGAAACTTCCACCTCCCAGGAGCAGCAGCTCTGAGGTGGAGCCGCGCCTCGAAGGCGAATCCATAAACGGCTTCCTCCATTATTACTGCCGTAAACAGAGAGCTGCTGTTTGACGTCAACGTTCTTCTTCTGCGGATGCCGGGAGCTTTGGAGTCTAAATTTAGACACAGATTGTGTCTGAATTTAAGCAGCAGCATGAATGACCATGCTGCTAATTATGGTCATTTAAACATCAGATTTTCATAAATCTGATTTTCAGTAAAATTAGAACGGAGCATCAAGTCGTAATATTTTGAGTCAAAGTAATAAAGGATAAAGTTGTAGTATTAAGATTTTATTTTATTACGATTTTATCCTCAAAACTACAACTTTACGCTCACAAAAAACTACAACTTCATTCATGTTTTCTCTCGCAATATTACGGCTTTATTCGGGTACAAGTTTGTTCTCATAATATGACTTATCCTCATAATTTTATCACTCTATGCTCCTAATTTTATGATTTTTTTAAATTAAAATGGTCATAATACCCTGTCACAGAAAATACACAAAGCACAGCAGCATCATGAGCAGCGGCATCATAGAAATGACAGCATCTTATCCTACATAAAAGTTTTTTTCCTTTCTCTGTGTTTACATTCAAGTAATAAAAAAGAAAACAAGCTACGGTGATATATGTAGCAAGAGGCAGCAGCTTTATGATGCAAAACTTTCAGGATAAGCATCAATCATCATCAGCAACACTTTCCCAGCCCTGATTTTCCCTCAACGCCACCAGCACATTTATGCACCATCAGGATAGTTACTTTAGCTGCAGAGCAGAACGGATTCAGTTTGTTCATGGCTTCAACCAAGATGCTCTACAGAGGGAAGCATTAAAATGATGCACAGATGTTACTCTGACATCCTGTTGACAGCTGCAATCCTAGAAAAGCAGTGGAGTTTAAAACAGATGAACGCTTTGGAAGCACATTCACTGTAACCAGATTAAATGGTCACTAGATAAACAAACTAACTCTACTGGTTTCCTGACTGGTAACTGGTTTAGCTGGGCGTGGCATCTCTCTTAAATCAGAGTTCTGGCATTTTTTGGTAACTGAAACAAGTCAGTAATGTTTTCTCTGATCTAAAGTTGGAACAAAATGTCACATCTTATCAACTGTATTTACCTGAGACTGAGAGCTTGCAACTTTTTTCTTGAACATGCCACCAAAGAATCCTGTTTCCTGAAAGAAAAAGCCAAACTAAATCAATGCTCAGCAACTCGCCTTTATGACCGATACAGACCGATGCTTCTGAGTCTGGATTTATCAGATAAAAACCTCACCTCTGTGTGGTTCTCAGAGAGATTCTCACTGCTTTCAGAAACCTCACTGGCTGCTGATAAATCCTCCTGAGGGCAGGACAGAAATATGAATCACTTATTATCAAGAATAATATTGCAGAAGCAAGATGCATTAATAGTTACAGCTCCCACCTGAGATGGCGCTCTTTCTCCAAAAGGGTTTTTAAAGATTGCACCAAACCCGCTTGGCTCCTGAAGACAGAAATTTAGATTTTTAACACATCCTGAACATTTAAATTAATCTGCCTTTAGTTTGAAATAATTCGTACTTTGGTCTTGGAAAGACTGTCGTTGCTTTTCGACAGCTCGCTTTGTGCAGACAAATCTTCCTAAAGGAACATTTTTAAAATAAGTAACCAACCTACATTATTCTGAATAACACTAGAAGAGAACATAAGTACCTTCGACGCTGCTCTCATCCCATTGAATTTAGGAGACTTTGTCACCTTCCCTGCTGACTCCTTTGAACAAAAACACCATAAAAGAGTTAATACAACCAGAACATTGGTTTAGGTTGCAATGTTTTACAGTGAAAATAACAGAGGCTTTTTTTTTTCCAACTGTTGCAGCAGTCGGATAGATGGGCAGAGATGTGCTGATTCAGCACTTCTTCCAAATCGCTGATGCTGGCACATTTGATCTCACCAAAACAAAAACAAAAAGCTCAGAGGCGCCGGATAACAAAATATATCTGGATACCTGGTACACATACCTTAACATTGGTGAGATTAGGTGACTATATAATGATTAAAAACACTGTAGATGGTCGAGGACAGCAGAGGAAACAGCAGCAAACAACTGAAATCAGTGATGTTCTCATCTAGCTATATTGTACATACAGGTAATGGAATGAAGGCATTTTTTGATTATCTACACTTCCCCTAATGATTTAACTGTTTTTCACCCTTTATAACGATGTATAATGCTGTGTATAGTGCGTTCAAATATTCCCTTAAGTCTTTCTGTGTGAGGGAGATTTTTAGAGAGCTGCTGAAACACTGTTCATTAAAAGTGATGATGTTCAAAGCAAAGTGGCAAGTTTCTGAGGCAGGGGAAGTTTTTCTTTAAATTTTGTCCGAACACGATAAACCGGAACGATGACGAAATACTTTGTGAGCCAAAGTATCAATGAGCCACTGCAGTTTTGTGAAATACGCTAATTTTGACACAGTGGAAAAACAAAACAAAAACTTTATTTTGCTTTATCAAAAACAAAATCAAGTTTTTAAAAATTAAGCAAATTTATTTTCTTAATTCTATTTTTTTATTTTTATTTCATGGTCAATAGAAACACAGCTACAGTGGAGCGCATTAAGTAAGACACAATCACAATACTGACCATGTCATACTAATAAACTGTTGGGTTACTTCTCAAAATTTAGGTGGAATTAATATTAAAGTATCAGATTAGAACTGGTCACACTGACTGATGACTGAGGAAAACAACCACAAATCACAACAAAAAACTTGTTAGGCCAAATTATCAACGATTCATCAAAGCTGAGTGAAATGCTAATGTTAGCCTTTAGCATTTCACTAAACTCCTCAGCATAAAAAAAATAGTATATTGAACTGGTCCAAATCCTCTCCTGAAGCGACTGGTTCCCATTTGGCTGTGTTTTAGTCTTAAAATTTGTGTTGCAGTTATTTAAAATGCTGAATTCAGAGCAAAAATCAAAATCCGATGGGATGAGACTCACCTTCGTGTTGGTGCTTTCAGAGTGGTTTTTATCATGAGCTGAAAGATCCTGGATGAAACATGGCAACATAGCATCATTTTACTGAACACAGAAATGTAGGTGATATAATTTTTACTGTTTGTTTTAATGAAAAGTAAAAGTTGTTGACCTGAGACGGCCTGTGGGTTTGTCCTGGTCGGGGCGATCGCTTCAGTATTCCACCAAACAATCCTGATTTATCCTTAAACGGAAAAAAAGTTTCGAATTTCCAGCTTGTGTGTATGAAAATAAATAAATAAATAAAAATCACATAAATATAACAAAGCAATACCTTTGATGATTTATTGTCTGCTAAGCTGTCACTGCTGGCGGACGATCCAGGGTGTTGTGAAAGTAAAGTAAGTAGTAAAGTAGTACTTAGCTAACTGGGGGTTAATTTCTGCTTCAACAATTATCTGATGGGACGCCGGGAAAGACTATTGTTGTGTTCATGTTGTGCTAAAAGGAGTTAGCATATCATCGAAGCTATTCAAGCCTAAAGTAGCATCTCAATGCTAAACAGGTTTGTGCAAACAGACGTCCTTATCCCTCATTTCTAAAGTATTTTCCCAAAGAAGTTGCATGAATGATCAGAAACACATAATAGCCCTTTGCCCCAATCTGACAACAGAATAACCTAAACAACAGATTTAAAAACAATAAATATAGCTCGTATGTCTATTTATTCAATAATTTAGCTGCAAAAATGGTCTTCTGAATTGAAAATGTTGTTAAATAGTTGTTGATTGAAACGTTAGTAATTATTACAGACCAAGCAATTACTGACCAGCAGTTTAAACACAAAAACATCTGAATAAAACCCACAGAAATTTGTGACAAAATGTGAAAACTTCAAGGCATTCTATGCAACAATTATTAAAACTTGCAAAGCTAAATAAAAGATGAAGTTATTATATAGAACATGTTACCTGTGCTTTTGGAGATGGTTGTGCAGTCTTGGATGATTTCCTGAACACCCCACCGAACAACGTGGCTTTATGCTGGAAGCAAGAGGAGGAGCAGAGAAACGCCCTCACTGGTCCTGCAGCGCGTTTATAATAAGCAGGATGTGATTTAAAGCATCATCAGAATGTGTTTCAGGTCCAAACGGCAAGTCCAGGCCTGAGTTTCATGTCTAACCTTGAAGATCAGATGGCAGTAAAACATTGCTCTGTTTAACTTCCTGAGTAAAATAATTGCATTACCTCATTTTTTAAAGGCAAACAGTGCAGAATGTCAAAATGGCTCCATGTTCTTAATGAGAAATTCCAGCTAGTCATTATTCCTATTGCTCACAGAGTCTTGTTTAAAAGGTCAGTATTGTGTTTTTCTATTAGCACAATCAAGTAACTGAGTTGTTATAAAAAATGCTGTATATTTAAAAATGAAAGAAATTTGAGTTTGCAATTTAACATCTTGAAATTGGGTCTCTGTCTCTTTAAGAAACTCCTGCTCTTTCCGACACTCCGCCTTCAGCATGTCAGCCATGCTCCTCCATTATGCCGTTTACAACCATTCTTAGGAACACTGGACTGAGAAGTAGTTTATATGATGAGCTCAGCAGACACCAGATGTTTGCTCATTGCTGCTGCCGCTAGTCTGGAGGAGCTGAGTGGGGGGGCATTGAGGAGCTGCTCTGTGAGGCGAAACTCGACTGGAGACCGCAGTGAAAATAGGCGTCACTTGGTGAGAGCAAGCTTTTAGACACACCTGGATGGTTGCCATGGGAGATTAAAGGATTTCACAAACATGCATGGAAGAATCAAAGCAACATAAGTTTGTTTTTGATGTGGTAATAACAAAATATAAGGTGATGTAAAGCTCAAAAAGTTGACTTTGCATAACAGTGCCTCTTCTAGAGAGAGGAAAAGATGAACTGGGAGTTTATCTGCAGTAATGTGGGCGCAAGTTTGAAACCAAATCTCTCAATTTACCAAACTGTCTTTGTTATAATCCACACATATGGCCTTCATATATAGATAATTATAAAAATTAGCTTCCTCTATAGCAGTGGTGCCCAAAGGTTTTCCCCACAAGGACGTAACTGTGAAGCACAGAGTAACTTTGGGCCACAAATACACCCGTCTGTCCATCATCTTTTATTTAATCCAGGGTTGTGACCATAAATCAGCCGGTAAATTGAGAGATTTGCCTGTTGGCTAAGCTGACTCTGCACCACAACAGATCATCACAGCAGATGTTACACCAATCCACACATCAGTTTCCTGCCCAATTTCTCCTTAATTTGTGAAAAATACCCAAATACTTCATTAAAAAATATAAAGATTTATAAAGATTTTTTTAACTTGCTCATTAATAAGCACATGTTTTAATGAAAAGAATAAAGTAGTTTTATTTTTATAGATATCGGGTCTATAAATGAGTCACTGTGGATTCAAAACAAAAAAAAATGCAATTTATTACATTTTATTTCTAAGACTAACTTGAGAGAACAGAAATAAGAAAACAAATAAACAAACAAACAAACAAACAACAAAGTGCTTTTGGGGGGGCTTGTCCACCCAGGGCGCCAGTTATACAAGAGCCGCCCCTGGCTGCCATGCTTTGAAACAAAACAAACGTTTAAAAAAAGGATCTTTTTTTGACTCCACCTGTTTGTATCCGAACCACATGGGTACCAGATTCTGTTACCAGTTAATTCCGGGTCTCCATCAGGTTAAATAAAAGGAAAACGCTTCGTTATGGATCCAGGAACCTGGAAAAGTTAACTTACAACACAAACAGTTACTCACAGCAGCAGATCCTCCATCTTCGCACTCCACGTCCAGATCCAGTTGATCCTATCGATCCTGTCAGACAGTGATGAGGGCAAAACAGATTCAAGGGCAATAATTTTAATAACTACTCAGCCGGTATGAACAGCAACTAAAACATGTGATCATTAACGCACCATTAACCCTCCTGATCGGTTTCAAATCCCTCCGTTGAGGTGAATAAAATAAATCTAAAAAAATATCCAATCTGTGAATTTAAAATAATAAAAATAAATCTAAATTGTCTTCAAAAAGGATTTTTATTTCTGAGTCGGACGTCCTTCAAACTGGAGGATCCCGTTTAGTTTCTCTCACCTGTGGTCCAGGAGAGAGGGGCGTGTCAGTCTCACCTGGAAAAGGTGGTGCTGCGTTTGAGGATGACTCGGAAAACTAAGCGTCGTTCGAAAACTAAATCAATCCACCGATCAGCATTTTATGTATTTTACAGATAAATTTGTAGAACAAATGAATAAATAATAAAGGAACGGGGATTAAAAAAAATAAACAACTTTAGTCTTTAGAAAACTGCAGTAAAACTTTACATTTTGAAATGCTGAACTGTGAAAATTAAATTCCAGTCGTTAAAAACAGAACCCAAGGACAACATAAAAATATAAAATATCCAACACTAGAAAATATTCTTTGACTCTGAGACACATTAAGTAAAACAAAGCATTCCCTTAGCAAAAAGTATTTTATTCCAGTGTGCTTATTTTACACTGAAAATGAGGCAATGTACTTAAAGTTTACTGTTTATGGGTTATATTTACTTAGCAGCATAGTGAAGTATACTTGGCTCACGGGAAAGCATCAAGATAATTCAGTATATAATAGTTTGCTGCAAGCAATTTGCTAAACATGCTTAAAAGTATGCTTTTAACAATTAAGTAAAATACCAAAAATACTATATTTCAGTTATAACAATTCATAAAAGTGTATTTTAAGTATGCTTAAACTAAATTGGGACTTGTGGGATACAATAGATGTTAATTAAAATATGAACCACAAGTATATACCTAGTACGCTAGAGGTACTTGCATCAGAACGTGAGATTTTACTGCCTGGTCTTATTACTGTACTTCAGCGCCTCCAGTGGTAGAAACGAGTACTACAAAAACAAAGAAAAGACGAGCCTCAAAATTCAGCCTCCTCCAATTTAAATCTCAAAGAACTTTGATTTTTTTAAAACTCTTCAGGCAAAGTAAATTTAAGCAGACTTAATATATCACACCAATGTTGTGGTTTGCTCTTCTTTAAGGGTAATCTGAAGAAAACGAGAAATCTTAGATTTAAAAAAATTTTTTTTTACAATAGCCAAAAACAAAAAAGTCTTTAGATTTGTAAATGTCTTTATAAATAAAGTATTTTCTTTTCTTTTAACACGATGCATCAAGACAGATTGTCAAAGATAAAAACACTTTCAATTATCCTGCATCTTCGATATTCTAAAATGTATTTTAGGATATTTTGCATTTCTTATAAATTAAAAACAACAAATGTGTTAATTTCTCTGCTGCAACTTTATTACTTTTACAATGAATCACCATCTCCAAAGTAATCCACTCACCTTTTCAACTGAACAGGATTAAAACATTTATAGGATCTGTTTATAGTTCACTAAAGATAACCAGATATTACCATCTACAACTTCAACTATTTTATAAAATATTATGGCTTAGGGTTGAACAAAAATGAGCCTTACCTTAAAAATAAATCATGTTTACTGTAAATGTTTTATAAATAAGAACTGCACAGGTAACACAGGTGAAAAAATAATGTACCCGAGTATATTTTAATTATTTCTAATTTATCAACTGGTGTATTTTTCAAGATGATATTCAAAATGTGAAATACATTTTTAAAACCTGCTTCTAATATTTAGTTTTAAACTACATTTTTGACACACTCTTAAAAAAATATTTTCTAAAATATACATAAATTAAATATATTACTAAAATTGTACTTTGGATTATCTCCTTAAAAATACTTTATATGTTAAATATTTAACATGTTAAATTTCAATATATAGAATTTGTTAAAAATAAGAAAATATGAGACTTAATGCAAGAAAAGAGGAACAAAGGTTTAATTAATATCTTTTTTTCCCCATTTATTGAAGATAAATCAAATAAATGCGATCAGGCACAATATAAAGCCACGGATTCCCAGCCTTGCAAACACAGAACAACACAAGAAGTTATGCTTGCTCATTTGCAATAAGTATTCAGGTATTGCACGTTGTAAAACAAAAACAAATCTTTGGTAATCACACTGGTTAATTATTACCGTTTAATTTTAGCAGCAAGTGCTGGGCGATAATCTCCCATTTTGTTTCTACCAAATCCAATTTTAATCTTTTGTTACTTTTTTTTCTAAAAATGAAACTATAAATGATAGAAAATACTTTAAAAAGTATTTTTTCTATTTAAATTATTCCTTCTGTGCGTTGTACGACGGCGTATTAGGGCCAAGCTATGAGTTTAATTCTTGTTTAGCTACAAAAATAGTCATAATAAAGCAGAATAAAGACAATTTTACCAGAAAAAAAAGGTTACAACAAAAAAGTTATTTTAATGAAAAGAATCATCAAGATCCAACATGAGAAGCTCACTTTGTTTTTTCTTCAAAATAAACTCAGTCGTTCGCACGATCTGCTCAAATCCTTCTGCTGAAATAATTTGATGCTAATGTATTAACAGATAAAGTATTTCCTTATTTGTAAAACTGAAAAAGTATAAATTCACAAGATGCTCAATATTCTTAATTTATTTTTCATGTAAGAGTTGTTATAATAATTGCGACTTTATTCTGGTAACATTAACGCTCCTATTTTATTATAGTACAACTTTATTCTCATATTAATACGACTATTCTTGTCATATTAGGACTTTTTTCTCATAATTAACTAATTTAAAAAACTTAGCGTGGCCCTAATATTTTGCCGTAGAGGGCATGGTGAAAAAAACCCCAGATTGTCTAGAAATTAAATCTTCTAACATAAAAATTTCCAATAATCAATAAACTTGATTAATCGCCCAGCCCTACTAGCAGATTTAATCTTTCCAGGAGAGGAAGTAAATCTTCCCCCGTCCGTCAGCACAGACCAGCTCACTGGGCTTTCCTGGGTTCAGCTCCAAAAACAGAACCGGGCCTCCACACACAAACATTCCCACCTGAAACACAATCAGAGCACAGATTATTTACTGAAAACAGAGGATTAAATCCAGCAAAACAGATGGATCAGTGTGTTTTTCAGGAAGGAGCAGGTTTGACCCTAAAGGTCGCGGCTCGCCTGTTTTTTGGTGTTTCTGTCCCAAAGCTTCAGCGTTCGGTCGTAGGAGGTCGAGATGATGACGCTGTCGGTGAGTTTCAGGTGAGTGATCCTGTCCAGATGCGCCTGAGGACAAATCACCACCATAATCATCATCATCATTAGGATGAAGAAGGTTATTAATTATTAATCTCAATCAAGACCAATTACAAAAACTTGCAGGGACACATAAAATTACTTTAAAATTATTCAACTCCCTTCCTGCAAATTAAGTTTATTCATAAAAGGCGTATTAGGGCCATTGTAGATAAAATAAGAAATTAATTAATTTTGGCCAAAAAGCTCAGAAATTTAGATATTAATCTCAGAAGATTTCTGGAAAAAAACGTGAAAATTTCGTAGGTAGAAAAGTCGACAGTTTTTGACTTTTGGAAAAAGTCAAATATTTAAAATTTTTCAAACCTGAAATTCTCAAGATTTTTTCTAGAAAATCTCCGTGAATAAACAAAAAAATTCTCAGTTTTTTATCTTGCAAATATTCAACTTGTGGAGATGAAAAATTTCTGCGTTTCTTGTACATTTGCTTAGTTCTGCCATATTTTGCCTAAAACGCCTCCGTGCTGCCCTCTGGTGTTGAAAGGTGGGTACTGCAGGTGAATTCTCCTAATGTTTACAATATAAAACTGTAAAATGTGTAGCAGTCATGGTATCTGGCCTGTGGTGAAGGTAGTTTTGGATCAGATGTGATTTTGGAGAGGATCTCACAGGTTTTCTGTCGCTCCAGGAGGAAACATCTGGATGCTGATTGAACCACATGTTTCCTTCTTCATCTCCACACACCACAAACTCTGAAACACAGAAATATCACATTAAAACTGCTGAAATAGTTATTTTCTTAAAATACAGGAAAACACAGTTATAACTAATCTCACTGCTGAACCATGTCAGCCATGTTTTTGGATTTGGTGTATTATTCTGACTGAATTAAATTTGTTACTGTTATAAACCCAAGTTTTTAATATTTTATGTTTTTGGTACCTTTATCCACAGTCATGGCAGTTATCAGGCTTCCCTTTTCCTGCTCTTCCTTCTTCTCTTCCTCCTTTTCTTTGTCTTTCTCTTCCTCCTTCTCTTTGTCCTCGTCTTCCTCCCTCTCTTCCTCCTTGTCTTCCTCTTCCTCCTCCTCCTCCTCCTCCTCCTCCTCCTCCTCCTCCTCCTCCTCCTCCTCCTCCTCCTCCTCCTCCTCCTCCTCCTCCTCCTCGTTGCTGAACTTCATGCTCATAGAGCAAAAACATGAGTGTAGAGTAGTTTCTGGGCCCAAACCGAACTGAAATCAAATCAAAGAAAAATGAAATAAAACTCTTGCTACATCCATAATTCAAGTCAGAATATTATTTCTTTTTTGTTTTGCTTTTTGCAGAGACATTTTTTTTTTAATTAAATCACTGAAAATCTATTAACTTTTCAATTAAGTTCAAATATACTGAAATGAATGTGCAGATCGCGACCCAAACATCTTTAAACTAGGCAACAAATGTTGCTGGACAATAAATTGTTGTAGAAATTATTGCGATAATATTGTTATTTTGTGACAATTTTCAACTAATATAGTAGTAATGGCATAATAATGCAAGAACACATTCTCAGACTTTAATTCTCAAGAACAGTTGACTCTGGAACCGGAAGACATTTTAAATATCCAAAATAAACAAAACAACAGAAACAACAAATAAAATGAATTATCAAGTTTCTGTAAACAAAATTATCCTTAAAAAGAACTAGTTAAGATCAAAACACCACACTCAAGACTTTTATTTTTCAGTTTTTGGTAGAAAGAGTAAAACAACAAATCATCCAAAGTTTGCTTTAATTTATCATGTGATTAATTGATTTGTTGCTTATTCTGACAGGATTAGTTTAAACTTATTCTGTTGGTGATTTGTCCTTTTAACTGATGCTGCTGTTCGATGTAGTTTTTATTATTGCACAGTGTATTAAAGAAACTCACAAAAAAGCCCAGATTAATTTCTCCGTCGCCTCTACCAGTCAGCCACACACTTTTCTCATCATTACGAACGACACTCAGAATATCGACGCTTTGAGTCCAGCTGAAAACAACAGACATACACAACAAAGATGCACATAAAAAAAGATAATTATCTGCATCACTAAAGTTTAATTCTTCATTTCGGATCAGCAATTGAGAAAACAAAAAGTTACTTTAAGTTTTGTTGGTTCCAGCTGTCGAGCTCGTCTTTGGCCACGTGGCAGAGCATCCCTTGGTAGGTGACGCCAACCAGCAGCGAGCAGTAAAACAGGCGAACCATCGGGTTTCTCACTTTGTAGCTCCTCGCCTTCACCAGGCTACAAGCAGCAGAAGAAATACAAACTTTTTACAGACATTGATTAACATTTACTGCTTGGTTTAAACACACCAACTCACCACATCATCAATATAGGACTTTTATTGATTACTTTGGTCAGAATAGTTTTCTGACAAAATTATTCGATTCAGCGACAAATTCTGCAGCACATCTACATGTTAAGGTTGTCAAAGTCAAGCTAGCATAACTGAGCTGCTTCCTTATCTTCCAAAATGATCAAATAAATAATTAACCATTTTAATTTTGAATGATGAATCTTTATAGGATCATGAAGAAAACTTGTTCACTTCATTCCTGGCTGCTACATCTCGTTGCTTGTACTTGTGACAGTGCAATGACAATAAAGTTGAATTCTATTCTATTCTATTCTAGAAGGAGCTTTCACACTGATTTATTATTATTTTTAAAATATTTTTTACCTGACTTTGGTGCGTTGTTGGTTCCACACCAGCTTCCACACATCAACAACCATGATGTTCATGTAGGAGACGGCAAACTGGCTATCAGGCATCCAACAGGCAGCCGTGATCGGTCCGTCCAACACCTGGAACCGAAACAGATGCAATCACAGAAAGAAGACCATGAAATAAAAGGCTGCACAAAATTCATAAATATACAAATTCATAAATATTCATATTCAAGTGAATTAAAGTTTGAGGACTCTACAAACGTCCTGGTGTGTTGTTTTCCTGACTCTCCTGGAAAACAGGAGAGTCAGGAAATTGAAATTGGATTCAATTTCTATCCTGCAAGAACCAACATAAACACCTGGACTGGATTTACCTGCTTGTGGTCAACCACAGCGTTCTGCTTCCACAGCTCCAGCAGACCCGACTCGTAGCCAACAAGCATAAAGTCGGCAGTCTGAGAGAAGCACAGCGCTGAGATGGGGCCTTTCAGGTACGCAGAAGTGTCTGTGCACAAGTGATGGAAAATGTTTGCCAACTACCAGAGTGATTGTTCAAATCCAGCACCTGCACGGTGAAGAGATGTACCAGTTCTCCAGGCCCAGCATCTCAGGGAACCGTCTTCAGACACGGTGAGGAATTCTGGGACTTCTCCTTTCTGGGCGACGCCGTGAACGGCGCCGCTGTGACCCAGGAAGGTGCTGAAGTGTTCAACCTGGAAAACGGAGCAGCACTAAACCTGAGAAAATGTTTGAAGCTGGAGAGCAGCTCCGAAACGGACGGATCAATTCAAAAGTATCGATAATATTGATACCAACGCGATAAGATCAATACTTTAGTTTCAGTTTCCGTCTAAACATTTTATTTTGTTTTTGTATCGTAGCTTCTCAACGCCACCTCAGGTTGGACAATATGGCTGAAAAACTATCACAATATAAGTGTTTCTGATTAAACACTGATTAGTTTTTTGTTATAAATATCTGTTTTATTTTGTTATTTTTAAGCCACTGAAATAAAAATGAGGCACAGAGGCGAAAGTTTAAACTGTGGTCCCGGTTGGCCGGAGCGTTAGTGATTAAAGAAGCAGCGCTAACCTCAACATATCACGCATCATGCTGGTTTAGTCTTATTTTATTATTATTAGTAGTATTATTTCTCTATTTATCAAATGCTTTGTCCACTTAGTCAGCCAGAGTTGATGCGTGTGAAGATCTGAGAAACTCGTCCCTTAAAACTCCAGCAACCAAAACAGTTTCTGTGGCGCTTATTAAAAAATTAACAGACACAAAATGGAAGAGCTACTAATACATTAAGTTCAATTAAATCTCCCGTTTGTTGTGCTTCTCTGTGCGAAGTGCAGCAGCGGATTTAACTGATCATGCAGGGCCGGTCCAAGGCTGTATGAGGCCTGGAGCAGAATTTGACTTAAGGGCCCCCCTTGCTGCTAAAAACATCAGCACCTCTAACAGCTTCAAGGATGGTCTTTTTGAACCTTTGTTGTTTAGTATATTACAATTAATGATTGTGTTCTTTTATTTTATTTGCGTATGTTTTATTTAACAATGGGATTTGTGCATATGGTTTTGTCGTAAAAAATTATATTTTAATTTCAATTTTATTTTGAATGAAATTAAAAAAAGGGAAAAAAAAAAAACAGCTTCTGTGTTAGATTTAATCTGGGAGAGGAGGAGGAGTTTAATTGGCCAACCTAAAAACAATAAGTTATAAATGCAGTTTACTAATTTGTATTTGTGAACAAACACAGCTCAAACTCAAAGATTAAACTCACAGCCTCAGATTGTTGCTATGGTAACAAAACAATTTAACTATGAACATTGTCCTTTAGGAGCTTTGATAATCTCAGTAAACAATTTTTACTTTTATATATCTGTGGTTTGTGTTAAAATATTAGCATTTATGGGCCCCTGAAGCCCTGGGGGGCCTTATGAAGCTGCTGACGTAATTTGGATTAAACAGAAGTGCAAATAATTGATATTCATTATAATTATATTTTTTAATTTGTTGGTTTTAAGATTCTATAGTTGTGGATTTAAATAGCGTTTCACTGGCGATGTCTTCCAGTAACATATAAATACCCAGTAATATTTTTAAATTTTCTGCCTACTTAATATCTTTTAATACAAAAACACAGTGGACAACCGGTGGACAACCGGTGGACCGCCGGTGGACAACCGATGGACAACCGATGGACAACCGATGGACAACCGGTGGACCGCCGGTGGACAACCGATGGACCGCCGGTGGACCGCCGGTGGACAACCGATGGACAACCGATGGACCGCCAGTGGACAACCGATGGACAACCGATGGACCGCCAGTGGACAACCGATGGACAACCGATGGACCGCCAGTGGACAACCGATGGACCGCCGGTGGACAACCGATGGACAACCGATGGACCGCCAGTGGACAACCGATGGACCGCCGGTGGACCGCCGGTGGACAACCGATGGACCGCCGGTGGACAACCGATGGACCGCCGGTGGACCGCCAGTGGACAACCGATGGACAACCGATGGACCGCCGGTGGACAACCAATGGACCGCCAGTGGACAACCGATGGACCGCCGGTGGACAACCGATGGACAACCGATGGACCGCCGGTGGACAACCGATGGACAACCGATGGACCGCCAGTGGACAACCGATGGACAACCGATGGACCGCCAGTGGACAACCGATGGACAACCGATGGACAACCGGTGGACCGCCGGTGGACAACCGATGGACCGCCAGTGGACAACCGATGGACCGCCAGTGGACAACCGATGGACAACCGATGGACCGCCGGTGGACAACCAATGGACAACCGATGGACCGCCAGTGGACAACCGATGGACAACCGATGGACCGCCAGTGGACAACCGATGGACAACCGATGGACAACCGGTGGACCGCCGGTGGACAACCGATGGACCGCCGGTGGACAACCGATGGACCGCCAGTGGACCGCCGGTGGAATGCCGGTGGACAACCGGTGGACCGCCGGTGGACAACCGATGGACAACCGATGGACCGCCAGTGGACAACCGATGGACAACCGATGGACCGCCAGTGGACAACCGATGGACCGCCGGTGGACCGCCGGTGGAATGCCGGTGGACAACCGGTGGACCGCCGGTGGACAACCGATGGACAACCGATGGACCGCCAGTGGAACGCCTCGACCACCAATTTTTTACCAAATTTCCTGTGTGGAAACGCTGGATGCTGGTCGTGTATTTACATGAATTCGGGTCAATATAAAAACATCCAGCATCGCACATGTCTAAGTGTTGCACATAAAACATATTTGGACATTAGAAGTTTAATTTAATGAAGTGGGCGGGTTTTATCTGCTGTGAAATACCTCCAGAGGTTTCCAGAGCTGCACTGTGCCGTCGTCTGAAGCTGTGAAAACAGTCAGTTCTTCTGGTTTTGTTTCCTTCTCCTTGTCTAGAGACGAAATTTCAGAAAAAGTTAAAAAATATTGGCACCAAATTTGACTGAATATGATTAAGAACAAACGAGGAGTCTAGAAGAGTTTCAGCACCAGCGTTTGGGAGCAGAGAGCAGTGGTTTATACGTTGCTTGTGGGCGGAAATGTGGCAGATTTCAGTGTTTTTCTCCCAATCCCAAACATGCAGGGATCCCTCTGAAGAGCCGGCGATCACATGCCGACCCTGCACACAGAAACAGCAACACCTGTAAGACAAACTTAACAAAATAACAGAAGCAAAAGGCAAAAATTATCGACCTCGCTTTAATTTTTCGGCTTTATTGTTTCTTCCTGCCTTTTTCCCGTTTTATTGACGACAGTGGGTGAAGAAAGGCTAAGCTCTGGTGCAACAGTTCACCTGTTCCTTCCTCATGGCAGAATGTGCTTCCATTATTATGTCATTACCATTAGATCAGTATAAAATGGTCTTCAAACAATATTATCGTTTATGGCAATAATTTTTCAGACAATTAATCGCTCAGCAAAATTTGTTATCGGCCTGAGAAGCAATAAGGCATGTACTGTATATGCTTCATCCACACGCCAAATTATAAACTCTGAGTTTAAAATTTGCTCACCAGGCAGCAGACGGAGGTCAGCGGATTCCTCCAGGAGATTTCTTTGAGATGCGAACCGGCTTCCAGGTCCCAAAAACAAAGCCTCCCGTCATTTGATGAGCTTATCTAGAAGAAAACACAAGAAGCCAAGAGAAAATACTAAATGTAAGGAGATTTTTTAATAACCAGTTCAGAATATTGGAGAGATATAATCAGTGTAATCAGAGTCGGGCAGCAAATAGTTACAACTACTTGAGTAACTTTTGAAAAAATATATATATATATTATTAGGGAGTATTTTTACAATGCCGAGTAATTTTTTATATGAAGTGTCTCCACTCTTGAGTAAAATTTCTGTATTTTCTACCCACTGAAAGAAAAACAAACATGTTTTAACCAAAAGTTTGACAGAGATATTTCTACAAATAACTTTGTTGCTGTTTGTTTTTCTTTTCCAGAGAAAGTACTACTAGTTCATTGCTTCTGCGTTTTTCTGTCTTCCAAATGTTTGTTGTCTAAATAATCATGCTGAGTTTTTCTTTTAAGGGGTTTCCTGTTTTTAAGCTCGCAGTTGGCGGTACGATGGCGTGTTAGTAGAAAGAAGAAAAAACAAATTTCTGCCAAAAGAAATTGCAGAAATGTCCTTGTTTTTTCACGAAAAGTTTGAATAGACAAAGATTTGCTTGAAAAAACATCTCAGAAATGTTCTAGAAAAAAAAAGTTTTAAAAGTCAAAAATGATCAACTTTTCAAACAAAGAAGTTTTTGAAAACTAAGTTGTTGTTTTTTAGAAAATGTTCAAATATTCAAACTCAGTATTTTCTTTTTTTACTACTCTTTCTTTTTCGTCTGTCTGCAACAAGCCGTCGTACGACAGATACAGAATTTTGCCAGACAGTTTTCCAGACAGAGTCAGAAGGGGAATAGTTCATTTGGAGCGGAGGTGAACTCACAGCGCAGTCGGGAGTCCAGGCGCAGCCGGTGATCCAATCTCTGTGAGCGTTGGGGAGCGATTTCAGCCGAGCTGCTTGATTTGGGTCGGCGCTCCAAACCATCAAAGCCTGAAAACAAACCCAGGTACCATCAGAGCACAAATACTGCTTTGAAACTGAACATTGGACATAATAATGTGTGAATTAAAGGTCGGCTGACTAAACGAGCTGAAGGGGTCACCTGATCTTTTCCACCTGACAGCAGCCGCGACCCGTCGGGACTGAACGCCAAGCAGGTGATTCCTCCCTGGTGGCCGCGCAGCAAAGCCTTCGCCTTCAGTTTGGAGGCGTCGGTCAGATCCTTCAGAGGCGTCAGCGCGATGCTGAAATCATCTGTTTCAGGTGGAAACAGTGAAATTATATATATATGGGCGCACCGATTGTAGTTTTCTGGCCGATAAAGATCTGTTGATTCTTGCTTTGGTCTATGACATTCTTTTTTTAATCTGAAATGTCGCCAAGTACAGTATGAAAGTCGGTTAGTTGGTAGCAGAGTTGTTAACTGCAAACGTGCAGACATGACCTGATGCTGGTCAAACTCTCAAAATTAAGGAAATCGGTGCCGATAAATCGGCCATCGGTTCAACTAATTATAATAACTATCTCGTATATCTCGTTGAAAAGTTACTTGTAAGTTAGTTTGGTCTAATTTCAAGTGTACTAAAATATCTGAACTGGAAACTAAACCATAATTACCTGGTAAGATTTTGTGTTTTTGCAGTGAAACGACCCTTTAATTTAGCGCTTAATCAAATATGTGTTTAAATAAAATTTATTCATTTAAGAAAAGTAATTTGAGGCCCAGTTGAACTTTTTTTCCTTTGTTTTTGTTTCAACTTTTCATGTCTCCCCCAAAGCCATGAAGCCCTGAGCAGCCGCCATAATCGCCTAGATCAGACTCACAGGAACCAAACAGGCATTTTTTCACTGATATTAACTGATTTTAAGTAGAAATCACTCATAACTCATATGAAACTTAAAGTGTAACTGTGGGTTTTACCTGAAGCTGAAGCCAGAACCGTCAAGTTCTGCCTCATCGCCAGGATGCTGCCGGTTTGCATCCCGATCGTCCTCAGGTGTTTCAGGCCTTCAACAACTCCCTCCTCTCCTTCGATTTTCCTCCACAGCCTCAAATGTTTGTCGCTTCCTCCAGAAACCAGCAGCTCCGGCCCGCTCCGCTCCGGGTCCTCGGGAACCCACAGCAGGCAGTTCACGGACACCCCGAGATCCGTGGAGGCCCAAATCTTTTCACCTGCAACGACGACAAAGAGTCGTTACAAAGTCAATTTCATCAATTTATGCTGAAGTTACACAACGTGATCCATACTGATGAATTATTTAAATCACTCATCTTTATTTTTTATTAAAACTAAGTTTTACTTTCTTTTAAACAGTTTTAAGAGATTGTTTTACAGCAACTTTCTTTTTTACAAATTACTCTTGAAAATAATTTTAAATAATTTTCAGAAATTTAATTGTACAAATCAAGTTTTGCTTTCATATTAACAACTTTAAAATGTAATTTCAGAGAATGCTAAAATGTTCTTTTTCTAAAAACTGTACACTTTAGGTTCGTTTTAAATTACTTTATTCTACAAACTGTCATTTTACAGTGTGCTGTCAATATCCTTCTTAGGAATTGGACACTTAATGTTTATTTATTTTTTTTACAATTTTCAGAAATGTAATTCTAAATTACACAATTACACAAAATTCACTTACATAAATACAATTTGTTATTATATGAAAATCGTTTTTTATAAATTGGCAAAAACATTTTTCTTTTTTGTTTTCACTGTTTATTTTACCTAATTTTCAGAAATGTGATTCTGCAAAGTTTCAAATAAAAAGGTCATTTTACAGTTTCCCATCGAGATATTTGTTAAAATTGACATTTATTTTAATATTTTTCAATAATTTAATTCTACAAACCACATTTCACTTACATTTAAACAGTTAAATCATTTTACAGTATGCTATCGAGTTATTTTTGACAATCAACGTTTACTTTAAATACTTTTCAGAGATTTAATTGTATAAACCAAGTTTTATTTTCACATAAACGGTTTTAACGGGACATTTTACCAGGCAGTATCAAGATCTAATCTGATTTAGTTAAAACAAGTCATGTTTTCAAATTAAAAATCACATTTTCTCTCCTCTTAGATAAACCATTTGCTCGTCTGTTAAATTAAAGCTCACCTGAATCAGTCCTGAAGAGTTTGATGCCGTCGCCGTGGTAACCCACAGCAGCGTAGTCGCCGCTCACCGCCACGCAGAGCGCGGCCGGATCCGATGTTGCACATTTAGGCTTTTTGTGAGGAGGCTCCAACTCACACTTAAAATAAAAACAACAACAACAATTTGAAAAGAACGAAGATAAAACTTCTGTTTTGAAACGCTAAAACATAACAAAACGACTTTATCCTTAATCCAAACACTAAATGGATCAAGTCTGCAAACACAACACAGCTTTAAAACTTTAGCTATAAAGGATTAGAGATAAGTAATGTTTTTAACTATATATTTAAAAAAAGATGTTTTAGTCATTTTTTCTGTTTTTTTCATAGAACATTTGCACTGAACTTCCACAGAATGACACTAAAAGTAAAAGTTATATTCTTTAGATTTATTTGTCTTGTAATCAGTTTGGACACTAAATGTGTTTTTTTTAAATAGCTATATCAACATCCTATATAATAAACTGTTTTTACTATCTTTTGGTGAAGGTTCTCAAGTTTTCAAAAATAACAAATTTTCTCAAGTAAATATTTATTAAAAATGAGTTTTTTTTCTTCCAAAAGCAACATAAACATAAGCAACATCTGCTTGCTTTATTTAACTGGATTGAGGAAGAAATTGGCTTCTTTTAATTGATAAAATTGCAGACTTCTGATCTAGTTTTAATCTTCAATTTGGGATGTTTGTAAAAGGCATTCAAATATAATACAGTAGTTATAACTTCAAATTAATTTAATGCCCAGAAAAACATTATTTATGTAAAAATATTAACTTACTTCATCACTTTTTAAAGCAGCGACTGAGCGACCAAGTCCTCCTGACCAGAGGTGGAGCTGTTTCACAAACGAAGAGAGAAAATCATTAATGTTTTAATGTATGACGGAGTATTAGGGCCACTAAGAAAAAATAAAATTATGAGAATAAACATGTACAAGAATAAATTCATAATATTGTAATAAGTTGTATGAGAGTAGTGATAATATTACGAGAAAAAAGTCTAAATAATACAAAAGTAAAGTCATAATAATATGAGAATATATAATATTTTGAAAATAAAGTCAAAATATTCTGACTTTATTCTCGTAATTTTATTTTTTATTTTCTTAGTGTGGCCATAATACTCCGTCACATCATTGCGGTTTTAAAATTTCGCGTTCATCTTATGGCAGCAAATTGAACCTGATTGCCTCACGTTGTGATCGGAGCCGGCGCTCAGCAGCATGGCGCCGTCCTCCAGGAAGGCGAGCGTCTCCGCGGCGCCGCTGTGAGCCTGGAAGACGCCCACGCAGGTGGAGGTGGACACCGACCAGAGCCTCACCTGTCCGGACACGCAGCCGGAGCAGAGCATGGAGGAGGAGGACGGGGAGAAACAGAGGCTGCGCACCGATCGCTGGTGGCCGCACAGCGACTGAGGGAAAAACACAAAATATACCGCTACGTTTTAGTCCGACTTTCTGGTTTATCCTACAATGATAAATATCTAAAACAGATTCACATTTTTTGTGTGTTTGAACAGTTCTTCATTCACTTTTCCTTCAATAAAATTCAAACAATTTTCAAACTTTCCCACAACTACAACTTGGAGATAAAAACAACACAAACCAACTAAAAAAAGTCAGTTTCAATCCAACATTATATTTGATAATTTAGTACTGTAAGCAAAAATATAACCAAATTTTATGTTTTGAAATGTTTGACTCAAACACAGAAAATACCTGACAAATCTGAAAACAAAACACTAATTCGATTAAGAAAATAAATCTAAATAAATCCGGCAACCCAGAAGGAAGGAAGGAAGGAAGGAAAGAAGGAAGGAAGGAAGGAAGGTAGGTGCTCCAATTTAATAAGATTGTCTAACTTTTTAACACCAATTACAAATATCAATAAATAATTGAGTCATTAATAATCATAAATATTCATTACATTGAAATGAATATTCAATTCATTCAACAAGGTTGATGACCTCAACAAGGTTGAGGTCATCAACCTTGTTGAGTTGAATGACCTTCCTGCTCAAATTAAATGTTTAAACACAATTTACAAAATAGTTATGAAACATAAATCTCTAAAAAAATGTTCTTGTTAAGTTTTCTGAAATTTACCAAATACAAATTATTTTGCTAATTTTATCTGAGCTAAAAGAAAAGTTTTAGTCGGATTTAATTTCAGTGAGGAAAAAAAAAACTGAAAATATTTGATTTCAACTATAAATCACGTTTTCCAAATATAGGCTTTTAATCAAACATTAAATTTAATCCTATTGCAAAATAAACAACCCAAGACTTTAAACAAAACAAATCATTTTCAAGGATTTCAAGCACCAGTTCAAATCCTGAATATATTATAAAGGTTCAAGCACCAACACGATTTGATCATTTATACATTTTTAAGCAATTTTCTATTGATTAAAAACATAAAAATGCTGGAAAATTTGAAAATCTCAATATTTACCCATAAAAGATCAAAAACAACTTGGATTTTAAATCATTTGCAGCTCTGCTGTCAATATAAAACTTACAGTTTCTATTTTATTCTGCAGCCAATTCCACACTGTAACGTTTCCATCCCAGCATCCCGCAGCCAGCAGGTGACCCTCTGGGTCAAAGGTCACACAGTTGAAGGGGCTGGTGCTGGACAGAGAGGCTACTTCGTTAGCTTTAGCTGAAGACCAAACCTAAGAAACAGAAAGTTTGAATCAGAAAAAAGGAGAATGTTGGAGACCTGTCTGGAGTCGAACGTGTGAGTAAAAACGTTTTCTGTGTCGACACATTTCAGGTTTTTTTCTTAGAACAAAAAAAACTTTCCCACCTCGGAAAAGTTCACTTTTTAATAGATTTAGTTTGAACCTAAGGCTCTTCTGCCACTCTCAGGATGTTATTTTGAGTTAATTGTTGCTGCCTAAAACCAATAAATAAGCACAGCAGGATATTTGGTTTTAATTAAACGAAGAGAAGACCAACTTTCAGCGTGAGGTCAAGGGACACAGTTGCGAGGTGTTTCCTGTCCGGAGTGATGTCACTCGCCGTTATCGTATTGGTGTGGCCGTCAATCAAAGCCGTCCTGCAGCAACAAGAAATTACTCACAATTTAAGTCACATAAAATAGTAACTATAAATAAATGTTTAAATGGTCTCAGCTCTCCTCCCACCTGCATCCGTTCTGGACGTCCCACACCTCCAGTCTCCCGTCGAAGGAAGTGGAAACGAGCTGCGCGTCGTTCAGGAAGACACAGCTGGAGACGCCGTCGCAGCTGCTCACCAGCGACTTCACTTCCTGTTCACAGGACGGAGGAAATCCTTACAGTTAATCCTCACAAGGAAGAGTTGGGATGACTGTTCTCATAATGTTACGATTTTATTCTCACGATTTTTCTCATAATATCAATCAAGTTTACTTGTAAAGCACATTTCAGCATCGAGGCGCTTTACACAATAAAAACCCCAAAGTACAAAGTTACAAAGGAAACATCACACAGTCAATAACTGAGCCGTGAAATACAAGCATATAAAATAAAGAGACCTGCTCTACAGAAATACTGAAAATACTGTATAAGACTGTATTTTGTGGCAGGATTAATAGCAGAGATAATCTGAATATAATCTCAGTACCTGTCCAGTTTGTGCGTTGACAAAGTGCAGCGTTCCCTGTCCGGTACCAACCACAACCAGCTGTTTGTCCGGACTCAGAATCACACAGGTTGGTTCGGAGGAGAAGGTTGACACCAGCGCACTGAGGTCAAACACAAAAAACTAAATCTTTACAAAAACCTCAATAATAGGTTCTTTAAATAATCTAATAAAAAGTTGCTTGCAGACTTTAGTTTCTAATTATAAGCTAGTTGCACTGAGGTGAAGACGTCTCTAACTGCAACCATAAAAATAAAGTTTACGTCATTTCTGGAGCGTTGCCTTCGCTGCTGTTCAGACACTCGATCACCCGGACTCCGCGTTTCCCCTCCAGGCCTGCAGCCCAGATGTGAGCTGATGTTTCCGGAGGCTCGTTAAGCGCCTGCTGGACGAAAAGCGCCGGGCACATGGAGAGCGTTGAGGTGTGGCGCTTCAGGAAACCGCAACAGTCGTCCAGATGTTTATCCAGGTCAGCTGATGGAAGAAAGGTGACATGAGCGATGAAATGTTTCGGGAACCAAACTTCATATCCCATGGTCAAATTATTTCTAACAGTTTTTCTTAAAAGACTTACAGTGAGGTGTATTTTTGGGCTGTTTATCTAAAGAGAGAGAGAGAAACATTTAAGAGAAAAGACCAATTATCAATCAATAACCAAAGAAAAACAAATCTGATTGTTAAACCTCATTTATAAATCAAATTAAAGGGGATGTATTATGCTTCTTTGAACATAATACATTTACATATTTACACTCAAGCGTGAAAATGGCTGCAAACAGACGCTTAATTATACAGCCGTACATCTTTGAAAAGCAGAACTGGAGCCTCCTGCATAACGAGAAAGAAAACAGCAAAAGCTTTCTGGATGGTAAGTCAACACCAAACAATTTGTTTTTTCCAGCAGCCATTGTACAGCGCATACAGCGATAAAACCAGCTGACCAAACCTGCTGGAGGTCAGCTGGGGTTGCTTGGTAACAGACTGTACCTGCTGATTTGTGATGTTACATTCAGAAGGTTTTTGAAACGGCTCATTTTCCAGACACTAAAAACATTAACTTATTACCAAAACATGGCTGTGTGTTTTTTTTTGTGGATGTTTTCACACCTGATAGTTCTGCAGACTCGGTTAGATTCTTGAACAACGTTGCAACGCTTGTTACATTTTCAGCTGCTCTATTTCAAACGAACCAAACTAACTGATAAAACCTGTTCCCCTCCTCGCCTGCGGTGGCGCTGCACCAAGAACCATTGAAGGAAACAATATGAAAACCTCAGAAAAGCACAACTGTCTTTGTCAAAAAAGGGGAATAAATGAAGTATTGTCAGTAGGATTTCTTCTTTGTCTTTGGTAAAAGACCACAAGCCATTTCTCCTTGAAGCAACAGACTCTCACATTGGTTTAGGTTGTTTTACCCAGAATTCTCTATGCTGTAGTCCACTTCCTGTTTTTGGAGCGGTCTCCGGTCCACTTGGCATTCAACTGCACCAGAATTCACTTCAACCGAACTGAGACTGAGGTATGCAAGCAAACCAAAGTTCGTTTTTTTGGTCTAATCACACATTCACACCTCCCAAAACAAACCAGACTTTCTAGTAAAACAAACTAGAGTTGGATTAAAACGGATTAAACTGCGCTGATGTGAATGAACACATAAAGCGTTTGGGTTGTTTTTAGAGTCAGCTGAAACTCCAATTTAAAGAACAAAAACTGAAAAAGTGAATTTTGCGTAACAAGTCCCCTTTAATCATTTTCTGTCATTATCTTAATTCATCCTCACCATGCAAGTCGTACGTCTCCAGCAGGTGGTGAAGGAGGCCGTGGCTCACATTGGCATGCAGGAAATAATAATTGGAGAGAAGCGAATCAAGAGCCCTCTGCTGTCCAATCTGAATCTATACGAGTTCAAACAAAAGCAACAAGGACTTAAAAGTGCTTTTTCTTTGAACAGGAGTTATGAAATATGCATATAAATAAATATATTGTTTTGTTGTAGCGCTTAAAAGTGAACAAACCAAGCTTGATGGCAGATGCATGAGCGCATCGCCTTCAGAGTGAAGGAAAGAGTCGTTTCCCTCAGGGTCAGCCGTCGCCCACAGATAACCTGTTCAATCAGAAACATTAGAGCCCATTAAAAATAACAAAAAATAGCTGGTATGCTTATTTAAGGAATGATGGTGTTTGGTTTACCGGCCAGAACAAGGTGAGCTCTGTATCTTTCGGTTTCTGTTGGGAGGAAAAATCCCTCAAAGCCTCTTTTCACCTCTGGGTTGCTTAGAGCCAAAACGTCGTTGGTGTATTGGCAATGAGACGGAGCGGTCAGGCTGCAGGAAAAGGTCCAAACAGAGAGAAAAACACAACCTTACAGCGCCAAAATGTCAATACATCCTTCTAAATTTAAATCTGTAAATATTTAGCAAAGGATTTATCACAAAAACCACTTAAATAATAATTTTAATAAAAGGTTAAGATGTGAAAATGACACTAAGTATTTCAATTTAAAAAGTGGACATATTTAGGTCAGAAATATTCTGGAAGCTTCTCTGATCAACAAAGATCAAAACTACCGTAATTAATCTGATGTCAATTTTATGTTTTTCAGTCTTTCCTATTTATTTTTTTTTAAACAGTCAAATTGCATTTGTACACCAGGTCAAATGGAGGTCAAGGATTTCTAACTAAAAGGGCCAAGAAGTTCTGATCATATAAAAAAAATTATATAAAAAAATGAGGAACCATTTCTTGTAAAATAAAATTATTTTTTTAAGTTTTAATTTTAATTAATTAATTTATTTTCTTTTATTAAAAACAATTACACTAAGAACAAATTACACCTTCAGTCCAGTGAAACAAAATTTGCTTAGAGCCACAAAAACTGAATAAAAAACTGAATACCTACGATAGGAAATGTAAGATTTTTTAATTAACTTGAATAAATTCTTAGATTTATCACATTTCCTTCAATATAACATTTGACTTTTTAACACAATGAAATATAAATTACAAAAAACTGCATGTAGTTTGACACTTGTATAATGTTATATAATGTGGGAATATTTTCTGCACTATTAGTGTAATTCTTTGTGGCCTATGAAAACTGCTAAACATTTTTATTTACCTTTATATTTTAAAATATTGTGCGATTCTTTGGTCAAAGTCACTAAAAGCCACATTTTACTCCGGAGCAGCAAGTTGCAGATCGATGGGTTGGACTTTTCTAACTTTTCCACAGTAAATTTTATTCTACTGTAACTAAAGTTTATATTTTAAAGCTTATTTACTCATTAATAGCAGTAGATGGCGCTGTACCTTTGTAAATTCTGCACAATGCGGGTGAAAACTGCCATGGGAACCCGCCCTTTGGGCTTCCTGGAGAGCTGCAGCACCTCCTCCCATGAGACCTGGCCGTCCGGTGAAGACAGGTTGTTACACGTGTTCAGCACAGAGTACAGGTCTCTCTCCTTCAAACCTGCAGATAAAGAGGAAAACACAAACAGACCAGAATGAATCCTTTCTCTAAGTCAAGATTCACACTTCTGAGAAAGTCTGGAAATGGTCCCAGTCAGATGTCGCTGTAATGAAATCATTTATGAATAGAACATTATGTTCATGGCACAAAAACAAGAAATATTTCAGTTTTTGTGTAAATTCTGGGGTAGATGCCTCATAATTTCAGCTGCAGGATTCTTTACAGACAATACATTGTTGTGGGTTGTGAAACTGAAAGTGATAGCCAGGTCGTTGAAGTCAAAGGTCATGGTTCTGAATCGGAAAACGATCCACTGTGACCTCTGGTTTAGAGGTCAGACTTCAACCTTCAGCAGTGACCCTTAAGGCTGCATTTTTTTAAAGATTAAGCAAACTACAAAAACAAGCATGCAAATGTAAATTATTGCTCTTGTTTTAATTTATTGTGTGATTGATTGATTTATTGTTTATTATGACATGTTGCAGAACTTTACCGTTTTTACTGACAGCGAGAGCTGCGAGGCTCAGACGGAGTCCAGGTATGTCTCTGTACTGGTTGCAGAGTCTCTCCAGGCTGGACTGGACCAGCAGACTCAGAGACTGAGGCAAACCCTGCAGAGTTTCCTTCAGCTGAAACACAAAAACACAGCATGCTCTCACTCCCATCATCTCCTCAGGTTATGAAATAAACCTAAATATGAGTCTATACTTTTTCAAAGGAGGCAAAGTTCTTCAGGTCTTCACAGGCCAGGTGCAGGTAGAGCGGACTCACAGCTCCTTTCTTTGTTATTAAAGTCTGGAGCTGAATTTATAGAACAGTTTTCCAGTAAAAACAAGTTCCAGTAACATTCATAAAGAGACAGAGGATGTAAAATCAGAACCTGGTTGTTAAATGCAGAGTCACTGAGCTTCTTTCCAAAAACATCCAGCTCCTTCTGAACAATCTCCCTCTTACCCGGCATGCTGAGCTGCCCCAGAGGAAACGGCTCGGCTCCTTTTTTCTTGGCTAAAGTTTGCAGCAGAGGTGAACTGGACGCGACGCTCAGCACCAAGCAGACACCCTGAAGACAAACAACTAAATATTTATACAGTACAGACCAAGAAAGTGTGTCCAAACTTTTGGTCTGTACTGTATATCTAATGTCCAACTAAATAATTTTACTCTCAGTTTTAATCGTCTTGTAGGGCTCGAAAATATGCTGGAAAAACGTATCACGATATAAGTGTTTCATATCAGTCTGTATCGATAATTATTGATTCGTTTTTGTTTCAAAAATTTGAAATACAATCAAACTGGTGGGACGACCTTTTCCTGTTTTATCCAGTTTTCTCTCCACACAGTTGCTTTTTACTTTTAAGCAGTTATGAGTCACAGTGACGAAACCTTAAACTGCTACTGTGCCGGTTACTGAACAAGTCGTTGCTAAGTAACCAAAGAGTGAGTGAGTTGCTAGGTAACCAAAGAGTGAGTAGTTTATTTTACCAACTTCACTAAGTTGGCAGAGTTGGGTTGAGGAGTTAAAGTCTTTCCTCAGCCTGAATCTCCCAGAATGCTGTGCGGCTCTGAACCGAAGTTCAGTGAATATTCTATCAGATGTATTATTTATTGATATAGATCGTGTATCTATAGCGATATATATTGTTGTTGATTTATTGTCCTATTCTCTTGTAACCAACCTGAGGAAGCAGCTGTGGGATCCAGTCAGAGCTAAACTGTCCTTTGCCATCCTGGACCAGATCCACTCCATCAACCAGAACCACCAGAGGTTTATTCTTCTTCTTCTTCCTTTCACTCAGAGTGGAGTGAAACTCCGACAGCAAGTCCCTAATGTATCCAAAATTAAAAGGTTAAAGCAGCTGGAAAGAACTGCTGGTGCAGAAACTCTATGTAGGAGTTTCTTACTTGTACAGGTGAGGAAGAGGTGATTCCTCCTCTGTGTGTTCATTGTTTCTGAGCCACTGAGCAAGGCATCGAAGGAGGTTTTCCACGGAGCGCGCCGACTGGCTGGCAGCTGTGGAGTAAGAGATGACGTCGCAGTGGAGGTTCGTTTTGGATTTCAGTCCAGTTCGAAGGGAATCTGCCAGAGCAGCCTGACAGTAGGGAATAAATGCAGGAATATTTGGTTTAACAGTGATAAAGACAAACAACTAGGACACATTTACAAATCATTTTACTGAAAAAGATGTTTCCTTGTGATCTATTTGGCTTCCAACTTGGGCTGAATGTCTAAGAAGTTGATCAATCACAGAATAACATAGAAACATAAAATAATACAGCTGTTTTTCTAATACCTAGAACAATAGTGAGTTTAAAGAGGACCTATTATGCAAAATTCACATTTTGTACATTTTTTGTACTTCCATTCGAGTCTCAACTGCTTTTAGAAATAAAGTGAATAAATAAATAAAAAACACCTGGAGGTTGTTTTTGTTTGACAATAGGTTAATGCTTTTTGCGTGTGGAAAATAAGCCGTTTCAAAAACCTCCTGATTGTTGAGTCATACTGAATGGTCGCTGAGCCGTTACCTAGCAACCCCAGCGGAGTTCTGCCCGTCACCTAGCAACGCAAGATGAGCTCCTGCATGTTTGTTCAGCTGATTTTGTTGCTGAAACTTCTTGCTGCATTCTTGTTGGTTGCATAGGGGGCTCCGCTTCTGCTTTTCAAAGATGTGTGGTTGTATAATTGCGCATCTGTTTGCAGCCATTTTCATTTCAAAATAAGTAGAACTGAATAGACTAAATTCTCATCATCCAAGAATGATTTTGCAGAAAATGTAACGAACAAGTTCTGTTCAGCTCATAAACTGTTGAAGCATAATAGGTCACCTTTAAGGTTTTCTTTATTTTGTGCCTCTAACTAGTGGACTTTATTTAATCAGACAGGAAATTGCCCAGGAGAGAAAATGCCACTCAAATAGAATTTGAAAACTTTATATGGATCCACAAATATTTATATTTTATCGTCATCACCATGTCTTCATAAGCTGTTTGTAATTCTGCCCAGGTCCTTTTAACATAATCTGGATTCAAACCACCTGAGGATGTAAATTTACCATGAAGACAGTTTTCCCTTCTCCAGGTCCTCCTTCTATCACCACCATTCCTCCCTTGTTTTGGACCCGCTCCACGGTCCCCACAGCATTCGACAGCAGCTTTGTCCTGCCGAAGAACTGCCTCTGCAGCGCCCCCTGGTGGACCTCCTGCTCTGAAACCTCCAGAGCAGTCTCTGCCTCCACATCCTCCTACATAAAATAGATACTGTCGTATTTCTGTCTAGTTTCTAGTGCAAATATATAAAAAAAAACTCGAAATAAGGCAAAACAAACTTAAAAGTAACTTTTCGGCAAGATATAGGAGTTTAAAAATAAATTTTAAAAAAGTACTAGTTCCACTGGCAGACTTTTAAACTTATTATGAGAAAAATGCCTTCCTTTAAGTAAAATAATCTGCTAGTGAAACTGGTAATTTTTCATCAGTATTAAGACATTATTGACTTAAAACAAGTTGAAAAGTTACCTGTAAGTCAGATCTGTCTTATTTTAAGTGTTCTAAGACATTTGCAGTAGAAACAAGACAAAATACTTGGTAAGATTTTGTGTTTTTATAGTGTACTTACTTAAATTAGTGTGATTTAAATCACTAAACTGCACAAAGTCACTGCATTTCATTATATTTTGGAACAAATAGTAGAGAATATGGTAAAGATATAATTTCCAATAACACTCAGTTTAGTTCTTTAACATTATTAACTGAAATATGATAAGAATCAAAATTCTTATCATGAAAAGAGATTTCTCACAATAAATGATAAACGATATGATAAATGGCAACCTCTAAATGCAAGGCATGAACATGCCAAATATGGAAAGCGTGTGCAAGTAGAGAAGATCGTGTTTAAAAGTTAGAGCTATGTGTTGGGGAAAGTCAGATGTTGTACTGGATAGTTTCTAACTAGAAGGGTATAAAAGAAGCTGTGCTTAAAGAGCTTGAAGGTGACCAAGCTCCAATAACCAACATTAAAATCTGTGAAACAAATAGTAAATAGGCTGAACTTCTTACACTCTCACACTAGAGCCACATTGACAGTCATGCACTAATATCGGTAGACGAATGCCTTGCTCAAAGGTACATTGAAGGAAACCGGAAAGTGGATATTTGATCAATTATTTACCTCAGCAAACAGCTTCTGAACAGCCAACCAGAGGTCTTCCAGCACAGCTTTCCCAAAGTCCTCCAGCTTTTTCACGTATGGCTTCCCCTCCACAACGCCGCCCCACATACACGAGTAACTATGAGACACAGTAAAAGAGTTTAAAACGGAGCTAGAAAAGCTCTTTCTTAACCATTTCCACAACAAACACTCATTATGCTGATGGTTGCGATGATTTTTGTCTCTTAAGTTTTAAATTATTAACTGTTTGCTAAACAAACATACTTCAAATTCTTAACACAACTTTGTGTTATTTGAATGTATAAAACTTTTAGCTAAAAAAAACAAAAAAAAACCTTCTTTTTAAAGTACCATACAGCAAAACCAGCACCAGTAATAACAGCAGCGATAACAGCAACACCAACAAGATAAGGGAAAATAACTACAGCAAGAACAGCATCAACATGTTGGTCACAAGGAATTCATCCAACATCAAATGATTCAGCTCTTTAACATCGTCTGTAGTTTCTACAAAAATAACAGTTTAACACAAACGTTTTGGTTCGATTTGTTTTTCTCACATGCTTCTCATTAAAATGTCTTATGTCATTCACTTAATTCACGTCAGCTCTGTCTACATGTTTGGACTCACTTTTCAGTGATTTTAACTCCGTCATCCAGGAGTCTTCTCTTCAGAGATGAAAGTTTCTCCTCAGCGTCTTTTGATTCGGCGGCAAAATCGGATCTCCAAGCCACCGGAACGGATCTGGACGCAAAACGGGATCAAAGAGCGGTTAAAAGTGAAACAAACAAGGCTGAACGACTGATGTTTTCTGCTTACTTGATGATGCTTGGATCTCTGAAGTAGCAGAACATCCGCTGCTGAGCGGCGCCAGGGTAAAGAGCCTGGAACTGACGGATCTCCATCTCTGTGATGGAGAGACCGGCTGGAGCAGAAGCCAACTGCATTTTAAAAATATCGTTATTTACCTGCTATAGATGAAAATTCAAACTATAGACACGTTGCAACGTGATGTCATGTACGCAAGAGCTGCTAGCTGACGTTGACTACACCAGACGTATAAAAAAAGAGAAGCAGTGCTTTTCTACTACTTGCCAACACTATGACAACTGAATAACAAGGTCAGGAAATAGTTTTAATTAAGAAATAGCTAGGGAGCATTATGCTAGCTTGACTTTGACAACCTTAACATGTAGATGTGCTGCAGAATTTGTTGTGTTTCAGTTCAGTTAAAAAGAAAAGGTGACCCACATATGAACCATAAAATGTAAAGTTGACCCACAGATCGTTAGTAGAGCACATGTCTAAATTAGCTAATCATCCACCGCTGTGTTCAGACAATCACTTAATAATCGCAAAATAAACGTCAAGCCTGAAAAAATAAAACTGAATGTTCTGCTCTTTGTGCAGGAAATGTTTCCGTGTTTTTTGGTGGTGAATCCTGATACGTTAGTGGAGCTGTTGTCAGTCACACAGACCTGTTGCTACGGCAACAGGTCTGTGTGTTAGTGTAGCCGACACAAAGAGCGAGAAAAAAAGAACACGAGTGGTTCTGCGTCATTCTTCAACGGTGTCTCTGCGTTGTTTTCCTTTTTCTGTGGCGCACTGCATTAAATGACTAAAACCAACATCTCCAGGTTTAATTCATTTACTTGGATTGTTCAACTGCAGCAGCACGGCTACGGACGGCAAGTAAAAATCTTGTCTTTTTGCCCTCCGGATGTAATCAATAACATGCAACGTGTCTATAAAAAGCGTTGGTATGACAGGCCGTACCCAGCTGTACTGCGGCAGGTCTGGAAGGACGGGTCTGGGAGGAACCTGGCCGTACCTCTCCCCCAGGATCGCCACCAGCATCTGGCTGTGGCACACCTCCGACAGACACAGCGCCGCGGCCCGCTCCGACTCCTCCTCCGTCACGCCCCAGCGAAGCTCCACCTCCTGCAGGTGGAGACAGTGGGCGGCGGCGCGGCGGCGGAGCTCGGGGAAGACGTAGCGCACCAGGACGTCCCGTTCGGCATGCATGTCTCTGAAGGTGGAGGAGATGAACACCCGAACTCCTCTCCATCTAGGAGCAGCAGGAACGTTTAAATATCAAGTAAACATCAACTTTAACCGCTGAATCAGTTGAGAAACTTTACCTGAGCTTCGGGGCGGCTGGCACTGAAACAATGTTTGAAGTCTGTGGTTCTTTGGCTCCAACTGGTGGTGGGATGTTGTACAGTTTGTCTAAATGCTCGACGTGATCCAGCAGCCTGGAAGATCCTCGCTCTGCCACAAATCTGGTAATTTAAAGAACGTTTACTTTGGTTAGCAACCTTCAACTGTTTAATAGTGTTAACCCAAAAGAACTAATCATAAATATTAGTTACACTGAAGAGCATCTAATATTTTCGCTTCAACGAGGGCATTACATGTTCTATAATGCCCTCAGATATTGTATTTATGTTTACATCTTGTTCTATACATACAGTGTTTTAAATAGTTTCTGTATGTTTCTTGTTTGAAATAAATATATTGGGGTAAAAAGAAAAAAAGGATTACGAAAGGAAAAGGAACTGCTGCATAGACAGTTCCTCTACTTCAAAATAAGAGCGTGAACATAAACGTCTATCTACTTGAAGAAATCTGAACAGTCAAAACAAAAACCTCAACACATATCTGTCAAACCTTATTCAATTGAAAGTTTACAAAAAAAGCCAGGTAAGTAAATTTGTGCTTAAGAATGCATGTGGCAAAATAATTTAAAGGGAAGCTAAGTGCTAACGTTTCCAAGTTAGCAAAAGTGCTAAGCTAACAATAACCAATGGGCTCATTAGTGGAGATGAGAATAAAATTAAACTTTTTGTTGTCATGAAAAACTTCAGAATACAGTCTTGGGTAAAAGTGAGTGCAACAAGGTTTTCATATTTGCCTCATTTCCTTTTGGATCTAAACTTTTCTCCATTTTTACCTCAGGATTTGCTCACTGAAGCCCTTCAGCACCACATGGTTTCTGTCACGAGGTTCCTCTGGGAGTCCAACAAGGCTGCACAGAACAGAACAGGATGAGTCAGAACCCACAAAGCTTCAGAAACGGAAATCAATGCAGAATGGCACATGAAAAAAAATACCTGTCAGATATGAAGATATTGACACCGAGAGCTTTTTTGTTCTTGGTTTTATAGTTCTTGATAGCCCAAACAAGTTCATTATCCAGCCAATTGTGTGCGATTGTGATGATGTTATCCACCTGAGAAGATGGAGAATTTAGTTCTGACGTTATTCAGAATGAAATCCTGGCTACAAACATACAGTTAGACCTGAAGCTGCTGTATAATTTGTGCCAGATTGCTGCATTAGGAGAGAACTGCAGGTAAACTGGCATCAAAGTAAACAGGAGCTGTGACTTTTAATGACATTTTTGCATGTATAAGTATTTCAGAAAAGCTATTGGTTTCTGTTGGTTTCATTAAAGGTGATTAAATATGTTCCTTGAACAGGTTAGGACAGGTCTATGGGTTATATAATACATTTTTATTGTATAATTTGCAGAAAATCGTCCTTATATAATGAGATTTCAGTCTGCCCAGTTCTGCATATTTTCAGAATGAGCTGTTTTAGGGCATCTTGTCACTAAATCCAAATTAGCTGCCACAGGCCACGCCCCCTAAAACTCAACGTTTACACTTGCATGTGAAAATGGCTGCAGACAGAGGCGCATCCATAAATCTTTGAAAAGCACAAGTTGCTTCTGGAGAGTAAGTCAACAACAAAACACGTGTCTTTTTCCAGCAGCCAGATACATAGATAAAACCAGCTGACCAAATGTGCTTAGGTTGCTAGGTAACGTGTAACCTAAGCTAGGTTGCTAGGTAACGAGGCAGCGCCTGCTGATTTGTGACTTTACATTCTGGTGGTTTTTAAAACAGCTCATTTTTGACATTAACCTACTGTCCAATAGAGCTGCGTGTTTTTTTGTTGTTTGTCTCCAGAAGCAGTAGAAACCCAAATGTAAATATAAAAATGTGTAAAATGTGAATTTTGCATAATAGGTCCCCTTTAAATCATGACCAAAAACATTTTAACTGTAAGTGAAATCATCAAACAATCTGTATAAAAACATTTGGCTCCTTTTAGAACTTTAATATCTGTACTATTTTTTGTATACTGTGTTATTTTCTTCTGTTCTTGACCTCGAATAGCACATACCTTGTTTTTCTTGGTGAACAGCTCATAAAAAAAGCTACAATCCATGTCTCCGTGATGATCGGTCGATTCCTGCGAAAGAAGAGTCCATACAACATCGTTACCTCTAACAGCGCAACAAGACGTCTGTGCAATCGATGGATTATCTGGCACCAAACTTCTGGATTTAATGACTGTTGGTATAAAAGTATCTTCAGTTTTCAATTATCTGGAGGACTGGAACTAAAAATTATTTTAGCAATTGATTATTCAGACCATTAATTGATTAACTGGTTAAAAAAAATTGGCAGACTTTTTATTTATGTACTAAAGCCACTTTTATAACACATTAGAAATACAAAAAACTAATAATTCAGCTCCTTTTATAAATAAGACCTTCTATTGCCTAAAATGCAATAAAAGCATTTCTTTATTTGATTATAATTTACAGTTATTTCTTCTGCAACAATTGTTTCATAATTACCATTTTTAATCACAGGACAGCTTTTTTATTCCATGTCATTACAGGCAAAGTTTTAAACTCTCGTCTTTTATGCAAGCAAATAACTAGTAAATGTTTTAGTAATCGATTATTTTATCAATTATTCTGACAATTAATTGGTTCATTGAATAAAAATATTTACATAATATTAGAAATGCATAGGAAGATGCAAATAAATAATTGAATTCCTTTTAAACATTTTATTGCAATAATATAGCGTTCCTTCAATGTACACTTGATCATTAGCAAAGGATGCACCTGCAGTTAAAAAAAAAAAATCAGCCATTTCTGCTTGATTTAGCATCAATACAGTGTAGGGCTCATCTTTTGATAATTTTTGGATTAAACTATTAATATTTGGATTTAAAAAATGTGCTTAATAAGAGAATTTATGTCCAGAATTTGAACTAGGTGAAGCTACAACTCTGCTACATGTGACGTTCTGCGTAGAATGTGTTTACATATATATATATATATGCTTTATATATCTTAAATAAAAAATGTATATATTTTGTAGTTTTGGCTTAATCACTGCACTAATTATGTTGTTCGTTCTCACTGTGTATACTCACATTAACTAATCTAATACTAGAGTAGTTGATTATTTCAAAAAGTGATTAATCACTATTAATACGATTCTCCAATTCACTAACTGGAATCTTCTCTCCATGTCAGAGTTTTCTTAATGCTGCACCTCAGATTTCATGATGCACAGAAGCACCAAACGTCCTGACCTTCATTTCTTTGGCCAAACTTCGGGCGTTTTCCAGCAGGATGTCAGATCGCAGCTCCACTTCGTTGTAGCAGCCGTTACAAGTCCTGAAGAGCCGGCAGTTTTCTGATCTGTTCTTGATCATCAGAGCGAGCAGAGCCGACACCTCCATCATCTGCAGTAGTTCATGAACACAAACAGAACCTTACTGGGAGCTTTTCTCCACCACAGAACCGATTCTCAGTCATTTAGTTACTTTGAATCGTTAAGCTGCTTCCTTAAAGCGATTCGGCTTGTTGGTAACATCGTAACGTCTGACGTATTTGGTGACGACGTATCGTACACGCTCCGTATTTCACTTTAGAAAATATCCAAGATGGCGTCGCGGCGGAAGCACTTCAAAATATGTTTATATTTCACAAAAAAAGACGATAAAAGGTCCGGTTGCAACATGCTCAGCACTTTAATCACAATAAAAAGAGGAAATACCTCCAACATCCTCAAATAGTTGACCACATAGCCTGCAATCGATTTGAACGAAAGTAGAGTGTTTGATAAGTTGCTTAGCAACAGCGGTGGCTCAAGGGGGCGGAGCTTCGAGCGCAGAGTTTCCTGCTGTGTGCGTGAAACTTATTGTATTAATGTTAACTCCATACTGAATGAATAATTTCCATCTCACAATAACATTTACAGTCAGATTCAATAAATTGGAATATATTTTCAGACGAGGCTCATTTATTAAGTTTCATTTCATGTTAAAATGTTCATTTTACAGAGGACTTATTGTTTACCAAGTTCTAAATGTGTTTTAATGGAATACATTATGGTGCATATTTTGAATTAAAGAGTTTGTTTCATAATTTGATGAGAATCGAAAATAGAATCGATAAGTGAAATCGATAATGGAATCGGTATTGATAAATTCTTAGAAATTTCCATCCCAAATCAGGTTACTGCAAAACCAAAATTCACTCACAGTCGGAGTGAGAGGGTCGTGCTCTTCCTCTTTTCTCCCACGCTTCTTCCTGCCATCTTCTTCTTTTTCTCCTTCTTCTTTCTTTTCTTCTTCTTCTTCCTTTTCTTCTTCTTCCTCTGCTTTGTCCAGTTCCTCCGGGTCCGGTGGGATGCAGAAGTCCTGCTTCCTGCTCCAGGACTCGTCGTTCCTTGAATGGGCGACGACGAAGAGGACGGTGTTGCCGGGTAGCGGAGGCACGTTGTAGTTGCAGGAGATCTGGATGGCCGTCTCCAGAGCTTTGCGGTAGCGGTCCAACAGGTCGATGCTGTAAAGTCTCTGACTTTAAAACACAAGTCAAAAGATTATGCTGTTTCAACTATATCGGTTTTAATGTTCATTTTTGACACAAATGTAATATTTAAAATGCAGATTTAGGACTGGATCTAATAATTATTGTAGTAACTGATTATTCTAATAATTGATTTGATTAAAAACTGGCATATTCTGCAGATTTGTCCTTTATGCAATATTAAAAATACATTAAAACAGTTCCATTCCTTTATTAAAGAAGGAAATAAACCTTTTATTGCCTAAAATGCAATAACAGCAAATGTGTACGCTGTATTATTTGTAGCAAAAGATGCATCTGCAGAAATACTTCAAACATCAAATTTCGATTTTTATTTTTAAATAATTTGGACCAAGTGGAGCAAAAACTTTGCTACTTGGAAATTCTTGGTAGAAAATATTTACAAATGATTTCTTATTACTATGTAGAAAGCAAAATGTTTGTTTTTTATAACAGCTTTGGCTTAATTACTGCTCTGAGTGTGTTGTACTTTCATTAAATGACCTTTAGTGAGGACTTGAGTCGAGTCTGTATACTCCAATTAATGATTAATCGATTACTAAATTAGTTAAGATTTTTGCAATAATCAGCTAATCACACTAAATCCAATTAATCAGAATAGTTACAATTAATCATGATTAATCATTTCATCACTAGCATCATTAATGTAAAATTTGTTCAGTTATCATCTAATCTTACGTGGCTTTCAGAAGCTGGGCCTTCTTGTTCTTGTACAGTCGATAGATGAATGGCACGCCGAGCGTCAGTTTTATCTTCCCCTTCTTACACTTCTGCCAATCATGCCGGCTGCGCGGACTCTTGGGAACTTTCTTCAGGATGCTCAACAGGATTTCTTTGGCAGGTGGGATCGCTTTCTGGGAGGCAGAGACTAAAAGGAGGAAGAGGGTTTTTTAAAAAAAGATCTTTTCAACCTTTAATGTTGCATATGTTCTGTATCTAAAAAAATTCATGAGGAAATTGTAAAAAAAAAACTAAACGCCACAATAAACTAGTGGCTTTGTACGTGCAAACCCATACACTTACATTCTTTCAAAAAAAAAAAAAAGAACATGCTAATTGAAGTTAAAATAAAAAAAGATATAGATGCATCTATTTTAAAAGGTTTTTATTGGCAGATTCTTTTGGATTGTTTACATAAGACTAGATAAGGTTTTAGTAATCAAATATTCTATCAATTATTCTGGTGATTAATTGGATAAAAACAAAAGGCACATTCCTCAGATTGTTGATGTAATCATTTGCAAACAAGCAAATAATTCAATACATTTTTTCAATTAGGAAAAATAAACAGAAAGTGCCTGAAATACTACAACATAGAATTTTTTTAGTGTATGCTTCACCATCTGTAGCAAAGGATGAATCTGCAGCTAAAAAGAAAAAAATACTGTCTACTAATTTGTTGATTAATGGCTGCACAGCAAATGGTGCTTAGGAATTTTTTTTTTTTTGCAGAATTTGAACCATGTGAAGCTAAAAATGGACTTCTGGACAAAACATATTTATAGACAAATGTTTTATTTAATCTTAAATGCAAAACATATATATTTTTTGTACAGTTTTGGATTAATTACTGCTCTCAGTGTGTTGTGTGTTGTTCTTTTAGTATTACTTTAATACTGGATTAATACTAGATTAATCGTTTCAGCCCCAATTAATTTGCTAAATTAAACAGAGGTGGTAACTTTTTTGGCCAGGTGTTATATTTAACAACCTTTTCTGCATTCAGTAAGTTTAAGTCCTTCATATTTATGATGCGTCTTACCTAAAGTACGAAGCTCCAAGATAACTTTGTAAGCAGCGAGGAATCGGAAAGGAAACTGGCGGCTCTGAATGACTGCTTTCTGTGAAAACATCCAAACATCAACATCAGAGTCATGTTTTTAATTCAACCGATCTGTGGCTCATCACAACGTGTCGCACCTGATTGGTCAGCCTGCGCAGGATCTTTTTGTGATGAGCCTCACTGATTCCTTTAGTGATCATGTTCCTCAGGTTCCTCAACATGGCCATGAACGGCAGAGATCCGCTGTCTGAACAGGAGAAACGAACATTTATTACAAACTTTTAAGGCTTTCTTCCAGGGCTGAGCGATAAATTAGATTTTATCAAATCGTATTTGTGGATTTTTGAGATTTAACTTTTGGAAAAATGTTTTTTTTTCCCCCCACAATGCACTCCTTATAGTTTCCATAGTTCACAGGGATGTCAATGCGCCCATGGCGGCCATCTTGTTTTTCAATTGTGTTTAGCAGCTTCTAGTTACTTGGACTCTGAGTTCAGGTGATTAAATATTAAGGTTTTTGTTTTTTAATTACTAGGGTAAAGTCATAATATTATGAGAATAAAGTTGTAATTTTTATGAGAACTAGAACACGACAAACAAAAACTTAACCAGCTCAGTTTGTCTTCATATTCTGTTATTTTCCATGTTAGAGTTACTACTTTATTCTCCTAATATTACAACTTTATTCTGGTAATATTACGACCTTATTTTTGCATTATTTTGGCTATTGTCGTACAACTTTATTTTTGTTATTTAAAAAAAAGAAGGAAGCCTGGCGGTAATATCACACTGTAGGGTTGAACTAAAGTCAAAGTCTAAATAAACAGAAACTGTAAAATACGATTGTCAAACAAGATGGCCGCCGCTGGGCTTGCTGACATCACCATGCACTATAAAAACCCCCCTTAAAAAAATTCTGGATTTTCCAAATTTTAAATCCTCTAAAGCCAAAAAAAAAAGTGGATTAATCAATAAAACAGATTTATTTCCCAGCCCTGGAACAAACAATGTGGTTCATCTTTTGTTCCCCTTTTATGATAAACTAGTCGACGCCAACGATGGATGAGTTTGAGTTTTACTTTCAGACCTATGAGCTTCTGCCAGGTGGCGGCCTTGTTGCCCTCCAGACTGACCAGTCGTTCCCACGTCTGTGGCTCTTTGAGCTTCATGCGCTGCCCGGCTCTGTCCGGCTCCCACACGCCTTTTATTCCACTGCGGGTGAACGCCTTCGCATCGCTGGGGTACCTGCAGAAAGTCAGACAGAGACTTTAAGACGGTTTTCTGCTAACCTCAAAAACTATTTTAAACATTTTGCCTTAAAAAGGGGCAAATAAATAAAAAATATCACAAATCGCAACTGTTTAGGTTTTGGTTTATTGAGTTGTTTTGACATTTAAGTTGGGTTTGGACTGGGAAAAACTTTCTAAAATAATTCCCACAAAGCTAAATGCAAAATAACTATAATCTAAGTTTAATACAAATTCATACCAAGCAAAGTTCATAAATATAAAGTACACTTGGTTTCAGCTCCAGGGTTTTACTTTTCTAGACATAATAGAAAAAATCTGGTTCTTTAAATCCAACTTAACAATAATGTAATAAATCAACTAACTAACTCCTGAATGAGTAGATGAATGAGTCAAAAATTAATCAACTGAGCAATGCAACAGTCTCTGGATGTCAGGCTCCACCATCAGGATGTGTGTCTTACTTTTTTCCCAGGATTGCCATAACAAATTCAGCAGGTTCTTTAATGTGAAGCTTCTTGATCAGCTTCTTTATGCTGAACTCGCTCTGTTTTTTGTCCACCACCTCTCTGCTGCCCTCCAACTGGAACTGAACAAAAATTTAAAAAACGCCCGTTTGAACTGCAGCAATTAATAATAATCAGACTGCAGACATTTTATTTTACATCTATGATATGCTGCAGTTAAAGTAAAAAGTAAACAAAGTAGTAACTTACAAAGTTCTTCAGAATTTCCGGATCAGATTTGAGAAATTTGGCCCATTGTACGAGGTCTGATTTAGATGGTTTCTGAAAAAAAAATCAGACAAAATACTGAAAACAGGGAGCTAAATCAGTGGAGGACAGTCCAGTGATGAGTTACAGAAACAAGTCGACTCCACGAAAAGGGACCTATTATGAAAAATTAACATTTTTGCACATTTTAGTTCTGAACTGCTTCTAAAAAACAGAACTTTGAAAAAAACAACAAACAAAAACAATAAGTTAAAGTTTTTTGGTATTTGGAAAGTGAGCCGTTTCAAAAACCTCCTGGTTGTTAAGTCAAGACAGGCAATGTGCCACCTAGCAACCCCAGCCCAGCCCGTTACCTAGCAACACCAGCCCAGCCCATTACCTAGCAACCCCAGCGGAATTCGTGGGGCGTGGCCAGCAGTAGCTTATTTGGATTTAAAGTGACAGAGTCCCTAAAACAGCTCAAAAAAGCAAGGACTGACCAGACTGAAATCTAATTATCTAAGAATGATTTTGTGTAAAAAAAAATGCAACAAATATGTTTTGTAACGCCCATGTCTACCTTTCCTTTTGGTTTCTTCCGGCTGTGTTTGCAGCGGTGTTTGCGCGTGTTGTATTTGGCCAGCTGGTACTCGCTGAACTGCTTGAACTTGTCGACCATCGCCTTCTTCAGACACGTCGGAAGGCACTGGCTGAAGCACTGGAAGAGGGTAATCAGTTTGTTTAGATAGAAATGAAGAAGTGGAGGCTGGATGGAGAACCTGATGCTGACTCAGACTTACTGTAGAGTAGATTCTGACTATTTCCAGCCAATCGGAGGGCAGCTGCACGGCAGCGCAGAAATACCTGCGGACGTGCGGCTTGGTGGGGTCCAGATTGGCGGCCAGAGCCAATAAAAAGTTTGTGGTGATCCTGATGTTTAATTCTTGCCTGGTGTAAACAGCAACCTGGACGGGAAACGAAGAGCAAACACATAGATTGATATGACGACATGCATCATAAATCCTTGAGTCCTTACACTGGCACCTGTGTTTTTGTTCATCTAATTAAAAAGAAATGAAAGAGAAAAGCTAAGTCATTTTAAATAACGCTTCTGCTTACATGCAAATGATTTCAAATGTTTGTTCTTTAAAGAAAACCAGCATAAGGAATTTAAACTTTTAAAACACCTTTCCAATTATTTTTAAGGAGATATGAGGCAAATTAGTAAAACCCTAAACTGCTGCTGCGCCAGTTACTCAACAGGTTGTTGCTAGGTAACCAAAGAATGAGTGAGTTGCTAGGTAACCAAAGAATGAGTGAGTTAACTTGCTGAACTTGCTGTGAGAGGTTGAGCAGCTAAAACCTTTCAACTGCCTACATCCCCCAGAATGCAGTGCGGTTCTGGATCGTAGTTCAGTGATATTACGTATTATCTATTGATATTGATCACATGTCTGTCAGGATATATATTCTTATTTATTTATTGGCCATCCCTACATTTCTGTTACACATAAATTTTCCTGTTTTACGGGACAATAAAGAAAATTTCTATTAAACTATAATCAGGTGACCTCCACTCCAATCATTGTGAGATTCATTCATCAATGGACTGAATGTCTGATGAATTAGGTTGGTCACTTTATTATTTTACGTTTCTTATTTGTATTTGTTATTATTTTATAGAAGTCCTTGATGTTAAAGGAAGCCTATTATGCAAAATTCACATTTTGCACGTTTTACTACCATTTGGGTTTCCACTGCTTATAGAAACAACCCAAGTACTTTTTGGAAATAAATTCATGTTTTTTGGTAATGGAAAATGAGCCATTTCAAAAATGTGTTAAGTCACATTCAACACTTGGTGGGTGCCAGTTTGGCACAGTTACCTAGCAACCGAAGCTGAGCTCCAGCATGTTTGGTCAGAAGGTTTTATTCTTGTTGGTTGTGCAGGAGGCTCCACTTCTGTTTTCCAAGTGGAAAGCAGAAGTTTATACGGTTGTATAATTGAGCATTTGTTTGCAGCCATTTTCACATTTGAGTGTAAAAGTTGAGTTGGGCAGTTTATTTGGGTTTACAGTGACAAGAAGCCCTAGAAAAGCTCAAAATAGGCAAAACTGAGCAGACAAAATGCCATCATCCAAGAATGATTCTGTGCAAAAAATGTATTAAACATATTTTGTATCGCCCACAGACCTAACCTCTTCAAAGAACCATAGTAGGTCTCCTTTAACGGGTTATAATCTCAGCAAACTGTACAAAGGCCGACCTTAAGAAGGAACTCCGGGTCCCGATCAGAAACGTCCTTGGCCAGTGCAGTGATTTTGGTCCAAACGCTGTCCTCCGAGTTCCAGTCCGGCTGGCCTGGAGATTTGCTTTTATTGACCAGAGAGCAGCAGACGGCGTTCAGCAGGAGGTACTGAAAGACACAGACAGGAATCAGCACCCAGGGGTCAAAGGTGACAACTTAATTTTTGTTCTTACAGTAATTAAAAATAAAACCTTTTTATCTTTCAGCTTCTCTAAAGTGCTTTTATTTCCTCTGTCCAGTTCTGGAAACTCTTCCTGTCTGACGGCGTCGGAGTCATCAGGTTTCTGGGTGATCATGTCCATTTCTATGACTGGCGTCTCCATGGCGATCTCAGCGTCCTCTTCATCGTTTTCCTCCTCAGACACCATGTTGTCTTCATCCAGCTGATGTCCAGTCACATTACAGAAATCAAGACAAGCAGTCAGAGCAGCTTCAGTGCACATTTTCAGTTATTCTGTAGTTTAAGCAAGATATCTACAAACATTAAATAGAAAGAACAAGTTTTTCTTACTGATTATAATCAGGTTAATTTTTCCTTATTTAAGTCTGTTAGGATTATTGAAATTGGTTCAAGTTGATAAATGCCAGAATTAATATATTTTCTTGTTAGTTTCTACAAAGGCAGAGGTTTTCACAAAGATTACCATGTCTTCAAAAACTGGTCTTAAGTTAATTAAATTATATTATTTAAAGACAAAGGAAAAAGTACTAGTTAACCTGGCAGATTATTTAAACTGAAAACAAAACATTTTTACTATGTTATAAGTGAAATAATCTCCTACTACCCGTACGTTTTCCATAAATATTAAGGAATTATTTACTAAACAACTTCTATTTTTTGATGAAAAGTTACTTGTAAATTAGTTTTGTCTTATTTCAAGTGTACTCAGATGTTTGCACTAGAAAATAAACCAAAAAGTTGGTAAGATTTGTGATTTTTGCAGTGAAGTCATTCACTGCTATTCTACCTACGACTAAAGAAAATGTATATGAACAATAAAAGAACAACAAAAGAAAACAATTTTTAAAAATTATGTGTATTTTGCTCCTTTTCTCCTTACATTATAAATAATGTAAGTGAACTAAAACATAAATAATTAGGCTTATTTATAGTACAGTTAGCATTTTTTTTTTACCCCTCCAGGGGGTCTTTTTGTGGGCTCTAGTGTCCCTTATATGATAGTGTGCTGACAGGAAACAGGGAAGGAGAGGAGGGAAGACATGCGGCAAATATCGTCGGGTCCAGGAGTCGAACCCGCGACGGCCGCGTTGAGGACTCAAGGCCTCCAAATACGGGTTGCGCTAACCGCTACGCCACCACGGCATGCCCCTACAGTTAGCATTTTTAAATAAGAAATATAGAGAGTTTTTCTCTACCACGCTTGTTTCTTCAAAGGATGACTGCATTTCTTCTGATATTTCCTCCTCTTCTTCTTTTGCATCATTTTTCTTTTCTCCATCTTGTTTCAGGAATGAAGGAGGATCAGCGAAGCGGTTCACCAGAGAAAGCCCAGTCAGTGATGAGGAAACCAGAGCGTTGGAGGTGACAGTGGAGGTGAAGGAAGAGGGACGACTCTGAGACCCGGAGGAGAGGAGTTTGTTCTGGGTGTTGAGGAGAGGAGAACTGATGGAGGAAAAGGAGGAGAGCAGAGAAGAAGAGGTGGAAGACAGGCTGGTTGGCTGAAGAGACAGAAGGGAAGAAGGATGAGACCCGGATGTTAACGTTGACCCCTGGGATAAAATTTTATTCTCCAAACTTCGAGGGCAATAGTTGGAGGTCTGACTTCCTGAAGCCTCATTCCGCTGCTGCAAGGCCAGCGCCTTCATTTCTGCAGAGAAACACAAAGAGCAAAGCATTCACATGTTCTTACTTCCACAAACATTGCTGCACATCAAATACCAAGACAAAGCATCAATCAATGTTCGCGCCTTGTTTGCCACAGTTGACAGGTTAATAATTCCTCCTGTGACTGTAGCATCTGAACTTCACTCTATCAGGGCCTGCAATCAGTTTCTTTGCAGAAAAATGTAATAAAATAAGAGGGTTAACCTGCACAGCAACATAACAAATGGAAAGAAAATGGCTAAATTTCACCAATCAATTAAACTCTTCTTCCTGCAGTCTTGATATTCTACCCACAACCTTTTTAAAGGGGCAGTGTTATGTGTTTTAAAGGCACATGGCGCCAATTTATAACACAATCAAATAACTATGTTACCTTCAGTTGTTATAAAAATACTCTATGTCTAATATGACTTAAAAGAAATTATACTTTGTAATTTAATGCCTTGAAATTGGGCCTCTGTCCCTTTAAAAACTCCTGCTCTTTCTGAAACTACCTTCAGAAAGCCATCACATGGCTCCTCTATTAACCAGCACCTTTAATGAGCTCAGCATTTCCACCAGGTGTTTGCTAATTGCTGCTGGCTAGTCTGAAGGAGCTGAGTGGGGGAGGGATGCTCTGTGAGGCAAAAGCTCAGACGCTTGCAAACTGCAGCTCAGAGGAGGAGCTGCGACCCGAGGGTGGAGCCAGGTCCACCCAGGCGTTTTGTACAGCTGAATGGTTGCCATGGAGATTAAAGGATTTCTCAAACATGAAAAAATTTAAGCAACACTCCAGGTACGTTTTTGATGAGGAAATAACTTTAAAACATGACGTAAAGGTCAAAAAAGATTAAAAACATTGTTTATTGCAGCTTTATTCCATATCTTTCCTTTTTATTTTCTTAAATTGTAAAAATTTAAGAAAATAAATTAAATTGCTTTGTATGCATTATGTTTTTTGGGTTTTATTTCTTGTTTCTGATTAAGTTTGTGTCTATTCTCTGTTCTTTTAGGTTTCCAGTAAAGCACTTTGATAAACTCTTTGTATGAATGTTAGGGGTAAACAAATAAAATCGTCTTGGTTTCACAGATAAAATCCAAATTATCTGACTGAGCATGAGCTGTTTAGCAAAATAAGAGCAATAATCTTGTTGGTAGATACACAAAGTTGGTGGAAGTATAACTCAGAAGACCTGCAGCTAAAAATGCGTCTGCAAAGCATCAAATCAGGAACCTGAACAAAAATCCAAGTCACTCCCTTTTGGATTTGTAAAATAAATATTTAGAAAGCCATTCAGTGTCTTTTCTTCTTCACAAATTTCCACAACTGTGTGTTGGTCGATAACAAGAAATCCCAGTGTGTTTCCCTGAATGTGTTTAAAGAGGTGAAAGGGTGAATGGAGCCACTCCTCCGAATCTCGCTCCAGGTACATTCTTTCTGCTGACTGAGCAAACAGGTAACGTGTTGAGCAATACAATGATTAATTCAAGTCTGAAAAAGAGAAATAATTCAACGAAATAAAATAAAGCTTATTGATTTAATTAGGATCTAGATTATACAACCGGCATTTTTAAAAGTTGACTTTCTGCAAGCATAGAAATGACACAGGAACTCGAACGAGATTCTCAAACACACAAATAAGTTTTTGATTTGTCCAGTGCTTCACATCATAATCACTTTGCATGTGAAACCAGAGAAAATTACCTCAGTTCAGACAAGAAGTACAACGTCCTGACTAGCAATGAATAGAGTAAATAAAGGTGTGACGGTCAGGAGACAACAGACGCGGAAACTCACCAAAGATTCAAGCTTCACTTGAAGAGGACAGACTCTAATCTAAAATATCTGGACATAAATTATGTTTCCCATAGGTGTCCAGCTGTAGTTCAGTATTTCTACGAAGCCAGAAGTAGCTGGCTACTGGTGACACAATTACCTATGCAACGTAATACGTCATACGTTGCATAGGTGCGCATCATTTGTGTGCAGGTGTTCCGGGTGGGCGGGGTTAGCCTGAGTATCTTCTTTCAGATTTACATAAAATAATTAATAAAGTCATGTTAATCAGCATGTTATGATCAATTACATACCATATATTATTATTATTTTTATTGTTTTATTGTTGTTGGTTTTATGATTTACACATCTTTATAGCATCACATTAATTGAGTAATCAAAGACTACATTATTTACTTATGTTTTACCATTTAGAAAAATATGCCTTTGCCCTATGAAATATATTGCCTTACTTACTAAAAAAGGTTTACTTTGATAAAATGTGTGAAGGAAAGACAACTTCCAGGCACTATTTAGCAGTGGCGATTCTAGCCCTGTTTTAAAACTGTTTCTCAGCACCCCTGAATAGGATCGCCACCCATCCCGTAAAATACGGAGTCGTCCCACATTTGGCCGTTAAATGTGAGTCCCGTATTGAACCGATACAAAACTGTCCGATAGACACGCCTATAACACACACATCAACACTAAGTTTAACAATAATAAGAAAAATAACCATTATTGTCAGTTATGGTAGATCTGAACTTTGACCTCAATATGAGAAGCTACAGACTGATAGGAGGAACCAAAGAGCTCTGTAAAGGTAAAGGAAAATCTTCTGAAGTTGGGATATAATTAATTTAATTTCACATAATTACCTCGGTAGAAGCCTTTTGTTTGTTAAAATTTTATGAAATATATTTGTTCTATTTGATGTTTGTTGTGAATGACGTAAACTCACAACGAACGAGGTAATTAGTCCAAAGTTTAGAAACTACAGCGGCTGTAATGCGCCACAGCAAAGGTAAACAAAGGTAAAATAACCCGAACAGGTGATCAACTCAAAACCACTCCTACCTTTTTACTCTCTCTCTGTAGTTTAAGCACAGCTGTTACCGTGGCAACCGCCTGCGCCCCGCAAGACGAGCAAAGACGTTAAAAACATAACATTCAGTCCGTTACGGTATCAAGTTTCCAGGCTTGATATTTATTTCTCAATTATTAATCAGCGCTTCCCTGAACACAGCGATGGTTGATTGACTAGCTGTACTTGGTGCTAACGTGGCTAACAGGAGTAACAGTTTAGTCCAAAGCCTTTTCTGCTAAAATAAAATCTTTAGTGTATGTCAGATACAGACACATTGCATATTGATCTGTTTAGCTAACGTAAGACTGTGTAGCAGACAGGCTTCAAGGTGTAGAAGTTGTATCAGTTCTGCCATTATGCTGTACTTAGCTAACGGGAAGCTAAGTGTGTTTGTGAGACGGCCACGCACGTGACCACGTAGAATGGGCATCAGCCAATGAAAAGCGGCTCCCGTGGTAAGGTCCATTGTGGGGCGTGGCCAACAGCAGCTAAATAGGATTTAAAGTGACAGAACTTGGATTCTGACAGGAGCTCATAATATGCAGAACTGATCAGACTAAATTCTCATTATCTAATGATTTTCATTAAACTCTACTAAGATAAAAAAATATATATATATTAATGAACATGTTTTATATAGACCATAAAGTGTTCAAAATGTTCGCTTTATTTTTGGTATCCTTGTGCTGTTCATATAATATGAGAATGAAACTGTACTAATACCAGAATAAAGTCCTAATGATGCGAGAATAAAGTAGGAACATAATCGCAATAAAATTAAGATAATGTTGTATTATTGCCAGAATAAAGTAATAATCATACGGGATTAAAGTGAAATTTATAGAAGAAACTCGCGATTATATGAGAAAAAAGTTGTTATATCGCGAAAAAGTCGTAAAGGTACCAGAATAAAGTCGGAATGATGCAAGAATAAAGTCATAATATTACCAGAATAAATTAATAATCATATGGGAATAAAGTTGGAATTGTGTGAGGAAAAAAGTCGTAAAGATGCCAGATTAAAGTCGTAATCAGATGGGAATAAATTCAGAATAAATACGAGAAAAAGTCATAATCTTACCAGGATAAAGTCATATTGTTATTCTGCTTATATGAGAATAAAGATGAAATAATATGAGAATAGCCATAACAATGCGAGAGTAAAGTTGGAACAGTCACAATAAAATGAAAATAAAGTCGGAACCTCACGAAGTCGAAATGATACAAGAATAAAGTCGCAATATTACGAGCATGAAGTTGTAATATTACCAGAAAATATTCATATGACAATAAAGTAATATTCAGAAGTCATTGAAGTTGTCTGTTCAATAATCTTTTCATCATTGCATCGTTTATTAAAGTTAATGACATTCATGCTAATATTTAATTTATTTTAATAACCAATATAAATTATCTATCTAACTCTTTTCTTTTCATTTGTTTTCACTTTTCCCCTCAGAATTAAATCCCGACTGGCAGTGGAAAGCACATCCACTCCTCTTCCGGGTCCTCCGGTTCACTCAGTCGGTTCTGGGCGGCTGGTCGTCCTGTAATCTGCCTCTGACTCCAACCAGCTCAAACCTGAACGGCTCCTGTCACAAACTCACTGTCGGGTTCTGGGGGTCTTGGTTCTTTTCCCCTCTTCCTGGTGTGAGTGTGTAGCATCACTGTGGCCCACTAGATGGAGCCAGAGGCTGTCCACCTGCGAGGCGAGCCCATGGGTTTTACGCACCTGGCGGTCATCATCTCATCATCCTCTGGAGGTTAAAGAAGCTGACTGCCAGCACTTCGACGCCGGAGTGTTTTACCCTAAACTGAGCCCCTCGGAGCTAGCCCTCGGAGCTTTTCCCCTCTAAGTAACTCTTCGTTGTCCTCTGTGCTCTTCAGGAATTGTTTACTCCTCGAGACGATTTGGATTCTCCAGAGTGACTTCCATCCTGGCTTTTTGGTTAAAGCTAGTGATGGTGAGATGAAGCCTCATGAGGCCTTGAACCACTTGAGCCAACTGGTTCGAGAAAGGGTTCATTTCTTGAGGCTTCATGTGCACACGAAACCACCTACTGGCCAGGTGTATAATCACAGCCAGCTGTATCTTAACACGTGTGATGCATTGAATTTTTGTCTATTATGGCTCTTGGGAATGACTTCACAAAAGGTGTAGGACGAAATCATTTGTCTACATAAATTATGTATACACATATGTGTATAATAAAATATTGTTTGAATGTATCCTCTGTGTGTAATTATTCCCAAAATAGTAGTGTCATGTGATATGGCATGTTGTGTAATAAAGTTTTTCTGTGACTCTAGAAAAATGGCCTGGGCTTAATCAGGCAGAGGACAGTTAAAGTGCTTGTGGAACTAGGGAGGGGGTAGTGAATAGGCTATTGCTTGTGTAACTTGGATGATTTCATGCATTTTTATTAAGAAACAACAATTTCTCCACAGTTTTTGGTTTCAAACAATTTCTCTTTTTTGACACTACATGGATGAGGTGTTATTATTGTACCCCAACTCCTTGGAGCACAATAAACACCTCACCTTTACAGAAAATAAGAAACAGTGAAAAATACAGTTCCTCATAAGCAAACCTAATGCATCTGCAAATGTTCAGTTCACCTTACCTTGTTAGGGCTTATCAAATCAAAATGTTCCCACATAGGGGAAATCCTCCTCTTTCTTGCCGGCTCCATCCTACTCCTATCCTGTCCTCGCGCTCCTAAATCTCCTTTCTATCTATCTATCTATCTATCTATCTATCTATCTATCTATCTCCTAAACTCTCCAAACACCAAACTAACTGTCTCAAACTAAATAACCATTATCCAAACTCTGCTATCCAAACTACCAAAACTCTATCCACTCTCTCAACTGACTGCAACTCGCCTACAACAACCCACATTTTGAATGGAGCCTGTGGGGTTTCTAAAGCTGTCAAACCCCGCGCCAAACTCTGAGCCGCTTCCCGAAGCAGTCACGTGGTACAGCCGGGCAGCGAGGCTTCGGACGTCATCGTTTTCGGCTCCTCCCCTAAATGAAGCAAGCTTCGATACGCGCTTTACGGAAACGCCCCCTCCATTACTCGACACAGGCCTCGAAGCCTCGGCACATCACGTGACATCACTAGTTAAAGCCCTCCTCGTGACGCCGTGGACTGTACGCACTGGTTGCCCGAGTCCCGTTTTCACCTCTCCCGTCAAATCTCAAGATTCTCAGTTTTCATCGGCTGGCAGTCGGACCTCACCTCCACCTCCGTCAAGTCATCACTTACCTTTTGTTTTTTTTGGCCCTATTCTTGTTGCATGCATCTGATTATTGTCACTATTTCTGATTTGTAAATCAAATTAAAGTAGAAAGAAACATTGAATAATTACAGTTTAATGCTCTCTGCAGTTATACCACCTCACCCTGTACCCAAGATCCCGGCGGCCATGTTGTCTGATTCCTTAAACCTTGGATAAACGTTGAGGCGCGTTGCTTTCATTTACATCCTGAAACAAGGAAACAAATCTTTACTGACAGTTTCTGAGGCTTCGTTGAAGTTCGACTGTTGTATGAGAAAAAGTTTGGGAGGGCTGATTGCTTTTATAAAATCTGGTTGCCAAAGAGAAAAACGATTCTGGTTTAGAAACCTCATGATCTCTTCACTGCTCCTTGCACAGGATGTGGTTTTGTACCAATCATCAAATTATGACACTTAATATTCTCTGGAGCAGTACTCACCTTTAGAGACCTTCGGTTTTAGTCAGGAAACCACATGCAGGAACTAACATGTGGACTAGAGTTTATTTAATTCTCAGTCTGCATGTAGAGAAAAATCTGTTTCTAAAACAGCAAAGCAAAAAGCATGTCGCTGCAACTTAACCATGTAGGTGGAATCCCCCTGATATCCGAGTTTATTTTAAATTTACATCCAGAGTAAATGGCTTCACTTCACCTTCTGAAAGTTCAGAGCTGCTTGCAGATTACTTTAAAAATGTCTGCTAAAAACAGATGATAAATGTGACAAAAAGAAATGACTGCTGTACTGCTGGTCACAAAATTTTATGCATATCTTGAACAGATATAATGGCCTCTGTGCGCCAACCAGGCCATTATATGTAAATACAACTTTCAGAGACGTGTATAAGTGACAGAAGAGTTTTGATCCACAAAGCAGATTTTCTGCCATCTGGACATCAAATAAGTTGCGCTGCATTCATATCGCTCTAAAACTGGGTAAAATACTGACAATTATTTATGAAACTTGCATTTGCTTAACAGATCTCAGCTTTGTTAAGAAACACCAACACACACAATACGAGTCCAAACAAAGTTTATTCATAGATGTTTGGATAAAATATTTTATTAATGCTTCACTTTTCAGCAATGATGAGGTATTTCTTGAAAAATGTATATAGACGCACCCAAAAGGACTTATATACTAGTACCTATTACAAATAACATTTTGTAATATCAGTATATTTGTGCAAGTGAGCTAAGACAGACAAAGATTGCCAGTTGTGTTCTAGCTTTGGTATTTTTAAGAATAAAGAAAAACAGTAGTCAAGAAAAATAGTCATTTTCAAATTGCACAGTAGGTAGTACATTCACATTATCCCAAAAGGCAAAACTGGCTCTGCAGATAATTATTTTTCAACGACAAGCTTATGTGCAAACACTTAAAAAATTCTTATCTGTCTGATGCATTTTGGGTTAAAAAGTGCTTGGTAAGCCTTTATGAAAATTAACTCTCACTTTGTTCCAACAGACAATTTATGAAAAAATATCATCTCCAGAGAAAATTCAAAAAATCAGAGCATTAATCTGTACATCCACTATAAAGTCAGTACCAATGCTGTGCCCAAACAAAACAAATACAGGAAAAATGACCCAATTTAAGCTACTTAATTATAAAACCCTACAGGAAATTATAAGTCAACTAAGCTCCAGTTCCTGCTGTCTAGAGTCAATGCACAGCTTCAGTTATTACAACTAAAAACCAGCGATCAGGCCCGAAACCTGGGAGTAGTGATGGACTCTGACCTGAACCTCCAGAGCCACATAAAGACAGTCACAAAGTCGGCCTTCTATCACCTGAAGAACATTTCCAGGATTAAAGGACTAATGTCTCAGCCAGGTCTAGAGAAACTCATCCATGCGTTCATCTTCAGTCGTATTGATTATTGCAACAGCGTCTTCACAGGTCTGTCCAACAAATCAATCAAACAGCTGCAGCTGATCCAGAATGCTGCTGCTCGCGTTCTCACTAAAACCAGGAAGATAGAGCACATAACACCAGTTTTAAAGTCCCTACACTGGCTCCCTGTAGCTCAAAGAATCGACTTTAAAATACTGTTGTTAGTTTACAAATCACTGAACGGCTCAGCACCACAATACATTAAAGATCTGCTGTTGTTGTATCAACCTTCCAGACCTCTCAGGTCTTCTGGTTCTGGTCTGCTCTGCATCCCCAGAACCAGAACCAAACGAGGAGAAGCAGCTTTCAGCATCTATGCACCACAAATTTTTAACAAACTTCCAGAAAACTGTAAAACAGCTGAAACACTGACTTCTTTTAAATCTCAACTGAAAACCCACCTGTTTAGAATTGTATTTGAAATGTAATCAATTACAAATTTATTGATGGAATTTGACTTAATTCTGTGTTTTGATTGTTGATTCTATGTTGAAATTGCGCAAAAATCCGTGAGGGACAATGGACTCCCAGAGTGAAGTTCCGTGAAAGAGGTGTACGGAGCCTAGTGCTGGAAGAAAAACAGCAAGTGACTGAGGGTCATTGCACGTAACGGAAACCCTGTAAATTCTAGACACTAACAGGTACCATAGATTTGCACAAAAATCCGTGAGGGACGGCGGAGTCCTGAATGTTTATCAAACACAGTGAGAAATTATATACATTTTGCTAAATAACCTCAGAGTGTGAAATGGCTAAAAACGCACCGTGGAAATTGCAACGCCATTGTAAACGGAGGCAGTTGTTTACGTAAACATGTGGCACTTCCAGTGACAGTTTCATAAAAACAAAAACTGCAGCAAAAGTAATTCAGTCCAAGTATAGATTATTGATTAAAATGAATTCCCTTCATCTCCATTTGTCATTCTAGGCTGCAAAGCGGACTGAATGAGGCACACTGATCAATTAAAGCAGAAATCATTATGAATTGATCTGACTCGTACAACATGATTTGGTCCCTAAAATTGGACTTGAATAATGAGTTTGTAAACAATTCCCAACCCTAGTCAGCAAAAAAATTCAGTTCCTATCAGAAACAACCAATCAGAGCCAAGAGGAGAGTATTAGCGCTGTCAACCATGTGTGTGTATGCACCGCCTGTAACCTAAAGCCCTGTTGAAAGCTTTATAAGCTTTGGACAGGGGACTGTAGTGCAGCACAGAGCAACGGTCCGTGTTTTTTTTTTTTTTACCCCTCCAGGGAGTCTTTTGTGGGCTCTAGTGTCCCTTATATGACAGTAGGCTGACAGGAAACGGGGAAGGAGAGGGGGGAAGACATGCAGCAAATATCGTCGGGTCCGGGAGTCGAACCCGCGACGGCTGCGTCGAGGACTCAAGGCCTCCAAATATGGATCGCGCTAACCACTACGCCACCACGGCACGCCGGGGTCCGTGTTTTTAAACTTCAGTGTGTCCCTCCATTAGGTGGTCAGACTCAGGAACGGGGTTCTCCGTTGACTTGGGGAGGTTGAGGGAGCGTCTGCGAGTTCGATGAGACAGAAATGTCAACGTTAAAAACAGTCAGTTAATGATTAGCATTACTATTCTACGGTAGAATGCTTCCAGTTCTGAGAGAAAAGCAACACATTTAAACCACTTTAGTTAATGTTTTAAAATACACAAAAGTTGCAGGCTATAGTGGCTAAAAATCCTTGACAAAAGTGAACATAAGTATTAGGAAGATGCCCAAAGACGCATTTACAGATAAAAATCAGCAAGTGAGAAAGTTTGTGGTCAAAGAGGAACATTTTGATGTAGCATTCAAAATGCAGTGATGTATTCAATTGTCAGTCATGAAACCCAGTCTGGCCGCGGTCGCATTTAATTAGCAGTATGAATAACCATGCAAAAAAAATTAAATAAAAAATCTGATTTCAGCAACAACAAAAAAAAGTCTAAACTGAGCGCAAAGACCTCCTGTATGAACCTAGCCTTGGTGTCCCTAACATGCATTTGCATTATTATATTATTATTTCTCTTTATGATGCAATAATTACATACATGGACTTACCTTCTTTCTAAAGTACCATACAGCAAAACCAGCACCAATAACAGCAGCGATAACAGCAGCACCAACAAGATAAGAGAAAATAACTACAGCAAGAACAGCAGCAACAGCATCAACATCTTGGTTTGCAGATCCTAAAAAGATAAAACAAGAGAATATAAGAAAATAGATCCAACATGATCTAAACCCCCAGTAATGTCTCGATGTCCAATCCGCCTGATTTCAACAGCTGAATAATCTGCTCAGGATGCAGGCAAATTCTGCAGAGCCCTACTAAAAACCTACTTATTGGATTCAGGGATGCTAAAGCAGAAACACATCTAAATGTTTGGAGTTTGGAGACATCAAGAGTTTAATGTCCTTGTTCTAATTTGATCGGTAAATCTCTGGTGGAGGACAGAGGTTATGTTACTAAGCAGCAATACATTTTCCAACTGGTTTAAACCAAAATGCTCTTTACTCCTCAGTCTTGCTTCCAGATCTGGAACAGGACTGGATCATCGTTGCTGACCTGGTTGCTATGGCTACAATCAGATTATTGACAGAAGTTTTAAAAACATTAAAGCAAAGTGAAGCTGATAGGATTGTTCTGCCTACCTTCAACTGTAACGTTGTACTTTCCCAGTAGCTCATATCTGTCTCCTGAACCCCATGCAGAGTAAATTCCACTGTCAGATGTTTGTAGGTTCAATAATTTCACAGATCTTTCATCTCCAAAAAGCTCAATTCTTCCAGTGTAGTTCTTCTCCACTGTAGGTTTGCCACTGGAATTAAACACCACTAGTGTAGCTTTTGAATTAAACTGCCAGTAAAAAATGTCATACTTCTTAAAAACGTCTTTTTCGGTGATATTAAGAAGCAAATCTCCTCCAGTCCGCACAGAAACATCATTCTCAGCACCTGTGAAACACAACAAAAGGTTTTAAATTTATAAACTCTTTACCCTATTAGTTTGTGACTCAGTTTGTTTTGATTTGTTTATTGTATGAACAGACCAAATGTTTTTCATTGTTAAGGAAACACTGCTGACTTAACAAAAAAACAAATAAGATAATCATTACCGTTAACATTGTCTGGAAGAAGCAGAATCACAATCAGAGGAAAGAGCAGCAGCATCTTGTCACAATGAGGCCTGATGACATATTTCAATAGGCAAAACAAATACACTTGAATATTTAGATTACAAAACATTTAACATATTTCAATTAAAAAAAATAAGTTGCAAAAAATAAATATTATTGTCATGTTTAAGTGAAGGCTCAGCAGGTCAGCTACATTCACCCAGCAGGTTCGATCATTGCTGCTGTTTTATTTTCAACACTTTTTTTTAGCGTTTTTTGTTTTAAACTACAGGTTTCAACTTTTTATTGCAACTTACTTCAAGTCAAACCCTGTAGGATTAACAAAAGTCTGAGTGAGTTAATGCTAAAGCAAAAATATAACAATAAAAAAGACACATAGAAGAGGCAACATCAAATAACATGCTAATAACAACATTATGTGCTTGCCAACAACAATAATAGGTCAAAAACATAATACTTCATGTTGACTAAGGAGCAGAGAATCACGCCTCCTTCCTCTCTGATTGGTGGGAGGAGTTAGCATGTTGTTACAACATAAGTCAAAAAATGGATAAACTGAAAATATAATAAGCTGGTGCGGATGTTTAAATGAATTGCTCCTTAAAACTACAGAAACGATTTTCTACAGAAACTTCAAACACTCGCTATATTGCAGAAAAACGCACCGGCTTTCCACCGGGGTGCTGGTCCGGTCTCTCCTGCCCTCCTCGTCCTGCTCGACGATAAAACTGCTTCTTCTTACGTCACCAACACGCTTCTAAAGTTGCTTTCCCAGGACAACTTCGATAATTTAATGAATGAAAAGTTGTCTCAATATGTTAAAAGAATCACAGAGCTAAGGCGAAAAGGCGTGGGTAGCATCTCCATACAAACAAACGGAAGCTCTTCTTCTTCTTCTTTTCTATTATGGCGGATCACAAGCAACTTTAAGGTGCATACCGCCACCTACTGTACATGAGTGTGTAGAAGCATTACTTCACATCTATTAAATTCTATTTTTTAATTTTGTATTCTTAAGATAAATAAACAATGCTTTCCTTAATTTGTGAATATCTGTTATGTTTCCTTCATTTCCTAATATACCTTTAAGATTCCATTCATGCCCCATATTTCTAACTATTCTCTTTAATTCTTCCCTTTCGATTTCATTTGACTTACATTTCATCAAGATGTGTTCTACATTTTCTTTCTCTCCACATCTCTCACATTTATCATTATTTTTCCTCCCTATTGTATAAAGCATGTCATTTAAGTAGGTATGACCTACTCTTAATCTACTAATTATTATTTCTTCTCTTCTGTTTCTTTCATTAATGCTTCGAATTCGAACTGACTTTTGTACTTCATATAATCTTCTTCCTTTCTTATCTTCATTCCACATTTTTTGCCATTTCTCCATTTCTTTACTTTTAATTTGTGATTTCCCTTCCCCTTTCCCAAAAGGAATTGAAATTGTTATTTCCCCCTCTAAAGCCCTTTTAGCTAATTTATCTGCCTTTTCATTGCCTTTTACTCCCTCATGTGCTGGCACCCAACAAAACCAAACATCAATGCCACCCCTATATAATCTAAATAAAATATGATGAATTTCTAATACTAAATCATTTCTATCGTTTCCTTCTCCCTTAATACTTTCTACTACTGCTTTGGAATCTGTGCACACCACCACCCTGTCTGGTCGGACCTCCTCAACCCATTGCAAGCTTAATATAACTGCCACCATTTCTGCTGTAAAAACCGACAATTGATCTGATATTCTTTTAGAAATAAATGTTTTAAACTCTGATATATATATTCCTATTCCCACATATCCTTTTAGATTCTTAGAACCATCTGTATAAATTTTAAGATAATTGTTATATGTATTTCTTAAATAAATATCAGTCTTGATCCCTATTTCATTTCAATTCCAATCATTTTTCATTGTAATAATTTTCAAATCTACATTAACCTCTGGTATTAACCATGGAGAAATAACGCTAATTGGATTAAAATGAGCTATTTCCTTGTCCTCTAATCTATAGATTTTAATCCATTTCCTAACCATCCATCCAAATCCATTACTTTGGAACTTCAAATATTCCCAACAATTCTGTAAAATAATTGAATTCACATTATCATCTTTATTACTTTTGATTTTCATCCAATATGCTAAAGCTAATTTAATTCTCCTCATTTCCAGTGGAGTTTCCCCAGTTTCAATTAAAAGAGCATTAATAGGTGTTGTTTTTACTGCTCCTGTACATATACGTAAAGCCCTACACTGTAATCTTTCTATTTTTTGTAATGACGTTTTAGCTGCTGCTCCATATATTATACTGCCATAATCTATTATTGATCTCATGAGAGCCCTGTATATGCTTAATAATGACTGTCTATCTGCACCCCAATTATTTCCAGCCACAGCCTTTAATAGATTAATAACTTTTTTACACTTGGTTTCTAAGTTATCTAAATGTGTTTTCCATGAATAAGACCTATCCAACCATAAACCTAGATATTTATATTCTGTTACTCTTTCTAACGTTTGTCCATATAATGTTATTGTTTCTATATTAATATTTCTCTTCTTTGTGACAACCATATAACAAGACTTGCTTGCTGATAATTTAAAACCCCATTCATAAGACCATTTTTCTACTTTACTAATTGCTTTTTTAATATTTCCTACCACATATTTAATATTTTTCCCCTTCATCCATATGACCCCATCATCTGCATATAGTGTAGATTTTATACATTTATCAGTATCATAGAAAATATCATTGATCATAATATTAAATAAAATGGGACTAATTACACTACCTTGAGGTATTTCATTTTCAACATTAAATTCTTTTGAATAATCATTCCCAATTTTTACTCTTATTTTTCTATCTAGCAGAAAATTTGCTATCCAATTATACATTCTCCCACCTATTCCCATCTGTTTCATTTTTATAAGTAATCCTTCTTTCCATAGTGAGTCATACGCTTTTTCTATATCAAAAAATACTAAAATCATTATTTCCTTCATTTTTAAAGCTTTCTCTATTTCATTACTGACTCTAGTTAGAGCATCCATTGTTGATCTTCCTGTTCTGAATCCACATTGATCAAACGGAAACTCTTCTTCTTCTTGTTGTTTTATGGCGGCTGGCAAACAACTTACAGGTGCAATATACAATACATGCTGTATTGTTTAATGGAAAACTATCCGGCAAAATTCCCAACTGTTATTATTATGCTCCTCCTCTTCCTGCTTCTTCTTCTTCTTCTGTTGCGTTTTATGGCAGTTTACACACTTTGTGCATTACCGCCATCACTGGACGGAGATGTAAGAAATACATTTTTTACTATACATCTTCAAATAAAAAAATTAAAAAACTACATTATATTCATACTCACACACACATACTAAATCCTCTCAGCTAATTTTGTATCTTTTAAATATTTAATAAGTGCTTAAATTATGTCATGTGATTGATGCTTCCCTAATAAATTATCTATAGTTACTAAACTCCCCATTGCTCTTTCCAGTTCTTTCCTCTCTTTTATATATTTCCTACAATAAATCAACACATGTTCTACTCCTTCTGTTTCCCCGCAATAAGAACAATCACCTGATGGATGTTTCCTATTATTTTTAAACCACTATTTAAACCAGTATGCCCAATCCTCAACCTGTTAATTCATATTTCCTCTCTCCTATTCATTATGCTATTATTTCTTATGACTACATCCTTCTGTATTTTATGTAAATGCCTTCCTCTTTCTTCTAAATTCCATCTCTCCTGCCATATATTATTTATTTTATCTTTAATAATTACTTTTATTTCTGCTCTACTTAGTGGGACATCATATTCAATTTCTCTTGCCTTAACTGCTTCTTTAGCCAACTTACCTACTTTGTCATTACCTGCAATTCCTTTATGTGCTGGAACCCGTGTGAATTGAATACTTATCTTTTGTTGCTTTATACCATATATCAAATAACTAACTTCATCTAAAAGATCTTGACGGCTTTCAGATTTTCCACTTATAATACTAGTGAAGCAAGACATTGAATCTGAACAGATAACTACTTTACTAGGCTTCACCTCCAGCAGCCATTGCAATGCCAAAATAATTGCCAACATTTCTGCTGAAAAAATGTATAAATTATCCGTTTTTATAAAAACGTTTTGTTTCGGAACATAAACTCCTGTTTTACCATTTTCCTCTTTTGATACAAACCTCCACAGGACTGCTCTATTTTTATGGTTTCTAAATTTACTATTGGCATTTCAAATAAACATGGAGCAATTTTAGATTTAATTAGTTTTACAGCATGCTATATTATTTATCCTCAACTGATCTGCATAAATTTTTTCTTCTTCTTTTCTATTATGGCGGATAGCAAGCAACTTTAAGGTGCATACCGTTACCTACTGTACACGAGTGTGTAGCAACATTACATGTATCAAATTCTATTTTTTAATTTTGTATTCTGAAGATAAATACATAATACTTTCCTTAATCTGTAAATATTGTTGAGGAAAAATGATTATTTTTAGTGCTTAATACAGTTAATCTTACGGCATGTGTAAGAGGTATATTGAACACTCTTATTTTGAACAAATTTCTTTATTTTGAACAGGTTTGTGTTAAGGATTTAAAACTAAACCAGATGGCCAAATATTCAAAGTATCCCCCAAATGGGCCTCCCGCTGTGCTGCCAGAGCACACGAGGCCATAAAATTAGCATATCCTGCAGGGCAGAATCACTGGAGCTTGGGGGAGAGAAGCCTGTTCTGTTCACAGCAGATCAAAAGCCTTCCAGAAACCAACATCTGGGATGGTGTGAAACTTAATACAACATAGAAGGTTGAAACCGCTAACATTTAATTTCTAAGACATTTTTCTAAGTATTAATACCATGTTTTTACTGAAGATTGTATTATCTCATTTAAAACTACTAATCTAGTAAATGATGTATTTGAAAATTGTACTATCTGTGACAATATCAGAATCAAATGGAAATTGTTTGAACGAAAATGTTTTGTTTAGTATTAGAAAATTGCTCAGGAATTATACCTCATTTTGTTCTGTTGATTTTATGTGTTATTTTTGGTAGGACTCAGTCTTTTGAGGTGCTGACTGTAGAGGAGCAAAACTGGGGTTTATAAAGATAACATTTCCTTGAACCAAAATCACTGGATTTAAGTTTCTTTGAGAATTTGTGTAGGGAGAGATAATGGGAGAGACCTCGGATTTCACAGGTATCTGTGAAATCTTATCTCATGCTTCTCTGTACCCAAAATGACCGTAGAACCACAGGGGGTCAGGACGCAGCTGTTGGCTCTTTTGTTTTTAGCAGAGAGCAAATGGTCTTTGATCTTTGCCGTAAAATTAGGGGGAGTTTCTAAGTTTCTCTGAGTGTCCAAGGTAGCTTCCAGTTGGTCAACGAGAGCTACGCCTTAAGTGAATATATTAAAAAGACAAGACACACCTTCAGTATAAGACTTCGTGTACAGGAGAAAAATTCAGAAAGCTGCCACTATTTTGCGTTTTTGCATCAGCTATCTCCAAAGACGCGTCTTTGCCTTTTCTTTGTTTTTTCTTTCTCTATTTTTCCTGTCTCAAGGTAAAAATGTATATCTCTGTCCCTCTGCAGTTCTGTTGTTAATTAATGCGTTGTATGGGATTAAACTCTGTGATTCTGTGACGTCAACGCGCAGTGTTGTTGTTTCCTTGTGCCTGCACGTCGCCCGCTGAGAGGACTCGGAAGTTTAAGGAAGAGAGAGCCAAACGTTTTGTCCAAAGTTAATTTATAAATTATTCTTCCTTAATAATATCCATTATGTTTCCTTCATTTATCAATATTCCTTTGAGACTCCATCATTGACCTGTCCTTCCAACCATTCTTCTCAATTTTGCCCTTTCAGGTTCATGTCTTAGCTCTACCGCCACCTTCTGGATTGGAGCGTGAATAAGAACAACAGTTACAAACATATATTTTCTTATAAATAGCTGTTGCGCTTTTACAATAATAATAATTGTTTTGACTAGTCATAATTCTGATTAAAGATATCTTGAATGACACCACAAATGTATTAGGTGCATTTTGATGGGATTTGTATATTTGACTAGTGCAAAAATACATTTCAGACATCTTCAAGCAAATAATTAGGCAAAACTAAATTAGAGATAACTTTAATTTTCACCAGTCAAAACTCATTTTAAGATTTCTCCAAGTGAATTGGAGCCATCTTTAATTAGATGGCTTTTCTATTTCAGATATCTATAACACTCTGAGTAGTCAGAATGATGTTACTGATGTCTTGAATAATTATTCTGTTTAGTCAAAATGAAACAGATTTTCACACAATTTTGTGAAATTTCAACAAAACAGTGAAAAAAAGATTTTTGAAAATGCATATTTTCAGTTTGGAAATGGGATGAGAGTAGAACTTTTAGCTAAGAGAAAAGGTACAGCTAAAAAGAGTAGATTATTGAAGGTCATTTAAATTTAATATACAAATGACTTTAATTCATTACAGTGTTAAACTTGGCACAAGCCTATGTCCCATTTAAATTAAACATAATTATGTTTTCACATTATGTAGGACATAAATTAAATGTCCTATAAACATAGTAACATGTTCAAAATGGAAAAACAAACTAGACGAACATTGAAAACTACATAAAATAACCAGAACAACAAATCAACTATGCACTGTATATACAGGAAATGCAATAAAAAGTCTCATTAAATACTTAAATAACATTACAATTTATATGTTTGCAACAATATTTGTAATGTATTTTCACTTCATGAATTAAAATAACTGTATTCTAGTTTGAGAAATAAATGGTAACTCAGAATTATACCCCTTTAAAAATCCTAGGTGGTTTTATATGTTTATACATTCTCAACTTCTTTCTACAGAAAACTGGTTGAAAATGAATCTATTAATGTTTGTTTGTGTAAGCTGGAGATGGAACTGCATATGAAAACAAAACCTTTATTAACCATTTAGAAAACCAAAACAAACAAAAAAAAAAACAATCAAAAATATCAGATGACTTGGTTACATGTGAAAATAACTCAAAAATTGTCCAAATTACAGTTTCTTTTCCTTCCTACAGAAAGTTTCTCTTATTTATATCTTAGAGTACAGATGGAAAGTCCACTTTTAATCTGTTTTGTTTTTGCATTTTGCACACAAGTTTGTGGTGCATTTTTAATCTAAAGAAAAAGATATAAAACTTCAGAAATCTCACCAACAAGATATAAACATGCATGTAAAACCCTTACAAAAATATTATATTATTGCAGAAAGGCTTTCAGCATGAACCATCTAGAACATTATTGCAAGAAACTGCAAAAGACAATTGAAAAAAATACTGAAATTCTTTGTAAAAAGCTCAGTTTTAAAATAAAATGTAAGTAAAGCTAAACTATTTGCACTTATATACAAATAAAGGAAAGTGTTTTTGATAGGTATTTTCCTTTCGAACCTAAATAAAAGAAAGAACCACAGACAACGTATATGAATTTCATGTAGAGCTTTTGCAAAAGGAGAAGGCTCTGTCCATTCTTCCTCCGAAAAATCCACAGAGCATTCTGATCTGCTCTCACAAAAACTCCTCTTTTATTGTCAAAGAAAAACAGGCAAGGAGGCAGTCAGGAAAACAACAGAGGTCGTAAAGCTTCTAACCCAAACATCTAACAACCCAGTTCCAGATGTGATATCTGATCAAAGGTCTGAGCCCGGTTCAAATCTCGGTCAGTACTGTCAAGAAAACAAAATACGACTGCTCACAAGTAGTTACTAAATTAAGAGGTGTTCTTTAAAAGGATTTAAAGTCTGAGAAACTTAGTGTTATCTATTTCTCGTAAAGTTGAACAGACAGTAGTGACCTCCATACACACCTAAGGAAGAGAACATTTTAAACAGAAAATCACAATGATCTATAGGCTGAATGTGAACTAAAGTAAGAATAAAATGATAATACCAAAAAATCTCTAACAGTTTTTAACTTTTGGTTTTATAAAAAGCTAAAAAAAAAAAGTTTTCCCAAACACTCAAACATTATGTGCAAAACTAGGAATCTTTTTTAGCATAAAACTGGACAATATACTGGATGCTTCTTACTTTCTTCTTCCACTCCTCTTGGTGGCCCTGAACTTCTTTGGGAAAACATCTGTGTTTCAGAAAGCTTTATTCACTTTGGCTGATCAGTTTGTAATTTTTGGTTTTGGAAATTAGAAAGCTGCGGCAGTAATGTATCAATTTTTGACAATATGGTGTCTTTTATGACTTTATATTTCTGTGTTTTTATGATGTAAAGCACTTTGAACTGCCTTGTTGCTGAAATGTGCTTTACAAATAAACTTGCTGTTTGTCTTTGACGTTTCTCCCAGCGTTTGTAGCGCTGTGTCCTGTTTGGCATCAGCGACACCGGACCTCCACCGGTCGGATCGGTGATGTCAGTACCGTAGGCCGTATACCTCCTGTTAGCATCTCAAAGAGCGTCCAGCTCTGCCTGTCTCAGCGGCATTTTTAGCTTGTTAAGGTAACGATCACCTGTTAGAGCCTTCCTTAGTTCTGCTGGTATAAATGGCTCAAAGTGTTGTGGAGAAATGTCCAGGGTCCAGATTAGGTTACCCCTGTGTATTATAGGCCTGGCGGCCTGCCATGCTTTACTGCCCCACCGCCAGGCTAAGCGCTCACTTCAGGAACATTGCAAAAGCATGGAGCCAAAACAATTGAGCTAAGATAGGCTACACCCTCACCTGTAGAGGGCCGTGTCGTGATTGTCTGATTGGTCCGAAACTGTCGCCATCAAATGAACTCGAACATCAAATTTTGTTTCATCTAGTTCGCTCCTAGACTGGCCATTTCTTCCTGACCAACTCTGCTCGAATAAAATCTCGCTTCCTGCACGGTCTCCTTTCTCCCCTTTACTTTAAATGCTTCCGGTTGGTTTTCCTAAGGGCCAATCGGCGAATAGAAGGAGACGCTGTGAATGAAGACATCGATTTTCTGCGCTGTTTTAGAATTGTAGTCTCTAGTATTAGCAATAGGAAAGGAGGAAGTGAACAAAACCGTTCAGTCCATGTTGGCCACACTTCCAAATATTAAATTAACGTTAAAATTAACAGCAGCCGCGTTCAGATCGGATCTTATCTATTCGCTGTGGAGGACGGTTATCTACAGTGCAGGTTGTTTCCGGTAAGCTTCATAGCGTCGAACTAGCATGTTGCATACATCAAAGGAAAACGTTCAAATTTAAATCCTCAACACAGGAAGCAATAGTTTAGGTTTTCTCTGCGCCACCACAACACCCCGCCTGTAACCTGAAGTTACAGGAAAACTAATTCTGCTTTTCACAAGTTGTGGAGAGAGGACTGTAGTGCAGCACAGAGTGACAGTCTGCGGTTTTCTCTGCAGCTTTAGACAGGTGAATCTGCAGCATTTTCCTCGATGTTGTGAGGATCTCCGTTGTCTTGGGTAGGTGGTAGAAGAATCTGGACAATTGGAGAATTTGTTCCAGAGTTTGCAGATAAGACTACGTCTTCTGTCTGGTCTTGACATTTCTGGGAACAGAAATGTTAAAGTTAACAACAGTCAGTGGCAGCATTGCTAAGTAGATTTTCTACATCAGGACAATTCTAGTTCTAAGGGAGAAGCAACACATTTAAACCACTTTAGTTAATGTTATAAAATACACTGACTAATAATATTTATATTTTAAAATGTGAAACAATGACTGATTTCCTCTAATGAAGCTGTTTACTAGTCTGACATTATGTGTTTAATTAAAATTCAAACATAAAAACCTTAAAATAAACCTTGTTTTAGGTGCTGGACTAGTTTCTATAAACACACATGAAAAGATTGAAAATGCTGAACCAAAAATCTCTGAGATCAAATCCATTCTAAGATGCTGTCATAAAAAACTGATAAATTTAAACATCAAACATACACAGGTTGGAAGTGGTTAGAAGAAGGTAATATTTATGTTGCATTAAATACATGGACTTACCTTCTTTACTGTCTTTAAATAGCACCATAGCCCAACAGCAGCAATGATAACAAGAACAAGAACAGCAGGAGAAACAGCAAGAACAGCAACTGTGGAAACCGTATTTTGGTCTGAAAAGATAAAATAAGACAATATAAGAGAATATATCCAACATGATTTGTTGTCCTGATCCAACAAACTTGATGCCAAAGGCTGAATAATCTCCTCAGGATGCAGGCAAGTTCTACAGGGTCCTACTAATAACATACTTATTGGATTTAATTGTGCAAAAGCAGAAACACATTTAAACTTTTAGAGATGTCTAGAGTTTAACATCTCGGTTCTAATTTGATCTGTAAACCTCTGATAGAGAACAGGAAGCTGCTTTATTAATCAACATATGATTTCCAGCTGGTTGAAACCAAAATGCTCTTAAATCCTTGTTTGCTGCGTTTCCATTACAAATACGTGCAAATCTTTGTTGATATTCAGCTAATGTCAAAAAATATTGAATAAAAAAATGAAATTAAAATTATGTGAATGAGTTTGTTCACACAATAAGTCATTAAAAATCATGACAGAGTCGGATGTAAACAGATACATGAGATTATATTCATAATTCAGCCATCAGAGGAAACGTCAGCATCTTATTCAGGTCTTCAGGTATATATACAATGTTTTGGGGAAATTGTAATGAAAATTTCCAAAAGAGCTACAAAGTCAACACGTTCAAATGACAGACAGTGTTTTATGAATTGTGTGATGCTGTCAGAGCTCTGATGGAGCCAGATGGACATTGTGGGGAAAAACAAAAACAAATCAAGAGAAGCTTTAAAGACATTAAGCAACATTAACTTTAACAGCCCTGTTCTGCAGATTACAGGTAAGGAGTTTACATTTCTAAGCGGTTCTTTACAATGTGCATAACTTAAATGTTGAAAAACCTACCTGCAAATGTGACGTTGAAGCACATCACTGTATTATCTTTATCTCCTATCACCTTTGCACAATATAATCCACTGTCTGATGTCTGTGGATTCAGAAACGTCAGCGTTGTTGGTCCAGCAATCTTCACTTTTCCATCGAAACGCTGCTCCAATTTTGTTTCTCCATACGAATAATATGTTGCTATGGTCCTATTTAAATGATCCAACCATAAAACCGTAGAATCTCTAGGAAGCTTTTCTACAGGGAAACTAATATTTGATTCTTTTCCAGTTGGATGAAGCTTTTGGATCATCTCAGTAGAATCTGTAGAAACACAACAAATTAATTTTAGGCAAAACAACCAAATTAACTTAAATTAACTTGACTTAAAAAAATCATATGAAAAAAATTTCTGTTTTTGCTTTTTGAGTTAAACTTTAATGCTTCATGAAATAAATGTTAATGCGAGACAATGATGATTTGGCTGTGAAATGATGATTTAATAATAAAGTTCTGTAAACAAACCCGACCCGGTTTAAACTTTTAATTCCCCCTTAATATAATAACTACTTTGTCATCCTTGGTGGCAAGAAATGGCCTTAAGCAATGCAATAATTGTACATGTCTGTTTTCTGTCACTGTGTAGGGATTCTGGTCCACTCTTCATTTATTTCAGCCACATTTAAGGTTTTCCAAGCAACAACAGCCTGTTTATTATCATCCTGCAGTATCTCAAACAAAATAGAAATATTTTGTCCCACAGAGGGATTGACTGAAAAATTAGGTAACTGCAACATCACACAAAAGTTATTAAAGGGTTAAAAACAAGATATAAAAACAAGATTTACAACAATGATACTGAATTTGATTTGATTTCTGTTAATCTAGTACAGAAATCATATTACAGACTCTAATTAAGGAAATTATTAAGGACTCGGCACCTAAAATGCCCTCATTTTGGTTTGTTTTAGATCTAGAATCCAACTAATTGTCTTCAAAGTTATGAAACACATTTTGTTTTAATTTTAAAAAATGGGTATACATGAAAACAGAAAGTCCCAGGTAACATAACTTTCAAGGAGTTATGTTAGATAGAAACAAAAACTGTTTTTAATTTATTACTTTGATCCATTTCAATCTGTTACGAGTTATTTACTTTAACAAATAAGTATTTAGTTACTGTTATTGGCAGCTGATTTCAGAAGCTGGACTAAGTTGGTGTAAGCTTGAAAAAATATACATTAAAATAATTAATCTGTTACCTTGAATTTGTCCAGAGAAGAACAGAAGAAGCGGTAGCAGGTTGATGGGTTTCATCTCGCCCATCAATCCGACTGACCTGATGGATAAAAGACATGTCTTAGTGATGAGACAAAAATATTTTATCATTCACCTAAACAACCAAGAGATAAAAACAGCAGTGGGTCCAATATTTGTTTACCTAATTTACAGTGGGTTGCAAAAGTATTCACACCCCATGAACATTTCCATACGTTGTCACAACTTTTATTCGAAGACAGACAGACAGACACAGACATTTCTTTTTGCTGGGACTTTCCATTCATTTCTACTGCCAGGACTCAGTTCACACCTTGGTCCGAAACCTTTTAATATTACAATTATTGAAAATATTTAATATAACTTAAAAATTCAATAGATAATAATGTGTCTCATGTAATGAGAATGAATGACCACTTTTTTGTGCGTCAGTCACAAAGCAAGACATGAATTTACGTTTGTTTCTCAGGAGTGTTTGATTCGGAGTCAATTCTCCTCCGGCAGAATTTACAGAACTGCTGGCCGAAATCAGCGTTCATAGATCGGATCCACCTTGAGCCAGACGCCGCTTACTCCGCGGAGCTCGAGTATCCAATATGAAACGAACTTCACTGCGGTCATAAACGTCAAGTTTTGGACTTGAGAAAACGAGAAATGTCGCCGTCTGGTGGCACCGTCTGAACGGGAAAACGGGGGAAGGGACCGAATACGGAATAGTGACGGAAAAAATAATGACACGGCGAGAAAGAGGAGTAGAAAAAACGGTAGTTTTCCGGCCAAAACGGGAGACTTGACCGGGACAATTATTCCCGCAATCAATCATGGCACACATAGAAAACCCGAATTACATCAAAATGAACCAGAAACTACGACATACTTATTATATCTACAGTACGACAGACGAGCTGACATTTCCCGACTTAACCAAGCAACAATTGTGACTTAAGTCATCTTACCTGGTATGAAAACACCTGTTTAAATGTACGCCGCTGCTTCCCGGTTCTGTTCGAACCTACCGCTGTGACGTTTTGGGCTTAGCCAATGGGATTCGGTTCAGCTCATGAGAGGGCGTCCATAAATGGTGGCGGGAAAATGAAGCGACTATGTCTGATTAGAATGTGAATTATTAAGGTTTAAACGTTGTTAATGCTTTACAATTAAAAATACCTTCAGATCTTATTGAATCACCGTCTGTATCTTACTAAGAAGTTATCATGGAGCCCATTTCACAGGAAAAATCCATTAAATACGTTATCCAACCGAATTATTTACTTTCCAGTCCATTTGTACAGATTAAAACTTCCAAAAAGAGACCCTATTTTATTTGAAATTAATTCTATTTATATCTCAAAAAATAAAAACATTGAGTTTAAAATGCTGATTAATACAGCTTGGCTAAAAGTGATTACATAGATCAAGCTGTTATTGAAAGTGCATCTTTGCACTTGTTTGCATTTAAATGCTTATCTTAAAATGACAATAGATGTCACTTTATTTCCCAAACAGTCTTTAGTGCTTTACGGTATTTCTACCCTGGAATGACTTCATTAAAATAAATAATCACGTCAACAAATCTTTTATATAGATATGATACACTTTATTTTTCAGTTTTTTTGCTGACGTTTCAGCTACACATTGTGTTTAAGGCTTAAATATTTTAATAGTAGGTTAGCTGTTAAGGCAAATTAAAGCAAATTCAGGGTGCTTCCCACAAAAATAAGAAATACAATAAAAAATGTGATATTCATTTAAATTATCACATTACCATACATACATTTTGTTTGTAACAACAAGCAACAGTTCTGCTGCTTTTTACAGCAGAACTGCTGTAAATATTAGGGCTGCACCGATTGCAGTTTTCTGGCCGATCGCCAATCTTTTAAAAAGCCTAACCTGCCGATTCCGATTTTGACCGATACCAATTTTTTTGTCTGAAATGTTGCTCAATATAGCAAGAAAGTTGTTCAGTTGGCAACAGTGGGGTAACATGGTGGGCCGGTCTGCCAGTCAAACCTTTATCACTGGAGAGCAAAGGAGAATAGCGGTAGATTCTTAGACCTTTGCCAAGCTAGATAAAATTGGTGAATAAGATCGACTTCACGTGTAAAAATCGGCCGATCACTGATCTCCCAAAATTAAGGAAATCGGTGTAGATAAATCAGTGTACCCCTAGTAAATATAGTTTTCAGTTAAGATTTAAACACACCAACAGTTTCTACTGATCTCAGGTTTTCAGGGAGAATAGAAACTAATGGCTGCTGCCCTGCTGTTTTGAAGAATCGTGGAGAACCAAGACACAGTACATCTAAAGAAATTATAATATTGCATAAAAGTTTCACTCATTTCAGAAAGTGAAACTTGTATATTATATAGAATTATAATTTTGATGATTATGACTTACAGATAATAAAAACCCAAAATTTAGTAGAAAAATATAATTAATGGAAACTTCTGGCATCACATCCTAATCAGCTAATTAACTCAGAACACCTTTAAACGTCTCTCACTCAGTAGGCTACACAATCATGGAGAAGACTGCTGACTGCACAGAGTCAACGGCTCCCAAAGAGCCACAAAAGGTCATTGCTGGAGAAACTGATCAATGCCAGAGTTCAGCCTTTAATCATACTGACAGAAAATTGAGTGGAAGGAAGAAGTGTACATCTGCAGCAGGGAGAACTGCAACCCTGAGAGCTTTGTGCTAGACAAGGGCTACAAATCTCTCATTCCCTGTGTTAAGCCACCCAGAGACATCAATCGTCTTACCTGGTGAAGGTGAAAAGGAGCTGAACTGTTGAGGTTTGGTCCATAGTCCTTTCTTCACAGGAGAGAAAACTCTGCATTTCATTTTGTAATCAGGGTGTCAGGGTCTGAAGAACGGAGAAGCACAGCGTCCATGTTGGTTGAAGTACAGAGTGAAGCTTGAGGTGCCATGTTGTCTCCTGGTTCTGGTCCACTGGGTTTCCTGAAGTCCAGTTTATGCAGAAAATTCTAGAGCGCTTCACGATTCCCTCTGCTGACAAACTGTATGAAGATGCTGGTTTTATTTTCCAGCAGGACTTGGTACCGACCCACACCGCCAAAGGTACCAAATCTGGTTCAGTGTCCATGGAGATCCTGTTCTTGACTGGCCAGCAAATTTCCCTGACCTTTAACCCCATGGAGAATCCATTTAGTGTAAGATGAGGTTCTGTCTGAGCTAACTGGGCTTCTGGTTTAGTCTGTTGCATTGAAGAAGGAACTGAACTGAAAGGTAAACTGAAGTAGTTCAAGAATCTCATCAGGATCCATCTTTGATGTTAAGATTTTCCAGTCCCATTGGGAAGAGATCCCTGGATCTGACCAAGATCCCACTTCAAGTACCATCCATCCCTCCTGGATCAGGAACCCCTGTTGTCCCCCAGGTGGCGCTCCCGTACTGGTTGAGGAGGAACATCTGGGGATGTTTCACTCCTGGACCTTTCATCTCCTCAGTTTGACGTCTGGAAATAAAAAGAAAATGGATGGATTAACTCTAAATATGAGTCATTGTTAGTGACGACATTAGCTGCGTTTCCATTACAAATGTGTGTAAATCTTTGTCTATAATCCACTAAAGCTGAAAAAAACAACATATCAATTATGAAATCATGAAATCAAAATCTCACATGAATGACTTATTGCAGGAACAAACTTTTTCATGTGTGATTTTGGTTTCATGTCTATTCCAGCTATTGTTAATTCGTTTAAGACCGCACACCTCTGATGCTGGCAGAGAAGAGGAACACTGATATTGTTTTAGCTGCAACAAAACTGACCTCCATCCATCCATTTTCTAACACCCTAGTGGGGTTGGGAGGTGTTGGTGCCTCTCCAGCTAACGTTCTAGGCGAGAGGCGGGGTCACCCTGGACAGGTCGCCTGTCTGTCGCAGGGCAAACCAGAGACAGACAGGACTGTGGGAGGAAGCCGGAGAACCCGGAGAGAACCTACGAATGCACAGGGAGAACATGGAAACTCCGTGCAGAAAGACCCTGAGAATCAAACCCAGGACCTTCTTGCTTCAAGGCAACAGTGCTATGTTGTGCAGCCCCCCAAAATTGACCTATGAGGTTATACCGGTAAATATATTCTAAAAAAAGATGAAAACATCAGATATTAAACAAGATAATACTTAACTTACTGTCCAAAGACATTAGTGTAAGTGTCTAATTGCGTTTGTAATGTTTATTGCTTGTTCTGTACAGCACTTTAGTCCCTTTGGTAAATTAAAGTGCTTCATAAATAAAGCTGGATTGGATTTGGCCATTTCTTTATTAATCCAGCAGATGGCGCTGTTATTCTATCTAACAGAGCCCTGCTTTGCTTTAGTAATGATTTGTGTCATTTCACTTAAATAAGCGCGTAAGAAAATTGTTTCAAACTTATTTTCATTTCATGGATGTCCTCAAAGGAGATAAAACTACTCATTTATAAAACTTCTTTTAAAAAACTGGTAAAATATTCAAACTTTTGACATCTTTTCACTTTAATATAATTTCGCAGTAGATAAAAACTGATTTGACTGATTTAATATTTAAGCACACAACCGTTATGTTAAAGTTGCTATCCGTGTAATACATTTCTATGTATTAAAGTTATATCTATGTAATAAATTTCTATGTATTAAAGTTCTATTTATGTGACTCTTAGTGATGGGATTTTCGGCTCCTTTTCGAGATGCGGCTCTAATGGCTCTTCTTACTGTGGAGAGCCGGCTCTTTCGGCTCCCAAACGGCTCCCCATATATATTTTTGACATTATTAATTAATTAATTAATAGCTTAAACGTAATTTTATAATATTTTGTTTTATTATTGACATTGTTAAGCACTTATGATGAGTAAAAATGCCGCATAACAATGCTATAGCAATACCGATGCGTGTGATGTCCGCATGTGGCTGTGCAGGTTGTTTGTCGAGCCTGCACGATAGGAAATGCTGACTTTGCACAGTCTGCACTCTGCCCTGGAGCTTGATGTAGCATTAAAATGAGTCCAAATCTTGCTCCGTTTTCTGTCATTCATTTATTTTCACCTATTCAGTTCTCACACTGACTCCCCTTCTTTCTGTGCTTCTTGACCGCTGAGTGAGTGTCTGTACATAAACACCTGCCTACGAACGCTATACAGCTTGGCCAACTGCCTGCCGTTTCCACAAAAAAAGTGGAGATAAACTTTTTTTTCAGTGTTTTCCCGCCACATTATTAATTTAAACTATGTGTGATTGGTCAGATGTGTGGAGCACACGCTTGACATGAGGGCAGTGGACCGACCGAGGGAAAAAAAACTCTCCGCTCTAGCACTGGCAGAAGAGCAAAACACGAAGGAGAGGGAGAAGGGGGGGAGAGACAGCGAGGCACCTCAGGACAAAAAAAAACGATGTGGGGAAAAACTATCGGCTCTGGCACTTGCAGAGCACAAGCACAACGACAGGGAGGCGGAGAGACAGCGATATACTGTAGAAAAAAACCCGGCTCCCAAATAGGATCCTAAGGTTCCAATCGTTCACTTCAAAGAGCCGGCTCTTAGAGCCGGATCGTTCGTGACCGACACATCACTAGTGACTCTGTAGACCGTTTCAGAAAACTAGGTTAGTGATAAAACTAAAAGTTAAAGGGTACTGTAGTGTAGACAAGGACATATTTGGTTTCATAATGATAGGAAGCCATTAGCCTGAGTCAGTTTACTACTGCATCTTTCTCTGTCCTACATAAATATATTTTTACTTTTCTCTTGTATCTGCAGACGCTGGTTATTCCCAAAGGTTACAGTTTTATCTCGCCTTTGCTTGCAGCAGACACCGTGAAAATAGCTAAAAAGGAGAAAAGTAAAGGATTGTAGTCAAGTTTAACCCATACATTTACAAAATGTTCACTGAGAGCCTTTAACACAAATATAAAACAAAATGTATTACATTTCTTTTAAATAAAATAAAACAGATTAATGTTAACAAAAGTGTTCAGCAAAACTTTAAATATGAACAAATAAACCAATCATTGAATAAAAAAAAAAACTTTCTTATTACAAAACATACTTATGCATATTTATAGTATGAATATGCTTAGGTTTTATACCTCATTCTGTTTCCCAGTGGCGATTATTTTAAAATTTCCCTCCTAATTCTCCAGGATCCCTCGCTGTCTCTTTGTGATCAGCATGGCAAGAACAGGAAGTGCAAATAAAAAAGGCGCGAAAAATCCCTCAGTGGAGGATGGAGGCTTTACCAATCGATGCCAGAAGAGGCTTACTAGCCGATTGCTGATTCACAGATCGCAATTTCCTTGAACAAAACGAGACAAACATTAATACATGAAAATTATAACTTTTCAACAACTTTTTACTGTATTTACATTGTTTTTAAGCATATTCTAACTATTATAAATTAATATTTATTAACCGTTTTTACTAGCGATTCATATTACAAGTTACTTTCAACTATCCAGGTGGTTGTTGGCAACTGCTGAAAATAACTAATAACGTAGCTTATAATCTAACTTCGTTACTTTCAAATGAATAATAAAAATCAGTAAAGTAACTAAGTTACTTTTTCAAGGTAACTATGCCGCCACTTCTTCTGGAATTACAAAAACAAGGAATTCAGACCAAAGCATTGCAGTTGTACTTTATATGGACCAGGGCAGATTGATTTAAATGTGTAGAGGAAGGATTTAAAAGCAAATGTTCACTTTAAGTTTAGATCAAACAAGCAGTGAAGTTAAAGATTTTAAAAATGTCTGGCATCTTACTTCACATTTTATCTCTCTTTGAGGAAAAGTGTTGTCTGCTCTGAGCCAGTTTAGAAAATGTTCTGTTTGCAAATGGACAAGAAATTAAAGTGAGACCTAAAATCACATAAGTGACAATAACAGTGATTTTGTAAGACGTCTGCGAAAGAGAAGTGATGCCTCTTCTCTTTAGTCACTCATTCAGTCATTCCAATTTGCCTGTTGGCGGGACAAAGCGGAAAGACTTCACTGAATACCCAACATTTCATGAGTAATTTTTCCATGAGGAAATTTAAATGTAAGAAGAATTGTACAGTTTTAGAAAACAGTTAGAATTAATAACAGAAAGCATTGCTTTTAATATCTAATATTTGTCTGATTGCTTGTTGTTGTTTCTAATCCTTATTTATGCATCAGGATCTTTGAATGTCATGAAAAGTGCTTTGTAAATAAAATGTATTATTATTATTATTTCAATGTGAGTGTTTGGTCGGACTTCCCAGATAGCAAGCGATGCTAATTCAACGGTGAATTATGGTCAAAAAGGTTGAAGTTAAAGTTAAAGTCAACGATTGATGGTGGATCAACCATCAAACAATCATCCGGTTCTTGGAGAGATGTAATTGGATCAATGTTGTATGTTTGAGTCAAACGAGTCATTTCCATCCATCCATCCATCCAACACGTTTGTCTCTACAGAACCGTGAGGGGTGCTGGTGCCAATATCTCCAGAGGTCAATGGGTGAGAGAAGCGGGGTCACCCTGGACAGGTCGCCAGTCATTTCCTTCTGTTTCAAAGATCTAGTCGTCACAAAATGCTTCCTGAATCCGCTAAAAATATTTCCATGCGTTATTTTGTTTCTCGTCTAGATCACTGTGTAAGTCTGTGTAAATCTCTCAAGCAGAACAATTAAGCATCTGTCAATTATATTTTATTTGCTGCATGGAGAAACATGAAAATCACCTTATTAACAACACAAAGGATAGATAAGAATAGAAAACATTAAAAGACATTAAAACAAAATAAATATTTTGTTGGGTTTTTGGGATTAATAATAATCTTGTACTTTTTAAAATGTGGATCACTTTATTTCCTCAGTAATTTCTCTACTCACCCAGCAGATGTCACTGGGAATCCATGTTTAACATTCATTACGCTCAAACTTGTTAGATATTTTAACTTGGACATAATGGATCCTCTTTGTCACAAAGCATATTTACAGTTTTACAAAAGCATCATATTTATATTTATGAGACGGTGAACAGGTTTCCTCCGTTTGTTCGGAGGTGTTTCCAGTCCCTCCGATGTTAGAAACTTCATGAGTCAGAACGACCCGTCTGCAGAACCTGCTACAGGATTCTGCTTGTCTGGTTATTACTAACATTACATGTTAGTAATTATGAGCTCATGCAACATTAAGTTTGCATTAGGAGTTTAGAACAACAGAAAGAAGCAGAATCACGATGACCAGACATGATGGAGATTCACTGATGATGAAATAAAAACATAAGTGAGGCAGACTGCTGAACATAATGAATCTTTGTGCAAAAATTTTAACAAGTAATTTTTCTGCAGAGTTGTAATTATAACTATTAATGTGTAATAACAATACAGAATTTCTCTTTTTGTCTTGACTGCTGCTAAAACAAACTGCAAAACATAATTTATTATTTGGATAAAAACATAATCAGGTTTCAAACTATAAGATCTTAAAAAGCTACATAAAAATACAGAGACTGCATTTTATGCATCAGCTTTGTGAACTAAAGCAGCAATAATTGAGAACTAAATCTCCCAGTTTATTCAGAACATTGCAATAAATAAAGAGTTAAGAGTCCTACACAGAAAATAAAAGAAGCTCACAGAGCCTGGATGACGATCTGCAGATTCAGAAAACTTCAAAAATTTTAAACTAACATCTCTGATTTTCATTCTTAATTTTTTCTAATTAATTAAAAATCAACTTATGGATTATAAACAATCATTTATTGTGTTTCAGATCACTTAAAGTCAGGTTTTAAAAAATATTTTCTTTAGTCAATCACATTGCAATCCCGTTTAAAAAGCATAAACATTTTCTGTTTTTAGGATCAGTAAATTATCCATGGCTAGAAATTAGACAAAAGTTACAAAAATCAAATCAGGAACTTATTCTGATCCTTCTTCTGTTTTAAACTGGAATCTACATTATTATACTGTTGTTATATTATAGAAATAAATAAATAAACTAAGACTTACATTTTCTTATAATGACAGTTAAGATGAAAACTACAACCAGTAATGCAGCCAGGGTTATTCTTGTGATGTTAATAATTGTAATGTTTCTCTTTTTAGCTGTAAAGAGAACAAAAATATGTGAAATGTTAACATATTAACTTAAAATAAATAAATTAAACATAATGACCAGAGTTCTTCATTTATAAGCTTTTAAAAACACATGTTCTCTAATTTAATCAATTAAACATTAAAAACAATATTGCTTTGCTTTAAAATAAGTGAACAAACATCTTCTATCAGTTTTATGTCTTGGTTGAAACTAAAATGTTATTTTCTTGTCATAAAGTCTTACTTCTAGGTGGAGGGCAGCGATTCTCAATGTTTTCTTTGGATTCAACCTTGCTGACCTGGTTGCTATGGCTACAGACGATTGATTCTTGTAACTGATAGATATGAAGAGAAGAACCAGATTTGGTGACCGATCTTCTCTCTGCTTCTTCCTGGTTGCAGAATAAATAATCACATCTCAGAGTGATGCTGATGTTGTCTGTCCTGCAGGTCGCTGTCAGGTTATAGGAGGAGGAGCTGGATGAGCAGGTAAAGTTGAGATCAACTGGAGACACTGAGATCTGAGGGAGGAAATAGATTTGAGAAGTTTTAGAATATTGGAAAAAAATGCAAAGAGAGGCCAGAATCCAACAAGAAATGTAATTCAAAGGACAAAATTATTCTTACAACACTTTATTTTAGCTTGTTGTGTTTATGACTATGGATTTTATCAATAAAGGTTATAAAAACAAAGAGAGGTCACGCTGTAGGTCAGTTTTTGGTGTTTCAACTTCGCATGTAACTAGTTATAATATACACTGATCAGGAATATGAAATATGAAACAACTTACCTTGAACTGTAACGTTGTATTGAGTCAGTATTTGCTCTTTAGGTGATGCTAGCTTTGCAGTATAAATACCACTGTGTGACTTCTGTAGATCCTTTAATTTCACACTGTAACTTTTTTCTATAACTTCAACTTTTCCAGAGCGATTGTTAACAACATTTGGTTGGGAACCATGCAAAAACTCTACCAGTATATCATCTTTAAATAGCCATAAACAAAAGCGAGAATTTGGTGGAATTTCAGCTTCTGTGAGATGAAGAATTAAATCATCTCCAGTTTTCACAAATACATCAGTCACTGCAGAGGAACCTGAAAAATGAAAAACAAAATAAAATTCAAACTAAACTGAGATCAGTACAAAGTTGTCAAGTACATTAGACAGAACAGACTGAGGTGTATTCCTAAAATGTCAGTATTGTTCATCTAAAAAAGAGTTTATTAATACGTTACATACAATTATGCTGTCAGCGTCATTATTATTTTTTAAATAAATATTGTCTGTATGTCGCTGATGGGTAATTCCTCCCAGCAGCTGTTAGACTTTTCACTGTTCCCAACAAACCCAGTACGATGTTTGGGTTCCTGATTTTCTTTCTACAAGATTCTATATTTTGTAAATATTCTGTTTTTGCACAAATATACAAAAGTGTAATGTGCAGTTTTTGGATTTAACAAGTACATATGATATTTTTAAAAGTTTTTCCTAAGTTTTACACCTAAAACAGGCAAGGCTTTTTGTAAAAATAAAGCATATGTAATATATTATACAAACAGACTGTTGTTGCGCAACACCCCCCCCCTCCTTTCTGTCTCTACTCTCTCACTCTCGTACTTCCTCTTCTGAGAGGGGAGATGTGCTACCAGCTCTCCTTCTAACGGGTTAATTGAGTTTCCTAAATCTGCTGGGATTTACCCTGTCCAGAACTGAAGTAAACTCTGTTTAAGCTGGTTTCGAGAAACGATTCGCCTGGTTATCTGACGGCCTACATCCAGGTGTCCCACCCTTCTTCCCCCTGTGAATTAGCCAGACTGAGCAGCCTACAGCCAACTAGTTTCACAGAGTACACCTGTTAACGGTCGCTCGTTCTCTATTTTACAACGTGCATTTGTTATTGAACCAGGTAGGTTTTAGTGACTCGGGCGAGTCCCAAGGATGATGTTGTACATATGGGCTACCAGCAACCTAAAAACATTTTCCACTTTTTCCTCTCCAGAATCAAACATCACAGCTATTTTACAACCATCAAAGAACTTTAAGGTGACTCATTAACTGAATGTCCACAACATCTTTTAGATTTTCTTTATGCTAAATATTTTATTAGTAAGGCATTTTTGCAAGGGTCAGTACAGCTTAATTCAGTAGCAGAAATAATCAAATAAGTAAAATCAATCATCTAGTCTATCTTTCCCTACTGCTGATACTGAGAACTAAAAAAGGAACCTTAGAGAGAGACGGACAGAGTTTGGTGTTTCGAACCCCAGACCTGGCCTGATGATGAAGAAGGTGCTGCAGCAGGAGGAGGAAGTTGATCGGCGAAGGCCAGGATCTCCGCAGGTCTGATGAGCCTCCTCTCCGCATGGATGGTGAGGTCACACAGGACTTGGTGCTGGCAGGAAAAAAGGCACCAGTTCTTCTTCTTTGTCTTTGCCTTTGTCTTCATCTTTGTCTTTGGGGTCTGAACCCAGCCGATGAGAGAAGTGCGATTTGAAGCCACAGGTTGTGGGCCTGACGGGTTGGTCCCCATGAGCAGGACAGTCTTCGGCTCTGTGGCCCCGGCTCTTCTTCAGCTGCAGAGTTCTTTGTCCATCTTGTTCTTGGCTCGAAGCTGCCCGGAGGATCCAACAAAAGGTTCCTCTTTTGCACCCACCTTTTATAGGGTTTATCCACCTTTTGGTGCGCCTGCACCGGCTAGCACTGTTGCTGTGCTTGTTTCATTGGCTGACTGCTTAGACAGATGATCTCATATCCATCACTGTCTTAAGAGACATCATGTCATGATGTCTGTGCTAATGTCTCAGGATTGATCAACCTCCTGTGTCCCTTGCCTGCACAACCTTTTCTCTGAAAAGTTTACATTGTTCAACAACCTGTTTCCAAATAAGGCGTTGGTCATCTCTGCTCTCCTGTTAGTTCCCCTTTTTCCCTTAACCTTTCACCTTTCACCTACCTCCAACATATCAGTGATGTTTAATTGCAGTTACCCTTTTACACCATTTCAAGTTCAATGTCAAAATCACATTTATATCACATTTATTTTCTTTAGCTTCTCTGATTTATCATTCATTTATAATTTTATAACCATAACTTATTAATTATTCTTATTATAATCTTAATGTGAGTTATTACAGATGTTTTCTAAAATGAAACCAAGAATAATCCCTGATTCTAATTATTTGATACCAAAGTTACAGTTACTTGTTTTTCTTGTAAGTGTTCCCACAAATGTAAGTGTAAGTATTATTACAAGTAAATCAATATTAATATAAGTATTTTACTTTGAATCTTATCAAATTACTCAAAATGTTTAGATTTCATTTTTTAAAATAAGGAGTAGTCTCAGCTATTTTTATAAATCCGCAGGCTGGAAACTTCCTCTTTTTCCAGGAAACCTGCTTTTCCTGTTTCATGAATCTCTCTGACTGACTATGATTTCTTATGATTAGTAGATAGAAAAAAGTAGAATTAAAGCAAAGTTTGCATGAGACAAAAACAACACACACAACCAGATTTATTTTATTGACACTTAAGTCTACTGTTGGGCCTTGATGTCACTTGAGTGATTCATTTTAAAGATAACTTTATTTATTATTACTGTTAAACTAAAATCTCCAGCATGGGGAAGTGGGATGAGCTCGGATTTTCTTGACAAGACACAGTGAATGTTTTGTAACTGAAGACCGTTTTGCATATTTTCTTCATAGTATTAATTTCTGTCATTTTTCTCCATCATTTGAAAGTATAAAAAGTTCAAACTAACTTCACAATCTAACCTGACCAAACCAAGACTAAAACACAGTCAGAGATTGTTCATAGAAAAAATAATAAATAAATAAAATAAATTGAACAGAGTTAGTAAAACAAAGTGATGACGATAAATCGCTGTGGCGATAATTTTAATAATTATAATGAGTTAAAAGATCATCTGACTTGATTAAAGGGTAGTAATTCTAATTTCTACAGAAAAGTTTTGTAATTTAAGTTTAATTTCTGTAGTTTGTGAATTACATGAACATGGAAGGGTTTCAGTGAGAATAAAAGTGAACTAAAGTTTGACATTTTAAATCTTTAAATATTTCTTATCTTACTGAACTGAACCTTCTTCCTTCCTGCTTTTGTTTCATGAGATCGACATGTTTACAGTGATATACCAGATCTGTGACAGGATTAATTTAGAACGAAAAGAAAATGCTCAAAACTTTCAAATGTAAAAAACAAACAGAGAAAAAACAGAATTTACCTTGAATTTGAAGTGTGTAGATTAGAAACAGATGAAAAAGAAGTGTGAGAATCTGCGCCATTTCTCACATCGCATGAGGAAGATTCATGTAGGAAGTGATAACTTCCTACATGAACTTACAGGGTCATATAGGAACCTGTTGTTCTTCTTGACTCTCTTCTTTTCCAAACAGTTTCCATGAGGAACATCTCAGGAGAAAAGGTTTCTTCAAGACAACAGATCATAAAGGAAAAACATACATCCTGTCTTATCATTGTTTTTGGAGATTTTAACAGCGCAAACATCTGCAATGAACTTCCAAAATATGAAAACACACTAAGCAAAATAAAAGATGCATATTGGACTTTCTGATCACTGCTTCATCTTTTCCCAAACTACTAGTAGAAATTAAGGACATTTAGCTCGAACCTTTAGGACTTAGAGCAGGGGTGTCAAACTCCAGGCCTCGAGGGCCGCAGTCCTACAGTTTTTAGATGTGCCACTGGTACAAAACACTGGAATGAAATGACTTAATTACCTCCTCCTTGTGTAGATCAGTTCTCCAGAGCCTTAATGATCTAATTATTCTGTTCAAGTGTGGTGCAGCAGAGGCACATCTAAAGGTTGCAGGACTGCGGCCCTCGAGGACTGGAGTTTGAGACCCCTGCCTCAGGTCTTCTAGTCTGCTCCAGAACCAAACAATAGCTGAGTTTCCATTACAAATATGGGGAAATCTTTGTCTATTTTCTGCTAACATAAAAAGCAACAACATAATTTCGCAATTGTGGTGTTGTCATTGAATAAAAAATTTAATTAATGAATAAGTTTGTTTACACATAAGTCATAAAAAATCACGGCACCGATGGATGTAAAGAGTTACATGAGATATATTCATAATTCAGCTGTAGCGCTCATCATCTATCAGCCAATCAGAGGAGATGTTGTAGTCAGGAGTTCAATATGGAAAAGTTGGTTTTTCACTTATTACAAAAGCTTGGTTATGAAAAGGCAAACACTTTGTGTCATGAGTTTTTGTCTTTAAGAAGATTATGTTAGTAGTAATTTTGACCTTATTAAAAATAAAAAAATGTGGTTGTCTGTATCAACCACCTGGTCAAATTTGTATCATTCTTGAATTGCTGTTGGGCCGCGCAAAATCAGTGAAAGGGCCAGAAATGGCCCCCGGACCACACATTGAACACTTCTGTTACAATGACTGCATGAAAACAAATTTAAACACCGCAGGAAATGAAACAAATGTATTTCATTTCCTCAAGATTATTAATAATCTCGAGGTTTTCAAAATGTGAATAAAAAACTTTCTATTTAATCCACTAGATGGCACCGTGACTCCGCCGTGATTTAACATTACAGTTTATGTGGTATTAGATCAGTCCTTAAAAATAAAATAAAACTTGTCAGACTGGCTCTCCTCAAACCGGTGATCTGAGATCTGATCTATTAGTGGTAGCAAAGCATAAAATACCTGACCTGCATGACGATTTTCTCTTCTATAACAAACTTTGTGTAAAAGCCAACAATGTTCTACATATTTACAAAAAACACCCTCCCCTGGTCTTCTGATGTGATACTGTCATTTTTGATATATATATTTTAATATTTTAAATCAATAAAATTGGAAATGGTCACATTTACTGTACCGTAACTGTTCGTGTGTGCGCGCAGCTCCAACAGGAAGTGAACGCGCACTCATTTCCGCTGCAGCAGCTTCAACGGTCACGTCAAAAAATAAAAGGAAAATGTGGACGGAAAGGACGGACTAAAAGCTGGGGAGAGATCATCCAGACCGACCCGCCAGCTGCTTTCTCTTCCGTAAGAAGTCGTTACCAAGCAACTGCTTGTATTCGAGACTTCGGTCGGAACATTTAACGTGTTTTTAAGGGTCGTTTTGAGGTGAACGCGTCCCCTTCTTGTGTGCTGAATTAGCCAGCGGTTAGCCAGCCCGCTGCTAGTGATGGGGACGAGAGCGAGTCGCCTTCAGGACCCAGATCCCTCTCCCTTCGTAAAAGATGGCTCAAAGCGGGATTCCTATCGACGACCCCGGTGTACCAGGCCCACCAGCCTCGTCGTCGACTTCTCGGTGAGCTTCGAGGAAACGGAGGCCAACAGGAGCCGATCTGAGGAAGGGAGCGACTCGGACTTGGGGCAGCATGGAGGGGCGAGCGCCGACGGCAGCCCCGCCGACCACCGCAGCATACCGTCCGGCATTAGCCAGGCGTCTCCGGGTGACGACAACAACAGCGAGGGGAAACCCGAGGAGGACGGCGGCGTGAGCCCGGGGGCCCCCGCCGACGCGGAACGCCAAGCCGGGGAGGAAACAGGCCGCACGCCACACCGCACTTTTTCAGAGAGGCTCCCCGGGAATCGGCACTCTTCCGCCCGCAGCGTCGGAGCCAGGTCCGCCCGCGTTCGTGGCACACACCAGCGGCCGGTGTCGGAGGCTTGGATCGGCCTTTACCGTGTTAACAACCGACATGGCAGTAAGTAAATACAGTCAGGAACCGAAGCCGTGTTATATAATTTTCATAATGTTTGCCACAGAAATAGACTTCGCTCCAAGTCCGTCCTTAACTTGTCCAAACAAGTTAATCAACTTCACTGTCTCTGTAAATCTGTTTTTATTTAACACATTTAGATGCACCGATCAGACTTTTCTCAAGCCTATACCGATTTCTAGTTGTCTTCCAGGGCTGATTTTTGACCGATTTAATTTTCATTTTAGAACCTATAGTTATGAATCCAATAGAATATTTAGCAATGAAAAGAAATATACTAATTTGCTCAAGAGAGCATCGTTCCCAAACCTTTTATTTCCCAACTAAATTCAAAATGTACATTAAAGTTCATGCTATAGGTTGTTAAACGGAAACAATTTTTTTAGCTATCTTTGAAGAAAGATGGATCAAAGTTTATTATTGGTTTAAAATACTTGTGGTTTGTATTGAACTATAAAGAAAACTCCTATTTTGCAACATCAAACAAACTGATCAAATAAAAAATATGGGCAAACCCATTTCTGGTTCACTGATTACTGATTTTCCAGAAATGAAAGTGTCTCAAGGCACATGCTGGTGGTTGATGAGTTTATAGACCAAACATGGTGGAATTTCTTAGTTTTGATACCTTTTTGGGAAAAAAAATTGTAAAAGAAAACTGAATTTTCCATACTTGACATGATAAACACCAACCTGAGCCTGTCCTAGTGAAACTAGCTGGGGAAACTATGCATCCAAGGATATATTTTATGTATTTATAGGATTAAGACGGCAGTAGTTTCTATTTTTGATGCATTTAATGAGAAAACTATAATTGGATTAAAGCCTGGATGGGGAAAAATCTGCCTTTTCCAATGTCTGTTTAATGGATCGGTGCATCTCTAAGACACAACACTTTGTTAAATGCAGGTAGCGAATGTTTGTGCTTTCATAACAATCAGTGAATGTTAGTCTAAAACACAGAAGCACTATTTATTATAAAAACAGTTCATGTGTTGAATTTGCAATAACTGTGTTGTCCTTCAATGGCAAAGTCATTTCTCATTCAACAGAAAACTGCATCGTCTGTTACTTTAACATGATCACTTTAAACAATCATATAAATGTACCAGAATTCGCCATATAAGCTAATTTAGGTAAACTTATCTTGCTTCCCTGACATGTGTAAACCTTTAAACTCCATTGTTTCACTGACTAAATAATGAATAAAAACATTGCACAAGAGGAAATTAAAAACACGTGGTCAATATCACATTGACCCACAGTTTTACAGACGTGGAGACCAGAAACATGTAATATTTCCAAAAAAGATTATCACACTGATACCCTAAGAGCGGGAGGTTATGCATAATGCTCCACATAATTAAACTATCTGAATATTTAATCCTGTTTTCCTAAGATATATAATTATGTTTTGATAGAACAGAGGATTTAGTTCATTTTAAAAAATCCCCCTGGATCAACCTGGTCTGAAATTATAATGGATTATTGGGGGAATTTACATTCCTGGACAGTTAATCTCTTTTCCCGTGCTAGCATGCTGACTGAAACCATCAGAGACCCCATTGTCTGCGGCGGAGCAGTGGCGTAGAACTGTAAGTGGCGACACAGAAGCTCTTTCACGTTTCCGTAAGACAGCGGTTGTCTTTGACAATCCTCCAGCATGCAAGTTAAAAACATGAAGCAACCGACCGTGTTTCTCCTTTTTCAGGGGGGAGATGAGTTTGCAAAAGGTGGGAAGCAGTACATGCAACTAACAATCATTTTAATAATCGATTATTTTGACAATCAATTTAATTTGATTTTAAAAAATCTACATATTCTGCAGGTATTTCATTTAACCACTTAAGCCTTTTCTTTATACATTATTAGAAATACATTAAAATATGCAAATGATTGCTTTTTTGAATAAGAAAATAAGAACTTTATTGCCTAAGGTGCAATAACTTAGCATTTCTTTAGTGCACACTTCATTATTTATAGCAAAAGGTATATCTGCATTTTTTTTTTTAAATAACTGGATTGCCAAAGCACTTTGAACTGCCTTGTTGCTGAAAAAGTGCTATATAAATAAAACTACTTCTTCTAAAGATGCTTAAATGCACTAACCGATTAATCACAATTAATCCGATTAATCGTTTCAGCCCTACCAGATTTTGACTATTTCATTAAGTCATAGGTAGAGGTTGGTTATCGGTTTTTATGATTTTTCTTTTGGAGTGATAAACGACAATACACTTACTTACTGTCTGACCAATTTAAAAACAGAACAGTCTTTCAGTGATCGATTAATCACGATTAACCGTTTCAGCTCTACCAGATTTTCAATATTCGATAAAAGTCAAAATCCCCTCCCCTTATTTTTCTTTTGGAGCGGTAAAAGACAACCTTCTGTCTGGAGGATTTAAAAACAGATCAGTCTTTCAATAAACGATTAATCGTTTCAGCCATACATTCAGGATAATCAGATGCAAGCAGATGGTGGTGTTATGACTGAAAACATGACATTTTGATCCACAACGCTGCAGAGTGGTGGGTTTCCTGGGCCAGCCCTTCAGCCAGAGTAGGGAAATGGGTCACAACTTCACAAGCTGGCAGCGGCACATAGATGGAGGAGGCGGCGGGGGGAATGTAGGGCAGCAAGGTGCTGTTTCTGCCTGACTGTCACATCCATGAATGGCTGAGTGCTGGCTTTCCCTCAGGCGTGACTCACTGTTTTTATACGGATGCACACAGTCGAATGATTCTATTTCAGGCCAGCCGAAGTCGAGGTAGCATCATCTGAATTCAGTTTTATTTGCTCATCTCTGTCCAAAATGACATCGTGTCCTAATCCCAGCTCTGCCCTCTGCAGGTATTCGCTGCCCTTTCTGCTCGAAGCCTTTCCCAGGCGGTCGGATTGAGGATCACCTGTTGAGCTGCCTCACGTCTCCTCCGCTACCTTACAACAGTAAGCCTCCAGTAACTTGACGCTCTGACAGCTGTGTGTGTGTGTTATTCCTGTTTTTAAAGGCCGACGATGACGCTGTCTGTCGCCTTGTGTGTGTGCGTTTGTTCACAGCGGACGTGCTGAGCAAAGACAGCGGGGAATGCTCGATCTGTCTGGAGGACCTGGTGCAGGGGGAGACCATCGCCAGGCTGGCCTGCCTCTGCGTCTACCACAAAAGGTATTTAGAGCTCAGCACGTGCATGGAAACTGTTTCAGTATTTAACACATTTCTCAGAAACCAGAGTTGGGTAGTAACTAGTTACATTTACCTGAGTAACTTTTTGGAAACAAATTACTTTTAGGAGTATTTTTACTATGCTGTACTTTCTATTTTTACTTGAGTAATTTTATTATGAAGTATTTCTGCTCTTACTTGAGTAAAATTTCTGGATTTTCTACCCACTGAGTGAAAAACAAACATATTTTAACCAAAAACTCACCAGACACACACATCCATTTTTTGTTAAAGTTTCAAACGTTTTTTATTAATAAAAACTGGTCTGGAAAAAATGTATTTTGCCTGATTTTGTTATTTTTGTTACTTGTATGAATTATTGTCGTTTTTGTCCTAAAAATACCAAAATTTCCACTTTGGTCTGTCTGATTATGTAATTTTAAAATATTAAATGATTGATAGTTTGATCAGTTCCTCAGTAGTTGAGTAGACTTTATACCAAATACGTTTTTACTCTTACTTGAGTAATTGCTTGGATGGCTAAATTTTACATTTACTTGAGTAAAAGTACGTTGAAGTAGTGCTTCTCTGGCTTTAGTAAAGTTTTTAGGTACCCTGCCCACCTGTGTCAAAAACACTTGATAGATAAATTTCCAAATTTTGGGACTGCAGCTAAAGATTATTTTAGCTAATTATTCTGCAATATGTAGCTTTGACCAAGATATGTTTTTTTTAACATAACTGTTAAAACTGTCACTCTAATATCAGACAGATAATCTGTGAAAAGATGGATCTCCTCCACCTCCTCCTTGAGCTGCTGTTGCCATCTGAAGATATGCAAAAACAGCCAATCAGAGCCAGGAGGCGGGTCTTGGCGTTGTTTATCCACCTCATGTAGTCGCTGCTAAATGTTCTAATGACTGAGAAACTACTTGACATTACAGGAATACAGTTTATATGCCGTTTAACTAGCATTAGCATTCACAACCATTAGCATTCTTGCATAATAGCTATGATATACATGGGATATATAGTCCCTTCTTTTAGAGGTCCACAAATAGTCCATTTTGAACGACATATTAACTAAATGTCTATTAAAGAACACTTACAATTTTAAATAGTAATTTATATTAAATTATAATATCTCAAATTATAAGTCATTAACAAATCGTGGATAAACCCAAAACAAATCTTTCAAGAAACCCTTTGTTGCAGTGCAGTTTTAATTTGCCGTAACTGGTTATGCAACATTTAATTGCTTTAATTTGACCTTTTGGAGATGGCGATGCAACAAAACTACGCTTTTAAAAAATGAGGAAGGAGTTTGGTTCACCACTGATTTGGAAAGTTATTCGTTTCTTCTTCACTGCAAAAACACAAAATCTTACAAAGTAATTTTGGTCTAGTTTCTAATGCAAATATCTTAATACACTTGAAATAAGACAAAACTGATTTACAAATTACTTTTTAGCAAGAAGTAGGAGCTTTTTTTAAGTAAATAATTGCTTAACAAGTTCTAGTTTTGTCGGCAGATTATTTTGCTTATAACGATATTTTTCCCATGTTTTAAGTTAATTTATGAAGCCTCAATTTCTTGCTGAAAAGCTACTTTAATAGTTTGTCTTATTTCAAGCATACTAAGATATTTACACCAGAACTAGACTGAAATTACTTGGTAAGATCCTGTTTTTGCAGTGTGACTGGTTGTTCTGAAGTTATCTTAAAAGCTTTGTAAATTAAACTTGGATTATTATTAGAGAATCAAATGTCCTTCTCTGGAATTTAGCAGCTTTAAACTGAACCACAAATGTTTCTCCAACTGTTAAAACATCGTTACATATGAGCTCGGCACACCCTCAGATGTTCAGAAACCTCTTGGAGGTTTAATAATTATGAAGCTGTTAAAGGACCTCTGGTGTTTGCCTGGTTCCAGCACATTTACGCCGGCGTTTCGCAGTGTGCTTTAATGAGCCTCTCTTGGATTTCCCCCTCGTTTTCCAGCCGTCGCCGACTCCTTCAGATTTTTAAGTGCGAGCTTCGCGGGGACGACGCCACTCTCCACCTTTTTTTTATTTATTTTTTTTGTCCGTCAAAGTTGTCTCACAGCCGAGCCGTCGAGGCAAGCAGATACAAGAACGTCCCGGCCTGGAAGTCCGTGTAATTTCCTCACACGGAAAAGCTGAGTGTGTTGGAATTTAGCTTCACTCTAGGGAACTTCACTCAAGATCAGACGGATGACTGACTTCACCTCGGTTCTGGTTGAAGGCGGGCTCGCCTCCAGCTATTTTTTTTTTTTTTTTTTTCAAGGTGTGGTCGTTGGATTGCGTGAAGGAAATTTTTAATTTTCCCCATGGAGCAGTAGAGATTCAGGGAAGGAAGCAAATCGGAGAGTGAAACAGCTGAAAATGATTACATGATTCGTCATGTTTGATAACAGAAGTCGATCAGAAAAAATTTATAAAGCAAGGGTTTCCAAGGTGCGGTTTGGGGGCCATTTGTGGCCCTTTTACTGATTTTTCTTTTTTTTGCGGCCTCCAACTGCAGTTAAAGAAAGATACAAAATTGGCCCATCCTGCAGAATGGGTTGATGCAGTTAGATTTATTTATTTTTTATTTAATCAGAGTAAAATTATTACTGACATATTTTTCCTATTTTCAAGTACAACACAAAATATTCACCTTCTCATAACTAAGTTTTTATGATAACTAGAGCAACATTTATCCAGAGACCTTTACTGAAAACTGACTTTGCTGCACTCAAATCAACTTTTATTTAATTTATTAAACTTTACTAAATAGAGCAAGTGCTTTGAAAGAAAGTTATCCTGATCTTATAACTAAGAGTAAAGTTTGGGGATGAAATGATTAATTGGATTAATCAATTACTGAAATATTTATCAATTAATTTAGTAATTGATTAATCGTTAACTGGAGAGTAGAAACAAAAAAAGAACAACACACACAGAAGTAGTGATGCTCAGACACAAAAATGTGGGCCAATATCGATATCCGGTATCAATATTGTTATGACCAATAACCGATATTTACTTGGGTGTTTTAAAATGTTGCACATTTTTTAAAACACCCAAGAGTGTGTTGGAATTTAGCTTCACTCCAGGGAACTTCACCGGAGTGAAGTTCCCTGGAGTGAAGTTTCGTTTAGACTGACGAAAACATCCATCGTCAGTCTAAACGTTATTGGTGAGAAAAAAGTTTAAAGTTGCAACAAAAAGTTGCTGTGATTTTAGTTTTGACTCAACACATTTGATAATATATAAAATAAACACGATTTAAATCACATTCAGCTCCAACTAGTGGATGTTTGGTTCAGTTTATCAGAGACGCATAATGTATTAAAAAAGAAAACCATCCAGTCTGTTTTTGTTGTGAAATATTGTGATAAATTACGCATTTTTCCTCACTTCTCCCTTTCTTATCTGTCATTATGATGCTTCTCTAATTAGTGGTTTTACAAGCACATAATGCAGGGTGAAGAACAGTTCCTGGCATGCGAAGCTTTCTAAAGTAATCAAATCTTGCACTTAGACCAAAAATGCAGCTTTGTCTCTTAATTATTTGGTTTCTTAATCAAAAAGCAGGAGTGTATGGTTTCATCTTTCATCAGCCCTTCACCGGCTTCTAACCAGCGATTCAGGAAGTCGATGAAATCTTGTGGGCGACTCCTCAGTTTGTTACATTAGCGTCTGTTAATCAGAGAGTTTTGTGTTTGTGCAGCTGCATCGACTCCTGGTCCAAGGTGAAGCCCTGCTGCCCCGAACATCCCTTCGATTGACTCGCAGGTCAGGCGCTTCCAGCCCAGCGACCAGATCGACTCAGGTAAGCCCACGCTACAGGTGACTCAGATTATACATGTCTGGAAAAGTTGGTCAATTTTATTCAGCATTTTTGGTCTAGTTTCTACTGCAAATGTCTTAAAACCCTTGAAATAAGAAATAAAGAAAAACTAATGGATGCATGTCAGATTATTCCATTTGCAACAAGACATTTTTTCCATGCCATAGGTGAAATAATCTACTTTTTAAAGATCAATATTAAGGAATTATTGACTCAAAACAAGCTCCTATTTCTTACTGAACCGTTGCCTGTAAGTTAGTTTTTGTATTTCAAGTGAACTGAGATATTTTCACTAGAAACTAGACAAAAATATTCTTGGTAAGATTTTTGTGTGTTTTTTTTTTTTTTTTTGCAGTGCTTGTAAACATCCTTGAAAATATAAATACTGTTATAATCCAATTGCATAATTTCATATTGAAATGTAGAAAAAATGGCATTTTACAGTGTGAAAACATTCAACTAGTTTTGGTTTTATATATAATTAAATACTATTATCCTTTAATTTGTGGCTGCATGTGGAGCTCCTTCCTTTAACTTTGGGAACGATTCATCATTATCCTGATTAAAGACCAAATTCCTAAATAAGTTCTTGAACTATGGCAAACGTTCCCCGAAAATGAAAAAGGCCCACAGCATGACAGATTTTTTTTTTTACACCTGTTCATTTAAAGCAGGCTGGATGTTACTTGTTTATTTTTTATATATTCATCCTTTGCTTCATGTCAAACCCACGTAGATTGTTTTTGTTTTTGAAAAGCTCAACATAAAGTTTCAGTGGAAGAGTGAGGCTCAGCAAACTGCATGTTTACATTTGTGATGGTAGGAAAGAGAAAAGGTTTTCCATCGTCAGTCTAAACATTATTATGAACAGTTCTAAAGAAAATAAATAAAAATCTGGTGCTACAAAAAGTAACAAACTTACACAGTTTGTGCTGTTTAAGTTTTTTTTATTTGCATTTGCATGTTTTTTTTAAAAAAATATATATTTCTGTGTAAAATTAATGAATGTCATTAATTAGCATGTGTTTAGTGCCGTCATTGTTGCTAGACATAACAGTGGGAAGTGAGACCGGTGTCGCATCATATTCACACCCCAGAGAAACAAAGACTTATGGATTAAAAGTTCCTAGATAGTCTGAAAAATTTAATTAGAATACATTTTAAAATTGGTTCATGTGTATCCATTTATAGAAACTGTTTGGTAACAATAATTTGATTAAAACATTTTTTCTGAATGAAAATGTTTTTATATTAAAGGTTGTTTTTCCTGACATTTTTCAGTGAAATTATGCTGCTGCTACTGAATTGATTTTAACACTTTAACATCTTCTTCATCGCATTGCACAGTGATTTAAAAATGCTTCTTAAGTAGAGTTTTATGTTTTATTATACATTCTGCAAGTTTCATTTGGTAAAAAAAAACAACTAAAATCATTGAATCTAGCAGTCCTCTCAACCTAAAGTAGTTATTCATACATTTAAAAACATGACTCATCCGACCAGCAGCTTCGTCTGTGTGCCTGCTCATGTCAGCAGCCGAGCAGCAAAAATAACAGGTTTGATGTCATTAAAATATTTTCTCACCCACTTCCTCGTTCTATAATTTAAACGTCACCAACTTGGTCTGAAATAGTGGGGATTGCCTCATCTTTTCTCACTTTGTTCAGACAGTGACTCAAGTCATAGTTATCATTGTAAGAGCAACTAGAAAATTTCGGAAGAAATTTAGCCGGGGCCTGCCAAGGCGCGCCCGTGGGTTTGGGCCCGGCGTTGTCACGCCACAAATTGGCATCGACGCTAAAGAACGCCGCAACGTAATCAGTAGCACGCGGAGAACCACAAGTACGTTAAGTAAGGCGGACGTGCACCATTCAGTATGATTTAAAATTTTGTCAAGGCTTTTATTTTGGAAGTTTTGTTAAACTTCATTTCAAAGGGCCAAACTAATCCCATGCGTAATAGTCCTTGGGTTAAAATAGTTATATAATGCTCAAAACACAAGTAGTTGATGTAAAAATATTAAAGGCTTTTATTTTGAAATGTTTGTTAAGCTTCATTTCAAAGCGCCAAACTAATCCTATGTTTATCAGTGCGTTGGATGAAAAAGTCAAATAAAGCCAAAAAGAGCAATTACGTCATGTAAAAATATTCAAGGCTTTTATTTTGAAATTTTCAGTATGCTTCATTTCAAAGGGCCAAACTAATACCATGTGTAACAGTGCTTTGGATGAAAAAGTCAAATAAAGCCAAAAAGAGCAATTACATGATGTAAAAATATTCAAGGCTTTTATTTTGAAATTTTTGTTAAGCTTCATTTCAAAGGGCCAAACTAATCCCATGAATAACAGTCATTGGATAAAATCAGTTATATAATGCTCAAAACACAAGTAGTTGAGGTAAAAATATTAAAGGCTTTTACTTTGGAATTTTTGTTAAACTTCATTTCAAAGGGCCAAACTAATCCCATGCGTAATAGTCATTGGGTTAAATCAGTTATATAATGCTGAAACGCAAGTAGTTGATGTAAAAATATTCAAGGCTTTTATTTTGAAATTTTCAGTATGCTTCATTTCAAAGGGCCAAACTAATCCCATGTGTAACAGTGCTTTGGATGAAAAAGTCAAATAAAGCCAAAAAGAGCAATTACGTCATGTAAAAATATTCAAGGCTTTTATTTTGAAATTTTTGTTAAGCTTCATTTCAAAGGGCCAACCTAATCCCATGAATAACAGTCATTGGATAAAATCAGTTATATAATGCTCAAAACACAAGTAGTTGATGTAAAAATATTAAAGGCTTTTACTTTGGAATTTTTGTTAAACTTCATTTCAAAGGGCCAAACTAATCCCATGTGTAATAGTCATTGGGTTAAATCAGTTATATAATGCTGAAAACGCAAGTAGTTGATGTAAAAATATTCAAGGCTTTTATTTAGAAATTTTCAGTATGCTTCATTTCAAAGGGCCAAACTAATCCCATGTGTAACAGTGCTTTGGATGAAAAAGTCAAATAAAGCCAAAAAGAGCAATTACATGATGTAAAAATATTCAAGGCTTTTATTTTGAAATTATTATTATGCTTCATTTTAAAGTTCCAAACTAATCCCATGTGTAACAGTTACTGAGTTAAATCAGTTATATACAGCCCATAGCAGCAAGTAGTTGTAAAGGGTTAGATAGAACTACAGTGATGCGTATTTGTAGTCCTAATCAGCAGCCAATAGCCTCTTGAGTTCCGTTGCTATGGTAAATAATGGTCTCAGCAGGGTGTGAACTGTTAGTGACAGAGGGTGAGACAGAGAATACTCTCTTTGAGCCAACAAGTTTTACTGAAAAAAGCATTGGAAACAAATCCTTCCCATTCGGGAACCGTAATACATATTCGAAAAGCGTTTGAAGTGTATGAGAGGGCTATGTGTCTTCTGCGATAGTCCCGAGATTCATATCTGTACCTCACTCAGAGCATTTACAGCGATGAGAGAAAGAAATGTTGTGCCCAGATCTGAAATTCTAGTCAAATACATGGGAGAGAGCCTAAGATAGCCTCAGAAAATCCTGTCGCATGACTTTGCTCTGAAGCACCGTGACAGAAAACCATACGGTCTAGATAAATTTCGAAAACATTTTACCGGAGCAGACAGGCGTATCCATGTCAGGACCGATTTTGATACCAATCGTGCGATATTTGTGGGCGTGATGGCGATTTCAAAATTATCTTGGGCTCAAAAAATCTCTTCATTTCTCACTCTAGCAGAGGGGCACTCAGGAAGATTCACACTCTAATTTTAGGAAAAATGAGAAACTTTGGGTCGCTTAGAGACAAATTGTGGACAAACCGTAATTGGTATCGACGAGCCGTCTTCACTTTCGAAGAGATCACAGACGTATCTACAAAATGAAATTTGAATGGCATTTCTACGTGAATTCGTGACGACACGGAAAATCCTCAAAAATAGGGTATTTCTAGGATTTTTCCCATTGACTTATAATGGGTTTTTTTTCATAGTTTTTTGCGAATTATGTCGCCATGTTAACCCCAAATCCCACCAAAAGTAATAGCTCCAATGGCGTGAATTTTCTGCACGTTTTGATACCTCATTTGTAGGTGTGCACGCAGCGGTATGAGCCGCATTAACGGTGACGGATGAAAAATAAAGAATTATAATAATAAAGAAACTTTTCTTGGGAGAATAGCAATAGGTTCCTGCCATTGCTTTGCATGGCAGGCCCCAAATATTGAAACTTTAAGGACTGCTGGGATAAATCTCCAAAAAGCTAAAGTTTACTGAACTTAATGACAAACATGAAGCTTCACCCACAGCCTGGAAGCTGGGCTGCAATAAGAAGAATTTATTTATGTCTTATTAAAGAGAAACATGTTGGATTTTTCCACCGAAGCGACTTCAGCTGTAAAGCAGAGAAATTTACTTTCTCTGCTTTACAGCCGTTACTTAAAAACAGGAAGTGCTTCATCCTTCTCTGCTGCTCAGAGACGCCGTTTACCTCAGTGTGCAGATTACTGATGATGACAGTATTTACTGAGGTGCACTGCAAAAATACTTGGTAAGGCAAAATCTTATCAAGTATTTCTGTCTAGTTTCTAGTCCAAATATTTCAGCACATCTAAAATAAGACAAAAGTAACTTAAAAGTAAGTTTTCTGCTAGATATAGGAGCTTGTTTGGAGTAAATAATTTCTTAATAAGGATTAAAAAGTACAAGTTCCACTGAACAAAAACTTTTATCAGCATTAAGGAATTGTTGACATAAAGTGAGCTCCTCTATCTTGCTAAAGTTGTAAATTAGATTTTCTTTGAAGTGACCCAAAATATTTGGACTAGAAACTAGACCAAAAATACTAGGTAAGATTTTGTGTTTTTGCTGCGCAGAAGAAATGAACGGCTGTTAACTTTTCAAATCATTAGTGAAAGAAAAACTCCTTCCTCTTTCTTTAAAGATAAAATTGAATCAATTAAAAGTTGCATAACTATTCCAGGCAAATTGAAGCTGCAACACAAACGCAGTAAAATGTTGAACTTTTACTATGATACTGATAAAATTAAGGATGCAAGAAGAAATCTGCCTAATTCTTGGTTCTTCTGGCACAGATCTGCGAACAGGCAAAGAAAAAACAACAGAAAAATGAAACATTCACTGAAAACTGGGCCAAAAATACTTGGTAATATTTGGTGTTTTTGCAGTGTGAGAAGTTGAAGTTAAATGTTCTCTTTTTCTCTGTTTTTTTTTCCTGTTTTTACAGGAGATTACACCGGATCCCAACAAAACCACAATAAGAATCAAGAATTGAACGAGCAAAATTCATATTTCCGTTTCCGATGTAAAAGGTCAGCGGGATCTTCCTCTATCGATTTAAACTCGACCTGCCAAACGCCGACTTTGAAACCAGCTGCTCCGTCTAATAACAGAGATGTCTGTCTGTGAGTGTGTGTTTGTGTGTGTGTGTGTGGACTCGTATCACCGGGGGTAATTTAAATATTATTATCCAAGAAAACCAGATAGAGTTTCAGTGACCGGCGCCTCTCCTGTGCGTTTCTGTCTCTGAATCTTATCAACTATTTTTGCAAAAAACAAAACAAACAAAAACTAAGTATTGTTGCAAGTCCTACATCGGATGAATGTTTCTTCTTCTCTGCTTTTCCCCCCAAATTAACCAAATCTTCAGCTGTTACGTTTATTTCTGCTCTGACGCGAGGAGGACCTGTTTTTGGTGGAAAGGGGGGCTGCTGCTACTCTTTCTTTCTGTTTTTTGTTATTATTTTTCTTGCTTTCTGTTATCTTTAAACATTTCAGGGGAAGTTTTGGGCCTTTGTGTTTTGTTTCTTTTAAAGTCGGCCAGTTTTGTCTCCTTGTTGCCGTGGGGATTGTTCAGGAAGATTTCGACAGTAGCACCGCGTTGGCGCCAGCTGGAGCATTTTTCTGTTATTTCTCATACGATCTGGGATGACGGTGAGCGACGGAGGGGTGAATTTGTCCTGTGTTTGTTTGTATATACATTAAAGTGTGTTTGTGTTTGTTGTAAACTTCGCAGATGTCTGGTTGGTTGGTACTTTCTATGAATGCGGTTTCTTTTTTCTTTTTTTTTTTCTCGCCAACGCCGGATCGCGCCGGGACGAGTAGACAGATTTTTGGGGGCATGTTTACGCCATGTGGCATCTGCCTCCTCTTCACAGCACTGGGGGCTATGGACAGCTTATGGTTAATAATTACATAAGCAGCAGGCACCCTCTTGCTTTTCCACCCTGCCTTTTTATTTTGAGCATTTTTAGCTGACATATTGTGATTATTGCTAAATGTGTTAAGTGGCTTTCCTTTGCCTTTTTTGTGCTGATTTGCCTTTTTTGGGCTCTTAAATTGAGCCAGCAGAACAAACAACTTGATTTCTTTTTATCTGTTTCATGGATTTTCAACCCAGACGGTTCAGTTTTAGAGCAAAGGTGTTCAAAGTAGGGTTCGGGGGCCACTTGCGGCTCCTGGATTGATTATGTGTAGCCCTCGGACCAAAATTTGAGAATTATAATCTATTACTTTTAAATAAAAATCTACTTACAAAAATGTTACACTGCAAAAAAAATAAAAAGTATTTTGGTCTAGTTTCTAGCGCAAATTTCTAAGTTACATGTAGTTTTGTCTTATTTCAAGTGTACTTTTTTAAGTCAATAAGTACTATTTCCACTGGCAGATTATTCCACTTAAAACATGGAGAAAATGTCTTGTTATGAGTTAAATAATCTGGCAGTGCAACCAGTACTTTTTCATCAATATTAAAGAATTATTCACTTTAAAAAAAAAGCTCCTATAACTTGCTAAGGTTACCTGTATGTTAGTGTTTGCTCTAGAAATTAGACCAAAATACTTGGTAAGATTTTGTGTTTTTTACAGTGTATTTGCAACTTTTCTGGTTTCCTTCCGTTGTCATGGTAACTAGGACCACATTTACTCATTGACTTGTACGCTAAAGTACAATCTGTTTCACCAAAATCTGCTTTTATTTGCTGTATTAAAACTTTTTTATTTTCTCAGTTTTCTTCAATCGAGCCCAGAACAATAAGCAAACTGGATGCCTTTCGTTTAATAAGGAAGTTTTGGATTTACAATCCCATAAAAATCAGAGTATATTCTTATTGCTGAGTAGGTTTAAAAAAAAAAAAAAAAAATCAACATTTTGGTGATTTCAATTTTTTATTTTTTACCCCTTCAGGGGGTCTTTTTGTGGGCTCTAGTGTCCCTTATATGATAGTAGGCTGACAGGAGACGGGGAAGACATGTGGCAAATGTCGTCGGGTCCGGGAGTCGAACCCGCGACGGCCGCGTCAAGGACTCGAGGCCTCCAAATACGGGTCGCGCTAACCACTACGCCACCACGGCACGCCCGGTGATTTCAATTTTTAATAATTATATTTTTTGTCGTGCAGTCACTTCTAATGCTAACAATTTTGGCGAAAAGAGTTGGATTAGTCTTGGTTTTCTTTAATTTCCTCCCCTGGTTCACGGTTCTCTGCAGTCTGAGGTGCTACGACTCGCCCCACCACTAGTGGGCAGCGCTGTGCATGTTTCTCTTTTTATATTAAAGCATAAAAATATATATTGGAGAATTTTAAAAATGGAGAAAGGAAAAAAAAAAAAGATGCCAAAAGTGAGTCTGTGCATTGGGAGTGTCGTGTGAGCGTGTGCAGAGGTCGAGGTGACGTTGCGTTCGTTGTAGAGGTCAGTTATGATGTTGTATACTTTGGCTGGGGGGTGTGATGGGGGTGTTTGTTTATGCTCATGGAGGTTGGATTTAACCCCCCTAAATTACTCTCATTTACTCTGTTACCCTCTCTAAGCTGTGTGGTGCAATACCTCAGTTTTTTATTTCTTTACCAATGCTAGCTAAATGCTCTCTGTGTTCTCCAACCAAGGATGGTGTGTATTTTTCTTTCTTTCTTTTTTTTTTTTTTAAAGACGTTCCTCAAAGATTTGGTTCTGAAACACGGGGCTCCGTGTTTTAGATGAGAAAGTTTTAAAAATGGGTCACAATGGCTGAGTCTGCATCCTCTGGATATGGACAATCTGCCTTGACTCTGGTATAAAAACAAATTTAACTTTATTTATTATTATTATTATTAAATTGTAAATATGTAATGCAATTCAAGAAAATGGCTTGGTCCTTGTCTGTTCAATTATACTGTTTCTAAGCTCTGATCTTTTGTATGTCTCAGAAGTTGTTTTTATATGTATTTTTTACAATAAATATGTGTGAGAAAAGTCGTTTGCTTTGTGTTTGTTTGAAACCATCAGATTCATAATCAAAAATACACAAATACTGAGCTGTAAAAGATGTTAAAATATCAGTTTATCTGCAGAGTTGGGTAGTAGTTGCATTTACTAGATTAACATTTTGGAAAAAATGTACTTCTAAAAGTAGTATTACTACACTGTGCTTTTTACATTTACATGAATTTTATTGGTTTTAACCAAAAGTTCTAATAATACTATGATTTCATTCTTGTGTTATTCCAACTTTATTCTTGTGTGACTTTATTTTGATAATTTTATGACTTTATTCTCATAATATTCCGACTTTATTCTCGTAATTTTCTTAGCATGGCCCTAATACTCTGTCGTATTAGTAATTGTTAGCCCTTCTTGTTTGCCAAACAGCTCAAACTCAGGCTGGATGGAGAGCAATTAGGTTTTATCTCTGGACTTTGACTGGACCATTTTAACTTATGAATGTGCTTCTGTTTAAACAAATGGTCCTAAACTCTGGTTCTCGGCCCCTTCTGTGCACCACCATGTTTCGCTGGGGGGTCGGTATATTCATGGTGATGCAGTTTCATATGTTTGGTCTCCTTCCATGTTTGTCAACAACAGCCATGCATTTTGGTTAACAGCTTCTAGGTACATGATTTGCCTCTGAATGGTTTGTATGTTTGTAGTTTGTCAAGCTGCAGATAGAATCTAAATGATAGAAGAAAAAAACACACAATGCTCTTGGAGAATCTGGTGAGATGCATTGGTGACATTTATAAAACTCGGCTCTTCGTTTGTTCGTTTCTACAGAAAGATAACATCGGCCGGGTTATGGGAAGCCTGGGCTGCGTTTATCTGCTTTGTGTTTGTTGCTGCTGTGTAGGTTTGCTCTGCAGCAGCTGTTTCGAGTCTACCCAACCACACAATGACCCTCAGCCATTTCCTCTTTGTGCTTTTATGTCAAGACCAAACTCTCAGTTTTACCCTTCAAGCTAACAAGATGCAGAGCATGAATCTATGGTTTGCTTTGTGCAGACATGACCAGAAGGAAATGTTGTTTCAAGGTTAACTCCTTCCTGTTTCTAGTTGTTTACAATGATCATCAAACCCAGTCAGTGTCACCTTAAGAGTCCAGCTAAAACCAGAACACATCTAATATGCAAACTGACTGATCCTTCAAACAGAAAAGTCCAGATGTCATCGCTTGGCATCAATTATAACTTCTGCAGCAGAAAGAAGAGTTTTCACTGCAAAAAAACAAAATCTTACCAAGTAGTTTTGGTCAAGTTTAGAGCGCAAATATCTTTATACACTTGAAAAAAACTACTTTTCAGCAAGATAGAGGAGCTTTTTTTTTTAAGTCAGTAATTTCTTAATACTGATTAAAAAGTTCAGTTCCACAAGCAGATTATTCCACTTATAACATGGCAAATGTTTTGTTATAAGTTAAATAATCTGCCGTATTACCGGGTTAATAAATTTTTAGATGCAATAATTTGATGAAATGTAAATACTCCTTTCCCATTATATTATTGTCTTTATACACCTGCCAGTATTGCTTTATTTAACATATATATTTGAATGAATCTGAGTCAACACTTGTGACCTTGAGTGTGTAATAAATTCAGAGTTTAACAGCAGCAACAACTTTCTGAGTTTGCTTCTGCAACAGGAAAAAAGGAAACTGAGGGTAGATCTATAGTCTGATATCTGTGCCTGAACCAGAGGAAGCAGAAAAACTGAAAAAACTCTTATAAAGTGGCAAAAGACTCATTTTAAAGTCTGTTGGTTGCTTTTTGTTTTGTTTATCTACTAGATCAAAAACCATCAACAAACGGGAAGTTATAAAAACAACTTGTGTCAACCGACGTTTCTTTCAGCGATTAGTCAGATCCGTCCTAACTTTCAGTTTCTGTTTGAGTTCAGAACCAAAATCTGAGTTGTGACGACACCCAAAATTACAACCAATTAATAATTTATCCTTAAAATGTATTTTTTAAGTGTCTTGCGTGTTTTAAATGTATTCCTGCCAAAGCACAGAGCGTTCCTACAGTTCTCCAGATGTTCTAGATCTTTTTAAACAAAATTTGAAAATGTGAATTAAAAAAAGCTGATTTTTCTACATCTAGCTTTAAAAAAAAAAGAGGATGGGTAGATTATTGTTGTCACTTGGAGACAACGATAAAGGTAATAAGTTCTGATAATATAAACATTTCCTCTTTATTTCCTTTCTATATGCATTTACAGATAAAACCTCTGAAGGTCGCGACCTTCAGGAATCTGTAGTTGTGATCGCTGCCAATCTTTTCTGAGTGAACATGAGGCGAGTCATCAGAGCGAAACTGTTTGCATCACTTTAAAGAGACGAGAAGTCTCTTAAAAGTGAGTTTTATCATTTCCTCCTCAAACAGCAGAACTGCTTCAACCTGTGGAGCCGCTCAGAGGAAAAGGTAAGAGGATCGGTTGGTTTATTCTGAAACATTTTAAAATGCTGCAAAGTTTTACAGAGAAATCTCAAAGGGCAACTTAAACCACCAAATTTAAGGATAAAACAAGTCTGAGAACTAAAACATCTCTACTTGAGACGAGGGAAAAGATGTGCAGATATTGAGCCAAATAAATCTATTGAATTGTTTTTTTTTTATCTTCAGGTAAAAAAAATTTCCACAAAAATTACGTAGATAGACAAGATTACTCTTGTGCCTAGGTGATTTATTTAATAAATTTTTAAAAATAATTATATATTGTTTTATTAAAAATAATACACTTATTATTATAGCCCTTTACAATATACACTAGCAAGTGGCTAATTTTGCTTAACTTAGATAAAAATGTTTTTTAATCCTCTTTTTAACTTGAGTAAAAAAAGATACAACACAAGAGACAGTAGAATAAATGTAAAAAATACTTAATAAATGCCACACTACTGAGTATTAAAAGCCACGTTGAGCATAAATGCCTCTGTTTTCAGCTGAGATTTGTCACAGTGGGACAATTTTAAATAAAACCTCCAAATTTAATGGTGAAGGATTTTTTTCTTTTGATGACAAACAGGTGACTGCTGTCAGTTTTATTTACTGTATATTTTGAGGTGGATCTTTAAAAATAAAAAAAAAGAAACTTCTAAAAGCAGTGATTTCTTCCTGATAGTTAAGAAAGTAACTACTGTCTTTCTAAATACGGTACATTTTGTTCAAATTCAGATTTACGGTTAATCAACAGAACTGAAAAACTGATTTTTGTCATAATTCTTCACAGCTCAAGTTTTACTTCTGCATTTCTTTTCCACATTGATGCAAAAGGAGAGTCCACCCTAATCGACTCACTTCTGCTGGTGAACTACTTCTCCCTCACGTGAGTCTCTGAATCTTTCTGTTTCAGCCAACATGGCCGATGAAAGAGAGCCACTCATACCTAAGCCGTCTTCGCCTCCACCGTATTCCTACCATGACCAGTCGCCTCCAGCTTACTCTGCGGACCCGGTCGGGTACGGTCCGCACCAAAGTGAGGCCGTTGTCACCAGATACGAGTCTTTCCGAGACATAAACCCAGAGATCGCATCGGACACGACTCCCTTTGTGTCGTCGTCGTTTGAGGACGAAACTGTGAGGAGAGGGTTTGCTAGAAAGGTTTGTCTCCACTCAAATGTTCAATTATTACACTACAAAAACACAAAATCTTACCAAGTTTTTTGGGTCTAGTTTCTATATCTTACTACACTTGAAATAAACAAAACTACTTACAAGTAACTTTTCAGCAAGATATAGGAGTCAGTAATTCCTTAATATTGATTTTAAAAAGTACGAGTTACATTGGCAGATTTTTTCATTTAAAACATGAGTAAAATGTCTTGCTATAAGTAAAATAATTTGCCAATGGAACTAGTTCTTTTTAGATTAACCAATTAATGCAATAGTGACATTTAGAGTCGCTTTTGGGGCCAAAAATAAGTTTCTACCATTTATGTTAAATGCCTTAAAATATTTCTCTATTATTCTGACATGTGTGAGAACAATTCCCTTTCCAAAGGAGAAAATAAATCCTTTTAGAAACCACTGGACAAATCCTGTACATTTGGAAACGTTTGCTGCTTAATTGCTACAGTTACCTTGGTGGAACCAAATATTTCAGCTGTCTGAAATAATCTGTTCCCTCTCCATTTAAAAAAAAACTTCTTAATTGTATTCATTTTTCTCATCATAAACAACACATTCTATGGATTTGAAAACATTTGCTTTATACTTTTTAATGTTACGATGGAGAAATTTCTCGTATGTTATTTACAAACCAACGGTTTACGGATGTCGCTTGTGCGACAGATTTACGGGTGTACCAGAAACGCAACACAAAGGTTCCGGCTCAGGTGCGTAAAAAAACAGTTAATTGCGTTAAAATCTATGTAGTTAATAAATCGAAATTAACGCGGTAAAGTCCCAGCTCTAATACACACGTCTCTTACTTTCTCCTGCAGGTGTTTAGCATCCTGACGCTCCAGCTGCTGTTCACCTTTAGCATTGTCTGCGTGTTCACCTTCTCCAGCGTGGTGAAAGAGGCCGTGCAGGAAAACTTGTGGGCCTACCTCAGCTCCTTCATCGTCTTCATCGTGGTGGCCTTCACCCTCAGCTGCTGCAGGTCCTTCAGCCGGCGTCACCCCTGGAACCTCGTGGGGCTGGTGGGCATATTTCTCTCAAAGCAAACTAAATAAATAAATAGGTCAAACAGTAAAGCTGCAAAGCATAGACAACGAGCAAAGTGTGTTATAAAGTGAATTTTCTCGCTGCAGGTTATCGTCACCCTAAGTCTGTCTTACATGGTGGGGACTGTCGCCTCCTTCCACAACACCACCGCGGTGGTCATCACCATGGGGGTGACGCTGGTCATGTCTGTCGCCATTATCGTCTTCGCATCACAGGTTGGCGGTGCTTTTTCATTCAAAAATCTCCTAAATAAGGAAAATTATTATTCCGTCTGTCTGTAATATCGATTTGAGGTCCGTTTGAGGCCTCTTTAGAGCGTCTTGCTAGTTTTTCCGTTGGGATTTGCTGGGGTTGCTAGGTAACGGGCTGGGGTTGCTAGGGAACGGCGCAGCGCCCGCTAATTTGTATCGTTACATTCCGAAGGTTTTTTAAACGACTCAGACAAAAACCTTGACTTATTGCCAGATTTTTTAAGCTGTTTTTAGAAAGCAGTTGAGACACAAATGGAAATACAAAATGATATATTTTTAAATAATACATCCCTGCAAAATACTGATGGGTAGAATGCACAAATCAAGCTACATACACAAAGCTTATATAGATATTCAGCAACTTCATTAATTAGGCGTTATTAAGTTTTTAATTAATAAAAACGTGATTGATTTATTGATTGGTAACTGTGTGTTGTTGGTTATTTTAGGTTGGATTTTAAAATAAGAGGATTTGGCTGCAGCTTCCCTAAATGAAAATTGAACAGAACAGATAAACCAACAGCAAAATGGATTCACACAAAAATAAAAAATACAAAAACAATGAAATAAGAGTAAGAAACTGTACATTAAGGGCAGATTTACAACATAAGACTGTAACAATTTAATTATTAAAAACAGATTTTAAAAAAGTGCAATTGAAAAAACATAATTAAAAACATTTTTAAAAAATCATATATGCCTGTAATCAACATCAATTGCCAGTTTGCAGATCCTGGTTTGCATCCAGCGGCACTAATCTTCAGTGACGTATTTCTGGGTGTCCTTCTGTTCTGCTTTCAGACTCGTTATGATTTCACTCTTTATTATGGCGTCCTATTAATCATGGCTGTAGACGTCTTCATGTTTGGGTTCTTCTGCACCTTCTACTACTCCCACGTGGCCAACATCATTTATGGATGTCTTGGAGCGCTGCTGTATTCTCTGGTAAGAGCATCCCTGCTCTTTTTTATTTTACATAAAAGGCGATCAGAACATTTATGTGTTTATTTATTTAATTTAGTCCCTTATAGCACTCCATACATTCAAATACAGGATACTTACACAGAACCTGCAAGTGATGTTAAAAAATTTACAAGTTATTTTTTTGTCATTTATAGAATATTTTTAATAAACAGAAATCAAATTACTTTTCTGGAACTGAAAGGTTACTTTCCTTGACAAAGTACGTGTGACATTAACAAAACTTAAAGGTTAGTTTTTAATAAGTTAAGGGGCAGTATTATGGAAAATCTACTTTTTGAATTTTATGTAATGCCCCATGTGGCTGGAAAATACATATTACTCCTCCATAACCCAGAAGAATGCAGCACGTGGTTTCTGGATGGTAAATCAACAACAACGCACTTTATCTTTTCCAACAGCCATTGTACAAAACACACAGACCAAACGTCCATCACCATCTTCAACAACTCTTTGAAAAATTTAATTTAATGAGTTACAACAACATTTAATTTAATAAAGTATTTTTTAATTTAAATTTGGAACTCTTCTTCGGTTGCTAGGTAACGGATTAGAGCTGGGCTGGGGTTGCTAGGTAACGGCGCAGTGCTCTTAGATTGTGACTTAACAGTTGGGATGTTCCCCAAAAAGGTTTAACATACTCTGCCTAAAAAATGGCTGGGTGGTTGTTTTTGATTTTTATCTCTTGGGCTGCTTTTAGAAACAGTAGAGACCAAAATGGAAGTATAAAAACATCCAAAATGTGACTTTTTCATAACTGGTCCCCTTTCAATAACAGTTATGGTTATTGATAGGAGTGAGAAATCTCACAAAACTCACAGCCAGGAAAAATGGAAATATTAATATCTCCAGTGACTCTAGGAATGCTGTTTGCATAAATAAGGGAAGTGTTTTAATAATAAAGATGCGGTTCTCTAATTTCTCACCCTGCTTAACTCTTTCCCTTCCTGGCTCAGTTCCTGCTGGTCGACTGTCAGCTGATGATGGGAAAGATGAGCTATCGGCTGAATCCGGAGGAATACGTCAACGCTGCTCTCACCATCTACCTGGACATAATCCTCATCTTCCTCTACCTGCTGGGGAGGAGGTGATACTGTGTAAAACACTACCTAAACCGAAATTATCAAGCATTATAATGTATATAACTCAGCAGCACAATACAATTTTCCCAGGTTTGTTTATTTACACCAAGAAATAAACATCACAAATGATTCTTTTGCATTGTTACACTGTATTTTATTGCATCCATATTGTCTAAAGCTGTTCTTTACTGCATTTGATCACAGAGGTTACATATGTTTTAGAGAAAACGAGCAAAAAAACAAAGAAGGAAGGTAATAAAACAGCTTTTTTTTATAAGGAGGATAATCCCATAAAGAAAAAAACATGAATGAAATATAGTGCAAAAGTTTTTTTTCTTCATCTCAGGCAGAATTTGTTATGTGTAATACACCCACAGTTTAGCTCTACTAACCAAGAAGTAACTTTGAATTAACTTAGTCAACTGCAGCAGCACGGAAATATGGCAAAAAGTTTTACAATTTAAACCTTAACATCCAAACAGAGATTTTAATAATCAAATCTATCAGCTTTAAGGCTTCTGATCATTTTTAGAGAAGAAAGGCTCCTGGGCCAAATGCTGCAATCATTTAAAGCCTTTACATGATTTAAAGAGGCACTGATGGGCTTCCTTATATAAAATCAGATGCAAAAACACAACATCTTACCAATTATTTTTGGTCTGTTTTCTAATGCAAATATCTTAGCACACTTAAAATAAGACAAAGCTAACTTATACTTTTTCAACAAGATATAGGAACTGGTTCAGAGTCAATAATTCCATAATTTTGATAATATTTCCATTTACAGATTATTTCAATTATGACAAAACATTTTTCAAGTGAAATTATCTGTAAGACGAACTAGTATTTTTTCATCAATATTGAAGAATTATTGACTCTAAACAAGCTTCTATATCTTGCTGGAAAGTTACTTTGTTAGTTTTGTCTTATTTGAAGTGTACTAACATGTTTGCACTAAAAAACTAAGCAAAAATACTTGGTAAGATTGAAAGTTTTTGAAGTCTATTTGATTTAAATCTTTATTATACTTCAACTGGAAGTTATTGCTTTCAAAATATCAGCTTGAGCCCCTGACCAATGGTTTGATCAGGAAATAATGTCACTGCACATTTTCTTATAAAAATGTACGACTGGTTGAAATATAATTTTATTCAAATTTTGGGAAACAGTTTTTAAAAAATGCTGCCACATTATTCTCCAAACGGTTGACCAAGTAAACTTTTATGAGTTGACATAAAAACTTCTGAAATCTGCCTAGCAACAGGAGAGTCTTCAAGTCGCCGAACCCACAGTAAAACAGTAAGATTTCCCCAACAGGGCAGTGATCCAGACTGGCCCGGGTCGGACTGGTTTTCACCAGAGAGAGGAGTAGTTAAACTGGATCCGCAGCAGGTACCTCATCCGGGTCTGAGCCGGGTTGTAAACGATGAACTCGTTGTAGAGCAGAGAGTAGCCGTTGGAGTTAGAAACCCCCGTTTTAACGCCGGGACCCATCGGAACCGTCGCTCCGTTGCTGAGGGAGAAAAAAATACAGACAAGGAGTCAGAGGTCATTGGTTTAGACACGTTTATGTTTTTATACTTCATAATTACTTTGTTTTTTCTACTTATTTGTATAGAAAAAAACTGAAGTTGTCATCTCTGGACCTAAAGAGGAACGATCTAGAGTTAGTGTGCAGCTTCAATTACTGCAGCTAGAAACTATAGATCAGATTGGATTCTGACCTGAACATTCAGAGCCACAGAAAGATGGTTACAAAGTCGGCCTTCTATCACCTGAATAACGTTTCCAGGATTAGAGGACTAATGTCCCAGCAAGATCTAGAGAAACTCATCCATGTGTTCATCTTTAGTCACATTGATTACAGCAGCAGTGTCTTTACAGGTCTGCCTAAGCTGATCCAGGATGCTGCTGCTGATGTTCTGACTAAAACCAGGTATATAGAGCCCATCACCCAGTTCTACAGTCCTTACACTGGCTCCCTGTAGCTCAAAAAATAGACTTTAACATACTGTTAGTTTATAAATCACTGAACGGCTTAGCACCACAATACATTAAAGATCTGCTGTTGTCATAGCAACCTTCCAGCCCTCTCAGGTCTTCTGGTCCTGGTTCTGCTCTGCATCCCCAGAACCAAGCATGGAGAAGCAGCATTCAGCTTCTATCCTCAACAAATCTGGAACAAACTTCCAGAAAACTGCAAAACACCCGAAACACTGATTTCCTTTTAAATCAAGACTGTTTAGAGTTGCTGTGCTTTGGAAACATAATAAATGAAACATTGACCAACATTTTTGATGTGAAATGAAAACCAGTAATGTTTCTTACTGGTTTTCTCAATCGTTGACCATATGATGCTTTTTCTGACTGTGTATTTTTCTGTTTTTATGATGTAAAGCGTTTTGAACTGCCTTGTTGCTGAAATGTGCTACACAGATAAACTTGTTGAACTTGACTGATATTTACCTGAAGCGCTTTAACTCAAACATTTACATAAAAAGTAATTGACTGTAAATTTCTTTGCTTGATGGCAGATTTTAAGTTAAATGTGGAGATGTGACAAGACTAACAGCGTGACGGCGTTTTTTGGGTCGGGTCCGGTCACACCCAGGCCCTTGGTGCTGTGTTTTCCTGCAGGCAGCTTATGGGCCTCATAGTCGGCATCCAGCAGCTCGTTACTGTCCCCTAAAGCCACCTGCAGACAAACATGTTGATACATATGACAGAGCTGGGTGTAAAATGTGGGCAAAGCAGCCAACATGACATAAGGCTCAACAAATAAACATTAAAAATGTTTTGGAGAACAAATCTTTTTCTGAAAACACGTTTTCTCACCTCACTCAGCAGCAGCAATCCAACATGGTGGCTCTGGTTGGCGAAACAGTAGTTGGCACTTTTTGACGACATGTCTGCGAAGTAAATCCCTTTACCAAACTGAAGGAGAAAAACCACAAGGTTGAGTTATTTTCTATGTTTTATAATAAATTTAAACCTGCAAAGCGTCTTTATGTCTTCTAGAGAGGTGGAGAAAACTTACATTTCTTCAAAAAATAATAATTTTATTAGATTTGCTTTTCTTTCCTGATACAGTTTTATCTAATTATGTACATTTAAATAAACAGAAAATGTATTTTCCCTTTCTTTTCTATATTTTTCTGACCTCTCTGTGCTTTCATTGTTTTTTATTCAAGCTAAAACTTTGTCTACGTTTGGTTTTCTGCAGGTTTTAAACACAGGATTAAAGGTTGAAATTCCCCTACAAAATGCCTGAACTGTTAAAAAAAAAAGAAAAAAGTCTCTAATTTATGGTAAAATAGAATTTTTCAGCGTAAATACGGCAAAATCTGGCAACCAATTCTGTGGTTGCCAGAATCTTACCGTATTTATATGGTGAAAAAGCTGACGGTATTTTACCATACATTAAAGACATTTTTTTTCTTTTTATAGTTTGACACCCGTTGGAAAATTTTTTTCAAACTTTTCAAGTACAAATAAGTTAAAATGAAAGTAAATAATATGGTATATAATTTATGCGTCAGAAAAATCACTGTGAATGTTTTGGACAGAGGAAGAAATGACATTTGGAAGGAAACACTGGATAAAGGACAAAACATTTGAACAACAAGATATAGAATAAAGTCTTTAAATGCAAATATTTTTGTATACACTTTTTATTTGTATTTTCCTGATAATACTAAATTAAAACTAGATTGTTAAAATTCAGAAAACATGGAGAAATTCTGGCAATAAAAACCAAACTAGTTTATATTTAATGAGGTTTTTGTGCTCAGATTAACAGTTTTTATTTGCAGTTTTTGTTTGATATGAATAATTCTGTAAAATATTGTTTTAAAACAGGGAAAAAAGCTCAAAATTAATGCATTTGTGTGTGAAAGCCTCTTCTTCGTACCATGTAGCCGGTGACGGGGGCCTCAGGCGGCGCCACTCGGAGCCCCTTACTGAGGATCCCGACCCAGTTAGACAGACGGGAGCCGTGCCACAGCAGAGTCCTGGTGCAAACAGAACCACACACATGAACACAGGGATGGCAAAACCCAACATGTGCACTGCAACAGCACAAAACCTAACAACTGTTTTTGGTTTTTAGTGCAAATATCTAAAATATACTGGAAATAAGATTCAACCAACTTCAGCAAGATTTAGGAGCTTGTTTTAAGTAAATAATCGATTGTTCTAGTTCCACTTGTAACTTGGGAAAAATGTCTTGTTATAATTGAGACTAGAACTAGAACTGTTTCATCAATATTAAGGAATTATTGATTTCACTAGTAAGTTAGTTTTGTCTTACTTCAACTGTGCTTGAAACTAAATAAATAAACTTGGTAATATTTTGTGTTTTTGCAGCGTGGAGCAGAAGGAGCCATCTCCAGACTGGTTCTGGCTCGACCCACCTGTTGTGTAAATGAGACAGGAAGTTGTCGCTCTCGCCACCCCGGTCCACTGAGAAGATGTCCAGGACCTTCATGGTGTAGTCGGAGTGAGTGGGAGCGTGAGTGGACTGCAGGTACCGTTCTATCACCTTCACACAAAGACAGGAGGACAGAAATTAAATACATTTGATCAGTAAATCAAAGATTTAAGTTTTGGAAAATTTGTTGTTTTTTCACCATTTTTTGCGCGCTTAAGGCGGCCATCTTGTTTGACAAGCGGGTTTTATGGCTTCTATTTGGACTTTAAATTTAGGTAAACTCCACGATGACGTATTAGGGCCAGGATTAAGCATATCAATACTGTAGCGGCTAAAATCCTATATTTTAGGCTACTGGTTGTTATGCTTGAAAGGCGTTGGTCTTACGTGCGTTCAGTAGAGATTTATCATGCCGATCTTTAGTTTGACTTATAAAAAGGTCATTTATTGTACAGAACAATGTCCATTGTTTTGCTACTTTCATGTAGTTACACGTAAATTCGACATCAAACCCAAACCAAACACAGTAGAAAACTGTTGCCTCTTCCCATCAACAACACCTGAACAGAATCAGGGTTGACCTTAAATACCCATCCCCCATCAGACACACAGAACTCAAAATGAAATTCACCCCCTGGTGGCGATAAACACAGAAAAGGATAAATGGCTCCTACAAATACTTTTATTATCACAATAATTATTGAGATAAACAATAATATTGTTTTTTTTGACCATATTCAAATAATGTATTAACAATAGCATAATAATGTTCTCAAATAAAGTTTAATTTTGTATAAAACATGCCACACTGAACTACAACAGAAAGACTGGAAGATATTTTAAATATCCAAAATAAAATACAACAAAGTAATAAATAAAAGGGAAATGAAAATCAAACACAACCAAAACAAGAAATAAAATGCATTATGAAGTCTCTGTAAATAAAATTGCCCTACAAAAAAAAAATCAATCATGAGAATGTAAATTATTGAGCTCATTTTAATTTATCATATGATTGACTGATTAATTTTGACAGGCATAGCCAGGATAAAAATCTGTTTTTATAATGTTTATTTAATTAAAAAATGGGAATAATGTCATAGTATTACAAGAGTAAAGTTGTACAACAATAGAGTTGAAATAACGCCAGAATAAAGTCAAATTATTAGGAGAATGAAGTAGTAATTTTATGAGAACTCCAACATGAAAAATAAAACCTTTTATGAGTAATGTTGAGTATCTTTTGAGTTTATACTTTGGTATTTATTTTACAGATAAGGAAATACTTAATCATTTAACACATCAGCATCAAATTACTATCAATAGCAAGGCTTTGAAACAACTGAGCAAACAAACGTGTTTATTTTTAAAACCAAGTTAACTTTTTTGTAATTTTAAAATGTTTTTCTAGTAAAATTGGGTCTTTATTCTGCTAAAATTATGACTATTATGACATGAAATTTTCTTAAGCAGATCCAGAGTGAAGCTACAGTGGAATCTGAGATAGATATGTTTTACATTGTTTTCTGTGTCCACATATTTTCTTAAATTATGTTTAAGAAAATAACTTAAAATTATTCACATAAAAAATTCTCATAACTTGGCCCAAATACGGCGTTATACAAATCAAAGATATATTTGAAATAAAAGAAACTTTTTGAAAGTATTTTCTGTCATTTGTAATTTATTTTTTACAAAAAAAGCGAGATTGGTATAAGACAATCTCAGATTTTATTTTTAAGTCATTTCGCCCAGCCCTAATTTCTGTGTTTGCCAAATAAACATGGAAGAACAAATCTGAAATAAACAAGATCCTCCTTCTCTTCCTGTTATTTATTGTATTTTCTACAATAAATAACAGATGTGAGGAATAAAAGCCTCATCACGGTCCTAAAACTAATTTCTTTCCCCTTCCTGTCAAAGTCTGGAGTCAAACAAACCACATTTTTGCTCCTCATTCTTTGAAGAGTGGAAGAAAGTGCCACAAAAAGCCTGCGGTTGCACCATTTCTGTCACGTAAACAGATTATATTTTTGCTTGAGGTTTAAAGACATGATTTTGAGTCTCTTCAGTCAATAAAAATTCTCTAAACAATGAGCTCTAACATGCCGCAAACAGATTGTTAAGCAGTTCTTTAACATTATTTCTAGAAACTAATTCGCTTTTTGAGAAATCACAGCCTCGTCGCTGCACAATTAATAACCTTTACAGTACATATAAATATTTCATAAGGCAGGTAATTATGCCTGGATTATTCTGGCTGAAAAAAAATAAGAAAAAAAGATTAAGCTATGCATTTGACTGCACTAAAATTGTGTTATAATTTATATTACCAAATTTCTTCAAAGAGTTGTAGATCCTGATGGCTATGAGCATGAAGGATCTCCTGCAGCAGTCTGTGTTACAGAGACTCGGAGGAAGCTTCTGACTGAAGACACTCTGTTGTTGTATGACCGTCTCATGAAAAGGATGCTCAGGATTTATTTTTATATTTTGCATGAAATAAATATTCCTTTTCCTCTAAATGATGAGTTAGAACAGAAATATTTGTTGCTAATATCAGACGTTTCTTTTAGTTTGTCTGGTGGGAGCAGACTACTTTCTAAAACTGATTTTTATACTTAATGAAATAGGAAATCTACTGATGGCCTATTTCATGAACTTAAACAATACAAAACATGGTAATGAATGCATTAAATTTTATTTGGATAATTTAGATTCAGCTATCAATTAATAAGAAAAACATTAAACAATTGAAAGTGGGACTTCATCAAGCAATAAATCATTTTAAAGAAAACTATTCATATTTACAAGATGTTAATGCGTTAATTTAAATTAATTAGTTACATTGATTTTAATGCAATTAATCGCCTTTTTTTTTACATAGAAAAATCCCAAATAGGAACTTTTGTGTTGTGTTTCTGGTACGCCCGCTAATCTGATGCACAGGAGACATCCGTAAACAAGAGCGATAGATGACAGAACCGCTTTTCTTGGCCGACTGGAGGCTAATTTTTGCTTCAAAAAAACGATCTGACTGGCTGCTGGTAAATACTCTATTTATGTTCAAATTGTGCTAAAATAAGTCAGTCGATCAGCGAAGCTATCAAAAACTAAAATAGCATCTCAGTGCTAAACATGGTGCGGTTAGCAAAGTCTACGCTAAAGTCAGCGTCCACAGTTCACATTTCTAAAAAATTAGTTTTTTAAAAAAAATTGCACTTTACATCAATCTGATGGTTGAATAACCTAAATAACATTAAAAACATTTGTTACTGTGCTCATGTGACTTTTTATTCAATAATTTAGCAGCAAAAAAGGGTTTCGAATTGAAAATGATTGAATATTTGATTAAAATACAATTAATTTATTCCAATCCTAAATTAATTTGACTAAAATTTTAATCAAGTCCCACCACTAATCATATTATGTGCATATAATTGACTGTCATAAGCTGTGCAGCAAGTCAATCACCTTTTGCTACAGCAGCGTTAGCTCCCCCTGCTGGCCACAATGAGAATATACATAGCACATTTAGATAATGAGAAGAAAGTTTACTATAAAGTAATAAATTCAAGTTATCTTTAAACTAGTCAACAGGTAAAATAAATATTTGATGGGTTATTTATTTACTGGATTTTGACGCTCTTTGTATTTGATCATTTCAGGGTAATTATTGAACTTAACCAACCTTGAACTCATGGCTGCTCTGGTCCAAAGGCTCCAGTTGGCACTGCAGGGCGTGATACTGCCTGTCCAAAGGATGCTCGTCACTGTCTGCATTGGACTCGGCCATTTTCACTGCTATCTGGATGTCACTCAGCGCCTTAAACAAAATATTAGACAAAATGATTAGGGATGCACCGATCCACTTTCTTCACTTCTGATACCGATATCTGAGGCTCGTTGGCCGATACCGATCCGATACAGAAAAACTGCGCTGAACTGACTTAAAATTGTACTTTTTTAAATAACACAGATATAAATGTACTGAATTACACATTTATTTGACAACTCTGGACCAGAACAGCTCATTTAAATACAGCAGTAGCTTCACAAGCTTGGTCAAAAACAACACAAGACAAGGAAAGCACTGCAAAAACACACAATCTTAAGTATGTTTGGTCTAGTTTCTAGTGAAAATATCTTGGTACAATTAAAATACGACAAAACTAACTTACAAGTAACTTTTCATTAAGTAAAAAGTGTTTGCTTTAAGTAAATAATTCCTTACTATTATTATTTTTTTTTTAACGTACTAGTTCCACTGGCAGATTATTTCAACATGGGAAAGATATCTTATTAAGTGAAATAATCTGAAATAATTTGTTCAGTCAGTGTAACTAGAAGAATAAAAGCCAGAGTAAAATAAATATTATAGAAACTGAAACGGACAAAAAAAAACAGGTTGACTATTTTAATCAAACATGTAAAAAATAAACTGCAACAAATCAGAAATATTTTACCTCCAACAGAGCAATTTTTTCCTTCAGTTCTTCTTCTGAGCGAATCACTGGAGGCGTTTTTAACCTGGAAATTTATTTTCTTTTAGTTTCCAAACACCAAAACAGACAAATGTTTTCTTTGCAGGGTTATTTCATGCTTCTTACCCAAAGTCATGCGGGATACGGGTGTAAAACTGGTTGCAGGCTTCCAGCAGCTCCTTATTGCTTCCCTTCTTCTTCAAGCACGACTCGATTCTCTTCAGGGCTTCGTATCCTGCACGGATCTGCTCCGAGGTCAGCTTTCCTGCAGGTAGAAACACAAACGGTTTTTAACAATCCATTCCAGTGTACTTTAAGACTGAGTTATTTATTTTTTTCCCTAAGTGTGGCAGACCAAGAGGAGCTTTTCTGGTGTCAAACTTCATCTCCAGCACACACTCCTCCATGGCTCTGAGGTCACAGATGAGTTCGAGGAGCGACTGGAGCTTCGCTTCCAGCTTGGAGGGCTGTTTTCTGGGCGCGACGTCGACTGTGGTGATGTTCTCCTCCTGGGACAAAACAAAAAAAAGGTTTGTTTTATATATTTCAGACTGGCTTTGTTCATACATCATCAGATTTACTGTGGGTAATATGACTGCAGTTACCAGACTTCTTAAAGATTTGTCATTTTGTTCTAATCAAATTTCCAAAATTAACAAGCCTTTGCATTCAATTTACAATAAGAAATTTGGCAGATATTTAAATATTTCAGACTTAAAATATCAAAGCTGGAATAAAATGATAGTAAAGACATAAGAAAGAAACATAAGGATGAAAGGAATAACATAAAGGACATAAGAAATTATAATATATAAGGAAATACACAAGAAAGTAAGTAAAGAAGGAAGGACAAGGGAAAGAAAGAAGAGAAAGAAAGCACTGCAACTATCTCAGTAGACTTGAAATAAAACAAAACTAACTTACAAGTAACTTTTCAGCAAGAAATATGAGATTGTTTTAAGTAAATAATTCCTTCATATTAATAAAAAAAAGTACCGATACAGCTGGCAGATTATTTCACTTATAACATGGTAAAATATCTGCTAGTGAAAGTAATACTTTTATTTATTAATATTAAGGAATTTTGTAACAAAGTCCTATTTCTTGCTGAAAAGTTACTTGTTAGTTTTGTTTTATTTCAAGATATTTGCACTAGAAACTGAAGCACAAATACTTTTTTACGAGAAGGAAGAAAGGACAAAAGTGAGGAATGAAGGACATGAGAGAAAGGAAAGAAATTAAATACAAGAGAAAGTTACAGGAGGACACAAGAAAGGAGTGGAAGGACATAAAAGATAAAGAAAAGATGGGAAAACACAAGGAAGAAAAGAAGAGAGAGAAAAACAACAGTAAATATAAGGATGGAATGGACAGAGGATGCAAAGAAAGAAGAATTATATAAATAAAAAGGAGGGAAAGAAAAGGACAATGAAAGGAAATACACAAAGATAAAAGGACCTCAGGAATAATGAAACATTTAGAAAGTAGGATAAAAAATAAACTTCCAACTCTGCTGTTACACAGTTATTTTGTTTTTTCAAGCCTAGACAGATCTGGAAAATATTCAAAACCGAAACTTTTCCAGACATTTTTTTAAAACTCTTTCAATAAAACTCTGTGAAAGTGAAAATACTGAAATGCAGCCAGATCACTGTGGACTGTGTGAACCGGTAGAGACGCACCTTCTCGTTAGCGGCGTAGTCCATGAGCACCAGGTCATATTTTCCGGCTACTTTCTCAAAACGTTCCCTGTGATCCCACTCGTTCTTTGTCTTATCCAAGAACCTGCAGCAACATTTCAAAGATTCACTCAGAGCGGCGTTTCCCGAAGCTTCTAGGAAACTTTTTAATCAGATAATCTCACTTTTTCTTGAAGATGTCTTTAGCTTTCAGCAGATCTGCCCCGCAGGGTGTGAGGCTGTTCTGACCCACTTTACCCACTGTGGAAACACAAGCGATTAAGAAATGTATCCTGTCAGCTCTGCTGGTCAGCAGGAGAACTGGAAAGAGTGATTATTTTAGTAATCTATCACTTTATCCAGTATTTCCATTTCATTTATTTAATTTTGAAAACAAGAGAAAAGATGAGCAAACATAACTAAGAACAGAATATTTAGCTTACCTCTACCTTTTTGTTTTAAAAGAACACATTAACATTTATTTAATCCTACCCCATATCTCAATTTAATGAAATATATTATTTATTCACTCAATAATTGTTGCTATTTTCTGGTAATTTTGACGATAAATTGGATAAAAATGGCTAATTTTTAATTTAACCATATAAGGTTTTTTTACACAATATTTGAGATGCCTTAAAATATTAAAATAAGCAATAAAGTAATTACTTTACTAATAAAACAAACATCTTACTGCCTAAAATAACACAGCATTGCTTTAATAACACTTTCTCATTTATAGAAAAGGATCTGCAGCTAAAAAATACTATCTACAAATATTTTAATAATTTTTTTATTAATAAACGGACAGCAAAGGTGATTAGTGGGATATTTTTTGCAGATTTTGAATCAGGTGAAGCTAAAAATGCCACTTTTTAGCAAATAGTTCTGGGTAAAACATATTTACAGACAAAGAATGTCTTTAATCTTAAATGCAAAATGTATTTATTCTTTGTACAGTTTTGGCTTAATTGCAGCTCTGACTGTTGTTCTTCCAGCAAACTGACATTTTCAGAGTCTCTTTACTCCTGTTAATGATTAATTAATTGCTAAATTAGCTCATAACTAATTCAATAATTAATCACAGTTAATCTGATTAATCGTTTGAGTCCTGGTGAGCAGCGGACTCACCTCGGCCCCATCTCATCCAGACGCTGTAAGCCTTGGCGCCGCCGTCCTCCAGCAGCTGGATCAGGTAATATTTATTGTTGTTAAACTGCAGGTTGGTCTGCCAGGCAACACAGAAAATAACAAATAAATGCAAGTAAAACCACAAAATTTAATGAATTAAAAATTTTTTATGAGAATCAAAAGGTTCTGTTACAAAAAACAACCAAAAAACACAAAACAAAACAAAAGAGGGCATTTTTTTAAAAAGCTGCGGGTTGAAGCAGAAGTAAATGAGGTTTATTTTTCAGTATTTTACCTGGTTCAGCATCACATCGTAAACATCATTTCCTTCACTGTAAACATGAGCCTGAAAGGGAAACATGAAGAATGTTTAAAAAGACAAAAATCTGCAAATTCTTAAATAGTTTTTAGAAACAAAAATTGTTTTGCATGTTTGCAATTTTATTTGAGCTTCTCCTCCTGAAGTGGCAGATGTGGGAGTGTCTCAAACGGGACATTTCTTAAATATTTTTGAATATTTAGAGAGAAAAAGGAAAAAAGAATGATAACAACAACAGGACAAAACTTTTACAGAACTGATACTGAAAACAAACAGGAAGCAAGTACAGAAATTACAGCAATTACTTGAAAAAAGATTAATTTACATATAAACTTAAAATTATGCATCATCCCCTTTTAATCCAGAACTGGAATCATGACTAATTTTGATTGTGTAGGATAAACTCGTATTTTCTTATCTATATTTTCTAGATATATTTTCTTACTAAAGGCAAAAAATAATTTAAAATATTTTGAGTTAAAATCATCTTCATTGACACATTCCTCTGACTTCAGAAGAATCCGTGACACATTTTTGAACCTGCAGGTGTGAAACCACAGTCAGTGGTGTAACATCTGGTTTGTACACAGGAAACGCACCTTTCCCAGTTTAGCTTTGCATTCGAAGTCCACTGGAGCTTTGCCCTTCATCACCACCGTCCTCACCACCTCTGGGCAGAAAAAACACATCAGATACATTCCTGATGATCATTTCTCAGCTCTAGTTTCATAGTTAAAGCTCTGACTTTTTATATTTTACCTTCAGTTTTTATTTCCTCTTTAGGCATTTCTTTGGTTTTTGCTGCACTCTTGCTCTGTCCTCTTCTCCTCTTAGCTGCCGGCTGCTCCGCTGTCTCCTCCTCTTCCTCTTTGACTTGAACTGAATCTCCATTTTCAGCCACCACGTCACCGGCTTCATTTAAACTCTCTAAATTCAAGAAGACAAAAAAAGATATAAATTCAACCTACCTATCTACACTCTACATAATGTAAATTTATGTTTCTTTTTCTACTTTCAGAATTACCTTTAACACAAGGTAGGGATTTAAAAAAATAATTTGGGAGTTGGAAAGCACCTTGTAGTGGCATCTACATGTCTGAACATACAAAAAACTAATTTGCGTCTTTAATTATAAACTTTTAATACAAGTATTAACAATAAAGCTACAAACGCTGATGTATGTGATACGCTCTGCAGATATTTGCACTTCTGCCTTTAACACATTATATTTGGACTTAAGCGTTAGAACCAGCGTAGAGAAAATATTTCTAAGTATCTGTTTCCTGCTATGTCTGAAAATACTAACATGACATGTATTCCTGTCTTTCCAATTTTGAAAAAGGATGAGAGAAATAAGAAAGTGATTGGTTGCTAGTGAGATTTTCAAATTGCTTTTAAAAGTTCAAACCTGTACTTGTTGCTGATTAGGTTTCGCAATTTTTACATTTTAGTGAACTATATACTGCACTTTTCTGTTTGTTTACACTTTAGAATTAAAGAAACTACTTGAAACTCTATTGAAACAATGTTATTTTACCTGTTTTCCACGCATTTGAAAAACTAAACTTCTGAGCTTTCAGATTATTGTAGCATATGACAGCTAAAAATAAAAAAGCAATAAATGAATATTTTCTTAGGTAGAAGGATAAAGATTCACTGAAGCAGTAAAAAGATGGATACTTACCTGTTTTTACTATCTGAGAGCGAATCTTTCTCTTGTACTTTGTCGTAGGATTAATCTGGACCATTTTCTTCAGATCAACTTCATATTTCTTCCCTGCGCCAAGAGTCAGAGTGACCGAAGTCTTTCCTGATGAGGAAGCTGAGTCCAGCATGGAGCCCACTTCATCTGGGTACCGTTCCCACTGCCCGTCATCTCCTTTCCACTGCCACACTGAGCACAAACAGGAGTCAGGACAGGTGGGTGGAGTTTATCTCAGTTTATTTACTGATTTATAATTAAGGCATTCAGCAAAACTCCAAACACAATTAATTTAAATATAAATTAATATTGCACAATATAGTCTAAAGCTGATTAATTCTACATTTCTGCCTGAAATCATGTTGTCAATGGTGTTTATTTAAGGTAAATCTGACTCGATACGTCCAGTTTTCTTTTTTATATGTTTTAAAATAAAATTAAAAACCTTTCAAGACTTCAAGAAAAAGGTGATGAGCATATAGCAGTTTGCACAAGCTGAAACTCCAAAACATTGTTGGTACAAAATTATAGGCTTAATATTTTTTGTAAATCTTTATATCTGGACATTTCAGTCATTTTCCCCCAATTAGCAATTTATTAACTGTATTAATATAAACGTAAAAATAGGTTTCTGGCAGAGTGATTGTGAAAGTGGATGGTATGAAGAGCACTTTGCAGATAAAGTAGTTTATTTCTGTCCAAATTGAAGGTTCAGACCCTTGTCTCAATAGTTACTGCGTCCAGCTCTTTGTTATGATCTCACTGTTGCTTGTCCCGTCATGTCTGGACATTCAGAAATAACCGCTGGCTTCCTTCCTAGCTAAAAACAAACACCAACCTGTCTTTGTCGGGACTTCCTCGTTTTCTACGGTACTCTGGCTTTTATTTCTGGAACCCCTGGTTCTCCTCATTATGTACTAGATAATTTTATAATTTAGGTGATGGTAGTAAAGGTCCAGAGGCGACAACACAGAGCGCGAAACTCCGCTACTGCTTCCTGGACTTGTCGGAGATCGTAGTGAAGCTCGTTTAGGGAGAAGATGACTCACTTCGCAGGCAGACGCGACTGTTTATGCAGTTACCTTGACAACAACACTATCTGAAACCAGTCTTGCTGCATCGTTTTTTATATTCGGAGTAAAAAACTACATTTTGGTTGATTTATTAACATAACAAAAGTGATATGTTTTTTAAAGAAAACAAACTACTTTGCAAAGAAACCGTAAAACTGCGTTGTTTCCATTCAATCGCAATATCTTCCGAGAATTTAGGGAAGAGTGAGTCCTCTTTGTATTTGTTTCGTAGTAGGAACAAAACATTCGGTCTAAGGGGTTCCTCTTTAGTAACTGATCGGACTTATTTTGTTGATGCTCAGCTATCGTACGGTGTGCTTTACGAAAGCGTGGATCAAAGTTGTTCATTTAACGGTGTTAAAGTTTATTTCTGATACCGAGAACATGGCGTCACGGAGTTACGGAGCCTGTTTTCTTTGTCATCGAGCGGCGGTGGTGAACATAATGTTCAGGGTGGGTGCAATTAGTGGCTGTCATTGAACGCAGCATCTTTACAATGGAGGTCAGATGATAGGATTCTTTAAACATTTGCCTCTTTCGAACAATATTTACCTTATTTTATTAAATTTATTCAACCTTCTCACCAGTAATATTTGGAAACAGTTTAGAAATATTTAATGCTAAGTTTGGATATTGTTAAGGAAATATGATTATTTTTAATGCTTAATACAGTTAATCTTAAAAGATATATGGAACACTCTTATTTTGAACAGGTTTGTGTTAAGCATTTAAAACTAAACCAGATGGGTAAGTATTCAGAGACACAGGAACCAAATGCAGATTAAGGGAGATCTCTCAATGGGACCCCCACTGTGAGGCCGGGCCACAGGCGAAGCCATAAAATTAGCATTTTCCTTGGGAGACAGGGACGTTAGATTTCTCAGGTATCTGTGAGGTCTTATCTCAGGATCGTTCTGTACTCAGAATGACCGTGGGAGCCACGGGGGGTCAGAGCGGTCAGAGCGCAGCAATCAGCTATCCGCTCTTTTGTTTTGGTAGAAGGCAGATGGTCCTTTGATCTTTGCGTAGATTGAGGGGAGTTTCCAAGTTTCTCTGGGAGTTTCCAGTTGGCCAACAAGAGGAACGCCTAGAATGCATAAATTAAATAGGAAAACACCCACTCAGTATAAAATTTAGTGTCATCACTAAATTGTCAGAAAGTTGCCATCTTTTTGCTTTTTTGCATTGGCTCTCTCTCCAAAGACGTCTTTGCTGTTTGTCTTTGTTTCGTGTTTGTTTTGTCTCCCCTTGTGTGTCTTTATTTTATGAGAAAAATGCATATCTCTGTTCCTCTGCAGCTTTGTTGTCGATTGCTTTGTATGAGATTAAACTCTGTGATCTGTGACGTCAACGCGCAGTGTGGTGGTTCCACTTTCTAGCGGCTGCCCTGCCCGCTGAGAGGACCCGGGTTTTAAGGAAGAAGACGAGCCAAACGATTTGTCTAAAGTTTTTAATAATTATTCTTCCTTCACAATATCTAGAAATCTTGCAATTAAGAACACTTTATATACTAGATTAAATATCTGTTTTAATACAAAAGTTGACTTTTTTTTTTTTTCCTTTCCAGAGTGTGAGTTCAGCAGCTCTTCCTCAGCCTAAGGTCGATTTCCTGAAAGGAGAACTTCACAGAAAGCATCCAGGTGTGACCAACCTGAAGACTGTCCGGCTACCCGAACATCTCCAGCTGGCTGCACAGTCCATCATTCACAGTACGTTCACCAGCTGGAGAATGGTTATCCGGAAATGAGACTCGCTGCGTTCCTCATTCATTAACTTCATGTTTCCGTCTACAGGAGTTCGGGTGCCTCAGTTTGTAGAACGTTCTCAAAAGCTCACAAACTTCCTGTGGAGCCGGAAGAGAGCGGTGGAGGATTTGATGCTGAGGCAGAAAGCTGTGAGCATGGAGAAGGAACTGTGGGAGAAATCCGTGCAGAACATCGGAAGAGGTGAAGGATTGAAGGCAGTTCGTGATAATAATCCATACAGTTCCTTAATTTTAGGTGCTTATAAATTAGCACAAAAGACCCAATTATTAAGCTAAAAAAGGACAATACATGATTAATTATAAATAAAAAATCCCCCTAAATTTGTTGTGCATCTGTATTTTGCTGGTTTCATAGAGGCAGTAGATTTTTTTTATTATTTTGTTTTTTATGTGTTATCAGCGTTGGGGGGGGGAGTCAAATTCGCTACAGAAACTTTAGATTTCTTTGTGTGCAAAAGCATTAAAGCATTTTACTTCGACTTCACAATTACTCATAATTTTGTGTTGGATAATCACAACAAAAAAATCCCCATAAAACACGTTTTCATTTATGGCTGCACCTAGGCCTGTCATGATAACAAATTGTCCCAGAAGGTTTCACAATAAACGATAATATTATTGCTTTGAGACCATTTTTAGGTAATTTAATGGTAATAATGGGATAATAATGCAAGAACACATTCTCAATTATCAATAAACTTTAAATTCTAATCAACATTTAATACTGGAACTGGAAGACATTTTAAACATCCAAGATAAATAAAACAAAAATAAAATGTCTTGTGAAGTCTCTGTAAATAAAATTGTCCTTCATTAAAAAGGGGCTGGTTGAGCCCAAAGCAACAGACTGATGGCTTTTGTCATCCAGTTTTTGATAGAAAGAGAGAAAAACTATAAATCATACAAATGGAAATGATTGAGAAAATGTCAATGCAATTAATTCATTTATTACTTAAAACCTGTTGCACAATGACACGTTCAAAAGGCTGAAGGTGTAGGAATTCTTTTTCAAAGTGTGTCTGAAGGCTTTGACAAAACCAGGAGTAATTAATTAACTGTGATCTTTTTGCAGATGTCGATGAACAGCTCCTGGGGGATCGCATCAGGAAGAAGGTTTTGTCGGAGCTCAGAAGAACGACGTATCGCTGGACGCCCCTAAAGTAACCGTGCATGCTGCTTGATTTAAGCTTAGATTAGTTATTTATTGGAGCAGCCACGTCTCATAGCTTTCAGTTAAAGGCATATAAATATCTCTGGCTGCCTGGTGTTTCAGGTACGATGAAGAGCTGAGCATGGTGTACATGGCGGCTCGGCTGGCTGGAGGCTATGCAGCAGTGAGGAGAGCTTTAAATGAGGTAGGTGTAGAGAAGATCACGTCTCCTCTAGCTGTTTCTATCAACCCTGAATTAATATTTTACTTTTTTTGTTGATTTTATTCAGATAAAGAAGCGAGATCCTTCATTTGCTCCTCAAACACTTCTGGATTTTGGTTCTGGCTTAGGAACTGTCGCCTGGTTGGTGTGCAAACTGAAACTTTTATTTGTTTGGCTGAAACTTAAATGATATATTGAGTGTCTCTCTCCGTCCATCAGGGCGTCTCACTCGTGTTGGGACGACTCTTTCAGGGAGATGGTGTGTGTGGACAGCTCTGCAGCGATGAACGTTTTGGCCGAACAACTTCTCAAAGGCACAGAAATGGATTTTAAAACAAATATGTCTCTTTTTAAAGCGAGATGTGTTAAATTAGTTTGCTTTTTTCTGTGCAGGAGATGATGAAAGAGCTCAACCGCACATCAAACACGTTTATTTCAGACAGTTTCTTCCTGTCTCTCCTAAGGTCAGTTTTAGTCCAAGAAAAATATAAAACCAACCACTAACAGGTTTCTGTGCCAACCATGTTTATTGGCACCTCAAATATGTGCAAAAATCTTTAAAATAAAAACATTTTTTATTGAAGTAACAAAATCTCACATTCAACAATTCCTGAAAATTAAATATTAGTTGAATCCAGTGGCGTCCAATCGCTCAAATTTCTGCTTAAATCCTCGTAATTAGTAATAATTACTTAAGAAATCTGTCCATCTTTTCTTGTTTTTTTTTACATTTTCTGACTAAATGGAGGAAAAGTGTTTTAGTTTTTGACATTTATGAGTTCCTTTTGCTAATTGTACCTTAGAGGGACAACAGCTAAGACTGCTCATAATGTACAAAGCAGGTATCTGAGCTCACCATGAATGTCTAATATACAGTCAAAATGAGTAAATTAGAATATTTCTGATGGGTTACGTTTTTGTACGTTACTTAGTTTGTTAAATTAAACAAATCATATAGATTAATTTCTCACAGACGGATGTTTTCAAGCCTTTATTTCTGTTAATTATGGTAATTTTCTGCTTCCAGGGAATAAAAAAAACAACATTTAAGATCAGAATAATACATCAGGACAGTTAAAAATAACCAAATCTTTAGAACAGAAATGTGTGCTTAATGAAAAGAATTTGCTTGAAAACTGTTATTTTTTTAGCGGTGCTTTCAATTTGATGAACTTCATTTGTAATTTACTGAATTAAGTAGTAAACCTTTTAACTGATCCATACAAGACAAATAATCTGAAAGTAAAATAATATTTTTGCTTGTTAAAGTATTATAATCTTATTTTATCTATTTATTTTTAAGCATACTACTGCAGTGTCTTCAGTATCTTGACTTAAACTTGCTATGCTGTAAGTTAATAATATTAAATAAATATTTAATATAGTAAATGTATAATATCATTGAATGCACTCCCATATTCCTATGCAGATGCATATTTATCTTCTTTATATATATATATATGTATATATATATATATATTTTTTTACATTTCCTCGGCTGAAGGTTTTTCTTAAATATTAATTTTGTATCAACTCAACCTTTATTTAACCAGATGATTGAGAACTAGTTTACAACTCCAACCTGGGACTGAGGCACCAGTAAAAGCAACAAAATAAGTTACAATTATTTCAAATTGGAATAATTAAAACCCGGAAACATTTAAAAATGGCCAGCTTTAAAACACACCTAACAAAAATCAGTAGCTGAAATCTGTTATTAAAGTAAATGTTGCAGGTTGTTTTTTTTTTTAATGAAACCCTGAAGGTCCAGGTTCTCTCTGCAGGTCCAGTTCGATTTGGTGGTGGCAGCTTTTACCCTGTCAGAGCTTCCCAACGTGAACGACCGGGCGGACGCCATGACGACGCTCTGGAGGAAGACGAACTCCTACCTGGTCTGTTCAATCTGGGATTTATCTGCTGTTATATTTATATAATACACACAAGGAAAAATTTAATAATTTTGTTGCAAATTTTTAAGAGTTTATTATAATAAATTAATAACTAAATAAACAAACGCAAGCATAAAATAACAGTACTAGATATTATAAAGGAGATTTTAACAATAACAAAGAAAATTTCTAAAATTCTCAAAACAAATGAATCAACTAAGTGAAAAGAAATCAATTTATTTAATAAAAATAACTATTAAATTTAAATGGTAGCAATAATAAAGATAATAATATATTTAAAAAACAAATGTATACATAAATTAAAAAAAATATATCATTTAAATAATTACCTAAATAAAATAAACATTTCTTGATTGTATAATAATTTGGTAGTTATTATCTAAAAATAATAAAAATAAAAGAAGTAAATAATTAAATATTTAGTAAATTTCTAATGAATAAATAAATCTATGAATTTCAAGAGGAAAATAAATAAGAGTATAAGGCTTAGTATTCGTTTTCATCAGAATAATATTATTAATATCATTTATTTAAATTCCAAATAAGTACTTTAATTAAAGTAATGAATAGTAGATTTGCTGATTAGATTAATGATTAACTAATAATTGAAATGTTTGTTTTAGGTCCTGGTGGAAAATGGTACCAAAGAGGGCCATCAGATGATGCTGGAGGCCAGAGACGTTTTGCTAACGGTACTCAAGTATTTCACAAAACAGTGAATCAGTCATTTTGATTAGTAATGTTAGCCCAGTGTAGTAATCCATATTATTGATCTCCAGAAACAGGAAAAAGTCGTTCATGACCCCAGACCAGCATCAGTGTTTGCACCGGTAGGATTAAAATAAGTTTTAAAATCCAGCAGCTTCAGGGTCTTTTTGTTGATAATCTTTGCTTCTGTTCTCAGTGCCCTCATGAAATGATGTGTCCCAAACTGGCCCAGAAACCCGTCACGCCCTGCAACTTCCACCAGCGCTACCATCCTCTTCCTCTGCCAGGGGTAAAACTCCTCATCTGTAAATCCGCCAAGCAGGAAATCAGGAGTAACTGTTCATTTTTTAGCTTAAAAATACATTTTTATGATGAAAGTAAATACTTTTATGTTGAGAGAGAAGGCCTGTCGCAACAAATCAAGGAATCGCATGATAAACTGAAATGAGCTCATTTGCATTAATTATCGTTTTTCTCTCTTTCTACCAAAAACTGAAAGTCCTCAGTTTGGCTCTTTGGTCTCAACTAGTTCTTTCTTTAAGGATAATTTTGTTTACAGAGACTTCACAACTAATTTTCTTTGCTGTTTCTGTTGTTTTGTTTATTTATTTTGGATATTTAAAATGTCTTCCAGTTCTAGCTCATTACAATGTAAAATTTATGGATTTTTGAGAATGTGTTCTTGCACTATCATGCCGTCATATTACTTGAAAATGGCCTCAAAACAACAATATTATCATTTATCACAATAATATCCTGAGTAATTTATCCACCAGCAAAATTTCTTAAAGTGACAAGCCTGGTTGAGAGTAAATTTGTTGCAACTTTTGTCAAGATTTTAAATAAAAATCTTGCATCCGAAAAAAATTATTACATTTAATTTTCACTAAAATAACACAAGAAGTTGTTTAATTGCTTTGTTGACATATTAAGTGTCTGATCATCCAGACACAAACTTGTCATGATAGAAAAAAACAATTGACAGGTGAGCATTTTGTTCATCAAAGCTTCAATATTTTCTCAATCACTGTTTGTTTTTTTTTTTTAATTCAGAGGCATGAGTGTCAGACAGAGAAGTTCAGCTACCTGATCCTGAGTCGAACAGAACCGGCAGAGCCGACACCAGAAGGTCTGGACTGGGGCCGGCTGATCGCGCCGGTTCTGTGCAGAACGCGGCACGTCCACTGCCACGTGTGCCGCTCCGACGGACGGCTGCAGCACATGGTGGTGACGGCACGGAAACACAGCCGGTAAGAAAAACCGCTGGGCTGTGATTATGGTGTGAAAATTATTATCAGAGGATTTGAAAACCAGGGTGGATCTCATTTTATATTGGTGACTATTTAGAATACTCCAGTCAAAAAGAAAAGTGGTATTAAGAAGCAAAAGACACGTTAATTGGGGTAAAACTTTAACTATTTTATTCATTTTAATGTTATTTTTGTAATGTTATGTTTGTGTGTCAATAATAAGTTTTACACAAAAAAATGTTAAATAAAAGGAGTATTAATTGAATTTATTTTAACAGTAAACGTAGGAACTAGATTTTAAAAATAGTCATTTAGTTGAGTTTTTTTTTACTGTCACAGATTAAAGGAAAGGATGACTTCCATAGTTATAATTAGATAAAATGATGATAAATATTTTAAATAATGATTATTAAATTCAGTTATTACTGAATTTAATAATTCAGTAATAACTGACAGAGTTATTACTCTGTCAGTTATCATAATAAGTCTTTTAAAAAAATACAATGTAAAATATCAGATAAATTTAAAATCTTAAAAGTAAACAGTTTAAACATTGGATTTGACAATACCAAGATTTTTTTTAAAAGTGTCTTTTTCTACATTTGTTTTATAAACTTACTAACAACAATTATCTCTTAAATTGGATTTTTTTCTGTATTTATTCAGATTTTATTTATATATTTCTTGCATAAAAAACTATTAGTACTGAAAACATTTTAATATTAGGTAATATTGAGCCTTTCTCCGAGCTCCAGTAATTATTTTTTGTTTATATTTACTAGCAACTTTTTATGGAGCGGAAAGTTCCTGGGAATAATCAGATGTAATGTAGTAAAAACTGGCAGAAAATATTCTTAGATTTCATTTTAGGGCAAAAACCTCTGTCTCATTTTTTAAAATTATTATTCTCAAAAAGTTAAAAATACAAATTTGAGAAATGCTCCACAAATGTCATAATTTATTTCTTTTCTTACTGGAGAAATTAACAATACTATTTCAGATTGATCAGCTTGAAGAATATTTGTTGTGCGGTTTTTATCTGAAATAAATTGTGTTTTTTCAGAGATATGTACCGCTGCGCGCGGAACAGCGAATGGGGAGATCAGCTGCCGATTGTTGAGAATGTCAAAGAAGAGACGAAGGTCCACAGCGACTCGGAGAGCTGATTCAGATGAAAACCTGGACATTTTGGACTTCCTGAGTATTGGAAACAAAAATATCACTTTGGATTAGAATCTACTTTCTTCTCTCTGTGTTTTGTAAATCACAGTAGGTATGCCTCCATTACACATTTACATATTTTTATTTGCTGCCATTGTCAATAACTCATTGATTATTTTGTTTTTGAGTCTGATTTGCATCCAATTAAAGTTTCTTTTTAAAGATGTCAAAATCAAACTAACTTACAACCTTCAGACGCTGCAGATGAATATATTTGTTTTGCCCGATCCAGCAGTTGAATCTGATCATTTCTGCTATCATGTGATCTTAGTGTTATATTTTCAGATAAGTGCATGTGCTAATAAAAATGTTTAACTCTTATTTGCTAACAACAATTAAGGGTGTAACCTTTTCACAGCTATGTTGAGAAGCAGAAGGCTATGCCACTTCCGAGAGGTTATTTTTGCTAATTTGCTTCATATGCATCATATTGAACTGAGAGAAGAGGGTTAAACATTAAATTTTAAAGTGTCTATAATTGATGGGGACTGAAGGAAGGAACATTTAGGCAACTCAATATTTAGTTTTATCTACATGAAAATTTTTTTTTGTTGTCTTAGTGGTCTCAGAAAGCTCCCATGGGATCAAAATAATTTCATTTTTCATCAGTCAAGAGAAGGATGAACACTTATTTCCACAACGTTGGTAAACTCTCCCAACATTTTATGTAAAAGGGTAAAAAATTAGCTTTCAGAAGCCGAATCTACGTTGTTGACCCATAACACTAGTAAGACATGGTGATGTTTATTATTAAGAAAATAAATAATTATTTACTATTAATCAGGCATCTCTCATCTAATTGTGGGGTTTTATTAATGAGAGTGAAAACATCTGGTGAGTTATTTTATTTAATGTGAAAAAAGTCCCATTGCCTTAAAACGAAGCAGCTTACTTTTTATTTTTTACCAATATATAGAAGGCAGTAAATGATTTTCATTCATGTTTTTACAGAAAAGAAGATGAAATAAATTTCCAATATTAGTTATTAACTCCCTACAATCTGTTTCAGAGCTAAGGTCAAGTCTGGGTACTCGAACTGATATCCAGACTCTAGTGTTTTCAGGGGAATGACTTTCTGGCCCTTTGTGAGGATCACAGCCCTCTCTGAGCCCAACATGGCGCTCAAGACGAACTCAGGAACGGGAAAGATCGTGGGCCGCCTCAGGATCCGACCCAGCTCCTTGGTGAACTCGTGGTTGGTGGTGATCGCAGGTGCAACTCCGTTGTACACCTGTGGTGAGGGGGGCGGGGCTTCGGTGTTCCTTAGGGGCTCCAGAGAGCGAGCGATGATTCCTGCCAGATCCGAGACGTGGATCCAGGGGAAAGGCTGCCTTCCAGAGCCCAACGTACCTCCGAGTCCGAGCCAGAAGGGCAGCAGCATCTGCTTCATAGCACCGCCATCTCGACCCAACACTGCCCCTAGTGGACGGAAGGAAGAATGAGTGAAATAACGTCTGTCCCTTTAAGAGCTACAATCAAACTGCAGGTGAACGCGACGCAAAGTTTTAGTTGTGCTTTGTTTTTATTAGTCTCATTCGTCTTGTTATGATTTTCTGACAATCATGTGGGCTGCCATTGTTGAATAAACTTAAAAATCGATCCATAGACGGCGGGATCCGTTATTACTTCCTAAACAGTGCGCTGCTGTGTGACGTCAGCGCATGTGCGTCGCAGTTGTAAACCGTTCACAGACATTTGAATGCGGTCACATCCAACGAAATAAAAATCGGATTTCAGCAATAAATAGATAAATAAATAGGTAACTAATCGGAATTGGAGGTGAATGTAACACATGTGTTTTTTTCTTTTTAAATCTGATTTGAATAATTTTATAATTTTTTTCTCTCACTTTTTCCTTAAAATTAAATAACAAATGATAGAAAATATCTTCAAAAGCTGGCTTTTATTTCAGTCAATCCTCCTGTGAGTTGACCTGAATTCAAAGTTGAAATTAATAGAAAGTGTAAAACATGCTCATCACATAAATGGGTTTGCTAACTAAACAATGGAAACCCAAGGATTATATTGGTGGAAAATAAATCCAGATTTTCCAAAGATTAAGTCTTGAAAAATCAAATAATCAATAAAATCAATTTATCGGCCAGCCTCAGTTACCGGTATCAGGGTGCATAAAGAGTTTTTAGAACGTTACAGGACCATAACCATGAAAAATTTTCTAAAGTTTCCTATAAGTAACCTGACAGCTAGAAAAGACATGCTGTCTTTTTTACTTGAAAACTAATACTAAAAAAACAAATACAACTTTTTGCTTAATATTACATATTGAAACAATATATATTATTGAGATAACATTATTTTAAATGTAATATTTTATTTTGCAGGAGTAATTCAATATTTTTAGAAGTTATTTTTCCCCCATTTTTTTAGGTAGTTATATTTTTTACCAAACCATTTAGTAGAGGTTGTGTGAAAGATTTTATTTTATGCCTTTATGCCTAGTTTCTAATTGATGCTTTTCTATTTAAAATTGTGCCCTATATTCTTGAAATAAATACACAACTTGTTCCACAAAACTTGACTGAAAATAACATACTGAAAACCAAATTGTGGAATCAACAAGGTGATTCACAAAGAGAAATAGCCTGATAAGCATCTTAGACCCTATGTTATCTTTATATTCTGGACAAAAAAATCACCCAAAATAAAACTTTGACAGACCTTTAGAAAAGATGGAGATTGTGGATTAAGACCTCAGTCTACAAAAATGTCTGGCTCTTTGTAAGTAACTAAAGAAACCAGAGGTGATTTAAAACTTTTGCATATCTCTAAATGGGAGTAGGCATGAACAAATCTCCCTCAGCTTCTTTACAGCCCCTCTGAACGTACCGGCCCGAATGACGACTTGTTTGGTGGTTTTCGCTGCGTTCTCAGGAAGAAACGCTGCAGCCTCCCACTCTTTGACGAGTTGTGAGAGGAGGTCAAAGGGCGTCCACTCACTGTCTTCTGTGTACTCAGTTGTGGGACTGGGTTTGTAGCAAGCTGTGAGTCAACGAGGAAAACCAGACAAAATCAATCATAAATCTGAATCCCATTTTGTGCCTTTTGCAGCAGTTAGCAACCAGGTGGACCCGTACCTATACCGGATACCAGAACCCAGGAGTGAGGAGGGCTGGAAGACGCAGCGATGGCTTGAGACAAAGCTTTAGTTGTGTCAATACGACTGGAGAATAAATCCTTTTTATAGCTTTCATTCCACCTGGAAGGACAAAAAAATTAGGTTATAGATCTGATTTAAAGTACAACATGACTGAAGGATGTTACTAATTCAAGGAGCCAAAAGCAGGATACATTTTGAAATACATAGAAATACCAGAAAAGGCAAGGTAGCGAATTTACACTATTGTTTTTATTACATTATTTTAAACACTGTTTAAAAACTATTCCAACTATTTCTAACCCCTTATATACAAGGTTCAGTAAAGCCTCTTGTGAGCAGATAATATAAACTCTAAAGCATATGGTTTTTCACATGATGCAAATAAATAAAACAGTTTTAGGTTAAGGTTTTCAGCAGGTTACTATGAAGCACAAATCCTGAGGTAGAGCAGTTTTAAAAGTGATTAAAATCAGGCTTTGTTGCTAAGTAAGCAGTACTTACACACCGTTCATGAATAACATTCAACTTTCCCAGCCTTGTTTTCCAAAATTCACAACTATTTTCAAATAAATAGAAATATTCTTTGTTAATATGGTGGAAATATGGATGGGGTCTATAAAAGCTGTGAAAAAATATATTTCTATCATCACAGTTGCGTAGTAATAAGTTACATTTACTTTTACAACTTTTTAGGGGGAAAAATACTTTTAGGAGTACTTTTACTATGTTGTACTTTTTACTTTTGCTTGAGTATTATATTTATGGAGTATTTCTACTCTTACTTGAATAAAATGTCTTGAATATCTACCCGCTGAATGAAAAACAAACATGTTTTCACCGAACATTCGCCAGACACAGACACACACCTGCAGCTTTTGTTAAAGTTTATAAGTTTTGTATTGAAAGAAATTGATTTGGAAACATTTTCTTTTGCCTGTGTTAGAATAATTATGTTTTGTTATCATTCTTACATAAGTAGTTACCAGTTTGATTTTCATTTAAAGGTTTGGTATTCACACCCCAGAGAGGAGGAATTTGTTAAACCGTGTGAAAGACAAAACTTGCTTTTTCCCTAAACCTTGAAGCTGCAGCTGCTTCTTATCTTGGGATCCTCCTTAAACTGCTTGTGTGGGGAATGTAGTTCTTCCTTGTTTCAGAATAGCCATTCTTTGATTCATCACTCTCCCACATTTCACTCTTGACTCCCTTCTTTCTCCTGCTTAATAAAAAGACAGGAAACAATGGAAATGTGGGAAATACTTCAGGCTCTGCTGCAGGGAGTCAGAACGCATGGTAAACACCTTGAAGAAGTGGTTTGCTGTGTTTTCTCCTTCTGCAGAAGCTTGGTTGAAAACTCATAAACGTTGTCTATGGTTCTTTCTTTGTATTTAGGTAAACAAAATACCTATCAGCCTGATTTTGTTATTTATTTTGATAATTTCATCAGTTACTCAGTACTTGAGTAGACTTTATACCAAATACGTTTTTACTCATACTTGAATCATTTCTTGGATGGCAACTTTATACTTTTACTTGAGTGAAAACAAGTTGTGCTACTCTAACTTAAGTACAATTTTAGGGTACTGTGCACACCTTTGTCTATCAGATAGCTAAAATTTGGTGGCTATGTTATACTTATTACATACAGAAAAATGTGTTGTAATTGTTTTTCTATCATTGTGATGGAAATAGGCTTCAAAACCAAGTCAGATTACAATAAAAACTTTTTTTTTGGGCGGGTTCTCACCATCGAAGGGGGTTAAGAACATTCTCTCCTGCCAAGTTGACGGCACCATCACAAGGCGGCAGACCGTGAGACTCCAGTTCTTTCTGCAGGAGCAAAAAGATACAATTCAAGAAATTACAGGCATTTTTGCGTTGATAGAGAAGCAAAGTAACATTGTAGAAAAGGAAATTCCCTGTTCATTATTATCCGTCAAGAGAAGGTAATGATTGAGGAGCTGAACCTCCTGGTCATACCCATGTTATCCTTCCTGGACCAGGCTGACGGGATATCAACGTGACCTCGTGACCTTTGTCTCTGAGCAGGCGTGTCAGCTCACGACCCACAAAGCCAGAGCCCCCTCCTGAGAGACAGACACAAATCAAACATACAGACTGTAAGCTTGAAAGAAAATAGTAAATCGGGAGAGATAATTTTACAATATATCAACTTTAAGAAAATACCATCTAAACGTATCACTACAACGTTAATATATTGCATAATACACTAATTAATGAATTATTTCATGCTTTAAAGTATATAGTTGTGCTGACATCTTCAACCCCCCCAAAAGGATCGAGCAGCTGTGAATAGTGCGCATGCGCACTTTACATGCTTACAAAACAAAACACATGCGTGAATTTTGCTTAAATAACAAGGAAATTCAAAATACAGCGATCTCGTTTTATCTTTCAACTGACGACAGGATTTTAAACGCACCTGGATTATCTGTTGCATTAAATATCAATTCAATCCAGGTTTTGTCAGCAGCCCTAACCTTAGCTTAGCAAGCTAGCTTGAACCATTTTGGCCTTTCTGAGAATTTAAAAATAAACAGATAACTGCAATAGCTTTTCTTACCGATTAAGACTCTCATTGCCAAAGGTTTCCACCCAACGCTGACTTTAAATCCCTCAACGTCGCCTCTATTAACAGTTTTCTCCTCTGTCTGTCACTCTTAAGTTCTTACTACGCTTTTTTCTCCCTCTTTTGGACCAGTGGGCTTTCCGTACTACAACATGGTGAACTACATTTTGTAGTTTTTTCCCCCTTTTTTTATTCGTTGGGAAAATCTGCCACCTACTGGTTTTGTTGCGATATTTTAATGTACTGTAGTAGAAGGACGGTTACTGAATGTGAAAACTCAATAAATAGATTCATTTATCAGATTTTTTTGTGTTTTGATAACTAAATAAAGTACAAGTCTAAGTCTAAGTCTATGTAATACTTTTCTTCCACTTCAAATTATGTTGTATTTTGAGGTCTTTTATCACATTCAATTTGTGCATTACAAATATGCATGTATTTGGATTATTTGTGTGTTGGGAGTTTACCACGTGTTATTAAAATGGAAAAACGTGTTTATATTTAGGAGAATACCTTTAGATATAATTGCCAGTTTGGGATCATTTTGATTTAAAAAGACTTGGATAGGTTTTTATAAATTTTACTTCCTTTTCTTCTATTTCAGATTTGATTTTATGTTGTTTTGATGCATATTTTTGGTTGTTTTCTTGTAAGTAATATTGCCTGTGTATCAGTTTAATAATTCAAATATATTATATCCTATACAGATAAACAACAAAACTAAAATACTTTAAAATACAAGAAAGATGATGGTTGTAGTAGCAAAAAAAATTTTAAATGTTCATAATTCAAATTATTGAACTGACCAATCAGAAAGAGTCAATTGATAATGGAGTTGTTGAGACAATAAAGCAGGTTTATTTTTATGGATATTGTTTTGGTATCCAATGAATATTTAAATATGATGTGCAGTGAACAAATTTAATATTTTGTAATTGTTTCTATTTCAACTTGTAGCTTAATAGTTGTTTCCAAGCTGAAAATATATTGATCACTTAATGAAAAAGTTGAGACATTTGTAGTATTTGGCTGGGTATACAGTACAGGATATATACAAACATAAATAAAATATACATGTTTCCCCAGTATTTATTTTTCTATTTCAGCCTGTAAAGATAAAACAAGAACATACAAACTCATATAGGAAGTTAATTCATTATAATGTGAGTGTAATATTATTGGTCTAATTTTGAATTATTTGTAGATTTGGGACCTGGGAAGCCTTGATTTCAGCAGCAACATGCAAACATAATTAAAGAAATGAAGTGGTGACATTAAATTTTATCTTGCCGTAAGCCGGAAGTTGCCCGTGTGTGACGCCAAACACGTGGTTTGATAAAGAGATAAATTGAGGCGCAGCCTCATTAACATTCTCTCTTCCTTGTCACGGAGCAAGAGGAAGGAGTTGCTGCTGCAAGGAAACTAAAACATCAGCCGTTTGAAAGCCTAAAATGCGGTAAGGGTCGTATTTTTTCGTGTCCGGTTTGTTTTCTTGCTTGGTGACGCATTTGATGCCGGAGCAGGTGGATGATCGTTGCGGTTCAGGATCATCTTTAGCTCTTTGTTGCAGCGTTAGCGCCAGACCGACCTCGTGGTTTGATTTCACAGGAGATACTCGACAAGAAAGGCGTTTAAATAAAAGCTCAGAGCCATTTGATGATTTCTGTAAAAGTGCTAAATTCATAATGGTGACAGACAATTTGTGCTGCACCGGGTTTATTTGACTTTAGCTGAAATCCTCATTTAAGTCAATTTATTTTAAGTTGTATTTCAAAACTGGATTCATTGCACTATTATGAGTTATTGTTTCTGAAAATCCTGAATTCATTATTTTCTAAAAAACAAAAAACGTCAGACCTATTAAAGATTTTCATTATATAAATTTTCCTCAACATTTCTAAACTGACTTGTTGTTCACCTGAGTCGGGTGATGGGTTCAATGAAAAGTTGCCAAATTGGCTTGCTGAGAGTGCTGTATATCTACCATATTGATTAAAGTTTAGTGGAAGGAAAAAGTGTGGCGTATTAAAAAAGGTGCATGAGCCACAGCCACGATTTCAAAGATGAAAGTAAATTCTACATGTGTGTTGGAAATTGAGCTCTCAACCTAGGAGATTTTTACCTTTTCAGAAAAACATTGTTTTATATAATTAAAGCATTTTTTTAAAGCTTATTGAGATGCACCTCTAGTTTTCCCTTTTAGTAGCTGTACTGTGAGCTATTTGGTTAAAATCCTGAAAGTTGCCTTTTTATGTCGTTAGCGTGTCGTACTGAACTTTTGGAGTCAAACCTTGCATGATGAGTTGCATGTGAGTCCGTGTTTCACCTGAAACTGATGATTTTACTTTCACTGCACTGATGGGTTTGACTTTACTGATGCTCTCCAGGTTTAGGCCACCACTACTGAGACTAACCTTTAATTTCCCTTTCTCTCCTTTTTAGGAAGGATGCATTAGGAAAACCACTTGAGGTAAGAACATCTGGTTTTAAATGTACCATCAAATGCCTGCTAGCATCCACTTTTAGTTTACAGTCCTGTACATTTCTACTTTGATTCTGGTTTGTGGTCTAGTAACAGATGGATGCAGAAGTTATATTTTTACACTTGTAACATTAAGTTGAGCGAACTGATCTCTGTTTTCCTTTTCCTCCACAGGTCGGGTGTCAGGAGTCTGCTTGTTGACCTAACGCCTCAATTTTTAGAAATTTCTACTGATTTTAAATGTTATATATCCTGGAAGAGCTACATGTAAAAAAAAGACAGTTTAAATTTAAAGCCTAAACGACAATAAAATACTCTGCAAAACAAAAAGTAAAGCCTCCAGATCTTTTGTATAAATGTTTTATTTTCCAAGGTTTGCAGTTTTTAAAATTTTCTTAAGGGTAGCTGGCATCACTATTGAGTCGCTTTCATCAAAGGGTAACGCAGTAAAGAAAACCTGAAAACTTTGCTAGCAACTTGGTTCCTATTTGATAAATGGTTTTGGTTTGTTGGAAACAATTAGAGACATACAAAAATAAAATTACAGAAATAGACATATTTCAAAAATAAGCTTGTACAAGAATAAAGTCAAAATAATAGGTCACTATCAGAATAAAAATGTAATTTTTTTATTTCAACTTTATTCTCTAACTAGTATGACTTTATTCTTGTAATTTTATTTTCTTAGCGTGACCATAATACTCTTATTTGAGGAATGTTGTAATCCTCCCAGAAAAAGTGGTTTCCTTACTAGATTACAGCTTCAGATGTGAGTGTAGATCGTTTCAATCTAGAAAAGTTTTAAGTCTCACTTGATCATGATCTCTTTTGTAAATGTCCTCAGCATCTTTTCACTCCATTTGCAGGAGGCTTTGTACAAAAAATGATTTTTATTGACTTGAAAACATGTTTCATTCATATACTTTACAAACCAGGAAACAAACAAAAAACTAAACTTTATAGTGGGAGAGAAACACATGAAAACTGTACAGTGCAATTTGAGATGCAAATTCAAGAACATAGCAGTTCACCTGCCATTTCTTTTAAACTGGATGTTGGATTGTACTTTGACGTAAAGAAAATCTCACAAAGAGGAGCATATGAACAAACATGAGAATACAATGGATGTTTAGCAAGCAGAAAAGAGAAACATTGCAGTAGTTTTTCATGTTTAAAACAAAAAGCAAGAGCTGGGACAAATTACTAGTGCAGACTACTACTTGGCTCTGTTGCCTCAAAGAAAGGTTGTTTCAGAAAGTAAACTTCCATTTGGAAATAGATTGCTCCAAATACTCCATAACAGCTCACCCTTTGTTGGTTTAGTTGTGTTTCTTACACCCTTAAATATGTGAAGTATGAAGAAGCATTATTATTTATGCAATGTTCAATAATGGTAACATCCAAAAACATTAGACATTGTGAATTTCTGTCTGGGATTGATAAAGTTTATATCCATTCATTCGCTATTTTTTGCTAGCTAATTTTAGCCGGAACAATCTGGTTCAAATCTAACTGGACATATTTATTCAGTTAACTGTTCTATTCATTCAAGATGTGTCGTGACCAGTAAGTTTATATAGATAGTTCTGTGGGTAAATATATTAACTGTGTACTAGTTTAAGTGTAGAATGGAAGTTCGTTTCCAGCTTTAGCTTATTTAGCTACAGCGCTAATGCTAGGTAGCCGAGCGTCTTAGCGCCACTTATGGTTGTCAGGGAAACGGTTTCCAATATGTCAGTAAGTTTTTATGCCTTTACTCCTGGGAGTCCCAAGACATGAGATCATTGAGATCAAGTGTTTTTAAAAAAATATATTTTTAATTTTAAGATGTAATTTGTCACTGCAGTATGCTTAAATAAATAAACTGAAATCTTACATGTGAGGTTGTACAGAGCAAATTTATACCAAACAAGACCATTTAAACAGTTTAAAGGCTAATCACAAACCAGCTTGTAAGTTTTATTTTTTTTACATAATGGTCAAACTGTTTATTTTATTTTTTTAATATTAGTTTGTCAGTGTAAACTTTTTGAAAGTAGAATAATATACATGTCTTGTCCATCTCCTCTCTTGTCAGACTATAACATTCAGTTTTTATCCTTGAGACATAAATGGGAATAATATTAAGTTATTCCCACTTCTGTTGAATAATATTGTTACGAACGGCCTTAGTTGTCTCAGTGCTTCCATGTTTAAAGATTGTTGCAGTTAATGTGAGATCCAGTGCAATTTGAGAACCTTTTTTTTTACTAGATACTTTTTTCCACTAACTTTTATTAGATTGTTTTGGGGATAAACATCAATTTGGTTAAACCAGACTTTTTTTTGGACAAAATATTCTGACTATGGCTGTAAGTAATGTGACTAGATTAATTAGAACTGTCCCTGTTTTTTATGTAAAGTGCTTTCAGCTGACAGTTGTTGCGGCTTTACATAAATTAACAAAATATTGTTAAAGAGGGAAGCAGCTTTTGGTGTATGTGCTGCTTAGCTCTGGAGCTAATTCCTTGAAAATCTGAGATGTGCAAAAACAATCAGGACTGGAAACATACTGCAGTTCTAACTTTTCATTTTAAACTACTAATACGTGAATTATCATTAAATAGCATTATTTTGTCATTTTTCCTCACACTATTTTGGTAGTCCCAGCAAGCATTGTAGAACTTTTATATAGGATGTATTAACTTTATCATTGAAATTAAAGTGTATCGTCAGTAGAGTTTATCCTGTAGTCATTTATGATGGTTTAAAAAAAGTAAAAGTTCTGTTGCGAAACTTGGTTTTTCCCACGAGTAGCTTTGCACATTTTACAATTCACGGTCCATTCAATGCTCTAATCTAGCCCACTGGTACATTATGTAGTGGTGGTGTTGTTTAATAAGACATTGTTCGTTTCTCCTGCACTGTCTGTGCGATTCTGTTTATTTGCAGTTTGGTCCGATGATGCCGTGCCGTCGAAGAGCTTAGCCATGAAGGCTAAGCCGTTTTTCTTGATGTAGGACTTTCCAGCTAAGGTGTAAAGGATGGGATTGGCACAGCTGCTGAGAAAAGCCAAAGTCGAGGTCACAGCTCGGCAGTTCTCATGAATCAAGTCCAATCTGTGGGCAAAAAAGATGGGGAAAAAAATCTGTTAACTGCAGCAAAGAGCAACTTTTAGGATCCCGTAGAAATAAAACCTCTCACCGTTACATTGATGTAAATGTTTACAAAAATACTTCACTCAAAATAAGAGACAGAATAATGAGGCATACAAAATTTCTGCTGCTGTTAAATTTGAGTGTTTTGCTTTTGACCACAATATCTTTGGTAAACTACCATTACTGCTTATATTGGCCTGTCTACAGATGAGTTAGTTTACATGTTGGATCCTTTTCCTCTTTTCTTGATAGATCCAAAGGAGTGCCTCAGGGTTCTATATTAGGCCCCATTCTCTCTACTTAAATAATCTCTGTAATATTTCATTAAATATTAATTTAATCTATGTGCTAATGACATATTTACCTGGTCCATTAACTAGTCAAATGTTGGAATTTCTCTATTTTTATTTTAATGTTCAGTTCATGTATGCCAAAAATACATTTGATAAATTGTCTAAAATAAGAAACATTCATGATTATGAAAGATAAATGAAAAACCTAAATTTGTTATTTTGTCTTTATTTTAAAATATAATTTGGTTCTTTAACATTTTTAGTCAAAGTTATTAAGAGCCATTGCTGGAAATCTAAAGAACTGCTTGCATCTCTGGAGTTCAAAATTGATCTGGTCCAGTTTTCTTCTACATCCTGCACATGGCTAGAAGCACGTGAGTTGCTTACCAACATTTCTGTGCAAGTGCAAAAACAAATATTCAGGGAAACCTTTCCCTCCCTTTCCAAACTCATCGCAACAAAAGTTGTAACATTGAGCACAGATTTGTAATCCGTCTCCTGGGCTGTAGCGCCAAACGCATTTACAACAAAAGTCATTTTGTAAGAGAATTGGGAAAGGAACACTTAGTCAAAGTGTAGATGAAAATGATCCATAATTATGCAATCGTGTATGTCTATAACGCAACTGATAAAATTGCATTGATGTTAGACCAATCTTTAACCTAATTACTCCAGCCTGAAATTGCCTGGTTACACCTTAAAAAGGAAATACCACCGATAACAACCAAAAAAAAAAAAAAAAAGCAATCAGAAAAAGTGATAAAACATTAAAGATTCAAGTAAAAAACATGATGCCTTAACAGAATACATAGTAAATATGGTTACCATCCAGAAATGTGAACAGAATGAACAATTTTACCCTTAATATTCAGTAATACATCTTTATAGAGTAGTAAAAGTATGCAAAGCAATTTCATCTTACTCACATTTTTCTAGTTTTTGTCTCCTTGTTATACCACTTAGCTGCAACCTGGGAGTCACAAAAAAATGTAATGAAAACAAGAACCAAGAGCAGGAAAGGAAAATGGTGGATTATAGGTTAGAAAAGTTTAACTCACCTGCACCATGTTGATTACATGGTATGGAAACCAAAATATGCCAAATGTTATGACAATAGCGAGGATGAGTTTTTCGCTACGAATCCTTCGCTGGAACTGGGTCTGCCTCAGGCGTCTCAGGGTGAGGACGTAGCAGGTTATGATGACTGCATACGGGAGGATGAATCCTGAAACTGTCTCTAAAGAATACTGGAACCGGACCTGACCAGAGAAGCGAGGAAAAAAAGTTGAAAATATAATAGCAAGAAACTGAAAAACATATCTAACTTGAAGAAAAATTGAGACTGTTGAACCTTTCTGGTTCATGGTTTTGTAATTTTTGTGAAGATAGTTTATGTTCCTTTAGTTGAACAAACCTCTATGGTTTTATTTGAACCGTTTTGCTTATTCAAAAGAAATTGTGGCATTCAAATTCCCAAAATGATGAACAACTTTTAGTTTATGCTAGTTTTGCTATTTTCTGCTAACTACTCACCTCTTACACGTTATTTATACATTTAAACATTCAATATGTCTGAAAAAGCACAATATAAGATCACATTATAAGAGTGACATATTAATCGGTATTGATAATTATTGATCCATTTTTTTGTTTTGAATATCTGAAATACGGCCAAAGTAGTAGAATGGTGACTGCTCAAGTTACTGAACAGGTTGCTAGGCAACCAAAGAGTGAGTGAGTTGCTAGGTAACCAAAGAGTGAGTTGATTCCACCAAGTTTGCTTAGCTGGCTCTGAGAGGTTGAGCAGCCAAAGTCTTTCCTCTGCCTGCTTCTCCCAGAATCCTGTGCGGTTCTGGGAGAAATCATTAAACTTTTTATTACCACAAAAAAATATTTGGTTAAAAGTTCTACTCAAGTACCGAGTAACTGATCAAATTATCAATCATGTAACATTTAAAAATTACATAGTCAGACGGAGCAAAATATGAAGTTAAGAGGAAATTTAGGTATTTTAAGGACAAAAATGACAATAATTCATAAAAGTAGCAAAATCAGGCAAAATAAATGTTTTCCAAATCAGTTTTTTTCAATAAGAAATGTACAAAACTTTTAACAAAAACTGCAGGTGTGTGTCTGTGTCTGGTGAAATTTTGGTTAAAACATGTTTATTCATTCAGTGGGTGGAAAACCAGAAATTTTACTTAAGAAAAAGTATCGATTCTTCAAAATAAAATTACTGAAGTAAAAGTGAAAAGTACAGAAGAGCAAAAAAAAACTCCTAAAAGTATATTTTTTTCAAAAGTTACTTTTAGTTACTGAATAAATAAATTATATTTATTCAGGTAAATATAATTGAATAAAGGTAACTAGTTACTACCCAACTCTGAATAAAGGTAAACATCAGATCCAGTTAACATCAGCGTATTTGTTTGTTTTTTTTTAGTAATTTGTGTCTTCTGTTTTCCAGCCAGCATGACGAAATAATCAAATGCTTCACTGACTTTGCAGCAGTAGAAAGCACAAGTCAAACAGGGTTTTCACTTTGTGAGAAGAGTGGACTTACATGCGTGGGCCAGGTGTGATTGGGTGAACACACAATCCGCGAAATATTCTCGCTAAAATCCGGCTCAATTTCCAGTTCTCGAAACACCAGCGAGGGGATGGAAATCACCGTGACCAGCACCCACATGCCCATGATCACCCTCGTCACAACTTTTCTGCTTATCAGGTATAGTTTCTGGGGAAACAACACCGCCACCATCCTGTGTACGCTCATCAGCGTGATCAGGAAGATGGAGGCGTACATGTTGGCGTTGCACAAGTAGAAGAGGGCTTTGCACATAACGGGTCCAAAGATCCACGTCTGCTTGGCCAGGTAGATTAAGAAGAAGATGGTGAGGGCCATGATGAAGCCGTCCGCACAGGCCAGGTTGAGGATGAGGATGGTGGTGATGGAGCGTTTACGGGTGCGTGCCAGGATGCTCCAGACGATGAAGAGGTTACCGGGGACGCCCAGGAGGAAAACCAGGGTGAGGATGAGGGTGCCGATGGCTGTGGCATAGTCGTTGCTAACAGCACTGTCTTCCTCCGTTGTGGTAGCTGTCATTCTAAAATGATTTGATCCTAAAAACAAGAGAAATAGGTAGAAATTGTACATTTCCTCACCAGTTTGTTTGTAAAAAACAATCAGAAATCCTTCTGGACCTGAAAGCAGAAGAATCAGACATTCATTCTATAATTATTTAATTTATATTTTTATTTAATTTGTCTCAAAATTGTTGACTAAAAAGTCAACAACAAAACACTTTTCTTTTCCAGCAGCCATTGTACAGCACATGCAGCTGTTGCTAAGAAACGGTGCAGTGCTCATCGATTGTGACTCAACAGTCAGGAGGTTTTCAAATGGCTCATTTTCCAGACACCATAAACCTTTAAGTTATTGGGTAAAAAAAACAGATTGACTGATCAAGAATAATTTTGATTGGCTCTGCTGTAAACTTCTAATTAAAGAAGATTGGTTCAGGTGATTGTAAACATAAGCATGTTTCAAGCATATACCATAACAAAAGTTTTTTTTTTAATTGTCAGACATGACACAAATTAAGTAATTTGGTTGCAGTGAATGTAGAAGATGAGGCATTCAAGCATTAGAACAGTATACCAGCTGTCAAGTAAGGTGGTGGCAGAATTATGCTGGGTGGCTTTTCTTTTCATTTTTGTCACCAGAGGTCTGCACAAAGATGGAGGCCTACCTTCATAATAGTTGAGGCTTGGATGCATTAGGTTATTCAACAGGACAATTATGACAATCATAATGGTTTTAGAGTAGAATAAGCAGGCAAATATGAAACCTCTGTAATGGCCTCCCCAAAGCCATAAATCTCCTAACCCTTTTGAACAATTATTGACTAAAAGCCACATCCATGCCAGGAAACGATATATTTTAAAACAAATTACTTCTGAAGAAAAAAGTGGTCAAATATCCACCCACACAGAAGCTCACTAATGGTGTAATTTTCTCCATGACTTGCTAAGTGACATTTATTTAAATATTAAGAGATTTAAACCAATAAACCACCCAGATTATAACGACTTCTGTCTGAGAAAGACACAAGCTTTTCATAATCATTAAGTCAGTTATGAATTTCCTTATCCAACAATGTATTTGCCTTATTATTATGATTTTTGCACCTTCAGACACAAAAACCTTTTTTAAGGTTTGCTTCGTAAACTTGTATGAAATCTATAAACAGACTTAAAAGAGGAAGCAGCTAAAGTAAAAAGGAAACAGGATGCTTTTTGACCACTTTAAATCATAAACGATGGGGAGTACAGAACCACAGGATGTCTGCCAACCTGATGCAATCTCTGAAATATCTCCAGCAGGCTAAAGCATGCAAGAAAACTGGCAGCCGTGCGTCAGAGAAGAGGAGTGTTTCCCCCCAATTTTTTATTGATCTTTGAATGATCTCCAAAAATCTTTTTCTTATTATCATTTTGCTTGTTAACTCTGTAGGTCAGAAATTAGTCGACCCTTGGGCTGACCACAACATACCAATAAAAGTCAAGGATAGAAACATGAAGTTTTAATTTCCTTATTAAGTACTCATTTCTTGTGCCCAATATCCAAAGAAGACCATGTATGTATTCTCCTCTTATGGCTTCAATAAAATTCCCAGGTGCCCAAACAATGTACTAGGATTTTATCTCCACATGTATCTCGCATGAGGTAATAATAACATGTGTAGTTTTATAATTGTTTAAATTACAGATTGAAATAATCTGGCCCTCAGGAGTACATGAACATGAAACAGGTGGAAAAGCTGGTCATGTGAGTAATTTAATTATCATTCTTTAAATTAATCTGTGTGTAAATTATGCTTTATAATACAGTTAGGCTAAAAAATGTCATAATAAATGGCAGATTTAGTTTTAAAATTGGTTTCAATCAACCAAGAAGTTTGTTTCTGATATAAAAAGAGAAAAGCATTACTCAAATTATGAAAAAAAAAATCATTTGAAAGTATCAACTTAGAATAAATGTATGCTAATGATTATTTGTAGCCTTTTTGATAGTTAATTGGAAACATATTTATATTTTTACAACTATAAAACCCTGCTTTCAGTTGCTGAGGTTTCCACTGGTGTTTTAAAATCTTCATCAAATCACTTTTAATCTATATTCTGCCAGAGAATATAGATTAAAATGTGAAAAAAGAAATTCAATGTTATTTAACTTTAGGAAGGACTCATCAAATGTAGACAACTTTTAACAGTTTAACTGGCAGTTTTATTGATACTTGACCACAACTGGCTGGTTTATGATCTTGTTTGTAGATACTTTAAACCTAAATCTGCCAAGAGTATGAATATTTCTGTTGTTGTTTTTCCTGTTAAGCATGCCCGAGAACCCATGTTTGCTTGTAAATATTTACAGTGGCTCAGAGTAGTCGAAAAGTATTAACATAATTTCCCACAGATTTGTAGTGTGGACAAATTCAGAGGAGAAACATGGCAGTAGAAACGGGTAAAAGTAAAGGAAAAGTCAGAATTACTAACCTCTAATTGGGGAGTTTTGTTGCGGATCTTTGTTGGACGGAAATATCCGGCTGCTGTCCCGCTTTGAGTCTCCGTTAGCTCATTAAAGAGGAGATTGTGTCCTTCCCCACAGGCTGTAACATGCTGCGGTTTTACAAACAGAGAGGTGTGTCCTTCACTAACACTCAGACTCCCCCTCTTCTCTTCACTTTCATATCCACATATATGATCATTAATTCAAGTATTCTGATAAAAACAAGCACTTTTTATTATAAACAAACGTGCACGTTTATGGAAACTTGCCCAAATGTTGGGAGACTAAGTGATTAAGAGACTAAGTGTCCATTCATGTTGTCCTGAAAGATACTTTCACTCGGCTGCTGTGTTGTGAAATGAAATGAGGGGTGATTGCAAAACCTCAGTGCCTCATTGATGCAGAGCATGCAGAGGCAAACACAGCCGCAGAGAAGGCGCACGCAAATAAAACGTAGCACCACCAGTCGCAACAAGTCTGATTGAAACAGAAACGCTCTTTTCCATGAAAGGGTGGAGAGTAAAATTAGCAGAAGTCCACGCAGAAGAAACGTAGGGAGTTTTATCACGTTAGTTTTGTACTGGAACTGCTTGTTTCTTTATCTTTGACTACAGATTTGACATTCATGTTATACACACCAAGGTCATACGATAGAGTAAAACTTTAACAATTGTCTTATACCAGGATTGGGTATTTATTAGTTATATTTACTCAATTACATTTACTTGAGTACTTTTTTTGACAAAATCCTTAAGGAGTATTTTCACTAATCTGTACATTTTTACTATGACTTGACTAATTTTATTAGGAAGTATTTCTACTCTTGAGTAAAATTTCTGGATTTTCTACCCACTGAATGAAAAAATATACTTTAACCAAAAATTCACCAGACCCCCCCTCCCACACACACACACACACACACACGCACACACACACACACACACCTGCAGTTTTTGTTAAAGTTTCAAAAGTTTACTATTGAAAGAAATTGATTTGGAAATTTTTATTTTTTTTGTCTGATTTTATTTTTTGGGACTTATATGAATTATTGCCATTTTTGTCCTTAAAATACCAACATTTCCACTTAACTTTATAATTCAACCCATTTGACGACATAATTTTTAAATATTAAATGATTGATCATTTCACCAGTTACTCAGTACTTGAGTAGACTTTTTACCAAAAACGTTTTTACTCACTAGGGAATTTCTTTACTTTTACTTGAGTAAAAATATGTTGAAGTAGTGCTGCTGTTACTTGAGTACAATTTTTGACTGCTCTGTCCACCTCTGCATGTAACACATACCAAGTTTATCTGATTACCACCATGAACACCTGAATGAAGTCAGGAATAATTTACTGCCATAAATCTGTGAGCTAAGCAGGATTTAATATCTCTGCACTCAAAACTTTTGCTCTTTTTCAAATATTCCCTGTTCTCCCTCAAACTTTCTCTGCACGGATCAAACATGTCTAAAACAATATTAGTAAAATGAGATTTTAAGGTGAGTTTAGAAGATATTGACTATAGAGGACACAGATTTGATATCAGTTTTACGTTTACACCACAAACAATTGGAGGCGATATCACCAAAATCTTTTCTTTTTACCCAATTGGAAAACCATTAAATTTACAAAAACAAACGATTATTCAGCCATGACGCGAAGGCTGAATAATCAAGCTGTTTAATCCATCGCCAGAAGAGGACACGATGGCAGCCACTCAAGCGGCACATCCAGGAGATGTTATCAAGCGCACCCAGTGGAACGCTGTCATGCTATTGGCTGGAACTGTTGCTAGGTGACGCACTCGTTCCGCGAGAGATTCCGCGCAGATTTGTTCCGTTTTTTTAAGAGCAAACAGATTAAATCCGGCTTTCAAACCGGAAACGTACGCTCTCAATTTAAGGCTGTGAGTGGTGTCTGTTTGATTCAAATGGTTCCATGTTTTGCCTTTGTTTAACATAAAGAAGCTTAAAATAAGTAACTGTTTATGAGAATTTGACACGGTGCATGTTATTGTTAACGTCCGGAAATTTCGCACATGCGCAAAATGCTGGAGGGCAAAAAAAAAAAGGGGTTGGGGGGGAAACCCAATTCAAATTCAAAATTACTTCATTAATCCTAAAGGGAAATTAAATAAATATTAAATATCATTTTACTTTCCATCCGCAGCTGCGCTGCCGCGGTAGAATAATCCCGCTAACAAAATAAAACTAGATGTAGGTATTATTAATTCACTGCAGCGCCTCACAGCAGATTAAAACACATCCTTATTTTTACAAAGGTAAAAAATAACGCAGATAAACCGTTGAGGAACAACTCAAAAGCACTCATATTCTTTTTTTCTTGCTCTCGAAATAAGAAAATAAAAATGTTATTGCCTAAGATGCAGCATTGCATTCCTTTATATTAGAGCTTAACATCTGACATTATGTTTGTCGGAGGTCTGCTTTACTTCCACATGGAGGCAGGCAGAGCCGCTGTCATGTCAAGTACTGCTCTGACTATTTTGTTCTTGTGCAAATGGACATTTTTAGAGTATGTATATCAATAATCGATTACTAAATTCGTTGACGATTATTTCAATAATTGATTAATCACGATTAATTCGATTAATCGTTTCAGCCCAACTCAAAATATAGATTTTGTCAAAACAACCTAAACAATAAGGTACATTTTAATGTTAGATATATTTGAAAATATGTTCACCAGCAGAGTGATGTGCATACAGGGTTGTCTTACCCTGACTGCTGCCAATGACTGCTGAATTTAGGCACCAGCATCAGTCTAACAAATAAAAATTACCGCATGGTTACTAATATTTGATTATTCCATTTAACTTCTTCCAAGAGACCAAGACTGATTCAATTCTCTTGTTTAAGGTGACCTTCAGGAACAGTTTTCAAGAGAGAGGAGTTTTCTACTCCAGCTTTAAATATTTTTTTTCGCTATTTTTCATTTAAATAGCAGAAAATGCTTGTAGTTAAGCTTATAGCTTCTGACCTCGATCTTCATAACTCAAGAAAAATAACAGTACTTGGAAAATAACTTGTTATACACTGAATCTTTTTGCAGTCAGACACAAACAGATTATTTATTTAGCTGAATCTATAAAGACAAGACAGACATAATTCTGCCTACTTTTCTTAATTTGTTCCCGTTTCCTAATTCTTTGAGCACAAAGTGGATAAAATTTTTGCTAAGATCAAGTGGAAGTGTTTCTATCTGTATGAAACAGAAGCCAAAGTTAAAATGATGCCAACATTTAAAGAGCTAAAATAAATATTTCTCAAGATGATTTAGATAATGCAAGAAAATCTGGCTTGGAACATAAATAGATGTGAATATTTTAAAAAGTAGATCAAAACTGTGAAGTTAAATGATCTACAAAGTTCATTAGTTACTGATATGTTATTATTTTCACATCATATGCTAAAGTTTTCTTTCAAACTCTGTTTATTTGCGGTGCTGTTACTACAGGTAGCATGTTTTCTCGAATAATTCATACTATATTTCAAGGGTAATCGTCCTGCCTCTAACCTTTCATGTGTATTAGTATAAAGCTGGTCAAAAGCACTCTTTTTGGTATTGGTGTGGTTGTTTATTATGGAGTGAAAATAGTTTATGGTCTACTTCAGCTATTTCAGTGGACTTTCAGGTGTAGCTCCATTTACTGCCACCTACTGGCCAACCAATGTAACTGCATGATAAAACCTTGAACCACGTGGCTAGCTGTCGTGGAAATGACGAGAATCCGGAGGAAGGACTAGTATCGTATAATTGTCAACATTTTGAGTACAGTATTGATTTTACGTAGGAAAGAAACGGGAAATAATATTTTTTATGAGCGATACTGGTGCAATTCTGTTTTTTTTAAAAAGAAATACGTCAACAGAAGAGATTTTTATTGAGTAAATTACTTTTTTGTTGTTGTTTTAAACTACATTTATCTTTCTGGTGATCTGTTGTGTTATTTGTAGTTAGTGTCTTGTCAGTTCATGCTCATTAAAGCACGCTGAGCAATGTTAGAAATGATGATAATTGTTTTTACAGTAAGATTCTCTAGAATTTCTTGTAGTATTTTGTGCATATATTTAGTTTGATGTTAAGTTTGTTGAGTATAATCTTTACTGTAAAGTTAAGCTCCCAAAACAGGTACAACAAAAATGCAAATCCTTCCATCAAGTTGAAAAATACACTTCAGCTTCACTATATTGGATTATTCTTGCGCTCTCCCAACTCTTCTGGATGTTGAAAAAGTGATTTTCTGCTGACCTTAAAGAGATGAAATTTAACTTTCCTTTCACCACATGAGGGCAGCATATCTCCACTAGCCATATCTGGTCCCATAAACTTTGAGTGTAAGCCACTGAAATAAGGCTTTGGGGAGGGTTAATGTGTGGCATTCTTGGTTTTTTATTGGCCTTTCAACCACAGATGAGGTTTTATAAAAGTCAAATCTCCTTTGTCTTTGCATAGTTTTAAGGAAAATCTTGAACTTTGAGGAAAGTATCTATTCACTGTTGACTGTCTCCAGCAGTCACTGGTCAAGAGGCAAAGTTACTATGGCTGCTGTACTTTGCTATACTATTACCATACTATTCTACACTGTACTAATACTATACTTTGCAAAAGCAGGACTGCACAATACAATCACTTTAATATACTATGTTGCTGCTATACTGTTCTATACTTCACTTTAATTTGTCCACTACTATTTTATACTATATGGTCACAAAAATACTATAACTATACTGTTACCATACTGTCCTACATTACAGTATTACTTTACTATCCTTCACTATGCATTGTTGTTAACCGGTCTCTGCAGCACTATCTATATACTGATTTATGTTACATTATTTTATTGCCCCAAACTAGAGTGTTACTATGATATCTTTCACTATACTTTTACCACACTATCTTGCAGGGGCGCCTGCAGGATATTATGCATAATACTGTCACAGCGGACCTATTTCGCTGTTGTTTTTCTAAATTTCTAAACAACAAATTATACCAAATAATAAAGACATGAAAACAGAGCCTACCTATTTGACCCACGGGAAGAAGAGGATGGAGATTCCCAGGGTCAGGTGGTGTATCAAACATCCAGAGGAGGAGAAGGTGAAGCAACAATGTTTGTTTAATTTCTACTCTTTTGGCAAAGTTTTGACTAGATTTAACTGTTCAACCCTCCTGCAGTCTTAGAGCGACACTCAGGGAGAGCGCGGCAGATGTCACGGTCGGCCAACCGGTCCATCCGTCAGCTCTTTGGTTTGTGAAACCGGAAATCTGCCAGAACCGCATAAAAAGCTGACCCCTCTTAGAACTACAGAAGGGTTCAAACTACTGTCCAATGTTTTATTATTACTAAACTGTCCCACATCATACTATACTATTACTCTGCTGTTTTACTCTATCTATGCTTGATTTTGTTGTTGTTGTTGTTGTTCTGTCCCATATTATGGTATTAAAATATCTCTATAGTGTTATGTTATCATCCCACAAATAGAAACTAGAAAAGCAGATGTTTCCAAAAAAGCACAAGCCAACTTCATGGTTAATTTTCTAACCACTAAATACAAGTTCCTCTGATTATGTCTCAGTCTTGTTCTGTCATTTTTAGATTTAGTGATGTTGGGTTTTGTCGGGGGGCTTGGAAATCCTTGTGTCTGCTTGTTTGGTAGCAGTTTTCCCCTTCTCCCTAACCACACTGCAACATCTTGAGACCAATCCAGGACCCCGAGGCCCAGAAGGATGACCCAGAGAGTGAAACGAGCCCCCGGTTACACGCCAGCACAGCATACACCCGACGGTTGTGAGAACCGGAGGGGGGTCAGAGCATGGAGATGTTGGAGAGACCAAGAGTGAGTGTGTTTATTTAAGTTTTTCTTCTCCTGACTCAGACAGAGAGCAGACTACAGAGGATAATGAGAAACAGATCTTTGGTGGAGAGGAAGAGGAGGGAGGGGAGAAGAGACGACAGAGACTTGGTCAAGGGGGAGAAAAAAATCAAGACAAAGTAAAAAAAAAAGAAAATGGGAAGGAGAGGGAAGAGTGACAGCCAAAAAAGGGGGGTTGTTGCGTTCATCGCCACAGGAAATAGGCCCTCTTATGTTCACTAACTGACAGTTAACACTGCAGCCCTGGTGGCCATGCAGCTGGTCTACAAATGGAGGTATGAGAGACTTTTACCAGCTCCCTCCTGGTCATGATTAGAATAACAATCATTCTGCTTTTAACCCAAATATCTGGAAAAACTTCAGTTCTGACGCCAAATTTAGCCGCCAAATGGAAAAAGGCAACTAAGATGATTGGGGGGGGGGAGAACTGTATTACTAGACTGTATGAAGAGAATGTGAAGTAAATGTGACAGAAAGAAAATCCAGAAGGAGGCAGAGGAGGGAGGCTGGAGGTTGGGCAGGGGGGATTCATGACTGACACATACAGAGTCCTATGGGGAATGAGTAACGGAGCAGCCGGGGCTGGGAAACCCACCCAAAGGCAATTAAGGGTAAAGGACGACAAAAATATTTGATGAACTTTTTTCTTCTCTCTCTGCCTCAAACGGGACAGAGGAAGGAGTCGTGGGATCTCGATGGAACTGGAATTAAAGACCAACGCTTACTGGGAGTTTTGTTGATTTTTCTTTAAGGATGATTTAAAGCTAACCGCGAAGCATCCGGTTGGATAAACTTGCAAATAAAGCGAGAAGAAGCAGCCGAAACTTTTTTTTTGTGGAGGGGGCCCGAAGCAAAACCCCGAAGAAGAAGAGGAGAAGGAAAAAGAAGGGGGATGGATAGTTTTTGCGCAATGACGCGCTGATGGGAGAAAGCTAAAACCTCTCGGAAAACCTCTGGGAAAGTTTTTTTTAATTGGTATAAATTTTTGTTTTTGTGGCGCCCTTTAAGGAGTCGCAAGAGATCGAGATCGGATCTCTGGGTCCTGATCCGGAGGACGATGGGGGCCGCGCCGGGCTCGGGCTGGGAGGAGGGCGAGTTCGAGTTCAAGCTGGTGTTTGAGGAGGACCCGCCTCAGCGGCAGATCCAGGGGCCGTCCCCGGCGCGCACAGCCGAGCCGGAGAGCTCCGTCGGCGGGGAAGAGGAAGGTGATGGCGCCCTGTTGCGGTTGGACTCCAGCAACCTCGGTTAGAGTCACAAATTCAGTTCAGGCTGCAGATAAAGAAACTGGAAGCCTTCTTAATGCATGGGAACGTTTATGCATGTTTATGCATGTTTGTGTAGTTGCATGATTCACACTAATGACGGCCTCCATCCATATGCATCCGCTAATGTGGTCTGTGTTTGTGTTTCAGGCTGCATGCGTGCCTGTTTCCCTGGGTGAATTCTCACAGCGGCTTTGTTTTTTGGTATGGTATGCATCTGCGTGCATATCTCGCCGTTTCCCTGTTTGTTGTGCGCATTTGCGCGCGTGTGCATGTGTTTGGACATGTGTGCGTGCGGCCCCAGACTCAATGTGTTTCTAATCAGCTGTGCGTGTGAGCAAAGTTAACAGCTGCCATCTGGGAAGGAACCTCAACCTCTGTGTGTACTGAGCGCACCTCCCTTCTTTCGCTCGGCCTCCATCTCCCTCTCATTTTTAACCGCAAAACTCTCACAAACACGCATCGTATCCAATCGTTTGTTTCACGCCCACACTGGCATTTAGTTGGATTACCAAACCCCAGGCATGAATGCGCAACTGCAGGAGAAGTTCAGGAGAGATGCACCAAGCTAGGAGATCAGATTCAGCCAAGTTTTACTGTTATTATCCTTCAATCTGCCATTTAGCGAAGAATAAACTTTTCTCTTCTTTATATTAAGTGACATTCTGGGTCATAAATGAACACAAATCAAATTTTTGCACTTTTATTTTCAGTTGGAGGCATACTGTACTTTGATGCATAAATGTTTAAGTATAACACCTTTATGTTAGGTTAGGTTTCACTATTTTTGCATGTTATATACAAACAAAGCAGAAGAAAGGAGACAATGCTCTGAAATGTAAAGCTGTTTCACTTTTAAAGGCAAATATACAAAGTACAGATATTCTCTCAAATTGTTAACCCAAAGGCCTTTAGAAGAGAGGAAGAGAAGGGCAATAGAAATATAATTTATTGTCTCACAGTGGGGGAAATTTTGGTGTAACAGCTGCAAAGTAACAGGCAATCGAGGCATATAGGTCCACACAAAAACAAAGGCATAAAAATATAAAACACAATTTAGCTTAATATACTGTACAGTGTTTTACAACATAAAATACTGCAAAGTTATGAAAAATTGAATACTCCAATCCGAGGAATGAGCAACTGAGTAGGAAATTTGTTTTTTTATATACAAAAATATGCATGTATATTTGTGAATGAAAAAAACAACAAAGTATTAAAAATATGTGAACAGAGATGAGCAAATACCAGCAGAAATATTGTTTAAATTGAGTAAAACTGTAGAAATATCAGCAGGATGTTGGTAGCAGTGATGGTTATAGAGTCTAACATCTACTGGGAGGAAGGATCTACAATAACGCTCTTTTGTCCACCAAGGATGCAGCAGTTAGTCACTAAAGAAGCTCTCCAGTTCAGCAACAGCTTCTCGCATGGAGTGGGACACATTGACAAAAAAATCTTAAAGAAAATAATAATTATAACTAAACATAACCCCGATTTATTGAGCCCACTGTATTCCTACTTCACTCAAACAACATCTGCTGAAAATGGAGCAACTGAATTATTTTAACCTTAAATATTTTCCCAAACAGACCCAAATCCCAAAGGTTAATGATAAAAAATGATCCACTGATAAAAGACCAGGAACCTGCCTGTTTTGTTTTAAGGCACACTGTTAAAAATTCCTGTGGAATTTACTCAAAAACCATGTAAAAGCACAACAGAAAAAATTGTAAAGGAAAAAACATAAATGTTTTGTTTATTTCACAGGAACCTTTTTAACAAAATGTTTTTGTTGTTTTTATAGCAATTATATTTGACCATAATCTGAAAATTATTCTGGCAGTAGAAAAACTACAATTTTCATTAATTGTTTTTTAAAATACAAAGCTTGTAAAATTAACATAATTTTTTTGTAGACTTAAAAGTTTATTAATGTAAATCAGCAGTGATTTAAATCACTGTAAATTAATCTACATCTTATTTTTTTGTGACGTTTGTTAGTTAATTCCTGTCATTTTTACACAAAATCCTTTTAACCACAGCTGCCAGTTTTCCTGTAAAAACTACACTTTTTTTTACAGTGTACTCTTCTACTCTGATCAGGAAGTTACTGAAAAATCAGTTTTTCACCTTATTTTTTATGAATTTTTTTAAAATATCAAAGCAAAATCTTCAACTATTTTTTGTTTCTAAATGCGTTAAGCCAGGGGCGTCCAAACTTTTTGCCATTAGGTCGGCACTTTTAAAAAAAAAAACCTGAAAAGATTTATTTCTGAAGACATATAATATACTAAATAGGTGATATTTTTTAAAAAGCAAAGTAGTCTGTTTTACAAATAGCGTCTGGCACAGTTGCTGTATTAAATAATAAGTAGATGTCTTCCAAATGTTTTCTCTTTTTTTTTGGCAACAAAGGTTTGGCAGCACTTGCTAGATTTACCAAAATGTAATAAATAAAATCAGAAACATTGTTAATAAAAGAAAAAAAAGCCTTATCTTGTACCTAAATAAATGTTTAAGAAGATTTTATTTGTCTGTAAAAATCTCGGATTAATTGCTCCATTCTCGAATTGTGGAACGAGGAGCCAAACAATATCATCCAGAGGCCCGCAAATGGCCCCCGGGCCACACTTTGGACATCCCTGCATTATGATGAAGCATGTATGTTGATGCAGGTTTTTAAATTTCATAAAAATCTAATATTTAGAGACAGATACTCTGTGAATCTGCATGGTTGTGCATTTAGCACTGTCGTCTTGCAGGAATAAATACAGATAATTTTTTAATTCATTTGTTTTTTCTTGAATTAAAAATTAACACCTTTATCAAATAAATGTCTCTTTTATGTGTGATACCCTCCAGAAAGTAACTTAATCAGTTAAATCAGAACCTTAAGTTGGTATAGGTCCAGAAAAACATGATTGGTTTATCAGTTGTAATTAAAGAAAATCTTCATTTAAGTTAAAAAGTTTAATGTTTTAGAGGTTTAAAGTCTCCATTATTCTTCTCTATTCATGCAAAATGTATTTAAACTTCTCATAAAGAACTCATACTTAATTATTTAATGACACCACATTTTTCATACTTCAGTTCAGTTTTAAATTAGCCATCAGTGCCATTTCCCAAAATCAGTTTCTTTAGCAACAGTAACCGTAGATGCAGACATCTTGAAGTAAAACGCTGATCTGTTTAGAAAACACACCTGTACTTGTGGGTAGCTGTACAAGAAATCTTTAATGCAAGACCTCAGCATGTTTATTCCGCCTGGCAATAAATTTTAACAAGTGAATTCACACTTCAAAGAAAGATTTGTTTCACATATGGAGCGAAGTCTCTTAGATGTTGGGAATGAAACGGGAATGAAAGGTTTGTGGTCGATACGTTACTTTATCCTCTCTACGCATCTGCTCAACATACAGTATGCAAACTAACTTCAAACCAAAATGAGCTGCTGAACAATTAAACGTGACAATTGATTTAAGTGGATTTTACAGCAAAACCATGGTGCTTTTACTATCTTTATAATAGTGGATTATTATTTTACTATTATATTTTATTAGATCATACCATTTCCTTTTGGTATGCTCGTGAAAATGTTTGATGCCACTGAGCAGCAGATGCAAATTTAGGCGTAATTTCTGCAAAACTGCAGAAGTCAAAATATCCTACTCCAAAAAGTAAATATGCAAATACAAAATCTAAATTATTTCTATCTTCTATTTGGATTGTGATGAATAATCTGGGGGAAATTAGATTATTGATTCGGGAAATATCAAATTTCTTTTGGATACAAAAGATGGAAATAAAATTTTATTTCAAATGTTTAAATTTGCAGTCGTTCTCCTACAACAATAACCACTGACCAGATAAATTTGTTATCGAAACTTTTCCTGCCCAATAACCATTTCCATTTTTTTTTAGCTCTTATCTGCTGGTTTTAAGTGTTAATTTATTCCTTTTTTCTTAAGGACTATTACACATAAAACAGAAACGTGTGTTTTTAACGGAGGTGGTCGTTGTGAATCGGACAAAATTAGTTAGTTTTGCACTAATTTATGCATCGAATCCTATTCCTTTAACACTGATGCGACTTTCAATAAACATAAAAAACTGTATAAAAGTACTTTTACGTTCTTAAGCCTAAAATGCATCTTATTATATTTACTCTCTATTTGCTGGAGTTGCACTGATCATCACGAAGCTCCAATTTTTGCTGATTCTGATTGTTTTCTTCTTTGCTGTAGATTATAACATATAAAATGGTTAAAATGTGATGCAGATTTTTTTGGACAGAGGAAATAGTTTTGAATCTATCTCTGAATTAAACAGTGACATGTTTATCCCCATGTCTGCATCTGAATCTAACAAAAAAGAAGAGTGCATCAAAGTATCCAATACATGCCTGACAAATTTTAAAGACAAAAAATGACTTCATTTCTTAATCTTGTGCTACTTCTGATATTGGTATTTCAGAATACCAATACCAATACCAATCGGTGTCAGCCAATTTTGTCCCGTTATTTTGGTACATCTCTATCTATTTTATCTTTTAGTTCACATTCCTGTTCAGGGATTGGTGCCAGAAATAAATACCAGTGTAGGAATAAGTGAAACAAATGGAAATGTGAGAGAAGTGATGGAGGAAAAATCGGCCTGTTCTGATCTCTAGTTGACTGATTGGTGCATCTCTATGAGTTATTTCTCAAACGTTTATTTGTTTACCTTCTCCTTTTATGACATTTTACATCTAAAAACTTGATTTATGAAAAGCTCTCACTGCATGTTTGTTAATGCCACAGTCTTCATGCATATTAGGGGTTCATTGCACAAATCCTGGCCTGATGTTTTTTAAATATCTCATACTTTGTGATCTCTCAAGGGGGCTGTAACTCTCCAGTTGGGGGTATACATTGCTTTAAAAAAAATCAGTTATTAAGATCTTTTGTACTTTAGAATAGCTTTTTATTGTGTTCAATAAGTGTTAGGTAAGCTTTCGAGGCTCATAAACTTTACTGGTCTGCACACACACATACGCCCAGATCTAAAACAAAACGTTGCCTCAGTACAGCAGCTTTAATCACTTGGAAATATTTCTTTTGCCAGGAAACATTTGAAGAGATTTCTTTTTCTCTTTTTTTTTTTTAAACCCTAACTCGTAATTTGTTGGCGGTTTCAGTTGTGTGTCCACGTTGCCCAAAATTTGCCTGCATGGCTCACCGCCATCATTGCACAACAATGCTCAGATGGAGCCTCGCTCATTACAGAAAAACCGCCGCGATGCTCCGTGAGGAAGACGGGAATTACATGTGGCCCCAAGCGGCTGTGGCCTTGTTAGGGTGGCTGTTTGAAATGAAACCCAACAAAACTTTTGGTGATTTCATGCATAAGAAAATGTTTTTTAGTGCCGGTTATAAAAAACTAGCAGCTTGGTATGCGGCTGTTAATGAGGAACGGATGAATTCGTCATCATTTTGGTCGTGATGCCATTTCTTTGATGCTCAAAAAGACAATTTTTAATAGAAAATACAACTTGGGCCTTTATGTTGTCTAAACCCCCCGAAAAATTCTATAGTAGCTCTTAAAATTGCCCACATTCCCATTAAAGTGTTTGGTTTTATTATATATCATCTTTTCTTCATATAATTTAGTATTTACCCTGCACAAGTCTGCTAAAAAAACAACAAAGCATATTAAAAAAGGTGTTAAATCTGACTGCATTTATGAGTACTACTGAACTAATACTTTGTTGAAGCAGCTTTTGGTTAAATTTCATATTTTTTGGTCTTGACTTCACAATATTTACACACCCTGTCTTGCAAAGGTTCTCCAAATCTATCAGGTTGGTCCAGTCCAAACCTTAACCCTTGTTTTATTCTTTTGTTGAAATAGCTGCATGCTTGGACTCATACAGATGCTAAAAAAATAAAATCTCTTTACATCTTTCGGAAATACTTTAGAGCCTTTTCTAAAACCAAATTTTAAAAATTCAGACACCACTTAAAATGCTTTAATGCAAACAGCTGAAGCCGTCTAGGCTCCACCGCAGAAGCTAACACAAACAGCCTTCCTTATTTACGCTCTGAGGGGTTCAGCCAATCAGCCCCAAGAAAAAATTAACGGTGCTCCTGGATTGGCTGATTTGCAAAGTTGCCCGCCTCATTCCTTTTTTTTCCCGAACTAAACGAAATTGGTGTCAAACGTTTGAGCAGAATTCTTTTTTTGCTTGTGCTGCTATCATTTTAAAGATTTTAGGCATCAGAGATACATCATCCTACATTAAAAAAATCAAACAAAATTGCTATGAATTATTTTTTATGTTGTAAACTCATTTTGACCTGGCAATTGTTTGGTTTATGTCATTATACTGACATTTATTTCACCAGATGGTGGTTGAATTAGAAAAGTTTAGGTTATCTGTCTTTGAATATCTTATAAGATCATGTTGTTCTAATAAAAACTGCAGTAAAATCAAAAATAACTGGAATGAACCCCACTTGAATGTTATAGGCTAATTTTCTTAATCTATAAAAATAATAAAAGGATTAATTGACCTGTTATCACAGGAAAATCAGCTGTGTTATCTTAATAAAAAAATAAATCCAGCCCATGATATTGATATAACTGTAATAAAACAGGCTAAATAGTTTGGTCCGCTGCTTTTGTTGGCTTGCTTTAAAAAGCCCCAGTGGGTGCGTTTTCCATACGGCAACAATTATTGAAAATTGAGGAGAACTAATGCGTAATAAATTATAAAGGCATGTTCATGTAGAAAAATTAATCCTAATTACATCAGTAATCGTGTTTACAAGATTTGGATTGAAAGTTAAGGCATCCCTTTAAAAAAAAAAAAGTATCTCAACACAAAACAGCAAAAGTAAACCAACACAAATATAGAGGTTTTTAGAAAAAATACAGGCTGCACATATAGCAAACGATCACAGACGAAATTAATATTCAGTTTTATTCCCAGTGAAAAGTAATAAAAAATGTCTGTAAACATGTGGAGGGCCATAAGTGACAAAATGTAATAATCATTAAATAATTTATTGAATTTACCATGAAATAAATAAATGTCTAAGACATTTAATACACAATAAATTCATTAAATATGTCAATAAATCACTAAATGCAAACGTATAATTAAAGTCGAGGGGCGGGGCTAACACTGTTCAACTCTGTTAGCCTAGCTTGATTCTTTGAAAATCATGGTGGCTCTTTGGAAAACTTTTACAATTAGCAACAACATAGGAGCAGGAAACTGTCTTCCAGACTATGTAGCGGAAAGAAGTTGAAGAATTGATTGTAAAATTAGTGGGGTTAACGGATCAGAATAAGCCCCGCCCCTCTGAATTAATGGGCGGGAACAAGAACCATGGAATAATTAAATACGCATTTAATTATTTTTCTGCATTAGTTACTAAAAGTTTTCATTTTTAATGATTTAATAACATCTAAAAAATTATAATTGTCTATTAAATATTTAATTAGACATTTATGTATTTAATGGTACATTTAATTACTGATTTAGGGATGCATTTATTTAATTTTGTCACCTTTGGTCCTCCAAACCATATTTTTTCCCATGTAGTCAACCTCACAGTTCATTTTTTTCAGTCATTCATTCAGGAACAGATCGCCACGTTCAGAGCCAGGCTGCTTAGGGTCCCAACACCACCAGGGGGCTCCCCAGAGCATCATTTGATTTCATTTAGTAGTGTTTTGTTCATTTTACATTGTTCAAAATTTTAAAAACAAAAGACGTTAAACCTGTTTACTGTAAATTCAGTGTTGCTTTTAAATAGTTAAATTAATATGCCACACTTAAATATCACTTTCATTTCAAAATGCAAATTAATTTGAGTGTCTTTCCTTCAGCGTAAAAATAAATAGCCATAATAACACTGATATATTGTAAGCTAATTACAAATGACACTAACAATAGTAGATATATGATGAAGTATCTGGTGTTGACATGTTGGTATAAGTGGCCCCCAAATCAAGATCTGCTCAGGGCCCCAAAAAGGCTTTGGCCGGCCCTGATCACATTTATTTAATTTTGTCACTTTTGGTCTTCCAAACCACATTTTTCCTTATATTCAACCTCACAGTTCATTTTTTTTGTTCATTCGTTAGGTACGGACAACCACTTAGCCATCGCTCATGCAGGACACTCAATCAACATCCCCAGCCCGCCGCCCTCGTCCAATCAGAGGGCAGGGATGCATTCGCCACCTCCCCGACGGGCCGCCGTCAGAGAGTTCAGCGGCACCTATGAGAGCCTGCCGGCTCGCTCCGTTCAGGTGAGACAAAAACAGTTCATGACTCACTGAACTAAACTTTTTAACTGGTTTGCTTTCCTTAGGGCTCCTACTCCACACTCTGTTTATAGTGTTTAAGATTTTTCTCTAACTTTTATTGAGTTTTATAGCTGAGAATAGGAAACTAATTCTAAAATTTACGCAGTCTCTTCAAAAATAGCTAATTCCAGATTGGAAAAACGTTGCCTGGTTTGATGAGTTCATAAATCAGCAGATCTTTGGGTCAAATGTCACCGTACACAGCTTGAAAGCATGGCTCCACCTCGCCTTGTATTAAAGGGGACCTGTTATGCAAAATTTACTTTTTGCACGTTTTTGTATTTCCGTTTGGGTTTCTACTGCTTCTAAAATCAGTCCAAGCACTTAAAAAAAAAAACAACAACAAAAAACATCAAATTGTTTTTTTGTAATAAGTTGATGACTGTTGGTGTCTGGAAAATGTTTCAAAAACTTCCCGGTTACCTGGCAACCCAAGCGGAACTTCAGCCCCGTTACTTAGCAACCGAAGCAGAGTTCCAGCATGTTTGGTCAGCTGTTTTTTCCGCTGTATGTGCTGTATAATGGCTGCTGGAAAAGACGAGTGTTTTGTCATTGACTTGCAATCCAGAAATCACTTGTTGGATTCTTGCTGGTTGTGCTGGAGGTTCTACTTCTGCTTTTCAAACATGTAATTGCACATCTGTTTGCAGCCATTTTCATGTGCGACTGTAAATGTTGAGTTGGGGGGGGGGGTGTGGCCAGCAGCAGCTTATTTGGATTTAAAGTGACATGAGGCCCTAAAACAACTCAAAATAGGCATAACTGATGAGTCGTGAATGTTGCCTAGCTTTATTCTTAATTTATGTGACTTTTAAAAAAAAATTGTATTGAAGGGATGTTATAGAACACATTTCATCGCCCAGTTTTCTTTTTGCTTTCAATGCAATAAGAGCAGAAATATTATTCTAAAATGAGTACTGTTACATAGTATCATGCCTCTGCCATCATTGCTTCTCTCTCACACACGGTTAATAATATTCATTCATTAGCACACGATATTTTCTGCCTTTGTCTTTTTTTTTTTCCACTAATGTAACTGTACCATGTATCTTGAACTCTGTTGTAAATTAAATTTCTATAGTGTTTTGTTTTTGATTTTCTATATAAAAAAACCAAACATTTATTTTTATATTCCTCCAGGTGTCGGAGTCCTGTGTGGTTGAGTGCCCCAGCATTCAGATCACCACCATTTCCCCGGAGGATGACCCGGCGCCGCCCGTCCCCAGCTACTGGGACATGGGCAGCGGCGGCGGCTGGGACAGGGAGCGCCTCTACCTCCCCCTGCTGGACCCTTTCTCCTACCGCGACCGGTTCCCCGGCTCCCTCAGCCCCAGCCCCGCCTCCAGCCCGTCGTCCCGCGGCTGGCTCAGCCCCGCGTCCAGCTGCGACTCCCTGCTGGTGGAGGAAGAGGAGCTCAATGAGGCCAATGTTGGTTTCGGACTCTCCCCGTCCTCCAGGCCCACTTCCCCAGGAGGAAAGAAGCGCAGGAACTCTCCTCTGGCGTCTCCCTGCATCTCGCGGAGGAGCAGCTACTCGGAGGACCTGCAGGGATGCAACCTGGAGGGCGGAGAGTCCGCCTCGCAGTCGCAGGCGCTGCCCGGCAGCTGTGAGCTCAACATCCCGCAGAAAACCAGGAAGACGTCCCTGGAGCAGGTGGAAGTTCGGGGTTGTTGTTGTTGTTTTTTTTTTTTTTGAGAAAACATGGAGCCGCATTTCCATTAGCCATAAAAATGTGCAAATTGGAATTATGAAAATAAATTTGCTTTATGCAAACATGTCAATTTCGAAATAACATGTTTTTTACTAAAACGTTTTTGCTCTAGATAAAGGTCAAGAGGAAAAAAGAGGAGTAAATTTCCGGCCCCCCAAAAATCAGAATTTTCTTTTAGATCAATCTTATACATTTTCTTTCAAGCTCAGGGAAATGCTTCTGCTTGAAAAGTCGAACATTTCTGAGATTAATCTCAGACGTTTTTGAGAAAAAAAAACGTGAAAGTACGTAAAGTTTAAAATTTTTCACTTTTAAAACTCAGAAATTTCCTGTTTTTCTTTGAGAGAATTTCTGAGGTTGATCTAAAAATTTCTTGTTTTTTCTAGCAAATTTTAGATTTTTCAAATTCAGAGATTTCCTTGAATAAATTTCTGAGATTAATCTATAGAAAAAAATTTTTTTCAAATTTTTATTTTTTTTTTTACATTTTTTTTCAAACTTAGAAACTTACTTGTTTTTTCCAGAAATTTTCTGAGATTAATCTATAAATTTATGGGTTTTTGGCAGAAATGTACTCCTCCTTTTATTTTCTTCCTAACCACAACGGTCCTAAAACGCCAAAGTAAGTAGCTGGGTTTCCATTAACCATAAATTGCACAAATTGAAGTGGAAACATGGCAATTAAAATAAAAATAAAAAATTCACTCTGAGTTTTAAAAGTAAAAAGAATTTGATAGAAAAAATTCAGAAATTATTGTGGCTTGAACTCTGATTGGCTGGTAAATAAAGAGAGCTAATGCCAAGACTGAAACATTAATTTATCTCATGTAACTGTTTACATCCTGCCGTTATTTTGAAAGACGTATTGTGTTAATCATGTTTGATTTTAATTTAATTTCTTATTTAATGGAAACACAGTAATTGTGTTTTTTTACATTAGCAGAATATGAACAAAGATTTGCTCATATTTGTAATGTAAATGCAGCCAATGAGAGGTGAATCAGTTAAATAGAGACGTGTTTCGCTGCAGTTGTCTCCCAGAGAAGTGGACCAGGAGTCGGGTCTGGGCCGAAGCTCCCCCTGTCCGCTGCCGGAGACCCAGCAGCCCAGGAGAGAGCCCCCGTCTCTGGGAATGGACTACCTCCCTGTTCCCCCTGCCCTGGCCTGGGGCAGAACCAGAGCCAGCGCCCACAGTCCTCTCTTCAGGCAAGAACACATTTTATGATAAAAAACGGTGTGAGGGGTTCGGATGTCCTCTATTCAAACTGAAAAACATCCAAAAGACACTTGAGAAGTGCGTCCAACCTGCTTCAGTTTAGAGTTTCTAGAATTATTGAAATCTGATTTCAAATAGACAAAACCGTAAATCCTGCGGCGTCGCCCTGGAAAGGTCGCCAGTTCATCGGAGGGCAACAAAGAGACAGACGGGGCAAACAATCATGTACACGTTCTCACTCTTAAAGCTACAGTATGTAATCTTTAGAGGTGCACCGATTGCAGAGTTCTGCCCGATCCCTAAAAAACCTCACTTGCCGATTCAGATTTTTGGCCAATAGCATTTTTTTTTTTATCTGAAATGACGCTAAATTAGCTGGTGGGCCAGTCTGTCAGTCAAACTTCTCACCTTTTACTTAGTAACTAGTTACATTTACTCACTTGCATTTACTTGAGTAACCTTTTGGGAAAAACGTATTTCTACTCTTGCTTGAGTAAAATTTCTGGATTTTTTACCCACTGAATGAAAAACAAACATGTTTTTACCAAAATATTCACCAGACACAGATAAACACCTGCAGTTTCTGTTAAAGTTTCTTAAGTTTTTTATTGAAAGAAACTGATTTGGAAAACTTTTGTGTTGCCTGATTTTGTTATTTTCCTGTTACTGATATGAATTAATGTCATATTTGTCCTTAAAATACCAAAATTTCCACTTAACTTTCCATTTTGGTCCATCTGATTATGTCATACTTGAGTAGACTTTTTCTTTTTCTTTTTACCCAAACAAAAAATTCCTTGGACGTCTACTTTTTACTTTTACTTGAGTAAAAATATGTTGAAGTATATAATAATCTGTCAGAAACAACCAGTGCTAATTTAAAATTTTTTTATGTGCTATATATCTCACACTGGGCGTCTGCTATGCCATTATCTACGTTTTTCTGTAAAACAATAATCTTCTGTCCTTTAGGTCTAATGCTTTGCCTCCACTTGACTGGCCGCTCCCATCCCAGTTTGACCAGTATGAGCTGCGCATCGAGGTGCAGCCCCGGCCACACCATCGAGCCCACTACGAGACGGAGGGCAGCAGAGGCGCCGTCAAAGCCGCACCAACAGGACATCCTGTTGTCAAGGTGCGACCGACTTTTCCCACTCTGCAGAAAATACATCTAACTGGGATTTTACTCCGGTTTCTTTGATTTAAACCAGAAAGGTCCAAACTGTCTGAGGGATGAAATAGTCCAGTTCAAAACACTCAAATCATTTTCTTTTAATAAAATGCAGAAATTCATGTGTCTTTTATTGTTTTATCTGCTCAAATACTAAAGTAAATAATTAAATTAACTATACATTTCATATATAATTTATAAAATTAAATTTACATTATTAAATCTTATAAAGTACATTTTATGAATGTACTTTATTAAATGTGATAAAGTATATTTATCTTATTATGTAAATGTATCTACTTTAAATAAAAGACACTTGAATATTAAAAAAAGTTCCTTGGATGCAAAAAAGCTACTTTTTTAGCATCTAACATTTTGTTTATAATGTTTAGAGTAAAAAAAAAATACTTTTATATATTCATATTTTTTTGAAATTACAAAAAATAGGGGTGTGTTTTTGCATTTTTTTAGATACAAAAATCTATTTTTCATCTAAAAAGCGTACTTTTTATTTTTTAGAATCTTTATATATATATATGTATATATATATATATATATATATATATATATATATATATATACATATATATATATATATATAGTACAGACCAAAAGTTTGGACACACCTTCTAATTCAATGGGTTTTCTTTATTTTCATGACTATTTATAAGGCAATAAATCCCACTTATTAACCGGACAGGGCAACACCTATGAAGTGAAAACCATTTCAGGTGACTACCTCTTGAAGCTCATCAAGAAAATGCAGAGTGTGTGCAAAGCAGTAATCACAGCAAAAGGTTGCTACTTTGAAGAAACTAGAATATAAGGGGTATTTTCAGTTGTTTTACACTTTTTTGTTTAGTGCATATTTCCACATGTGTTATTCATAGTTTTGATGCCTTCAGTGTGAATCTACAATGTCAATAGTCATGAAAATAAAGGAAACTCATTGAATTAAAAGGTGTGTCCAAACTTTTGGTCTGTACTGTATATATTCTGATTTTTTCCCCCAAAATACCAACAAAACTAATTTTTGCATCTAAAAACAATTGGTTTTTAAGATGCAAATCATAGAAATTGTCTGAGTTTGTAATCTTATAATTATACAAAATAACAAAAAAATTCAAAAAAACTTAGGATGAATAAGAAACATATGTATTACCTAATATTTTCTTCCTCTTGTAAATTTAGGATTTTATTTGCCACAAAAATTTGTCAAACTAAAAGAAATGAAAATTTGTTATATTTCCTTTAAACTGTGGCAGGGGGCCACACAGAATTACCAAGCGGACCGTAAAAGGCCCCCAGGCTGCACTTTGGCCACCTCTGATTTAATCAGAAGTCATATTTTTTCCAGTGTTTTTGTGATAATGGAAAGGAAAGTCCCACGTGTGTCTCTCGTCACAGTGTGGTTTGTTTCTCTGTGTCCAGCTGTGCGGTTACGCAGAGAGGAAGCCGCTGTCGCTGCAGGTTTTCGTCGGAACGGCTGACGACCGCTCAATCAGGCCTCATCCTTTCTACCAGATACACAGGTACAGACCACCATCAATATAGTTAACTAAAACCAAACAAACAACTAAAACTGAAGCTGGGGAAACATTTTTTATTAGCTGAAATAAACAAAAACAGTATTTGATGGAGAAAAACTAGAACTAACTAGAACTATATCATGTATTTATAAAACTAAAACATACTAAAGTTATAGTATGTTTTGTAAATCCATTTATTAAATGTGAAATTGATTTTTTCCCCCACACAAGCAGATTATAACGCCACTCCATTCTCCTCTTTGCGGCGTTGGGAGAAAACGGCAAATACAATTTGTTGTTCAACAATAGTTAAATCTATTTTTTGAAAATGGTATTCATTAACATAATCACAATAACTAATAAAAATTAACCAAGGTACAAAAAACTATAACTAATAAAAACTAAGCTAAACCTAAACAATATTCAACTACTAAAAACTAGCAAACACACTAATTAAAACTGAGTTTGACAAGCAAAAGGTCACAATGACATGAAACTAAACTATGATGAAAAACCCACAACTACTTTAATCCTGATGCAGGGAGAACAAATTTATCTCCTTGATTCTTTTCAATTAATTAAATCTAAAAACTCCTCACAAGATGCATCATCTGACTGCAGCTTTAAATGCAGTATAACGAATCGTTTTCTGCCTCCAGGAAATATCTCCTCCCATTTTTTCTCAGCTCTAAATACAAAAATCAGACTCAGATAAATAATATCAGGATGAATTCAGGACATCACAGCTACAACTCAAGCTCATTTGAGATTTTTTGAAATATCTAGTTAGGACAAGTACTGTTTGTTTTCAATAAATAAACCTGCACTTACTTTTTAGCTGGCTTACAAATATTTAGAAAGCCATAATAAACATGTGAACAGTAATGAAGTACCTGAGGCTTTGCTGCAGAAATAATTAAAATTATGATCATTTATGGATCACTAATACAGGCATTAGAGTAATGAAGAAGAAATTTACTTTTTAAAGAATATGTGATGCTACACGTTTATGTGTCCAATTGTTTTCAAACTTATGTCACATTCTATCTGACTTTTATGTCATAGACGTCAGACATCCGTCATAATTCTGGTGCATATTAGTCTAGAAAAGGAAAATATGCATTCAACTGCAATAGAAGATTAACTTATTTTATACATCTTTAAAAAGCATTTTGGTCTAGTTTCTAGTAAAAATAAATGAGTAGATTTGACAAGACAAAACTAACTTACAAGTAACTTTTCAGCAAGATAAAGGAGCTTTTTTTTTAAGTCAATTAATCCTTAATATTGATTAAAAAAAAAGTTTTAGTTCCGATAGCAAATAATTACACTTTTATCAAGATATTTTTACCTTGTTATAAGTTAAATAGTCTGCCAGTGGTACTAGCACTAATTGACTTAAAACAAGCTCATTTATCTTGCTGAAAAGTTACTTGCAAGTTAGTTTTGTCTTATTTCAAATGTACTAACATATTTGCACTAGGAACTAGATCAAAAATTCTTGGTAAAATATGTATTTTAGCAGTGATGTCATTTAGTTTAAAGGCAATTCTAGCAAAGACTAAAGAAAATTTATGAAATTCTGAATTTACGCCTTTTGATTCCTCATGTTTTGTACTTTGCGAGATGTTTAAGACAAATCTTTGGCGATTTCACTGGCAGATTATATATAACATAAGAAAACTGTCTTGTTGTGAGTGAAATAATCTGTCTATGGAAGTAGTACATTTTAAAATAATCAATATTAAGGAATTATTGACTTCAAACAAGCTCCTTTATTTTGCTGAAAAGTTATTTGTAAGTTAGTTTTGTTTTACTTCAAGCGTAATAACATATTTGTGCTAAAAGCAAGACCAAAAATATTTGTCTTGTCTCGTAAGATTTTGTGTTTTTGCAGTGATCACCAATACGTGTCACTGAATCTTGACTGTTTTATGTGGTGATTGGTTTTTTTCCTCCTCTAACATGTAGAAAAAAAGAGTATTTTCATTTGTTTTGATGATATTTGTCAAATGAATGTTCAAAGGAAAACAGAAATATCTCGGGTAAGGTGATGTACCCAACATCTTTCTGACTTTTTGGACTTTTAATTTGAAATGTTTCTCATTGTGTAGGGTGACCGGGAAGATGGTCGGCACCGCCAGCCATGAAAGCGTCCAGGCAGGGACCAAACTGTTGGACATCCCCCTCAACCCCGAGAACAACATGACCGCCCTGTGAGTAGGAATTGAAGCCTTTAAATCTGTTTTGTGTTGCTTTGTCAAATCTTTTAGCCTACTTCATGTTGTCAGGCAGGATATGTTTAAAAGATTTCTTTATTCTTCATGTATGTTGCACTAACCAAAAAGCACTAATCATTAGCATTAGTTATTCTAAAGCTAAAGTGCTATTCCAATATGGTATTTAGCAGAAGCTAATGCTAATACCCAACTCACCATCTGTTACAACAGTATATTGACCTAAACAGGATAAAATTTGTTATTGCATGTCTACCTGCACAGAAAGTGATTCTATGGAACAGATTTTTCACTCTTGGTTTCAGTTTTATAGTTGTTGAGTTTTGCTAACAGTTTCTGATTTTGCCTAACTGAACACAGTTAGGCCTTCGGTCAGAGAGCATATAGGTAGATCTTAAAGTGTTTACTATATCTTTAATACAGAATAAATGTCTGCACTGCACCACAGGTGGACAACATGAGGAGAAGCGAAGGAACTACTGCGCAAACCCACTTCAAAATAACAGCATGAATATAAACATCTAACTACTTAACCAAAACTTCAACACAGATGTCAAACTTTATTCAAATAAAAGCTTACAAAACAACCAAGTACAGTATCACTTTAGAGTTTATTTAGGAAAAAAAACAGTTACATAGGAGGAGCTAAGTGTGCTAAGTGTTTTCACAGTTAGCTAAAGCGCTAAATGAAAAATTTAGCATTAGCTGAAGCGTGCCCACCACTATCTGTCAGAAATCAAGCCCAGATGAAAAGCTGAAATTAAGCTAAGCTTTTCAAATGAAATCTGGTTAATCAAAGCTAATTTATTATTTAATAAGGGTGCAATTACTTTTCCATGTACGTAGGGCTAAGTTGTTTTGGATATCCTTTTCTTCTCACTTCACATTTAAAATTGCATTTCACATCTCAGACTTAAAAAATATATATTTATATCTGCCTTGATTTGCTCAAATTTAGCTAAATTTTAGCTAATTTTTTTAGCTAAAATTGTTTGTGTTGCTGCCCAACATTTAAACTTAACCTGCTGCTTCTGTGAGTTAAAAAAAACAACTTATAAATATTTTTCTCTAAAGGCTATTACAATCAAAGAATATTTTCTAGATTTCTGTTAAGATATTCCAAAACATCAATTGTCCACATTTGAAGAAAGATGATTGTAAAAGTTTAAATCCTATTTTTTTCCCTTCTGTCTGAATTTCCTTACCTATGAAAAAAGTTTAAATTGTGTCTTTTTAAAATTTCTTTGTATTTTCAATATTTATGTTAAGATGCTGTCAAGATATTTTTATCACAGTGAAAATAAACATAGTATAGTTTATGAAGGATCGAAGTTTCTTCTACTTCAGAAAACATAATTTCATTTAACAATTTTGTTGTTCAGCATCGACTGCGCTGGGATTCTGAAACTGAGAAACTCCGACATCGAGCTGCGAAAAGGCGAAACGGACGTCGGGAGGAAAAACACCCGCGTGCGTCTGGTGTTTCGTACTCACCTCCCTGTAGCGCCCCCTGTGGGCCCTCCCGGGCGCGTCCTGGCTCTGCAGGTCGCCTCTTTGCCCATTGAATGCTGTAAGACGCTGCATTTTAAGTTCAACTGAATTTAAAACTTTGTTGTAATCCCACGAGAGGCCAACGTTTGTCCGTTTACCGCTTCAGCTCAGCGGTCGGCCCAGGAGCTTCCTGTCATCGAGTCCGTCAGCGTCACGTCCTGCTCGGTGGAGGGAGGCGAGGAGCTGCTGCTGAGCGGCACCAACTTCCTGCCGATCTCCAGAGTCCTCTTCATGGAGAGAGGCACCGGTATGAGTTTGACACCGACCCAAAATGACGTAGAGTTAAAAAAAAAACAAAAAAAAAAACAATGAAGTACAATTAAATAAATAAGCAAATACACCCTGGTCTATTTTGTACACAGTCAAATGCTAAGCTAGCCTTAAATAAATTAATCACATATCCTAATTTTTTGTCGTGGCTGGACTATTTAATCTCAAATATTCGATGTAGATTTTTTTTTCTTGCCGGACTGTCAGGCAAACGTTTCAGTCGCCCCCAGACATCTTCATTACGTTCTGCGACTCAAGCTTATTGAGGCTACCGCTAATTAGCTGCTAATCCGTAGCTAATTAGGATTAGCAGCTAACTAGCTACTAGCTTTTCTATCACTGGTAGGTGTAAATTATCATCAGTTGATAATAACTCACTTCTGTCGCTAACTTGTACGAGGCTGCGTGCGATCTGGGCTAAAAAGCTTGGCACTTCAACTATGTAAAATATGCAATTTTTCTTTCTTTAAAAAAATTTTTTTAATTTATTTTTTGTTATGTGTTTTGGTAAAACAGGTGGTAAATTCAATTTATAGTGGTCTTAGAAATATCTTTAAAAGTATTTGTGAAACCTGCAGAAACCCTGAGATCATTTATTTAAAGTTTTCAATTATAATTTCTGCAATTATTGCTGAATGTGGCACTTGGTGTTTGATCTCATTGGTAGATATAGCTGGACATCAATATAATGTAGCAATGATGCAATGCTACTTTATGTTTCTGAAAAATCAATCTTAGCCTTGATCTTTTCAATTTAAATAATAACTGGAGGGAATGTAACTTTAGACAAACAATTTAAAAATACTATTACTTCTACTATTAAGTTAGTCTTTAAATGTATTTTATTATGTTTTGGATTTATGTACTACAATTGTATTATTGTTTTTTATATTTATATTTGTAAGTACCCCTCAAAAATGAGATGCTACATTTCAAGGGGTTATCCTGGAAACAATTTTTTTTAAAAATTCAATAAATAAAAGCAACAACAATAATATTTTACTTTGGCATTAAAGCATCTTTTTTGTAAATTTATGATCCCAAAAATGTAGATTTAATATTTATTTTATTCTAAAGACATGCTAAAAATATTACTTGCTATATATGTTTGTTGATGTTGAGATATACTCAGTGAGATGTTTGTCAGACTAAACATTTTTATATTTCAGGCCTCTAAGTTATTTTTGTTGTTTTTTTCATCAATGTCAAGCTTTTTCAATTAAATGTATTTTGCCAAATATCAAGTTTCTCTTTGCTCTGGCACATCAGATGGGAAACTACAGTGGGAGGAGGAGGCGCATGTGGACCAGGACAACAGCAACGAGGTAATTTTACAACTTTCAATGTCTGTTGATGATCCGTCCAGGGAATACCTTTATATTTATGTCATTATAGACTTAAATATAAGTAAATGTGATATGTAAATGTGGATATATTAAATAAAAGACAATCTGATACCCATAGGTTTGTCATCTTGATTTCTAGCTTGCAACATTTTGCAGAAAAATCGCAGACTGGGTGGTGAACTCAGGACTTTCTTGCTCCATGGCAGCGGTGCTTCCACTTTGCACCACGTTGCAGTGCATAAACAGTGATAAATTGACCCAGTAATTATTGCAATAAATGATAATATTGTATAATTTTCAAGTAATATATTGATAATGGCATTATAATGCAAGTTCCAGACCAATAATGTTTAGTTTTGTGACAAAAACACTGGAACTGGAAGACATTTTATATATCCAAACTAAAAGATTGACAACCAAAACAATAAATAAAATTAAAATAAAAACCAAATACAACCAAAACCAAATTGAGTATAATGTCTCTATAAACAAAATTAAAAATAATAATCATTGGTATGAAAATTGTTATGCTATTATTCGTGGTTTGTATGGTATATTATCAGACTTCTGACTTTTGGGTGTTTTGGTGGTTTTTAATTTGAATTACCTTGAGAGAATTTGGACAAAGTTTAAAAGTGTCTCCAAAATATTTTAGTAAAACACCAGCACAATTTGTGTGCATTTTTCCTAGTAAAGTGCAAGAAACTATAATTTGAGAACTAATAAATAAAATATATATTTTTAGGTCGAGTTGAGAAACTAAAATACAAAAATAAATAAAAATTTCAAGAGGGAATCTGACACTAAAGCATTGATCTGATACTGATACTGATCTGGTATCAATATTATTGATAATCTGTAACAATTCGCCCACATTTTGCAGAAAATCCACGCCACATGTTACTTTTAACAGTGAATGTACATGCATGTAAATGCATTCTTTACTGGTTCAGTTCTTCATGTGCCCTTTTAGCAGCAAATTTGTGTCTGACACAATGGTTTAACTATTAAGCAGTAGGCAGAAAAGCATGAAATCAGATCCATAAAACTAAATCACAGCCTCAGTGGTTGAGACTCTGCCAAGATGGAGTCTAATGTGCCCAGATTAGCCTGTTAAAATCATTCTTTTGTTTGCTAAAAGCGCCACATCTGTAGGAACTAAATGGATAAAAAAGGCAAAACTATTAACAAAATGTTGTTTAAAAATTAGTCACTCGCATTTCAGTCCATTCTTTTCCCTCTGATGGAAACGTACCAAGCAGACAGAAAGGATGTATATGTCCAAAAATGTTTATACTTTTATTATATTTAGTTAGTTTTTAATTATAGACATTCAAGATTGATTTATATATATATATATATATATATATATATATATATATATATATATATATATATATACTTAAAAGTTGTCCTACATTTGTATACATACATTTAACTCCAGTTTGTTCAGTGTATGTAAATATCTGATTTCAATTATATACATGCATACCCAGTTGAAACCAGATATTTACATACACAAAATAAACTGAAGTTAAATGTATGTATGCAAATGTAGGTCAACTTTTGAATTTGTGGAAACTTACAAGAAAATATCTCTGAAAAAAATTCTCACTAAATTTTAAAATTAGCAAATAGAAATAATTTTGGTATTTCTAAATAAGATGAAACAAAAAAACGTTTGGTTTAATTTAACTTCAGACTTCAAGAAAAAAATGTGTTTGTGTCTTTTTATCTAGTGAAAGTAAATATCTTCAGGCTTTAATCTTACACTTTAAAACTTTGATTCAATATATTTAAGGTTTATTTTCTGTATTAGTTATATATTTGAACAGCGAATGTAAATGCATTCTATCATAATACGTACCTATATATGCGTGTATTTCTTGCTGCAGTGTTTGCTGTGTGTGAGGGTTCCTGCCTACAGCGACCTCTCCGTCAGTCGGCCTGTGTCTGTCAGTCTGTATGTCTCCAACGGGAAGAGGAAGCGGAGCAGCACGCACTGCTTCAAGTACCTTCCTGGTGAGCGACTCGCAGCTTTATTACTTCATCGCAACTTCATTAGTGCTCCTGATGTTTGCAGTAGCATGTAGAGATGCACTGATCCGATATTCATATCGGTGACAATGTGTCTGATCCATAAGGGCCAATCTATTCAGTCTAATTCTATGCTCTGTCCTTTGAGCGATGTCATGCGTGAATATTTATTTTTTGTTACATTTAGAACTCCTAATTGCACTTTCTAAGCCATTTGAAAGAAGGTTTATTGCAGTTTGTTTTTGTCAGTTTCGGTTTCCTAATTACACTGACTGAACAAATCAAAGTTGTCAGCTGGTTTTACCGCTGTACAATGGCTGCTGGAAAAGATAAATGGTTGTTTTTGACTTAATATGCCGAAACCACTTATTGCATTCTTTTTGGTTGTGCAGAAGGCCCCACTTCTGCTTTTCAAAGATGTATAGTTGTGTAACTGCGTATCTGTTTACATCCATTTTCACATGCGAGTGTAAATTTTGAGTTGGTGAGAATGGCCAGCATCTCATTTGAATTTAAAGTGACAGGAAGCCCTAAACAGTTCAAAATTGGCAGATATGACCAAACTAAAATCTCGTTACCTAAAAATTATTCTGTGGAAAAAATTTTATAAACATGTACAGAGACCTATTTTCAAGTCTGGATAAGTGAGGAAAACTGTAAATTTAGTATGGAAAAAAGTCTGAGTGTTCATATTTAGTTTCCTAAGATGAAAAAATAAAATTTTCAGCTTTTTATATGATGATCTTTATTTTAAGTCACATCAGAACTTTTGTTTTTTTTCTCCATCTGATTGATCTTGTTTGTTCTTGAGTTTCACTCACTCAAACATCACGCCACTTCCTTTCTGTCCTCCAGATTCTGTTACATCAGCTGCACTTAAAGTTCTTGAACTGGGTTCAAGTAGATGTCAAAGCATCAACTGATTAGAAGAATCTGTTTTAAATTTAGGAAGAACCAGCCCAGATTTCTCCAATTGTTTAAGATGTTTCCTGATTTAAATTTGTCCAGATGCTGGCAGAAAAAGTCTGGAGTTTTAAAATGGGATATTTGTAGGAACGCTGCCTTCTGCTTAATGTGCGCTGGCAAGATAAAATTAGGTCTTTTTCTATGGTTGATTTACTTTGTTAAAAGTTTCTGGAATAGTAAAATGTATAAAGAAGTTGCTGCAGGAATGGTTAGGAGTGCAAAGCACTGGTAATTTAATAAGAAAATATAATAATTTTTAACAAAAGATGAACTTACATCGACTTTTTACACACTTTAACTTGAAAATAGGTTTATTTGTTGGTTCAGCTTGTTGGTGACATAATCGAACATCTATGTTTGTGTGGATTTTGTAGAAAATAGTTAAATCAGTAACTTTTATATTCCTGTTTTCTCTCAATTTGTTTTTAACAACATACAAGGTAATTTTCATGCTTTGCTTCTCCTGTTTCTATGCAGTAGAAATTTGAGTTTTACAAGTTTAATGGTTACAATCTTTACCTCATTCTGCATATTTGAGATTTATTTGCAGCCATGTAGATAAATAAACTGATGGTGTGTGTTAAAGTTATGTCTTATATTTTACATTTGCTATAAAACCAGGTTAATAACAACATATAATTTGACTAAACTTTAAAGGGAAGTTATTATGTAAAATTCACTTTTTGCATGTTTTTCTACGCAACTGCTTCTAAAAATGCTTTTAAAAAAAGACCTAGCCGTTTGTTGGCAGTAAGTTAATGATTTTTGGTGTCTGGAAAATTTGTCTTTTCAGATACCTTTCTAATGTTGAGTCACATTTGACAGGGACTGTGCCGTTACCTAGCAACCCCAGCTAAGCCCAGCTCTGTTACCTAGCAACCAGAGCGTTTGCTCAGATGGTTTTACCGCTTTATGTGCCGTCCAATGGCTGCTGGAAAAGACAAGTGTTTTGTTGTTGACTTACCATCCAGAAACCACTTTCTGCATTCCTGTTGGCTGTGCAGGAGGCTCCACTTCTGCTTCTCAAAGATGTAAGGTTGTATAACTGTGCAGCCATTTACAACTGTAATTTCATCAGCTAGTGCAATTAGGAGTTTAACAGCCAATGTAAAATAATTAATAAAGAAACTGAAATTGACAAAAACAATAGATTGACTACCTTGGTTAAACCTGTAAAAGATAAAATACAACAAACCTTCTTTCAGATGGTTCAGAAAGTGCAGTTAGGACTTCTAAATAAAGTTTTAAAAAAAGTCAAATAAATAATAAAGCTTTAATTCGATCAGAGCAGAAAGTATAGAATTAGACAGAATAAATCTAAATAGATCAGGCGTATTGTTACCGATACCCGATCTATTTTTATCAATATTGGGACCGATACAGATAGGTCTAGCTTAAACCTGCTAATCATTGCTAACCATGGAAAACCCAGGATAAATAGAAATATTATGTAAACTAGATAATTTTCATCTGTTTTCCTCTCAGTTATGTTTAAAGAAGAGGATCCTTTGCTGTCCCGTCCCTCTGTTCCCCCTCTGGACGGGGGAACTGTGGGTCCGCCTAGAATGGACAGAGGCTTCCACGTGTCCGACGACCGCGGCCTCGGCTTCCACCTTCCCCCCTACCCCTCCACCTACTCCCCTCCCTGCCCGGCCATGAGCTACCAAGAGGAGTACTGCCCCAAACCTGACAGCGCCGTGGAGGAGCCAGTCGGGTCCAGGGCGCCACTGTCCGAGCGTAACCCCAGCTTTGAGAACCTGGAGCTGGGCTTCACTGAACTGCTCCCCCCTTTGTATCCCCGCGGTCCTCAGCCTCCGTCCCCGTCTCCTTCCCCATGGCTGGACTCCCCCTACCTGTCCTCTTCACCCTCTCCGTCCCACTCCTCCTCTCTCAGCCCGTTCCCCACTGAAAGCCCCCTCGCCAACTCCCCGCTGCCCCCAATCCCCACATCGCCTTTCCCGCAGTACTCCACTTATCCTCAGGAGCTGTGTCCCTCGCCTCCGTCCAACCCTTACCAGGACACCTGTCCGGCGCCGTACTCCCACTACGAGGGCTGGGAACCTCAGGGAAGGATGCTGGGTACGAGTCATGGGGGAGAGGGGGACGCCAAGAACCAGGAGTGTCCACTGGAGTTTACCAGCTCGGCCTCTATGCACCACATTACCTTCGAAGAAGGTGAGGCAATTATAAGAGACATGAAGAACATTTATGAAGATCTGACCAGAATCAGGGGTATTGCTGCTGAAAATTAGCAACAATGCTAAATGTAAACCAAATGTAATGACTAGCATCTGTAGCATCACAATAATGTTGACTAACGTGAATGTAGTCCATTCAGCTAAATGTAGCTATTACGTGAAAATGAGCTAAAATACTTATTTATGTGTTTGGTCACTAGATTACGGAGCCAGCTAGTGGACATGAGAAAAAATTATTTTGTGTTACGTCGCAATAAATGAGCCAATACGCCCTAATCTGTTTTGTATACAGTCACAAATGTTAATTTAAAATTGCAAATATATACACCCTCTTTGATGCAAAAAGACTTATTGAAAATGAATTTATGTTTATGTTTGTGTGTGTAAAGTTGAGATGGAACTGCACATCTTTATTAACCATTCAGACTAGCAACACAAAAAGACACAATCAAAACAGTCAGATGACCTTATTACCCTGTGAAAATAACTCACGGGGTAATAAACAGAAACTTTCTTACGGAAAGTTTCTGTTTATATTGTAGAAGGGGTGGAAGAGATGAAAAGCCCATGTTTGACCTGCTTTGCTTTTGCATTTTGCACATAGCTTTGTGGTGCATAAAACTTCATATATTTCACAAACAAGATATTAATGTATATGGAATAAACCTACTAAAACCTTATATTATAGCAGAAAATATGGTGGACTCCGTAAGAAAGACTTTCAGTATTCAGTTATGCCGCATGAACTGATCAGTACATTATTGCGAGGGAACGCAAAAGAAAAAAAAAATCCTCCATGTCCTCTAGGCGGCTCCATATAGATTGTACTGTAGACTCAAGTATACGTAGTTTTTTTTTTTTTTTTTACCCCTCCAGGGGGTCTTTTGTGGGCTCTAGTGTCCCTTATATGACAGTAGGCTGACAGGAAACGGGGAAGGAGAGGAGGGAAGACATGCGGCAAATTTCGTCGGGTCCGGGAGTCGAACCCGCGACGGCAGTGTCGAGGACTCAAGTCCTCCAAATAGGGGTCGCGCTAACCCCTACACCACCACGGCACGCCCATACATAGTTTTTTTATCATTAATATAAACAATCAACCTCAAAAAGGTACTATTATGTTTTCACAACACACACAGAAAACAAACAAAACTAAAATTACTGAGATTAATCTCAAAATCTCCACCAAATGCGTTGACAAAAATGTACTCCTTTTTTTTCTCTACCATCAATGACCCTAATGCACCGTTGTACTGGTCAGATGCAGACACAGCTATTTATTGCTATTTTAAGAAATTTTAATGGGTTTTACCTGTACATGCCTGCTCAACCCGCCCTTTGGAACATCTTGTTTTTGCCCAAAAGGAAGATTAATTTGACACCGCTGTTTTAGGATGTTTTATCAACTGATAGTCGGGTAGACTCAGTTTAATAAGGAACCAAAATTGCAACATTTGTTACACACAATTCAGATTGTAATTTTCCTCTCTTATTCTGTCTCCTCCGTAGTGTCAGAGTTCATCGGGGAGGACATCCAGGCCTACCAGTCAGGCTCGCACATGAACAACTAGTCCAGCTTGTGATGAACCCGATTTGGCGTTCAGCATCTTTTTAAATTCCCTTTGCACTTGGTATTAAGTTGGGATAACTGCAGTAGCACATAACTGACAGGGGAATCTGGTGGCAAATGTATGCAATTTTATTCCAACCACTGTTTTATAAAAGGGAAACTGATGTTTTAAAATATCTGCCAAAATAAATTATATAAGAAACTACGCTGTGTGAGTCTGGTGTCTCTTTTGGATGTTTCTTTGTAGCCTGAAACAAACAGACTTGAAAGAATGAAAGCGGAAATAATTATTGTTAGAAAAAAAGTTTTATGAATTAATTATATTGGGACCACAAAGTTTATAGCAACTACTAACTGCACAAAAATATTTTAATTAACCAAAGATGACTATTCAGCAGACTTTTTCTAGGTTGCACAATTTAAGATCCAATGTCGCCAAATAGCAGTCAGAACAAGGTTTTTGTGCAATTAATAGCTGCTGTAAACTATGTAGCATATACAATATATATAGTATATATATATATATATATATATACACTAAGGTTTGATAATTAAGTTAACCAGTTAACATGAACTGATTCTCTAAATCAGTCTCAAAATGTGCCTCAAGATGTTAAAACTGTAGCTTGTTTCTGTTCAGAAAGTTGAAGTGAAGAAGCTAAAATGGTTTTCAAAAAATTAATTACTTTCCAAATTTTACAATTCTGCAGTCGAACTAAAAGTCCTATAATTTGCTGTCTGCTTTTAAAAATAAAAAAAGCAACTGCTGAAGTTTAAACATTAGATGCAAATGTTTAAAGCCTGTAAAATCTAATTGGGATTGTAAAAATCAATTAGAAAGAAATTTAGTTTTCACAGTTTTGGTTTCAGTGGGGAGTACATTTCAATAATTTACCTTCTCATCATAACCGTACTGAAATTTCAACGACCCACTGACTGACTTACTTTTCCAACTTTGGCTCATATTCCTTTTCATTCAAAATGCTGCTGCTTGGGTCCTGACCAACACTGTAAAAATGAATTGTAAAATTATGGATTTTAAACTATAGTTATTGGTCTGCGAGGCACTGGAAGATCTTGGAGCAAAAGAGATAGGTTGCCGGTTCGAACCTCGCTCTGTCCAGTATGATGTTTCTCTTTAGCATAAGAAGCTAATTAAAAGTAAAAACTAACCTAAAATGTTGTTAGAAATGTGAAAGCACCCTTATATTTGCACATAAACTATGATGCAGTTTTTTGGGTGGGGGGTTTGTAAAAGAACACATCCTGACTACTTGCATCAATTTTTACATGTTTGTCTTGTTAGGCATACTTTCCCAGTCTAAAAATATCCAAGCAAGGCCAGTCTGACATTAAATTAAAGTAAACCAAATTTCAGTCTCTACTCAGCTGTAAAAAAAAAAGTGCTTAAAATGTTTTCAATAACCAGATTTAATGGAAAAACAAAAACCTGACTTGTTTTTTCTTTCGATATACATCATTTTCCTCTTGTGCTGAATCTTGCCACTTTGTCAAATTTAGTGTTTTTGCAGTGTAATTTTGTAAAACTGTCATTTTAGGAGGAGTTAGCAGCAGATTGTGTTGAGAGATGGTGAGTTTCTGGGATAATCCAGATCCAGCATGACTATATAAGGCCTGACGCCTGCTGGAGGGTTCAAAGGTTACCCACACACCCAGTGAGTGTTTCAGTGCGTCGCCTCGAGTGAGATGGAAAACCCAACTTGTACATTTTCTGCACTTTTTTATGTATCTTATGTAGACTTAAAAATGACCAAAGAAAAACATGTAGAGCTGAAACTTGATAGAAATAGCTAAATTAATTTGATTTTTTTTAAATGATAGAATCTTACAGAAGTATTCTCACGTCTCTGTTTTATTTTTGATTCTCTTTTCATGTCCCGATTTTAATTATATTTTTATATATCTTATACTGCAACTGATTATTTCCTCATTGATTTATTTGTTCTATCATGCTATTTTTCTATGTGAAAGACCCAAACATCTGTATAGTTTTTTAATATTTTGTGTCATAATTAGAGTTAGAAAACAGCAAAAATAGAGTCATAGCACCACCTATCATCACTTTTGCCCAGAAGCAACCAGACGTTTGTATAATCTTTGTAAATTGTGTTTAATAAACATACAAAAGAAAATACCAACCCGGATTACAAGAATGTCTATCTGCATGAAAACAAATAAGACGTTTTACATTTTTATTTTAGGAAAATTGGCTTTTTCTCTGATTTTCATGAAATAACTTCAATTTCCACTAGGGGCGGTATAACTTCAAACATCACGCAAAGCTTCATTTATTTGTACTTTGCAAAATATTGAAGACAAATCTTTGGCTATTTCACTCATAACATGGGGAAAAATGTCTGGTTACAAGTGAAATAATCTGCCTGTGGAACAAGAACTTTTAAAAATGGATATTAAGGAATTATTTAGTTAAAACAAGTTCCTATATCTTGCTGAAATGTTACTTGTACTAAGCTATTTGCACTAGAAACTAGACAAAAATACTTGGAAAGAGTTTGCTTTTGCAATGTTTATGTAACAGAATTTTATTTTAACAATATTATAAATGTGTCTAAATTTGTTCATTTATTCTTTGAATTTAGTTTGTTTAGTCAACATATTGTTTCTTCCGACATTTATTGGTGTTTTATGTTCTGATTTTGACAGTTGGTGGTTTCCATAGCAACCATTAACTGACAGCTCCGCCCCCTTCTTATGTTGCCATCGCAACTGTTGTAAGTATTACAATCGGCTTTGTGTTTTCTTCACAGGTATTATATTTTAACATATATTTTAGACAAATTTAATAACACGCAACGTTTCATGAGTAATTTTGCAATGTTTTGTTTATTTTTTTAACAGTTATTATTAATTCCTGGAAATGCCAGGCATTAATCTGGTCACTGGGAGTGAGTGGGAAGGCTGCGCCCAACATGAATTATTATTATGAGTTCTCCGAGGCTGAAAATATTACAGGCAGATAAGATCAAGCAGAGAAAGGTGAACATTTACTAACTTCATACCCTAAAGCACGACATTTACTTTGACTACACCAGTTTGTTTCGGTTGACAATGTGAAGTTCATTCCTTGTTAATGTGTTGTCAAATCATTCACTGAATTATTGATTTAAGGCACAGAAAGTGTTCAAAGACAGAAAATGATCTCACAATCATGTGGTTAAATGTCCTTCAGCAACTTAGCACCACCAAAGTTAAAGGAAAGGAAAGTAGTCCTTCAAGCATCTATCGCAATCCCACTGCATGATGCTACCTCCACCATGCATGCACTGCAAAAACACAAAATCTTACCAAGTGTTTTGGTCTAGTTTCCAGTCCAAGATATATAAACACATTGGAGTTGAAATCTTTGACTTTTCAAAACCAGAAATTTCCATATTTATTCTAGAAAATTTCTGAGTTTAATCTCAAAATTTAGGAGTTTTTTTCTAGTTGATTTTCAAGTTTCCCAAATTAGAAATTTTCCTGTTTTTTCTATTAATTTTCTGAGATTAATTCCAAACTGTGAGTTTTTTCTAGTAAATGTTTGACTTTTCAGACTCAGAAATTTCCATGTTTTTTCCAAGAAAGCAATCTTTCAGATTAATCTCTTACTAAATGTTTTGGCTGACATTTACTTGTCCTTTTTTTATCTACAAGAACTGTCGTAAAACCAATGGTGGTCATCATTAGCGAGCGTTTTGGGTTTTTTTGCGGGGATCTTTTGCGCGTGGCGTCACGTTGCCAATAATCTTGTTATAAGTTGATATTACGTATGTTGAATGTTGATATTACGTAGTTCCATTGGCAGATTTTTCTCAACTATAACAAATAATTTTTCCCATGTTATAAGAGAAACTATCTGTCAGTGGAATTTGTACTTTTTATTAATATCAACTGTTTGTTCTTAACACATTTCATGGTGGAAAGTGATGTTGTTTGAGAAAATGTTGGCATTGTCTGCACCTTTCCTGACAACAGGGGTACAGTAGACTCAAGTGTTGACTGTCTCAATCTCCAGTAAGTGGCTAAAAATAGAGACACTTATACTGGGACCAGTTCTATTCCTGGGATGGGAAAGGAATGGAAGGAGGTCACTTAGCAAAGTAAACAGAGAGGTATTAATAGTATTTAGGTAATTTACTGACCTCTGTTTGTCTGTCCACACAGTTATATTCCTTATTAATTCATAATTAATTCAACAGGATAGTTTACATTCACATAATAGCCACATGGTGGCGCTGTGTAGAATAAACCTAATCTCACAAACATCAAATCAACAGATGAATAAACAGAAAAATGGAAGATTAAACGCAACGAAACATGAAATTGCAGAAGCAAGTATAAGTTACTTATTTATTATCCATCCATCCATTAGAGCGAGGCCAAAAACATTTTTTCTGTTTTGTGATTTTATTGTCATGATTACATGTTTTTTTTTATAACACTGATGTGACTTGAGGCTTGTGAAATATAAAAACATATAAAACCAACAGGAAAATAAGTGCTACTTTTATAACCTTCATTTAAGTATTTTCTCAGCAGTCCAGAACCAATGGAGCAAATGAAGAATTAATTTATCGGTAACCGATTAAAACATGTTTCCATACAGACAATAAATTTATATGTAACACATACAAGTATTAGGAGTATATAATTGTTGTGATTTTTATATTCCAGCTTGCGATGCAACTTTATGGGAAGCAAAAGCCAGCCCAGAACCTATGTTAACAAGTTGAAAATTAATTTCATTTGACTCTTCATTAACAATCGTTAAACATATTGGTTTTTAAAGGTTGTGAGAAAAATCAACAACTTTTAGTTTTGGAAAACTGTCAACAAATATAAGCTTCAAAAAGTGTATACATAAAGACTTCAAATTGCTTTTAAGTGTGACTACAGACATTTAAAAATGATCATTTTGTCCATTTGTGGCTTAAACAATAAGATATTTGACATTTGACCAACACACATCATGCAATAAGACTCTAGATTATTTACTTAGTTTTCTTTCAGACTGTTTTAACTTGGACATTTGTCTCATGTTGTTATTAGAGAAATCCATGAATTCAGACAAGGCCCACAGTACACAATATCATAATAAGTAAAGAAAACTAGTTTAATGGAAAAAAAACCCTTTCTGGATTAGATGAAACATAAAGCATGGTCTTACAAAGCAGAATGAAATCATAAAACACTTTTAAAAATAGGTAAAAATAAAGGAAAAATGTCGACATGTATAAGAAAGCTGTGTTGAGGCAGTGCATTGTATTTTGAGTTGCACAGATTCAAAGGACGATTTGTCTGATCGTATGATTTTTTTAAATGTTATTTTACTGTTTTTTGTCATTATTTCTCCAAACATTCCCTGTTATATTTAAAACAATCAAGTATCTTTACATTTGTAATTTTTAAAAATGATTCATCCTCGATTATTCTTCTGTTTAGGGTAGTTTTAGGATTTTTATATTTTTGTGGGAAATGGGACTGATCGCAAATAACGTCTCTGTTGCCCGGATGGTGGAACAAACAAAGCACAAATAAAATGGCGGCGTCTGAAGATCGTCAATTGAGCTTCGTTTGAATATTTTTCAATACAGATGCATAGTGTGGAGAAACTTAAACGATGGCTGAAACACAGAGGACTCAAAGTGAGCAGGAAAAAGGCAGCATTGGTTGAAAGGTAGCCTTTTTTCTGACTGCGGAAAGTGTTGTAGCTAACACATGCTAGCACTAAGTTACGTTTAAGTTCCTCTGCAATCGGCGTACGTTATTTGCAGTTGGCAAACAACTATTGGTGGACTTAAAACTGTACATCTTAATAACCTAAATCAGTCGACCACAAACAAAATCAGCTGTTCTTAGGTACAGACGTTTTTCCTCAACCACAGCTTATGCCTCTGGTTTATCGAAGCCAAAATGGCCACGCTTTGTGAATTTAGTAGTGTGATGCCATTTGCAATCAGTGTCATTAACCTTGGGTCAAAGACAAAATAAATCCCCTATTTCTTTGTACATCAAACTATTTTATGTTTTATTTTCAATGTGCAGCTAAAACATGACTAATGCATACTGTTAAGCTAATCTTATTTGTATGCTTTTTCAAAAAAGAAAACCTGCTATGGTTGCTTAAAATTCAGGTTGGTGGGAGCAAAATGTAAAGAGAAATACAGAAGAGGATCAGGGATACTAAAAATAACCCAAACAATTAAAATTATGACCTTTTTCTAAGAAATCTGATTTTAATCTCAGAATTCTGACTTTAAACGTTTGAGAACAAAAGGAATAATAAAAGAATAATTTTTTTTCCCAGTTGTCCTAATCATCTTCTGTACAGAAAGCCTTTAGTTTTTTAAGAAATTATATTTGTAGATGTAAACTAGACCACTGACTTTAAAGCTTTCTTGTCTAAAATCCTCATTACTGCAGTATACTTTAACTAAATTAAATTTGGCCGTGGAGTCTGAAAGAGCACACGATTTACATCCTACTTTGAGGTTAATACACCGTTTTAAAAAGCTTTTTCTTCACTGCCTTTTTGAAACAATTCATTCCTGTTTAACAACCAAAGAGTTATTTTGGATCACTTCTCCTTGTTATGATCAGAACTAGTACAGTTACAGGAAACAGACGCTTTCTTGCAGCAGTATGTTCGACAGCAGTTCTACAGCCCTGAATTAGGAGACCAAATTCAATTTCCTTTGGAGTACACTGCCTACAACGGCATATTGATGAATTGTAGAATGAAAAGAAGAGTACATTTGCAAAAAGATTTACTCCCCCCAAAATTTTGACATTAATCTCAGAAATTTTCTAGAAAAAACTAAGAAATGTCTGAGCTCCAAAGTAAAAAATTTGCAAGACAAAACTCAGAAATTTTGAGATTGATCTCAGAAATTTTCTCGAAAAAAATAAAACATTTCCAAGTTTTTTCTGGAAAATTTCTGAGATTAATCTTAATGTTTGAGTTGTTTTCTTGCAAATATTTGACTCTTCACAGGCAGAAATTTCCATGTTTTTTCTGAAGAATTTCTGAGATTAATCTCAAAATTTCAGTTTTGCATATGAAAATCTTTATTTTTCAAACTCAGAATCTATTTTGTATTTTGGCAGAAATGTACTCCTCTGTTATTATTTATCTACATGGCCCTAATACACCATTGTAACTGTCAGCCCAACTTTCTTCTCCTACAATCAGGCACTGACAAACACCAGGCGGGTGGAGTAGATGAGGTCAGCCAGGTAGAGAATAAAGTTGACCCCGGTGAGCACGGCCACCGCCATGCACTTGTCCCAAGTGCACAAGCCAACCGCGGTGCTGCAATTGTAGGGTCTCTGTTTCTGGCCGCCATTATGGGGGTCAAAGTTGAAGATCGGCCAGATGATGGTCGCTGACAGATAGAGGACGACAGCCAGCAGTGAGTAGGCGGAAAGGAAGCGGGCGAACGGAAAAGGGAGGAACCCGGTGCACTCGCCGATGCAGAGCAGGATGATGACCGCAGTCAGGATGAAGCAGATGCAGTACACCGACATGCAGTACTTCACTGAATGGTGACGGTCGTACAACACGGGTTCGCTGATGAAGACGAAGATGACGCAGGCCACGAAGGTCTCCAGGACTTTGAGCAGTCCCGGAGCGGTGGCCATGTAGCCGACGACCTCGCCCGGCCGAGCCTTGGTGAGGCTGACCTCGCTCATGTAGGTGATGGTGGCCAGGCAGGAGAAAACGGTGCACACGATGCGGAAGTCGCGGATCTCGCTTTGGTCTCCGGAACCCCTCAGGAAGTAGATGGGAAAGATGATGGAGGCCGACAGGCAGAGCAGGGCGGCGTAGCACGCAAAGGTGATGGGGAAGTTCTTCCAGGAAACGGGGGCTCTGGTCTGCAGGCCGAAAAGCTCCACCAGGATGACGAGAAGAGTCCCGGCGAAGCTGAAGGCCCAGCAGAAGATGCAAAAGTCTCCAGTGCGGAGGTAGAGTCTGGCCCCATGCAAACCCACAGAGAAGGCCACACAGGTGAAGGCAAGCGCAGCCAGCCGCGTCCAGAGCAGAGGACTGGACTTCAGGACGACAGGCATGGTGAGATTTATCGAAAGGTTTCCTTCCTGAAGCAGATTTTCACTGCCAGCCTTCAGCAAGATTGTAAGCTGTAAGAAACAAAAGAGAAAACAAGTATTTAGATAAAAACCATGTGAGCTCTGCTCTGTCATCCTACACGCTGTTTTCCCGGGCGCACAATGTTCTTATTGTTTTCATGAATGGCAGACACAACAATTCGGGGCATGAAAACCCAATTCAAAACCACAAATAAAGACTCCACTGTGGTTGCAATTGTCACAGTACATTTACAGATGAGGAACATTTCTTCTTTTAAGTGTTTGTGGAACTGAACACTGAATGTTGAACTCTGACGTTCCTCCATGACGAGCCTCCATGCTCACGTCCTCCATGATGGATGCACATTTTAAACCCCCTCAGCATGTCTGTCATGTTCTAAACACTGCCTCCCTCATGCACTCCTTTTGCGGCCATTGTAGATTGAAGAAAACAATTACATTTCCTCCAGAAACTCCGAAGTCTTCTAGAATAAACAAAAAAATTTGCAAGCTCCAAAAGTAAAATAGATTTCTAGAAAGAAACTCAGAAATTTTCTAAAAAATAAAAAACAAGAACATTTATAGGCTTCAGAAGTTAAAATTTTGCTTGAAAAAATGTTAGATTAATCAGAAATTTTCTAGCAAAACTGGAAATTTCTGAGTCTCAAAATTCAAAAATGTTCGACTTTTCAGACAGAAATTTCCATAGTTTTGCTGGAATATTTCTGAGATTAATCTTAAAATTTCTGAATATGTTTGGCAAAAATATACCCTTTCTTTCATTTTTCTATCTACAAAGGCCCTAATACGCCATTGTACTTCCCATGGAGCTAATGCACTCTTGAATTTTGAACTTCAGCCCCAGTGAAGATTACGTGAACATGTCAAAACTCCATTTGAGTTTTTGCCTAAAACGTGATGTACCTGAATCCAGTTTTTATTCTAAAGCTTCCAGACATTGTTGGAATTTCACCGTAAAATGATGCCCTTATTCATCAAAATAAGTGCACTGTGTTGCAAATGATACAATAAATGCCCACCCCTATCACAATACAACTGTTTGTGATTTGCCATTAGATTAGAAATCAGTCCCCAATTTGGCAGAAATGGCTGTACACTTCAAAAACACAAAATTTTGCCAAATATTTTGACTCCTTTGTAGTGAAAATAGTTTGGTACACTTGAAAGGCAAAACTAAAATACTTTTCAGCCAGATATAGGAGCTTGTTTTAAGTCACTAATTCTTGAATATTGATTAAAAGTACAAATTCTACTAGCAGATAATTTCATATATAGGAAGACAGTTTTCCCATGGAACAGGTGAAATAATCTTCTAGTGGAACTCGTACTTTATTATCAATATTCAGGAATTACTGACTTAAAATAAGTTCTTATATCTGCCTGGAAGTTACTTGTAAGTTACTGTTGTCTTATTTAAAGTGTATTAAGCTATTTTCACTATAAACTAAACAAAATGCTTGGTAAGATTTTGTGTTTTTTCAGTGCTGTTTTGTTTCTAACGTGGATCTACAGTATGTTCAGTTGAAAAAAGAAACACTAAAACCCAAAACTTACCGACCAGTTTGCAAAACCTAAACTTATTTAATCTGGGTAACTTAAAAGTTAAATTTCCATTTCAATGGAAATTTTTAAAGTTAAGAGGGAGTCTTATTATTCTGCACCGGCCTTTCACTCCTATTCCCCTAGTGACACCCATCGCCCATTTGGCTCCACAAGCAGTGCATTCCTAATTCCCAGTTTACACAGGGAGACAGCTATAAACAAGGATAAAATTCCTGTTTATGTTAGGCCTATTAAGCACCAACAAAAGTTTCATGGCTGTACAGTTACAATTGGAGGTGAGAAGACAAAAAAGCTAACAAAGAGGGAAGGAAATGGAGATGTGGATGTGTTAAAACTCCCTTAGGATAGGCGGGGAGGCGGGAGGGAGACGGGAGGGAGACGGGGGAAGCCCTGCACTCGGCCACAGAAGGACTCGGCGTGTAAACACAGTGATGTTGAAATAGCTGCAGAGTGAGTCAACAGTGGTCCTAGTTCCTTTCTCCACTCTCCCTCACTCTCTGCACCTCCTCCTTGATTTCTGGTCAGATTTTCCAACTTGCTTGATGCGATCCAGATGTTGCTGTCTGAACAACTGGCGACTTTGTCATATCTGCACTCCTTCCCTGCTATTTAGTAGCAGCTCCCCTCATGGTTTCCATAAGGGCTTTGCGTTATTTCCCCTCCCCTCGCCAGCTTTATAGTTGTGGCTACCAGCTCGCGTAAACCATTCAAAACATACATGAGGGTTCAGCATGGAAAAATCCAGCCCCATTCCTGTCATCACCACTGCCTTCCTGCCTGCTGCATTCAGTTAGGAAAGAAATGACACAGAGGAGAAAAAGGAAAATTGTGGAAAAAGTGTTGTTTTTTTGCAGCGCAGCACGGAAAACATTACAAGTTCACAATTTAAAAAAAGGACGTGACAGCAAGCAGGAACGAGGCGTTCAGGAAGCAACTTTCTGAGAGGTCAGGCGCGCTGTTTGTTTCGTTGTCATGACACAACATCACTTACTCAATTTGACCTGTAATCCGTTTACAGCAAAATGCATGATGGGTGAAAACACAAGACGGGCCTCTGTTGGGAAATGATACCCAGTGACAGTGAGCCAGAAAGCAAAAAAAAATCTAATTATTTAGAGTCAAACTGACCCACTGCACATAAAAAATTAAAAGCGGAGAGTTTGGAGCAAATTCCTTCATCGATAAGAAAATAATTAATTTAGAGCCAGGATATTAGAAGGGAGCTAGTTTCTATCTACTGTGCAGGGTGTGGATCTGTTCCAGGCTGTTAGTGAAGTTCAGTCCCTGACATTTAAGGTGGATGTGCTGCCTGCCACGCCCTGCTTCCTGCACCTCAACATGCAGCAACCAAACATTCACATTAAAACTTGCAGTTCATTTAATCTGCATTTTACATTATTTAGCTGCACTTTAAAATGAAAATGTGGTGCTGCTATTATATATATATCTGATGTGGAAAGCATAATGTCTGCAACTTTAATAAAGTCTGTACCCAATAGAAGAGGGGAAAAAATAATTTTTAAATAACCTGTATCCAGGTTTTTGTGATTAACCGACTAACAAATGGAATTCAAATTTTAAATGTAGCAGGTTTTTTGTTTTTCTGAAAGAATAAAATTAGTTCCTCCTCTATTTATAGCTCAATAAGGCATTCCTGAGCCTGGACCCCCTGGGGTTGACTGGGACAGCTGCATAATTAAGCAAGACAAACTGTAAGGAAATTATATCTACCAATCTACATTTAGAATAATTTTTCTCTCTTTACAATGAGAAGGTGAAGCGCCTGACATTATAGAATCACTTATAAAACCCAACTGGAGATTCAAAATAAATCTATTATTTAGTCACAGACTCGTATTTTAAAAGAAATATTTCGCGTCACCAAATTCCTTATTTCATTTTTATTTCATGAATGTCATTATCAACACCAGTCCTCTTTATACATTACAAAAATTCTGGTGTTTTCTAAATTTTAAACCCCTTAAATTGCAGTTGTATGGCTTTTAGCCTTGAAAAGTTTATTTTATTTATTATCCCAAATGGAAATGTTTTGAAAACTGTTTTTTTTTGTGTGTCAAAGTCGAAAAAAGTCAACAGAACCTGAAAGATTTCTCCAGGTGAAAAACAATCAAACGCTAAATTTCTGACCCACTGTAGTTCTTCGGGATTCATCAATTATGTTTAACTGAAAGAAGGAATGGAAAAAAATAAATATAACAGGAACAGTAATGGTGAAATTCTTAAAAAGCTTTTTGAATGGGACTCAACGGTGCAGAAAATGCACTTTGGAAACAGGCTGCTCCATTTAGTATAAAAGTCATATTAACACCTTGAAAAGAAATAATAATGAGGATTTTTCATGCAACCAGAAATACTTTATGCCATTTGTGACAGTGCAGCAAAATATATGCAGAATTAAAATAAAAAACAACAAAGACTTTTGAGTTCTTGCATTTCCACCACCCAGACTGATTTTTATTTATTAAACGTTTTTCATTCCCAGCCTTAATAAAATGTTATTTTGTTTATAGTTCATCTGACTGCTAGTCGAACTGCACACGTTGAACTAAAAATCGATCACTTTGGTGCCTCTCAGGCTGCCACACCCTTCTGCCATGCTGTTCATGAGTCTCTACACAGCACTGGAACAGATATTCATGACAAAAATCAGCTGAAATAAAAAAAATTAAACAATTAAGTTGCTGGACCTGTGGAACATTAAACAACGTAAACTTAACTTTCACCTTGTTCTACTCTTTTTGAGCTTAAAGATTGTTGCAAACACATATTTTATGTTCATTTAAATCTTATAAGCTAGCTTAAAGGTGGTATTCTTATGAATAAAAAACTATTTAAATGAGAAATCTTATCTTCCTGGGTTCACAAAAATCCCTGCATTTTGCTTCTCCTGTTAAATTTAGACGTTTCTTACCTTTTTTCCTGATGCTGGTCTCTGTTCTCCCGAGCAAGCAGAGGTATAAAGATGCAGATTGTAACTCGTCAGCCCTCTGGCTGGATTTTCCAGCCCACCCCCAGAACAGCGGCTCCACGCCCAGAAAACCAAATTAGGCTGCGAACATATGCACCATTATTCACATCTGTCTGAACTCCTCCTGCTCCTCCTACGGCGAAACGACCGGGGCCTCTGCTGCTCAACTCCCACAGAGCAAAAGTTCAGCCTCTTGCGTTTCCATGGTTACTTGCATTGGCGCTGACTGGCTGAAGTCTCCTGTTTGTAACTACAATACCACTTCACTCATCAAATGAAAGTTTTAAACTTATGAGTGTTTAAGTTTTTATTGTGAAACTTGCATAATTCTCTGTTGCGTAATATTAACACAATTGTATTTTTAACTTTTTGAACGCCACAAGCCAGATGTTTGTGAAAACAAAAAATCAACCTTATCAACATGCTGCACATCTGCAGCTTTGGTTTATTTGTATGCGTTGCCTGGCAACATTGTTAATTCACCGAAGGCCTGCTGCGTTTCCTGACTGCAAAAAAAAAGGAGGGGAAATGTTTCAGTGCACTTTCAACTTCATAAGGGCGTTAAAGCCTCCACCGAATGATATCACCCACTATTGTATCTGAAATTAGTCAGTAAAGGAAACATTAGAGCAACCATCACAACTTTTGTCATTTGTAATAAAAATGTGCAAAACTCCTTAAAATACATTAATATTTTCAACTTTATGTCACAGTGAAAACTGTCTAAAAAGTCAACTTTTTATTTATTTCATTTTGGGGGAAATGCATGTTAAGAAATAATGTTTTTATCATAAAATCCACAGGTTGGAGTTGAACTTTATAGTAAGTATCTTTGAAATATTACTATAAATTACTCTTTAAAATTGATCATACTGTGGATCACATGTGTCAAACTCAAGGCCCGGGAACCAAATCAGGCCTGCCGAAGCTTTTTATGTGGCCCTCCGGACTTTAAATTGCATCAATAAGTCCTTCCAATTTTTCACAAATCTGCAAAATTCACATAAAATGAATTTTATCCCCACATTTTTTTTTTCTGATTTTACTGACATTTTTTTCTCAAAATTGGCCAAAAATATTGAGTTTAAGTGACTGCTGGCTCAGCCTTACTTGATTTCGAGCTATAGTCCGTGATTGATGCAGCGATTAATAAAAAGTCACATTTAAAATCATACATTAGCAAAAAATTTGTTAAAAAAAAGAAATCCTTACAAATATTTCTAAATTAGCACCACAAAATTGTGGATACAAAATCAGTGTGAAAAGATGTTCAATTTTATTTAATTTTAAGAAACACTTACTGAATGCTGAAACAGATTTATTCATATTTTAACAATTTAATGGATTTTATCAATACATTCTGGCCCTTTAAGAACATTAAGATTTTTGATTTGGCCCAAAATCAAACTGAGTTTGACACCTTTGCTGTAGATGCTTTCAGTTACTCTGCTTTGACTTTGATTTCATAAAGTATATATGTTTTATTTTGTATATATGTGTGTGTACCTGGGTTTTACCATAACATTATTATGGATGTAAAGTTTGTCAAAACTGGTCTATTTATTTTTCAAATTCACTTTAGTCAAAAAGTTATTTTCTCCTGACTGTTGGTGGTTACTATAGCAACCAGTAATTGTCAGCTCGTCCCATTTTTTTGTTACCACCTGTAACTGTGGCTCAGAAACTTTCCTGGAAAAAAAAAGGAGATTAATGTTTGGCTTTTGAAACTGAAAATTTTCCAAAGGTCAATTTTATTTTATTTTTTTACGTTTGAAACTCCAAGTTTTTTCTGGTAAATTAACACATGTGCAACAGTAATGTCACTGAAAGTACGCAGTCTAAAATAAAACTATTTGTATTAAGTGGCAACGGCAGCAAAATATAGAGTATCTGTCTCTAAACAAAAAAAAATATTCTATCTTTAGTAGTCTGGTTCGGGGGGCCCGGCTGTTGGCTAGCAAACCTCTAGGTGGCGCTGCTAGATGTAACCAGTGAGCACTGAACGGCTGCGTCAGAGGTTGTGTTGTGACGTTGCAGTTCTCGGGGCCGTTCGGAAGCATTCGGAAGAGTTCGCTGGTTGCGTGCGGGCTGTTGAACATCATGGCGTCAGGAGCAGGAGATCCGTCAAGCGGACACGATGCAGAACTGGACGAATTACTGGACAGTGAGTGTTGACAGGAGGCTTGTCCTGACGGGCTGTCTTCCCGGGGATGTTAAACCGTCTGTAAAGCACAACTGGGACCCCTGGTTTGTTTTTGTGTCCGTGTCGGGGGTTCAGGTGATCGGGGAGAGCTAACATATGACCGCTGACAGTTGGAGCAGCCTTTAGTGGCCTTCAAACTGCTTTTAAAGTGGAAAAAAACTTTCATTTATATACTTAAACTTCGAAACCAGTTAGCAGCTTTGGTTGTTTAACGTAAAAAGGCCGGCCTTTATTTACTCTAAATCTGTACTTTTACTGTTTACCAACCTTTGTCTGGTGTATTTGTCATAACTTAATTGCATTATGTGTCATTTTTTAAAACTCATGTACATTTTAGGAGGCAGCAGGCTTTGAACACTGATTGCTGAAATGTCTGCCGGGACTACTGCAAACAAATTATACGTATTTTAATCTTTAATTTGTTGTTATCCGACTGTTGAATACAATTTTAATATGCAACGATCTAATTTGCAACTGTGAACTATATATATATATAATAATAATATATATTATATTTAATGTTGTATCACTGTGGTTTTAATTTAAAAATATACTGTTGCACTATAATTATTAATTATTAATGCCTTCCCTCCAGATCCATACTGGTATTGTTTTATTATTGAAAGAGTAACCCTAACCAAAAATAATTACTCTGGATACAATTTTACAGTCATTAAACTCATATGTTTCCTAGAAAAATAAACAACCAAAAAAAAAAGCTGATTTAACAAAGTAAAATGATCTATTTTTCAATAGCTACGACTGGACTCATAAAATCAAGGCATTTGAGTAGATGTTTTGATTTTTGCATCAGTTTTTATCATCTATTTATTGGTTTTTACGTGGAATAATAATCATACAGATTTTTTGAATCGTGTACCTGTAAGGTGAAATGAGCCGGATGCTGCAGCAGCTTCAGACATTTGAGCCAAATAATCAGTGTCTTCAAGGACCTCATTTAATAATAGTTTAATAGCTAAACAGCCTGTGTTGAACTGAATCAGTTGTTTAGTGCTGGGTGCGTGGTAGTGCAGATGTTAGAGCTGGTGCTTTGCAGCAAACCAAACCTGGCTTCAAATCCCAGAATTTGCATATTCTCCTCATGCTTCTGGGTTCTTTTTTCTCCCTCAGAACAACATAATCAGAAAATTACTTAGCAGTTGCTTACGTTTTTGTAAACACCCCTAATAACATGACGTTTCAAATAAACCCCAACAATATGATTGTTATTCTAAACAGCAAGTCAGTTACCATATTATAGTATTATATTTTTCTAGCAACATATGGACATTTATTTATGTAATTGTTTAACATTTTTAAAGTTTTGTTTATATCCTGAGATTTCTTCTCTGCCATCTCTTCTAATTCCTAAAAATAAATGTGTAGCCATTAGATTTGCAACTAACTTAATCTGACCTGATGTTGTCTTGTCTCTTCAGGTGCGTTGGATGATTTTGATAAAGCATCTGCTGCTTCGGCACCTGAACCTGCAGCTGCTTCATCTTCTGCCAGCAGCGGGGCAGAAAAGGTTTGTTTTAACTTCTTCATGCTCACTTTTCTCCAGCAGGTTGATTTCTCCTCCTGATAATTAGAGACTATGCTCAAGTTGGTATGTGAGAAGGTTTTTTTTCCTTTTGGATCTCTTTGCAGGGAACTATTTTACCATTAATAAATAAATAATTTAAAGGCAATTTAAATTCTTAATCTGTTACCTTTTACATATTTTTTTTGGCTTTATTACAGGATTTTAACATTTGACAGTTTATTTGACAAAACATTTTTGCAGTTCTTTAAAGTCTTAAGCACTGATTCTAAGCTGATTTTAAAAGGTTAAAGTTTGTCATGAATTTCCTGCAGTGAAAATGCAGGTAAAAATAACCTGTATGTTTATTTAAATGTTTTTTTTTTCATTCAGCCTCCTCTATTAGAGGACAGCAAACTTTTCGAGAACCTGTTTGAGGGGGACATGGCGGTCCAGGCCAGGGAGGAGTTTGAGAAGGCCATGTCCGAGCTCGCCGAGGAGGAATCAGAACTCCTGCAGCACTTCCACAAACTCTCAGAGGCTGCAGGGAAAGTTGGTAAGTGCTCTCTGAACAGTTTATTTACAGTTCCTTAGAACAGTGTTCATGTCATCTTCTTGTGCGCACCACAACTCTAAAGTAATTCAATAATGATACAAACTTGACCTGCCAGAACAGATGGTTACTGGAGATGGCCTTTATATTTTGTTAATTAAGGCAAAATTATTGTAGATTAATTAAAACCTTACTAGAATCTTATTTAGAACTGAAGGTACTTTTGTTTTTGCGTTCTCTTCTCTTTATTTATAAATAGGACCACTTGTATTCAAAGATTTTCACTTGATTGCAGACTTTGATCTACTGAAATCTTTTTAAAAATATTTTATTAGAACTCATATAAGTTTTCTAGAGACGCAGTCGGACCAGAAATAGCGGGATTAGTGATGTGATGCGCTTCACTGACATAGATTTCTTTCATCATTTTAAAATTCTAATTTTCATCCATTGTTTACGTCCAGATTTACAGTGTCTGGCTTCTTCTGGTCCAGAATTATGATGCATGTTCCACCGAATAATGACCGTTCTGACTGCAGACACTTTGAAAACAATCAGATATGTATTCGATTTAGTACCACATATGGAAGTGGCACAGATCGGATTGTTTTTGGGTGACAAGATCAGAATTGGTCTGTTCAGACTGTTCTGATCTAAAATAATTAGATCTGGGTCATATTTATCTGCTGCCTGAATATGGTGAAAGTCTAAATCTAAATCCAGCTAAGAATCTGGATCTCCGTCCAGTTTTTCTACATACACTTCAATGATTTTACAAAGAAGAAGAGTCAAAATTTCAGTCACTAGATGTACAAAGCTGTCAGAGACAAACCCCAAAACCTTCTGCAAAGCATTGGGAGGACTTGTCAAATTTTTATAAATAAAAATCTACTTCATGATTATGTGCTACTTTGCATTTGTCTATCATATAAAATCCAAATATAAAAGTACCTTGACATCGAGGTTGGAAGGTATCAAAAAGAAAAAAAATGTTTGTTCTCTCCAGGCACTGATACTGCCTCCCAGCAAGAGTTCACCTCCTGCCTTAAAGAAACTCTTCGTGGCCTGGCCAAGAATGCAGACAACCTGCAGGTGAGCGGAGTCAGAGAAAATAAATAATAGCTCTGGAAATAATCCGCAGTTTATAGGCAATGTGTTTTGTTTCAGTCGTCTGGTTTGGCTGGAGATGACCTGGTGAAAGCTCTGGAGGGTTTGGGGCTTGAAGAAGGCGGCGACGGAGGAGGAGAAGATGGAAACATCCTCCCCATCATGCAGTCCATCATGCAGAATCTCCTCTCTAAAGATGTCCTCTATCCATCTCTCAAAGAGATCACCTCCAAGGTCTGCCTCATGTCTAACAACGGATGAGGAAAATCTTCATCATGCTGTTCTATATTGATGGGAGCTGTTGTTTCCTGAACAGTATCCAGAGTGGCTGGAAACAAACAAGTCAACCCTCAGTGCTGAGGATCACCAGCGGTACCAGCAGCAGGCGAAGATCATGGGCGACATCTGTAAGCTGTTTGAGAACGAGGAAGAGGAGGCAGGGGATAAAGAGCGGACGTTCGAGAGCATCATGGATCTGATGCAAAAGGTGATGCAGCTGCAACTCATGTTACACATGTTAAAGAAATGAGCTGAAATTATAATTTAGCTTATTTATGTATTTAAAATGGTTAGATCTCTTGTTAAGGCTCAGTATATCATAAGCCTGGCGGGCCTCCAGGCTTTCCTTGTGCCCCCAAGGCTAAGCATCGTTTGTTTATTATTCAGCAGAACCATTGCCTGTCTTTTCCAGTCTACATGCTACAACTTCAGAAAATGAAGAGACAAGTCATGGATAAAAGATCCTAACATTTTGGACATCTTAATTAGGATGAAACATTATATTCTTTTTTACTGTATTTTTTAATATTTGAATTTAAACACTATCATTGGTATTATTAATAATCTTTCCCAATACCACATAATTACTTAGTTATATTTTCAAATTTCCAATCAACTTAAAATATTTAACTCAAAAACACGGTAGGCTGCTGGATTTAGCATATTTTCTAAAGAAACACATGCTAAGTGTCAACTCTTTGGTTGAAAGAAGGTTGGTGAGATTGTTTTTTTCCTAAATGTGGAGAGTAATAATGAATGCTGATCATATTTATCTGATTTTACAGCTGCAGGATCTTGGCCAGCCACCTAAGGAGTTGGCAGGCGACACGGTAAGATGATTTACAGCATCTGTTTGTTCAGTGTGTAATAAATTTATCTGGTCTTAAGGGTGTCCTGAAATGGAATCATTTTTTTCTTTCTTTCTTCCTTTCATTCTATCTTTTTCTTTATTTTATTTATTTTTTGCCAAAACAGATGATCTAGGCAATAAAAACAACACGTTTTGTCAGTTTATTTCTTTATTTATTGCCTAAAAAGATCATTTATTGGAAAAAAATTACTTTAGTCAAATAATGACTTGGGCCATTATTTTAGGAAGGTAGAAATATACATAAAAATAGCCAAAAATATGAACTTTGAGTCAGATTTTGTGATGAAAGGCATCTAAGTCAGATGTATTTACTCATGAAGGTTCCTGTTTCTGTTTCCTTTGCAGCCTCCTGGCTTTACCTTTGACATGGACTCCCTCAACCTGCCGGGAGTGGGCGGGGCCGGGGCAGCGGAGCAGTGCTCTGTCATGTGATGAAGTGGTGCGGCGGTCCATCAGAAGATCTGAAACCAAACTGTTCCTCTGTGTGTGTTTCAGCAGCAGGGAGGACTTTAGAGAGTGAAATGCGGGTCAGGAATGAGTGAGATCAGAACGCAGGTTCTGTTCATGTTCAGTGTGTAAAAACAACTGGAGGGAAACGCCCAGAAGGAAACCCAAACGCTCTCTAACACCATCAAAGATATTTGTGATAGTTAGCGGTTGCAGAAACTCCTCCGCAATTAATTTTAACATAATTTTCTGGAGAAGAAATGAGCTCAGCTGTTCTCCATGTTGATTTTACTGACTGTTTAGCCTCGTGGTGAATTCTCTCCTGACAACTCGCAGGTTTGAATGGTGCCTTTTCAAAAGCAGCTAGAGTTCAGGTTTTAGCTCTTCTGCTGCTATTCAGTTGGCTAAATCAGTCATAGTTTTAATAATGAGATAAAGATGTGGTAGTCTTGAGCAACAAAATTTTCTTTTTTTGTTTTAAACTTGAAAAATAATTAACCTGCAAGGAACTAAACAAGACCCATTCCCAGGTTTTGATGCGAAGTGACGGACCTGATTTCTGAATGGCTTTGCTGTGGTTACAGTGATGATTAGAGTGTTGAATTACTGTACGAAGTGCTTCCTGTGTGATTCCCGGTATTTTTTACATGTAGGAATAAAAACAAAATGACCACAGTGGGACTTTAGAGCGATAATCACATGTAAGGTGTCATTCTAGAAAAGGTGAGAGGAGAAGCATCATATTGTGTCACATGAAGAGGGATAAATGTGTAACGTGTGTTACACATTTTACCAAACAGTAGATGGACTGTTTGGTAACGCATCAACGCCCTGATGTTAGCCCTTTTCGGTTTGTTTATTCCAGCGAGCCACTTTTCATCAGCGACTCTTTGCCTCGTAGACAACACTTTTCCTCTGTAACAATAGAGAGAGGTCCAGAAATAACACGGCCGTGGGCCCATCTGTAACTGCACAATAAAGGGGTACTGTCAAAGGATTTAGTTATGCACTGAACAGATCAGAGGTCCATCAGAAGCAGCTGAATGAGAAGTTTTCTGTGGAGGTTTGGTCACATGGTTTGGGGTTAAAGTTAATCAGCTCTCAGGGCCGACCCTGAAAATAAACAAGATGCAACCTGTTATGACACTACTGTTTTGTAAATGTAATAAAACATTGATATGGGTATAGAAATGTGTTTTTAGTCTGTGTTTTTACTCAGTTGATTGCCTTTTTATAAGACGTCCATCCATCCATCCATCTTCTTCCGCTTATCCGGCGTCGGGTCGCGGGGGTAGCAGCTTCAGAAGGGAGGCCCAGACTTCCCTCTCCCCGGCCACTTCTTCCAGCTCTTCCGGGGGAATCCCGAGGCGTTCCCAGGCCAGCCGAGAGACATAGTCCCTCCAGCGTGTCCTGGGTCTTCCCCGGGGGCTCCTCCTGGTGAGACGTGCCCGGAACACCTCACCAGGGAGGCGTCCAGGAGGCATCCTGACCAGATGCCCCTCAACTGGCTCCTCTCGATGTGAAGGAGCAGCAGCTCTACTCTGAGTCCCTCCAGGATGACTGAGCTTCTCACCCTATCTCTAAGGGAGAGCCCAGCCACCCTACGGAGAAAACCCATTTCGGAAGTCGCTGAAACAAAATTTGTATGTTACATTTACTACATTCAGACTCAAAGCGGCCTTAAAAAACATGAGAAGAAACATCTCCATATAAAACATAAGACATACATTTGACCATTTCTGAGAGTAAATAAAGACATAAAATGTTCAAAACGTTTTCCAAGATACAACCACAATTTATTATTCATATATGCTAGTTTCATTTGTGTCACAATTAAAGGCACATTATGAAATGGGTAATTAATCTCAACCATTTAATTCTAATGTGTTTAATAAAGTACATTTTACAAAGGAAAAATACCAAAGTCTTTAATGTGACCAAATTGCATATTTTCTATAGTATCTTATAGGACAATATCAGGTAATTAGTAACTAGTTACAGTAAGTTTTACTGCACTGTGCTTTTTATTTTACTGACGTTATATTATTAAAGTAACAGTACTTTCATTTAAGTATAATTCCTGATTATACTAACCACTGTAATTTTATTGGCTGAAGAAAAAATGTTTAAAGTTTAAATTTTAAAGTTCTTTATAAAGTACTTTATATTAAAATAGTGCTACTCATACTTGAGTTCAAATTCTGGGTATTCAACCCACCTGTGTTCTTCTGAAATTTTTTTTTCCTTTTGTAAATTTTTACTTCATTCCTTAGAAAAATTGCACATAACTATATTTTTGTCTGTCTGATTACATCTTTTTCACAAAATAAGATGCTTTTATCAACCAGTTCATCAAACATTTAGTGCCAAATAGACCTATTTTTTCACTTTTACTTAACTATTTTTTTACGATTATTTTTACTTCGGCTCAAGTAATATTAAAGTAATGCTACTCTCATTTAAGTAGCATATTTAGCTATTCTAGCCACCTCCGAATATGCAGTTCTTTCCACACGTTTTATAATTGTGATCGTCGCTGTAAATCCGTATAGAAACCGGTCTTCTAGAGTTGTCATGACTGAATTTTAACCGTTGTGCTCACAGACGCTTGTCATTGCCGTTCTCTGTGTTGTATTTCTATGCGCCTCCGCCGTGGAGCTTTCTGCGTCAGATTTGCGTCGGAAGTCAGAAGCGACTACGTGTCAGGAAAACAGGAGTCGGCTAAATGGGCGAAGGCGACCAAGCCGTATGAAACAATCTTTCTGTAACATTTGAGTGGTTCCTTTTGTTAGGATTGAGACGATTTAGGGATAGTTTTTAATAATTTGTCCTGGAGATTTGAGCAGCGACGATGCTAACAAAATTTGAAACCAAGTCTGCGCGTGTGAAAGGTAAGAGTTTGCTAATAGCGGTTAGCATCGATGCTAGCCCCAGCTAGCGGGCGTTACTTTTACCAACTATGTATTCCACAAGGTGTAACGGTTAAGAAATAAAGTATTTGTCGTTTTAGTTTTGTATACGCTGTAAAGTGTTGCCATTTACTTGTGTTTAATATCTGGTTTAATGTTAAAATAACGCGACTTGCACATCTGTGTAGCTACCGCTAATGTTACTATCCAGATTGTCGACGGGGTCATGGTTATAGTTGAAAATGTATTTGTATTTCAGGTCTGAGTTTTCATCCAAAAAGGCCATGGGTTCTTGCAAGTTTGCACAATGGTGTCATCCAGCTGTGGGACTATCGGATGTGCACACTGATCGATAAATTTGATGAACATGATGGTAAATTAGCTCTTTTTAAATGTCTTGTTTTGTTGAAGTTTTGCATCGTTTTCCATACTACATTGTTATGTTCCCCACAGGTCCTGTCAGAGGAATTGATTTCCACAAGCAGCAGCCTCTTTTTGTGTCTGGAGGAGATGACTACAAAATCAAGGTGATCACTGCTTCTGTTTTGCATGAGCAGCAACACGCATATGAACCTGAAACACATGATTTAAGCAATGTTTGAATCTTTCATTGTGCTGTCATCTCTGGAAACCTTTAACATTATATCTGCTCAATCAGGTGTGGAACTACAAGCTGAGACGCTGTCTTTTTACCCTTTTGGGACACCTGGACTACATCAGAACTACGTTCTTTCACCATGTGAGTTGTTCCACAAGTTTAACACATTCTTATTCTTAACGTAGAGTAGAAATCAAATTTTTTTGTCCCTCGGTGGGTAAATTAAGTTATGACAGCAGCAAAGTGACGAGACAGTTATAGTATGCATATGTACACACAAATAGAAGTAACAATAACAGACTGTACTTTAGGGGCAAAAGAAAATACTAGGGCTGCTACTAACGATTATGTAAAAATTGGCACATTTTGTAGAATTGTCATTTAATCACCAAGCCTTCTGGGTACAACATTAGAATTTAGCAATACATTAAAAGATGCAAACAAGGAAATTCCTCTTTTAAATAAGAAAATAAACTCTTTATTGCCTAAAATACAATAAAATTGCATTCCTGTTGACTTTATTTTTGTATTACTACAAATATTTTCTCTTATGACTTTTTTCCTCATATGATTTCAACTCAATTCTAATGTGATTATTTTCTCACAATATTGTGACATTGTTTCATAATTTATTTATTTTTATTAGCTTGGCCCTGATACTTTGTCATGTAATTATGACACTGAAGCAGCAAAAGTAAAATTTCTAAAATACTCACCAAGTTCAGACCTGATCATCACATGAAAACAACATAGACATTTATAAGATCTAAAGTAATAACAGAAAACATAAAAATGAGATGGAGAGAAAAAAATTGAGTCCTGTCAGCTGCTTTAGTGAGGCTGTTTGACAATAAAACTGTTGGGTTTGTGATTCTGAGGTTCATGTAAAGTCTTTTTGAGTGAATTGTGAACGTTACTTGTAGGAATATCCATGGATTCTGAGTGCCTCAGATGATCAGACCATCCGCATCTGGAACTGGCAGTCGAGGACCTGTGTATGGTAAGCAAACTTGTACACAATTCCGTGTTTCTCAATGGTCTAGAAGAGAACTTAGACTTTTTATTAACATAAGATATTTAGAAAGCTTGCAATTTCATAAGAATTAAACAAATTTAATGATTTTTCTGCTCTATGTCTCCATCAGCGTCCTGACGGGACACAACCACTACGTGATGTGTGCCCAGTTCCACCCATCAGAAGACTTGGTGGTGTCCGCCAGTCTGGACCAGACAGTGCGAGTGTGGGATATCTCCGGTGAGGGTTTGGGAGGAGTGAAGCAGAGTGGGCAGTGGGCCGGGTTTTGGGGATGTGGGGCTCAATGGAGGAGAAAGAAGGCAGGATCAGGATGAATGTCACGTCCTGAGTGCTTTCTTTCTCATGGACTTTCAGCAGAAACACTTCTCCTTTCAGCACAGAGAAAAGACAACTATATTTTCATTCCAAACTAAAATAGTTTATTTGTGAATAAAAGATTGTCTTTGACCTGAATTTGTGCAGTACTTTTGAAGTAGTGACTTAGTGACATTAAAATAATTTCAACAAACTTCAGTTTCGAGAAGTGTTTCTGTGGCTTTGCATGCTTCTCAGACTTTGAATGTTTAACTTTGTTCTCGTTTCTTGTGTTTGCACTAACCGTAGAAGCTCTTGACTCTCATCTTTGATTTCTAAACATGTAAAGATGTGGATCTGTGACCCTTACATGTTGGACTCTTATGTACTTTCATGTATGTGTGTACTTGGCATCACTGCATTCATGTGTTTTGTGTTTGAGCTATAAACTGCATGATGTTGCAGCAGAAGTTGATTGTGCAGCCAGATTTAGCTTTAAGGAAGATTCACTTTGCATCCAAACTCATCTCACGAATAGTTTATGTTGCACCAGCTTTAACCGCTATGAGTTAATTTTCAGACTACTAATTCGATTAAACTATCTAATTTCTTTAAATAATACATAAATATTCCCATTACATGGCAAAGAAACTTGCATGTATAATTTTACAATGTTACCATTACTACTAATGCATAACAATAACTTGACTGCAAAAACACAAAATCCTTTTGCCTATTTTGTAGTGTAAATATCATAGTACACTTGAAATAAGGTTAACTTTAATTAGTAAACTGACTTTTCAGCAAGATATAGGGACTTGTTTTAAGTCAATAATTACAATTTTAACAAATTCATGTTATAAGTGGAAAAATCTGCCAGTGAATGTGGCTGAGAAACCTATCATGATATAAGCATTTCATGTCATTCTATCAATAATTGTTGATATAGATAATTATTGATTAGTTTTAAATATCTGAAATATTGCCAAACTTGTGGTGTGACCTTTCCTGTTTGATCCACTCTACGTCGTCGTTTTTTATTTTTAAGCAGTTATGGTGGAACCTTAAACTGCTTCTGCTCAAGTTACTGGGCAGGTTGTTGCTAGGTAACCAAAGAATGAGTGAGTTGCTAGGTAACCAAAGAGCAAGTGAGTCAGTTGATTCCACCAAACTGTCTTAGCTTGCTGTGAGAGATTGAGCACATAAAGCCTTTCCTCTGCCTACTTCTCCCAGAATGCTGAATATTCATAAATATTGAATATTCTTTAAGATATTTTATTTATTGATATTGATCACATCCCTATCATGATATATATTGTTTATTTATTTACTTTTTTTAAAGTCAGTGTTGATGGATTATTGACACAAAACATGTTTCTCTATATTGCTGGAAGTTACTTTGTAAGTTAGTTTTGTCTTATTTCAAGTGTTGTAAAATATTTGCATTAGAAACTAGACAACAAATACTTTGTAAGACTTTGTGTTTTGCTCTCAATATCTAATAACCCTGCATGGGGCTGAAAAATCCAGACTGAAACATGCATGTGCCTTTCTAACGGACCAACTATCATCCTCTCATTTTGGCATTCAGTGCCCAATCAGAGCACATCTTGTCCACCACCCACCCACCCCATTCAGCCTAGTCCACACACTCTGTCATCCTCGTCCCATGCTCTTCCCAGGAAACATCCACACCTGCACATTGGTTCCTACTGCCATTCCTTCCTCTATCAAGACTGTTGAGCTACCTGTTCACCACTTTGTATTAATGGGCTGAAATCAGTAATACAATCTTTGTGATGCTGTCCAATCAAATCACAGATTAATAACCCAATCAGTAGAGTTGTTGGTGGTATGGTTGTGTTGGTGCGTTTCAACCCTGTGTGTGTTCGGTAGTCCAACAATTTGCTTTTTTTATTATCTTGTTGTTTTATCATTTCCATTTAGTGTGTTTGTCTCCCTTCCTCCCATGTACTGTGATTGTGCTGTGGTTAACATGAAAATGGCGTTTCCTTCTTTGCACGCGATGCTCTGAATGATGGTTCCAGGTTTGAGGAAGAAGAACCTGTCTCCGGGTGCCGTGGAGACGGACGTGCGCGGCATCACCGGGGTTGACCTTTTTGGTGCCTCCGATGCGGTTGTGAAACACGTCCTGGAGGTAGGCAGCGACTTTCACCCACTGGATTAATGTGTAACAAATTAGAAAAATTTTAAATTTAATTATTGTAATGACTTTTATTATACAGAGCTAAATATTTCAGATGTTTTCAATTATATTTCAATTTACAGAGGCTCAGATTGTATTTAAAACTTGTACTGAAGCTACGGCATAAAAACTCATTTATTGTTCCAATGCTTTTACAAAACAGTTTTTTTAATGTTTGTTTTAGTTTAGTTTGTTTTGGTTTAGTTATCACGTGCAGCATTTTTGTAGTTTTGTATTCTTTGTAGTCATGAAAAGTATGTAGTTTTATTTTTTCTTATCTCGTAGTGGTCTTTATGAGGAAGTATCAAGGAATAGAAAAAAGGTTGCAGATTTTGTTCTTTTTTCCACAGACTAAGAGATAAAATTCAGAATTAAATGTATTTAAATTACATGTTTTATATTTAATTCAAATAAAATTCAGAAATACTTTATTGATTACAAAGGGAAATAAAATATTCCGCATTTCAACTTGGGTATTTGTCTATTTAAAAAAATAATAATTTTAGTGCTTTTGTTACTTACATAAAAACTACAAATAATGCCATTCTGTTAAAAAACAAGACATGTCAGTTTTATCTTAACTCTAGATAATTTTTGTATCCATATCTGGGGTCCAAAGTGTTGAAGCAAATGTTAAAATTAAGTTCACAAACAAGATAAGAGTATGAGATCACAAACTGTTCATTAAAGGATTAAGTTAGTGAATTATAATCCAGCCTAAGTGATACAGATTTTGAGATGAAGCTGATCTGTTAGTCCAGATTCCTTGAAAGTAGAGAAATATCTTAAGTATGTGCAGTTTAGTGTCTTTCTGATTCTCCTATTGGAGGAAGATCTGATTTGTGCGTCTGTGTGCAGGGACACGACCGTGGGGTCAACTGGGCTGCTTTCCATCCCACCATGCCGCTCATCGTGTCTGGAGCCGACGACAGGCAGGTCAAGATCTGGAGAATGAACGGTGAGCCATTTGACACTAGTTTCTATAATGTCTGCTGCACAACTACTTAAACTTAATTGCACGAGATTTGTGAAAAAATATAAAAAATCAGGGCATGTTAGGACCAGGTGATATGGCTTAAAAACAAAATCTCAGATTTTTTTTCATACCAGATGCGATTTTTTTTTTCTCTGTTTCTTTTCCAAGTAACAAATGACAGAAAATATTTTCATAAAGCAGCATCCCTTCTGCGAGTTGTACGATAAAGTATAAGGGCCGGGCTATGAAAATGTTTTTAAATTATGAGATTAAACTCATAATATTAACAGAATAAAGTCACAATTTTACCAGAAGGAGAGATGTTTGATAGTTATTGTGATCTGACAGGATGTGGCATAGATCTTTCTTCAAAATAGACAATTGTTTACACGATTGTTTCAAATTCCTGTTACTTGTAACAATATGATGCTGATGTTTTAAAAGATAAAGTATTTTCTTATCTGTAAAACTCACAAAATGTTCAACATTCCTTATTTTAAAATGTTTTCGTGTAGGTGTTTTCAAAGCTTCATCCTCCTAATATGATTTTATCCTGGTAACATTATGACTTAATTGTCGTGTTATTTTGATTCTATTGTTGTACAATTTTATTCTTGTAATTAAAAGGAAAGAAATCGAAGTCTGGCCCTATTTCTTATTATTCTGTAAAGTTAACCTGAATTCAAAGTCCAAATAAAAAAAAAGCTGTAAAAACATGCTGGTTAAACAAGATGGCCGCCCTGTAAGTGCTGACATCACTCTGAACTATGGAAACCTAACGAGAGCATTGGTGTGAAAAGAAAAAATCCAGTTTTTCCAAAAATTAAATCTCCAAAAACAAAAAATTTGATTAATGGATGAAATTAATTTATTGTCCAGCCTCAATTTCCAGTCATCCCTGGAAGATGTTTTGTCAAGGTAATACACTGAATCATCTGCAAACAGATTATTTTTGCAGATGTTTTTCTGATACTCCGCGGTCAAATAAAGTTATTTTATTTTGTTTTTAATTTTTTAACCAACAATCCAGCTTTGTTTACATTGAGTTTACTCCTAGAAATAAAATCCTTCCCTCTTTTTTTTTTTCCCCGCTCAGAGTCCAAGGCGTGGGAACTCGATACATGCCGCGGCCACTACAACAACGTTTCCTGCGCCGTTTTCCATCCGCGCCAGGAGCTCATCCTGTCCAACTCGGAGGACAAGAGCATCCGGGTGTGGGACATGTCCAAGCGGACCGGAGTTCAGACCTTTCGCCGTGATCACGATCGCTTCTGGGTGCTGGGAGCCCACCCAAACCTTAACCTGTTTGCAGCTGGTAGGCAGTGACCGCAACTTGTGTCCGGGCTCATTAAATTTAAAGTTTGTTTTTTTTTTTTTTTACGTGCGACTCGTTTCCTTCAGGTCATGACAGCGGTATGATCGTCTTCAAGCTGGAACGGGAACGTCCTGCTTACGCTGTGCATGGCAACATGCTGTACTACGTCAAAGATCGCTTCCTCCGCCAGCTGGACTTCAACAGCAGCAAGGACACTGCTGTCATGCAGCTCCGCAGGTCGGCCATTTTACTTCAAATTTTCCCAGTGCAGCTTTTTAAGGAAATTTAGGCAGATATTAAATAATAGATTTGTATTCCCTCTACCCAGTGGTTCTAAGTTTCCGGTGTTCAGCATGTCGTATAATCCTGCTGAGAACGCTGTCCTGCTCTGTACAGTACGTATCCCTCTCTGAGGACGCCTTCCTGGTCAGCACAATTGTTTTTTCATATTTTTGCTTCATGATTTGCATTTTCTTTAGAGAGCGACCAACCTGGAGAACAGTACATACGACCTCTACTCAATTCCCAAAGAAAGCGACTCCCAGAACCCTGACGGTGAAGGAAATATTAAATATTACTCCCCCTTGTGGCAAAAACTATATAATGTTTCTAAGCAAATAATTTTCATTCATTTTCTTGTTCTAATTTTGTCAATAATGTAAACATTTTGTACTTTTACTTACAGCACCAGAGGGAAAACGATCATCTGGCCTGACTGCGGTGTGGGTGGCAAGAAACCGATTTGCAGTCCTTGATCGGATGCACTCTGTGAGTCCTGTTGAGAAATGTAGAAAAAAATAGTCAAAATTAAAAGTTTGTCAAAAATTTCAAGACAACGTTATGGAAAAATTTAGACAAATGTTTGTTTTATTTTTGTCTTTTGTCTAGTTCTATAACTTGCATAAATATGCAGTGAAATCCTGCTGAATAGTGAAATTGACACTTTTATTATTATTTAATAGCTTATCTTTCTCTGTGATTAGTTACCATTTACCAGTTTAGTTGTCTTGCAGTTGTCCATAATTTAAATATCTATTTCCATTAAAAATTAACTGTATTAAATCTGAAACAAATACATGTTTAAAAAATAAACTTCATATTCAGCCTAGTTTTATGGCCCTTGTAGTAATTGTTTTTGTAATGCTCTATGCGAAGTCAAAGTACTCAGTTTCTGAAATCAGATCTCCCATTTTAGTAAAGAAATAATTATGTATTTTTGATTAAAAAAGTGGTTATCTTTGTGTCTTAAGTGCTTGTTTTAAGAAGATTATTTGTTTCTTCCCTGCAGCTTCTGATTAAAAACCTGAAAAATGAAATAGTGAAGAAGGTCCAGGTGCCAAGCTGCGAGGAAATCTTCTACGCAGGAACCGGCTCGCTGCTGCTGCGCGACGCCGACGCCGTCACGCTGTTCGACGTGCAGCAGAAACGCTCTCTGGCCACGGTGAAAATCGCCAAGGTCAAGTATGTGGTGTGGAGCTCCGACACTTCCCACGTGGCTCTGCTGGCAAAACATGGTAAATATCTAATCCCTCTGAGTTTTTATTGCTGAGATGGAAGCCATTTTGTTTTATTTTCTGAAAATCTCTTTTAGCTATTATGATCTGCAACCGTAAGCTGGAGAGTCTCTGCAACATTCATGAGAACATCAGAGTGAAGAGTGGAGCCTGGGATGAGAGCGGCGTCTTCATTTATACCACCTCCAACCACATCAAATACGCCCTAACTTCAGGGTGAGGGTTTTATTTTTTTATTTATTGTTTTGAGGTTTTCTGAAAGTTGAGCTAATATTTTAACACTAGAAGCACATTTTATTCAGTAAAGTTGAAAGGTTTTCCTTTTTTTGCCTTTCATTGGCAGATGTGGTCGATAAAATGCTTGTTCGTTACAATTTAATTATATTGCATTGGTTAAGGATATATGCAGAAGCATATTAAATTGTAATTTAGGTGTTTAATCTATTTTAAATTTGCAAACAATTTGGAAAATGAACCCAAGGTATAGATTATAGCAGTGCTTCTTAAACACTTTAGAGATTACATCAGGGTTTCTATGCAGTTTGGAAAAAGAAATTTGATTTAAATGTTTTTTAGTAGACTTTAGGAAATATTTTTATTTCTGGACATTGTGGTCTGTTTTCAGTATCTTCCTCATAGTCAGGTTTCAAATTTAAAACCTGACTTTTGTAGAAATATCTGTCATTAATTGACAGTGAAATCTTGTAGTTATATTTGAAAAGGTAGACTTTTCCTGGACTATAAGATGCTGCACAGTATAAGTTGCAAGGTCAAAAAAATGTGACATGAAGAAAAAAAGCATATGTTGCAGGACCAACAAACAATGAAAAATATGCGACTTATAGTCCAGAAAATACGGTACAAATTTAAAAATGTAATGTATTGATCTGAAAAATGTATCAGGACTCTCTAACATTGCGGTTTAATGTTTTTGTAGTGATCATGGCATCATCCGGACCCTGGACCTGCCCATTTATGTGACCCGGGTCAGAGGCAACAGTGTTTACTGTCTGGACAGGGAGTGCAGGCCTCGCGTTCTCACCATCGACCCGACTGAGTACCGCTTCAAGTTGGCTCTGGTCAATCGAAAATATGATGAGGTTTGTCTTTTTTAATTTTTGCTTTGAGTTGTTTTATTTCTAATTACTTTCCCTGAATTTTTCTGTCAAGTTTATTTGCATATCACATTTCAACAGCAAGGCAGTTCAAAGTGCTTTGCATCATGAAAACATTACAAACTCATCATACAGTCAACAGTTGTGAAAACCAATAAGACATTACATTTTGTCAAGTGCCATCGTTAAAATTATTAATACACATCAGATATGTGTGTTTCACTAATTATGGTTCAAAAGCAACTATAAGTAGTCTTGATTTAAAAGGAACTCAGTGTTTCGGCTCAATTTCAGGCTAGATTCCAGTGTTCTGGAAGTTTGTTCCAGATTTGTTGAGCATAGAAGCTGAATGCTGCTTCTCCATGTTTGGTTCTGGTTCCGGAGACGCAGAGCAGAAACAGAACCAGAAGACCTGAGAGGTTCTGGAAGGTTGCTATGACAACAGGAGATCTTTAATGTATTGTGGTGCTAAGCCGTTCAGTGATTTATAAACTAGCAACAGTATTTTTAAAGTCTATTCTCTGGGAACCAGTGTAGGGACTTTCTAACTGGGTGATGGGCTCTATCTTCCTGGTTTTAGTCAGAACACCAGCAGCAGCATCCTGGATCAGCTTAGACAAACCTGTGAAGATACTGCTGCTGTAATCAATGTGAGTAAAGATGAACACATGGATGAGTTTCTCTAGATCTTGCTGAGACATTAGTCCTCTAATCCTGGAAACGTTCTTCAGGTGATAGAAGGCTGAATTTGTAACCGTCGTTATGTGGCTCTGAATGTTCAGGTCAGATTTCAGACCTGATCACTGGTTTTTAGTTGCAATAACTGAAGCTGTGCGTTGACTCTAGATCGTTCCTCTTTAGGTCCAAAGATGATAACTTCAGTTTTGTTTCTGTTCAGCAGGTGAAAGTTTTGGCACATCCATTTATTGACTTCTGTTCGCCTTTACTGCTGTTCTTTTAGGTGCTCCACATGGTGCGAAATGCCAAACTGGTGGGTCAGTCGATCATTGCCTACCTTCAGAAAAAGGGCTACCCTGAGGTGGCGCTCCATTTTGTGAAAGACGAGAAGACTCGTTTCAGCCTTGCTCTGGAATGCGGAAACATTGAGGTGAGAAGAGTCTTTATTGGGCAAAAGTTCATGAGTTTCTAGAGAAGATGAAGCATAAATCATTTTCCTCCTGCTGTAATTTCAGGTGGCGCTGGAGGCAGCCAAGGCCCTGGATGAGCGCAGCTGCTGGGAGCGTCTGGGCGAGGCGGCGCTGCTGCAGGGACACCACCAGGTTGTTGAGATGTGCTACCAGAGGACCAAGAACTTCGACAAGCTCACCTTCCTCTACCTCATCACTGGTAATCTGGCCAAGCTGCGCAAGATGATGAAGATTGGTGAGTATTGAGAAGTTTGCTGCTCAGTTGTCTAGTAATTGTGTTAAAATGTGATTAATTTTCTAACATGTCTGCTGATTTATGTGCAGCTGAGATCAGAAAGGACATGAGCGGTCACTACCAGGCGGCTCTGTATCTGGGGGATGTCAGTGAGAGAGTCCGAATCCTGAAGAACTGCGGACAGAGTGAGTTCCTTTCTCTCACTGAGTTTTAAACATAAACTCAGCCCTTTTGTGCAAATATTTGCTCATAGTTTTACATGTTATTCCTCCAATTTATTTATATTCACATCTAGAAAGTGACTCAAATTTTAAGAACCTCAGATTAACCTAAATATACCGGATTTAAACTAGATTGTCAGGTTTAATTACAATAAATTAGTTTGTCTTCTTGTGTTGTCTTTCTAGATGGAGATACAGACAGGTTCTACCTCACTATTTGACTTTTTATGTTTAATTTAATTTAATTAATTTAACTGGCATGTACTGTTAACTGCAGCTGCACTTTGTTCCAGTTTATGCAGCAAAAATATTAAAAACAGGTTAATGTTGAGTTTGGTTTGTAATTTGTACCTAAAATAAGTATTTGACTAGAGATTAATCAAATCTGTTAAATTTTGGAAAGGTTTTTTCATTATTTAGATGTTTAATAATAAAATATATTATTATTATAATAATCTGTTATACCAATGGGTTTCAAACTTTATTTTCCGAATACCACAGCAGTAAATGTATTTTCCAAATGCTACTTTATATTAATGTCTTATCACCTTATTACAACCTGATGTTTTTCAGCTAGTAAGTAAAATTTTATTCATGTTTTTACTTACTTACTTTTACTTACTTACTTTGTAAACTATATCTTTAAAAGATATAGTTATCTTATATACAAAGTCTAGTACACAAAGAAAAACATTAAACATCAGATGGTTAATACAAAGCTATTGTAAAAGTTTGCCATTTCCTTAAAAACAATATTCTTTTTCATATCCATTGATACAGTTTGATCTGTTGAACACAATTTATGTATAAAACTCTCTGATATTTGCAGTAAAAATTGTTTATTTGCATTTATATTTGGTTACATTTCTTACACATAATATTCTAAAACCTCATTTTATTATGTTGCAGTGTTTACATTCAAAATTCAAAAATGTGCATTTCTTTTACTTTTACTAACTTAATAGTTAGTTTTGATGTAAAGCAAACATAATTATGTTAACATATTTTTACAGGTGCACAATAGTTTCATTTCTGCCTTGCAGATAATTAGGACCATTAAAAATGGCTGACAGTTTTAGAATAAAAAAAATTATACTCTGTGCTTCTGAAGTTTTTTTTTTTTAAATTTTAACAAACAGTTTTTATTTGTAATGTCTTTTTGCCTCTTTAATTGCTGTTTGCAGAGTCTCTGGCTTACCTCACTGCAGCCACTCATGGGCTGGATGAAGAGGCTGAGGCACTGAAGGAGACCTTTGACCCAGAAAAGGAGACTGTGAGTCGGCAAAGCATGATCTTTATCTTAAAACTTTCAACTTTACACTATTTGTTTGAAAAACTTTATTTCAAATCAGAAAATTCCTAGATTAGTAAGAAGCTTGATGGTTGATTTTGTGCCATGCAGGTGCCAGAGGTCGACCCTAATGCACAGCTGCTGCAGCCGCCGCCTCCCATCAACCCCCTGGACACCAACTGGCCCCTGCTCACTGTATCCAAGGGCTTCTTTGAGGGAGCCATTGCAGCAAAGGGTGAGTTATTCATAGATTTTATTCTCTAGATACGCTGCGTTGACGAAAAGAATCAATGACCCTGAGACTTTTTCACATTTTGTTGCATTACAACCACAAATAAACAAAAAAAATAACAGGAAAAAATTGAATTTGGGTTGCATTTTTCTGCTGTCTGAACATATCCACCGTTCATCGTGGTGGTGGCAGTATCATGCTGTTGCAATACTCTGTAGAAGATCCATTAATATAAAATAATGTAAATATTTAAATAATGTAAAATATATTGAAATGTGAAGCATAGCCTAGTGTGGAAAATGCATTGGGCTAAAAATATGAATCGAGGCACTTTATAAGCTGTTCCTGCCCTACATACATACATATGTTAATCAGAAGATAAAAACGTTGAAAGATTTTACTCATGCGCCTTTTCTTTCCTTCTTGAATTAAGAACAAAAAAGTTTTATTTTCATGTTTTTGTAGCTAAAATCTATAAAACCTTTCCGATTTAATAAAACTGCTAGACGAATCTGTACCAAAGTGGAGAGTACAGTAATGTTCTTAATATTGAATGTGTAAATTAATCAAACCGCTCTCAGTTAATTATGCAAATATGAAGCCAGTGATGTTTTTGTTGTAGGTAAAGCAGTTCAGATGGCTGCGGATTTGGACATGGAGGCAGCTGGAGGCGAGGGCTGGGGAGACGATGCTGAGCTCACCATGGATGAAGGTAAATCAGAAACTGTTTCTCCAAAGTTTCTTTTAGTTGATTTAAGTTTTTTGGTTCTCTATATTTACAAAATATATTTTCCCTTTTTCCTCAGACGGCTTCATTGATGCCCAGGATGGATTAGGAGATGAGGGATTGGGGAAAGAGGAAGGAGGAGGCTGGGATATTGACGAAGAAGTGGAACTTCCTCCAGAGCTGGTGAGAGGAGAAACATAATTGAATAATTGGAAGCAAGACAAAAATCATAAAATGTTTTAAATTGTTTTTTTTTCTAAACTTTCAAAGCTGAAATTCTACATCTTTTTATCAATACTAAGGTTAATTTAGTAATAAATTATTCTAGCAATTATTCTGATGAAAAATATCAGCACATTCTCCAGATTTTTTATTTAGACACATCTTGGAAAAGCACAAAAAACACAAATATATAATTTAGTTCCTTTTTTAAATAAGAAAATAAACAATTTTATTGCCTAAAATGCAACAAAATAGCATTCCTTTAGTGTAGGGTTTAAAAATACTGTCCTCTATTCTTTTTTTTTGATTTTGATAAAGAAAATGTATATGTTTCACAGAATTTGAACCAGGTGAATCTAAAACTAGCCCATTTCCTGAGTTCTGGGTAGAACATATTTACAGACAAAGAAGGTTTTTGCACCATAGATGAAAAATTAACATATTTTTTTTACATTTCTGGCTTAATTGCTGCTCTGAGTGGGAGGTTCTTGCAGCAAATAGCCATTTTTAAATTCTGTATACTTCAGTTAATGTTTAATCAATTACTAAGTTAGTTGACTAGTATTCCAGTAATCAATTAATCACGATTAATTTGATTAATCGTTCCAGGCCTGATCAATAGAGATGTTGTTTTGTTTCTGTTTTGACCCATTTTAATAAAAAGTAACATTGAATTTCACTTCCAACCATCAGGACGTTCCTCTGGGAGCAGGAGGGTCAACAGAAGATGGATTCTTTGTGCCGCCAACCAAGGGCATGAGTCCAGCCCAAATGTGGTGCAACAACTCACAGCTGCCAGTCGACCACATCCTGGCTGGATCCTTTGAAACCTCTATGAGAGTACGTTTGCATTTTTCTGTCCTCCTGCTAGCTTAATGTGCAGCAAATCCTAACATGTACTCTCCATTTGCAATAATTTTCACTAAACTAGTCATGATGTTAAAAACAATTTTTAATATTGGGACTGATACAGATATTAACATCGGATTGGCCTCTCTTTTCTTTTCACAGCTGCTCCACGACCAGGTTGGAGTTGTGAACTTTGCCCCCTACAAGTCGCTGTTCATGCAGACTCTGTCTAGAGGTCGAACCTCTTACCTGGGGCTGCCGTCTCTACCTTGTCTGCGCGGTCACCCTCAGAGGAACTGGAAGGTGCGTCTGCTGGCTATGATGTATTTCAGCTGTCCGCTGTAGATTCAGGTTCCTCCTTCTGACTCAGGTGTGTTTCTGTAGGACTGTGGGGCGAAGCAGGGACTGCCTGCTGTGGGGCTGCGCCTCTCCGACCTGATCTCTCGCCTCCAGCAGTGCTACCAGTTGACCACGGCTGGGAGGTTCGAGGAAGCCGTCGAGCGCTTCAGAGCCATCTTGCTTTCTGTTCCTCTGCTGGTGGTCGATAACAAGCAGGAGATCGCAGAGGTGAGCCAGTTGGTTCTTTTACAGGTGCTGGAAATCCTTGAACATGCTTGAATTTCAATGAGGTGTTTTCAAGGTTTGGAAAGGGCTTTACTGTCAAACTGCAGTTTTGTAGTTAAGTGCAGTGACCCTCAGTCACTCGCCGTTTTTCTTCTGGCATGGGGCTCCGCCGTCCCTCACGGATTTTTGTGCAATTCTATGGTACCTGTTAGTGTCTAGAATTTACAGGGTTTGTGTTACACGCAAACTCTGAATCTTACGTCAATGATAATATCAATAAATTTAAAAATATGATTAAATCTAGTTACTATTTTAAAATTAATCATATAAATCATACTAATTTCTACGACTAGAGTCCTAAAGAAGTTTATCACAAATGATTTTCAGAAGCAGTATTTGTGTTTGTGGGACTATAATTGCTGTGACGCAGTCGCAGCCATAATGCTGACTAATACTTAGTTCTTATTGTCACTTTTATTGTTTTTATAATAGTTCCACAAAATACTGTGATAAAACTTTAAGTCCGTATTGCTCATCATACAGTATGGTGCTGGCAAAGTTTGAAAACTTACCTTGAAAATGCTTAAAAAGTCCTTGAATTTTACAGTGTATGACCCCTGCTAATCTATAAATAAATGCATGGTTATATTCCCACCTATTTATATTTTAAAAATTTAAAACTTTGTGATTTAGGCTCAGCAGCTCATCACAATATGCAGAGAGTACATCGTGGGTCTGACCATGGAAGTTGAGAGGAAGAAGTTGCCTAAAGAAACTTTGGATCAACAGAAGAGGCTTTGTGAGGTAAAGATGTTGTGATCATACTTGATTGTTTTTTTCTTCTAAATATTCAGAAATGATTATTATTATTACTCTTTTAACTGTTTCTGTATTTTCTTGCAGATGGCTGCATATTTCACCCACTGCAACCTGCAGCCGGTCCACATGGTTCTGGTGCTGCGCACAGCTCTGAATCTCTTCTTTAAACTCCGCAACTTTAAAACAGCTGCAGGATTTGCGCGGCGCCTCCTGGAGCTCGGCCCGAAGCCAGATGTTGCACAGCAGGTTGTCACTGATTCTTTCTGGGTTTTTTTTTCATCATGTTGTCATAAATGACTCGTACTCATTCAGTGATCACCTCCCTCTCCTGTGATTTAGACCCGTAAAATCCTGGCGGCTTGTGAGAAAACCCTGACCGACACCCATCAGCTGAACTACGACCCCCACAATCCGTTTGATCTGTGCGCTGCCTCCTTTGTTCCTCTGTACCGAGGACGTCCCGTTGAGAAGTGCCCCCTCTCTGGAGCCTGCTACTGCCCTCCGTACAAAGGCCAGATCTGCAGGGTCACTCAGGTAAAGAGAGAGGAATGCGAATTTGTTAGCAAATCACCAAACTAGCTATAGAAAAACAAAGTTGCCATGAAAAAATATCAAAAGTTTAACCATTACAGCTGTTCTGTTTTCTATTTTTAAAAGAGAAAAAAGTGTAAGTCAATAAAAAATTAACATTAAGCTTTTTTATTACAGCCATCCTAATTTTGCAGCAAATATTTTGATGTAATGGATAAGGAAACATAATAGGGAATAGAGAAAACGGAACGGATAGAAAAATATGAGCCGAACAGAATATACTGATATCTACACAGCATGGAGTGAGACTAAATTAAACTTTTTTTGCTCACCCAGAAACTCGAAGTATGTGGCAAAAAGTACATAAAGGCTTTAAAAAGTGGAGTTCTACATTATATTTTTAAAATTTAAAATGCATTTCTAATTATACCAATCATGTTTAAGGCTAGAAATTAGGACTAATGCAGCATTTTAAAGCTAAAAGTCTGGGTTAATTAATGTCTCCTAGCTTACGTTAAACCCTGTGGAAAAATGCCAGTCAGCTAGGTTGTGATAGTCCTTTTATCAGCAGAAACATCAATAATGTACAATGCACAAGCTACTTTTAAAATTGGCTATATGAAACAAAATGTTTTCTGCTTGTATTATTTTTCATAGCAAACATTTAAAATTTGAAATTAAGTTGTGTAATCACAATTATGTTAACCAAAAGTAAAATGGCAGCCACAGGTAGTAGAGGTAAAAAGCCACAAACTGATTAGTACAAACTTTATATAAATGGGTTTCAATACTTACTATTTTTCCATCTATTTTTTTGTTTTCATTGTTTGTAAGTGTAAATTTGGTTTTCATTTTGTTAAATGTGCACTTGTAAAATATATAACGCAACTGAAGTGTTGACAAGATTCCATACATTTGCTTAATTTAGCTGTTTTTATCTATAGAATAGGAAAAATAATTAATCAATGGAAGGAAATAGGGTTCCTTGCTGTTTTCTTTTATCTTCTAATGTATAATTTTATATTCCAGGTGACGGAGATTGGCAAGGATGTGATCGGTCTGCGTGTGAGCCCACTCCAGTTCCGCTAAGAAGAGAAAATGTTCTGCGAAACAAATCCAACGTACCACCTACTAGCTGAACAAATGCTAACCGCTTCAGTCTTGTATCTTTACTCCATGACTTTGAAATGAATATAAAAACTGCTTTTCCTTGTCTTCTCTTCTCTTTAAGCGTATAGAAATATTACTGTTAATTTTGTTTGAGCACAAAATTAATAATTCAAAGTGTGTGGCACTGGTCCTTGCATCTGAAACTATAATAAAGTACCTGATACTGATAAAAACTGCATTGTTTGACATGTTTCTGTTGTGTTTTGCTTTTTGTAGTGAAGCTATGGTACATGAAACAGCTCTAACTTAGGTTTTTATTTCCTGAACGTGGATCTGGATTCATCAGCGACATTGAGGATGTCAATTGAACTGAGGTTACTCTATTTTTGTGAGGTCAGCAAAAACCCGAGGTCAGCAAGTCTTAAATAAATACATTTTATGCTGTTCAGTTTATTTATAAGTTTTTCGAAGTAAAGGGAACAAATCCTGATAAAAGAATCAGTTTCAGTACCTTCTATGGAGTCCGTGTTCCTCACAGACATGAATACGCGCTCCAGTGCCACTTTCAAGATGGCGTAACGACGTCTACGTATGGGCTTTTCTTAAGGGAAGCGGAACCAAAAAACCGGAACCCGGGTGTTTCCCAAATCTTCACTTCCTGTTGTGTTTTTCTGCCTTTCAAACCAGGAAGATGGATTTGTTGTCGAACAAATGGATTGTATATTTGGCATTATGTCTGTTTGTCGCTGGTAAGTTGAATTATTAGACTGTCGAGCCTGTGGCGCTTTATGTCTAGCATTAGCCGAAGTATGTCTGTCTTTTATTAGATTAGCTTGGTAGATTTCCTTGTGCCGTAGCTAGCTGGATGCTAGGCTAGTTAGCCGTAGCAACAGCTGCACTGTTTGTCTTTTAAATCTTCGTTTTGTGCAAGTTTAGGAACTGCGTTCTGGAATGGGGGTAATTTTAGTACATTTGCGTTCACATAAGACTGAAAAATGACCGTATTTTGTCTTGTCAAAGGTCAGAGATGACTTTTTAAGTCAGTCAGAAACAACGCTGAAGTCAGCTTTTGCTTTGGCACACCGGTAAGAGGCTGTTTGACCGTTCTTAAGAAATCTGAACCACCTTCCAGCTGGCTCTAACTCAAAATCCTAAATTACGTAGGATATTTATACCGGATTTATGTAATTCTGCAGTAAACAGTCACATTCCTGCGAGGACCGTACCGTTTGTGAGCGGGGAAACATTTCAAATCTGTTTATGGAAGCTCAAAGGGCCTTTGATCGAGGTTAGTCCAGAAAACATTTATTTACACACAGTTTGTGATTTTTGAATCTTAAATAAAGTACTTAGATTCGTAAAATCTGGATTGTACTGAATACATGTTACTTAAAACATGTATTCGTGTCATTATTAACATGAAGACATGTAAAAGTAAATTTAAAAAAAGCCACGTCCGCTTTTGCGACTACTTTAATTAAATTATTTAAAAATTGAATTTCTTCGCTGAAAAGTTCTGCATTGTAAACACAGAATCTTGCATATTTTTTTAAAACATTAAATGCTGGTTCTTCTTGGCATTGCTAGCAAAACAGACTATTTTGAATTATTTTAAACTATATACAATTTAAAATAATTCAGTGCAGGTTTGACCATTTTGTGATCTTTTATTTAAATATTTTGAACATTAGTATTTCAAAGAGAAAAACCCTTTAGTGAAACGCCGAATCAGAAGCGAACTTCGGCGTCGTAGTGACTTGACATCAGCGTGACTGCTCGTGATTTTCCGCGGAGATTCACTTCCACGATATCAAACTAAACTTACTGCATTTCCCCCTTTTTATTTTAAAATACAAACATCACTTTTAGAGAGTCAAAGAGTATAGTTTTTTGAACCAGGTATTTATTCCCTTTTTTTCAGAATGTACTCCGGTTATATTTTCAATTTAGAAGATGTAAAATAATAATAATAAAATTACTGCATTTTGAGCAAAAGTTATTTTACTGCCTCTTTAATTTTAAGTATATAAACTTTGTTTAAACTTTTATCTGAGGTATGGATGTTATTATGCATTTTTACGTCTACTAAATGAATGCACCTTGTTATTAATGGAGAAATAATATAATATACATTTCTGAACTGACTTTGCAATGTATTATCAAGATTCCTTTAATCTTGAGTTCTTAAGGACAATTTTTATTAGTAAAAATCTACTGTAGATTTTAAAGGGATATTTTATTTTGTTGCTATGATGCAAAATGGATTTATATCTGGACAGATGTCATCTTAAATGTAAATAAATATAGTAAATAATTTTAGGACAGCAGTAGTTTTGAAGCTATTTCTTCAAAAGGAGTTAACAAAGCTAATGTGGATTTATCTGTTTAATTGCTTAGAGGGATAAAAGGGGGGAAGTAAGGTGTTATTGTACTCTAATTTAGTTGCAATTCCAAAAAAGCAAAAAGTAAGACAAATTCATGATGTAGCTATATTCTGTTAGAGTTCCTATTCAGCCTGGAAAGCAGCAATTCAAAGTATTTCCTAGAAATGAATAAGTGTGAATAAATCATAAAAAAGTATTTGTAATTCCTGATGTTATTCCTCACTTATTGTTTAAAATATTGATCCATCTTTGCATCCAGATGTTGTTTCTGGCTCCATATTTAAAGCAAAATCTGCCAGAAATTTATATTGAAGTTTTGTATCTTTAATTTTGATCATTTTAGTAAAAGAATGACATTTTAGCAAATGTATAATGGAGCATGGTCTATACATTTTGTACAACTGGTTATTTCACTGAAAATGTCTGAAAAGGTGAATTATCTGTGTTAAATATTAAAAAAACTTATGAAAATAGTCTTCTATAATACATATAAATGTAAACTTAATTTTAGGGCTTTCTAATTATCACTTTGTGTCATTTCTCTTTGCAGGTATCAATTGTAATTCAGTGGAAAACAAAATTTACGTCAAGCTCAACTACACTGTGCCATGTGTGCGACTTCTTAATTCAACCCATCAAATAGGCTGCCAGTGTGAGTATAGCAGCACATATATGCTGCTTTAGCTGCTTCTGACATTCAAAATATATGCAAATTTATTTTTCCGCCACATAAAGTTGTTACAATTTATTTTAAATGTTTTGCCAACATCCTTATGATGTGTGCCAGCAATTACGGAGGTAATCACTGCTATTTCATTTCCTTCCATGTGACTGTTGTTGATAGAAAGAGCGCTGTAAAGATTAAAGGTCATAGTAAAACACTCCTTCCTGTGATATAAATATTCAAGGATCATAGTCTGACAAACTGTTCTTTCTGTGACACAAACATCCCCAGAATCAATGCATTTTATTGATCTTTATAGTAAATTATTTGATATAATTGAAGTCAGTTTTCAGGACGTTTATTGTTGTGTTTTTGTTTTATTGCTTTTACTAATATTTAGTTCTGCCCGTTTAGCATCTTTGTCAGGCGATGTTGGTGTGCTCCATGTACTTGAGTCAGAAGAAAACCTGGACTTTGTGCTTCGAAATGGCCGCAATCCTCCTTACATGGTCATCATGGAGTCTTCTCTCTTTACCAGGTACGGTTCACCGGTGACCCATCGCCAGAGGTCAGAAGTTTAGTAAAATGTAGACAATATGAAAATGATTCATTATTTAAACTACATTTATTACAAAATAGTGCAAACTTGGTTTTCCAGTTCAAGGTTGGAGCTTTAAAAACATTTATAAAAGAAATTGACATGACACAGTCATAAACATGAAGGAGTCTTCATGAATGTTTATGACTTTTGTCATGAAGTGACATGACTGCTTTTAATGCAAAGTTACATTAAAAGTAATGACACAGTAAGCAATAAATCAGTTAATTGTATGATAAATTAAAACAAGCTCAATAATTTCCATTTGAATGATTTATTGCTTTTCTCTCTTTCTACTCTTTTCTACAAAACCTGAATGATAAAAATCTTCAGTCTGGTGTTTTGTCTCAATTAGTCCTTTTTTCCAAAGGATAATGTTGTTTACAAAGACTTCATAATTCATGTTATTTTTTGTTTCTGTTATTTTATTTATTTATTTTGGATATTTAAAATGTCTTCCAGCATTAAATGTTCATTAGAATTTAAAGTTTATTGATTTTTGAGAATATTTTCTTGCATTATTTTGCCGTTGCCATTACATTGCCTGAAAATTGAATTTCGAGACAGTTTATCAACCTGCAAAATGTGTTATTGTGACAGGTCTAATTAAAAGTTTATTAATCGTGTCAACTTTGCGTTATTGTGGGAATAATGACATTTTAATGCAAAGTTGCATTAAATCTGGCATTAAAAGTAAATTAATAGTGTCATTATTTACCAAATAACCTTAATAAACATTCATGAAAACTCCTTCATGTGTATGACAGTGTCATGTCAATCTTATGCACACCCCTTCAAATAAAGTATTACCAAAATAATCTTACATATACTAAAAAAAAAACAATAAAAGTCAAAGGTAAAACACAAAGTCTTTTATCAACCATGTTTGCCACGTTAATTCAGTTTTATAGTAAATACGACCACAAACATCCAGTAGTTCTACTCCAGAACAAATTTTAGTGAACTTAGTTAGGAAACTTTGCAATAAAAAAACCTTTCCAAACATGTTTTTAGGAGTAGAAATGAACAAGACACACCCTGTATATATATAATTTAGTTCCTAAATTGTGTGAATTGTCGCCCGTCAGATCCGTCATGATGAAGCTGAAGAACGGCTTCAGCAGGGTGGCCGGCGTCGCCGTGGTGGAGCCCACCTCCAACCCACCGGATGGCTTCTCCCCTCACACTCGCTGTCCCAACGAGAACACAGGTGGGTCAGACGTGTTGCCATGGAAACAGAGAGGGCAAAGCGTAGGCCTGTCGCGATAAATTAATCGTATGATAAATTAAAACTACCGACATCATTTTAATTATCGCCATTATCGTCTCTTCCGGCCTTTTTCTCTTTCTGTTGATGACACCGAATGAAAAAAGGCTCAACTCCGGTGCTCTCCACTGACCCTCCTTCCTCATTTCCTTAGTGTAAAGCCCAGCGCACACAATCTTAGAGCTGTCGGCCGATTGTCGGCCCATTTTCAAAACCTGACAGACCACACATTAGCCGACAGAAATCCTAGGTATAACTGTTAATCAGGTTCGTTCCTGCCGTGTGGTGTCCAACAATGGGCACAAAATAATGGCTACAAGTTCAGTGAACTAATTTTAAAACCAGGCATTAATCAATGCTTTACTACAATCTACCTGCAATGCATGTGGCTAGTGTCAGTGTAAAGTCCTGACTGAATGAAAATCATTATAACCTATTTACGTCACGTTAACGAAGAACAGCTGAAAAGTTACCGGTTTATCAACTGCGGTAGCAATTTCGCTCCAACTCCTCCTCTTGTCATTTCTATATTCTTTGCATGTTGAATAAACATTAATGTTGTTTCCACATATCATCTCCAATGTCCGCTGGACTTCGGGTTGCGCCGTTTCAGCTGTTTGGGATTCTCCGACATAATTTCCCCTCAGAAAACACGGAGGAGAATCCGCGCTTTCTGATTGGCTACCTGTCACATTCAACAGGCTGAGTTAACGATCCCAGTCGGGAAAACCCCTGATTTAGATCGGAGCGGCAACGACGATCTACCGTAACACACCACACAATCTTAGAAAGACCAACGTTTTAAGATTGTTGTATGGGGAAAAATAGGAGCAAAAAATCATGTAGTGTGAATTATTGCATCAGGTAGTCCATGTACCCATCTTCTCTATTTTAAATCTAATTATTACTGAAGGGCAACATAAAATACAGACTTCATAATCTGCCCTCTTTTGGTTGAATGCAGTATTTATTTCCACTTTGGCTTTATGTTGTTTAGTTTTTATCAAGTACATTTTTTATTAATGGAGACTGAGAATCCATTTTGTTTTTGGTTGTTTTGTTTATTTAGTTTATCAGCTCCAGTGTGAAATATTCTTTTGAAAATAAAGTGTATCTATCTTTGGCAGGAAATCGCATGGATTATTACGTCATTTCCATTAAATCAGTGTAAAAAGATCTTCAAACAATATTATCGTTTATCGCAATAATTTTTTGAGACAATTAATCGCTCAGCAAAATTTGCTATCGTGACAGGCCTAGCAAAGCGTCAATACCAGTACTTAAGTAAAACCGAATACTTTAGGTTGAGTTCTTGGGATTATTTAGTTTTTTGTTGCAAAAGGTCAGAAAAGATGGAGTTCCAGTACTTTACTTAATGTAAGTTAAGATTAAGACATTACTCTTTTGCAGAGTTGTGTAGTAACTAGTTACATTTACTTGAGAAACCTTTTTGCAATAATGCACTTTTAGTAGAACTTTTACTACGCTGTGCTTTTTACTTTCATTTGAGTAATTTTATTATGAAGTGTTTGTACTCTTGCTTGAATAAAATTTCTGGATTTTCTACCCACTGCATGAAAAACAAACATGTTTTAACCAAAAACTCACCAGATGCAGACACAATTAGGATAATCTGGATGATTTTTATTCACTTTTCTCGCTGTCCCCCTCAGGTGTGTACTCTGAGAACTACGGTCCAGGTCTGGCCCACTGCAACACCACAAAGTGGAATCCCCTCGGCAACGGTTTATCCTACGAGGAGTTCGACTTTCCCATCTTTTCTATGAAAGACGACAATGACACACAGCTCTTACGGCAGGTAAAGACTCCAACAAATAGCTTAGATTTTATTCAATTCATAGCTGTTCTAATGTTGCTGCACAAAATGATTTCGACCTTTAATATTTTTTACTGTTTAGTGACATGAAAGTATAAATCGGTTATTAACAGGTTAGAAACACGTGAAATTGAAGTGAAGATGTTTTTTTATTGGCTGGTTTTAGAAATTATGACAAAGTCGATTTTTAGCATAAAGAAAAGACGCAGATGTTGCACAGCAACAAATTGTTTGTGAAAAACAACAAAATCCCAATAGTTTTGATCTAGTTTCTTGTGCAAACATTTTAGTATGCTTGAAATAAGACAAAAATAACTTAGAAATAACTTTTCAGCAAAAATTGGAGCTTGACTTAAGTCAATAATTCTTTAATATTGATGGAAAAATATTAGTTATAAGTGAAATAAACTGCCAGTAGAACAAGACATTTTTCATCAACATTAAGGAAGTATTTACTTAAATGAAGCTCCTATTTTTGCTGAAAAATTACCTGTAGGTTAGTTTTGTCTTATTTAAACCATACTCAGATATTTGTACTAGGAACTACACCAAAAATACTTTGTAAGACTTTGTGTTTTTGCAGTGTCGTAATCCTTACGTTGTTGTCAATGGATCAATTTTAAAGTTATTCAGCAATGGGAGGCGACAGTATTCCTGCAAGATCATAACAAGACGAAGAAAGATAATAGAAATAAAGCACAACTTTAAGCTGCGGCTTTTTGTGAAGCATTGACTGCAGCTTCTGTAGAGAAGTCTGTTTAAATGCTGAATCAGGAGTGGTGGGACAATGATCTGATGCACTTCAGTGATGCAGACCTCTTTCATAATTTTGATTATTTTAATTTCCAGCCATTGTTTATGTCCAGATTTATGGAGTCTGGCTTCTTCTGGTGCAGAATTATGAAGCATGTCTCACATCAGTGACGTAAAATTTGGATAAAATGTGACCGTTTCGACTGCAAATTTAGCACCATGTATGGAAGTACCTTGATTCTGATTTTTTTCTGGGTAAAAGTGTCATTCAGATTGCTGTGAAAAAGTCTGATTTGTATCGTATTTCCCTTCTGCGTGAGAAACTACAAAGAAATTGTGTTTTCTGTCTACTTCTTTGGACACAAACCCACAGTTTAGTGAATGTGTTTGCTTCTCTCCGTTCTCAGTGCTACATGGATCACAACCGTCCCGTGAATGGCAGCGACCCTCAGTACCCTCTCTGCGCCATGCAGCTTTCTTCCCACATGTCCGCCGTCACCAGCACACCCACCTGCATGAGGAGAAACAGCATCAGCTTTAGCATGAGTAATGGTCAGCCTGGTAATCTCACAGCATCGCAAAGTCAAAACAATAACTTAAGTACTCTTCCAGTACCGATATGTGGTTGTTTTGAACTTTATTGGGCACTTCCTGGATTATTTATTCATCCTAAATGCTGTGATATGGTGAAAACATTGAATAAATTAGCTTTTATTGGTAATTATTGCTTTCTAATCTATTATTTTGCTTGCTTCTCCTGATAGACATGGTGTGTGATCCGTTGAGTGACCAGAATATTTGGGCCCCTAGTAAACCTTTGAACACCACACAAAACGGCCACAAGGCAAATGAGAGCGTGATCATCGTATCAGCCAGGGTGAGTGTCTGTCAGCGTTTAAGCAAACACAATAAGAAAGACTTTTACTTTTTCTGAAGCTCCCTGCTGATTCTCATGTGAGGGAAGCAGCTGCTGTCACATGACTATAAGCGTAAGCTAGTAAATACTCTTGATCCAGCTTCATTTCTGTGTATTTTTCTCTTGAAGAAGCCAGAATTTTCTGCAGATGCCAGTTAGGGACTGTAGAACTGCGTGATGTGACCTATCTTCCTAGTTTTAGTCAGAACTCCAGCAGCAGCATTCTGGATCTAATCGATTTTTTTAGGCAGACCTGTGAAGACACTGTTGCAGTAATAAATGCAACTAAAGATAAACACATGATTCTCTAGATCTTGCTGAGACATTAGTCTAATCTTGGAAATGTTCTTCAGGTGATAGAAGGCCGACTTTGTAACTATCTTTATGTGGCTCTGAAGGTTCAGGTCAGAGTCCATCACTACACCCAGATTTCCAGCTGTAATACCTGAAGCTGTTCGTTGACTGTAATAACTTCAGTTTTGTTTCTAGTTAGCTGAAGAAAGTTATGCCACATCCAGGCATCTCTATTGAACTTGATTGGGTTCTCAGTGACATTCTAATGTAGAGCAGTGAGGTAGCGAATCTTATTACTTGTTTTAATCTGAGCTAGTGAGATAAGAAGAAGAAGAATTACTTTATTCATCCCAGCAGGGAAATTATAAATTATTATAATTTAATAATTATAATATAAATATTAAATAGGAGGGATTCGAGGATTGAACTTTGAGGTATCCCAGATGCAACATCTGTCTGCACTGATGAGAAATTACCATCTTAAAAGAAATATTTATTCTTTTAAGATTCAAGCTAGTCAAAGTCCTACAGTTGTCCTACATTTCCCAGAATGCAACTGATAGCAGCTTGGAGTATTTTTAAAATAAACGTGGCAGAAAATATGTAAAATGAAATTTTTTCAGCATCTAATCATGTTGTGTGTACTTTTTTGTCACTTAATTGTGAACTACACATTTATGTAAAACAAACATTTATGTTTTCCTCATATCAAGAAGATTTTCTCCATTTTTGATCATTTCATGAAGGAGTTTATAGCCGCATGTTAACTGATAGGTTGGAGAATAAGTAAATGAAACACCTGATTTTCTTTTTCTTTCATGTCTGCAGCTCGACAGCAGGTCCTTTTTCTCTGAGATCGGCCCCGGGGCGGAGAGCGCGGCCTCGGGCCTCGTCACCCTGCTGGCGGCGGCTCACGCTCTACGAAACGCCACGCAGGACGCTCAGCTGGACCGAACCATCTTCTACACTTTCTTCCACGGGGTTTGTTCACTCCCCGTTTTTAACAAACACCAAGTTTGATTTACTTTCTGCATGTTTGGTCACTTAAACCATCATTCTACTTTAAACTCAGGAAACGTTTGACTACATCGGCAGTTCGAAAATGGTTTATGATATGGAGAAAAATCAGTTCCCAATAGATCTGGACAACGTTCACTCTGTGCTGGAGATTGGACAGGTGCGTTTTGGAAAACTTGTTTTTTGCCTTTCTTTATAAGTTGTGAAGCAAATTAAACCAGTTCCTAATTCTGCATGTTTTGTTTGAAGTCCAAAAGATCAATATTGGTGCTTAGTGCTGGGTGATATGGTTCAATTATTGTGACGATTAATCAATTAATCGGAAAAAAAACCCTATAGATATTAATTTCACCATTTAAGCCTTTTTTATACAATATTAGAAACACATTAAAAGATGGAAATAAACAATTTAGTTCCTTTTTAAAGTAAGAAAATGAACATTTTATTGCATAAAATACAATAACTGAGCATTCCTTCTGTAAATCTGAACGGAGACTTGAGGAGTTTAGTCTAAAACCTGTTGATAGACAAAGGTGTTTTATCTTGAATGCAAAATATATTTATTTTTGTACAGTGTTGGCTTAATTACTGCTCTGAATAAGTCTCTTTTTTTTTTACAGCAGATGGCCTTTTTTGAGTCTGTTTCTCCAGTTAAACATTAACTGATTACTAAATTATTTCAGTAATCAATTAATCTGAAATTTGATATCAATATCTATCACAATATTAAACAAATAACATTATTTTTGTCAGTATTTATTGCTCTCTAGAGTTATTAGGTGATATGTAAAGATATTAAAAGTTTATTGTGATCAAACTTCATACAACTGCTTTGGATAAATAAGATATGCACATAACTTTTAAACTAAAATATGAACTCATAATGAAAATGGATATTATTTAAGTTTATTATTATTTATTATTATTATTATTATTTTTACTTTTACTATTATTAACCTTTATGTCATCAGAAAATCCAATTGAGTTTAAGAATCTGTTTTTCAGGAGAATCCCAGCCAATATTGGCACAAATTCTTTTACTTGCGTAAAATAAAAATATTTGCATTCAGATATAAATTTTAAATATTTAATATACTTTTATAGTTTTATTGTGCAGCTCTATCAGTGTTTTAGATTTTTAAGAATCACAGCGTTTGCTTTGTGCAAACTGTATTATTCTGATAGCAAAATGAATCCTTTTTTTGTAATAATCAAATAATTTTTCACCATTTACATTTTCTTCTGTCTGTTCGTGATGTCATCTATTCTGCACACTGTGCTAAATAGCAAAACACTTTTATTTTATATTACTTGAGTGGCTATATTTCCTTTGTACATAAAGTAAGTGAAGTGAATATATTTGCAGTGGTTAATTATATTTAGTCGTCTTTTCCAGGTGGGATTGCATTCCAGCTCCAACCTCTGGCTCCACACGGATCCAGTCTCTATGAGGAACAGCAGCATTCAGGAAGAGGTTTGTTCTACATAAAACCAGAAGTTTACATACACCAAATAAAAATACACACATTTCCTTTCTTTTTTTAAAGAGAAAAAATCTTTGGTTGAGTTATATTACAGCTTTATTTGGGTATTATTATGACTTCATTCTCATATTTTCTTTAGTTCTTCTTATCCAGGCCCCTAATAATCCATTATGGGAACCAGGGATTCTTTCTGACAGCAGAAGGGAAACTCAGAGACAGCGACAGAAAAGAGTCACACTTAATATTTATAGTTATTGACGAGGGTAGATTCATCCGGTGAGTCATCCTGCAGCAGCTCTGTTGTTTCACAGAGGTTACTTTCATGCTGCATGTTCACATTTTCAAACTAGATGCCTTTCTTAAAAAGCAAAATTATTTTTTACGTTTTGGATCTAATATGCATAACATCTCTTTTCCAAAAACAAAATACAAACAATAAACAAAAAATTTGACTACTTTACTTGCTTGATTTTAGTTTTGTTTTTTTTAGCTTGCGAATACTTTTGAATCGACGATTTTGGCCCAGGTGACAAAGAGTTTAGACACCCCTGCTTAAAGTAAGGTAACACTTTATTTGAAGGGGTGTGCATAAGACTGACATGACATAACACCTGTTATTAACATGAAGGAGTCTTTATAAATGTTTATAATGGTTGTAATGAAGTGTGATTTGGTAAATAATGACACTTTTAATGCAAAGTTTACACTTTTAATGGAGTTTTCATGCAAATTTTAATGGAACTTTGCATTAAAAGTGTAATTATTTACAGAGTAATACAAGGTTGACATGTTTAATGGCCTTTTAATGCAACTTTTAGTACAACTTCACGATAAAAGTAATTATTTACCGAATGATACTTAATGACAACAGTTATAAACATCTATGAAGGCTCCTTCATTTCATAACAGCTGTCATGTCATGTCAGTCTTATGCACAACCCTTCAAATAAAGTGTTACTGTAAGTAAATATGTAGATATAGAGATTAAAATTGGATTCCTCTTTGTTGATCCTCTTCAGGTGAAGAACCTGATCGCCAACCTGAACTCAGCTGCTGCAGGTTTAAACGTCTCTGTGAAGGAACCCGGCGTCACTCAGCCGCTGCCTCCGTCGTCCTTCCAGAGGTTCCTGCGAGCCCGGCCGTTCCCCGGCGTCGTTATTGAGGACTACAACTCCAGTTTCTCCAACAAGTATTACTATTTTCATTTAGAGAACTCTCTTTTTGGAGCATTGGGATGTTGCTGCTGCTGGATTTAGTGGTGTTGGATGCTGATTTGTGTCTGTGCGCAGGTACTTCCAAAGCATGTTTGACAACGCAGACAGTTTGAACGTCTCGTACCCCCCGAACCTGACGCCAGAGGAGCAGCTGAACCACGTCACGGACACTGCAAAGGTCAGAACATTTATGATTGATTTACTGTAGTTCAACAAAACATCCAACTTGGACATTAAATCAATAACAATATCTCATGATAAACCTGTGATCAATATTAATAGATAATATTCAATATTTATAATATTCACTGAACTCCGGTCCAGAACCGAAAGGTTGTAGCTGCTCAGCCTCTTAATGTTCCTGGAATCAGCTCACTCACTCACTCTTTGGTTACCTAGCAACAACCTGCTGAGTAACTGGTGGTTACCTAGCAACAACTTGTTGAGTAACTTGTGGAACAACAGTTTAAGGTTTCTCCTTAAACTGTTCATTATTTAAAGGTTGTTCATTCTTTCATATGTTTTTTTTCAATCAATCATTCATTCATTTATCCATCCACTAACTGTTTATCCATTCATCCATTCATATCAGTTGTGGTTGAGCTGCATCTATAATCTTAGTTTCTGTTTCTTCTCAGTCTCTGGCTGAAGTGGCGACCATGGTGGCTCGAGCTTTGTTTATTCAGGCCGGAGGAGAGAAAACGCAGATCAGCAGTATTAAAGCGGACGAACTCATGGTAAGACTGTGAACTGCATTAATATCTTAAAATACTCAATACTGCAGTACAAGGTAAATTCATTCACTCATACACCACATTTACTGTTTACTTTATCCACATGAAAATTTTCATAGTTTAACATCATTACAGGAAATAAGAGCAAGATTAATCTAAAACAAAAACTAGGTTCCATTGAAAGTTGATTTATTAATTGTGGATTAAATGCATTTCACATGTTTACGTCTAGTTCTAACAAGTTGAACTTAACTTTTTAAAATGTTTTAGTCTAATTTTGTGATTATTTCTACATATTGAAGGCCAGAAATGCTATGCTTTGCATTTTAGCTCTACAAATTATAAATAACAGTCCTGATGAAAATAAGGCCCACCTTGTTTTAAATTCTAGGTTTATTTTATATTTAGTTTTTTTTCCACAAACGTTTTTATTCTGAAAGATTTTTTTTTTTTTTTTTGCTGTTTTGTTGCATCAAACTAACTCTGGTATCTGACAAGTAGAAGCACAAGTGAATACAAAACGTTTTGTTGATATAAAATGTTATTAGATATTCCCATGAAGGTTCTTCTCATTTATCAGAAATGTTGTTATTTTGTCTCAGGTGAGCCGAATGCTGTACAGTTTCCTCATATCGTCGAATAACTCCTGGACCCAAGAGATCGTAGGCCTAAAGGACATTGTTCATCTCAGTAAGTTAGCTTTGTTTTTGTTTTTTTAAAACAAAAAATAAATGTTTTTTCTCTTCTTGAACAAAGTGCATCACAAAGTAATCACGTCCCTGGATCGTTTTCACGTTTTGTCTCATTATAACCACCAACTTTTTCATAAGTATTTTGCTGCGACCAGCACAAGGTAGTGCAAACTTTATGGCATAACGTTGCTGCTATAAACTCGGAGGATATGCAGTTTTATTAAGCAATCACAACTGCATATTTGTTGATACAGTCATTTAAATTTATTTGTGAACACATGAACTCAAATAAGAGTTAAGTGTTGAGTAACTGATGAAATTATCAATCATTTAATATTTAAAAATTACATCATCACACAGACCAAAATATTTGGTAAGTGGAAATTTTGGTATTTTAAGAATGAAAATGACAATAATTTATATAAGTAACAAAAGATAACAAAGTCAGGCAAAAGAAAATGTTTCCAAATAAGTTTCTTTCAATAAAAAAACTTAGGAAACTTTAAGAAAAACTGCTGGTGTGTGTCTGGTGAAATTTTGTTTTTCATTCAGTGGGTAGAAAATCCAGAAATTTTACTCAAGTAAGAGCAGAAATACTTGTTAATAAAATGACTCAAGTGAAAGTAAAAGTACATTTTTTTTCAAAAAAAATTAACTTGCTACTGCCCAACTGTGCAACCAGAGGAAGATGAGGAATAATAAGAAATTAAGGAAAATTAAAGAAAAAATTAACAAACTTTTTGTTTCCTTACCTCCTTCTTCTTCTCCTTCTTTTCTTTGAATCAACGTCACATTATTAATAATAATAATGATAATATACATTATTTAAAACCAGACAGTGTACAAGTCAAACATAAACAACACAATTTGATCCGCTGTACCAGATGATAGCAGAAGCTAATTTGGCAGATTACAAAATAAATATACAATAAAGATGTACAAAATGCTGCGTTCATGGACCCGTGAGTAAATGGCAATGCCCGCAATCAGAAAGGTATGCGCCGTTTTCAATGCTCCATTGGCTCCTCAGGGTTTTTGGCAGGAATGTGATTCCATAAAAATTGTGAGGTAGAATGAAAATGGTTGAGACCTTTTTTTTTATATATGTTATTTTTAATTTATTTCTTAATTATTTATTTACTTGGTCTTAACATCCCAGTTTTGTGTCTCTCCGAGATTTTAATTTTGTTTTGTTTTTTATTTGTGCACAATGACATTTAAAGGAATTCTGAATCTGATTCTGAATGATATCCAGTGCAGCCCTTTTCCTTTAAAAGCCACCAAATTAGTAAATAATTAACTTTTTGGGTTGCAATGTGAGGAAATGTGCAAATTCAGAGGTTAATGAGTCATTTGCCAAGCCACTCTGTTAAGGTACTTTGGATATTTCTAGTGATTGAAACACACTTTTCTCTCAGACAACAACACAGTGAATTTCTACATCAGTGTGGAGCAGCAGGCCAGCTTACCGACTATTCTCGTCAAGTACCTGTTGGCTAACCTGACCGGGACCGCTGTCAACGTGACGCAGGAAAACTGCAAGAATCAGAAAGAGAGCGAAGACGACAAGGAGAGCAAGCATGTGAGATTAACAGCTGCTTTCATTCCCAAACGTTGACTTAATTCTGATAATTTAGCAAAAATCAAGTAAATTTAAAGGTTGGAGTAAAATTAGAATGACGAAAGAAAAAAATTGTAGTTCTTAGGAGTAACAATGTAATTTCTTAGTTTTTTTCTCTTAAAAGAGCATAACAGCACATTTATTTACCTCCTCCAAACTTCTTCTTCTTCTTCCTTCGTTAGTTGTACAATTACTTCTGGGTTCCGGGCGCAGCGCCCCCTAACAGTACGGAGCGAGACGGATTCTGCGTCCGCTCCACGGTGCATTGGTCCAGAGCCATATCCCCGGCCTTCCTGATGGAGAACTACACCACCAGCGAGTATTCGACATGGACAGAGTCCAGGTGGAAGGAAATCAAAGGACGCATATTCCTGGTGGCCAGCCACGACCTGGAGGTAAATCAGTTATTGATTTTTTAAAATTTACTTATTTATTGTGATGTAAACAAATCAGGTGAAAAGACACAAAAACAAAACAAAATGTACAGAAAAAAATCCATAAACAGTCCATTGCAGTCATTTATTCGTAGTATGGACTGTTTGGAAAAAGAGGGGAAAAGATTAAATAATGCATAAAAGTCATTGATTGCATTACTGATGAAAAATGTACAAAAATGTGCAATTTACAAAACAATTTGGAAGAAAACTGCTGTCTTTAAGCTTGCAGAATCTATTTTAAATGCCTGAAATTCAAATTAAACAAAATTGAAATGATAATTGGAGTGCAAAGATTTCAATCAACTGTGTTTTTGTTGATATGGTTTATAAATGAGAAAGGAAGGAAAAAAGAAAAAAAACATAATATTGAGAAAAGTAAATAAAAGTCCTTGATTACTGACAAGAAAAATAGCAATAGTACTACTTCAAATAAAAACAATAATGATAATAATAAAGTAATATTAGTAATGGAAAAAAATTATTGAAGACAACACATTATTATTTATTGATCTGTTAATTAAAGGAGATTTCTCAGATGCAGTTGCAAAAATTATGCTGTGATCTTGGAGTTTTTTTTATTTGGATGGATTGTTGTGGAATTTGATTTTCTCATTTTTCAAGCCTTAAAAAGTGTGGAAAATAAGAAAATTGAGTATTAAAAGTATTTGAATTTCCACATTTCAGCATCTAAATAATAAAATTAAAGGGTTTCTGTTTACAGTGAATTGGATAATGTCTTTTTCTTTGATTTGCCATGGGTTTTTCCACAAACTGTTTTGAGTTTGAAGTTGCTGACAAAACCCACCGGTGCTTGAAATCCTTGAAAATGCTTGAATTTTATTTGGGTGTTTTCAAGTGCTCGATTTCTGTATAAAGTCCTTGAAAGTGCTTGATATTTTGTAACAAAGCATAATCTAACGTTTGATTAAAAGCCTAAATTTGGAAAACATTATTTACAGTTGAAACCAGATATATTCATACACGTAATATAAAGACAGACATTGTTTTAATCACTGTTTGAAGTTAAGTCAAATCAAACTTTTTTCTTGTTTTAGGTCAGTTAGAATTATCAAAATTATTTCTGTTTTCTAAATGTGGGAAAACTTAATGAGAACATTTTATTTTTGAAAATTGATTAATCCTAATAGCTCTGTCAATTACTGAAATAAATATATTTTATGCAAAGTGTTTTTTGTTTTTTTTGGGTTAAATTAATGTTTAATTTTCGAGTTAATAGGCTGTGCGAGACACACAACCTATGGGTTGAAATTTTATGTTTCAAAACATAAAATTTTGTTTTATTTTAGTTTATTTTGCCCCTGCTGTAGAATGTAAAATATTACCACAAACATATAAATAACAGTAATAAATTATGTAATACAATAGTGATTTAAACCTCTCTTTTTTAGCTCATTTATATTGTTTTTATCTCCAAAATATGGTGGTGGAAAAGTTTGAAAACTTACCTTGAAAATGCTTGAAATGTGCTTGAACTTTACCGTGCACAGATAAATCGATACTTACCCAAGAAATCCAGAAAAGAGATGTTTCTTTTTTTTTTTTATTTTAGCCTAATTTTTATGTCCAATACCGCTGACAAAGAGGCTAGCTTTCTGGAGCATATCGATGAAACTCATCTAATGTTTTCTATTCGGAAAGTTCTAGAAAAATTATACATCTGAAATTATACAGTAGAGGTTTTTGTAGGAATCCTGGATGTATGAGTCTGTTTCATATCACCTTTTCATTCAGAAATCTGTCAGAATCACCTGAAACTTTTCTGTCTGAGTCTTGACGTTTTGCAGCAGAACATACCTGAACTACCAGCGATAATGCAGCTCCATGCAATAAACATAAATCTGTCCAGATGTGACAGAGACGGATCGTATTTCTTGGAGGCATTTCAAGTCTCTGCACGCTCACCGCAGCATCGGGCCGAACTAAATCAGGGCCCCTCATCTGCTATCACCTCCTCACTTCAGGTGGAATTTTAAATAGGGACTCCTTGCACAACGTGTCGATTAAATTTAATGAATCCAAACTTTTGCCCCTCAGAGCAGAGATCAGAAAATGGTTACCCTGCTCATGGTTAGCTTTAGTCTTTAGCTTCGACTGAAAACAATTAGAGATGAGTTGATTTAGACTTAGACTTAGACTGATTTTATTGTCATTTTGCATGCACAGGGTGTATACAGAACGAAATTTCGTTGCATACGGCTCAGGACAGTGTTTTGAGGTTCCAATGTTATGAGGTTACTCCAGAATAAAATAAAATACAATATAAAATATAAAGTGCAGGAATGACAGTAAAATATAAGTTATTTAGCTCTGTACATGTGCAAGGTATGAAGTGGAGACCAGATTTTAAGTGCAGTCCAGTTAAGAGTTCAGCAGTCTGATGGCAAGTGGGAAAAAGCTGTTTTGGAACCTGGTGGACCTGCACCGGATGCTGCGGAACCTCTTTCCAGAGGGCAGCAGGGAGAACAGTCCATGTTGGGGGTGTGAGGGATCACTGACGATGTTTCGGCCTCGGGACATGCAGCGCTGGGGTGAAATGGAGGGAAGGGGGGCCCCGATGATCCTCTCTGCTGTCCGCACCACTCTCCTCACGTTCTTCCAGTCGGAGGCGCTGCAGCCTCCACACCACACAGAATTAAGTCATACAGAAGACGGTGACACATTTATGTAAAAGGACAGTAATAGGATGATTACACAGTGCAGTCCAGTCCAAACTAGCAACATTAGCTTAGCTAATGTTGCTAGTTTCTGGCCCTTTAACTTGAGCTCTTTCTCCTGCAGATGCTGACGCTCGGCGTGGGGATCGGCGTGCTTCTCTCCTCCCTCCTGCTGACCTACATCATGAGCTCCAAGGCTGACATCCTCTTCAGTTCGGGGAGGGAGCCCACCAGCGCCACCTACTGATCCGCAGGGAGTCGTCTCCGGCCCGCCACCACTACACTCCTCCTCCTGCTACTACAATAACCGTTAGTACTACTTCTGTCCCACGCAGACTTTAAAACTCGGCAAGCGAAGGTACACAGACAGCTTTGCCTCGGCTGAACGCGGGGCGCCGGTTCTGACTCCGTGTTCATGGACTCGCTCAGGTGAGGCTTGACGTCAGGACCGGATGGATCTGGACTCTTCAGGAACAGGAAACACTGGTCAGGCACCAGCGGCGTCCTGTCAGTGGACAAGATGTTTATATTTCTCTGGATTTTTTTGGTTTTCACCCTTTTAATGTCAAGGAATGTTTTTGTTTACTGTGTCACGGGACCGGCACAAAACAG